>NC_084663.1:114761300-116011300 GCF_028389875.1 Rhea pennata
CACAACTTTACACCTAAGCCAGCATCAACAGTAATTCATGCTTTAGTTTGGAAATATCCCATACTTTCTATGGGATGCAGCTACTTTAAAGTAAACAAAAGTTTAGTGAGAAGATGATATGTTACAGCATCCAGAGACCAAATGTTTATACTAATTCCTAGGGGGCTGCGCTTAAGTGGGAGACAATGAGAGGGTTTAAAAGGTTTTAGTACTGTTCTCTGATTATGTCAGCCTCCTGCACAGAAGAGTTCAATGGCTGCAGCATAACCCTGTGTGACCGCTGCACAGTGAAAAGGATCACTTACTATTTCCATTGTCGTGAGTTTATTTGCCATAACAACTACATTGGACTGACAAGCAAAGACAGGATGTCTGTTAGTCACACTGAGCCTCAGCGTCTCAGAGAAAACTTCTATTTGAGAGAACGTTGACTCTATTCACGACCAGTTTGAATCGCAATATAATTGTACCTCCCTCACAAGACAGCTAAGTCTTTTCTAATTCCTTGTATTTTCCTATTCTTTTTGTAATCACAGAATCATAGAATCATTAGGGTTGGAAGGGACCTCTGGAGATCATCTAGTCCAACCTCCCTGCTCAAGCAGGGTCACCTAGAGCAGGTTGGACAGGGTTGCATCCAGGCGGGCCTTGAAGATCTCCAGAGGAGGAGACTCCACAGTCTCTCTGGGCAACCTGGTCCAGTGCTCTGTTACTCTCCCAGGGAAGAAATTCCCCCTCATGGTCAGGCGGAACTGCCTGTGCTTCAATTTCTGCCCATTGCCTCTTGTCCTGTCACATGGGGCAACTGAAAAGAGTTTGTCCCCATCCCCTTGACACCCTCCCTTCAGGTACTTATACACATTGATAAGATCCCCCCTCAGGCTTCTCTTCCCCAGGCTGAACAGGCCCAGCTCTCACAGCCGTTCCTCATAGGGCAGGTGCTCCAGTCCTCGGATTATCTTTGTAGCCCTATGCTGGGCTCTCTCCAGTAGCTCCATGTCTCTCTTGTACTGGGGAGCCCAGAACTGGACACAGTACTCGAGATGAGGCCTCCCCAGGGCTGAGTAGAGGGGCAACATCACCTCCCTCGACCTGCTGGCAACAGTCTTCCTTATTCAATCTAGTTGGAGAAGCTGGAGCAGTCTCAGGGCTTCTCCGAACTTGTATGACTTGTTTCCTCTGTCAAAAGTGCTCCTCAGGATTTTTACACAGGGCTGCATCCCAGTGGGAGAGACGTTTTGGTCATGCTCATTAGCTCATCCTCTCCCTCTGGGACGTCTGAGTGCTGCAGGCTGGGGCTTTGTGGCGGGTGGTGAAAACCCTTTACACAGCCATACCATGCAGGGGAAGCACACAGACTGTCTGGAAAGGCTGAAGAGCAACTCTTATGTTTTATACTTGCAGGCTTATAGTTAAATATTAATAATACGACTGAAGTGAGGAGCAAAAGAAGGGAAATGTCATTTACTGGTGAAGCTGAAAATACTGAAATCACAGCATATGTTTTCTCTCTTCTTAAAGACTGTAGATTATTACAGACAGACTTTATTGTGGTCTATAATTTTGGTTTTCCACTTCTAACTATGCCAAACAGCATTTTTTTTGTTTTGTTCAAACAGCAATCAAGAATGGTAAAGTATGAAGCCACAGTGCTGTGACCTTTGGATCTCAAGTGAATATTCTAGCTACTTGGAGCCAACTCACATATTAAATTCTGACATTAGAAGAAGGGTGAAAGGCAGGGGAAGAGTTTTTTAAGATGTCTTGCAGCCCTGAAGTTCAGTTCTTCATTGCTGCTCAAGATTTATCAATTTTGGTGCATGACTACAGATTTTACAGGGATGTTGTATCAATGGCATTCCATTTATTTTGGTCAACAGCCAGCCAGTTAAACTTCTAAGCAGCTGAGTGGACCTGGATGAACATATGGCTCCAACATGTCTTAAAATAAAGAAATAATAATGATTTTAATGTTGTCTCCTCCAGTCTAGATATGGTATAAATAAATCAAAAAGTTAAAATAGTTCTGATTTTGAGATACACAGGGAAGAAAGAGAGGGACTGTAAGAGAAGCACGTTTCTGAAAGAGAATAATAATTCCTACTTACAGGATGTTTAAATGCTTCAGTTTACTAATTAAGTTTCTTCCCAGGAGAATGCCTAGCAATGCTGGATAACTTTCATACAGAATGTCTAAACACATTTTTTTAAGTAAACAACAACAAAAAAAAACAGTGAAGCAAATCATTGATTCTTAAATAGGCTGTAACTTGCCATCCTCACAATATGTGCTTTTGCCAGCCTCTTTCTTTATTGCAAGAGAAGAAAAAAGTAACATCTGTGTTTCTCTATCTCCCCAAATTTGCTCTATTGAGTTCAGCTGCAGCAGGTGGAGGATCTTGTTTAGGTATTTCATCAGGTTAGGTCTGTGGCTGTTTGTCTTCTTTTTTTCTGATGTCTTTTTTCTGTTTTTCTGTTCTGTATTGCAAAGCAATACATCTGGGAAATACTGCTTGCATCAGTATCTAGTTTCCAGTTCTTCATATGCTGATAACATAAAAGTGAAGTGAAGCACTGTAAAGTTTAAGACCATAAAAAATCAAAATTGAATGGGAATAGAGATCACTTCTCCACATTGAATCAATAGCTGAATACCAGTTTCACATATACTGTACTAAAGGCAGACTAGAATGGGCTTTGGCAGAGGTAGACTGATGATGTACTTGAACAACTGTTTTTGGTGACAGTATGGACATATATAGTCAATATCTCTCTAATTGTTGCTATCAGTGTTGTGTCAGCATAGTAATTTATTTTCTTTTTGGGGGGCAAGGGAGGAGGAGGGAGGAGTTGAGCTGTATTTCAATCAGATCAGCTTCTCATAACATCTCTCTATCTACAATTGTCCCAAAACAATATAAAGGAAATGAGGAAAAATATATATGGCTGGAGAAAGGAAAGGGGACATTTCTAATACAGGACTACTTCTGAAAGCTGAGTTATGGCCTTAGAATCTAGTAGACCTTAATTCCAATCTATTTTAAACATAGCCTAGGAGATCTTGATGCTTCAGAGGATTGGAAAGGGGGAAAAAAGCATGGAATAAAGACGCTGAATTTCTTCAGCAGTCTATGGCCCACCAAAATTCAAGTCAATAAAAGTTTTACAGGAAAATGTGCTAGCTTCCCATTACAACAGTTCTAATTTAGACTAGAAAAAAATATATATATAAATATTTATATATTTATATATATATAAAAAATATACATTTTGAGCCATACCTATTCTTATAACTGCTTCGTTGCATCTCTGTGAAGCCTGACAGGCACGAACTCTCTTATACACAGAGTGTGTAAGAATAAGGCCAAAGTTTTTCCTTTTTCTAGTAGCATAACCAAAATGCTCCTTGTTCTCTCTTACGGTGAAAAGAGAGCTAGGCACCTCCCAAAGGATGATTTTGAAGACCTAAGGTTTAAACTGCCACCTGTAGTTGCTTACTAAGAATGCATATATAAAAGGTTACATCCTGCAGGCATTCACAGAATTCACTGGGCTTTGAACACTCTTCCTGAACTGCATCAAATGTAATTCCAAAAATTACAAATTACAAAAAAGAGTAATTCCAGACTACAGGTTTGTTCATGGTAATGATAATAGCAAAATGCCCTGAGGAACATTGTCATTTTTTCTCCAAGTGCAGTTCATTGATTTGAACATCGTATTTTATTAAAGGACTTAGGCTTACAGTGAGAGATAAGCAGGCAGACAGCTTAGTTAAGGTCATATAAATTCTAGTAAAATGTAGTAGTAGAAGTTCAGGCAGCTAACTAATCTTTTTGGCTTAAACATTTTTTTTTAAGTGTTTCCATATAGATCATGAGATCTTTTGTTATCTTTCCCTGTGCAGGCTGTTGAGACTAGTCATCAAAGAAAGGTTTCACTTACTGCCAGTTGAGATAGGAGTTTTGGGAAACATGATTACTGATGAGTGTTTATGTGGGTCTGTGCACAGACCCACTCCTTCCAATAAGAACATCAGATTTTTTGATGTGAAGTGAGCTTTAGCCTGTATTCTTATCAGATTTTAGTTTAAGCTGGAAATCTATGGATGTGAAACTTAAATGCTTGGAAATTAAAATACAACTGTCTGTACTACAATCACAGAGTGTATATAGAAATGTTTTCATTAATTCCTGATCCGCCTGTTTTGACAGCAGCTTAGCTGTCTGATAACATAACAAGACAAATTAAATCCTGCTTCAGGCAGTACACAGACCACATTACTCAAAAAGAGAAATTAAAAACTGTTCAACATCTGTTATTACTGTGAATTTAATCTGTATAACATCTTCATTATTTTAGTCCACATATTTAACTTTATTATAGAGGAGAAAGAAAATGTCTTATGGTTATAACATTGTTTTTTTCAGGAAAAAAATTTTGTTATGTATTCCACTATTTGCCATTGATTCCTAATCAACTTTATATACATAAATCAATCTCTATGTACCTCAGCTATCCCACCAGCACACCAGCAAAATGAGAATATTATGACCACTCACTTTATGACGTACTGGGAATATTAATTGATTTCTAACTTATGCCTTCTGAAGATGGCAAAAAGTACTTCCTTCCCTGAAAAGGGTTTTAAGATTAATGAAAGGAGAGAACCATATATGGAGCTAAGGTATATTAAGCTTTTAATGGTAAAGAGAGAATAGTTATAGCAGAACCTCCAAACATGACAGAAATTGTAGTAGGTATTTCATTGGCTGGATTGTGTCTCTTTTGCTCATAACATAGTTAGGCACAAACCTACTTTAAACAGTGCAAATAATACAGAATTGTTTAACTTTACTGAGTATTTTCAAGATGATATCATCATGTCCATCGGAACACCATTTCTGCAGGATAGCACAGGGTTTACTTTTGGGCCTAAATTATATTCATAATAAAAACTAAAAATGGCACAGTACAAAGAAATTTAGCCTACCTCTCAAGACTTCTGTCTGTATGTGGCATTCATTGCCTGTGGTCTTGATCACATGAAGCTTTGAGTGGTAAACACCACTGCAGTAGTGCTCTGCACTGCTGTTAGAGCTTGCACTGCTCTGTTCACACAGTTAGTTGATATATCATTTAAAGTTGTCACTATAGTGTTGATGGCACCGTGTGTCATTGCACAGTATGGACAACTTCCCTGCAATCTTCAGGGCAGGGAGAAATAAATCAATACTGTAGTGCTTGGGTAAAATGGAAGGATCATTTCTGAACTGAAATCCTGTGGAATCTTTCAATAGTTAAAGACATTAACACTTCTCATACACAGAATGCATAAATGTATGCTGCCATTTTATTAACACATTTCTGAGTGTAATTAACATGTTTCTGAGCATAAACTTGAGCTAGAATAAAGCAGTGTACCTCAGAGGAGTCTTAAAAAGGTAGAGTGCACTTTTTCAATGCACTTAAATGGAGCCCAACTGTGTGCAGCATAGAAAATATTTATTCCTGTTTTGTAGCAGAGAATCCTTTTAGCTTGAATCCATCAATAGTTACCAATTAGAAAACAAAAGCATTTGCAGAGAAGACATGCCGAGGTGTAAAGGAAAACAAACAATGCAGAAATATGAAAGAGAGGAAAAGAAAACTAGAATTTAGGAAGTGGTATAAAAATAATAAATTGCAATTGTTACATGAAGAGAAGGTAAATCTTTAGCCTTGATGGATAGTACAAATCTGAGGTACATCTTCTAACTGGATTCTTGCAATCATTCATTTGAAGTGAGTTGACATGATTAAATGTAGCTATTTGTCAGCTATTTGTCTACGATAATAACATGAGAAACTGAATGCCAATAAATGGAAATCTGATTTGAAAGATGGAGATAGGGATACCTTTCAGAAACAAAGACCATGTATGAATCAGAATCATAGCAGGCTTGAATAAGCTGTACATAAAAAATACATTAATGATAAGTATCATTTTGTCTATTATATAAATGAAGGGAAAACCATAAATGATATTACAAAGTAGCAGATACAGGTATTCATAGAAAGGGCTACTTTCCATTCTGTGTATTTGCTGTGCAGTCTGTCATTAATCTGAATAAAGTCAGTAGAAAGTCCACTGTAGATGTCAACAAAATGAGATTTGGCTGTGCAAGAGTGGATAGCTGACTTCCTAGACAACTGGTCTTTCATAAAGTTTGGAAATAGGTTCCAAGATGTTTTTTCTGAGCAAAATAGAATTTAACTTGGTCTGATTTCCCCTTCAGTTCATCTTTAGGAATATACTGCCTTCCTCAAAATATTACTGTAACTCCTAAAACTCTTCAGAATATTATATAGGATTTCATACAGAACAGTGTCGTCAACAACAAAGCATGGGACTACGCAGGATAAAATTTTCAAAACAAATCTTCAACAGCGATAAAGGATTGATGAAGCAGTATGATGAGTCTCCTGTGTTTGTACCCTGTAACACTGCTTTCAAAAGGAACCAAATATCTACAATGAACTCCTTGTTTCTGGTGAATTAACCACCCTCCTACAGCTTTTTCTTTTTTTCAAAATGTAGACATCAATCAAACTCTGGAGGTGTAATAAGGAGCTGTTAACTCTTTCTTCCTTTCTCCTCTCCCTTTCATTTGTGTAAATCTCTGAACTTCAGTTTTCTTAAAGAAGTTTCAGTATTAACACATTGATTCTCAAGAAATTATAATGTCATTCTTGCTTCTTTATTCTCCATCTCAATCTCTTGCAAGTAGAGCTAAATTATGTCCTCTGTCTCAAAAACACCAGGATTCTTTCTCTCCCTGCCCCCGTACCAAATGAAATGAAATATCTCCTGGACAGTGGAAAAAAAGACAATGGAACTAAATATGTAAATTTTATCCAGAAACACATTTGCTCTCTGAACTATATAATAATTTTTACCTATGTCTCCTTAATTTTCTGTGCTCCCAGTGAAATTATTTTCCAAGTAAAAACAAAGTGATCATCACTTTTCTTTGGTTAAACTCACTATTTTTTTCCTTTCATAAACTGTTTAAAGAATCTGGCAATTGTTTGGCCATTCCTAAGAGTGATACTTAGTCTGAAATAAAATAGAAAGAAATGGAAGAAGTATTTCAGGAACAATAAGAGCTATTTCAGCTTAATTTCTGATACATTTCCAAAACAAGAAGGCAGAGTTGTAGAAAACCATTCTTTATGTAAGGCGGTAATGAAGGGAGTACAGCAACTGGTTAGCCATCATGGCCTGGTTCTTCAGGATCTACTCTGCCTGGAGAACTCCTGTAATGATGCTGGCTATGGCAGACCATCTCTGAATCTACTGACAATAGGAACAGGTTTTCTTCATCTTAATATTGTGGCAGAGACCCTTCAAGAGCCAATGAGCACTCTGCGACTCCAGTTTAGGAGTATAATGAATATTCAGGACAAGGTTGAGAAGTGGATGTTTGCTTAATAGGTTATGCAAGAGTAAGTGTTCCCTCTGATCCCTCAGACGAGGAAAATATCCTCATCTATATGACCTGTATTGAATTTATTGAAAGTAAGCTTGCTCACCCTAATGCACACACTTTTGTTTTAGTGGAAGTGAGTTGTGGCTAAGAGGTGCATCGATCTGCTGTTTGCCTAACTATGAACTAGCAGAGACCTACCTTATACTCACATGTTTTGAAATATGAGTGTATACTTTATACTGGTATTTTAAGTACTCAGTGAAATAAAGGAAAAAGCATTTGTTTCTGACCCAGCTTTGTTCTGACACAATATAAATTTGTACTGCTAGCAAATGACTAGCTGTAGTAACTAGGAAGAGGCCAAGGATGTCTTGCAAAAAAAACTTGCATAGTTTTTTTTTTTTTTTTTTTTTTTTTTTTTTTTTTTTTTTTAGAGAAATACTCATTTTTTAAACTTTGGATCTTAGAAGTTATAAAATACAACTCCCTAGTGACTTGCTTCTATTCTTGAGCTATTATGTTGTACTATTATGATACTGAAGCTTCTGAGGTTTATTTGGTAGTGCTTACATCCAAGAATGTTTTAGGCTGATCTCCAGCTGCAACTGGTTTTCTATAAATATTTCACTGGACAATATGCTTTTTTTTCTTTCTTTTTTTCTTTTTCTTTTTTATCTCTAGTATTTCACTAAAATGCATGACCAAAAATTCAAATTCTTGATGTATACTCCTGTTTATTTCCAAATAGTCCAAATCATTGCTTTTTAGAGCAAATATAATGGAAACTTTTCTGGCCATCCATTAAATGGGTGAAGACAAGTAAAGAAATGGCAGCTGATGAGCTACATTTTGATTACTATACTCAAATAGTTATTCGCTTCTAGAGAATCTTATAATACGAATATATAATAGGAAATCAAAGGAATTAGTGATGACAACAAATTTTACCACATTGGAACAAAACCTATAAATTTGCAATGTACATTCTTTCTGATATAGACGCCACACAAATATTACAATTCAGTGGTTAGCACATTGGTGCAATAGAACCAGCTTTGCCTCCATGAAAATTTTTCGCAGGTCTGCAAAATCACAGTGGAAACATTTTACAATCGTGCAAAGTCCCTGACATAGGACAGAAACTGTCTGTGTGTTTGTCCAATTTCTTTGAAGCTCTCGTTAAGTATTGCCACCCATTAACTGTTGCACCATATAATTACATGCTCCTCCCTCAGATTTCACTTTCTACACACACTTCTCTCAATCTAATCTGTTTTAACAGAATTAACTGCAAAAGAGTCTTAGTATTGTGGCTCGTTGTATAAAGGAGGAGTTGGTTGCTATAGAAGATGACAGACAAATGCTGATGCATGTGCTTCCAAGCAACAGCTCCACATAAAATCTTGCATAGTTACAATAAAACGGAGGTATCCATAGCTATCCAGCACTCACAAATTTTTAGCTCTGTCATCAACTTAAAATTACAATGAGGCCTATTTTCAACCCTGTCTTGACCCAGACCAAGTCAAGAATCATTCCTCTGCTCAGCTTTGTGGTTTTAGTAAGTATTTTTAAAGCTCTGGCTAAATAACTGAATGCCAGACTGGAATAAGCACGTTTTAATCAAATATCAATTTAAAACATTTTTTAGTAAAAGGAACCAAAAAAGTGTACTTGGGCATTTCCAAAAGATTAAGTAACTTATCCCAATCGAATGTTCATAGAATACCAACACCACAAGGAAAAGAAGACTATTTTTCTATTTACCAAGTTACTTCAGAAGACATCCTTAAATATAGTCACCAAACTAAATACACACCATCTAACATTGGTTCAAGTTCCTCGAAGATTTTCCAGCTTGAACTTAGTTAACTGCAATTCACCTTTTGGAAAAGAATGACTATTTTACCTCAGAATGTCTTTGCTGTGAATCACAGGTGGATACTCTCAGCTGTTATTTATTTTGAAAGCAAAGAAAGTTTCTCTGCTGGACTCTATGGGAAGTGGTTCAAATAATCTCTAGTATGAGCTACATGTAGGTTAATTTGCTACTGCAGGCCAGAGCCCTAAATTACCAGGTCTTCGCAGCTGTAGGAAACCTTGCGTTCTTCAAAGCTGGCCAAAGAAATCAGCTTAAAAGCAGAAGTATTGCCTACCTCATGCTCTGCCTTCTTTTTCTTCATATATGTTTTGAAGACAAGGTTAAAGGCTTATTGAGAAAAATTACAGGATATGGGCCTGAATGCTTACATACCTTCTGTAGTTATAGGCTAAACAGAATGTCTACTGAATAACTTCAGAATGAACAAATGTAGAGAGAAAAATCTCTATACAGAAGACATGCAGGATGAAACAAAACTGTGGAAATAGTAGACAGAAAACCAAGAAAGTGATTTTTTTTTTAAATCCTGGAGATAAATAAATCATTAGAACAATTTTACTAAGGATATGGTTCATTACCTCTTACTTGAAGTTTTAAAACTAGGATACATTTCTGCAGGACGTGTAGTTGCTCATGCAGCAGTTACAGACTAAGGAGGTTGCAGAGATCCCATGGAGAGATTCTATGGCCTATGTTGTGCCCATCACACTCACCGGCCCTCTTGTTTTAATATTTTTGTGTCCTTAAATAGAATTACCCTTAGAAGAACACAAGTGTCTAAACTCTAATTTTATTTCATAGTTTTCATAGCTTTCTGTAGAATACAGTTTCTGAAAAAAATCAAGCTTGCAGTCAAAAGGAAATTTGGATATATTCTGCAGTCCACTTCATGGTTCAGAAAGCTGATTTTATTATTAAAAGCCTTAGAAAAGGTTCACCACAGCCAAACTACCAGGATCCAGGAGACAACTGGATCATTTATAATTATTGTTTCATTAAACACAAAAGAGGTTGGAGATTTTTGTGTGGATAGTTTTTTTGCTTGTTTTCTTTTTTAAGATCTGGATAGGGAACAAAGTGTAGAACTAAGGAGGTAACTGTCCCAATCTTTGAAAAAAAATTGCTTAGACTTAAATCTTTTGCTTTTGCACTCCTGTTTTTACCCAGCAATACTCATTTACCTTTCCATTGTCTTCACCATCCTATTGAGAGGAAATAAAGTAGTAGAACTTCCGTGCCTAGGACTATATTCTGTTCCCAAACAGGGTAGTAATGGGTGCTGCCCATTTCTGAATAACTTTTTCTTCACAAAACGTTTGTCCCTCTTCTTCTGTACACTTCAGCATTTTTTCTCCTTGTTGTCAGAAATAAAAACAAGTACATCTTGTATGGAAAATATATAAATACAGGAAAAATGTATATCCCCTTGGTATTCCTCGGGAAGGTCAGGCTGAGGCTAAATAAATAAGAACTTTTTTTCTTTCACTCCAAAAATGGATTCCTAAGTGTGTTAGGCCTTAATAAAATGAAGGAATGAATTCTGTATTAGTCTCTGAACACTCTAATCCTAGAAAGTTTCTCTTGGGGTTCTCATCAGTTCATCCAGCTGATGCCCTACAAACAAAAAGACTTCTATGGTGTTCTTTTTGATATTTTTACTCATGCTATTTGGCTTTCAAAAATTATTTTCTTAATTGCCAAATCATTGAGAATCATAGCTTTTGTTAAGAAAAGTAATGTTCTATTTTCCTAGTTACGGAAAAAAAAACCCTCCAAACTTTGAAAAGGTGAACCATAGCCATCTCAACATCACGAGAAAAGAGAGAAGAAATTTCAAATTCTTATTTTAAAAGTCTCTGCTTTAAGCCACTCTTAGAGGCTGGGTCCTGTCTCATGAGGTTCTCTCAGTCCAGGTTAGCCATAACACCGAGCGCAGGCTAGGACCTCACTGAGCTGAAGCAAGCTGCCCTGTTGTCACAGCTGCCTCCTCAAACAAACTCACCCTCACCAAAGTCTCCCACTTCCATGGGGTATTTCAACTTCCCTTGACTCAGGCTGAGTCAAACCCATAGCAATTAGGCTGTGCAACCTCCCTGCAAAGAAGTGCTGCCATTTTAGGTGTCTTCTGCAACACGGTGTATCTCCTACAAGCCAAGTGAACAGGCTTGGCATGTTCCTCATTCACTTAGGTGGAGAACACATGGAAGCAATGACTGGCAGCTCTGACAAGCAATTACTTTCACTGCAAATTCAATCATATTTTCAAAAAATGCCCTGCACAAATTTTGTCTTCTATCTTTAGTTAAATGTGGCTTTATGAAAGTGATTTTTACAGTAATGTCAGATTATAATTGTTTGCTTTTGAAAAATAGCAAAAGGGAATCAACTCAGTTTTAATTTCTCTGAGAGTCAGTTTATGTAATTGCATAACTATTAAGTTCTACATAAAAGCATTAATCCTGAAATGATTCAGTGTCTTTGGATTAGTTTTTTTTTGTGTTTGCTATGTTCCTTTAATATTAACCACAGAGAATACTGCATAGAATGTTTATATTTATTTTCTACAGGATATTCAAAATCTGTGTTTATATGCAAAAGAGAAGGATACAAACCCAGTAATCCCAGCAAATTCACAAATGAGAAAAGCAAAAGCAGTTTTAAACAAAATGGCTGAATGCCCTTTGTTCAAATTTTTTTTTATTCATTTTCTTCTTTTGATCACATGATAGATACAGGCTTTCTGCACTCCTCTTTTTGGTCTGATGCATTCTAAACTCTGCAGACGTGAAAGCCTGGAAAATGGAAAACTTAGTGATTTACTGACATGGTTATAATGTTCTTAGGTCAGTTCATCATGTTCCTGGCTTTTCTCTTGCTTTTCTGTGTAGATACGTGGAGTTCAAATTTGTGACAAGTAGCATTTAATAACTTGCATCTGTCCACTTTTGCTAATCTAGCAAGTTGTTGCTCCATTTTGGCTAACAAGCTCAGATGGTCTAAACCACTTAAAGCATTCTCAGTATTATGTTTATCACAATAAAGAGAAGCTATATGTAAAGCAAGGCAAGTATTTTTGATTTCTGAAATTAACACTTCAGTCATGATCCATGTGGCAGCTGGCAACTTCAAAAAATATGTGTATAAAGCTACGAGTCTCACACTGCAGTCCTGCTAAGGTAACCTTCCTTGATTAACTTTTACTGACCTTTCATTTATCAACAGCTCAAAAAATATATTCAACTGTTAAAATGAGAAACATGATGAAAAGAATGTAATTTTGGATGAGGACATGATACAAAGCATTGCAATCACATGCTTAATCATCATGGAGGAATTAGAAAATTTGGAAAGAAGATCATAGGTTGCACAACTGAAAAATGGATATTGAGAAATGCAATCAAAAGGAACCTTCTACAGTGATTAGAACAAATAAGACTCATTCATCTTTGCTTTCCTCCTCTAATGTGTAGCCTCTAAAGGCTTACATGTGCATATCTGGAATTACTTGGTAGTATTCAAGTCCATTATTCTACCTTAACTATAAAAAATCTTTCTCCAGACAATCACAACGGCAATAGTGATTTTGCTGTTTATCTTGTTGATCTGATAGAAAAACTTATGTGACAAGACAAAGATTTCAGAGGAACCACATACCAAAATGTGTAGTTACTGCCTCTTGAAATATCCCGATTGTACTCTAAGTTTTCAGAGCATGTTTATTTTATTTTTCTCCTTTGCCTCCTAAATCAACAGAGTGGAAAATGATGCTGTTTTCATTTTGTGTTTCGTCTTGTGTTTTTCATGTTTCCAAAACCAGCAAACAACTTACGGCTGAAGAGTGCTGACACATAGTAATTGCTCAATAGAGGCACTTTTGATGTGGAGAGAATTTGCTTTTTAAGGCAGTGGGAGAAGGACAGTGGAAATACCACTGGTACTCAGTGGGATTTCAAGTGGTTGACTACCTACTGGACATCACTGACATCATCAAAGTGACTGAGACCCACGAGTCACTTCCCCAAAGAAATACAGGCAATTCATACCTAGTTTTCACAATAATCGTCTGAGCTGGGATTTAAATCAAGAAAAGCAGAAAGTTGCTTAAGGAAGCAACAGTCAGCTTAGGGGAAATGCCAGCCTTCTTAGGCACAGCAAGCAACCTCAGTGACTCTCGAGGGACTGTTTTTTGTGGGAAAAATGCTTTTCAGTTTGCAGAGCTTATTAGAGAATTGAGGCCAAAGGATATAAACCTCTATGTACCACAAGGTGCAGTAGTTAGCTCCAAGGATAGCCCCGCCATGCCAGTGGGGTTGTTTTTAATATGAGAGTTCTTACAAGTCAAATATTTGCCAAGACATTCCCATTTTTGCAGACCTTTGTCAATCAAAATGCCTTCGGCTTCAACTTCTATAAGCAGGCACTAAGTCATTACCCTTGGTAAAACATGCAGCTACACTTAAGATACAAAAGTAGTGTTTGGAAAATGTAGATATGACATTCTTCATACTTTTTAGGAAAAAAGAAAGCCCTCACATGCAGTAATCAAACAGAAATCTGTGTTTAACAAAGCCTTTGATGCTATTGTTTAACAATATCTCACATTTTGCAGATGGTGCCAGGTCTAGTCTTTCTAAAGTATATCAGTTTGCCCTTCTAACAGGGCAATCTTGCCCTCTTCCCTCCATCAACTGAGTAGACACAAAAAATGAGGCAAAATTAAAATCCACTGAAACCTGAAAGAAGCCATCAACTCATGTGATATTAAACAGTTGGAAATATGTTCTCAGAAATTTTGCAGAGGTGGCTTTGAAAAGTATCTTATTCTGCTAGCTCTATTTATGGAAGAAAGAGAATAAATCAAGTGAGCAACAATGGTTTAAAGTACTGTCTGTGCAGATTACTTCAAGGGAGAAGATAGAAACTAGATTGTTTCTGAGTATTATTATACAAAAATCAGAAGGAAAATTAATGCCGTATTTCTCCACATGAGAAAAATAATTTAGTGATTAACAAACATGGGTGAAGTCTGATTTTTGTCAGTGCCACTTTTTGATTTAACAGAAACAGACTTCAGTGACATTTTTGCTTGTTTAAACATCAAAGCAATAAGGACCTCAACATTTTTCCTCTATTTTATTTCCTAGATACTCAGGGATGATTCTACCATCTTTGTGTTTCTTAAGTAATTATTTTGTTCTAAATATTCTTGTTAATTATTAGGCAACAAGATGATTGCGTACAGAAGTATTAACTTGATCACAGATATATATGTAGATGAAACAGGTTTCCATTATGGAAGGTATATTACTGATGTACATCGAGTTTGAAAAGTCTGCTGTTTTTTTGTATTTTTAGCAGCTGTCTCTTATTTTTAACTTACTGGGAAACCTGTAGGATTTGTTCATGTTTAACTTGGCCTCCTGAGTGTTCATGTTGGGCCATTGAAGCTCACTCAAAAATATTTGGAGTGGACTGTAAAAATAGGAATTAAAAGTGTTCTTGGTAGCCCCAGCTGCCTAGTACATGGAATTCCTTCACAGATGTGTATTTGACGGACCTGGAAACTGTTTGCAGCAGCAAAGACAGCAAGTACTTCTGTCGAGTCTTGTTTAGAAGGAGATCTATTATTTGAATACAGGCTGAAACCAGTCTGCAAAATGAAGTGCTCACTAAATAGGAAAGAAAACTTTAATCTGACAGACATATACACAAAGATAGCTTTGGGGAACCATGCACCACATAGTTTTCATCTTAAATTAGTTTTTACTAACAGACTCCACAAATCCACATTTTCCTTGCCTTGGCTGCCATGTGTTTTTGCCATATGTTTTACTGTATGTTTTGACAGCTTCAGGAATGAGTGGATACCGGAGGATCTTCCTGTTGGAGAACCTAGGGGTAGGAAACCCCAGTGAGCTGAGATCCAGCATTTCTCTCCTGCAGAATGTCATCTCCTATTGAAACTGGCTCGGCCATACCTTGAATCTACAGATATTGCCACTGAAAAACAAAATGATACTTCCACTAAAGAAAGGACATACAACGCTGGGCTTGGTGCACCTATCTTTCCCTTTTCCACATAGCATGAGTAGGAGCTGACCTTCTTCCTTTAAAGACATTAAAATATCCCTATTGTATCCTAAAAAGCTTCAAGATCAAAGGCAAGTAAAATCCAATGTGGTTTAATACTTGTGAAACTCTGGAACTTTTTTTGGGTTCACTAAGCTTGTTTTAACTTGTGAAATATTTTTCCTTTAATTAAAACCCATACTTTCCAGCCAGGGTGATTCACTTTTATATTCAACTAAAGTGAGAGAGTGCTATGTGTTCATATAATCTAAAACACATACATGAATGGGAACAGAAAACTGGACACTAAAAATGTCTTCAGACACGAAAAAGCAAATAACTCATGAGTAAGCAAAGTGAAATAATAGCTAAAAAAGCAAAGCGAGACTAAACTACTCTTGCAACCAGATCACAAAGCAGAAGCATGAAATAATTATATTTTTCTTAATAGGTAGTGTTGCTGCATTTGGGTGTTTGTATTCAATGAGAGGAAATTGTTATATATACTCTATGACTCTTATAGGCCCATACAAATTCACATCTGCTAAAAATCACTCCTAAAAATACTGGGCTCATTTTTTTGGTCATTTTAGTTTTGGGAAGAGCTAAGTAAACTAATAGATTTTAGAGAAGAAGAAAGAAAAAAAAGAACTAAGGAATTGACTCACAAAGTTAAACAGCTAATGGCATGTTTAAGTTACACAGAACTGAGATGGAGAAATGTGATAAATTAAGAAGAAGAGAATATCCACCAAGAATATTCTTAGTCAGAGATGTAACATGTTGTGGCATCCTGTCCTCTGGTTCATTCTCAGAGCTGAAACAGCTTCTTGCTCATATCCCAACTGCACTTGATTCTTCCCACTTCCACACTTCATGCTACAGAGTTTATGCTTGGCTCAGCTGTCTTCTCTGGCCTCCTATTACGGGAATAGTAGAAGTAGGATTTGACTCCTGGATAACTTTGTCAAAAATATTGTCATTTGTATGCTAAATTTATTGTTTTGTTTACCTGGATAATCAACAACTAAATGAAACGTTAGCAAAAAATTCCTTTAGAAATGAGAAGAATTTTGTACAGCAGTACATATTAAAGAGAGGAGATTTATGACTGATCTGAGTTATAGCTTTATATATATATATATATATTCTGGGTCAATTCTGGTTTTAATTCTTTTGCCATAGGGAACAGAGGTTACCAGTAAATATGAGGGAAGATGATGGACTAAAAGAGCATTCAAGGCTACCTGTGGAGATTGGAAAAGAATTCTGAAGATGACAATTCGACTGTTTTTGACAGCTTAAAGAAATCCACTTAGAGTGACAAATTTTTCCCTGTAAAAAGTCGGCTTAAGGGGGAGTTGGAGGTGAAAATTCAAAGATGTATCTGTAGTCACAAATGTGTTAGTGTGGGAAACAAATGGGGAAGCTTTTGACAGCTTTTCATGGTTTTGTAGTGATACTGACAAAACACTGCAAATCTGGCTAGTTAAACTTGTGTTTGACAGTGAGAGAAATAATGTTATGCAATATGCTTCAGCTAGCAGAAGGTCAGAAACCTTGACTATCTATTCTAAATATGCTGCTATACACTTAAGCTTACATTTGCCTTAAATTAGAGGAGCAAAATAGAAATAGAAGGAAATTTGTTAGGGAATATTTGCCTTGGACACTGCAGAAGGAATGGTCAAGAGTATCTTGTAGAGTACTTCATTTAGTGATTTTTAATTTTTTGAACCCAGTAGACCACTACTAGCTCTTAGAATCTCTTGTAGATCACACCGTACTCTTACCATCAGTCTTTTAAGTATTTTTTTCTTTTTTTACTGCTTAATGAATTGCAGTGTAGAAAGTACTCAGAGAAGTATGTAAACTACAACTGGGTCAACGTCTGGAAACCTTTGCTTTGTTTCACCAGTTGCCTGTGGGAATTCTCGCTGATACTGTTTTCTAAACAAAAGAGGCCACTAGGAAGTAAAATGATAATGTCTCTACTACTGGAGCTCAGCAGTCTTCCTTCATCATCTTTCCGTCTACTGCTAAACCACTAAGATGTCCCTGCTTATTTTAAAAAACTTATTTAGAAATCCAAATCTGGATGGGGGAAAACCCAGTACGGATGGGACGGGAAAGTAAAGTCAACATTAGGTAAGGAAACAGTATTAGAGTTACTCAACTTTCATTAGGTTTACCCTTATTTATTATTGGTAAATTAATTCTGGGCTGGAAAGGAGAGGAAACCTATATTCAGTTGCTTTTAACTCTGATTTTAAAACTGTATCTGGACTTTTTTAATATTCTGAGTTCCTTTGTCTAATTGCATCTGCACACTGACAAACATGCTTAAAGAAATGCAAAGAAGTCTGCTTTTAAGGCAAAACTTTTTTCCATTGCGATCAGTATCCAAAACAGTTTAAACACTTGCTGTTAGATTTTGAGATTTCATTTTGTTATTACGTTACATTAATTGTAAGGAATCAAGAGGTTTCAGGTCAGCTTTCCTGTGCTACGATGTCTTCCAATCAATTAAGTTGCAGCCTTAGGTGCAACTGCACCTTCTCCAACACAAATGCTTGATTTGGAAGTTTTTTCTAGACATAATCAGACAGCATGCCTAAGGCTGGTTACAAGATCTGCTCTCACTGGCAATCAGCTGCTTGGTCCTCCTCATTTCTAGGTGTGCTGGAGCAGTAGGAGGCTACTTTCTGCTCCTCTGATCTCTTCCAATGATTATCAGGAACAGGACTTCCAAAATTATATGTGATGGATCATGTAGGGGAAAAGGAATTCATTTCTTTGTTACCAGAATTACAGTTGCACTGAAGTCCTTGCACAGCGATGAGGCAATTAAATTTTCTCCAGCAGAAAGAGTCCTGTTTATGGTTCTCTTATTTGCTATTTCTCAGCTCTGAAGAGTCAACCTCCCTATGCAGTTGTAATTTATGGTGAGCACATAACATTTTATCTCTTCTGAAAAGTTGACTTAGACTTGTCCAGATGCTCAGCTGTTCTCTAAATGTTTATATTTCTTGCAGTAGAAATGGTCACAGACACAGAGCATACAATGCACATCTACAATATTTTGCTTTGCCATGCCATTCCAGGGGAGCTATTAAGTGATAGAACTTGCTTGACACAGCATAATTAGTAATCTTGTTGCTATATTTTGTTTCACTTTACTGCTAAGAAAGCTAACAGTGCAACAACGATTATTTTTTCTGGAAGAAATAACAACTCTGAATCCCAGGTCTCTCATCATCTGTACTGTACATGGATAATGTGGCAGGTCCACAATTGTTTTCCTACTGGGATCTTATGTTGGCTGGATGCCTAACTGATTCTCTGTAGTTAATTGAGTGTGTATAGATTTAAACTTAAAAAAAAAAAAAAAGAAAAAGAAAGGAGAATAAAGAAAAAAGTTAAACTGTTCACTGTCAAAGCTTAGGGCCAGATGTAGTCAGGTCCGATTCAGGAACTTTTGCGAGGCAGAGATGAAGGCAATGCAAAGAGCTATCCTGTTGCTCATGTTGCCTTGTGGAAGTGCTTACTGGAATCATATTCTTTCCTCTCCCTAGAAATAATCATCTAATGCAGTGTAGCACCAGTGCTCATCTTCCAATGAGGGGAGCAACTGGGTGGAGCTTCAGTTGTGCCTCTGCCTCTGTGCTGGCTAGTACCATTAGGAGAGATTGACTACGTGTTCTAGCATTTTCAAATACTAAAACACTTAAGCATTTTCAAAGCTAATACAGGCAAATTCCCATTGTGAAGTCACTTGTAATTTTGGGGATGATTCTTTCAGACCCTTTTTTGCAACCAGAATCCTCTTTGTCACCTCCCCTTCCCTAGAACAACCCTTAACTGAAATCCAAGTTTTTACCCAAAAGTTTTATTGAAAAATCATCAGTGTTAGGAAAACAGACCATAATCAAATGCTTTTTAATCACTTTCTTGATACAGTTCAATAAGGGAGGCCAAAGAAGACCCACATAGCAAAGGACAAAGAAGGCACATTCTCTTGAAATAATGCATGTAGTGAGCATTTCAGGGGCTACACTGTTGGTACACACAGTTCAGGATGGATGCAGCCCTGACCTGAAATGGAGAGCTCTTCATGGGTGCTCTTGGCTCCCTTTGGTAAATATGCACCCCAAAGTGGAAGATTCCTTACATGTAAGAATAGCTTTTTGCAAATTTAGTTGAAAATGTAGCTTTAAGCCTATAGGTACAAAAAACAAAGACTTTGTTCATGTCAAGAATTTGCTGAACACTGCATTATCCATCTGCCCATGTGCAATTTAATCTGGCACCATTTCCAGTGATGTCATCCTTGGAACATCCAGCCCTGTGGAGAGATATTCACAGGGATGGAGTTGCTGTGTGAGGCAGATTAGCAGATGTGGTAATTCACTCTTGGAGCTGGGTTCATATCAAATTGCATATTTGAATAAAGAAAATTTCTGTTCTTCAAACCATGTATTTTTGAAACAGACGTATGTTCGAGAGACAGGTAGGTGAAGAATTCTATAGCCAGTTCTTCTGGCTGAAAACTATAGTTTTAAGGAAGAAGTGTTCCATTATACCATTTCATTTCTTTTCATTTCTTGGCAGCTGGATTTGCAACTGTGGGATAAGGGGTGACTGGCAGATCCTGTTTCACATTGATAAAGTTCCGTTGTATTATGAGTTTCCTGCCCACCCTTAGTCCTTCACCCCGGTTAAGAAAAAAATGTGGTGAGATTTAATAATGTGTAGTTAGGTGGCATGGTCATTGTTCAAGAGACGATGAGTGATGATGGCTGCTTGCCTCTTAGAATCTTCCTGCTAAGTAATGGTCCTGCTATGATGGATTTGAGCAATCTTGAATGTAATATTGTTTGTAAAGAAGTTTGCATGGGTTAAATTGCTAAGGCTAGAGCTTCACTGCAGACTCGGTTCTGATATCTTTACTAGCAGTGTCTCATACTTTGTCCTGTGAGCTATCCTGCTAAAGACAAAAACATCAAAGCAGAGTCAGGTGGTAGCCAGTAAAGATGAGAATGTTATAATCTTATGTTTTGTGACTAAAACACAGCCAGATGCCTGAGGTCACTTAATCTTTACAGCATAATTAAATCTGTACAGGAAATGTATGTGAAGAAAGTATAGCTTCTGCTTTGGGACTTGTGGAATAGCTCAGCTTTTTGAAGCTGGGAACATGCACAATACAAAGCACAGCTTATCTGATACTACCTGGTAGCTTCTTGCAGAATTTTTTCTTAATCTATGCTCTTCCCAGCACAACTCAGAATTTACTAATCACGGGTGTAGGTTTCCATGACCCCTCCCACATCTTCCCACCAGGAGGATAAATACAGCTGCAGATACTGGCCAGCTATCTGCTTTTTTTCCTCCTGGGACTTAGCTACAAATTATAGCTGCCACTTTCTGACAGAAGGTGTATGAAAAGAGCAGAAGATTCTCTACAGCAGAGAACCATTAGGATATCAGCACTCAACAGCTAGGATTTGGTTCCCATTGTGAGCTCTGCCATGCAGCAGCAGCTAGATAAAACAAATACTGCATGAGAAAAAATGCAGCCTTCCCCCCCCCCCACCAAATTCAACAGGGCAGTCATACTCTTCACGCTTTCACTTTATGAATCATAGCCACTACATATTTCTAACTTGTGGACAGCACCATAAAAATTATTTCTCTTGTAGACAAATTCTTAAAAGGAGACTCCTAAATCAATTCACTCAATCCATGCAAAACATTAGATTCTCCCGTAATATTAATTTGATGCTATCAGCATCAATGAAGAAATCCCATTACTTTTAAGCTGCTCTTATCCAGGTCACTGAATGGAACTTGTTATTTGCCAGAGTAGCTTACATTACATGCCTGAAATCTAACACTGTAAAGGAGGTAAAATAGGAAACATTGTAGGGGCTTTATTTCTTTTTATTTCCTTTCTCTTTTTTTTTTTTTTTTTTTTTTTTTTTTTCTGGTAAAAGCCTTCACAGATGAGCTTGAATAATTATTTTCATTTTGTGAAGGACTGTACAAAATACACTGGGTTTGGAAGTGCTTTCCACGTGATAGGTTCTCAAAAGCTGACTCTAAACTAACTAGCAAGGACTCATGCACTCCATTCCCTAATTAAGTTTATGTCCCAAATGGAGCATACCTTAGCAGTCATCTGGCTTGTGCAGCTGCATTAATTTTCATAGACTTCAATGTATGGAGTGAAAAGAGAGAAGTTAGGAAAAACTGAGGCACATCTCTAGACCCATGTTTTTAAAAGCACTTTTGGCCGCCTACAGACAAAGCCAAACTTTTGCTCTCAGAGCACCCTCTTAAAAGCCAGGCCTCATGCTGAACCTGTCTAACAAAACCGATTCGCCAAGCAACACTAGGACATTCTCAAAAAAAAAGTTCCCTTTCCAGATTTCAGCTGATGGCTTCATGGCCACAAATATCCTGTGGGCTGCACTCTGGGATTTCCTGCACTATTTGACAATTACGCAGCAAATGTACAGTCATTACTCATTTATACTACCTCCCTAACTTCTTGAAATCTGTAAATTACATTGGATGAAGAAACATAACCCTTACCCTAGTAAAAGAGATTAATAGTTCCCCGCACCAGTTAAGCTGTCTCCCACAGCAAATGGTGGCAGATAATGTAGGGTACGATATAAAAAGCACTGAAAAACACCTCAGTAATTATACAATAGTAACATGTTTCTTCCTGACTTTATCTGATGATTGCATAATCTCTGTAATCTATGTTGACTTAACTATGTGGAAGCAATAAGCATGTCTACTCTGCATGCAAATATGTAGTTGCCATGTGTATAGATTTGCAGACTGAAGTTAGCATTAAGTTCACCTCTAGGCTCTGGTAGAAGCATAATCAAAGTAAGAAACTCTTAAGTGCTTAGTTGGGGTTACAATCAAGCACTGACTGTGAGGTCTATACTGAAACCATACATGCCACCATGTCTACTTGAAAAATTAGCTCAAGGACACATCGAGCTGTCCCTCAGAAGAAACATAAATGAGAATTACTCATGTAATTATGCTTAAAACTCAGTTGAGATCTTGCAAAAGTCCCATTGCCTATCTCTTAATCTTGCTCAGAAAAGAGAACTGTTAACAAATTATGCTGGAGTTGTTATGTATTATGCATAAAAACAATGATTTGATTTTAAATGATTGGCTGTTAAACAAAAAGTTTTAAGATCTTTGAGTCAATCCTCCTTTTTAAGGAGGATTGTCAGCTACAACCAGAGCATTCACTGAATAGGAGTGGACACTTGAAATAGTAAGAGAAATCTACCATAGAATAGCTAAAGGATCAACTAGCATGTATTTACCCCTGGATCCTATGCATTGGGATGAATCTTTGTGGACTGGATCCATCTGTTCTGTGATCCTTTAAGAAAGCAATGCAAAGCAGTTGAATCATAACCTGGAAGCCAAGGAAGAGTGTATTCTGCTGAAAAACAGTTGATTTCTTGTCAGCATTATATTTGAAAATGTTTCTGCAGTGATTTTACTGTAAATATTCTGTCTTTGACAAAACTTTCTCAGAACAACAATTTTAGGAAAGTTTATATATATATTTATGTGCTACATATGCAACATACGTATAATTATGAATGCTCTAGAGCCTGTTTATCCTTTGTCCCAGCTCTACCCAACAGCTTAGGATGAGAAGTTAGAGTGTAAAGAATGTAGAAGTTATGCATGCTTGTGAATGTCAGACATCGGGGACCCTTCCCCATGCCCTTGATACTGTCCTCTTCATTATTAGGAATGAGGCCACTTGCTCCACTCCTGGTCACAACATGTTTGATGGTATGACCTAATGCAAGAGGCCATTTGCAAGGTCAGAACCTACAGTCCTGCTTAGTGCTACAGTATTAGCGTTGGGCAGATTCCCCAGTCCACATTTTGCTCTTTCAGATTGTATCCAAGATAAAACAGCATCCAGAGACATTCTTTGGAAATTTGAGACAGTGCATGGTTGTCCTAGCCAGACCGGAATGCCTGGACTCCTCATCAAAAGTGACAATTTATGCAAGCCTTACACAAATAAAAATAGAAACACTAACAGAACACAACGTCCATAATATCATTATTACAGATCATCCAAAAGGGAAACTTTCAAAATAACTGAGCAGTACCAGCACAAAAGGATACCTCATTTTTGTCTCAAGAAAATTGAATTCCAGTTTCCAGCTAACAGGGTTTTACCACAAACAACAAGAGTTACTTGAAGTCATTATGGATAATCAAATATCTGATGTAATATGTGCTTCAAATGTTCATAATTACATGGTAGTCAAAGGCCAGAGAACATAAAATGCAGATGTTTTAAATCTGTTGCATCTTTACACAACAGTGTTTGCTTTACATACTTTCTAAAGATAAAAAAATTTTACTGATAATCATTCATTTCAAGTGTAGTTGCAGTCAGAATAATGAGTTAGAAAAAAACAAAAATGAGTTCAACATTTGTTTTCCACAAAAACTCCCGTATTAAACATAACTGGATTAGAAAAAGATGGCAAATAAGACATTGAATGCAATTTGTTGATTTAATTATATACATTGGAGTTTTCATTTCATGGTGATAGAGTGCTTTATTATAGAATATATGAATACTATATGAATGAAAAACCATTCAATCAATTTGACAGTTTGAAATTTTAATCCGTGAATTCAAACAAAGCCTTTTGAGGACAACAGATGAGAAAACCCTCTGAATTCTAATCAATATTTAATATTTTTGAACTGGTTTGTTTTATAGAGGCTTTGAATAGAAACCTGTAAACAAAACTACGGCTCACAGCAAATTATTAGGGTACAACAAAAGTGACTGCATAATGGAAATAATAACTAGCTCCAAGAAAAGCCGAAAGATTTTTTGTTTGTTTGTTTTAATAAAAGCTTCTAGATCAATGCTGGCATGATGTACTATTAAGAAAATAAAAAGATATTCAGAAGGAATATTTATTTTTCTTTCTTATACTCTAAGTCATTGCTGTTCACTCCTCACTTGGTGACATGACTTATACTCTAGCAAAGTGCTGATCAGTTCAGAATCTGATAATCCAAATGTCCCTGAATATGTACCGTGTTCCCCATGGGGCCTTCTTTTCATATATCTTTCAAGCAAACTGCCTTTGTTAGTTGATCTCATCTGTTCCTATAATGAAGAGGTAGAATGAATGGAGTGAGATTAGAGAAAACTTTTCAAAAGGTGTGGAAAAATGTCCATTTACACTTTGTGTATTGTGATAATTCTTCCTTTACAGTCCTTGTGGCATTGGTCCAGCAAAATTTTAAATATTGCAGCATTATCCTGAGAAATCCCCATATAACAATTGAAGATGAGCTTGATCCAGCATGGAGAAACAGAAAAAAAATGGTGACAGAGATCCCAGATTTCCACCCACAACTGAATTGTCTCATTTTTAAATGAGACATTTCGCGTTTTTAAAAACTGTACCAAAATATGACAGTCAACATTTCCTGGAAAATGTTCATCTTTATAATGTGATAGCCTCCAGAGTCTCCCGCTCTGTGCTACCCTTTTACCCAAACATGCCAGCTGCAAGCATCATCTACTCAGAAATAATGCATTATGTTATATCAAACTCTCTCAAGATACCAGTTCACGGGAGCATATTCTCTCTTCTTCCTTGGTTGTGTTTTCCTCCTGGCTATTTAATACTATCTCTGCTGGCTTCATGAGAATCCTGCAGTCATTCTGAGTCCTCCAGTCTCTCTGTGTATGCCAACAAGAACTGCAGTTCAGACCTCTTCAATCTTCCTCCTTCTGCTGCTTTACCCTTGGTTTGAAGGAGAAACCAGCACTAGCATCTGTTCTGGCTTCCTCCAGTCATGCCTCAGCAGCAACTTGGGAGCAGCAGATCTGCGATGGGGGGGGGGGGGTGTGTGCTAAGGCTCAGGTGACCAACACTTGAATATTATAATCGAATTTAAATACAATGAGATAAGTCAATCATAAGATTTAAGCCTTATAAAATTGGAGGAGTTCCTGCCAAAAGTTTTTATTCAAATCATTAACACTAAATATCATAAGGTGTAGCTTTAGTTGAATTACATTTTTCAACTGTTTGGCAGAGCCGACTAGGCCAAATATCTACTACACTGCTGTTGATCAACAAGCAATCCTACCAAACATGGTGAGATGGAAAAGGGAAAGCTGGAGAGGGGTTTGTATTTCTCTTTATGTCTGATAATGAGTTTTGGCTCCCAAGCTATTTCTGGTCAGTTTGTTCACTACTTTATTCAGGCAAAGGTGATTTTTCAAGTTATCGTAGTGTCATATTCTGTCTCCTCTGAACGTAGATTATGATACAAATGGAACCTGGACAAAAATTTTAATAAGGAAACCTAAAATATCAGGCTCTAAATAATAAGGTAATTTAACACTTTTTATTGACATTGTTACATACCTATATGTATGGAGGTATATATATATGTATATATGTGGACATACCTGAATATGCTAACTCTGCAATTACTGCTCCCTCTATTACAGATCTTTACACAAATCTTCCTGAATTAGTAGAAGCCACATAGGTATCTAAGAACTAAATAACTGAATATTAGAGCCAGCTTCAAATACAATGAAATGAGTTAGCTGTAAAGCATTAGCCATAGGAAATCAGAAGAGTTCCTGGCAGACACAAGTTTTCATTCAGATCATTAACATTATTTTAATTTACAACACCAAGTACTAAAAAGAAAAATAGTATCCATATGGGACAAGAGCAAAAAAATCTTGTTTTGCTTTCCCAGATCAAGTTAGTGAAAAACTCCAGCCATCAACCCAGTGAGATATGTCGGGCTTTTTTATGGTTGTATGGCTGAATATACAGAATGTTGCTTTTAACAAGAAATAGGAGAAAAGAAAATGCTCCAGTTAGCAGATGCTTAAGCTTGAGAAGTCTTCTGCAGTGCTCATGTAGATAAGAACAGTGACAGATATGCACTTGATATTTACAATTTTCCACTTTTATGTGGGAACTTTTGACTTTGTGACATTTGAGTCTGTTACTGTGAAATGGATTCAGATGTTGCAAAAATGCACCAAATTTTCCAGAGCATAAAGCTAATGGTCTCTAGGGTAGAAAGCTGCTATTTTTGTTATACAGAAATAAATCAAAATCAATGTTAGTCTGGCAACAAATAAAATTACAGTCATAAATAGTCTGTTGCCTGTGTTAGGTTTTATGCCATGTCTTGTATGAGAAGTTCAAACCACAGTGTTCTGAAAATCCTTCTCATGTAAATTACTTCACTCACAGTGAAAAAAAACATTGGAATGAATCTATACCGACCTACTCTTCTGGAACTTAATTCCATTCAGTGCAAAGGAGGAAACTTGGTGTAATTGGCATAGTTTCTTCTGGGAATGATTTTTAGTGGGTCAGAGAATATTTGCAGCATCACAGCTTGCAGGCCATATGTTTTTAAGAGATTAGTTTATTCAGCAGAAAGGTCTGCTGGCCATGACAGTCCAGAAAGAAAATAAACCTGTCACCTTCCATGACCCAGTGCTGAAGACCTGAGTGGAACACAGAGATGTTTTTCCTTAGGCAATGACAGATTTTTGTTCTTTTTAGACATCAACTCCGTGGCTGCAAAATTGATGTGTTCTGCAGTCACAAGAACTTTACAATGTGAGTGACTAGGGGTAGAAAGAGTTTAATAGCACTTTCTTTCATATTCTGCACCCTTTACACTTCCATAACAATTAAAATTAGATCCCAAAGTTAGAGGGGATAGTTTGCAAAGAAAAGGAGGATCTCTGCCTTTATCTTAAATTTTTAGGATTGGCATCTGTTTTAGTCTGTAAATGACATACATCAGTTCCCTGTTTTAAGATCAGACAAAAGACATATTTGCTTCTCTCCATCTATCACCTTAGAAGTATATAACCCTCCTAGTCTGAACTCTCAAATTAGCCTCATAAAAGAGCAAAATACAAAAAAAAGACCCCCAAAAATATGTGGACCATGTAAAAGTTTTGTAAAGAACTGAAAATCTTTCAAAACCTCTCCCATTACAGAACTGTCCGTCTCTGTCCCATATATGTAGAAATCTCCCTACAAGAAGACTGGCTGAAGAAAGTCTGCGCTCCACCACAAAGTCACTTGAATGAGGCAAGTCTCAGCACCTTTCCTCCCTTTACTGCATCCTCTTTCTCAGTAAAATTTATCACAAAATTTTAACTCATGCCAGGTGAAGGAAAAATCATTGATGAAGATAAATCCATGGAGAGCAAACAGGTTAATGGAGCAAGAAATGAGACCACAAGGAGAAGTGAGAGTTTACGTTTGGTTTAGATTTGCTTGGTGAATTGAAAAAAAAAAACCCATCATTTTCTTGTAAGCCACCTGTTTACCCTAGCAAAGCTAGGGTTCAAGGGAGATATCTTGATTGACCAAGTTTTAAAAATTAATACCTGTTCAGCTCAGTCAGCACAAAACACCATATTCCACCTTCTAATTCTTGCTGATGCATACTGCCAGCCTAGTATCACTAGTGGTGTGAAGTCCTTTCCCTTGGCGAGGGATCTTCTGCCAAGAGGCAGGTTTTACAACAAAAGCAGAACTAGCCCATCTCAGATCATCACTTCTCTTTCCTTCCTTCCTCCATTACGCATGAACAAATCTTTCATACTCTCCCTCTCTCAAGTAATACAGACATCTAAGCGCTAGTTGCCGTCTTCCCCAGAGAGCAAAAATTTCTCCCTCATATCCATTTCTGCACCAAGTATCAAGCTGATGGGTCACATTAATTTCATGAAAAATCCTGCTTAGTTTTCAGTTCTAATATATTCCCTATATCCCAAACTATAGCTCAGAGGGTATGTCTGCAAGATTTTTCCAGGCCATGGAAGCTTGTTATGCCCATCTTCTGAAGACAGACAAAAGCCATGTAGCTGTAGTTAACTTGGTGTCAAGTCCAAGTTAAGAAGCCTTGTTGAGAGGGTGAAATACATTAGCCTGGAGATGGTGTCATCTTACACAGATGTGTGACTTCAGTCTACCTACAAATTCTGCATAGATAGAGCTTGCACAGATTTTTCTCTCCTGATCATACTTGAACTCATTTTTCTATGGTTTGTAATATGGCTAAATTAGGCTGGTTTTCACAGACGGTTTTGACCTCAATGTTTCTACAGATGGCACTTAGAAACACAAAAAAGAATCTTTGAGTTTTTAGGCCCATTTAAGGTCTTTACATATGTATCTGTCTTCTGAGTGTCTTGTAAATGCTACTGCCTTCTGGACCCTGGAAGAGCAGTAGAAAAAAATCAACTTTGGCTCATGATGAGACATAAACTCTGCTCTCAGATATCCTTCGACTGCCAAGGGATTTCTTTTCTTAAGTTTGATTTTGCCAAACGTAAGCTCTGACTGTTGGAGAAATTTACTCATATTCTTTACATTCGAGGTGGAGTTTAAGCAAGCTGTTTCTGGATAAGGTCAACAGTTGATCTACAGCTATAAGTATAGTTTGCCACCCTTGAATGATGTAAATAAAAGAAGAAGCCTATTAACCTGTTATTGTAGGCCAAATAAAGTCTTGATATATTGAGGAGGAGAGTTTAATAAACAAAAATGATCACAGTGCTTAAGAGACTTAAAAACTTTAAAAAAATGGGCAGAATTGTCCTGCTTCCATTTTTATCCCCACTGATTTTGCACAAAACAATTAGAATTAAATTCATATAGACTAAGTGGTGACTGAAGCTTCAGCAGAGATAACTGCTCACAAAGAAAAAAAAAATAAAAATTAAAGCCTTACAGGGAAACTGTAATTACATTTCAAGCTGAGCACCTTCATTTCCAGCAAAATCTCTGCTGTGTCTCATAACTTTGGAAAGGTTTTCTGATGACAGAATGGATTGTTTTTCCTATTGCACTCTTTCTTCCAGTCTATCTACAAGCAGTTGTTGAAATAGGTTTAAATGTAAAAATGGAGTCTGGAAACTGTAACACTGTAACTGTAACACATCAGAAACGACAGAGAAAAAACTCTTTAAAAAGGAAAGG
The DNA here is from genome assembly GCF_028389875.1 of Rhea pennata. Lineage (NCBI taxonomy): Eukaryota > Metazoa > Chordata > Aves > Rheiformes > Rheidae > Rhea > Rhea pennata. The sequence continues at coordinate 114,790,811 of NC_084663.1, forward strand.
AATGCCAGATGGAGCAAGCAAGCATGCCAGTTGCAAGAAGAACTGATCTGGTGTTTGGGGTAATGCAAATTTAGTTCTCTCTAAAACTTCAGTGAACATTTATACCCACTGCTTATCGTATATTACTCATTGATATTTTTTCATTAACAATGATGCATATGTACCTGGTACACATGTCTTCATGCACATGAAGGGGTTTTACAGAAAGCAAACAAGCCTTCAGTCAAATCACTTCCTGACTTACTGCAACTGATACATATGTCAGGGTGGAGGCTTTTTGTCCTTAAGCATATTAGTCATTCAGTTCAGCAAACTGAGTGATCGTATTTCACAACCACTACCTCCAAAAATGGTCCACTCCAATACGTGTATGATGCGCTTCTCTAATATCTTAAAGTAGTGCAGAATAAATCTATTCCTCACCTTTTCTTTCTGCCGTCTCCCACAAATTCCTAAGAATTATGCAGGTATCCCAGGAATTAAGGGGATTTTACTCCTCCAGCTACCAGTACCAACTCTTGCTTACAATATGGCTCCAAAACTTCCTTGTCTTGTTAGGAGTTGTACCTGTCTCTGCTTTGTATCAGCTGCTTTGAAGATAACATCACAGAAACTTCATCACTGATGTCAAAACTATCAACCAGAGGTCAGTATCTTCTCTTTTTTCCCATCTGGATGAATGTTAATACTATCATCTCTGCAGTTAGTTGGGTTTGAGGGAATGTCAGGCTTCCTTACACAGACCAGATAGCTTTGGGAACAATATATACTTTAAACTTGTTATACCTTTCCATAGAGAAAATTAACAAGTAATTTTCATCCAAATTATTTCATGAAGGCTTTTATTAAAGTGAGGTTATCATACAGACTAGCTTTTATTAAACTATCATCTCATGAGCCTTGGAGAAGTAGATTAAGAGAATTAATTTCTTGGAGAGAACAGGGAGCATTAACCCTGGCACCTTTAGCTTCTTGAATAAGGTGCAAAGGCTGAGTCTATGATCAAAGAAGAACTCAGAGGGCTCTAAGGGCTCTGTGACTGAAATTTGGTTGACTGCTCAGGTTGCCTAAGTTCCTCATGGAGGTACCTGAGTTATGTACTGAAAATCAGAGACTGTGAACAACAAAGGTTTGGACAGACAACACTCAAAATAGAAGGACTGCCTGAAGAAATAAAATCCTAGTCAGAACCACATTCACTGGATCCTCACCAACAAGACTGCAGAGGGGAGAAAGTGAGGAGCTTATGAAATTAAAAACATCAGTATATTCAAAAGGAAAAAAAAGGCATACTCAATTCCCTCAGCAGCTCTGTCCTCACTGCATATATGTTGTTAGTAAAGACCTCTAAGATAAAGCAATTAGATCTGCCACAAAGGGACACTGAACTGTTTTAATACAATTGTTCTTAATTTTCTTATTGCTGTTCATTGTTGATAAAGTAACCATAACATACTAATTAATCAAAATTAATAACATTTCCATAAACAAGAGTAGCAAGGAGTCAGCTTTGACAAACAATGTGCTAGTGTGTTGTAAAATGGCATGTCTGGCTGCTAAAAAAATCTGCCCTGGAAGTGCACACGGACCCTAACATAGTGTCTTTGATAACTGTTACAGGCAGGATGGTCTTCATATCATTTCAAGCCTTTGTCTAAGCAGCATATGCACTCCTCACTCCTCAAACCTAGGGCAAATAGCTGTCCATCATTTTTCATCATTCATGCACTTCCCCAGAAGTCTCAAATTGCTTCTGCTTTCTCCTTAGACAGATGCTTTAGAATATTTAGTCTTTTAAAGGTTTCAGTTATATCCAGCATTATTAATTTAATAGAGATATAATGCAAGAGCTGTTCTCATAAAGGAGGAAGATCCTCATTAAAGTGATCTACTCACTTCTATATTTATTTCATCAAACACCATGTTTGGCTCAAATGTCTATGAGACAGCTGAACAGGAGCATATATATATAAAAAAAAAGTTTCCAGCAGACTGTCTTAAGCCAGTTATATCACAGGCTACACAGATCTGTTTCAAGGGTTCCCTCTTCCATTTGCAATTCATAAAGAATGTTGGAGCCTTGACAGGGTACTTGAGCTGGAATTGCAGGTACTTTATCCTTCAACAAATCTCCCTACCATTAAAAGAAGAAAATGTATAAAAAAACAAGCTTTGTTCCCAAAGCTTCTTAAAAAAACAAAACAAAATGCAACATTAATTAGACATATTTCTACTCTAAAACTAACTCAGTTAGAATGGAATGGAAGGACACCTGTGACAAGTTTATGACAGCTGTGAGATACTGTTTTATATATATATATATATATATGTATGTATGTATGTATGTATATACAGTCATATATATAGTGTATAAAATGAAAATCAGTCATCCATGAAATTCCCATCTGCTGCTGATTTTAAGCTGTTTGGAAGCGTCTCCTTTCTCCACCCCAGAAGTGACAGAGACTAGCACAATCTCTCTTTCAGGAGAGAGGGAATACTACTTTCCCCTTCCTCTTCCTTGCTCCTCAGGGAAGAAGGGACAATATGCCACCAGTGTTACCACTCCACGGGCTCACTAACCTTCCTTCTCTTTCCCTCACAAAGCCAATGGAGCAAACTTGACATTCTTGGACCTAGTGTTATATTTAGGTTCTAAGAAGACTTAGTAAAGCACTGAAGAAAATAAAGCATCTCATACGAGACCCAGGCATAGGTGCAGAATGCATCATATTTCAGGTCCCATATATCATGGTGTTGACATGTCCAAAGTGAAGAAAAATAGTTTTCAAGCTTCCAAAACTTTAACACTGTTTTATAAGTTGTAGTTACTCAGGAAATACTCATTTTCAAGAGTCCAGATTCCCTGCTTCAGTCTCTTTTCTTGCTCAAACTACAGAACAGGGCCGAGGTTTTGTCAATGATTCTGTATTTCAAAGCTCCACTTGCATACTCAAAGCTGTCTATCTAAAGAATGGCCTTTCTTTAATCTGCACCACAGCAAAAATAGAGCCAGAGCTGGAGGATAAGTTTGGGATATATATTGCCTCTTCTTACCTAGGAAGCATGTTTGAAACTACTCATACACTACCAGTCATAATTATTTATTCAAAATAGTGTACGTTCTATTTTTTAGTCTAATTTTATAGTGTATTGTTTGGAATGGACTAGACATTTTAATTTAGTAAAGAAAAAAGTCTATGTGACAAAACCCCAAGTATGAATTTAATCTGAAGAGGAAACCAATATAGAGCAATCCAAAACCAATCATTAAATAACAGAAAATGGCAGAACAGGAATCCCAGATTATATAGCACTTAAAATAAAATCCAAGTCATGCCATCTTAAAAAAAAATCTCTATTTTAAGGAAACTTTAATATTAAATAGTTGTATATTCCAAACAGTGAAGAAACACAATTTTATTCTAACATACATGAAATGAAATACCCTAGAGTTTTTTCTTTTGCATTCCAGATATTAATTCTGTTCTGCCATTCAGCATTTCAAATTGTTTCCATAGACATTTATTATGCATGAATACTACAGACTGCATACAAACCATGTTTTAAAAAAAGATGATGAGAGGTAATATAATGCCTTTTTTTGCTTGGTTTTAGAATTGGACATTGTACTGTAGCTGAACACTATTTATGTAATTAACTTGAAAACAGATTGAATACCATTTCTATAAGCCAGCCATGAACAGTACCTGTTAATGTTGCTAAGAAAGTGTATTATTGTAAAAGCCGCAAGGAAGGCCTTTGGAAGATCAGGTTAGTAAGAGAATATAAATATTTGGGAGTGCTTTTGATAAGAAAGCTGTACCGCTTACAATCCCATAACAAACCCAAAGTTCCAAATAAAACTCCTTTATTAAGACTTTCTTTTCAAAAGGCCCTGAAAGTTCCGCATATCTTGAAACAATAAGGGAAACCATATGTGTACTAAGCCTTAATTTATTGCTTTGTTAAATGAATTGCTTCCATACAACTTTCCTGTCATTAAGATGTAAATGTGCAAAGTAAAAGGTGGAAGTTGAAAATATTGCAGAAGAATTTGCTCCCAGAGCAAGAATCTGAGATGCATTCTCACCACCTGTGAGATATTAGTAGCAAGTTGTAAATAGATCTGATAAAATTAGTATGTATTGGTAGGATAATGCAGCTGTTGTAAAGTAACTTTTGGCTTACACATAAGGCTTATTCATAATCTATTTTTATGATTTTTAAACTCCAACAAAACAAAAAGGACCACTACCTAATTGTTACCATACTGCTGATTCAAAAGCTATTTGCAGTGCAGAAGTAATTCCCACTTCTCACCTCCCTCTCTGTAGCCTTCTCCCCTTCAACCCTTGAGTGCTTCTAGTTATAGCATTCAGTTTCTAAAATAAAACTTGGGTCCATCTTAAAACTCATAGTTAAGAGAATTCAGATAAATGAAATGCCATTTAAAAACATCCCACATCTATGGCATCCCTTTCCTGTGGTGTTCCCTTCCTTTGCTCTAGCAGAGTAGCTTCTTCATTGTCTGGATACTTAATTAAATATTTACTTTTACGCTTTACTTTTTTCCCTCATTACATTTTTTATCTTCAAATATTTACTTTCTTCTTACTGTTCTGCATACACAAGGAAGCACAGGTGAATTGTATATACAACTACAGGTGTTCCACTTGTGCTGATGTGACTTATAGTGAGACAGGTTTGCAGCTAAATGAGACGTATGGACCCAGGACTTTCATAATTACCCCAGTGTAACATCAGCAAAATAGAGCAATACTGTCCTGTTGACACTAGAGTAATTCAAAAGATTACACAAGGGGCTTTAAATAAATTAATTTTATAAGCTTTGTTGCATATTCACAAAGCAAATTCTCATTCACAATCTAAAGTGAACATGTGTCTAAATAATTCCACAATTAATTTTGCTGTTTTCTAATACATTTGGTTTACCTATTAATTGTTACATGAGTAATTTTACTGGTAAACAAAAGATCTGTTTTGCTGTCCTTTTGTTCACTCTCTTAGCCCGCTTGCGGGTATCTATGTTCCACAGACACAATGAAAAAGCATAATCCATGTATTCAGAACGTATTCCTCATTTCCCTCACACCTGAAATGTAGACACCTAAGTAACAAAGCCTCTTTTCCCTTATTACTGCAGTCCTAAGAAAATCAGTACACATACTAGGTACTTTAAATGAGACAAAAATTAAGGACAGATGTAATCTGTTTACTGATACCAGATGCATGCAAGTGTAATTTTATCACGTTATTTTTACTCTGTATAGTCACCTCACCATATATATGTGTATATATATATGCATATACATTCACAAATATCTCTAGAGCACTCTGAAATCTAAAAGAAAGGAATTTTTCAGCTTCTAGGGTGATATGAAGGAGGTGAGAACTTTATTATTCTCTCAAAAGAATCATCAGCAGAACACCCAAGGACCATACATTCTCCATGTTATTCACATCACATGGGGAACTACCTGAGCCTGATCTCACCTGACCTTCTCATTTACAGCCCTGAGGAAATAGTTATATGTAACGGTTTAGAAAAGATAGAAAGACAAACACTGATTTATTACATGGAAGCACTGCAGAGAAATTGCAAGTAAATATTGCAGAAGTTCTACTCTTTCCAAGTACTTATTCTGTGCTATTTTTGTCTTACTAAAACACTTCATTTCCTCTCCAGAATCATCTTTAAAATTCATTTTTGATCTCCTTTGTCCCCTTTTTGGATAATTTGTATATCCCAATGTCTGTGTCCTATTTAGTTACTTGTATAATGCATTGTTTTGCAGTACATTAACACTCACAGTCTAAAAATATAAAGTCTGTTCACCAGCTCTCTTGAGCTTTTGCCCAAAGCTATTTCTCATACAACAGCAAGCAAACTTACCACAAAAAAAAGAGGAAAAGATTTCTTTGTCCCATTTTTTGGCTCATTGTACATAAACCAAATACTGGATCTATTACGTGAGATGATCCTTCTTAGAAACAGATAGTCAACTGGGTCTTAAAAAAAATTAGATAACTTAATAAAATGTTCATGAAAATTAAACATGAAACATGAATGTTTTCATAACTTTGATTTTTTGGAAAGTCTCAGAAAAATCCTTATATAAAAGAAGAAAATAGGATAATTTTTCAAAACAGATCTTTTTCTCAGTTTCATGTTCTTTAGATGTTTCAGGTACTAAACTCATCTTTTGTAAACACTTCTTTACAACATCCTAGGATTAATGACGCTTCATATTGAATGAAATCTAGTACTTCACTGAAACTAAGCTTTCAATTCCCTTCTATGTAAAAACTAATAAAATAAATGACTAAATAGTTCAAAATATATTCTACAAATATTGGTTTGAATTAATTGTCTTCAGTTACATATTGTGTTTTATTATTGCAAACATTGCAGTGACCTTGTCTTATTTGTATGAATGTATTTACAAAAGTAATGCTATATTGATAACTTCTTTACTTCTGAAAAAACTTTTTATTTTTTCAGACAAAGGTATTTGTCTAAATAATACTGCTGAATTTCTCCAACAAATATGAGCAAATTTTGTATATTGATCTACTGACACACTTTCTACAAATCACTGAGTAAGAACTCAACACAATCCATGAAATTTCAAAACCTGAACAAAGTAATATGGAATTAGAAGAAAACACAACCTGCACATAGGTATTGAGTGAAGAAAACCAGACACAACATATATAGAATAAGTTATTCATTACACAGAACTCAGCATCAAGGCATATTTTACCTCATTCTTACAAAGGAATGTCTGTATATACATAAAGGACTAATCCAACATTGTTTAAAACTCTCCAAAAGGAAGTGCATAATCATCAGTCATTGACTTCAAGCCTTTAGCATGTCCTTGTCCAACAAATCACATAACTATATGCTCAATGCTGCCACAAATATCTGTTGGGTTCTACTGAACTTAGTAAGACAGCTCCTACTGTTGAAGCTAAGCAGATGCTCAGGTTTTCATGGGTTGAAATCCATTTGCACTACCAAAGAAAGTTAAAAGCATGAAACAGTTCTTACTTATCAAGCAGCAAAGCTCTTTCCTATATATGTCATAAGAATAATGCCTTACAAGAAGCATTTGAGTTGATAATACTTTCAAAATACTTTGTTAGCAGATAGGACGTGGATATGTATGAATCACAGTCTTTTAGACAACAGTTTTTAAGCAAAATGCGTGATACAATAGAAATTTACATGTATGCCAAGATAAAAACTACTGCCCTACCTTGCATCATGTTTTTGTCACATATTGAGTTCTGGTTTCAGTTCTTCTACAACAGAAAAGTTAAGACCAAGAGAATCTCACGCAAACTGCACTTTGAAACATTCCACTTCACGTTGTACAAGTATCCTCTAATGTCCTTTTATAGTGTAGAAAGAGAACTGGAGAAATGGTTTTATGGTGGCCTGAACTGTTCTCAGAGTAGGAACAAAATGGAAAGTTTCTGCCTCTGTAGAAGGCAAGGTCTTGGGGGAGGTAGGGCTGGGAGCAGACTCTCTTTGAACTATCTCAGTGATCTTTGATCTATCTTTGTGATCTCTAGATTTACAGCTGCTGGAGACTGTGAGACAGGTCATTAGCACCCTATGAGGAGAGAGCTGCAATGGAGAGGAGCTCTCTGAGCTCCTTGTTTTGCACTTGAGACCATTTCCAACACTTACAAAGCCTCAGAACTTTAAAGGGTAACTTAATGACAGCTAAGTCTCCCTCTCTTTTGAGCTATGATTTCTATGCTTTCCTTCTTAGAAATGTTGAATAGATTTGCTGAGTAGGAAAGTATTATTTTTACAGTACTTTCTATAGACTTATCACAGCATTTACTAGTTGAGATTCATGCAGCTAAAATAGTCAATGACACTGGCTACAAAAGTAGGTGAGACTTTCAATCAGCATTTAAAAACTGAAGACTCCCATATCAGTCACTTCAAAAAACTTTAGTCTGAAATATATCACTTAGCTCCAGAAGACAGAAACTCTCCCTTAATGCATTTAACTCTTGAGACAGTACGTTAAGGTCAAAATGCACTGAAAATTTTGATTAATGGATTGAGGTTCTTAGCTTTGCCTACATGGAAAGAATCGTTTCTAAGACAGCTCAGTTCCCTCTTTTACTTGGACTTTGGCTTTTCTACCAAGCTTTGCAATAAAATTCCCAAATGTTAGCAACTGCGAATGTATTTGGGCGGTACTTAGAACAGCTATTATCTCCCCTATATAAAAAAAAAATGCAGACTTAAACATTTTTAGATGACCAGTTTGGCCTGCATTTGAACCTCTACTGTCATGGTGAAATGACCCTCCACTGACCTTCACATAAACCTATCATGAATGTCTTCCCATAAAACCTCTTGAATGATATTTTTAGAAAATAGCCCATATTTGTTATTTTTATTTCTTTAGAAAGTCCTTTCAGAAGAAGCCTGAGCACAAATAATCAGGTTCCAAATTTACACAAAAGAAATAAAACAATTCTAAATTTTATAGCAATATTTGAACCCAAAAATCTGATACAAAATAATGGGAATGGAAATAATCAGCTTCTTTTGTAAACTCCTCAGCAGAAAGAAGTGCCTTGTAGTTTTAGGATAGTATTAGGTGTGCCAGACTGCCAATTTTACTCTGTGACCTGTGGCACGTCTGCTCACCTTTTGTGTTTCATCATTTCCATCCAGTGAACATTTTTGTGAGTCTGATCATGATAGCAATCAAGTGTTTTCAAAGGACCCATATTTTTGCATTTCTTTTATTAGCTTTATTACAGATTGTTATATATTCATTTGCCAGGAGTTCCTGAGCTAACAGTCGTTTTGAGCTGTGACCTACCAATGCTGTGATGCCGAAGCACTTTTGAATACACAAGAAAATCCCCAAGTCTCTGATTTCTGAACTTAGGAGAACTTTTCCTGAACAAGTTCAGATACCTGTCTGCCCTTTCTCCACCTAATACATAAAGACGAGAAAATAATTCCAATGAAGCACATCAACTGATATCTATAATCTTTTTATACACTCAGGACAAATATATAATCTTATTTATTTATGTATATATATAATACAAAGTAGAAAATGTGCTTCTGTTTGTTACATACGCGTTATAGGCAAAGACTTCAGAAGAAGCAAATTAAGATAACCAATTTTAATAAAATAATTTTGCATGTAGAAGTTTTGGAGATAAATAAAATATTAATCTTTTATGAGTCACTGTATTTAGTTAAACTTCAATATTTACATCACATGTTTCATTTGTGGGTTACCATTATGAATGATTTAAAAGCACAGGTTTTGTAAAGTAAAGTTTGACTTAGGTATTCTGAACAAATCAGAAAAGTGTCCAGACTAAGCCAGCCTTGGCACCATACAGCAATAAAGTGCATGTGTGTTTTGTGATAGTTCCCTTGTAGATTATTCCTTGTAACCAGGAAAAATGTTCATTGGAAAGAAGAACCTTTTATTTAAAGAACTAGAAGATGCATTCCACTTTTCCATCTTACTAGTGTTTGCAACATATGTTCATAATCAAAACTGAGCAATACATGCCAATTTTTTTCATCCATTAAAAACATTTATTTTTTTTTTTTAGTCCCACCTTTGCAAAAGGCAACAGTGAGTTCAAAAACCACTTCCTTGGTATTTTAGTAACATGATGAATGTCTTTGCCTTTTGAACTCTGCATTATCCTACTTTCAATAAAACTTAAACTTCCAGCTAAAATAAACATAAAAATAAAAATATTGTCCCACCTGCTAGACTTTGAACATTCTGTGTCTTCTGCTTTGAAACAAAACAAACCAAACTTATCAACACTGATAAAAACCATCAGACAAGCTCTGACAAATGAATGATCTAATGAGGAGTGAATGATAAATCTGATTAACTTTTGCAACAGACCAATGGCAGTCACTTCTGTTATCACAAATCTAGCAGCTGTGAATCTCCAACTGACAGCAGAGAACTCTTTAACTCCCACAGGAGTAAATCAAGACTCAGTCCCTGAAGGGCTTCAAGAAAATCCCGGTCAGTGTCTCACAACTGCGCTGTGATTTGAACCATGCCCCCAAAGAAGATGATACACAAAGATCCAGCATGAGATCTCTGATTTGTAACTGTTAATTTCCTCTGTGCAGTCACACAAATGAAACTTTCATAATAATCTTAATTTCATAGTTCATCTTGTAGCCGTTTCCAGTGTGCCGTTTACTATGGAGTGACTCCTTTGGATGCGTGCAGATTTAGCTTGAGAGTCCTTGAGAGCCTTAAGCTCTCATACCTAAGCATGCTGCCCTTTCTGCTCAAACCATGCACTTACATAAATACAAACACACACACGACACTATGAAATTGCAGTATTAGTATAGTAGTCTATGAAGGCAGTCATATCTCCAGTATTTTCCTGTGTTGTCTGCAGAAGCCGCCTGTATGAATCAGTGTTTCAAGCTTCACTTCTGACCCTCTAAATGCTAGAAACACGTGTATGTGTGTTTTTAAAAATCAACTTTCTGAAACATTTTGGGGCTCTTGCAGCATAAGAGATCATAGGATCCTCACTCAAAGATCACTGAAATTAAAATAAAAATGCCTTCCAGTTTTGATGGGCTTTAGATCAGATCATATGGCTCTTGTCTGAATGTTAACCCAATATAAACCTAATTGTATCTGTTCTAAAGTGCATAAAGAGCGTCCTTAGAAAGATTGTCTGTATCTTCTGCAAGTAGCCTAATTTATCTCGAACTTATCTAAAGGGAGAGGAGGTCCAATTACCATTCCTTTCCGAAATTTCTGTCAGCATTCTGTTTTGAATGTGTGACAGCCAAGATTTATAGTCAGAGCTGGGCACATAGGAATAGTGGTGAAAAAAACCCCTACTCCCTCAAACCCTCAACCAATATTCTCAACTCACTGTATTCGTTCCACAATGGCATTTTCAACTTCCTTATAAGAACTCTGCAAGGACTTAGGAATTACCCACTTAGGGAACAGATTAATGCAAAGCAAATTGTTGGCAAACCATCCACAAGTGGGCATGAGGCTTTCTTGAAACAATTGAGTGTATGAATTTGGGAAAAACATACAAAAAAGAATGGGATAGTTGCAACTGTTTATCTGTATCCATACACGTGGAAATATCCCAACAGAGAAGAAGAATATAAATGAGAGAAGAAGAACATATGTAAATACCTTGGCCAGATCTAATATCAATACTTACATAGTGATATATACACTTTGTTTTAGGAAATCCTGTAACTACCTCACAGATGTCAGAACACAAGCATTTGTTATATACTCTACACTTCGTCTCTGTCTAGCTCTTTTTCCATCTTCCAGTCTCTAGAAGGGTACAAAGTGTGTTGAGAAGGGATCTTTTGTAAGCTGCACATCACTAAATCACTTTAACATGAGGTTGCTGCAGTAAGCAGAAACGCTTCCCCTTACTCTCAGCACGGTGAGATTGCCAAACAGAGTACTCAGGGCGGCAGGAATGCACTACAAGTGGCAAAGTGACATCACTTTTGATTTTACACCTTTATCTGGATGATGGTATCTGGGAAAAACATTCTGTATGCAAAATCTGCTTGTGTGTAAGGTCAGCCTGCCAGGAAACACAAACACGTGCATACAAACATACAGACATGGCAAGTGTATTTCAAGAATAGTTTCATCTAAGGGCGTCTTGGCTAAGGATCATATCCATACAGCATGGGGCAGAAATAAAAAAAAACAATCTTTCCCTTTAACTGAGCAATCCCTTGGGGTACTGAAAGATAGCATCCTCCTGGTAAGGTTCAGGGAACTGGTTTTAAGGACATGCGAAAGTTACATAATGCGAAAATGTTGAAGAACTATTCTTAACAGAAGAAAAAAAACCAAGGAATTGATGTAACATTTTAGTAAAAATGTGGCCTGAATTTAATGTGACTTCCCTCTGCATAATGAAAAAATGCCAGCATAAGGCTCTTTGGAATATGCAAGGTGGGGTGCTTGTTTTAAGGAAAAAGAAAGTTTGATGCAAAATTGTGGTGTCTTAGAAACTTATTCTGTTTAATCAATAATGAAAAGTTACAAAGTGGCCAAATTACCAACAGACTTCTTTCCGTTTTAGCCACTTAAAGGTAAATCTTAAATTTACAGCTGTTCATAGGAAAAAGCCTCACTGAGAGTGTAGTATTTCTTTTAGATTATTTCTCTGATTTCTAAAATGAATGGCTATCACTTCTGTTATATTAAATTTTTAGTACTGATGACATGTGAGGAAGCTTATTAACAGTGGGAGAAAATATAGTTAGCTATACCTGGGATCAGTATAAAGTTACAATGTATTTCCTTGAAGTGAAATTGATGCCACTGCCTATTTGTGTTTGAAGAATGGCTAAATATCATTGACTTTCAAGATTAAATGAAAGAATTATGGGCCCTGAAGGGAATTTGGAGCATGTTACAGACTTCTATTTCCTTTAGGAGCTTCCTCCAAGAGCTACATACAAGTGTGCAATAACCCAGCACTCATGAAATCTGATTACTTTGTTTTCTGCAAAAGAAAGCACTTAGGCTAGGAACATCATCAGAATAAATTTCAAAGATCAAAAATTGACAATGCGAGAACTTGGATGAAGTCTGCTGCTGCTGCAGATGTGTTCCTGACACAATGAACCTAGTTAAAGAAAATGAGGCTACAGTAGCTGATGTTATTCCTGTTAGCAATTAAGAATGTTTGAATAAAAATATCTGTACAGCATGGAACGAATCTGTGTACATCTATCCACTGGAGTTCAGTGCACATACTGAATCACTGTGTTACATTTCAGTGGCATGGCAGCACTGCTCATGTACAAACATTTCTCATTATAAATTGATCGCCTCTGGGATTTATAATGACTATGTATTAAACATTTTCCTATGGCCTGAAATACATATGCTTTCCTTATGTCAGCTAGCTTTTCACCCATGCTGAAAATGTGTGATTTATTATTATTATTATTATTATTACTGCTGCTGCTGCTACTACAACTGCTACTACTACTACTACTACTGTTTGAATTATTAAAATGCCCATGAACCCTAGTTTTGCACTTGGGCCCTGTTGTGCTAGTTGCTGTTCAAGTATAGATGAATAGGAGATTCAAAGCTCTTGTAGATGTAAATACAAGTTGACAGACAGCAGCTGAACACATACAGCAGATTGTACAGGGACTTAATTTCACCAATAGCCTGTATGTTGTCAGATGTAGCTGTTGACATCACAAAAAATGAGAGGCTTTTCATTTTAAAGAACAATAGTTTTAGGACTGCATCAGTCTTCAAAGTTGACATTATTATTACTTCCAGGACATAGTACAACATGACATATAAACAGTTTCAAGTTTATCAACTACTCTTTCCAATTAATAGTGCTTTAAAAGTTTCAGAACAAGCGAGGCAACAAACCAAAGTGATCAAATGTGTATGTTTTTTGTTGGACATTTCACTACTTTAAAATTTGGGACTTTATCATTTGAATCATTCCTTTTTTTCTGAAGTTGTGAAAATCGACATTGTGGCACCTGAAGAAAACCATGACAATTAAAAATTAATCTCTGTTTCTAACTGGAAGAAGACATCAAAATAGGGAGGAGAGGGTGGAGAAGCGATGTCTACAAAAAAGTTTTTTTGAAGTTACTCCTGTTTAGTGTCAGCAGCAGAGGAAAAAGAAGTTCTATCTTTCCAGCCATCAGTGGCATTAAAAGATATAATTACCATGGCATACCTAGCTTTGTAACCAGATAGGCTTGACTCATTCCTCTTCCTCCAACCCTCCCCTTCCCCCAGAATATCTTAACTCTTAAAAACGTCAGGGCTAAGCAAAGAAGCCTTGATCCCCTGAAGAAGAAGTCAAGTATCCTCTGTCTCTACTTGACTCCAGCAAAGTAGAGATCCCCAAGATTAAGGTGAGTGTTTGTGTGTGCGTGTGAAGAGGTGCACACATGTGAATGTGTGTGTCTATTTGCTCTCTTCCTGTTCCTGACATCTAGACCTGTAAACCTATGTCTCACCTGCCCTGGTGTGAGTGCAAGTTGAGGCAACCGTAAGTCCATAGACTGTGTAAATATTTCAGGATATAACCCACAGTTCTGTTACATTTTAGAGAACAAGAAGTAGACATTCTTGCTATGCTGCATAACTCATATTTAACATATTTAAGATATATACACATATAATTTAAGATATTTAATGCACGGCTATGTAGAATGACTATTATGCAGGACTACAGTTAAATATTTAGCATAGTCTTTTTAATAGTCTTTAAGAACATTTCTGTGTCTTGATGACATCTAATCAATAATAATCATTTAAATAATAAGGAAATAGTCCAGCAAGAGGTAAAGAAAGATGTATCATCAATATTGGCAGACTCAGAAAGCAGTCCTTCCAGATATGTCTGTGTTTTCAAAGTAAGTCTACAAGTCCAAAATATTCTGTAATTTTAGCACACTGATACCAGCACTTGAAGATCACTGGCAATTATAAGAAGAAATAAACAAAGAAAACTATACATGAAGTTACCCTGTAAAACAAAGAAGCTGATCTTTGTTTTACCCTGTAAAACAAAGAACAGATAACAATTACAGTGCTGTACACAATTATATTTTAAATCATTGTAACATGCTGGTTTCTAGAATTCTGAGGAAATGATTGTTACTGCCTGAAAGCATCAAACTCATATAAATTCAGAATATAATTAGATCTGAATTATCTAAATGTTTCTTGCTGTTCCTTTCTTCCGGCATCAGTCTGTATCTGTTGGACAATTTGTTTAGCCAAGAGAACTTTTAATCCTTCATTGCTGTAGCAATTTGAGTTCCATACTTCAAACCAAGTGATTTGTGTAATAACAGCACACGTACCCACACTCCTCTGAACCAGTTTAGCAGCGAAGTGTCTGCTTTCATGATCACCATATGTTGTTTTCCTAGAAGTTCTCCGCATCTCATTAAGAAGTTTTGGTACAAGTTAAATTTCTTCCAACTGAGGTGGTGTTTACCGTGACAAGTGAGAAAGCGAATGAGAGGTGTCCACTAGCACAGTGGTAGGGTTCAACTTTTCTACTTGTTTATCCTCCTTCAGTAGTTAACAGGTACCTCTTGCGTGCAAGTCATTCCGCTTTTCTTACTGCTTCTTATGCTGGCATGTCTCAGGACCTCGGACTGCTCATCCCTTTCCAGTAGTTAGACAGGGAGCCAACCTTACAGCTTACCTCTAAATCATTTCAGTTAGGCAAGATGAATCCCACCCAATGAGTACTTTAACAGAAGCTGACACTTTTAAGAAAAAAAAATCTGCATCTATCCTAAGACTGCAATGTAACTTTTGTTATTGAAAATGCTACAGGAACTCATCTCTGAGTGTCACAAGGAGAGAAGTGAGACTCAGGCCCAACTTCAGTGGACTTGAGAGCACCTTGCTAAATAACAGAGGTGCTCCATCACCCTCAATTTACTTATTAAAAAATCCTGCCTGTTGGTTTTCACTGTGCACAAAATGATTGCTTTATGGATCCCTCTCCCATAAGCACTTCTCTGAGATACAAAATGTCACAGTGCCTAAGGGCTTTACTAATCTTCCCTACCAGCTCTCAGATTTAAATAATACAAGGTATGTGTTTGTTCTTTTAGCATACTGTAAGAAAACTGCAGTATCTCAGTGTGTGGTGTCAGGAACCTGGAGTTGTATGCCTCCAGCTCACCTTAAGAGGCTGGAGTAATCAACTAACGAAGTTTCTCTTCCCCCATCTCTGCTTATACTCCTTACTCATATTCACCTCACTTAATCAGCACTTTATAAGGCTCCTGAAGATTCCTCTATGTCATTTGATCTCCAAATTAGTTGAAGTCAAAATTTATATTTGATACAACCTGCAGTCAACAAGATAAAGCCCCCAAAGAAGACTATATTGAGATAAATAAAAAAAAATCAAGAACTTAAAACTCCCTGACAAAAAGCCTTTAATTGCTTTAGATATCTTTGTAGATTTGACAATTCAGAAAATGCTCTTATTTTAAAATGCTTGTTAGTTTTATTTAATCAAAACTCTGCGAAGAATTACACAAGTCTCAGATATCAGCTAGCTTATATAACAAGTAAAGTATATGTTTCTGTTGCATTTGTGAAAGTGTATGATATAGCTAGTTAAGTAAAAGCTTTGGCAAAGCTGAAAAGTCAGGATCCCTAGGGGCTCAAATTCTCCAAAGACTGTTCCTTACGTGATAAAAAAACATATGTGATAATCTGCAGGGTTTGGGATAACCAATTTTCCTTGTGTAGCAGCAGGACAGCAGGGCAATGAATAGTGTGTGACTACGCCATGTACGTTAAAACAACACTTAGAAAAATAGTTGGCTATTAAAATGAAATGCAATACTGCTGCCTCAACATTAGTATGAGCACATGTTGTACAGGAATAACAGAAATTGCTAAATAAACTATGAAGTACTTTCACGATTTAAAATGAAGAGAATCCAGCAAACTCAGTGTTTAGTACGCTTCCCAAACATAATCTCTCACTTGCCAGGATATGTCTCTGAGTTATTTTGGTCAGATGTATCCAAATGCCCTGAGTGTATTTGTCTACTCAAGTTCTGAATTTCTTTTCAACTGCTATGTGTCCAGGCTGACTGCATTAAACATCCTACAGTCTTCCAACATGGAAAATATGCCAATCAGACGATGGCAATGGTTCATACACTTCTCTCTTTTAGAGGACTATTACTGCAAAGATGCAGCCTGGAACAGGGTTGTCAAGCACCAAATGCATTGGTCTTTATGAAAAGACTAGGTCCTTATAAGAAAAACTCAAATTCCTTGACTATACCGTAGTCATTGTTTACAAGTGGAGTTATCAGCTTCCATGACTGCTCGACTTCCTTGTCTGTCCTGGAAATGTAACATATTTTGAGGGGGAAGTAGAATATAATTTAAGCAAAGGCCCTGAACATAAACACTTCCGTGTATCTGGCATTTTTTTTTTTAAAAAAAGTATGGCATTAATGCTAGAGCAGCCAAAGAAAATAACTGAAAAACTGATCGTAAATTCTGTGTTAAGATGAACTGCATTGCTATGTAGATATTC
Source organism: Rhea pennata (assembly GCF_028389875.1). Lineage (NCBI taxonomy): Eukaryota > Metazoa > Chordata > Aves > Rheiformes > Rheidae > Rhea > Rhea pennata. The sequence continues at coordinate 114,807,971 of NC_084663.1, forward strand.
CTAATATTTGCCTCATGGTGTCATTGGTCCCACCGTAAAATGGATAATCATCTGATATGTTATCGTGCACCATAAAGAATTCTAATCACTCAAAGGCCTTTGAATCAAATTTACCATAGGAATGATTTACAAGATTTACTATAGGAATGATTCACATCAGGAATGCTTCTTTAAAACATTCTTAATAACAATTTTGTTTATCCACTCAGAGTAAGTAGCTCTTTGTGGTTGCTGATACACTGTATGAGCTAAAAGCATCCTAACATACTATAAATTAAAGATGTGGAGGATTTGGAAGAACAAAAGTACTAGATCTTCCTCTACTGCCTTCTGTTAAATTCTGTCTTGAAACTCTGACGAGTACAATAGAAAAACAACAAAACTCAAAATTCCTTATCTACCCCATCCTTTATATGAAAAATAAAAGATCCAAAGTCACAGTCTCCAAAACCACTTCTTCCTGTAACACTTTTGAAGTGATTTTTTGCACTAGAAATTATTTCTATTATGAGTTTAAATCACTTGGACTACATATTTTTGAAGTATTCTTCCTGAGCATTCATAAAATCATCAGAATGTCATTTATAAGAAAATATTTTTCCTTTTTTTCCCCTTTTTCTTAATTATTTTCCTTAGCCTTACCTCCAAGAGAGTTTTCAAGTAAACTGTGTGCACAAGTGGAGGCAAGTGTAGGGACTGGCTAACAGGCCTACGCCACTGTGCAGCTGGCAGTCCTTGTCATCAGGTCTGTGATGTGGTTAGTCTTTCCCGTCCTAAGAACCAGATTCCTGCCTCTGCAATGTGCCAAAAAAAACAGCTGGGTAAAAAGAATACTTCTGTCAAACTACTTCATCAGATCTGTGCTGAGGAGGTGAGAGTCATCAAGGGGACACAGGGTAGAGAAGTCAGAAAACTATGATAGAAAAAGATTTCTTCTTCCTGCATCTATTTTTGAAAATGAATGAATATTCATAATACACTCAAGCTGTATGTACTGTGGGATACTGTGGCAAATCAGCTAATCAGAAATGGACAAATCCTAAAAGAGGGCAAGTGGTTCAAAATGCATCTGTAGAAGAATTGCAAATTGGGAGTAAAACCACAGAAATGTTAAAGGACAGAAATATAAATCCATTACAGATGATCTAAAGTGCCAAAATAGGACAAATGAGGCCAAAAATACCATAAGAGGCCAATCTTTTATGCATTTTGGCAATTCTCCCTCAGACCTGACTCTAACTGGAAAAGGTGAACGAGTATGAACTTAATAATACTAAGAGAAACAAGCATTGTAATATAATTCCCCACAGAAGGTTAATTTCAAATTTGATATATGGAACAGAGTTGAAGAGAATCCAAACTTACTCAATCATCTCTAGGTTTTGCCTGTATTCAAATTTGCCTTTGTATCATAGAATCATAGAACGGTAAGGTTGGAAGGGACCTCTGAAGGTCATCTAATCCAACCCTCAGCATAGCCCCATATGGGGATTGGGCCCACAACCTTGGCATTAGCAGCACCACGCTCTAACCAACTGAGATAAACCTGCCCCCATATCTGGGTATCTGGGTATCTGGGTTTCCATCTTTATTCCTTAACCAATTCAGGACATCATTGACAACCACAAGCATTCAAAGTTACAACTTAAGCCTCAAAATAATCAAAAGCCTGTCTTAAAAATTGTTAATATTTAAAAGAAAAAGAAGCAGCTTTTTCAAAAGGTATGTTATGGTCTCTTTGTTCTTCGTATGGTTATTTCTTAGAAGGCAGAGCACTATCTGATCATTAAATTTTTTTGTGTAGCTAAACAGGCAAAAAACATAAGATTCTTTCACCACCCCACCCTCACTCCCTAATTTTGTTCTATTAAAATGAAAATCCTCATGAAATAACTGAACTTCTGGAGCTAAGCATAAAGACTACTCACCCTTCATCAGTACCATTTATGCAAAGCTTTGAAAGAAGTCACAAGAGTAGAGAACACTATTTTTTTCATATGATAAGCCATCTAAACTCAGTGTACCTGATCTACCTGTGTTAGAGGGGAAACCAGAAAACACAGGCAAATCTAGATATGCCTGGTCACTGGCAGATTGGACACATCTGTCTTCAACTTGGGAAAAACTAGATGCACCTTACACATCTGTCACATCTGGATTTCCTGTCCTTTCTAGATGTGTTTCTAGCCCTTATACATCTTAGTGAGATTTTCTCCTGTGTAAGGCAAGATTAATTAGCTGTTAACAGCACACTATACTTTCACCCTCAAAGTACTAATGTAGATAAAGTACTAATGGAATATTACCTAGAACTAAGGGAAATAGTAACAAGAGAAAGAATATTTTCTCTCTTTGTATCTAAATATTTGAAATCATGCAGTAGTTAATTTTACTTGCAACATTAAATGCATTATATTACATTTCATTAACAAAACATTACAGGCACTGTGTAGTTTATATCTTTTCCAATCACAGTTATGCCACATTTACTTTCTAACTTTAATTATGTTTTCCTGGCTCGATGGTTGGTTGGATCAATTGGCTGATTCATCAGTCTCAAGAGTAGGGGCTAAATGTTCATCCTCTACCAGGAGCCTGGTTATAAGGGCAGTTCCTCAGAGGTCTGCCCTGAGACCTGTTCTGCTTAGTATCCAGTGACATGAAGAAGGAGATGGCATAAACCCTCATCAAGTGTATTGCCGACACCAGGTGGGAGGCTATAGATGATATGCTCAAGGGCAGGGTCAGAGGGACTTAGATATTCTGGAGGAATGGGCCAACAGGAACTTTCTGAAATTCAGTCAAAAGACAAATGCAAAGTCTGGTACTTTGGACAAAATTACCCCCTATCATGGTACAGGCTAAGGACTGAGGGTCTGAAAAAGGCCTTGGAGGCTTGGGTCCTTGTGGGCAGCAAGTTAGACATGAGTCAGCTGTGCATACTGGCAGCAAAGGAGGCCAACACCATCCTGGGCTACCTTGAAAAGAGCACAACCAGCATATCAAGGAAAATTATATTCTTTACTCTAGAATACTGTGTTCACTTTTGAAGTCTCAAAGTATATGAAAGACATCAATAAAGAGAAGTGAGTTCAGCAGAGGGCCACCAAGATGGTCAGGACTGGAGCATTTAGCCTGTGAGGAGTAGCTGAGGGGCTAGGGGTTGTTCAGACTAGAGGAGAGATGGCTTTGGGGGATCTAACAGCCACCAACTTCTACCTGTGGACCAGCCATCAAGAAGATGGAGCTGGGCTCTTCTCAAAAGTGGATGGTAGGAGGATGGCAGAGATTGGTCACAAATTGGAGCAGAGGAAATTCTTACTAGATTCTTACTAGGTAAAAGTTTTCACAGCTGTGCAGACTCCATCCTTGGAGTTTTTCAAGACTTCATCAACAAAATCCTGAGCAACTTGGTCTGAATTCAGTGTTGATCTTGCTTTGGATAGGAGCTTGGACTAGAGACTGCCTGAGGTCATTTCCAACCTGAGTGATTCTGTGATTCTACACATAAATTTTTAAAATTCTCAACTCGGACATATCTAATACCAGAATGCTTGTAGGTAACTTCACTTTATACGTTACAAACCTCCTAGGAGTTGAAATTCTGCTGATACAGTATTTTATCATTTTGCTATGGGTACTTTGAAAGGCTTTTCTTGTATGACATTCTATTCATAATTCTCTCTCCGAATCAGTTGTTTTGAAGATAGTTTTCTTGACAAATTATTACTGGACATGGGAGAGAAATTAAATTAACATAGTTAATACTGATAGCATTACATTAAAGTTATTATGAGAGATCTAGACTTCTCAGTAGGGCAGGCCAGGTCTGACTATAGGCTACTTGCAGGAAAATAGAACCTTCAAGGGTGTCTGTCATGAAACACAGAAGTAGCAAAGGATGTCATGAGGTCCCAGAATTATGCACATTCAGGAAGAATTTATGTTATTAAATGTAATGTATATGGAATTGTATAATACTACAGGGCAACATCTTATTACCTAATTTAATACTATATTTGGCTAATTTTATAGAGTTCAGACATTCTCCATGTTAGTCTTATATGAGCACAGACTGGTTATTCCAAATACACAACTAGCATGCCATTAACACATTACGAAAAGCAAGGCTAGCTGGGGTTGGTGCAGTAAGCCTGTCATTTGCAGCAACAATCAGCTGTGGTTAAATAACAGTCATCTCTCTGCTTTAAAATAAACACAATCCAGGAGGATGAACAGATGATAGCACATATTTTGTTGGAATACTGTACTAGACTTTTTTGGTACTTGTCAATTATGTTTAATGAAACTTAAGTAAATAAATGCAAACAACTATATGGGGAAATCTGTTCTGAGCAAGGAAACTTTTTTGTCTGTTTTCAGGTTGGTTATACTTCTATTTTAATATACAATGCATACAATCAGAAAAGAAAAGTCAGTCGAGTTGTGCAGTTGGAAAATCTTTATTTCCTAAGGAAATATACATAAAAATGTACAGGAAAACAAACATACAAATCAGCTTTGTAACCTGGAGTATGCATCATCATCATATAGAGTATGATAGTCATATTAGTGCTGCTTAGAAATCAGAAACTTTGAGATTTTATCATCTTGCAGGCATGCTGTGCTGACTGTAAGCCAAGAAATGCTTAATTTCCTCTTCACGCACCTTTAATGCTTTCAGTAATTCTGCTTCTTTTGATTGAATATCATGAATTACTTATCCAGACGTATTAATACTACCCTGATTCTAGTTTATTTCTCTCCTTGGCATCGCAATGCCTGTAAATCTTATCTTCCCCCCCCCCCCATCTTTATTCCCCCCTATATCTGTCTGGACCCTCTCCTTTCATTGCTATTTCTTCTGTTCTTTCCGCTTTATAATCTTTCTAACTTCTGGCTGTGTAAACCATTTACCCTGTCTGTCCTTTGGGCAGACACCTTAAATACTTGCATACTTCTCCATTTGGAAGGAGTCAGGGAATTCCCTTTACTACTTAGAACACATGAGCTTATTGGAGATTTCCAGGAAAAATTTTCTGACAAAAGTTGTATGTTTTCATTTGTGTATCTACAAAGTCACTGTGATGCCCTCTCCACTTCTGGTGAAAATTCTGTTTGGAATGAGCTACAAGCAATATCCCGAAGAAAATAATACTCCTAATAATCTATTTCCTAGCAGACAGCTATGCAAACAATCATTAGCCATTTGTGATTCCAGGACAATGCCTATATGGTAAGGTATTTAAACGGGCAGAGTCACTTTCAAAGGTTCCTGAAATTTTCAGACATGGAGATGCCTCTCTAGTCCTGAGGTAAATCCTACCTCAAAGTGGAGGAGAAGTTTAACATGGTTCACTTCTGGACAAGAAGAGTTTCTTTCCCTAATCAACAAGAACAAGTTCATCCAATCCTCCCTCTGACAGGTCATACTGACACTTGTCATTTGCGACTTCTTGTCATCATTTCCGATTCAGCCAGGACATATCTGTATGATTCTTAGAAATCTTATGCCACTGACATTGAAAACAAAGATGTTGTGGATCTGCCTCTCCCAGTTCCCTGCTAGCATCTCTGTAGATAGATTGCTTTAGCCAGATTCCTTTGCATGGCAGATCATTTGACTGCTTTTAAAATACAAAGACCACACACACGCACACACACACACACATACACAGAAAAAAAAAATAGTTGTAGGAGGTGGTCTTCTCCAGCCTTTCAAAACAAGATAACAATATTCTTGGTGACTCAAAGTCATTAATATCTTTTTTAACTCAGAAAATCATCAAGTTCTGTGATGATAATCCTAACAGTTGCTCCTCCTTAACTGCATACTTCACATAGCTTTTTTTTTTTTTTTTTTTTTTTTTTTTTTTATCTTTGGCAACATCAAAAAAGGCAGCAACCATTTTACATAAAGATGTCGCCATGGGCATTTTCACCACCAGGTGAACAAGCTCATTAATGTAATGTAGAGATATGGCTGTGTGCTTTGATTTTCTTTTCCCTAGATACTTTTCAAAGCTCTCCAATTTATGTTTTTCCCTTAAATTTTTTTGTCAAACATACTTTGTTCAGCTGTCAGTTCATCCCTGTAAATGCCATCTATTATACAAATCAAACCTACCAATTCTACATCCTTTTGTACTCCTTCCTGTTGTGAATAAGTACTTATTGCATCTCCATCAGATTCATGGACCGTGTTTGTACTCAGCTGACAGGATACCCATGATTACACATTATATCCTTCACTAAGATTAAATGAAACTTGAATAATTCCACTACAGTTAAGATGATTTCCAACAATTCTAATTGTGTCTTTTCTTTATCCTACGAGCTCTTGCTTGTTGGCAAATATTTTGCTTGGAAATAACAAGACCTTCTTCACTTCAGTAGCCATATTAAAAATAATCTATTGTTTTCTTTCATATCTGCCCTTGGCATCCTTTCATAAAAGTCTTACTCTAGATATAAAACATATTTAAGAAGATTCAAAGGACAAAAGAAATATAAAGTTGGAAGTCAGCCAATGAAGAAAACCTGTTTGTTTTACTAGCCTGATGAGCATTAATTTTAGTTATTTAAGGCCAAATTGAAATAGGTCCCTGAAGAATGATCTAATAAACCTGTAAAAGTGTCACCTTGCAGCCAACTTAATTTATTGTCACTAAGTAAATGATGTAACAGAGGCCAGATTCTTAACAGCTAGCACAATGATTTGAGCATCCATTAAACAGAGATTTAACTGATGCTTACCATTGCTTATATATGGGTGATGTGTGTTGTTTTTTGCATTTTTATGAGATTACATAACATCAAGCTCATGCTGCATAATTAACAGTAGAACAAAGCAGAACTCAGTAGAATGCAACATAAAATCATAAAAAACATAAAAATGCAGACGTTTGATCTTGGATTTCCTGGTTAGCTTGGGTTTTTGTGAATGTGTAGAGGAAGATGGTAATCTCAGAGAAAGACAATCCACTGCTACTAATCATGTATTAGCACTTCCCCTGTCTAATTATAGGTGAAACTGGTGGCATCACCTCTTGTTAGGATGGCTAAAACTTCTCAACAGAAGACCCCACTTTCACATCTTAAGATTTTTACCAAACTATTTCAAATGAAAATTCCACAGCAGGGTTTTGAATGCCTTGGAAAATGTTCATCAAATGGTTCCATTTTTTTCTGAGAAATAACAGTGGGTTTATTCCATGTTAACTCACTCCTTTAAAAAAAAAAAAAAAAAAAAAAAATCAAACTCCTCAGGGGATAGGAGCAGAATTGTGAAATTACACAGGAAAATAAGCTGTGTATCAAATATATATCATCTTTTACCCCTTGAAAATGCACACAGTTTGGCAAAGACATACATTTTGAAAAGATTTGCTCACACTCACTAAAAGCTTCTTAAATGACTGTTACTCCAAATTCTCTCTAAATCTACCGGACTCTGTTGTGTCTGGATAATGAGCCAGAACCAGAGGTCAGGTTCTCCTACCTTTTCAGCTTCTCCATCACTTGCTTCAACTGGGTGGAATAAAACCAAATTATTTTAAGAAGGCCTGGACTTGCAGAGAGGGTAAAGAGATTATGGGGCGAGGCCAGAAATAAGAGATGACAGTTGGCAGAAAAAAAAAACAGGCTCACCAGATTGAAGCAAATCAGAAATTGGACTTGTGTTGGAGACAGAAAGATGTAAGCAAGCAGTGATAAGTATATGCTGAGAAAGTGGGACATGTAAAGACTTGAGACTGACAATTGTGAAAATAGGGGGCAGATGACATACTTAACAAAGGGTAAAAGGGAGAGAGAGAAAGGAAAATATCCAAGAGATGGGACTGGTGAATTAGGGATGTGATGGGTTAGACTAGAATTTTTTGGACTGTGAGAAGAAGTAAGGATATATAAGCAACAAGTGCTTAATTCTCATATTCTGGAAAATACCGTAAAAAGTAAATATTTTATCTGCAAAATACTTTGAAAGTTAACCCTTGTTTACTGGAAGCAGCATTGAAAAAGTCAGAAAAAAAGCCCTGACAACAAAATGTAAGCAAGAAGAAAGAAAAGAAGAGATTAAATAACTGGTTATTAATTGACCACACCATCATCCATTCTTCACATGACTTGAGGCAGAGAAAATACAAAAAAAAATAGCAGGCAATGGTATCACTCAGATATCACTACCCCTTCCCATACTGTGGCAAAAATTCAAGTTGATTCTTCTCTCTGTTCTTCTGAGCTAACTCCTCAGTCCCCCAAAACTCAGTAAAGAAGGTACAAAGTCTATGTGTAATGAAAGTTCAAGTGGGGAATCATTGTCTGGAAAGATTTTGAGGGTAATGTGTTAACCAACTTGGTCTTACTCAAAAGTAACACACGCATAAAAAAATTAAATAACCATACATGAAAGGAATTTTCTGCCTATCGCTGGCCCTTGGGTTGCAAGTTCCTCATCCTCTTTTAATATTACGGAAAAACTGTGATTTAGAGCATACAGATATCGTGCTGGCAACTGCACAGGACTACCCATGATACTTTCAGATTGTATCAGATACTAAACTTTAGTTGACAGAAATTTCCCATCCAGTATGCAAATCCAAACACTTGATTTACATGTCTCAGATAGATACACTGACACTGTACTTAATGACTCCTGAAATTTGTTTATAATGACTTATGTCCTGTATTTCACTTAATTGTTAGCCCAAAATCTCTGACATCCACAATTATCAGAGTATTAGACCTTTTGATATTAACATAAACTAATCTTTATGCTTATCGATATTGGCAGAGACATTTCTCTTACTGTTGGTTTTGAAGTGTTTGCATCAGTAAGTTGCCATGATGATTAAGAATATTTCTCTGCTTGAAGTTTTCCTTTTCATTGTCTTATCCTAGCACAGATCTGCTGCATATATCTGATTATGGAAGTTACACAAATTCTGAAGAGAGGCCTGTAGAATTCAACAGAAAATTGTAAGACTTAGTCTTTTTTTTTTCTCCGCCCCCCCCTTTGAACTTTCCATATTATCTGCTTCATACTAGCAGTCAAATTACTGGTTAGTGTGGCTCTGTTTGCTGCCTGTTCACTCATTCTAATCTTCTTCAATATTGCTCTCAGAGATACTGAAATGTATCAGTAATTGCACCCTGAGAGGTACAGAGACTGCAGAAGACAGGTGAAAAGGTTGCATGCATTTCATATAAACCATATTCTAATGGGTTGGCTTAATGACATTCCACTAGGTTAATATCCCAATGGATTAACGTAACCTAGTTATATTTAAATGGTCAGATGTTAACTCCAAAAATACCCCTTTATTTCTGGGCTATTGACATTGCTGGAAATTTCATTCCTGGACATTCTACAGAAATGATGAATCGTATTTTCACATTTTCATATTGAACATGTTGGAATTGGATCTGAGAATTTGACTATTAAAATTATTCTCATCCAGCTGAGAAACAGGAGCAACAACAAGTGACTCACACCCAATTGTATAACCTCCCATTTCTGATGGTCACAATGAACGTCTCAAATTGACCAAAATATATTTGCACAATGTACTTGACAAATAATTTCAAGGGAATGTACTTGGCAGAAAAGTAACTCTGCACACATCAGCCATTCACAGTTGGAAATGATGCTAAAAGTATCTCTTAAAATTATTAGTTATGAAGTATTTTTCTAGTTCTTTCAGTTTTTAGTAATGATGAATACTTCCTCTAATATTTAAATGTAGTCAGATACCACAGTGATGAATCCCACCGGATACATACATAGGCAGGGTGTTTTCTTCCAGTTGTTAATACTATTTTTAAACAGTTTCTTCTTTGTATCCACATAGTTGAAGTACCTACAAGAAGAAATATCAAATACTGTAGTGCTATTCAGTGCTGGGCTGTATTTTGGCTACATAGAATTTTATTTTTTTTTTTTTACATAGAGCTCAGGCCACCATCAATTCAAACTGTAGTTAAAGTGAATTACTACTTCAGGGAGTACTCTTGCCACACAAATCAAAAATCAAGGGAAGCTGAGGGGTTATTTTCTTTCCCCCTCAAACCAGCAGCAAAGAGGCACTATGTACTTCTCCTGTATTTTGATCTCTAAATGCAAAGTAGGAGCCTCTGCATGTCCTCAAACCAGTCAAAGCAAAGGTTTTTCCCAGTTTCTGTTTTTGAGAGACTCCATGCCTCTCTCCACACAAATGCTTACAGGATGTACAGAGAGATGGTGAGTTGTAGTAACATTAGTCACATCTAACTGCGCTGAGATTATTGTTCTCCTGTGAACTCTCTAGAAACTCACAGTTTTTAGTTATAGTGCCACTCACTATACCTCGTGCCATTTAAAAATATGTCTACTTGTCTGGAGCTGCAGTCAGGAAGAAGATAAAGCTGCAGATGACACTTCACATGCTTTATTCCCACAGAAGCAGCACATCATCAATTTGAGGCGAAACACTAAGTTAGAGGTGTTTCATTAAAATTTAACCTACAGTCCTAAACTCTCTCACGTGAGCAGGCAAGCTAGTCAAGCAGATCACCAGGGGAGTGATTTGGAGACAGTTAAATCATTGACCTGTAACCTCGGAATGACTTTGTTAGTAAAACATTGGCTTTGCTAGTAAAAACCAGCAGACAGGGCTTGAGGGCATGCAGAGAGGAATGCAAATGTAATTTTCATATCTGTCAGATGAGTAACTGCAGCTCTCTTAGCTTTGTGCATAAAATTCACAGTGGGCAGTAATACATGAAAGACATAAACTCATCTCTCTAAAAGCCACACAAGCCAGTAACTTGAATCAGTCCATCAATTCACTGCAAGGATTACGGAGATCAAACACGTCATGGTCCAGGTGTAAGACTGCCTTTCTATTTTCTTAGCCACGACTCTTACCTTGTTACCACCTGCCCCTTCGTCACCCACTTGAACACCAATGTTAAACTTTTGCAACTGCAGGAACATCACATCTCTGCAATATGATGCTCAGTTTGATCTAATCCTGACTACAGATATACAACAAAATGAACAACGCTTTCTTCAAGGTAATATCAGTAGTTTATGTGAAAAGACTGATTTTAACTGACCACAATAGAATACTTTGCATCTTTACTCCTTCTCCCTTTTCTTCTCCTCTCCCCCTGGTTAAATCACAGCTTGTTGAAGTTCATCGTTATACCTTTTCAATGGAAATGACAGTTCAATGCCTTCTTTGTTTTGATTTACCCTATCTCAAATTAGGCCCTTAATTTAATCTGTTTCACACATTTGCTTACTGATTCTACCTGGAGACCTCCTTTAAACATTCATTGCAAAGAGTATATTGCCTTTTCCATGCTGTCCACACTGTTGTGATAAATAACAGTGATCACACAGGGGGTTTCCTAATCCAATAATATTCAGGCAAGCTATCCCATATTAAAAATATACATGTGGACAAGCATTCTCTTGCTCAGTGTCACTCCGCTTGTGATCTTCAGGTCCCTGGTGTGTGAAATGGCTGCTGTCTTCTGACCTCCTCAGTGAGAAACTAGTTTGATCACACATGCGAGCCCAAGGGTCCCATTCATTGTTTTATCATATTGGTATTTTAAATTAAAATGTTTGCAAGAACACCACATTATGATTTTGTGAAGAAATCAACTTGTTTTTACAGTGACAGCTTAATTATCATGTATTCTTACAGCACCAAAACATAACAATCATTTTTTTTTGCCAGCAAAGTGACCCAATTCTCTAGGCAACCGTATGTGCAGCATTGCTATCTTTTGCTATCAGTGATCTCCAAATGTAAAGGAAATCTTACAGTCTCCTGCAAACATTACTATAGGACCTACAGTTTATCACCTTTCTTCCTCTGTGTCAATTTTGTACACTTTTCATGTGACCCTACTGATACAGGCTTATCTCATATTTACCTACAAAGCATCTCCAGGTTTCTCCCTAGGAAATATCAGCTAAGACAAAGAGACACATCACAACAGCTATGATGTAAGCAGGAAATTCACTGCATGGCATGATAGCATCATTTGTTAGGGGGAAAAAAAAAAGATAAAAGCAGTAAAAATGGCCACAGCCCACGGATACTCAGAATCTGTAAATGAGACCTTACAAACCAGAAGATGCTTAGAGAGAAGCACAGAGATTGCCAGGATCCCACAAATAGTTACTGTAATCAGAATCACATTGAAATTCCTTTTTTTTTCTTTTTCTAATGTGAGAAAAAGGTCAGTTTAGCAGAAATTATTCTCAAGCACTATTTCAAGTGCCCTTTGGTTCTCTGAAAGCTCTTCCTGTTATAGTATCAGTGGATTAAGATGGTAAAACAAAGAGAAGAATGCAGTGCGGGTGGGGTAGGGGGAGTCATTTGCTTTGATCTTGTTAGAAAGGACTTTCCTTAACTACTTCCCTGCAACCTTTTTATAATAATAAGATTGCTGTTCCCTTTCATTTGTGTATTTTCGTAACAATATCTTAACTGTGATCTTAGCGGAACCCAGTTGCTGTTCCCAGTAGCAGAGCATAGGATACAAAAGCACAGTGGTCATCAACCTTTCAAACTGTGAATGAGGACAGAGCTCCAACAATGATCTGGTGAGTCACTTAGTCTAAGGTTTTCTGGGGAAAAGAAGTGACTTGTTATTTTATTTCACTAATTAAACTAGAAACGACATCTTTGTCCTTACTGCTGGGTGGCCTGCCAAGATTCAGTGCTCTTCTTTTGTAAGCTACCTGAGCTATCATAGATGTCAGTCAGAGGAATTAGTTAGCCTGCCAAAAACATCACAGGGCAGGGGATATCGTGCCGGACACACACTGTTCTTCCACTCTTCTGTTAGTTGTTTGCAACATGAAAAAAAAAAATCTAAAATATTGCCATGTATTTAAGTCTTCTTGCATCTTTGCCTTACACACTAATATGCAAAATATTGCAAATATCACAAGCTTTCTACTTTAATATTTTTATAATTCTCCATTCATTGTTGCTTTCCCTTCATAAGATCACTCCTCATGCTAATAACCAGTCTCTGATTATCAGTGTTGTGTTCTGATGTAACCTTATAGACATGACTTTCTACACTGTGAAACTCCATAGTCAGAATTTGCAGCAGAATTGAAGATTTTTTTGGTGTAAAAATTATGCTCCAAAGGCCACAAAAGAAATAAATGAAAAAAAAATCCAGTCCTTTTGATTTCAAAGAAGGACGAAGTTTGGATGGCACAGCACGTAACCAACTCTATACGATGTTCCCAAGTATTCAGGCACTCTAAGCAAACACTTGTAGGTGAGAGAAGGGCTGGCTCTGCTTGTGACACAGACTGCTGCTATCAGAACTCCAAGGGACAATTCTGGTAACCTCAGAGGGGTCCAGCAGGGGTATCCTTAGGCCTATTCAACCCTATCAAGTATCTTTCAAAGAATATTATTGCTGATTGGTATAAATCAAGTCCCCAGAACTTCAAAGCATTACACTTACCACTGAAATGCTCTTTATATCTTTAAAAATTGAGTATTTATTGTTGCCATTTGCCTCTCATACTTTTCCAGGTGCTCTGCTGATTTGTTAGGAGTCAATATCCCAAGTGCCTCACTCAAAGAGCTGCATCTTTCTCCTGGTTCTGCAACACTGCTTTGCACTGGAAGGATAGCATCAGAGGTACTAAGTCCCCAGACATAAGCAGTAAGTAGCTGTTTCAAAACTCTTCTTATGGCACGGTAGTTTTACCAAGGGTACAAACAGGTGTTGTGAATGAACCTTGCGTGGTCAGGGTCTTAACATGCATAGTTCAAATCCACTGCATAGGGTTAAGCACCACAATTTCTTTCAGTCACCTCCAGAGGTAATGAATCCTGGTGATGAAATATACTTTATTATTATCCTTTAGCTGCTAAATATATTGTCTTTTGGCTTCCTAGAGAAATTTCTTGGTTTTGGTGCAAAAATAAAATGTGAAGATTTATGACTCTTTGTCTAATACTAGAGGTTTAAAAAGTTCATATAAATTCCCTCTACAGATTTTTCTTTCAAAGGTAAATAATCCAAGTCTTTAGATTCATGACAGGATGAACTGGTTGAAGAAAATACACTTTTCCTAAACAGATTCAAGTATATAATAATTTCTTCACATTTTAACACAGATTTTAAGAAGACCACCTCAGTTTTCCAATAAAGCAGGATCTAAATTGGAAAGTAATTAGAGATTAGAGACTGTGAAATTTTTGTTTGGTCTCTTTAATACACATGTTTACTCTCATTGACAATAATGTTGCTGTCCCTTTCTTGTCTCAGGATATCAAAGAAAAAAATGCCTTCCTTTTGACTGTACTGATTTCTGAGAATGTATTAGCCAAATAATAAACGCCCTCTTCTAGTGGAGATGCTATTTTTGTAAATACATCTGTAGCTTTTGATCAATGAAGAGGAAGAATAATTAAAGACCCCCCCCCGCAAAAGCTGAATAAATCATTATAATCCTTGAACTGCATTTTGCCAGCAGTTATCGGTTCTGGCCAGCTACCAGTGCCTGGGGAATATTCTGCATAAGTTTCATTAGTGTTAAGAGGACTTAGTCTCATAAATCCCAAGGGTGTTGACTGCAAAAAAATCCCTCTAGATAATAGTAAAAAGGGATAAGATGTGAAATATCTAAACTGGAAGGAGCTCCCAACTGCGACTACTATTTGAGATAAATATTGATAAATTAATTTGCCATCTCTTCCATAAGAGCACAAATGACCTCCTCTTTCACTCTTGCCACTCAAGCAAGAAGACTGCCTACAGTTTTGCAGCATTGAATTTAGGCCTGAATCTGCTAAGGAAAATCCTAACACATGGCTGAGTCTCTCTGGGTTTTGCTGAGGCTGCTTGGTAATGCACCTAATCAGCATATTCAAAAATTTCACAGTCATGCCCCCTTCCTCTGAGAAAACTTTCCACCTGCTTCTACCTGTAGCCTTTAACAGGCAGAAACTATGGCACCATTTTAAACACTGGTCACATAGTAAGCTCCAATCAAAACTATACTTGCTTTGCTAGGGGGCAAGATTTAGAGTAATTCAATGGTAGGGAATATATACATACAAATATTTGTATACATAAAAGTATGTATTAAATATGTCATTTTCTGAAAAGTGAAATAGATCTCTAATTATTTCTTTCTGTTGACTCTTTATGTTTATACTTCTTTTCTTTTTTCTCAACTGGTAAACTGTGTAGATTTCTAATCCACAAAAATTTAAGTGGGATTGTTCATTACACCTCCCTTCTGCTTTTGCCACTCCTACAGTCTTTCTCATTAAAAACTGTTTGAAGCTGTTTGTAATTCCTTGCCTGGTTACCTGTGCCCCACTGTGGCTCTTACTGCAAAGTCACGTCCTGAGCCTGATCAGCCATCTTTGATGGCCCTGTCATTATATATGTTCTGCCCTCTACCAAATGGAGAGACCCAGCAGCTGTACTGTCCAGTCTGCCCACCTCTCCCTCCTGAACGTGCTGTAGCTGGTCTCCTCAGCAAGCCACCTTCAAGGGTGCTGTCTGGTATGATGGCACCTGAGGGGACAGGATGATACCAAGCTTGGAGCTGGGGCGGGGGAGGTTGTTTCCTCAGTGAGGTCTCATACCTGCAGTCTTCAGTGTGCAACACAAGTTCTGCAGACCACACACTAGAGCAGAGCAAAGCCTGTGGCAAGCCATCTGCTTCATACTCTGGCCATTTGGCCCAGTCAACTCTCTCTATATGGAAGACCCTGCCCTCTCTACCAAAAGGGGAGATACTTGGCAGTGTGCTGCTGAGGCAACATACCACCTCCAAACTTACTCCTTCTTCTTGTTCCAGATGCTCAGTGATCTTCACAGTAGTTTACTGTCCATGAGAGGATCCCAGATAACAGTGTATGAGTAAGTAGGATGTTTCTGAGCTTGGAGATAGGGTTCTGCCATCTCAGGGGAGTCTTGAACCCATGGTCCTTGACAAGTAAACCAATCCTAACAGCCCTTGTACCAGGCAGGGCTGTAGCAAGCTTTGTGTGTGTGGCAAAGCCTGTGTCTAGCCCTCTCTGTCCCCTTTAGCTTGCGAAGCTTTGGTCACCTCTCCTGCCTACAGACTTCAGTGGCTTAGGTAACACTATCTCACTCACTTATTCCATTGATGTGCTATTTTGCAGTCAATGAATTCTGGAACACTTAATTTATGAATTACAGTAGGCATTCAATTAAACACTTGCAGCCAAATATTCTCTGCCTTGCCATGTGTTTTTCTCAATTGGTTCAAACCTAGCCAAAAGTAAAATTTAACATCAGAACACAGTAATTTTTCCTCATTCTCTCTCCAATATTTACAGTGCAGAACCCATTAGAGGAGAAGTAGCCAAAGGGAGAAAATGGATCAGTGTCACAACTTTTCACTGTCCCCGTTGTAACCAAAGCAGAATGGTAACAGATACAGAAAACACTCTAGGTCTGTAAGGAACACATTTTGCTACATAGGCAAAGGTGTTTTTTATTCGAATAATGAAGCAAAGGGTGGAAAACACAACCAAATTACCTAAAGCATTTTGTTATAGGATCACAAAATATTACCTGTAAAATTAATTCAATCTGGATATAATACAAAGGCAAAGAAATTGAAAACCAATTTAAGACAGACTATAAACAGGAAGAATGATAAAGGGCATTTAGGGGAGGAGATGTGAGATATTTATAGGATATAAATCCATTTAACATCTTCAGAAAAGGATTCTTTGATGCGCTAAGAAGAATATGCAAAAGAGAGATAAATTCACTTTGAGATGTGAAGATAGGCTCTTGAAAAAGTAAAATAAGGAATTATGTATGTTCTGCAGACCAACATCTAAAGCTTGACTGGATGCAGTTCTTTAACCATTCTCTAGTCCCCTTTAAATAGTCCTCTCCCTACTTGCTCTCTAGTCTGTATCTTGGCTTCAGTACTCGCTAATACCTCAGTTATGCTTCAGGGGAATCAGTTGTGTCTTCAGTAATTTTTCATACTTTGTACTTACACTTTCTCATCCTAAAACCAAATACATGCAGCTTCCTGGCTGTTCTACTTTGCACTGGCTGCCAACAGTTTAGTGGCTGTTCTGGGATATTTGCCAGGTATACACTAGTCAGGTAGAGGGTTACATTATTTTCCTTATAAACCCATTAATAATTATAGGGATTGGGACTAAAAGCTCTAGAAACCTTGACAATGGCTTTCACCACTCAAGATTCACCACCCAGAATAAAAATCCTGAAGGGCTATGACTTTTGAGTTTTCAATCTCTTTTTGGAAAGGCAGCAAAAATCTTTCCCAACAGATAATTTCATGCATCATATCATATCACAGCAGTTCATAGCATATGTAAAGCAATATTGCAGTGGTGCCCAAAGACTTTGGATCAATTCTCATCATTTCTCAGGCCAAGAGCAGTCATTATGAAGTACAAAATTGAAAACAGTATAAAAGCGAACCATCTACAGACTGCTTACTATGGCCTCACAAACCATTACTTGGGAGCCACAGAATTCCTTTAGGCCAGTACAAAAAAAAACCTTCCAGTAGCCGTACCTTTAGATTAGTTAAAATATTCCTGACCAGCTCTATCTTTTGACTTTAAAGGGCCATGTTAATATGAGTGGGATTTCTGACAAGTCATACATTTCAAATCCTCCTTTCTCAAATGTATTCTATATATCTTCATTTTCCTTTAAGAGCTTGGTGAAGCTATGAATTGACTCCAAAAAGACTGACAGTTACGGGGGGAAAAAAACAAAAAACAAAAAACTAATCAAATCAGAGGACATTTAAATATTGTTATTTCTGCTATCATTACAAATCAAAGATAACTGCTATCTAAAATACATCAGTATTATATTCATTTTTTTCATGTGATATAGTTTGATTAATCAATATAATCTCAAAACTATTTTTTTGTCATTTTGTCCCAATTGCTTTGCTGACAGCTTTGTCATTGTGCTACTCTTTATTACCTATTAATAGCTGCTGTAAACTTACAGCACCTATTTATACATCACAAATTCTCGCTGTTTTGAAACATGTCCCTGCCTTCCCAACCAACTGTCATCAGTCACTAACATGACTGTTTGTTTAGATATATCTTAACAGTATATGAATTTGGCATGCATAAGAAAGAATTAACTTAATAACACTGATTAATAATTCCCCTTTTGGTTTCTCCTAAGCCTATACAACACCTCAGGAGCCATAATGGTACAAGAGGAACTTAGTGATAGAGTAATTTTTTCCTTACTACATCTGTCTACTCTGAGCAGTAATAGGATAGTGGGAATCTGATGATCCTCAGAGCACTGTTTTAAAAACATTATTCCAGATCAATATCTCAACAGTTCCAGGGACTATTTACATTAGCATGCCTCATGAAAAATTAATCCATATCTCTCAGTTGTGAAAAAGAATATGTCCTTTCAGCCAGAACACATTGAAAACATGTTACGAGAAGGATCTGCTGCTTACGTACTGAAACACAGAAATGATCCCACCTGAGAGCCAAACCTGCATCCAACTTTTTTTTTAATTCTTGTTACTGGCAGCTCCGATAAATAAGTTTGCTTTTCTTTTTGTATTTGCAAATAAAATATTCAGAAATTCATAGACTATAATTAACGAACTTAGAGTTTTAATGTATCTGAAATCTTTTCAAGGTAACTTACCAGCTGACACTAGCATGGGGAACTAGACCTCATATTTCAGTTAGCAGGAGATTGTTGAAGACAACTGAATGGAAAATTCCATGAAAATCCATAAAGATTCAGCCTTGAGGTATATTGAATTAGTAGGATGGGAATGAAATGGAAAAGAGCGAACATCAAAAGTATCAGCTCTCCAATAATTAGATAATGTATTGAAAAGCTCAGTGGATGAAAATTATGTATATACATACATAAAAAGATTCCCACAACCAGTGCCAGAAATCCTAACTTTGCCCTGGGCTTCTGAGTATTCCACACAAGCTCTAAACAGAAGAGTGGTTCTTACTAAGGAACCAAGCTGTATATGTGCTTGAACACTATTTTCCAGGAATAAAATTCCACCTGGGTGCTCAACATAAATGGAACTGTGCATCATGTGTGCAACCAATGAATCTCTACACTTCAAGAATTTCACTTTTATTTCCATAGGTAATTTTTATGATTATTTACACAATTACAAAGATGAGGAGAAAAGTCGGTAACAGAGCTAGAGGAAAACAAACAACTTTTTGGAATAGTTTTCTGCTTGAAGAAATAGATATGTATTCTGCGTATCACCTCAGTTTAACAATGTTTTTGTTTCCTTATCCTTTCCTTTCTTAGAAAGAAACATTTAATTATAATTAAGGCTCTATCTTGAGGAAAGTATCCCAACTCAAGGAAGTTTTTAACTTACATTATGTGTATAACTCCATGCCTGAAGTACTTTCCTCAGCAGGGATAACAGATCTAATCATTGCCTAAAATGTTTCTTCAATAGTAGCTAAAAGGCCCAGTCTCTCAACTCTTGCTAAATATATCAAGATGCAGAGACCAGATTTTCAGGAACCAGTGTATGGACTCCAACAGGCTTTGTATGAATCTTTAAAAATACTTCCACATGGTACAGTTTAGTAATACCAAATTTAGTTCTTTTTTTTTTTTTTTTTTTAACTAATGTGAGTATCAGGAAGTAAGTTACATAGAAAAGAGTTCAGTAACAGCTCATTTTTCTGCTCTTTTCTGTTTAGAGCTAGCTTTGCCATTTCTACAGTGCCTCAGAGAACAAGAAAGACATATACTTGTGTGTCTGAAAAGCAGAAACAAAGTACATAACCATGGGACCAAAATCTCCCCGACTGTCTTAGAAATCTCTCTTCATCAGAAGCATCATATTTTGCTATAACTGCTTCTACAGTTTTATAAAGTCTTTCAGTGGGATAATATCTATCTATCTATCTATAGTATCTATCTCCTATCCCATTGAAAGACTTTCTAAAAGTAGTAAAATTGTATTACATCCAGATGCCACTGAAAGCTATGATGGTTTCAAAATTGGATAAAAATATAACAGAATTATCCTATATTAGGATCCAAAGCAACCCCAATGTATAAAATTCCATTCACCCTTTAAAATTAAATAATTGGAAGAAGAATAATAAGACATGAGTTCTTCAAATCATGCTATGTAAGCTGAAAACTATTTCTATAAGAAGGTTCCATGATTTATTGACCATGGATTATTAACAAAATAGCCCAATCTAAACACCCATAAATCCATTGTGTTCTGCAGATGAAAGAATTACGCATTGTTGTAAAAAAAAAAAAAAAAAAACATTTCTCCCAATTGAGTAGCATCCAAGCTAGTTTTACAAGCAACAGCTGTGAAAAAATGCGCATGGCAAAAAGAATTCAGAAACAAAAGCAACAACCCAGTTGGAGAATAGATGTTCTGGAACACTGCCTTGTTGTCTTCCAGAGCAAATATTTGGTTTTGATGGAGAGAAATAAATATTGTGAGCCTGACTCACCATTTCAAATACACAACTGCTAACTCAGTGACAATATATATTATCAATGTTAAATATTTTCAATATATAAGCAAAACTATCTGGTGCAAATTAAAAACTATAGTAAAAGTACAAGGGAAACTGTTTTGTTTTGCAGTCAGTATTGTTAATCTGTACTATTTAAGTAAGCACTTTCACAAAAATGATGAAATTGAGCATCTTTTTATTTCTCTTCCAGTCTCTGGCAGTGTCCATTCAGCTACTGGATTATTTTTTCCTGTGTAAATAAAGAACTAACAAATTTATTTGTATTAATAAAATGGCTGAGAGTTGCAGTCATAGATTAGCTGCCATGAAAACAGAGAATGAACAGAGTTTCTATGTCAAGGACACTAGTTCCTCTACAGTAAAACTTCATAATACAAATGTAGGACAAGAAAAGACCTGAATATGAACAGGTACTGAGCCCAAGTAAGTGAGTGTTCCTCTGTTTTCAGTTTATCTGCTCACCTCTGGTCCTAGAATGGGTCATGTTAAAGAAGAAAAAAGTGTCAGGGAAAAGAATGTGTTTGGTTTTACCAAACCCAGAACAGAGATCCTCAAAATTTAACTGCAAAATTCTAGCAAGTCTTAGAATGAATTCATGTCATTATTGAAAGAATTAGAACATGTTTAAACATATTAGGATTTCCAGGTACATGACATAGGAAAAAACCCCCACAAAAACAGAAAACCTTTCACGCAAATTGTACGTCACACCTAGTGTTTCCATCCCTAAACAAAAAGCTGCTAGAATTTTTCTCAAAGAAAAATGCCAGTTCTTTTCTTGAGCAGAGAAGATATTTTCTCTACTCTCCTAACAAGGAGATCTCATACATTAATCTTTTTCCTGTCTTCCCTCACAAATCAAACAGCCAAACAAAAAATCCTGAATGTCTGAGGCCAAAATAAAGCATTTCAACAAAGTAACTAGCATTGATGACATAATTTCACAAGGAAGTACAGTGCAATTTCAATAGCAGATAGTATTATCAAGGCCACCTATTACAAGAGCATCTATAGTATTTCTGTAAAAGGAAGAAGAAAATAAAAAGAATGCAATTCAAGACTCAAAGAAGCTAAGCTTGTAGATAATACTCTTGCTGTCCCAGGTTTTTAGTCTTTGCCCCACTCCTATTCAGTCTAAAACTCACAAATGTATGTTCAGTTCTCTACACTTCTTAAAAGCTGAAACTCAACCTCAACAAAAGATCATATTATAATATTATAAATAATTAATAACCTGACCTAATTTTCTAAGGGTGGGATACCTCTGTGATCATACTATCCATGTAGTCAGCTGTCCATCTGCTTTTCTTCCTCATGCACACAATTTTTGAACATATCTTACAATTTCAACCAAATCTGAGAAAATAGAAAATAAAAAATATCAAATTTTATGAAATTTTATTTGACTATATAGAAGAAAAAAAAGAATTTAATGCCCAACACATTCATGCACACATGCACCAGGAAAAGAGTTACAGTGTGACCCCATATACATTTTTACAGACCAGAGAAACACATGTAGGGCACATATATGCATGCCTCAACTTCAGGAAAACTTTTCATTCTCCGTTTGAGATAGCAAGAATTATGACATACAGATCTATAGTATACCTGGCATCATAAAGTTTGTACTCACAGAGCTATTTGTTTAAGCTGTTTATTCTGACTATTGAAAAAAATAATGTCCTAAATATTATTTTGTTTTATGAAGATTTTCCCCAGCACCCTGAAGATGATACGTAGTAAGAATTGTCTCTCCATGGAAATCACTTCCTCTGTTTCCTTTCCAGATCCCTTTTCTGAATACCGAATGGGAGTCCTTCTGAATCTTGCTTATGTTGCCCAACACTCTTTCAAGGTCTTTTCTGCAAAGTGAATCTCTCCATCTACTCCCAGGATTTTCACATCTTTCCCACAATGTTCATTACTTCTGACATCTTGAGCAGCTTAGCTCAGCCTGGAGAATTAACTTAGATTTTAGAGTTACATAGTCACACATTTGTTTGCCATTTGTGAAAACTATAAACAGCTGAGATTTTAGGAAGTCTATTCATAAGCATTATAGATCAGCAAAATTATGTACATATCTACATTTTTCAAACATTCAGCAGCTAATTTAGAGGTTTGAGGCTTAACATAGGCTTAATGCAGAAGCTTTATATTTCTAGAGAGTAAAGTGTTCCTTTTCATTACCTCAGATGCTACTTGGTACACAGATTTGAAATGGCTCGTGATGACTTGAGGGGTAAAAACAATAAAGTATCAAAAGTTAACTTGCTTCCCACACTTTTCTAGATCCCCTGACTTCACTGTGAGATGCTGTGCAGAGTGTGTCTTTCTAGAGAAGTGCAGAGGCTAGAGAACCTCTGCTGGAATGTGGAGATAGACACAAGGGAATCATCTTAGTTTTATTTATTTCTAAAGCACTTGAAGACATTCAGTAAAGGATGAGCCTTACGGTCATTATTTATATATAAATTTCAGCATAATCTGTATACCATTGACAATTTATTCAGAGAAATATTCTTAGAGTTCTCTCTTCAAGGTAAAATACTTCCTTCCAAATACAGAAAGCTAGAAAGAAAATGATTAGGATAGTGGGAAGTTGACCAGAATATGTATTTCTCTAGGTTTTCCATTTATATGTTTTCTGTGTGGTCAGAAATGCTCTCAGACTCTGTTCTGCTGGGTCCCTAATCCCTTAAGTGTTCAGCTTGTTCAAATCCCAGGAGGGGGTATAGGAACTGCTTCCCTACCTAAAGTGTTGAAGAAGCAAAGATACTGGGTCTGGATTTATATAACTGCCTTTGATCAATATTAATCACTCTTCGTTTAAGTGCTTTTAACAGGTACAGTGTTGATTTCCTTTAATCCAGGCTTTTTTGAGGACTCTCAAAGTGTTGTCTCCAATTTGTAGAAATGGGAGCCGAAAGCTGTACCACTCTGTAGTTGCCTCTGGGCTGGAAAGGTGGCTGAGGTCCCTTGTAATAGTTTTCATAAACCTCTGGACCACATTTATTTCTGCCATCCTGCCTGGCATAAGAGATGATTGGGTGCAAAGACCCCTTGAAATATCACAGTCCTGCCCTGCTGCATTGGTTGTAGCAGCGGTGCATGAAAGCTCAGCAGTCACCTCCTGCAACAAGGACGATCCTACAGGAAAAGAGTCTGGGCCTTATCAGAACAGTTCTGAATTTCACTTTGAAAAACCAGATGAAACTTTTTTTTTTTTTTTTTTTTTTTTTTTTTTTTTTTTTTTACTATTGGTCACAGTCTTAATGAATGTAAAAACATCTTCCCATTATTTGGAGTATTAGTGAAAAGGAAACAATCTTTTGTGGGGACAAGACATTTAGGACACTGGAAAGGTCTTAGAAGGATTGGGATCACCAGTATGTTACATTTATGCAGTCAGGTCTCTCCTGTCCCAGGAAAGTGAACAGTCCTGACATGAACAGCACAGATTGGATCACACTGCCTGCTGCACCTTTCAGGGCGACACTGGCTTCACCCCTGAGACAGCATGTGATTTTTCAATGAAGCTGTCACTACTATTCCTTCACTCTTAATAGTCACTGTTGCTGGGAGGGCTTCTTCAGAAGAGGTCTCCCAATAACGTAAACACCTTTTCCTGTCTTTTCACACCAAATAAATTCCATCCAGATGCAAATATTCACCCAAGGGCCTGCAAGAGTCTCCTTTCTTATTAAAATTGCAAGGTTCCTATCATTCAGTCCAGTCATAAATTGGTTTTAAGAACAGCAGGTGTCATTTTTTGCCCCCAAATTTTTAAGCATGCTAAATGTAAGTTGAGTAAGTATTACGTAAATATGCCTGTGACCTGAGGTCAAAAAAACTCAGCATGTATCAAAGCAGCCTAGAAGAAAGATAAAATCAAAGATATTTATGTTGAAATTACAGATAGGCAAATGTTGACCTTTTGTGATACATCTGTGTATGCAATTTAACCCATATAAGTGCAGGAATGCACACAAAATTAAAATGTAAATTTAAACTCTGATTATCTTTAGTGTACAAAATGCAATTTTAGTGAAACAAATAGAATTGCTGGTGGAAGTCAATTTGCTTGGCCAGTTGCAAAGAATCTACAACACAGCATAAAAGATTCTGAGGTTCTGAAAGATGACCCACAAACTTAATGAGTGGTAGCATTAAGCCTCATTTTACATTTCTGAATATTCTGAATACTAAAAAGTCTTGCACTGAAACTTTCAAAGTACCTGTGTAATGAAAAAACTTACAGCTTCTTTAGAAAAGTGACTAAAGAGTTTTGAATTCAATTTTCTCTTTGATAGACAAGAAGAATTAACTGGTTCTGAAACTTTCATTCATTTAAGTGGAGCTGATTTTCTGTAGCAGAAATTTTCCCTAAAACAAGTCATTCTAAGAAGATTCTTAAAATGAATTTGAAACAGAGAATTTGGGGGGAAGAAAAAAGAAGAGAAGGGAAAGGAAAACAGAAGCATGTACTCTGAAATGTTATTTTTCCATAGCAAGAAAAAATTTGCTGAATCTTTTAGTGAATATTTAAGTATGGTATAGCCTTGCGTTACAGATCCATTTTGCTTTTTTCATTTGTGAAGCTGAGCAAATTACCAAAGTGTATTGACTCAGAAGTTCTTTTTTCACTGTCTTTAAGTTTCACTCCGTATGCTCCGTATGACCTACCATCTATTTCCATATACTGAGCTGCTGTGGAGCTTTCTCATGATGAGAAGTTCAAACAAGTCAAAACAGAAAACATGAATGTGGATCAGTGCTCTTGAAAAAACAGCCAGGTGCATTCTGACTTCTACTGGTTATACCAGGCTTAAAATTCTGTAGAGTGAAAGAACTATGTGTATACTTGCCTTGTGCTTAAATTAAAATGAGGACTACAGATGTTTGCTGAACATATATGAACATACGAATATATATGAAATTTTACTCTTCATCCATATATTGGTTTTAATTTGTATTAGGGGAAGGTCCTACTCCAAAAAGAACTCCTAATTGTAAAGAAATTCAGTGTGAGTATAAGTGGTAGAACAAAGCAAAAAAGGACAAGTATTACAAAACAGACTCTCCCCTTTGTTTCATTGTCTCTGATTGTATGAGAAGAGTACTAACTACAGACAGAAAAGAAAATGCAGGAGTACGGGGACAATAAAAATGTTAACTTTGGGATTGTCAAAACTATGGCATGAAATTACAAGTATATGTTTATATATATCCAGAAATGCTGAGCTTTACAGCTGTAACAAGAAAGCATAAGGACTGGGAATAAGGAAAGAAACTCATTAAAATATATTTTTTAGTTTCAGGATTTTCTTATTTTAACTCATGTTCTGATATCTCTTATTGAATCACAACAAAAGTAGATGCAACCAATTCTGTATCTTTCTTTGTAAGACTAACCATTCCTTTAAATAAAGTTCACAAAGAACATCGTAGAGATCTGTGGAAGAAAGAGCACTTCCATCTACTTAAGAGAATCAGACCAACATGACTTCCTCCTTCTTTCCTCCTTCTCATGGCTAGTGTATAAAGGAATAGTTAGGTCTAATACCACCATCTAGGATTTAGCAAATCTTTCACAATTGAATGCAAATTCTGGCCAAACCTGCCTCAATTCTAGTATAATTACAACCTCAAACCTTGGCCTTCCTTCAAACAAACTTTCAAAAGACTTGGGCTGAGTTCTGAGTGAACCACCTTCCAGAACATAGGAAAATAGTTGAATATATGTGTATGGAGGATGAAGGATTTATGAGTTTGGATCTCACCCAAGCCAAATTTGGAAGGCATCACTGAAATTCTCTCTGAACTCTACACTTAAAGCAAACCTGGTGGAATGCCAGGTGAATCAAAAACAGTGCAAAAACCTGTTTCTGTATCCTCTTGTGAACTCACACTGTTTGAGAATTTAAAATTTGTATAAAATAGCCACATACTATGACTCTAAAAGGCCAGGAATATAGAGGTTGTATAGAGGCCTAACTTGATCATTTCTTAAAGTGAAAAGTATATGGGCAGACTGAATTAGAATGAGTATTAGGATAATTTAAAATACAGTAAGGTTCCTAAAGCTTACAAAGCTTGACCTTGTATGGACTTTGTAGACTTTTTCTGAATAGGCTAAGAAAACCATTTACTCACTGGCCTAAATTCAGAGAATGTCTCTGCAGTAAGAACAATGTGGAAATGGATAGAAATACGTACTAGTGACTGTAGGTCCTGTAACTCTCCTACACCTTTATCAGATGTGAACTTCCACATTTATCCAGAATACATCAACTTCGCTAGTCGCTGAAGGGCCTCCCTAGCACTTTATACCCCAGCAATGGCCAATAACAATGGTACTGTCTCTATTTAGAGAATATATCTTAAACCTATTGATATACATGTGCATCTTGGAAAAGCAAGTTGACAAGAGTCATTTGAAGTGGCGTTTTACTGAATGTTGTTTCATTTACAAATAACAGATCACATTGACACTGCAAATGTGAGATCAAAGGGGAAGTTTCTTGTTAGCTTTCAGCATCCCAGACTTGCTTGGCTCCCTCTTTTTAAAGATTTGGGATACTATACAGATCGCTACACTTTCACTCAAAATTGAAAACATTCCAATCTTATTTCTTAAAACTAGACTGGAATGCAGGACAGTGTGCAGGCTGTATTCTACTTCACTGGCAAAATGTCCATGCTGTCTTGAGTGATGAATATTCTTCTCTGCATTTAGAGATCCTCTCATCTCCTCAAACATGCATAAGCAACAAAAATAGTTTTCCTGTCACTTGTGCAAATCTCAGGTGGCATTGTGCAAATACCATATTTACTGATTCACTAGGATGTAAAGCTGTCGTGAA
Source organism: Rhea pennata (assembly GCF_028389875.1). Taxonomy (NCBI): domain Eukaryota; kingdom Metazoa; phylum Chordata; class Aves; order Rheiformes; family Rheidae; genus Rhea; species Rhea pennata. Next base: position 114,835,401 of record NC_084663.1, read on the forward strand.
ACTAACTTCTTTATGTCGAAAAGCAAACAACTTTAATCTCAAAGTCTAGTAAGGAGGTTGCTGTCATTTTCAAATTCACCTTCTTTGGTCTTGATATGAAGTTGAAAAATTGGACGGGAGCCAACTGAAAATGAAGTGTACATGACATAAATGGTGTCATCTTTGATAAACAAAATCAATTTATCGATTTTAAGGTTTGTTTATTTGAAGTGTCAGCATGCTATGAACACTAAATAAATAGCAAATAAAAAGATAAATGGATAGCCACTACTGCAAATAGAACAGAGGAAAACACCAGGAAAGTCAAGATTCCATAAACATAGACTTTGCTGTGTGATCCAGTACTGTGATCTATAGCTCTACTTTTTGAATATGAAGCAGTAATTTTTGAAATATGAAAAAGAATAAACTGATTAATGAAGAGTGGCTAAGTCTGTATCATCAAAGGCAATACTACAAAGCAATATTATTGAACCAGTGTATCTCATTGAAGTACTTTTACCCAAGTTAAATAAAAATATGAACTTGTTCTCATAGTTTTCACTTTTGGAAAATGTAACATCATTATGTGAATGGTGGATTCATAAAATTCTATTCTGATGATTGCAAATAAAAAAAAATCTTGATTCTTTCATGATTTATACTGATTGTAGGTATTTTTCATGTGTTTAGTCTAAGTTTAGAGCTACATCTGAAACACTGCTTTGGAAGATTTACAGAATTTTTCAATGCTTTTCCCAGTATTATGACTCAAGGTGGACACTCCAAAAATTTCACTTTTAATTATTTTTTATTTTGATTTCTGGTATGCTAGATATACTTTCTAAAAGCCAAACACTTACAAATGGGTGTCTTCCTATTATATACTCTCTTGTACAATTCTCTTTATTTATTTTTCTCCTCACGGTGTTTCTGGGTCTCAATTTTTTTATACAGATCTCATTCCTTTTAAATCTCATGTTGCATTTCTTTTTTCTTCCTCCTGTTTCTTCATCTTCCGTATTACACAGAACATCATCCGGAAAATCTTTATACTACAGTAAAGTAGATTCTAAGTTGATTTTTCATGAAGCAAGAGCAGACTACTGAACTGTTTTACGAGAACTTACATTAGCACTTAATACATGTAATGTAGTACAGCTTGATGTTATGCAGAATATAATAAAAAGACTAAACTGGGATTATTTTTAAGCTTTACTTTTCTAAGCCTTGCTGACTTTAGCAGGCATTGACTTAGTACCTTTATTATCACTAAAATTTATTTTAACTGCCTAAAGGTAATTTAAATTCTATATTTGGTAATGTAATTATCAGTATTACAAAATACATTAAAGCCCTTTCCTCTCCTTTTTAGGCTTTGTTATGTGTCACTTTAGTTTAAACATATTTGATATTGAACCACTTCTACTCAAATTCTGAATCTGGAGAATGCATGCTACTATGTTGTTCAAAGGATAAAAGCCAGGACTAACTCATTATTTTCATTACCATTTAAATGTGCTATTTAAAAATGTTTACTTGCAAATTTCTCCTGTGCCTGCCACACTATCAAATGTCTAATCTAATGAAATCACTACAATCAAATTTCTAATCTAGGAAAGCATGTTAATTCATGAATAACTTTAAGCACACGGTAGGCTTACTGAAATCCACTTGAAGTTTGGCTCATGGTTAATAACATGGCTGGATCAGATCCCAAAAGACTATTAAAAAAATAAATTACTATAGGAGACATCTTAAAAGCTGACTCTCAAAACAAAATATATGTGTTCATCTTCATAGTGTGCACAGCTAAACACTAGGAAACGGAATCTACAGGTAGTACGTTCAAAAGTGCCCAAAAGAGAGAGATGCAAGTTCCCTAGAGGCACTAAATAAGAACTGGCACTTATTTCATAAGTATTTTTGAACATTCCAGCCTAACAGATGTCACATAAAAGTTCCTTTAGAAATTGGTTAGATAAGCTTTATTACCATATTAAATATGAATACAAAAATAGGTACCTAAGGATACAGTAGAAAGATAATACTAAAAGACAGTACAGTAGTGGCTTAAAATAAATTTGTTGGCTAAAAAAAGATTTTCCATTTATTTTTATATTAAAACTAAAGACAAGAGAAAAGAAACCAACAACCCACCAGAAGAATTACTGATGTTTCTGAAAGGGAGGTTTTTCTTTTTATCATTTTCATTGGTACAAAAGTAATTCAAGATTTTTCTTAATAAAAAAATGAGATCCCCTAAAATGATAATTAGTACAATACACCAGATTCTCTCAAATGAAAATATAATGGTGGTCTTTTTTACTTCATTGGTGGTGTTAAGGAATATTTACAGTCAAGACAGGTTTCATCATGTAAAGATTTGTGCACATCCTTAGCGCTGGTATTAGTAGTATTACTCATTTGATGAAAATTAATAGAGGTAAAGAACAGAAAATGGGACTAAATATGCAAAGTAGGTATCTTTTGGATACTTTTGGATAATTTATGAGCCTTTTGAGGTTTGGATAACTTTTGGAACTTTAATGAAGAGAGAAAACCCTATTCCTTCAATTTTAAGTTTTAATAATTATTTCTCAGTATCTTGGTGAGTGATATAAATAACTTTTCTATCAAAAGAATAAAGGGGAAGTCCACTGTTAAAAATTATTAATCAGTATTTCATAACTTGTTTCTCATCTGTCCTGCTACAGTTTGCAACCAAGTTCACTTCCAGGAATGTAAGATCTATGATATCTTCTCTGAACAGTACAACAGCAATGATATTATAGCAGTAATAAATAATAATAATTAAAAACTTTATAAAAACATTTTTTCCTACATGTTTATATCTTATTTGTGTTATATCCTCAGAAGAATGCCTGTAACACAATGTTACAGGCCTTAGTTAGAAAACTTAAGTGCTTGCTGTTATAAAAAAGTTCTTTCTAAAAGGCTGTGGGTAATTCCGCAGAAGCCTTCTCCTTCCTATTGCATCATATGTCACACAACCATAAAACTAAGACTTTGACAATCTGCAATATGACTGTAGATTGAAAGTCGTCTTCCTAACCCACAAATTTCAAGTTGTTTGCACATTTTTTTTCCAGGTAATTACTTGTCAGAGCACCAGTTTTAACAGAGGCGCTGTGAATACTTTCAGTATCACACTTACTTACACTTCTATGCACTGAGATCAGATCAGTTTTTCTCTGTTGGCTTCTATTATGTTTCACATGGCTTATTCCACTGAAAAACACTACCCAAACTTTTTATTCTGTTTATTACTACTTAAAACCTAGCAAAAAGAAAAGGCTAAATAAAGATAAAATTATTACGGAAACGCCTGAATTTCCTAGCCAAGTATGCATTTATAAAAAGCAGTGAGGAGACCATCCCCGTCCCAGAAGGCTTATTATGCATACTGTTTTAAATAGAAGGTCTTATGGTAAAATTCTGGCCTGCTGAAGTCAATAAACTTCTTTCCTTCTCCTAAGACTGCACATTCTTTATGTTCTGCTCTATTTACTTTGTGCCTGACCTTGTAAAGATAGAGTACATAAAGCTAAACATGTGAATTGTTCCGCTGAAATCAGCAGAACTACTTCTAGCTGCGTGAAATCAAGCCCATGAATTTTTGCAGGCTCAGAGACTCACTTGAAGACATCTCCTCTCTACGCACAGAATGTTATCTTCATACGTGATGTTTAAAGTAGGCATGCAGCTGAAACCAATGATGTGGGCAAATAGTGTTTCCAAACCTATGCAAACACCTTGCCCTCATTTTGAAGATTTCAGAGGTCCTCTCAGTCACTGCGATTTTAATGGCCCTCCTTGTTAATATTGTAAGCTCAGTTGTGAAGGCTAGAAAATGTGTGATGATTCTATACAGGATCAGAAAGAAGAATCATTAATAAGCAATACACTCATGCTAAGGTGACAGAGTTAAGCACCCATTCGGTACCTCAGTATATATTTTAATTCCCTTATTTCAGGGCTATGCTAGCAGTAAATCCTAGCTAGCTTTTAAAAAAATGGTGTTGAGCATTGAAAACCCAATATAATATACAATTTCTAAAAAGACGCTCTATGTATATTTTGCAAATACATATCTACATTAATATTCAACAATTGCAAAAGAGACTTAATGAATATGCATTACCCTGAAGCTCCTATTGTATCCTTTTCTCCCATCTTTTTTCTTTCTTTTTATAAATTGTAGTTAGTGCTGTAATTGTGTTTATGGGTATCTTCAAGGTATTAAAATATTTTGATTACAACTGTAGTATCTAATAATAATAATAGTATTCCAATAAACCAATAGCAATACATATAGCAAGATGCTCTGTGTGTATATGTATAAATATACATTTATAACAATATATGTATATACCTTTCTTGATAGGTGATTACATATACATATGATTATTCAAACCACAGATGATGAGTACACTTAAATCAAAGTAAATTTATCTTTACTTTGAGGAGACCTTTTGTAAACACCTCTTTATATAGCATATATATGTGACAGCCATTAGAGAGAGAGAGAGAGAGAGACACTCATTTAAGGGTACAAGTAAATATGTGAATGTAATAAGAACAATAAATTTAAAAATGGATAAATTAGAGTCTCTCAATTTTTTCAGCTTGTTTATGGATAGGCTTGTTTAAGTACAAGGTATATTTGCACTCCTCTGTCAGGCTGGTCCTGAGGGCTAGCCTCAGTGAGGAAATGCCTTTCTAACCCCACTCCAGACCCTGAAGTACTTCCATGCTGCATTTCCTGAAGCAGTCCCCATACCATTCCCAGGCAGGTTTTCCAGTGCCCACACTGCCACTTTTCCAGATTCCTACACACCACTTGCTTGCTTCACACTCAGTGCTCTAACTTACCAGGAGGACGTATATGTAGACTCAGCTTTACCTACACTGCTCTTGCTGTAGAATCAGGCTGTGATAATTGCTACATTCAGGAAAGATGAGAGACTGAGCAAGGAAATCCCAGTGAGAGACAGGCAGGGTGAGAGGCAAAACCAGCAGTGAGCAACTGCCCTGACCCTTTTCTGGTCCTGTTTCAAGAGCTGGCACCAGGATGCATGTTTGTTTATGCATTAAATGTCATGGAGCAGTAACCTTGTCCCCAGTTTAGAATGGCCTATTGAGTCAATTCACAGCTAACACTAAACCTCAAAATTTGACTTTTAAAAGTATGTCCAAGAGGATGTCTGTAAGGACTATTGATTCAAAGCTTTTCAATTCTGTTTCTCAGAGTGAGAGTAAACGGTACAAGTGGCACTCAGAAATACTAATTAACTTCTGGATCTTCCATTGCCACAGAAAAACTGGCGGATAAGAGATGTAATGTAAAGTCAAGTTAAATTTATTAATCTTCCAGCAACTTTAGTAACTTAAAATTCTTAGGAACAAAACACTATAGGGGTTTTCAGCAAATCATAAATACATAGCAAATGTTCACTGAAGTTTAATGCACTCCAGTAACCTACAGTAACTGTGTAAACAAGGGTTACCAAAGTGCAGTTTAATCTCTTTAAGAATTGCTTGTTGTGCTTCGGGTCAGAATTATCATGACCTCCAATCACTGCAATAAATTGGCTCCTGGGTATACCCATATTTGTCACTTGTACATACTTCTTTTTGTGTATCATATGCCGCTAAAAGTGAGACTGCAACTGAAATATGTCTTGTATTATACTATAGGCTAATATACCTACTGAGTGTGTTCCTAATAAGTGTGTGGGAAATCCAGACAAGTAACCACGGAAGCGTGGAACTACAGAAAGCTGACTCTTTCCAAAAGCAAATGTCTGCCTTTGCCAAAACGGGCTCCATTAAAAATTAATGTCTACCATATCCTAGAGATGTGCTTACCTTGGCTGTAGTATGTGTACTCTTCCCTCTACTTAGCATAGGAAATAAAGTTACAGAAGCAATTTTAGCTGCTGCAAATGGTACTGTAAATGTCTGGCATTTAATGGCAGGAATTATGTGATGATCCTTTTGGAAGAAGGGTAGACGAGTGACCTGCCTTTAAACTAGTATCAGTCTTTTCCTGCAATTATTCAGGAAACGTTAACCAAAGAAAACACTCTTTCTGCAGAAACCAAGTAAATTAAACATCAGGTCTGACACCTTCTGTATTTCAGATGTTGTATAATGCCACACTAATTAAATAAACTATTTTAATGCCAATACTGGTAGAAAATATTGCCCCCAAATCCTTTTTTTTTTTTTTTTTTTTTTTTTTCATGCAATCTAAATTATTGCTAAATCTAAATACCCCTTTAAATGATTCCAAAACCAATGTGGACAGAAAATATTTTTCAGTTACTTGTGAAATTCACTTGAATCACAGGTCATTATTTTTCTTTCTGCAGTCGAGTGGGAAAGAAAATGTAAAGTGCAAAGTGTAAATTCAAATATTTTCAATAATTATTGAAATAATTGTTGAAAAACAGAATGTGAACTAAATAAATATAATCCATATTGCAAGTTGTCAAATCTCTGCATTCTCAGAAGAATTAGAAAAACAGAGAACAGCTGTTATGTTTGAAGTTTTGTGGGAAAAGAACACTTTGTGTATTTTCAATAGCTTATGTCTTTCTGAACCCCTTTGGATGATTTATGTTAAAGATGAAACATAGACTGAAGTTAGGTGGGTTCAAGTTGCTCTATGAAAGCCTGCCAAACAAAGCATAGAGAATTCCATAACTCCTTAATGTGACGACTTTATTCCTCTCAGAAGCAATGAAAAATAACGTAGTATGGCCACAAGCACAGACAAATCTATCTACCTACATAAACACCTACCACAAAAGTCTCTTCCCTATTTAATCTCTTCAAATGTCTTCCATTGCCCCAGGATTGCTACTTGCCATATCAAATATAAAGTTGATAAAGAAAATGCATACTAAACCTATTAGTAAATGAAGACATTTATCATCACTGCACATGTCAAATCTTTCTTCCACTCAGAGAAACTGAGTTATGTTATAAAGTGACATGTTCACACAAACCTGACCTGGGACGCGAGAGCTTGTTTCAGCACGTTTCATAAAGGTGCCCTGTGGAGGGCCAATACTACTTTAAAACAGTTCTACCAGATCCAGTCTACCGCACCGTGTTGTTTACATGAGCACAAGCTCTCTGTCCATGGTTATAAATGAACACTCATTTATGCAAATAAATGCCAATCTTCTCTGTGCCAAATCCATCCAATTGCAGACATAATCGTTCATTAGTATAACGTGCTCCTTGGCACCTGCTCACAGATGCACTGTGTGTCAGAGAATACACGGCACAGCCAGAGGAAGACTATGTTGAGATTTAAGGTGAGAGATACAGAAAACTGCTATGTTTGGAAACATTCAAACTGGACTTTGCTTCTTCAGTTGCCTCCTACTCTCAGCACAACATGGGGCTCCAGTGAGACACCAGTGGGAGCCTGAATGCTCTTCAGAAGCAGGAAGAAGGCCTTTTGGGGCCATAACCTGACTCTCTGGAGAACTTTTGCAACCCTCTAATCTGCTCAGTCTCTTGGTTAACCTAATTGTCTCAAACAAAACCACAAAAACAATTTGCTCACATGAGATGATGCTCCCTCAGCAGTTTTCAACATCCCCCCAAAGGGAGGCCACTTGTCAATCAAAATTAAATTCCAAGCCGCATACTCCTAGTGACTCAGAACTAACCACTACAGACTAAAGTAGGGTCAAACAAGATACAGTCTTTACAGCTTAAAAGAAAGTGTCTTCATTCCAAATAACCTTCCTAGATGTTTATACTGCCTGTATCTCCATTCTCAGTTGTTTATTTAGAGATACCAGCTGTGCTACAGGCAATTCTGTATAAATGTCTTATAACAATATTAGATAAATAGAAAAGAATCACTTCTGTAGGTATTTTTTTCCACATCTTAAGTGTTTCTGAAACATTTTTAAAGGACTTTTGCTCATTCAGGACCCCCAAAAAAGAATAAGGTGACCTCTAATTTGAATAAAGAAATTCCTTAGATTACATATGAAAGAAGAACTGACCGACTATTTGGCAACATAATCAATTTTCTATCCTGAAAATAACTACTTACCATGTTGGAATTGATCCTACTGAAGGACTGCTGTCCCTTGATCCCACAACACTTTTTTTTTTTTTTTTTTTTTTTTTTTGGTATAAAACACATTGTTAGTTTGAGAATTTCTGATGCAGCAATGTGGTACCAATTGCAATTGCAGTTGCAATTTCTAACTTGAAATGATCCTAGGTAAGTATTGCAAAGTATTATTTATTAACAGTGTGCTTTTATACCTCTTTTGTAGTTGTTCTTTATTTTTTGTAAACACTAAAGCTTACTGACAGGAAAGCTTCAAGAACAGGTAACTGACACTGAAGAGTATTTATTAATTTAGAATGTGATTTTTATGATGATATTTACACCAAAATTTAATTTTAGTAGTTACAAACCTGAAAAAGAATAGATTAATTCCAGGTGATCTTATATGTCAGTCTAATACATAATCAGGGGTGCGTTCTGAATTTTGGACAGCAAGCACATGTGTAACAACTTGCAAACAATCAATTGACTGAAACACATCTGCTAAAAATGTTTTGCAAATAAATGGTGGAATTATAAACTGATGACCAACACCTACTGATAGAAAAGGGGTTATTTGACAAACTACCAACAAAAAATTCTATGACATTACTCAAGTCTCTGTACAGAGCATTTAGTATTCTAACTGCAGTCCCTTCCCTACCAAACCACGTAAGAGATTAAGACATAATATCAACTTAATTTCTGACAGACTATCTGGGACTCCTCATATGCAAATGTGAGTACATGTCTATATGAAGTCAGCGAAAGAGAGAGACAGAGACAGACTTTCCCGTTCAATTATATACTGGTATAGCTTCTAGTTTTTGCATATGCAATAACGTTGGCTTTAAAAGACAAAACTACGACCTCATGCCTTTGACAGGGCACTAGAAAGACAGCCGACGAAAATGACTAATCACAAGCTTTATATGGTGCCTGGTGAATTCATCACCAGGGCAGAGCACAATCATTGTAAGGTTGGTTAAGGCCTGAAGTACCAAGTAAAGATCTTGGCTATTGTTCGTTCACCCAAAGGAGATTTCTCCAGCACAAGCATTACAGAGGATAGCAGCAAGAATATCTTATATGGTCTTCTACCTCTCACACCTTCCTCTGTCAAGTCATGATGGGGATCGTGGGACGAGACAAGGGAGAGGCAAGGTATACAGAAGCCTGGATTAGTTACATGATTCAGAATGAAAAAGTCCTCTATATATCTCTTGTCTGTGAAGACATAAAAGTCTAGTCTTAAAATTCATGGTTTTTATGGTTTTTAAGCATTTTAAAAATACACTATACATGCATTCTCTGATTGTAAAGGTATACAGGATACATACACATTCCCAGCCCCCCAGTAATGTTCACTCTGCTGTGTGTTTTACAAGTGATCAGTGAAGAGCCACGACAGAGATAGATAGTTATCTTTTCTACTGTGTACAGCCAGTAAAAATAAGCATTTGGGATAGAATTCTGCTTGTTTGCTGATCTCACATTGTTAATGTCATACAAATGTAGAACAGGAAAGGACAGTAAAAACTGCCTATCTCTGCTGTCATTGAAGCTAATGAGAGTTTTGCCCTTACTGAATCCAGAGAAAACAAATAAATCAGCTTGCATAGTGCAGTAAGCTAATAAGCTTTTTTGAGATTTAGATTCTAATGTTCATTATCTTCTTGTAGATTGAAGCTAGTTAGCATTCAGCAACACATAATAACCACAGAGGCTTATGTATTTCACATTTGATTTCAAAGGAATCTGGGAAATAAATTGAAAGAATGAAATTGCAAAGGGTTAGATACCCTTTCAACCAACTCATCTTTCCAGCAGTAAGATCAACTGTTGGTAGCAAAAAAATCATAGTTTAGAACTCCTTTTCTTTCTTTCTTTCTCCCTCTCTTTTACAATTGATTTGTATAGGGATATCAGAACTTACCATATCTCCTCAGTCTACAAAGTTTCCAGTAGAGCTTTAGCTCTTAGCTTTCTGGAAAAATATGTTCAAAATTACTGATGATTAAATATTCACTCACTGACATGCTTAATTATAATAATGAAGTATACAGTTTATCCTGACAGATTGTTAAATTTTATTTTCATGGAAAAGGTAGAGTCTACATAAATTCTCTCTTTATTTATTTTTATGATAAAGTTTATTGCTCATCTTCAGATTCCCCAAATGAAATAGAGAGAGAGAATGAGTACCACCTTATTCTGCCCAAGGTAGTATATTTCCATTTACCACAGGTTTATGAAGCATCTAACACGATAATACATTTACACATACACATAAATATAAAAATTCACTCCCCCTTATATTTCAAAGACAGATATATGTCAGAAAAAGGTAAAGGCTAGTTTAAAATTATTGGCATCATCATTATGAAGTTTTTGCTACAATTAAGCTTCTTGATTTATTTCTTTTTTAAGTAAGTGTTCAGAAACACTTTTTTCATTATAACTTATCAAAAGGTAATGCAAACTTCATAAGCAATTTATCAGACTATAGTTGATCTGTATAGTTTACTGGAAAGAACATATCATTGTTGTACAATTGTACAATTTAATGTATTTTGGCTGGACTTTGCTGATTAGCTAGGCAAACTGTTTCAATTCCGGAAATGAACTTGTATATACTACGTAGATCTTTCAAAATTGGCATAACCTACAACACTGAGGAATCATTCTCTCACTGAATGAAAAACTAAAAAAAACACCAAAGGAAAAAAGCTCTGATCTTTTGGAAACTCAAGAAATTTTTAGAAACCTCTATTAAATCAACCTGAGGCATCTCAACACAAGAGGAAAAAATAAAGGCATCAAAATAAATAATAAAAGACATAAATATCCTGTAGGACAATTCTACTAAAACATTGCCTGTGACCACCCCAGAAGAATGAACATGAGAAGCAAGGAAACACTATGTATCTTGCAGTTTACATAGGCTAGGAATCACATTCTTCAGTAGATGGTTGCAAATCATATTTGGCATCTTTCCAATTGGCCCTAGAATGCCTCTAGTAATCTCTGTCTTACCATTTCCATGAAACATTAGCAGAATGTTTTTTTTCTCTAGAGACCAGCTACCATGGTGCCCTCTACCACAATAGGCAAGACAAAAAAATGAATGAATTACTAGAACTGTGTGCCACAGACTATATCCTTTCCCCTCTTACCTCATTCCACAATCCCAAATAAATAAACTCAGAGCCTATAAAACATTAAGATAAAATATGGGAATTTCCATACACATTTTGTTTATTATCATTTGCTCCCCATGCCCGAAGTAGAAAAGAGCCTCTTTCATGAATGTGTTATCTGTTCTGTATTTACAGTTGTCAAAGTATAAAGTCTCTAGGTTTTCAGAACTGTTTGAAAATAATTTAGCTGATGTGACACTAGTATTTTAATGAATGATCTTTCTCTCTGGTAAATCATTTTTTTGTTGTTTTTTACAGTAGGTAGTGTTAAACTACAGATGAAAATATGTAGAGGGTTGTTTTCCCCATATTCTCATATAACAGAACAATATGTAAGCAATAACTTTTATTAAGTTATTAATAATAATTTTAATTATTATCACCATAAAAGCTCCTAGATTTGGTTGGGTAGATCTTCCTCTCAATGTGCTAACATCAGTGAGTAGGCTGCACGGGTTTGTTGCCTTGTCCATAGAAAAACCTTGCACATAAAAGGAAACCAATACAGAGGAAGTCCTACAAAACTCTTAATAAGAGTTTACTGTGGAGGATTTTACCTTGAAGGTTTTTTATCTGATATTTGCATATTATCATTTTGCCACATCTTAAAATCAAAATGAATAAGTGTCCCTTAAATGTACTTGATAAAGCAAAGACATAATTGGAATGTTTTCTGAGTATAGAACTGTGTTTGAATTAGTAGCTATTTGTTTTAAAAGTTATTTGATACAGGAGGTCTCTGAACATAGAAATACTACAGTAAATTAGTTATATGAGGCTGGCTACTTGCCATGAAATACCACACTAAAAAGAACAGGAAGAGAACTGGATAACATACAATTAGATTTTCTAGAATATTGTTTCTGAAAAATATCAAAAGAGAATTTGAAATAAATTTAAGGAATGACAAGAGTGCTCAGCCTCTGTACTTGCAGCTCAGAATTTCTAGCTTTCACAACCGAAACAAGATTTGTTAGGTGATTTCAGTTCAGATCCATTCTTAACAAAATATTATTTTTAAGACTGAATCACATCCTCTCTTTCTAGGTTTTTTGGTTTGTTATTCCTAAGGAAAATACCTGAAGGGATGAAGATATCTGTTGAATGTGTTTTTGAGAACACAGTTTATTGTTACTTGTAGCTGGTGCTTTCTACAGAGATGCAAATGCAAATATATGATACTATCCTATTAGTGTAAATTATAATCATGTCAAAAAACAAGCAGAAAAATTTTCTTACTGTAAATCCAATTTCTGTTACATGATGCAGCTCCTATACTCACACAATATTTAGTAGCAAGAAATGAACACATTTCATCTCTTATACAGGAAAAGCTATCTCTGAAAATGGCAGCTGCCTAGCCTTTATATACAAACACTAGAAATGAAAGAAACCTGTATGTATGTATGTATGTGTATATATGTGTGCGTGTGTATATGTATAAAGTGTATGTGTGTGTGTGTATATATATATGTATATATATATATATATATACACACACACATGCACACACACACATTTATAGTTCACTTAGCTACAAAGCACAACTTGGACCTTTTAAACACCGAAGTTTTTACTTACTGATTTTTAAAAGTAGCAACAGGGTATGATTTAAGGTAATAAACATCTGGCTTCTCTATGGAATTACATGGGAATGCTCAAGCAGATCAGGATCTTTATTTCTCAGCTGTAATAGTATGACCATCAGTTTCTCACCTAGTAAAAAGAAACCTAAAGAACCTTCCAAAACATCCTGTCCACGCTCATACTTTCATGAGCTCTTCCTCCTTGTCTCTTAAGGGTTGACTATCAATTCCGGCAAGCCTCTGTCTCTCACTCACTATATTCTCCAACCAACTTGTGCTATCACCCATGCTGCCTTTTGCAATAAGGAGGTGCTTGCAAAGAAAGTCATCTTTAATGATGGCTTTAATTAGTCCTTAAAAAGAGAGAGATAGAGAGGAAAAAGAAGGTTCTCTCTTCCAAAACATCTAGAAAATCTTGACTTTGGGCTGTTAGTGTTGCCAGGCTACTGACTATTATGGTTTCCAGGACTATCAAGTTGCATTCATTTTATTACTTTTCTTAAACTTGGATAAGTTTTCTGGAATCCTGCTTATGTTTTGCTCTGTATCTGAAAAGAACTTCAAAAATCAAGCTTATATTCATCAAGAAAGAGAGAGTTAAAAGCTCTTCAGACCTTCCATTAGCTCTCACTTCTCAACTGCTGCTGGTGCAGGAACGATAACAGTGCTGATGATGCAGAGCAACAGCAAAATAGGGCACCTAAAGCCTCTTCCAATGGCTATGGTAAATCAGTATAGTCTATCTCTCTAGGGGCATGGTCTTGAGTCCTGCAGACGAAGGCAAGATGTTCTGTGGGCTCTGCTCATAATCAGAGCTCCAAGCAGAGAAGCTCCCATCTCACTTGAGCCCAGTGCTTTCCATCCCATTATCCGTGAAAAAAAAAATAGAGAAAGAGAGGCCTTGGTTCTCTAATAAGATGATTTGAACAATAACAACATGTTAAGCGGAATACAGTATAGTAAGTTTCATCTCAAATTATTTCCAAAGGCAGAAAAAACTTGTGTGTTTCCTAAAAGGTACCTATCTTTTTTTTTTCTTAAAAACTTTCAATAACGGAGAATTCAGAACCTTCTCAGACAACCTATTTCAACACTTAATTAACCTGAATGTTAGAATATTTTTTTTCTAAATAATGAATATGCACCTGGCTAAGTCTCTTTCTTTATGATTTGTCAGTATTGCCATTGAAAACGGACTTTACCTTTCTTCCTACAGCAATATTTTCCTGCATCATCTCAGTGTCTGTTCAGTCTTAAATGTAATTCGATTTTTCTACCTAAGACAACTCTCCTAGGCCTCTCAGGATTCATGCTGCTTTCTTAGATTATTTCTAAATTTTTTTTAACCAGTGGTGCCAAAAATATCACCTTTTGTCCCAGAATCAGTAAAAAAAGTGTACATTTGCCATTATTTTCTTTCCTTTGGATGCACAGAACATGAGAAGAATAGTAGAAGTTTCTCACTAGCAGTTTGCTTTATTTTCCTCTTCTCTATCTTTTCCCTCTCTGCAATCAGATGAAGTAACAGTATCTGTCCTTGTCTTCCATCTGTATTAATTATTATGGCCAGCACAAGTCCGACCTGCTGCGCTAGGTGTCATATACCTGTAGACATAAAAATAGCCATACTACACTAGTCAGAGTAAAAGGACTGTCTTTGATAATGGCCAACAATAAATGCCTAGGGAAAAGTATATGGGGGAAAATCCAGTTCCAGTGACTTATAGCTCAGTAACTTTCCAAGACAGAAGTGTCCTTGAAATGAACTACTGTGGGTGGCAGTTTCTTTCACAGACTTGTGTAATCACTTACTGAGTGCTTAGAATGCTTTTGCATCCCAAATATCCCATTATGTCATAAAAAGTACTTCTTTTTGTTTATTTGATCAAGACTATTAATTTAATTTGATTATTCTAGATTCTTGTGTTAGAAGAGACAGTGAACAGTAAGGCCCTACTCAGTGACTTAATGAAAATAACATAAAACATTAAATCAAGGATAACAAAAATTCATTTACAAAGCAGAACTCTTTCATTACAACACACCTGAAAAGCTGTAATAGTAAAAGGGAAGCTGTAAATCTAGAAAAATACGGGAAAGTAAGTGATGAATACAGCATACAAATGGTATAACAGACTAATGTCTAGTCATGCAGTCTCCCTAGGATGAACAATCTGTCCTCTCAAAACTTGTTGATAGTAGTGGAGATAGTGGAGGTAAAATGGAACAACTATAGTTTATTTTTAGTAAACTTGAAATGTTTCTTTTAGATCGGAGAAAAAGACATATTAAATTAAAAAACTTTTAAATAAATGTTCATAATATAACAAAATATTGATTTTAACAGAGTCACTGATACATTTTAGGCTAAAATATTTTGAAAATAAGCAATCATAAATGGTAAATCATTGTCTTTTTTTATTCATTCTTAAATGATGATCTGTGGCTGTGATATTGAAAAAAATGGTAACTCTTCTCAAGAAATAAGACAAAAGCTTCACTGTGTAAACATAGATGAATCAGCAACACTTACACTATCCCTCTTCTACCAGTTCACCTTTATTTTTGAGGCTATTTTAGAATATCAATTACAGTGATATATTTCAAGACCTGAATTTCCCCCTCTCTGATCCCAATTTTAAACCTTCACAACAGACAAAAAAATCTGTCTGTGAGAAATGAGATGTGATGAGTTGTCAAAAGGAGATCTTTTGCAAAAATTATTGGAACTTTCCTATGTTTCTCATCTAATAGAAGGAATGCATTGGTCCCAACTGAGTAACACATTTAAGCTAATGCTTAAATACATTATAATATGAAAAAGCAACAACAAAAATACAAGTTTTTTTTATTAGGACAGCATTTAATTTCATGTATTTTAGAAGACTGCTTTCCTAAACTGCAATCTTCAAAAGACTTTCATAACTCTTTTGAGGAGTTTCGTCACTTACAGAAATATCACCTGAAGTTGACAAGTCAACAATATTTCTCCTACGCATACATGACCATATTCCTGCTTATTTCTAATACTTGTTTTACTGTGCTCTTACATTCAAGTAACATTTCTCCTTCTACTTTTGGGAACACTTGAATTTTGTTTTCTTTTTCTTTTTCCTTTTAATAAGTCTGCTTTATTTGCAAGGGTTAGGAATTTCCCCTTTCATGGTGACTCCGCTTTTGTTTGGATTATGAGCCTCTGCAATATGTAACTCAAAAGAAGTTCAGTTTCCAAGAGGAAAAAAGATTGATGAATTGTAGTGATATTTTCTTTATAAAGCAAAGTGCATTCCAAACATATTTCCCATGACAAAAATGTTATATTTGCATAAATAGAGAATGTATATATAGTGTATATATATACACAGAATAATCTTGAATAGGTCTTTGAGACTGTAAATCTCTCCCACGACTTGATTCCTCTGTGTTCAAGAACTCGGTTGTAGCAGAAATCTCCAATGATATCAGGAATTACAGTGAACAACATACCTCTAAATGGGGAGGTTACAAGCATCAATAAGTACTTTATTTCTGATAAGAAGCTATAGATTATATAGAATAATACAAAAATATTATAGAAAATAGCCTGTGCTCTACAATTTCTAACTAGTCCTATAAGAAGTATGAGATTGGAGTTAAATAATATTTAACATTTTTGTTCCATTTTCTCTTTCATCCATACAGCCTCTGTTATGTGTTACTTGTTTTGAATCACAGTGTTATGATTTTATTAAATTTCAGAAAGAACATTTAACAATTGAAAATACTCTTTCAGACTGTAAAAGTGATATCTAAGTCCGCTACACTTTTCATTTCCTCCATTCAGCTACACAAGCTTTCTAAAACATTTTCTCTTGATTTAATGGAACTGAGAACAGGCCAAAATATTAGAGGTTAGATATACTGTATCTTCTATTTAAACTCTGTAAACTCCTACTATTGAAGAGAAGGCTAGTTTTGTTGTCAGATATGTATCTCTTATTTTATTGGAAATTAATGCCTGCTTAAGAACTTGAATACTGTGAGTCTATTTATTTTGTGTTCAACTACGATTTTGAGAACATAAGGCTTTTTTTTTTTTTTTTTTTTTTTTTTTGTAAAATTATGGCTATTAATCCTTGTATTTTCAGGACTTTCATAGCATGTATTTAGCCATACAGTACCGTATATAACTTAGTGTTTTTGACCTCTCTTTTTCTTTCATTAACGTAAAATCACAAATACAGTGTTAACATAAAACTAAAATCAGACTTGCTAAGCCTCCCTTGTAAGAAAGCACTAAGTTAATATAAAATAACACTGAGGAAAAAACATTTAAGAAATCATATTGCAGCAATTGAAATAATGTCAATCAGTATTTGTTTTTAAAGGTTAAGAGGTTAGTAATTTTAATATACTTTTCTCATAACTGACTTCACTGTTACTCATTTTTCTAAAAAAGTGCAAGCTTTTGAAATATGCCTGGATTTCCTGTAACTTTACTAAGGCCATTACTTCCTTTAGTAAATTCAAAATTTATGGGCTTCAGCTGCTCCCACTAAAGACAGCATCACAACTTTATCAGCTCCTCAGTGACTTAGAGTTACTAGACAGTTTCCTCCTGTTTTCCTCCTTCTTCTTCATAATATTTATCTGGCAGGATAGATTTATAAAATATCCTTAATTTGCAAACTTTGACAACATACACTTTATGGATATACCTCATAAGTATAATAAACATGCTACTCATGGTTGTCTGGTTAAAGGTGAGTTTTGCATACACACAGGACTCAACACAACTCCTATGGTGTACAGGGACTGCAGGATGCTTCCAGTAAGAATGTTAATACTTAGTTATGGTTTACAGAAATAATTTTCACAAGAACTTGATTAATTTACGTATGTTGCTCAAGATATGGAAATGATAATGTTACTGCTTTAAAAGTGGATAAAATCACTTTCCAAAAGAAAGGGCTCTGTATAGTTTCCACTTAGTAATAATCACTGAATTTTGTGGGTTTTTTTGAATCTTTCAATGTTTAAAGATGATATATAATTATTATTATTCATAGCTGAAAACTTCTTTAATAAAGAATATTATTCTCCACTTAATTCCTTGAATTACCAACACATATTTATGCTGCTACTATCTATTGTTTTGCATACAACAAAGGTCACAGGCCCCCTAAATTTACTGTACACTTGTAAAAGGTTATTGCTTAGTAGTATCCCCATTCAAGAAGAAGCTAAACTCTTAAAGAAGGCAGAAATCTTTGCTATCACTCCCTCCCTAGCATGATATTTACAAGTACTCTAGACATAGAGAAGGAAAACTCAGAGTTTTAAGGCCTTGTATCTCGAGGGAGAGGGGGAAAAAGAAAATAAAATCAAAATAAAATGGAAACCAAAGCTAGCGCCAAAAAGCATACGCCAAAGCAAGCCAAGAGTCTACCTCTTTAACTACTAGGTACAAGGCATGAAGGACTACTTCCAGATTCCACTGAAGCTCATGAGGATATTTGCAATCAACATCACTAGGCAAGATCAGACCGTTATTTTTCTAGTTGTGGTTAACCACAAAATATTAGAAATTAAATTATTTGAGGAAAGTGAGTCGAGGTATTTTTATAAGATTCTACTATTACATTATCCTTTCCCCCTTTCCTTTTGATGCTGTTGTTGCTAGGCTCCTCACATCACAGCACATACATTTTCAAGCAAGGGACACCATAAATACTGGAAACAATTACTGCAGTAGTTCTTCAAATGACATAAGATACTGTGATACAAAGAAGCTGTAGTACATGTAGAGTTTCTCAAATGGGGTGTTGTTAGTAGTGAAGCAGGGCAGAAGATAGAGCTGCAAGGAATGGCAGGCTGAAGTACAGTAGGGACAAGCAAGGGACAACAGGAAGAATTCCCCGCTTCTGCCCTTGCCACCAAGGTCAAGACCTTGCCACCTCCTTTTACCACATTGCCTGCTTTTCCTCAGCAATCCCACAGCAATTCACTCCCTGATGCTTCACTATATTGGAAAACACTCTTTCTCCATAAAACAACCACTGAAAAAAGTGTATGTTGGGAATAAGAGGATGAGAAATAGAGGAGTGAAACGAGGAAAAGCGTATGGAGAATCAATGATATATGCCAGGATATTTTTGCTTGAAAATTACATGTATTCTTATTTGGTATAAATCGGTAGTTATTGATATAACTTATGGGTATTGCAGAGAACCATATCATGCCACATTATAGTATTACTGCTATCCTATATCTTGAATATGGCAGATTGTTTATACACTTCAATTTTTTGTTTCCATAGTCCTGGCTAACAGTAATATAGTAAAGTAGTAAAAACATATGAGGAAGATGAGAATAGGCAGGACAGAAGATATTTTGCTACAGGAATTCTATATACGAATAATACTTATTTTCCTTTTCATATATGTACAGTCAGCTCTAGTGGCTCAGCTTTTGTTCTGACTTCAAAAGTTGAGTTTAGCTTGGCTCTGCAACCAGTGATTTTGGTTTACCGGAGTCTAATGGTAGCCTTTGCATGAGAGCTATCCATATAAAGACATTTGAATGAAAAGTTTAAAACATTTTACAAGATTTTATGATTTATTTTGGTTGTAAAATACAGAGGATTAATAATAATGCTCAGTTAAAAATCAGCCTAGAATGCTGACTATATACAAAACAAAAAGGAAAGACCTAAACAAGAATGTAGAATACCTGGCATGATCCAGGATTTTTTCCATTACTTTGCATGATTTATCTTCTTTTATTGTACCTCTTCTATGAAGGTGAATTCATTTATTTGTGGAAGAGATATCTCTGCAAGTCTGTCGCCCAGAAAAGAATCCAAAATTGGGTACTATTAGAAGGTGATCCAAACAGCAGCTTTGTAAAAAGTGCTTATTACTTAATAGTAAGCTCTGAGTATCAGTCTGGCTCACTCCTCTTTAGATTTTCATATATGTGTTACAGTAACTGTACTGCAAAATAAGAAATAAAAATGAACCACAAAACATTTTGTGTAAACTCTATGACTCATAGAAAAATAAAATAGAACTCGCAGGATTCATTTTCAGGAAATATGTTGGTGAAAGAAATTTACAGATATTTCTGTTTTGCTGAATAAGCAGGCTGAGGAAATCTTTCCAGAATAAATAAGTATCCTAAGAGAAATAATTGACAAATAATTACATCAGTGATAGTTGATCTGAACCAACTAATACCCCAACGTGAGTGTATGAGGCAATAGTTTTCTCATACAATGGTAGACTTTCAGTTCAGATCATTTACGACAGGCACTTTCTTATTCAATACTACTGCTTAAACAGAGTTGTGTCTGTTTGTATTACCAAAGGATTATAGAAACATAAATAAAAGCACAACATAAACATTTGCAGCTGTTTTACTAAAAAAACAACATACATTTTGGCAACCTCTTCTTGCCTGTAACTGTTAGGAACTATGAGACAACCCTGCAAATAACCAAAGAGACAGAAACACACAGAATGGAGAAGAAGAACTAGAATCATCCAGCTTTTTTCTTCCAGAAATATGTAAGTCCGTGCCTGTTAAATTTGATCTAAAAGGCTAAAATCTCTCCTTGTTCCCTTTTCCTGCTGCTAACTTTGTAACTCATGGAAGTAGAAAAAAAACTTTTGTTTTTTCGTGAATCACGTTTCTCTTGATTTTATCTTTCAGCTCCCTTACAGTTTAATCTTACCTTTCTCCAGTTTGTTCTTTAAAAGGCTGAGGCTTAGCCAGTTAAAGTGCCTGCCTAGTAAACAGGAAATCCTGGGTTTAAATCCCAGCAGTGCCTCGGCTGTGCTGCCCCTTCCTCCCTTCTGAAACAGGTTGCCCAGACAGGCTGTGGAGTCTCCTCCTCTGGAGATATTCAACCCCCCCCCCCGAATGCAACCTTGTCTAACATGCTCTAGGTGACCCTGCTTGAGCAGGGGGGTTGGACTAGGTGATCTCCAGAGGTCCCTTCCAGCCTTACCCATTCTGTGATTCTGTAAAAGTATGCCTATCTCCACCACTCATGTACAGTATGAGGCTTTACTTTTGATCCCATTGTAATCATGAGCAGATTACAAATCTTTCCTATTAAGACTGTGGACACTGTCACTGCATGGAAGTATTCGTATTAAGTAGTGCCAACTGGAACTGCATTTTGCCAAACAAGCATGAATCATTTCATGTTTCACATGAAATTTTAAAATATTAAAGAGATAATAAACGGAAATACCATTCTCAGCTCACTCCTCTGCCATACACCACAGCTTTTAATTTTAGCCCTCAGAGAGCAAAAGACAGAAAAGAATAGGACAGTACTAGTTTCTTCCTTTTCATGAAGTCATACCAGGAGAAAAGTCTGCTGTACCAGTACCCTTTCAGGTGGGATCTGTGTTACAACAGAGACCCAACAGAGAGTTTGCTTGCCCCAGTGGGCTGTGTAGAGGTAGGAAGTAGATTTGTGAAGGCCAAAGGCTAAGTGGTTTTGTCAATGAAGTGGCTGTGTTATGCAGGAAGCATGCAAGAAAAGGAGCCATTATTCCAACATAAAGAATTTACTGAGTCCCTCACCACTCACAAATGTTGATAGGAGCACAATTTCTTCCCCCTCATATTGCACTTCTGAATCTGCAACAAAGCACTTGTTTTGCTGTTGCTTATACTACTAATAAAAGAATAAGCAGGAAGGCTTCTTCTACCTCTCTGTCTCTTGTATGAGACTTAACAACAGAAAAGCAAACCAGGCATCATTCTGTTGTTAGTGCCTATAATAAAAAGAGAGGAAATGAGCAAGAGGAGGATGAAGTAAAATTAAATCTATGAAATCCATGACAGACAAGCAAAGCAATCTATGAGTGTGCTACAGCAGCCCATGTGAGTGAACAAAAAGTCATGTAATTTTGCAAGCGGAGTGAAGCAGAATATATTAGCATGAATATATTCTGGGTGAGTGTGAATAGCAGGAGGAGTAATTATATCAGTACTTGATGGGGCTATCAGGATATTTATAGGTGTTTTTAGGTATTTGTACAGTGTCATAAGGCAGCCATTCATATTTTCAAGGTAGGGTGGGGATAAAGCTGGCTAATATTGCAAGCCAGATTTTTTAAAAGGTATGTATGAAGGAATGCATATAAGATACAGGAAACAGAGAGATGGTAAAAGAAAACCCTAACAAAGGAAAGAAGAGGAGAGGAAAAGTCAGGAAATGTGGAAGAACAATGGAGGGAAGACAACTTCCAGAATGAGAATCGTCAGTTTAGCTGCAGCAGAGGAAGGAGCTTCTGGTCCCTCTCCCTAACAGAGAAAGCACCTCATCCAGACTATAGCTGCCACTTCCAGCTCAAAACTAAGGCTGGAAAGTCTGTGAAGTAGCTTATTATTCTTTTTTAACCATGTTTTTCCTTGTTTAGAAATGAGATTACCTAAAGTAAAAAAATAATTTTAGTCAAGCAGGCAGTACCTGTACCTATGTACACTATAAGCCTTACTGTTGGCATGTTGGTTATTAAAGGAGCAGATCTGGACTTAACAAAATGTTCCAGAAGTCTGGAAAAGTCCTTATTTGTTTCTTTACTACTTTCTAGGATTGTAGATGATCAGCCTAGCTTCTTGATAACCGAAGTAATCTGATGAAATGTGTGTATAAAATCAGAAAAATTCAGACTTTGAAAAAGAAATTGGAAATTCTAGATTTTTTATATGTTTTAAAAATTACATTTTAATATTATCTTTTGGTCATCATTCTCCTTTTTGTTTAGAAGTTGACAATAAAAGTTGCTTATCTCACAGCCATAGCAACCATGATAACATCCACTGTATACATCTAAAATATTTGATCCAAAGGATTTACAAAATCTAGCATATAGAAATCATATTTAGGCCATATCTAGGATTAAAAATAACCTTCTAAAACAGTCTTTATAAAGAAGTTCCATCTCACTGGAACATCATGATTGCTGTTTGAGTTTGGGCTGAGCCCAGGGCTGGCCCTGCTTTCAGCAGAAGGTTAGTTGGACTAGAAACCTCCTACCAGCCCTTCCCACCAGAGTGATTCTCTGTTGGAATGTCAAAGTAATTATAAGGAAATTACACAAAAAAGATAAGAAACAAATTATGTGGCTTCCTCAACAAGTCAGTCAAATATGTCCTTCCTCTTCTTTCTTTCTGTTCTTCCTGATTTGCCTAGCTTTGTTTCCTTCTGATTCTCCAAAGAAGTCAGCTCTTAACCAGAAGCCAAACTCATCAGGCTGACATCAGTGTTAAAATTGTTTATTCCTGTGATTACGATACTCAAAGTCCATAGCCACACAGTGCTGCCAACTTTGTCTCATTTTCATTTTTAAAGCAATGATACAGCTTTAGTCAGGGCTACAGCCACACATACGAAGGTCATGTTAAATACTGTACAATAAAAGATTCTGACTTCAGCCGTTCCTCCCTCCTGTATTGAGAAGGAACAGGGACTTTTGGTTTGCTTGGACAGAAGGCCAATAAGCTCAGCTGCTTTTGCTTTCCATCTTACAACACTAAGCTATCCCATGATGGGAGAAGTGAATAAATAACCAGCAAAACTGCATAAGTAATGTACTTGAGGTTACACTGTAAGCAAGAAATGCTGAGCAATGTGGGGGATGAGCAGAGGATACTGGAAGATCACATTAGTTGTTGGGTAATTGGAGAGGAGAGGCTATGGGGCCAAATTGCAAAACTTAGTGCTAAGCAGATCTGATAGGAAGAGGTTTGCATCAGAGGCTAAATTCACCTGTCCTTATAAACTCTAGGTGGTGAGCAATGACTGCCACACATGCCAACAGTGGACTGACAGAATTTAAGAAAAACAATTGTATTGTATTAAAAATTCAAATATTAGTAGAGGAAACAATATGATTTTTTAAATTTTATTTGGTATGTCTGGCTCAACATTTTCTAAGTTTAAGCTTAGGAATATGGGACACTGTGGGAACTCTGTAGATGAGGAAGAGCCAGAGCAAAGTAAAGCCTTTAAAAGAGACACAAAAAAATTACACAAGTGGCTGCATGCAATACCAAAAGCCTGAAGTAAGTCTATTGAAGGTAACGTTAATCTTCCAATTAACTTCAGTAGGCTTTTCATAGATCCTATTTGTGATCACTAAGAATGAAAATAGGAGTCTCATGATTAATTATCACAAATATTTATTTAATGAAATCCCTTCACTCAAGTGAAGTCAATGAGACTCTGCCATTAACTTACAAAAAGCCCGGACCACAGCTAGGGTGCCACAAAGCAGAATTAGTTGAGGCAAATTCTACTCTTAACTTAAACATAGGAAGAATATCTGGCCTTTAATTACTATACAAAATGAAATCATGACTCAAGCAAGAATAACCACAATTATTGTTTGAAAAATCTAGTTACTTTTATTTTCTTAATTTTAGCATAGTGATATTTTAAATTTCTGATGAATAGAGCTCAAATACCATCCTATACTGTTGTTTGTTGGGGAAAAAAAAAAGATAAAGTATTATCTGTATGGTCATTTTTTTTTTCAATTAAAAAAAGCTGTCCAGAAAAAAACATTCATATAAGTAGTCTGCTTTGTTCTTTCCTAATCATCTAGAAGAAAAATCTATTGTCTATGTTTGAACAATAACAGAAACCTTTGAAAGTATTTTCAAAACACCTAACCTTCTTACAGTCAATCCAAAGAGCTGTAGATTTAAATAGAAAAGTAAGGTTTCCCATTTGTACAGAAGGTATATGTGTGGAAACAACATCTGCTAATCTAATTGCTAGATTAGCTAAAGTAAAATATGTAATGGCTCTGTTTCAAGTATTTTGGGCAAAACTTATCTTTAATTTTGTAAATGTCCCAATGGGAAAAGTTGTTTGCATTGCTCAGAACATTTCTAATGAAAAATGAAGTAAGCTACAATGTGCAAAAATATGATGTTACCTCACATCTGGTAAAGGCAATGTTGCAAAAATGTTGTAAACTTAATGATTCAGAATTTCAGGCCCTTTTCCAACTGCTTTATGATTCTAAAAATGGTGCCAAGCAACCAGAAAGCCATCCTATATACATTACAGCATGACATGTTTTTCCCTGGTAACTCACAGCATAACTAACAGTGTCAGAGCAAAATATCCAGACAAAAAGACGACATGGGATAAAACGGTGTCACATCTAGTAGCCATCCCACCTCTGTGGAGAGGTGACAACCCAAGATAGTTGACAAACATTAAAATTCTGGTGAATGGGAATGCGAGTTTAACATGTATTGTGTTTCATTCCAAATTTTGGGTTACTAATTAGTTTGCAAAAGAGTAAATTCCATGCTGTCTGGCTTCCCTCTGATATTCTATCTAGTTTTTTTTATATATCAGCTATCGTTCACGAATACTCAGGATAATTGGCAATTAGAGCTGGATGAAAGATTTCTCAACAGTACCTTGAAGGTATTTAGAGTTAGCTCTGTTCCAGTCTAGTGGATGACAGCTCAGAAGCACAAAAAACTATATTAACCCTAAAGAAGTTACTATGCATCAGCTGGACTAAGTTTTCATGTGTCAGCTGACCTTCAATAATGGTCCACGTGCTTTCTGTAAACCCATGACAAAGACAGGGCAAGGGCAGTTAACATAACCCTCTTTACTGTAGGCTAACTTTCTGCAAATTACCTTGCATATTTTGTGAAGTAAAATAATTCTGCAGGGATATTTATTATGAATCAAGTATGTGTGGAAACATTTTCCCCTAGCTTAGTTTATTTATATGCCTAAGTTGTACTAGTAAATCTGAGTTAGTATATTAGCACAAAGAGACATTTATTATGTGGTGAAACATATCTCAGAGAAACAGGACAAATTAAATGGATAATTAAACATTTTTTTCTTCTCCTTGTGTTTGGAGTGAAAGTCTGACCATGTTGAAATCCATGGAAATTTTGCCTTTCATAAGTGATATAAAGATTTTTGTTTCTGCATAAGAGTCACTTACCAATTTGCCTCAGCTGTGTGGCTACGTCTCCTTGACACATGTATATCATTGGAAATGGGTTTCCAGAACACAAATTCTTCTATACTTCCACTGTATTATTAGAGTTATGCAATAATAGGATCATCACATTGCAATGTATTTTGGGTTTGCCTGAAAATACAACCCATGTCTGTGTCCAGACTCCAAATTAAACTCCAAGGTTCTTTGAATTTGCCCAGCCCTCACAATAATCTTGGGTGAATATTACTGAACAGTGGGGTATACTGGAGCTGGCGCATCTCTAAAGTACCAAATACTTTTAACAGCATTTTTTTTCTTAACCTGCTGATGTTATTTCAACTAACTTGCTAAAGAAGAGCAGGTGGTTTTGATCATATCTACTATAAAAAATCAAGAACAATAATATTTTGCTATTAATATGTCACAATATGTTCAGTTTGTTTCATTTAGTAGTGAGTACCCTGACCTTGAAAGTGCTAGCCAGGTTGTCATTATCTTTTCATTGTGCATATCTTATTAAAAATATGGTCCAAGATGAGCCAATAAAGACATATCAGAAAGGGTTACAGCTACAGTTCAAATTTAACAGCTTTTTTTCTGCCAAGATGGAAAAGTGTCTTTGAGCACCAAATAAAAATTTGCAAAGATGAATCTGTGTGATAGTGTGGTTAAAAGAATTGACTGTTCTCCTTCAGGGCCAATCTCTTGTCTATACTGTGCTCTACAGGTAATTAAATGCAAGGCTCCAGTTTATTTCCTTATAGCTTCCAGAAAATCATTATTTTCAATTTCAGAACATGAAATTTTGGCCTTTCAATGAAGGCCAAAAAAGAATTAAGCTACATGAGGGTTCTGTTTTTCTCTGCATAGCATTCACCCAGTGCAGTAGAGCCACAGTTCATTATTTAGCAGATACATGGCTACGTTTAATTATACTCACAGAAGCATGTGTGTGAAGTGTTAAGATACTTGTTTTTACAACTGGCACATATCACTAACATAGAGGAATTTACTGGGACGGTTATCTTTACGGTGTTGTTTGCAAGATTCCTTCTATTTCAGAGGGGAAATTGTAATTGAACTTCTGTGGGTATTTTGTTCAACATTTACATCGTGCCTATAATATCTCTTTCAGCAAGAGACTGAACTATGCTAGTCAGTATTCATATGTTGTTCCACCTGCAACAGAACCACCCTCCTAAATACTTCACTCCAATCCACTGCAATTGCTGCCTCCTTCTCTACTTGTGTCCCTTCCATATAGTCAAAAAGAACACAATTTCTGCACTTATAGAATTCCTTGAGATTCCTTAACTGTGGACTAGCAGTAAAGCAGCAATTTCTCTGGGTATGCTGATAGCCATTAACATCATTTGCATATGTATACACTATTTTACTTAAGTAAGAACGTCATATACTGCATTCTTTCTATTTCTCTCCTGATCCATTCCATACCAATAAGTATGTACCATCAAGTACAGTCAGATACTTGATAGCAGTGGATGCGGTACTGCAAAAAATAGATGTGAGACAATGGCAAACAAAAGCATGAGTGATATTGTGATAAAAAAGAGATGGGCTGTCATGGATGTAAAATTTTGTCTGGGGAGAGGGTAAAAACAGTAAAGCACTAAACAGAAACCAGTTCCACTCAGCTTTTTCTGTGTCAACAACATTTAAACACCATCAGCACAATGTATTGACTTGGGAACAAACGTGCAACGCAAAGAGAAGCTGAACAGAAACAACATCGGAAGAGAAGACTAAGTTCTATAAGTCAGATGTTTTAGTGTCCTTGTCCTTAGCAGAACAGTCTAGCAAGGCTGTGAACCTGAAACAACTCATCTCCCATGTAACTTCTGCTTACTAGTTACTCTATTAAATCTGTCAGCCCAGCAATATGGGCTACGACTGAAATAGTCTAGAAACTTACCTATTGATACTGTCTGTCCACTGTAGCTGCTTGTGTAAAGATACTGGATCCTGATCATTTGGGCAGACCAGACAGGTGCTTCCCCTTACTTTTTGGCTAATGAACCAGTCAGTCACTTTGGAAGAGAATCTCCTGTGTGAAATGGAGTGTTCCAGGGTGAACTCTACAGCTTATGTTCTTCAGTGACCTTCTTAGCTGAATTGTTTGGATCTTGACACCAACAAGAACAACAGAATAATGTTCATTTGTTACATATTTTTTAATTATCATTATTAGTCAGGTTTTGTCAAACCTGGACTGGATTGGAAAAATCAGAATGATGAACATAGCAGCTGTAGAAAACCTCTCATGACAGATTGTGGTCTAAGAAGATGTGAATTCTGACTGGAGCTTTCCTGTGGTTCCTAGGTAAAGTTTGTCTCCATCTAGATTTTCTGGTACTGAAAAAGTCTCTCCACACAGCTATCTGTTTCCAAGAATTGTGAAAACATCGATGCCTTTCTCAAATTTAAACCAAAGTGTTCTAAAGCTTTTTGAAAGAGAAGAAATACAGACAGATTAAATAGGTCATATTTAGCATATTTCTACAGGAAACCAGGCTCAAAAATTATGCAATGCTGAGCTCTCAAGTATGCTGTTTCTTTAACAATGAAAATGGTGAGCAACAGTAGAGTAAAAATTTTCATAAGAGGATCTCTAAAAATTTAAATATTAATTAGTACCATGCTCATGACACAAAAGAATCATCTCATAAAGTTTTAAACCTTTAACGAAGCATCTGTTTGTTGGTTAAACCATTGATTCAAAAAAAATATTTGAGAATACATTGAAGATTCCCATCACCAATTGTAAATACTTAAATGTAGGTCAGATTGTTCTCAATGGCATCTCTTGGAGGCTTACAAAATTTATAGGCTCACATTACTGGACTGCTCTGAAGATACATTCAAACTGATGTCTGGGTAGTGCAAAGTCCTTTGGCAGGCAGCTTTAACCACAAAACCAAATGAAAGTCAAGTAAGAGACTTTAGGAACCTCATCTTTATTCAGCTCTTGAGGCCACCAGAATCTTATGCCAAACCTCATAGCAAGTCATGAGAAAGACAGTTCAACAAAATTTTCTGCTCACAAACTGTTTACAAACCATCACCAGAGGAGATCAGAATCTGATTTTTGGAAATCAGTTCCTTTGCCAATTATTACTGAAACATCAGAAAATATGTAACTGAAAAATGATTTAACTGTATCCATCATGCTGCTTGCACATTGCAAAATAGTTAGCCTCTGCACAACCGAGAATCCCCAAGCAGTACAAAACTAGGACAACTTTGTGCCACCTGTCCCACAGATACAGTTCTAGGTAGAAGAGCTTGATTTGAGCACTGTGGTCCTGTGGCTGACCACAGCCTGGAGGAAGCCGAAATACAGCTCTGGACTTTGATGTCCAAAACACATCTCTACCCTGTATTTGCCTCTTACCAGAATTGACAACTGCAAATTTCCAGCCTACGTTCTCTCAAAAACTGCAAATTTAGGGCACAATCCAAAATTTGACATTCTGTTGCATTTAGAAAAGGCAGTGACAATAATGAATGTGCCTATGTGGGCAAATCCCACTCTAACCAAACAAAAAGGCACCCACTGATGTAACACTTTACTGAAAGTACAGCCATTAAGTTACACGCGTACTTTACAAGAAAAAAAATCTACATTAGAACAGTTATTTAGACCACTACACTGAAGGGTGGGGTGGCAGGCAGGAATTGTCCTATCAGGATAGAGGTTACTACTCTCTTCCCACCCATCTCCATACCTACAGGAGACCTGGGTTGCATGTTTCACCACATTTTTAGGCAAAATCTCCCACCACTCTGCACTAGGAGGTCAGTCTTAACCTTAATTTCCTTTCTGCCACGCTGAACAGCTTCAGAAATTTGTTCTTCATAAATACTTTTTAAAATGAAAAAGAAAAGCTTAAAAAGCATTCCTATACAGATTGGCTTTACATTGCAGGGGCAAGCCTTGGACAACTGAGAGGGGAATTTTATTTGGGCAAAGACTGCTTGGAGGATTGCGGTAAATCATTTTTTACACATTTCAGTTCCTCTAAAGTGAACATAATTCACTTGTCCACATACTTGAGTGGGGGAAAAGATCACATGTTTCTATGCCAGTTAGAAACATTAGACAGATTTCTCATATTCACAGTTATCAACTAGTATGTTTGGTAAGGTTTAATGTCAGTGATGGAAATCACTGTTCTTACTTCTAGCTGAGTTTACATCAGTGTGAAACAATGTTGTGGATAAAACTGGTTAAAATGGCAGAAAAGTCTTCAAAAATGTTGCTGCCAATTTCCTCTTACAATTCTGAAAATACTGTCTGCAAACCAAGAGGAAGGGCACTGAAGATTTTGAAGAATATCACAGTTCTCCATACAACACAAAATTACTGTAACTATGTATTTATGCAGTAAATTATGCATGAACATATGAACATATGCATTGCCTCGAGTATCTTCCTTCACAAGTCACTCTTGCTAATTTATCTTTACATAGACTATAGATTACAACAAGATTACAGTACCTCACCTATGAATTTTTACTAAAAATTTATCTTAAAATATATCCATATTGTCTCATGAATGCAAAGCAAAAATACTCTTCTTGATATTTCACTTTGTCTTTCTCATACTGGCACCTGCAATCGTACTGTTTCACCCATTAAACTTTATAAATCTACAGAATACACAGGTACTGGAGTCTAAACGTTCCTAACATGCCTTTTAAAACTGCATGTTAAGAGGAAGCTTTTTTATTTGACTAAATGCACTGTTTTACAGCAACTTGTTTGTAAAATCTCTTTGCATACAATTCACCCAAATAAAGCAAAAACTATGTTATTTAAACTACTTTTACAGACAGAACTTCTGTTGTTACATCCTGCTGGGAGTTAACTGCGAAAAAATTTCCTGGAAGACAGTCTTAGTTGTTTGGGATATGCTTTCAGAGAATGAATACTCAAGGGACACACGCAGCTCATTACTTCATGCAGTATTCAGCTGAATACGGAATGAACATTTAAAAATAAATGAATATCTTACTGGTTACAGCGTATCAACCTGCTCTATAACATGAAACTAAGCAGAAGAACATTTTAGATAATAAAATCAATGCCAAAGAAAAGTTCTTCGGTGGGCAAAGCAACAGTTTATTCAGACCATGAGAAGGTCAGAAAGACTCTCATATTGTGAATTTTAGTGTAATCTGTACATTCCATCACATCATTGATGGCAAGTATTTTGGGCCTACACATAGCAGAGGCAAAAAAGAAGATAACAAGCTCTTCATATCTGCAAATTCCTCAACCGTGGCCTTGCTCCAATTCTTTGTTATCATGAAAGAATTCCAACTTGCCTATTACTGTGGTGGCAAAGGTCATTTTTGTAGATTTAGCTGTTTTCCTTTGCACAGAAACCCGCTCAGCTGGGATATCCTGCAGAGTTCTGTTTGTTTATTGATAAATAGACTTCCTTTCAAATTTGACAGTCACTGATACCTAAGCCTCATGAAGTCCTCACAGTTGAAAACCAAAACTAAGCAAAAATGCATTTGCTTGGGTTATATTTAGGTAAAATCAAAGTGTAGGTAAAATCTGAATACCTGAATAGGCCTTAGCCTGAGCACTTTTTAAAAGGCCTGTGCTACTTAGTTACAGTAGATTTTAGGATCCTAAATAACATTTAAAAATACAACTTAGGCAATTTTAACATTTTCACTTTTATCTCATCTTATTAAGTTTATTTTTAAGCACCCAGTACTGTCACTCCATCTCTCTATCACTGTTCAACTTCAACAGATATTTAATGTAATGAGTCTTCTCTATGATCTTAATTATTTCATAATGGACATGATTTTATCATTTATCACAATGTTGTATAGAGAAGTCTAGAAAAGTTTTGCACAGATACTACTTGAAGGACACATTCTAAGTCAGAAAGGTTCTCCAGCAACTCTATTCCTCCCAGTTTGACCACTGACCATCAAATTGTGTTGGAATAGATTTCCTGCACTACAAATGGGCAGCATGGCATATCTTTCTATAAACAATCTACCTGGAAGATGGAGATGAGTATTTGCAGTCTCCACAATTTCGATTCCATCCTAGGAGCACAATGGCAGCATAGAAAGCAAGGATGATAGTGAAGACAAAGGAGAGAAAGCAAAAGAGGGAGAGCGAGCACGAGAACAGGAGGGAGTAAGCAACAGAGTGGAAGAGATTGGGAGAGTGAGAGCAAGATGGGGCACTTGCACAAGCTATTGGGGGTTGTGGTGGGGTAAACCAAGCATGCATACCTACCAGACCTGTGTGCCTACCTAAAAGCCCCTCAAATTAAGCCTTGTATCACTTCTGTCAAACAGCAAACAGTGTCCTTGTCAAGCACTATCCACTATCTGTATCTAGGAATCCTCCTCATGTGGCTTTGTTGGTGCAAAAAACACAAAACAGACAAAAAAAGTTTAGGTCCTGACATGAAAAGTTTGACTTTGTAGCTACGCAATCTACAACAGAAAGGATTTGATCTATTTCTCATCCTTTAAAGTTCCCCAAAGTTGTACTTTTAGCAGCAAAGAGTTTTTAAAGCTATTGTGGTTGGTTATACAACCAATTAAATATTTCCACAAACATTTTTATAATGACTTTTATCAAAGTATTTAGTTGGAAAAAGTTTAGCTTACGTGGCTGTTAATCAGGACTTAGCTCATTCTTTTGTAGCTTCTGAGCTCCCTATAAAGAATTGTCTCTTGATTTTCTTATGCTTATGACTTTATATCTTCCAAGTTTTATATCTTCCAAGATATATGAGAGTTAGTTTCTTAGAAAAGTTATTTTCTCTCTGCTAAGAAAGAAACTTATGAAGCAAAAAGATCATAAACTTTAGTATGTTCCATCTACTTCCTGGCAGGGAGGAGAAAAAATACATATTATTTTGGAACAAGATTGCATGGTACATTTCTGTCCTAGGATACTATAAATCAGAAATAGAGAAACTAAATGAAAATATGAATGTACTTTTTATTTACTGTAAGTATGGGAATTGTAAGCAAGAGAATAGAAAGTGTTTTTGTATATAATGAACCTAGAGATTTAGTGTCTTTAATGCAAAAGTCATTCTACATTACCCTGTTCTTACAGAATAGGAACTGGACTGAATGCATTGTCACTAAACTGTAACTGATTAACCACAGGAGCAATTTCTATTAACTTTAGCAGTAAATTCCAGGATTACATTAAGAGAATTTTACAATGAACTATTTCGGACTTTATTTGTCCAAGGTTCATTTGAAGTATTCAAAATTACAGTAGAGAAGAGTAGACTGAAGTGAATGCCTCTTAATCCAAATAACATTATAAATAAATACACTGAAGCACATTCTTCTTAGAAAGGACAAAACAAAACATGCCCATTATTTGATTCAAATTAGGGTTCTCTACTTTATGTTGCATATGAGCCAGACATAAGAAACCCTATGAGAACACTATGTCTTAGTTCACTAAAAGAAAAAGCACTTGTACTCACTCTTTAATATTGAATCATAACCTTAATCCTATTTTTCCAGAAAAAAATAACTTTTGTAGGTCAAACCTTTTTGAGGACAGAATACTTCGTAAATGTTTACTTTCCTCTGTAATTATTTTATGAAGCAAAGATCATTTAAGTATAGGATGTAGATAGTTTATTTACGATAACAGTTCACATCGTGAGGATTCATGGAATGTTCAACAAAGTCACGTAACCTTCTGCTACAGAAGGTTTAGTTCTTCAGAGAAAATGGCAAAATTGAAATAAAAAAATACAAGTTCAAATGACAGATCAACTTGCCACTGGTAATATTTCTAGAAGGCCAAAAGGCATTCTGACTAAAATGCTGTGTCAGTTGAAGGTAGCTCTTTTTGTTAGCCTGCACTTAGGACAGATAACTGTCTGGTACATATAAACCTGTATGTATTTTACAAGAGAAGGGCCTGTATCCTGCTGGAATTTGGTCCTGATTTGTGAGTCAAGGACCAACATTTTACAACCAAAAGGGAACAAATATTACACAGATAAGTTCTATTCCCTCCTCCCACTAACAAGGAGTCTGCTCGGATCCTGCATAGGACAAACAATTTCCAGTTAGCTCTCTTCCACAGATATCAATAAGACTTAAACTTGCATGCAAATGCTGCATGAAATAGGGGAAGAGCTTTGATGCTACTAGAGTCAATTTTAATCTGGGTAATCATATGAGAGAAGTTCTGTGCAAATGCTGAGTTAGCATTTTGACTGGGAGACATACCTAGCCTTGATGCTCAGCAAATTGAAATAGTGTCCAAAGTCTTTTAGCTGTATGGGTGGGAATAATACTAGGTAGGCAGTATGCTCTGACTAAGCTGATGTGGTTCCTTTGCAATCTATTCTTAAAACAAACATATATATTTATTCCATGAAAATTTTATTCCCAGACTGATCCATGTAATAATTTTTCTTAGTTTTGCTTACTCTTCTCCTTTTACCTCCTTTACCAATTTCCCGTACGCATTTTCATGCAACTTGCAGAAATGAGATGAGACCATTTTTCTTTTTGAGTAGATGCAAGTATTTTCATTACAAAAAGTGTGGCTTTGTTAGGCTTCCTAGATTTATATGGGAAATGCTCAAAATGGAAGAAAGATCAGAGTTGAGTGGAGGACAGTAGAGAAGAGGTTTTCTTTTTTTGGGGTGGGGAGCAACCTTCTGCTGCAAACCACAGCATAAATACATTTTTTTAGTGCTTTACAAGACAGTAAAAGCTGATACAGGCAAGGGTGCTTTTTAGATCGTATGTGTTTAGCTTTCAAGAGTAAACAGTACAACAGTCTGAAGTCCATGCTCGGCTTTTTACCACTCATAGCCTCCAACTTCTAACCAATGGCAGCTGAAGGATACTATTAAATTCAGTGGTGCCGTTTAACTATTAGATGTATTCAGAAACAGAAACGTAATATGAAGTTTCTCACTACTGATGGGAACAAGTACACACCATGCCTACACTACAACATCCACAGTATATCTTGCAGTCTAGGTTCTTGTTATATACCATACAATTGTCTTGATTTTTCATCAGAGTACAATGTCAGCCCTCATTATCCTGCCTCCTACTCCTGTTTGCTTTGGAAGCAAAACTGGATGGAGAAGGAAGCAGAGCCACACTGGAATAGGTCCCATGGTCTGGCTAATAAGGGGGCCAAAAGTGTGGAGTGGATGGCTAAATGAGCACCGCAACCCACACCCAGGTTATGCCTCGCGGATGTTGCCTGGTAAACAAAATGAGCATGAAGACCCCTTGGCTCTGTTGTGACAGCAGTGACAAGAGATGACATCAAGATACAGGTGATCCACCCCAGTAACTGAGCACCCTGAGAGCTGTGCACGAGGGAGCTCCCGCTCCTCACAGTGTTGCTGAAAATATCACATCAGTGCTTAAACTTGTCCTCTGTGATAGGTCTATGACCTGCACGGGGACTAGGGAGGGCTGGCAGTAACAGTTTTGGCAACAGTAGCAAACATTAAAGAACAATTTGGCAAACATTAGGCTTAATCAATGAAAGTTAAAGTTAGATAAAGAGGAAGACAGCTGGACACGTAGGATCCAGCAGGGACTTAAGCAAGCGCTTTAACCTTGTCTTTTCCTTTCAGCATTTTAGTTTCAGTAACATTCTCTGATTTTAGCCACGCACTTATGACATATTTCTAGGCCTGCTTACATGAAGGAATGTTTAAAACAAAAATAACTTTTAAAAAGCCGACAACAATGGATTGTTTCTTGGCTATCAAGTTTTCCTTTTTAATGTATCTTTTCTGCTAATTGATTTCAAGAAAAGAGATTTTAGAAGAATGATCATTTTCATGCTACCAAAATTCACCATTCTAAGTTCCAAAAGCCTTAAACTTTTACAATTTCAGCTTCAGAAATATATTTTGATGTAGCCTTATAGCAGGGTTTAATAATGTATCTTTTTATTAAAGATTAATAAAATTTAATTTCTTAAAGAAAATTAAGAAATTGTACATAATAATATGCAAAAGGAAGAATTTCAAAGGCCTATGTAGGTGAAGTTCTTTGACTATGTGAATTTGTTGATAAGTTTATCTTTTTGAGAGGGGAGGGGGAAAACTTGATATGATGTAAATAAACTATCCCTTTTTATTGCTGAAATTATGATAGAAAAATTCTACTAAGAAAGCTGAGATATCATAAGTATCTCTCCCTGCAATTTTAAATACAAACACAGATTTTCATTCTAGTCTCACCTTTTACTCCACTGACAACAAATTTAATTTTGCAAGAAACTTTTTCTGTATTAAATATTCTTCCTCCTTTGTATTTCCTTGTTGGATGTTTCCTTCCCAGTCAGTGTAATTGTTCCGTGCTACACTGTACATGAGCATCTGTACTCCTTTCTTTCAAGTATGCTTTACTCTCTCCCAGTGTCAAAGTTTCTAAGCCTTTACAAGGAGCACTGAACTGGGAATCTTTCAGAACTTCTGTTTAATTGTAGCAGACATGCCAATTCAGGATGCCAACAATAACATACAGTAGATGTTGTGTGCATTTTTTTTTGTAGCTATTGGGATAGTGTTTCTTTGAGAGACTGGATAATGAAGTAAGATGAGGTGAAGGGCAACTTCTGCTAGACGTGTACGTGTTAGAAGCCATGTGGTTGCAAGACTCAAACAGCTATTCAGTGAAAAACAAAAAAAAAGTGTCCTGCTAAAAGGTTTCCAGTGTCATTTCTAATTAGAATAGCCTTGACAATACACAAAAGTTCATCCATTTAACAAAAAACAAAAGTTTCAGCCTTGAAAAACTTTGCTCACTTTTGTCATTATCTTTAGGGCCCACCCATCACGTGTACATGCAAAGGTTTTGTATTTTCACTATAAACCAATAGTTTCATTTTCCTTTTAGAAGCTCCTACAGCTAAAAGCAGTTATCCTTGTGTCCACCTTAAGCTTTGGGCCTCACAAATCCAGAGGCAAACATAAGTGTTATCCGCTTTTTTTATCAATTTCAGTGCTACCTTTATGAGTCTGAAGAGGATTGCACATCATAAGCCCAAGGAGCACATATGAGGAATAGGTGAATAGTAATTAATATTATTTCCCATTTTTTTCCCTTTCATGTGTCCTTCAATTTCTGTATTACCCTGAAAAGGTAATGTTTCAGTGTCTACATCTATAGTCTATTAAAGACATCATAATCATCTAATTCAAGAAAGATTCAAGTGGTAAATTAAACTGTACACAACAACATTTTATTGTTAGTTTTTGGAGTATGTGACTTTGAGAGGATGAATAGATCACCTGATGTCTGTATAGCTTATTCATTTCCATCAGGCCTTTCATCTGACTGGTGACTATTTAGCACTCTGTGCGCCTTTCCATGGTTCCAGAGACGCTGGCTTTTAACTTGCTCTCTGCTCATGTACATTGCTGAGCAAATAAACAAAGACTCTGAAAGACAATTTCCTTAATTAAGATATATCCATCCAGCTGCAAGCTGAATTTCAACAGCTACTGAGGAAGCAAAAAGGTTACACAGTACGTGACATGTCTTTGGCAAACAATGTCAAACCTAGTGAAGCTATTCTTAAAACTGATGGCCAAGACTAATTAAAAATGAGAGTCTTACTTCTATATTGACAATATTAATTAGGGCTTTTCTTCTCAATTAGCATTGAGCAGAAGATCTGGTACAACTTTGTCTTCAAATAACCCATCTTGAGCAGTGCAGACATTATAAACAGCTACAGCTGTAGCAAATGCCCTCACTGTGTTTGAGATAAAGATTATCTCATGTAATAGACAGACAGTTATGATCCATTTTGAGGGTAATCTTTAGTACATAAAGCAGGATATTATCAAAATAATTTTGCATTCACAAGCTACAGAGAAACTAGCTTAGTCAGAGAAACTTTTGCCTTTCTCTTCAGAGGCAAAAGGCTAGGACTGCCCTCTTACAAAATAAAATAAATTGCCCTCCTAATCTATGCACTTCCCCCTGCTTTTGAAACATTTGAATGGTTCTTCAGGTTTAATTACAACAAAGTTTATAAAAGAGAGGGAAGGGAGGGTAAAAGATATAAGCATTGCCTTTAAAAAGAAGGTTCTGACAATTTTTCATTTAAGTGACCTTCAGCAAATCACTCTTCTTGTGGAAAAAAATATCCACAAGCTTCTGCAACAGAGAAGAATAGTGGCTCTGTTGTAACACGGACACACACCACAAATGTGTTTGTGCTCCAGCCTTGCAGCACTGGAGAGGAGAGAGGAGCCCAGGACCAGCTCATTGCTCTGAAGGCTTTTCCCATCTCCCCATCGAAGCTCTAAAGAAAAACATACCTTGAGCAAAGTGGCTTGTTCAACACTGTCACATTTTCTCTGCACTCTGCTCCAACAGGAGGAGCAAAGGAAGTGATGCTAAGAGAGCACCAAAGACTGCATGCTCCGCAGAGCATGCTGCTCTAGAGAGTGTAAAATCACTCAATAACCCACAGGAAGATGAAAGCGCAGAGACTAGTGTACAGATTTCCAGGGTTCGTTCTTTCACCTCCTCAGCAGTGGTTGCCTTGGAGAGGTCAGTGAGAACGCGGTTCCCATGTACTTCAACCATCCCTTACATCATTCTGAAAGAGTTAAGGCATGATCAAGGAAATACAAGTGTAACACACTGGGGGCCAGAGTTTCCTGAAAGAGGTCTGTCTGTCTTTGATTTCAGCCTGAAGGCAGCACATACCTCTCGTTGAAGCATAGATCTCCTAACTGAAAGAAGAAGAAATGTCCACCATATGGTTAAATATTTTGCCTTGCAAGAAAGGTCTTGCAAAAAAGGACATACACAACTGTTAATACATTGAACAATACTTTAGTAAAATAAAGAAAGCACATGCTTAACTTTCCACGTACTCTGGATTTGATGAGCTACATAGAGACCACTATACATTTTTATAAAACACGCCATTAAGTGCTTTTCATTAAACCGTTTTTCATTTTTCTGGCACTTTTGAAATTATTTTGGCATTCAAATACATGAGTTCACTACTTGAAGCCGCTAAATAAAAGGCTTGGTAGTGTGCTGTAACATTTTTCATCAATTCCCATTACTGCTCTTGCCAAATGTTCAGTTAAAAATTCTTATCATCTAGCCCTCTGTTTATCTGTTTGATTTTTTTTTCTGCTCTTGAAGTTGGGAAAACCAACAGCATAGGTCACATTTAATTCTACAAATCTGCTCTATCTCTTTTGCCTTTTCCCAGTGGCTCAGAAAACAATGTTTCAAAATATACTCTATCCTTTATAATTAAAATAAATACAAGTACAATTTAATATAAATATATGTGGTTTTTGTTCTGCCTTGGCATATGTCTTCAATCAAATTTTGTTAGGACTGACGCACTATTTCATAGGTTCATGGGTAAAAACAACCTTGCTGTTTCTCAAACCATTAAACTGACTCATTTCCATGTTGATTCTGGACGTATCAGTGTTATCAGAGAAACATTTCAGCACTTCAGTCTGGTTTTGCTGAGACATGTGCTTTACAAGCATCACATCAAACCTCTGTTGCAAGGATGTATTATCTCCTTTTCCCCTTACAACAACTCTAACAGGACCAATAACAGCAACATTGATCTTGGAAAAGGTATTGATGTAGTTCAGCACTCTTTGTACAAACTCCCACTAGAACGTAAATCTGCTTCAAAACTGGCAAGATTATTGCCCTCTCCTAAAACAATTTGTTGTCAAAAATACCCAGTGGAGTAGGGGAGGTTAAAAAGTAATACTTTTGGCAGAAGAAAGGAACACTTCATTTAATGACTGTGTTTCGTTTATCCCCTCCAAGGCAAGTACCACAGATCTAGAGACTGCTCATCACTGACTGCTGTTCAGCTTAACTGTTTTGCCTATCAGTTATGTTTATTTATTTTTGGATATCTTCTTCAGTATATGCTGGAGTGGAGTTGAATACAGAATATAGAAAGGAAGAAGGGGAAAAGAAAGTGACTTCTAGAGACATTATACTAGTGGTATTTGTGAGCTGAATTTTGTGGGAGAAATGAATGAGTAGTAAAATCTGTGCCTAATACTGCCAAATTTTGACCACAGGATGCTGTAGCCCTATTTCCTTCCTTTGCTCCTGAGTCATTTTGCACATAAGGTTAACTGTGATTTTTAAATATGTACATATTATGATTAATGAAGTAGTTGCAACAAATATACATTAGTGAACAGTGCTTTATGTACAACAGCAAAAGAAAAAAAATTAAGGGAAAACTGTGAACTCAAAGTCTCAAAAACAACTTGTTAAAATCTCCTTTAAATAAGCAAAAAAATTTCCCATAAAACTGTCATTCTTGTATATTATCTCCCTAAAATAAATAAATAATAATAATAAAAAAAACAATGAACAAAAGAAGGTCATGTAGAGTGCATGGCAGTAGCAGTCTTAAGTGGCAAAGACAAAAGATGTTTTGGATCCAACTTTGATAAAGTGAAACAGCATGAAACTTATACCTGACTCATGACTGTAGAACTGAAAGAAGGTGAATATTTTAAATACTGAATTTAGTCAGTCACTCAAATGCTTAAAATATAGTAAAAATTTGGGAGGACTGAACACACAAAAGGGAAAAAGTTCTTAGGCAAACTTTAAGAGAAGTCATTGCTTAGAGAAGAATGTCTTAGTATATGGTGGCTGTTTGGTGTCAGGAGGAAAAAAAAAAACACATAACACCACTCCCATAAAATCTCTGCCAAACTATCTGTTCCTTCTTCCTACTAACTCCACAATAAACATACTGTGGTGCAAGTAGGAAAAAGTTATTGAATTTATTTCATTTCCAATTCCTCAGATAATATCTTTAATGTAGCCATCTATGCGTAACAATAAATATATTTTGAACTTCTTAAATGATTTTTTTAGCCAAGGATAGATCCTAGCAGTGGAACAAAACTGAAGAAGATGTTCTTCCCAAAGAATTTTTCAATGTTATTTTTTTCAGTACTTCCCTATTATGGTCCTTTGATGTTCAGCTTAACAGAGGATGTTATGTAAATAAAACCTGCTGCATTACATAAAGCTTTAATAACAACTTTTTAAAAAATGGATATACATGGATAAGGACACCATATATCAGTAACATAAAATGACCTTTTAAAGGAGAGGAATAGGTTTATATCAGATGTCTACTTAAGGATGTATTTCTATTTTTTGATAGGCAAGACAATACACACACAAACTGTATTTTATACCATGCATCACTCTTCTCTGCATTTTCCCACTAGTTTGTCAAACTAATTGTTGTGGCATCTTTCTCTTGCAATGAGACATAAAACTAGGCAACTACATTAGTAATTAGATAAAAGAGTAACTGATTTTCAGTCACCTTCAGGAGACTTTCCCCCAAACTATATTTTTATTACAAAAAATTCTCTTGGAAGGATCAAACACTTCACATGAAATTTTAAGCTTTTTATATGAAACCAAAATATTCTGGTAGAGCTCTTTTTCCAGACTCCTATTATTTATATCCAAAATATTTTGATTTTTAGCCAATGTTTTTCAGTTCTTAGTTGCCAGAAACTAAAAATGTTGTTTTCAGTTTTTTCCAGGGGAGAAAAAGTCCAAAATATTTCTTTGATGAGTTTAAGTGCTGAGTAGTGGATTTCCTAAACTTAAGCTCTGCTAAACAGAACAACACTGAATGTACGATGACTTTTACCTAGTTGACTAGGAAAGGAACTGGGAACTCACCCTTTAGCAGTCCAATTTGAACAGCTAGGCCTTGTGATCTAGAACATTTATTTTAAACTATTTCCAGTGTGCTTTCTGCTCATGCTGTGCTGGTAGCTATATGCTTAACATTTGTACTGAGTGATAACAGAAACTATCTCCACAAACTAAGCTGAATGATGTGAAGTCTAGAGTAATAGGCAGAATAACTTAAGGTAGCAAAAGCCATCTGAAGACATCAGAAAGAATTGCCCTAAGTAGTTCTTCTTGGGACAAATTGTTCCTTGTGTTTTTACAGAGAGGTGTCTCTTCACACAAAAACATTTTGCGATAGAACATTTGCAAGGGGCCAGTCGCTGAAAAGCCTCTGCTTAATTTCCAAATAATAGTCAACACACTTAGAAATCCTTCACACTAGCTAGAGTTCAACATCTGTAAGATGCATTTGACTGAGTATTTGACTGCAGAAACCCTCAATTTAGATTCTAAAATCTTCATCTAGGCAGTTAGAAAGTCCACTCATAACATTCATCTGGTTGTCACTGAACACACAGGAAATATCAACTCACTTCAGAAGGATTGGGACATTACTGTAAGGATGAAGAAAAATATTTAATTAAGTAGTAAATGGTAAGTACTGCAAGCTTGCAAGAAAACCAGAACTCTTCCATTCAATTTTTTGGTGCCTTCCTATCCACGTAAAGCTCATGAGATCAAAAAGAACCAGTGTCAGATGTTTAAAACTATGACACAGAGCTTTTAACACCAGGATTTGTAACACTAGGAGTTGTGACTTACAGTACAGTATGAGTTTGAGCTTTTAGATATCTATTTTTCAGTAAAAGAATTTTTTAAATATTCTCAACATAACAATATTTTTTAATAAAAATGAAGAATAACTGAGATACGTAGCACAAATTAAGAAGTTCTGGTAACTACAAAACTATCAAATCTAATTATGTTTTTTGCTATGTTCCCAGACTAACAGCCAGCAAACTTACTGCCACAAGCAAATGTTTGTCACAATCTAACAAAAATGTAGCATTCCTAAGAAACATGACAACCAAGCAGAATTTGTGGAAACATGTTTCCAGAGTTCATAAATAGGTTAAACCCTCAGAAGTTTAAAATGATTCCAAATTCCCTGTAACCAACCCAAAGTAAATATAGAAAGAGGGGCAGAGGGGGAAGAAGAAAACTTTCCCAACTGTTTGACGCTTTCCAGCATGCTACTGTGCACCACTTTCAGTTATTTAAATACTAATGCATTTACTGCATCAAAGGTACTGCATCATAAGCAAAATGAAAATATGAGAAATCATTAACAGTGGGTGTCACAGTTTCGTAAAAACTAATTATGTCTTGTTCTGTTTTTGAAATTGCCACATTTTCAAATTCTAGGATTTGAAACTTTACACATCAAGGGCTTTTATGTTTTGCTTTGTCTTTGTGGACAGTGGAAACTTTTAGCGTTAATTCTCCTAATGCACGACAGGGTGATATGTGACTGCTTGTGAAGATTGCCTGCCACTTCCAATAGAGGACCACATTTTCACCCACTTACATTTTGCCAAACTGTAATATAAGGCCTACATTTTTCATGCCATTCTCAGGCTGATTTATTTTATTATGTTAAATTTCAGCCAAGAGAATTAAGCTTTTTGTGAGAACGAGACAAGGGAAAATGTGTTGTTTTACCCACATTAATAGTAATAATAATAATGCTGATTGGTAAAGGAGAAGAAAAAAACAGCTGAAGAACACTGATGAAAGCAGCTGTTGAAAA
Organism: Rhea pennata; assembly: GCF_028389875.1. Classification (NCBI taxonomy): domain Eukaryota; kingdom Metazoa; phylum Chordata; class Aves; order Rheiformes; family Rheidae; genus Rhea; species Rhea pennata. The sequence continues at coordinate 114,878,801 of NC_084663.1, forward strand.
GCAATTTCACAAGGACACCACTGAAGACCAGATGTGACTGTCTTGATCCTTCCCATTAATATGCAGTCAAATTTACCCAAGCTTAAAGACTTAAAAATACAGCCCAACACCAGCAAAACATTGTGTATGTGAAAGAGAGAATCTGTCCCAGGAAGACAGAATCAACACATCAGACACTAAACATCCCATTTATGCTAGTCACATAAAGAAACCAAAAGATCTGTAGGTTGCCGTGAGCTGTAGCAGACCAAGAGTGGGAGACATACATTAAACAAGGAGCCTAGGACAGAAACTAAGAATTGGAGCCAGTGGGAATGGGGACTGCACATGGGGCTGGAAGAGTGACCATGTGCCAATAAGACAAAGACTGCATTATGAGTCAGGAAGAACTGGCACTGGCTAGGCAAACAGACTGGCACGAGAAGGAGAAATTGAAGCTTGAAGGAGCGAGATTAGTGGTGAAAAAGGGCAGGGCAGCAGACAACTGAGTCAGAAAAGAAAAGATAATCAGGAACAAAGACCTATTGGAGACAATGCAACACAGATCAAATACGTGAGCAAAGTCCCACACTTGTGTATCATGTTCCCTCCCAGAGCTTGAAAGAGAGCCTAAACTATATCAAGTCTTGTGAATCCTCTCTTAATAACTACTGTCAACTCAATTGCAAAAGTATCCTCCTGTAGTATCAGTTTCTGCACAGCGTTCGTTGCTGCTAAGCTACTTGCTTCACTTCTAGAACAAGTGAAGGAGCTTTTCTCTCTGGATTTTGAAGTTCTAATAATTCTCTAACATCTTCCACATCAGTAGGGGTATTCCACACTGTTCTCCTGAAATTTCATTTTGCATTTGTTTTATCTATTGTGATCTCTCCCTCCCTCCCTCCCTCTCTCTTGCTTTTTCTCTCTCTCTCTCTCACACACATACACACACACACACACACACACACACACAGAGGGTAAAATTAAACCTGCCAAGGCATGTAGATGAAAGCTGGGAAATAGTGTAATTACACTATTATTAAGTTCCCATGTAATTCCCATGTAATCTTAATTCAAGCCTTTGTGCACAGATTTTAGGATAAAAAGTTTATAAAATGGTTATATACTTTTAAGGAAAGAATAGACTTTTTTGGGGAAAGAACAAGAGTCATGACATGAAGAAGACAATAATACTTACAGGGATCGAGAGGAGAATGTGGTAGAACCCGAATTAAATGAACAACAGACTCTGATAAATGAGTAAGGAGAACAAAGGTTTGATTTCATGGAAACCTGTTTGTTTTGGGAAGGAGGGAAGTTTCAGTTTTGATTTCAAATGAATTCACAAAATTCTCCATAGAAAGTTACAATTAAAATCCTTTTTGCCAATTAGATACATTTGCCTTTCATTCGGCTAGATATTAGGGAAATATTACAAAAGATATGTTGGGAAGCTTTTAATTAAAATTTGTTAATGAAATAAAAATGAAATACTTAAATATAAACACATCAAACAATACATATTGCTAAATGTTGATATATTATTCTCCTGTTTTTTTCCCCACATTGTGAACAAAGACTTTGGAGAAAGAGATACAATCTCATGAAGCCTTTTGATTTCAAAACTTTCTCCAAGTTCTAGTCTCATGACTTCTGCAGCTGAATCCTGCCTCAGGGAAAGGAATGAGATGCTAACATGTTCCAGACTTTCAACATGATGCTGGACAACTCCCTGAAGCCGAACATTTCCTAAGTCAGTTGCTAATGGGTTGTTCTTCATTGTCTGCTTGACTATATTTACATCCTTAGATGTGACCCTCAGTAAAATTGGTACTTGTGATTACAGCTGAAGGCCATAGAAATTGTACTACGAATATACCACGTCTTCCATAGTACTAAGTTACATGCAAACATTTAGGTCCTTCCTGTCTTAAATTGGACATCTAAAATTAACAGCTGGTCAACCTTGCAGTTTGCAATTTGCTGTATAAGAATATTGCATTGTGAAAATGAAATACTTCTGAAGCGTTTGTTCTCAAGTGACATATCCCATAATAAATCCCATAAGAGAATGAGTAACATTGTTTTCAGATGTGGGTTTGACTAGCGTGCAGTAAATGGGCCACACATTGAGCAGTAATGAAAAATTATTGAATAGTTGCTCATTAAATCAAGTAGAGCTATCCCAAACTGTCCAGTCTGTGCATAAAATTATGCAGAGATCTTGTGAGGGGGAGAGGGGAAAATATATCTCCTAGTACACATGCACATGAGGTAGAAACTCAGTTTATGCCAGAAAATATAATTTGTGTGTTTTCTGTTTTTGAGGATTTGACTTTACGTGGTGTACTTTTCATATTGCTTGTGAATAGTATCAGTTATAGAGACACAAGGTACTAATTGGCCATGTTCAATATCAGAATTGCAGTGCATCAGCTTCTGTTGGCAGATGCAACTACTTCAGCACATCAACATTTTCGCCTTCAACAATGTTACAAAAGACTTTAGGAACACAAGCACCAGGCAGCAGGATTTACCGTGAGAGTCTTTTGTAGATCGTTTGCTTATGTTAAAAGAATATTGATTTTACTCCTTTGGTTTTGCTTTTGTAGTCTACACTAGGTGCAGTTCAAGTTGTGGGCACAGGGTGCTGAAAAAGCTGTTTATAAAGCGGTACGTGGGGTTTATAGAGCCTCTCAGGAAAATTCTGCGCTTATTATCACAAGGGCACTAGGCCTGAGAAAGGATCTGCTTTGAACAGCAATTGCCATTCAGTGAACCAAACAAGTGCTTCCCACCTCTAATTTGCACAATGACTCTGTAATTACTGACAGTCCTCAACATGTATACCCAAGGCTTTTCTGTAACATTGTTCCTTAGTATATCTACAATTAAAGGGTGTCAAAGCTGTACAAAAAAAAAAAAAAAAAAAAAAAAAAAAAAAAAAAGAAAAGAATGAACAATTGTAATCCTACCAGTCTGACCTTCCTCAAAGACTATCGTAACATGATGGCTGTTTGCAGAAACATATCTGGTATATCTTTATAGTCTCCTTGTTAATAACCACTGCAAGTCAAGTATTGTCTAGTTTCAGCCACCAGTTAAACAACTTTGTTAGATTGTATTCTCCTACTTTAATATCTGAGAACAAAACAATACACACGAGGAATTCTACCACGTTCATTTTCCAAATAGAAGATTCTATTCAGAATCTGTCAATTCAAATGGGTTAATCTATATCTATCTGTGCCTGGTAATTTAATTTCTTGGTAGAACAGCACACTTCCTATCAGATAGCATCATACTTTCCTGCTAGGGTGAGCAACGGTCACCAACCAACATTCATGCAGGTTTCCTGGCATTTCTTTGTCTGGAAGTTGGTACGAAAACAGAAACGACTTTCATTAGTTGCCGTGGCTATTAGAAACCTCATCTAATTCAAGGGCTAGACAAAAATGAGCAATGCTTAGTGACCTAAATACCTCGCATATTAACACAAAGCATATTTCTGTTAGAAGCCAGTATTCTTAGAAGTTATTTGAATAGGCTGGAAATCCAAAAGGCAAAGGGAGAGGGGGACAAAAAACAATGTTTTATATAAAGACATCCATCCCATTCCTTAACATCCTCCTGTTTCCTTCTTGCTCCCTCTTCTCATTCCCTTCCCCCCGCACCAGAATACTTTTAGGAATAATTACAAGATACTCGTTACTTTGGCATTTCAGCTCCATTAAAGACACTCAGAGGCAGTTATAGATCTGAATTTCCTTCACAATTCCCATTTTCAAGGCTAATTAGCCTGTGTGGTTACTGGAGCCCAGTAAGCCCCAGGAATCTGCCAGTCTATGCCAAAAGATGTGCAACAGCTAAAGATTTCCCCTGAACTCTTAAAATTGTATTCAACAAATAACATATAAGGAATATCAAGAACAATCTTTTGGGGAAATTAGTGGCTGCAATCAGTAAGAATACTGCCAGTGACTCCAATGGAAGAGAATTTGGCTAAAAAATAAATGGGATTTCTTAAAAACTATGTACTTGTTATTCTATTAAATACTGAAAAAGGCCTAATAGATGTTATGTAAAGCACAGGATATACACACTGTACTTTCATTCATGTCAATGGAAAGGCAAAGTAATTGTACTGAAAGTTTTAGAGATAGATCCTGCTATATCACGCTTACTGGACCCAGGCTCTTTAACATGAATTGCACAAATATGAGAAAATGTGAGTTAGGAAAAAAAAGAAAATTAGAACAGAGATTCAAAGTAAACTAGGAGACAGTTTAATGACTGCATTAGTAAGGCAAACAACACTGAAATTGTTAAATTAAGTTAAAATGCTTTAAAGTTTAATATATTAAAGACAGTTTTAAAATGGCAAATTCCAAGTATTTCAAATGGTTGTGCTCAACTTGCTTCATATTTACTTAACAAAGAAAACCACTTGTAAAGTAGTTCTTCATCTGGAGAAAAAAAGCCTAAAACAACCACAATTGTGAAATGATTGCAGACTATTGTGTTACTTTGAAAGTGCCAACAGACAGAAGCTGAAAAGAGGATTTCTCCAGGATTTGATCAAGGTACACCAAATGTGTAACATTTACATGAGAAAATCTTTATTGCATTATTTATAACCACATCTATAGTACATACAGCAAGATAACAGTGGAAAAGAACAGAAAATTTACAGAAATATAAAGAAAAACATTTGCTCTACACTTACAGTATTACTTACAGTATTAAAAGTCATAAAAAGCAGGGTTATTCCATAAGGTGGAGGTCCTAAACACAGAAAAAAACACAACGTACAGAAAAGTATCTGCCAATACCATCCAGCTGATATTCCCCAAAGCTAACTGAAGTTCCCTTTACTGGTGAAAAGAAAATCTATCATTTCTCCAGACAGAATGCAAGATAGTAGCAGATGGAGGATCTGAAACTTTAAGATCTCCAATTCTCAACATCTGCTTCTACAAAAAATATTCCAGCTGGTATAGGATTGCCCAATACATTCTCAATAATCCTGTATTTTATGTTAGTGGTCTAACTGCAGTTATCTCCTCTGCAAAATTAGTGAACTGCGGGACTATCATCACAATAGCACTTGGTAACACTAAAAGACTGCACACAAGGTCTAACTGCATTCTCAAAAAAAAAAAAAAAAAAAAAAAAAAGCCTGACCATTCTGATCCATTCTGATTGCTTTTGCATCACTGATAAAATTTTTCTCTCCTCTCAAGTTCACAGTTCCTACTTTCCAACACATACCCAAAATTCCAGTACATTGTGGTCTTCCAGATTTCCACATATTGTGCACCATGTTTCTTCTGTGATTGACCCACTGACATCAGTCAAATGTCTCAGAACATATTTTTATGGTTCAATAAGCTTGAATCATCATGGTCCCACTGGGTGGATTACTAGCTCAAAATTTCTTGAAGTGGATTTTTTAGGAAAGATTTATTAGGGTGACAGATTTTAGAAAGACTTTCTTCTCATAAGTCATTTAGCTGTCTTTGAAAACTCGATCTGCAAAAAAAGACTTCTTGCTTTTTTGTTTTGACAGAATTTTTAAGTTTTTTTTAAATAAAATGAGTATTTCTTTTCTTCATTTGTTCTCAGATTATGTACAATGGTTCTTTAAAAGCAAGACAGATCAGATCAAGTAGAACCTGCTGAAAAGATGGAGAAAACACTGCTCCTTCTCATGGGAAATAAATGAACATGGCTGGATAAAGACGCTTAGGGGTGGCAAGCTGAACTCAAGGATGTGAGAGAATTTCCGGAAAGCCCTGTAATCCTTTAGCTCACATGCCAACTACTAAAAGGAGCAGAGAGCCTCCATTTCTGAGGCTCGTCTCAAACACTATGATGGAGATGGTGAAAAGAGCAGAAGAGACTGTGAGGAACTTTCAGCAATGTAAAAGACTCAACTGAAAACTGAAACCAACCTTGGAAGCCAAGGCCTGTCTTCAAGGGTATTTGGCAGGAAGAGAGCCAAGTATAACCTCTTTATTTTTATTCTTCCTTCTCTTGTCACTTTTAGGTATTCCAGGGACTTAAAACTTGACACCTTTAAACTAAAACTGTTCTGTCACAGCCCCCCATAGTTCCTGTGAATGAAGAATTTTCCCATTATGAAAAAAGAGGAGGGAGGACAAGAAATCTCTGGACTGGTAGATCTCATCCATATAGATCTCAGGAATACATATTCTTTTTCTTAAAGTACATGGTTCTGTCACTGCTTAGTTTACAAGTGGTCATATTTGTAATAACATTTATCAAACAGCTCATTTTATATCACAGAAGAAGACAAGAAGGAACTTAAGAGCTGGACAGAAAGATCACTCTGAATCGGTTTTGCAAGCTTTACCTTCACCCAGATTTACAGACTTCCACAGGCAATGCTTTTTCAGAAGCTTGTTAGCTGCTGACTATATTTCATCACTGCCACAGGTATTCTTCTAGTTTTCTTCCTTTAAAAATCACAGTTGTCCACTAATTTGGCAAAGCACCAGTCCCATTTATGTCTGCAATCACGAAGGCTCAATGAAGCCATTTTTTTTTTTCAGACTGATTACTGCCTCTTGGCATCAATGTCTGCCATAGGTCAATTCCTACCTAAGTCATTTGTATTTCAGCTGGGAGGTGCCTTTCATTCCTGGCATCTGGATATGGGAGAAAGTACACCAAGATATCACCAAGATACCACTCTCCTCTGTGCGTTCTTCTCTAGAGCTGGTACCATTCTAGGAATGCTACATAGCTACTGCTTTAAAACTTGAGGAATGTTTTGATGATTAAAGGCAACAGGTTTAGCTCAGTTGGTTAGAGTGTGGTGCTGCTAATGCCAAGGTTGTGGGTTCTATCCCTGCATGGGCCACTCGCTTGAGGGTTGGACTAGATGATCTCCAGAGGTCCCTTCCAACCTTACCATTCTATGAAAGACCTATTTTGCCCGACGTGTTGACAGAGCCCTGATGTGGCAAAGAATCCATCTAATGTACTCCAAATTGCTATTAGAATCCTGAAGGATTAGATTAAATGCTAAACATGGATTTTTCAGAAACTCAGGAGAGATACTTGGGAAATAACAGTTGAAAGGCGAATAAAAACACTGTCTTATTGGTTTTATATTAAACTAATTGGAAAAGCAGTACAGTGAATTTTAATTAAGCTGTATCAAAGATAAATTCAGTCTGGAATACATTACTAACTTTTCTATGGACATTTTTCATTTTTTGCATCTCCCACTAATTAAACCTAATTTATGTAAATATACTATGAATTATGAGTATTCTGCATAAAATAGAATAGAATAAAACTAGAAGATTAAAACAGACATCATAATATCATCAGAACAAAAATGAAAAGTTGTCTATTAACATCTTGACAAGGTCAAGCCTGACTCTTAACTAGTGCTCTATTTACACACCGTGGGCAAGATGACCACAGTAAACTGTATATATCACAGATCTGTTTAAGTACTATAGCTTCACACAAGCAGCTATATTCTAATGTAAAATCTGCTCTTTCAATTTCTGCACTGCTACCTCTGAATTTTCTTAAAACCGTAGTGCTGATAAGGAACTGAGGACAAGAGCTGATTTTGCAGCTTGGTTTACATTACTGAAAAAATATTTTATAAAATGTTGAAGCTTCCTTGATTTTATGACTGTCTTACAGAAGCTTTTTTGTACTTTATTGCCTTTTCTGTGATCTTTAATTCTATTTTTTTTTCAATCAGACCACAATCTTTGTTAACACACTAGGAGGAAAAAATGAGAAAACAACCCTAAAAAGTCTCCTACACTTACAAAGTTGTCCTTTCTTACAATGCGGAAGAGGAAATAGGAATTTTGTACTTTCCATGCATAATCTCCTTTGGCACTGTAGTCAAGTCTATGAAGAAGGATATTTCATATTTACAAGTGAAAGATTTGTGCATTACTTAAAAAAGAACCTGTTCTTCCAAATTATCACTGCAAATGTAATTGCTTTAGGTTTTCAACTAGTAACAATCTGCAAAAATCTTAAAGATAAAAGAAAGGATGTATCATTAGTCACCTTTAGAGGAGTAGCTAGTATACAATAGCCATATCCAAAGTCTAGGCTACTGAAGAAATCCTGTAGCTTGCTAACAGTGATTCAAAATTGCTGATCATCAAATAGGGTGTAATTCCCTTAAAGAAAACCCTATTATGACTCTTTTATGAAGATCTGTCCCTGACTGCTCGGGAGAAAGTGTTACTTACCATAAGACTATCACCTTGGCAAAGCAAAGAGAGTATTACATTAAAAGAATCACAGAATCGGTAAGGTTAGAAGGGACCTCTAGAGATCATCTAGTCCAACCCTCAAGCGAGTGACCCGTATGAGGATTGAACCCATCCTTGGCATTATTAGCAGCACACTCTAACCAACTGAGCTAAAGAATCTCCTCCTTGCAAAAAAAATGTCAATACACCTGAAATAAATGCTTTGTTTACTTAGAATATGCGAGATGCTCTGTATCTCATAACATCCTCTCCCTTCTGCTTTTTTTTAAGTGTTACTGATTTCATTTTAATAACATTATTTATAATATAAAAGACTTTGCAATGAAAAATCAGTTGAATTTTGGGGAGATTTATATGAAAGTCTCAGCTTCTACAGAAAACTGGACTCTAAAGAGTAACAGACTAAGTGAAATAGGTATATATATATATATATACTATACATATATATGTTTATTTTTGCTATATTAAAAAAGATAGAAAATGGAGTAACTCATGCAGTACAACTTGTAGTGCTTCTGCATGGTAGCCACATAGCATCTGTAGAAGAAAGAAGGATGTTTTAGCATCAAACATCCATTTGGATCATTAAGTCAGATTTCATTTCTGAAAATATTTGTACACAGTCTGATGAAATTTTATTGGCCAAAACCAGTATATTTTATTTCAGCTGTTAATCTTAGGTTTGTATCATGTTTATTCTAAGGATGGTATGATGCACTTAAGAATTGCTTAAGTATATTTGTAAATTAGGTTTTCCCTATTTCACATACAAAGTCATCTTAGGTATCTGTATTTCTCTCGATTCTATAAATAGCCAATGAATTATGAATATGAAAAAATGTCAAAAGTGGCATTTAAATACTTATACAATGCTGGTAGTAAAGAATATTAAACTAGAATCTTGCTATCTTTAAAGTGCGGGTGTATGAAATTTCCTATAGTAACCTTTAATTAGGTTTATTCTGCCACATTATCACATGAAAGACTATAAAAAAGAAAAGGTATTTAACTGAACTAGCTGAAGCATTATCAAAAGTATAGTAGGCTGCCTATGAAAATACAAGCAAAGCGGCAGGTAGTCTGCATTCTCTCATCCTACCATCTACCTCATTTCCTCATTTTTCTCACATTGTTGTTACCTGTTGTTAATCAGAGAACAGAAAGAAGAAAGAAAATGGGGGATATTTTCTGATTCTGGCCCTATTCCTGCTTTTATATAAGAAAAATATTAATACTGCGTGTCATGAAGCTGTGATGATCCAAAGTCAGAGACATCTTTGTTCCTCTTTTCCTTCCCTCTCTGCAGAGACAGAATTCACAGCTTGGCCTGTTGGGATATGCACATCCTATGCTGTTTCATGCTGTCTGCCCCTTGCTAGCAGATGCCTTTGGGTAGCAGAAAGAGGCATAGAAGAGATTTAGGAGATAATTATTTAAATGGATTAAAAGAAGAATCATTAGAGCTATGCATTTTATAGAAGATTAAGATTTGGCCCTGCAAGACAGAATAAAGAAATATATCAGGGTTACATTTAAATGTTAACGTAAGTTTGTTTTTTTACTCTAAACACCTTTGTCATGGGACAACTCACAACTCATTAGAAAAACAAAACCAAACCTCTGTATCATGGAAAAAATAAGCTGGAAGTGAAAGAAAAAAAGATGGCAGTTACACTTGAACTTGCATTATGAAATAAGTCATAAACATGTTACAAAAACATTCCTGGTAATAGTGACAGATCCACTGTGCAATAGTGTTGGCTCAGTAGACTTGTTTAAAATGCCAAATTTCCAGCCTTTGTATGTTGGCAAACTAGGTGGACACTAGTTCAAACGCTAAAGTTCTAAAATTAAACATTTTCAAACAGAATTATTATTTATACACAATTTATTAAGCTTGTGTGTCCAAGTTGGCAAAAATAAGATAATGCCCAAAGCATCAGTAGGGATCAAACTAGCTAAGGAGCTTGGCAGGATAGTTATGCATTTTTCTCCTTTTGCTAATGGGGTTAGTTTCTGCTAACCTTAGCTGTACACTGCTGCCTGTCTATGAACCTGACCACCTCGCAGTGTCATGAGGAGCAAAGTGTCCCCAGCTACCTTTTGCGCTCCTTGAGTCACTCATCCTCATGTCCTGAGTTTCTGTTTTACTGTAAGAGATTACAATCACACATAAAGCTTTACAATCTGCTGAAAGAAACTGGAGGTAGTTTGCAGGACAACTGTAAACTGTGGGCTCTTCATTATAGGCAGGTAATGAACTGCATGTAATCCTGTTATTTTTCACAAAGTTAAAGGCCTTTCCCATCTTCATTTACCACTAGTCACAAGATCACATCACTCTATGTATTGCTTTTCAACTTGATGAAAATCCAACATATTCCATTGTGTTGCAACAGAATAATCCTCAGGTTTTCTAAATCACACTTATCCAAATACTGAAAATATATTCAGTATCGCTGGTTTTCTTTAAGCTACTTCTGTTGCTGTAGTACTAATAGATACCTAAGACAAAAACAGTGAAAGGAGGTTTCCCAACTGCAACTACCATAAGAGAGCAGAAGCAGCAAAAGTGTGTTCCTTACCTCTGCACATAGTCTGGTGACGTGCTATGGTAGTTTGAGACTTTCAGTAAAATATTCTTCCTTATTTAACATAATGACAGCTAGATGCATGGGGTAAACCTGCAGCTAATGCAATCTTCTCTGAGATATTGCAGTGTGTACATATGTAAGTATAGTACAGGCTTTTCCAAACACTCACACTGTGTTAGAGATTGCAAGCGCAAAGCTAAAGCCTTGTAAATACTGATGTAATAATGCTAGTTACAGGACAAATTATGCAGATCCACCCTTTGGCAGGCTCAACTCAGAAGTGCACCTGATATTTTCAATACATACTTCCTCTCCCTTTGACACATTAATCTGCTGTTGGAAGGGCCAGACCTTTCCCTCTCCCTTCTTTGGCTGATGCTTTAGACCTCTTGGCCAGAGCACTGTTGAGCAGCATAGCAGAGCTGGGGGAAATTATACATAGCTGTCAGCTGGCTTAATGGAAAGAATATACACCCTGGAAACTATGGTCTTCTGGTACTGTTGCACAGCAACACCCTTACTTTCAAGATAACGTGAATATGCTCCTGCTGAGACAAAAGTTTTTATACAGCTTTGGTTGTCATGTGATGTGAATTGTTTCACTCTTCAGATAATGTGGTATTTGGGCAAAGTAACATCCCAGGTACTCTGGCACTGTCCAAAACTAAATGACAATATTTCAACACAGCATTCCTGTTACAACAGTATTCCACAGCAGAACAACGCCTCCAGGCAGCTGCAGCAAAGGTGGCAGCCCATATTAGGTGCTAGCAATAAAAGCATCTCAGGTGAAATTACACTGTGTCATAAAATGTCATTCATATGCTCTCCATTTTCCAAACAGAAGCAAGTACCATAAATAGAGGCTTTGCTTTTATGAAGTGCTTTATGGAGAGAGGCAGGAATCCACAGCTTTAATAGTTCAGTTTCTACCTGTGACAAATCAGCTGATCTAACCTCAAAAGTCCATACTAAAAGTCTCTAGGAACACACTAGCTTACGTTTGCCTCCTTTACTTAAAAATAACCACCTAAAAGTAATTGGAGCACCTGAATAAAAATTGTCCTTTCTTCAAAACTTCTCAGGATCCTAACTCCATAGATTTGGATTTTCTTCACATCTAAACGTTGGAACTTTTGCCATAATTATATTTATAGATTTTTGATAGTATATTGAATTTTTCCCTTTTCAATAGTCTTTGTGAACAGGTCATGTCACAGTTCTACTTTAATGTGGAGGCATCAGCTTTATTCTAAGTGGCAAAGATGCCATTTTCAATTTTCTTCGCTTGTGTGGCTAGGCTACAACTAACAAATGACAGAAAAGCCATTCTGTCATCTTTCCCACCACCCACAAGGCATCTGTGGGTGGAGAGCAGGACCCTAGGAACCCTGCTTCCCTCTGAAACTGCTCTTATCATGCAAGTTCTGACTGAAGCTTTTCTGATGAGTGGTCACGCAGGGGGAGTCCTCTCACCTCCCAGCCTTCTGTGTCTAAAGATTTGAGCACACGCTGTGATCTTTCCTGTAATCCAGGCGTGGTGAGAAATCTCTCTCCCTCATCTAGCCAGCTCTCTTTACAAAATTAGTAGGAAGATAATTCTTTTTTTTCTTTTATGCACCTATGAAAAAGCTCTGCATGCTCATTTTCAATAGTAATCAAGTTGCTAAGGATATCAGTGTTCTGATTAATCTCAGGTTCAGGGACTAAGAAGCTCAAGGTTTTGGAAAGAGCACCAGAAACACTTACGTCTTTCAAGCAATTGGCAGAAGAGAGAAGCACCTGGACAACTGACAAAGGAAAGGAGCACATTAAGCACTTCAATCCAACTTATTCTAAAGTAAGGCCCAACTGGTAAGTCCAGCACCATCCTAACCCCATAAAAATGTTGACAGAGTGCTTTCCATTGCCTCAGGGAGAGCCCTTAGGACAGCACTCTCAATCAGAGGAGAGACTGCCCAAATCACAGAAGCACTAGCTTCTGTGATTTGGGCAATCCATATAGCACCACTTGGTACATACAGAGATACACAGATTAAGGGCTGCATAATTAGGTGGTGGAGTAGAGATATCAGAGAGACAATGTGAAGACTAGAAGCCAGAGCAACGGAGTAGCATCTTCCATCTTTCTTTCCTGATCATGCCAGATATGAGGAGAACAGTTTAGGATCTGGCTGGGAGTAAAAACAAAAACAGTAGCTTCTTTTTTTCCCCTCCGCATTTCCATTACCACAAAAGGCACGTGGATGATTAAGCAAAGGAGGGATGGGAAGAAAGCACTGAAGCAGTTAGCAATTCATATTTACCAAACATACTGAAGATCAAGGCTTAGCAGTCTAACTGCCTGTTCTGGCATTATCTACTCTTTATGTTTCAGTCATGTTGATATATAATTAGACTTCTGATAGAATTCAGCAGTGTCTGGGACTATAAGTCCCAGTGGTTGCGGTTGCTGGAAAAATTCCCAGGGGATGACAGAATTTGGCCTCTCAGCCTCTTGTCTGGTCTCTGTGTTTGCACATATAGAAACCCAGACACAGCTATGCTCTGCAGTCTAGACCAACCCTTAGAATGTAGGCTCCTAAGGGAAAAAATACATCTCCTGTATTTTCTGTAAGGCATTATATAGCATACTTCTGAATACTGTGAAAATATCCAGCTGTACTCCATTGAGTTCAGCAACATTAGTACACAGGAATCAAGGACAATCTAACTTACAGTGTATGAACTCTGATTTGTAAAGATGAGAACTGAATGGGTTCAGACAAATTTCATTAGCTTTCAACAGGTCTTGGGATACAGTATTGACCCCTCCTTTTTCACTTTCTAATGGAGGACTTAGGTATCTGTAAAATAGGTTGGCTCTTTACACCAACAGATAGACTGGTGCTATGATTCTGCCAGAACATCTTTGGGTGTTGAAAGCTCTGAGATGTAGATAGGGGTGAAATAAAACAATATGTTCTACTACAGTGGTCTGCATTTGTTTAATGAAAAGACATTGCATTCTAAGATAATTTGGATATATAGCTAAACAAGCAGAAAGTCAAAAATGTATTTTATATCACTGTGACATCAATTAGCCTGCTCCTCTCATACAGCAGTTTTCTGTATACTTACGTAAATCTGGGATGCATCCAGATTAAACACATTCTTGCCTGTTTTGTCTTTTTTTCCAGATTGTTTCATTGGAACCTGCCCAATCCAATTTATACTGGATGACCTAGTAGTTTCCTCTCATGATATTTCTTCTGGAAATATAGACATTTACAAAGAAGGTCATGACTTTTTTCTCCAACGGTTGCTTCCCTCCCTGTACTTTAAATTGCACATTAATTAAAACATTTTGTTGGTATATTTGGTGGGGAGAAAAATCCGCTGACTGCAGGGACACTACATTGTAAAAATGGTAGCGTAAGAAGCAATATGAAAATACAGGTGAAAAGGAAATACAGAGCTTTATGAAGGTCACGGAATTTCCTGCTTGTTAATAACATGGCCTCCAAACAGGATCCTTCACTTTGCTCTGTTTCTGAAGCCACCAGCTTTCTGGAAGGAACTTGGTTGGAAAAAAGATGAGGTCGGGGAAAAAGGAGGTGACCAATCTCTTGCAAACTAGTAATGTGTTTCTTCCCACCCAAACTGAATTCTATGTAAATGGTCCCTACATTGCATTTTAAGGGAAGTGTTATGGTTAAGGCAACTTTTTTTTGTCTCCCTCACTGTTTTTTTTGCCGTGGTCAAAGGATGCTACAGGTGTTTGCTGTTTTGCCATAACGCATTTGAGCAATTCTTTGTTTCATGCCATTGCATGAAGAAAATTAAAATCAGAGGCACAGCACTCATATAAACTTCAGAAAGTGTTTTGCAGGCACTTCCACACAAGACTTTGTAATTAAAGTCCTGCAAAACCTACCAGCAGATCAGAAACAGGAGTTCTGAATGAAGTATGAGTAGCTGAATAAAGGCACAGACTATTTATGGATTTTCTACATGCAATGAAAAGGTGAAGAGCTACATTTCAGCATCTTTTAGTACAGCTTGAGCTCAACGCACTTATGTATGCACCTGCCAAGTAAACTGCAGGTGCCAGAGAACTTACTCTGTTCCTTGTACCTGCCATAAAATATCTGCAGAAGCAACAACTGGGATTCAGATTGCTGATTCAATAAATGAATGTTGCAGGACCTTTGTAGCAAAGATGACCGCCCATATCTTCATTTTGAGAATTTAATTGGCAGACATTTCTGGACATCCTTTACACTACAGTGAATTCAGAGTATGGGTGTGGTTATGGCAATTGCAGCCAATAAATTATCCACTGTAAGAACACTTTTATTATCTGACTGACGGAAACGGAACTGGATTTTTTTTTTCAATTCACCTTAGAACATATTTCATTCATTAGCTTCACTGTTTCAGTGTGTCATTCTCTTGATATAGTTCTAACAAGAAAATATTGAAAAAGACTATTTGACTAGGCCTTCCAGAAGGAGGAAAAAAAAAATCAAATGAGAGGGAAGTGTCCTGCTGATCCATCTGACAAACACTAGCGTCTGAATTGGAACATTCTGACATAGAAATTCTTCTGGCTTATCACAGCTGAAACATGCTGAGAAGTTTGAAACTGTGATTCTATAAACAAAGCAACTGTTGACAGGGTTTTTCTATACAAACATTTGACATTTTCCCCAAAATGTTGTGTAGCAGCTTGAAGAGAGAAATACTGTGTTTGTTCCTTATTAGTTTAATGGGCTAGTGAAACATGCAACCTGACGCTTTCTTAATGCAAACAATTACACCCCCTTAGACAGCAGGAAATGCCTAACTCAGCAAAGAACAGGGGCATTAAAAGTAAAGACTAGGTCTAGTTCTGAGCAATTTACAAAAGTTAGCTTATTTAGTTCTGCTGCTGTACTTCATCAGGATAAAGTCCAGCACAACTAGAGGACTTGTCAGGGGAAGTTCATTACCCTTTTCCCAGTAAGCCATTCCAAAAAACTCTAGGCTATGCCCTCAATCACAGTAATATACAGAATGCATGGAAACTTGACTAACAGAGAAAGGACTAACTGGTCCAAACCTATTTCACAGTCAAGTCACTAGAAGAAGCCCAACTTCCTCCTTTTCATAATTAAAGAGTAAAATATTCAATGAACAGAACTGTATCAGCACCAATATAAAACATTATTCCTATCTACACCTTTCCAGTTACTGGACCAAATGAAGAGAGTGTGCATCAACTTGAATAATTGCTAATATTTAGTGCTAGTCCAGAGTTAGATCATTGAAAAAAGTACATAATCTTGTCAACATTTCTAAGGAGAATAGATGTTCTTATTATTACAACAGGGCTTTGTTTGTTGAGTTTCACAGTAACCAAGTTGATCTAAGAAATTCAGAGAGTTCACAATGCACAGAGGTGTTCATTGCATAACTGAAGGCAAACCACAATATGATGTGTTATATTTCAAACATTAACCACAAAATGATGTAACAGAAGTGTTTGATATGTTATCTGCCTATAGACCTATACTCAGCACAAACATTATATTTACTAGGCTTTACTTAAGGATTAGAAAAATGTTGACAGACCTAAATCCCTGGTTTTTCTATTATTAAAAATTCAGTGGGAAAGAAGCATATCTGCAGGTCTCGAAGCCTTTTAAAAAGCAAAAAAGCCCCCAAAACAAGTAAACAACAAATAGGCATAACTCTATTATTATATTTTGATATATGTGGGCAAAAAATGCCACATTATTTCATTTATCTCTCCATTTATTTCTGTGTTGGGGAGCCCAAATATAAACAAACATTTCAAGGAGAATTTTTGATATGGAAAAAATAAGAATTTTACAGCTTTTTCAGATACATCATTTTGTAAAAGCAGAATTAACACTTCTTAATCCAGAGCATCAGAAGTTAAAGATTTCAAAAGAGAATGTTATTCTCCTTATTCAATTTTTTAAACACATTAAAAAAAAAAAAGTATATATATATATATATGTGTGTGTGTGTGTGTTGCTGTCTGTTTTAGATTAAGTTGACAGAAGTAGATCCTTCTTTTTCCATTAAAGCAAGGAATGTTTTTGAATAGTTATTCATATATACAAGATTCATTGGTCTTAGTAGGCCTTTGATGCTGATCTAACCACTCTCACACCTAGCTTCTTCCCCTGCCCCTGTTTTTTAAAGAAAGGGAAGCTAATTGGAAGTGATCCAACTGAGTTATATTGGAATTAGAAGAGTTAGTCTTTAAACTACAGACGTGTAACAATATGGCTCACAGTCTGTTCTCACTTACTTTCTTTCTTGGGATTAATCCCACTGAAATCCCAAGAACGAGTTACACCCGTAAAATTAAAACCAGAATAAAATCTATGGATTTTACAGACCAAATCACATGACCACATACCCTGTTAGTCAGATCTCTCTGTGTATACGCATTGAAATTCACACACCTCTTGTAAAAGCAGAGCTTTTTGGCCCTTGATCATCTTTTAATACCAGATGTTCTCAGTCCCAAATGAATATGAACTAGCTTATGGTTTTATATCAAGGAAACACAAAAATCTGTCATTTCACAAAATTTGGACATAAAACTAACTGACACTGGATAGACTTGAGGAAAATTGTTTTGTAGCATTCAAATGAATGAGGATTTGAAATTTATAATTTTTCAGTATTTAGAAAAACGTTGGTTTGATGTTGAGCTATGAATAAAATTAAAGCGATTAAAGGGCTTTTTTTTTGGAGAAAAAAATTATGCAACAAAACATCATACAGCAGCAAAAAAAAGTAAGTCCTGAATGGCTGAAATCATTACTTGTTTACACTGTAATGTTTGAAGTGCCAAGGCTTTACTTGTACCAAGTTATTGTTTGCAAGCAATATATATTCCAGTATAGCTGCCTCTGTTTTACTTAGCTCAGTGGTATCTGCTCTGGGAATTCACATAACAAAGGCACGTATCAACTCGTTCGTGCTCTCTATTTCTCAAAAAATCTTTGGTTTCCTCTGGAAGATGCTTCAGAGAACTGGTAAATGACTAGAAGGCTCTGGACTGGACAGAATTTGATGCATCACAGAACTGAGCGTGGAATTTCCCCCAGAAACATTTCACTCAGCTCCCAGGGCTGGGGAAGCAGTGTTAGGTACACCTTGCTGTAAGGCAGAGCTTAACACATAAGGACTGATCAGGTGACAGCTTCAAGGATCATTTAAGCAAGAAAAATCTAATGACTTCTCAACTACTCTTTACCTGCAGCAAGGGACACTTTGCTTCCAGCCTTTCACATAGTCTTTTGGCATAGTAGAAGGCTGAAATCTTTCAGCAGTCCCTCGCCAGACCAGCCCTCATACCAGCTGAAGTTCAACAACATTGTTGGTGTTTAAATGTGACATATAACCTGTTATTCTCCATTTTCTGATTCTATGATGAACAAAATGAAGGATGCAAAAGGTAGGCTCAGTCTCTCACCCTGAAAGTGCACAGAAGAGTTCTGAGAAATGAAATATATTCAGTAACAAACATATCAGAAGTCTGCAACTCTATGGAAAAGCAAAATCTCCTTAGAGATTTTTAATAACTTATAGCACCCCTGAATTTAGACTGCTATCAGTAAAGACAACAGTTTAGGTGCAGAATAAATCTGGTAGCACTTTAAGGACAGAATAGAGGGAACATGATCTAAGATGTTGCTTTTCCTGATTGCAGTATCCTGGGACAAGTTAATTAGGAAAAAATGACATCGGTTTAGTACCACATCTGAAGAGACAGGGCTGTTCATGCAGTATTCAACATCAGTGCACTATCAGCTGTAAATGTATGGTGAAGTCCTCCAACAGGAATTTATGTGTTTTACTGATTTGGTAAAAAAATAAAAAATAAAATAAAAAGAAACCCTGTCTTCTAACATGAGTAAAATGTAACGAATCTTTTTGCAAAGTTACAGTAGAGTTTTCTAAAACACAAATGCAGCACAACATACCTATTATCTTGTCTGATGCAAACAACATTCCACAGAAATCAAAGTTCTGTAGAGTGCCCTATGTATTTTCTTTGCAGTTTCACTGCCAAATTTAATATCATACTAATGATTTTCTCTCAAGCAGTTGCTTTATACTTTTTGACTACTGAAGGAACTTACAGGCCAGTAACTCTGAAGCAAAACAGAATTTTGCTAAGTAATACAGACCCTTTTGAGACAAATTTACTGAAGTTAACTGAAACCATATTTAAAACTTATGACTACAAGCCTGAGTGGTAATTGATTGTACATTCCCAATTCATCCTTGTACCACAGATTTTTTTCAAAGCTTTATGTAAACCAATAGGGATGCAAACTTTGTAATATAGGTACTGTTCTATGTTTATACTGAGATGTATAGCTATTTCAAGCACACAGAACGTTATAAACAATTAATTAGACCACCGTTAGTGTGTGCCTATGCAAAATAAGACAGAGATGGACATGCATAAAGATTTACACTCAGCCACATCCAACTGGAGGTCTTCAGCCTGTCTTTTATATTCATTCATCACAACTCCATCTTTAGCTTTTGCTGCTGCAATTTTGCGGTATTTCCCTTGTTATTATAGTTGGCTTGTTGTGATTTTTAAATGTAGTCTTCTGGGACCCAGTAACTACTCTGTGTATCTCCACATCCCTCTTAGCCATTTGTATGACAGTAATGCTTAGAGATCACTGACAACATTTGGGCCAGAGAGGTACAAACATAAGAGACACTCATTGCTACAGATATTGTTTTTAAACACTGTTTTTCCTGTTTACAAGGTGGCTGGAATTTTATGGCTTTGCTAGCCTTTTCCTCCTGGCTACAATCATGTATTTGTAGAGTTTACCCAGAAGTCTTTGGTTTACTAAAACTTTGTGTTTCTAGCATCACAGTGACATTGGCAATGACTAGTGTAACTTGCCAAGAGTGTGGAATGCTTAATGGTTTAAAATGGAAACTAGAGAATATATATACATATTTATTTGTATGCAGAGTTTTTAAGTCTCTAACCTCCACGTTGCTTCTCTGTTGGTTTTCATTTGAAAGAGCAGTAGCTGTATTGCACTCTGCTTTGTTGGTAAGATATAATAATCCTTAAGATCAAGTGAACTAGCTAGTTTTTCTGCAGACAAAAAGCAAGAGTGTGCATACCAGAAAGAGATATAATCCCAGATCAAAATTGCAGCACTTCTTCCAAACTGAACCTCCTCGAATTCTACATAGTTTGTGTTACCTCAAAAATACAGAGCCAAGTGTAGTAATCCTTTCACTGAAGCTGTATAGTAATCCAGCTTTTTTGCTTGACGTCTCTGTGCTTTTTGCGCTCTGTGAAAGCCAAAGCTGTAGACATCATAATGCAATGAATAATGAGTTAATTTATTTATTTTTAAGGGAAGAGGGAAAATAAATTTACCATCCTTTTCCTGAAAGAATGCTCTTGGACTCAAAAAACGAAACCTGCTCTCCGAAAATGCCCTTTATAAATATCTAAAAGAACCTTTGGATTCATAAAGCCATGACCGTGCTTTTTTTTCATATCTGATGATTTCTCAAAACTATTTGTTAAAGTAAGAGAAAGCAGAAAAAAAAATGTATGCTTGTTGCAGTATGGGAAACAAAAAAATAATAACATTCTGATTTTCATGAAATGGAGAGTGCTCACTAATTCTAACAGAAACTTTAATAGCACACACCCAGGAAAGATCAGAAGCAAAAGTGCATGGAATCCCTTGCTCCATAGCCAAGTCTTTAGGGCGCATTGTCTGTTTTAAAAATCCAGCAACTCAGACGGCCACATTTAATAGCTTGATGGCTGTTGAGAAATGTTATTTCAACTATATTACCCAAACACCAGTAAGAAATCCTTCAAAACAAGTAAAATCTTTCAAAACAGAACAAATTCTTTTGAAATGTTAGCAGTGATTATGCAATTTACCATAATCCCCAAATGTCTCAATCCTTTTCTGTAGTGACCATACTGGAGATAGGAAGACAGTTCAGCCTAAGTCCACAGCTTCTGTACAGAAGTTATAATTAAGGACAACAATTAGCTCCCATTCCAAGTGTGGTTTTCTGAAATAGCATAACCTGGATAGAAGACAGAGCATTCATTTCAGATGCACTATCATTGAGTCATCACATAGTAAATAGTTTTTTCAACTAACCTAAGTTATACTTGAGTTGAAAGGTTGCTAGGCTGCACATATCACAGATATAAACCAGAGCTCTGCTGCTCTCCCTCTGCACCTCTCTCCTTAGTAATTAACAAAATTATAAGCTAATGCAACTTTAGAAGTATAAAGCTCTGGATCTCTCACCAACACACACCTCCAACAGAGCTGGTCTTCTTAAGCAATCATTAATACTATCAGGTGATAAAACACTACCATGACAAAGTGCTACAGAAATGTTGGCTTACAGTGTGAGGTGTTATAAAGTTTTCAAGAAGATAATCATGAACAATCCTATAAAATGACTCCTTTCTTTTAATATGGGGAGGCAAAGGATGTGTAATTGAAAGGAGAGCTTTACATGAAACATACCTTTCTCATTCCAGAATGATTCAGCAGATGAGGTGTAAATGCTAAACTGAACCACAATGATGTCATCCCCCCACATCTAAATCTCTGGAACATGACCCTGGCAACACAGGTAATGATGTTACTATACTATATGAGTAAGCCAAATATTGTTTAAGCAGTTCTAATGCAATTTCCCTATTGCAAGCCAAATGGACTTGCCAATAAGTCCTCCTAAGGCTTAATAAATAGTAGGTTAACCATGATCTATATGCCAATAAAACAGCTGAATCAGCCTTTGTAACTCTAGAGAGGATGCAGTAATGCAACAAATATTCAGGTGACTTACCTAGTAACACTACATCAATCTATTTTTGTGTTTGTGCGATTCAAGTAAAGGCTTCATCATATCAGTTTTATTCATATGAGTATGCATAGACTGGCTAACAGGAGGAGCCTTCAACATTCCTATATTTCACAACAGAACTCACAGGCATAAATTAACCTTCTGGCAACAGTGACGAGACAATCCCATCATCTCAAAGATGAGAGACTTTTGGCTGAGGCAGCTCTTCCAAAGCAGGAAATCTCCACAGAGGATGTCCTACCTCCAGATATTTTACTTCAGGTTTTAAAGTTTCATTATCTCCTTCATAGCTAGCTGTTACTTCTCTAGGTTCAGAAGCAAAGATATATCCTGCAACAGGATGAAAATCTAAGTTGTAATAAGAAATCATGAAGTTTACCAATTCATAAGTTTGAGTTCATTTCTTACTCTTTTTTAATATGTCTTAACTATAAAGTTAAAATAGAAAGAAAATATATTTTCTTTAAAATAAAAAGAAAAATAAAATAAATATAAAAATAAGGAAAAGCAACATCAACTAGTAAAAACCATGAATTAAATGAACATATGAGTTGATTTAAAATATTTTTAAATGTTATTAGAAATATTAATATTTATATTGTATAAAATTTATAGTTATAGTCATTTTTATATATTAATAATGGTAATATTTTTTAAAGTTGATTTTGTTTTGGAGGAGTTAATTTACTTTTACAAATCCTATATTACCTAAAATTAGCTGAGGACATCAGCAGTTCCTAATAAAATAGCATAACTGTATTGCTACACCTTAAGCGCTTTTCATATTTGCAATCACCTCCAACAGGAAACAAACAAAAACCTATGATCTGAGATCTTATGACATAGAAGAATTAAATACTTCTAATTCAAGACAAGATTACTTGTAATATGTTGATATATAACTTAGGATTTAAAATAGACATTCAAAATCTCTTTTAAAAATAGCATGCATTCACTTTTTACAAAAGTATACTTCCTAAATCAATCATACCAGACGTTCTATTAGTCACAGTGCAGCAGTTTTGTTAACACTGAGAAATAACTAGATATAATAGAAACAATAAAAGCTTGTTCTAGCCTTTAAGGAAAAAAAAGAAAAAAACACTGACAGCACCCACGTTAGCTCCACTATTGTAAAGTAGGAAAAATCTTTTACCATCAAACAACAAAAAAACTGTAATTTCCTTTTCTCAGATCAACTTGTCCTTTTCTTACAGTGCATACGATGATTTTCCAGCACTAATCAACTATGAAAATCAACATACACAAACAAGTGGCATGACCTCTTTTCAGTGTTCACTATAATAGTTTTCAATTGAAAACCCATTTTGAAGTAGTCAGGAAAAAAAGGCTGTGAATACTGAAATTAAATTCCGATTAAGTATTTTTCATTTGGTGTATAATTAACCACGTTAAAAAAAGTCTGATTCTGAAGAATACAGCAAAAAGAAACAAGTTTATAAAATAAGAGAATGCTGCAATGATGGCTATGATTTGGCAACTAATCTATACAAAGCTAAATTTATGAAAGATGGGAAGCATTTCCATTGCTCTGCCAAACCAAAAAGTATTAGATCCCATCATATTTGCCCCATGGTACAGCAGTAAGAAATCCTCCTTAGTAAGTCATAAATCTTATTTCTTCTTCAGAACACACTTGGGAATATACTGTTAAATTGAGACCTCACAGAGTTCTTGGCATGAAGTGATACAGCTTCTAGACGTGAAACATACTGGGAACTATTTTGAATTTGCTAGTAACTGCTTTAAGAGGTAAAGGGAAAACACACTCTACTGTTCCCTAAAGACAGGATGCTAATATCTACTTTGCCAGGTGGTCTGGTGACGGAGCTGAGATTGCAGGAAAGCCTGCAGTAATCAAATCTGTCAACATCTCCATGTGGTCCTCCTCTTCCTCAAGAATCCAACTCCTATCATGCGCTCCAGCAACAATACACTGGGATTGGAGAAGTGAACTCCGCAAACTTTGTAGGAAGCAATCAGCATATTGCATGACTGTGTCCCAAGAATCCTAGCAGTCCTACGAGCTTTCATCTGTTCAGCTGTGAGAACTGAAGTATTTTTCCTCTGGTTTCAGTTTTGTTGATGTAGATATGTATCAAGCACAGTTGATATTTTATGCTGACAAATGGCTTGAAGTTTCAAATTACTGCATATTGGTATTCATTCTTGATAAAATGGAAATGAACACTCATTCTTTGCTTTTCCTAGTTTTAAAAACTGAAAAATATCAGAAAACAATCCTTTAGGGACAGTTAAAAATATACATGAGCAAGAACATGATGCACATGAAAAAGAATTCTATTTGGAATTGCTGTTTGGAAGATACATCATTAATTTAGTCTTGTTACTTCTATATAGAATGTAATTCTACAGATGTTCATCAGCCCAAAGGGCTTTGAAAGTTACTTTTATGAGTAGGGAAGGAAAAAAAATATTCACATTGTCATTCCTCCAAATATCTCACTCATCTTTAAGAATATCCAGTTCACCTTTAAGCATGATCTTGACAAATCTTATTTTCCAGAGGGATTCTTAGCTTTATCGTCATATCGTCAGGTGTAAGCAGGCTGACCAAATCAGTAAATTTCCATGAGTTCATCACAAGTCTACCTTAGTGGAAGTCATATTCTCTGGGAACTACTGTATCTATAGTCATATTTTTAGGAACTACAGAGACATAAATTATAGAATCACGTGATACTCTTACAACCTCCAGTGTAACAATTTATGGAGGCTGATAAAAGTAATATACTGTATCTGCAGCACTGAGATGCATTCTGATATTACTGGATATGGATAACTTGAATTAAAGTTAAATGGAAATACCTGTACTTGAAAAACAGCCTATGGCTAGATTTCTGAATACAATCTTTCAAAGAATTGCTGCCCATTATTGTGACAACTAATACTTTAGAGATGAAGCACAGAGTGAAAAAAAATAATTAACAATATGTTTTTCTTTCATGATATTCTCTTATTTCATTTGGTTTCTAAAGATGAGGGTAGTCGACCTAGGGAGCTTAGCAGACAAAATACGAAGCCAGTGCTCACATAAAACATCCACTTCAAGAATAAACTTGTCCTTCAAGGTGTCAGATAAAGCAGAACTTCAACCAACCAAAGAATAAGTGAAAAATCATAATTTTGCTTTCGGTTGGGGGAGAGGTTAAATGACAAAAAATTTCAGTCATATGAAGGGATTTTTTTGTATTGATTGAAGAAGGTAGTATATGGACTAGAAAATTAGTCTGCACAATGAACTAGCGTTGCTCATAAATAAATAAATAAATAAATAAATAAAATCACTGTAGTCATTAAGTACACTAGTTGCCTAGACACTGAGAATTTGATTTAAGACTCAGTGTGCACATTCCTTTATGGGACAAAGGAAACAAGGTGCAAGGCACTTAAAGCACTGCCTGGGCTCCTCAGGCCAAAGGCTGCTTTAAGTTTTCAGTTCATTGCACAAAAGCCAGCATTAGCTGGGAGTTGGCCCAAAGCCAGCATCCTTTGACTGGCAAAAAAAATAAATACCTCTATGAAAACATGTAAAATTTCCCCTATCTGAACTTGCTTTAGGCTCTTGGAGGCTAATCATTTAGCAGGCAAACGCTTACGGCTTCCACCAGGACATGGTAACTACACAAACCACCCATAAAGTGAAACTGAAATTTAGTTCATTTAGTTTCTGAAAACTGTTTCATAATGTTGCCTAACACTACTTATCAGTCATCCTTAGAGTTTGCTTTGGGCTTTTTTGATTGTAGACGAAACAGTTCATGATAACTTCACTGCCCTCATACTAAATATGAGGTGATCATAATCACTAACACTTGCATCCAGGTGTGTTCTCCTTAACTAATATTTCATTGTTTTTAAGTTCTTCCATTATGTTGGAGGAATGCTTTAACTTTGACATTGAGAATGCTAGCAGACACCAAAAAGCACAAGGTTCGTGACCACAGCAACTAAATGGAAATGAAGATGGCTCCATCTCAGTGTCGATTCTCATGGAAAATCTATATAGCAAGCTCTATTCATTCTTCTGTGAAAAGCATGTATTTGACTTTCAGCTTGCTCAGTTTCAGTATTCCAAACAACAGTCTTCTTTTAATCCCAATTTTAAATCCTTCTGATAAAGCTTTCTGTGGAATGTGACCAAGTTCTCCAGTTTTCAAATGAAGAGGTATTTCCATACACCTTGGCAATCACAATTGCCTTCTCTAATAACCGAGCTTAGTTGCAGTATAAATCACACTTAGGGATGCACAGTACCAAATTTTTGTCTTATTTTTTAGTGGCCATGTATTTAAGCTTCACAGGTCAGATGTGGAGCCAATATACAATAGGGGGAAAAAAGCCATGCTAATGGGAGAGCACTGGTTTATCCCAAATGAGCACCTGACCATGAACTTCCAGAACCATATTTTCTGATTTCAGCACTTAAAATAGCTAGACTTAGATTAGCAATTTGTGTGTGTGTGTGTGTGCGTGTGTGACTTTGCAGCTTTCCATTAGGCTTATCCTTAAATGTTCTTATTCTCTCAACTAGTCAATAATGTTCTCAGAGTAAGTACAAGTACTGCTATAAGCAAGGCAATAGTCCTGCCCCCTTCCCTCCTCTATCTATCTTTCTTATAGTCTTGTTTATCTTACAGGTTTAATTTATGATTAGTTGTAGGAAAATAAATTCAGTATGCAATCAGAATAATGACCAGACTGTGATAGGATGACCAGAATTCCTTAACTCTTACAATAATAAACAGAAGACTAATAATCAGCAGTCTCTGTACACGTGACAAACTACATAAAAAACACATGTTATTTCGTGGTCTTCTCACAGTTCAGCAAATCCAAGATAAACCCAATAAAAAGTGTTACAGTAGGCCTGTGGGGGTGGAAAATGACACATAACAACAAATTACAGATTTTACTGCAGGTTCAAATGCTTGGTAACCTTTGATTTTAGAATATTCCCCTGCTCTTTTTCACATTTTCTTATTTTAAATAAATAGCAGGAAAGCAGGATTGAATCAGTTACATGAGACAAGCTTCTACCATCACAGCCAAGAGTGACCTATCTTTAAACAAAAGCATTTCTCACTGTTGTCAAACTTAATGTGGTATATTAACTTACTCCTTGATAGGATAAGAATGGAGGTTGCCAGTGGTTTTGACTGGGCAAACGGAAGACTAAAAACTAGAAAACTCCCTACTATGAGTTGGAGTCTGAGCCAAGGAGCAGCTGGGCTAGAGCAAAGTCTCATCAGTTGGTCTAGAAAGGGAAGGAGTGTTAAGCTGGTTGGAGCATGAACAAGGAAGAGCAAAGAAGAGGTTGGACTGTGAACCATCTCTGCAGGAAGTCTTGCTGTTCTCATTTAGTCTGGCAATTAATATAAGGCCATAATAACCCAGCTGTTACATTTTTAAGGGCCTACCTTCAAAACTCAACTTGCTGTGAAGCCTAAAAATCTGTTAAGATGCTTAACCAAACACTTCTGTATTTTTATATGAAGTGTATGACTTGGGAAAGGAAAAGAGTCAGTGTTGCTCTTTCCAACCCCTGCACCTGTGTAATTCAATACTGCACTGGCTCACCTTCTAGGTTAGGTTTTTGAGGCATGTGTGACCAGTTTGTTGATGCCAGTCTTCAGTCAGCTGGGGCTTGCACCCCGATTGTTCCATTTTCTCTAAACAATACTTAACGTTGGCCAGTATTTCTCCACATCTATGTACTCTTGTACTCTATGAATTTGCTTGTTTGGTGCACCAGTCTGATTCACCTTAGATAACCCCTCAAAATAATTAAATAGTGCATTTATGTAATGTTCAACACAGTATAGATTTCATTCATGTCATAATTATAGTCCAGGAGAAAGTTGAGATATTGCAACCTGCCCTTTCCCTTTGAAGGAAAGACAAGAAGCATCAGTAGGCATGCACATTTGCAGGGCAGAACTTAATAGCCTCAGCTTTGGACTCTGCTACCTTGTCCAAGAACTGTTTCTCTATTCTCTGCTCTTTGCTCTCTTCCCTTTCCTCCTATACAAGATAAATTATCTTCCCATTAAAAAATAAACTTTTAAAAATCAATTCAGTATGATTTGTAGAATGTTATCTTCAACACTAAGCTGGATTTCACTTATGTTACCATCAAGATACATGCTTACAAACTCCTTTCTTGACCCCATGTAGGCTTACCATTTGACAAGATTTACTTAAATGAATGCAGTCAAACAGACTAAACCCATGAATTTGTTTTTGTATTTAGAAAAAAAATACAGTTGTATCCTTGCATAAAGGAAATATTGATAAAGATACCTTGAGGAATCAGATAGTTGCAAGGTAGAGGGAGATTTCCAGTTTTCGTTTTCCAAGCCACAAAATTTATTTTCTGCTATTGTCACTGACTGAAACTAAGGTAAACCAAGATGTTCCCAATACTGAAGGACTTAGCAAGTTGGTGAAGGGTAATTGTTATCAGCGGTAAAAGCAGCTTTTGTACTTGTAAACTGTTCAGAGCACAACAGATGGAAGATATCATAGGTAAGACAGTGATAGTGATATGTAATGAGAGCTGTTGAAGGACTGAGGTTAGTGTTCCTGAAAATAAAAAGCATGTACACCTGCATTTTGGATAACCAAAACTTAAGCTGTCCAAGAAAATATGTTTCATGAAGTATGTTTTTCTCCAGTACAGCTGTCATTCTCAGACTTCTGTTTCAGCCATCAAAAGAAATTTGAGATATGAAACAGGACTATGATGATGGTGCAGTTGTGGTAGTGTGGGAATACTTTGGTGTCTCCATTTATAGCAGTTGAAAAATGTCCAACAGCTTGACAATACTATGGCCACATTTCAGGTTCTGTTTGGTTAGGGATGTCCAATAGCTATAGATGTGGTTAAGCTGGTAGATTTTAATCTTCTAGTGTATAGCCTTGTAACTCAGCATTACAAACAAAACATGATTTGTACATAAATGCATTTCAAGTTATGACTGAAAGGAATATAAATACAAATAAAGTACTAGATCTCACATTAAAAAGAATTTAGCTTTGAAATTTGCTGCATACTTCTAAAGTTAGTTTTTTTCCAAAAGATGCACTATACAGCATAGAAAGTTGCACAGTGCTGTGCAATTAACTGCATAATAAGAATAATATGTTTTCTTAACACTTCTGGAATTGATGTACCTCAGCAAATAATGATTCCACCAATCATTTAAAGAGTTTAGACAACACTTGTAACCAGAACCTTCTCTGAAGGTCAAGAGCAACCAGATCATGGAATTAAATGACCAGAATTTAAGGAATAAAAATCTGCAACAGTACTAAGATTGTTACCAATGAATGAAGATACCACAAAAAATCAACCTGAGAATCCTCATTTTTTTCTGGGCAAGAATAAAAATGCAGATAAAAAGAGTAGACTTGAAAGTAAAGCACAAATCTAGACTGCCTTGACTAAAGAAGGAGAACAGAGCTACTGTTTCCTGTGAAACATGGCAGCGCAGTTGTGGACACATGCTTCCTAACTTTGTTAGGAGATTTTTAAACCAGGAATGATGATGACAGCAACTGTGAGTACCTAGCCAAATCAGGAACAGGAAGAAGAATTCACAAGAACAACAGGGTCAATTAAAAATAGTGGGGCATTCAGATAATTAGTTTCAAATTCCATATACTAATGCTAGCTATATGGAGAATAAGCAGAAGGATCTGGAAGTTGTATATATTAAAAAAGTCATTGTTTAACTGGCTTCAATTCACATCACATCACCACTACAGTAAAGAAAAATCAATTCAAAAAGGAGAGGAAAGGAAAACGTTCTCTGAGTTCAACTACATAGCAGGAAAAATGTGTTTAAACAAGCTGTAAATGATGGTAAATGGGAGAAAGAACTATTAGGGTGGGTGTAGTATATACACAGACAAATCTGATGGCTGGAACTTGGGGTGTGAGGAGAATATACTCATTAAGCATCACAAGAATTAATGTTATGTAGTGATCTGCTTTGAACAGAATCCAGCTGGACAGTATGTACTGCAAATTCTTGAGGTACATCAGGAATATACTTTCTGGATGGAAAGCCTCTTCAATATACTCTTCTAAATTCAGCTCTGACAAGTAAGTTAAAGAAAGCAAAGACAGAAGAGAACCCGAGGGCTAGCAATTATGAAATGATCTCAAGGAGAGGGGAAAACGAGAAACAGTGGAATCAATTGGAAAGATATTGCAACAGACAGCTAGTAGGTAAGTAGGTAAAAACTTTTTCTAAAAGCAACACTTTCTTTCCCTGATTCATATTTTTTTCTTCACTTCATATTTTTGGTGGTTATATAGATCAAACCATGTATTTGCTACTATTGTTTTCTCTGAAAGGTAAAAAATAATGCAAGAAAAAAACTCTTAAATAAACAATAAAATATATATCTTCAAACAAAGGATTCGAAGAGTGAATTGTCTATGTAGTATTCAACCACGTGTAAACCTGCTAACAAAATGAATAGATGTATTGTTACTAAACAGATCCACCATGAAGTGGAAGGTTGTAATAAATTCTGGATAATTCACCACTTAGAGACACCACAATTGAAAGTGCTTGATGGAAGTGACACAGCCCCTAACAAATACAGCATACCTGCACAAGCAACAAAAATACTTCTGAAGCAACAGAAGTAAAAGTTTAGGTACCTGGACAAATAGGTATAACATCAAGGATGGTCAAAGATACGTAATGAGCAATATTTGAATAGGCTAGAGTTCCTCAGCATGGAAAAAGATGACTTATGGCGATACGTTAGCCTACAGAATCTTGAGATGATTGTCCGGATGATTAAGGTCTCTTTTAGTACAAGCATTAAGGAATGTCAAATGAAGGCAAGTTACAACCAACAGAGGTAGCACTTCATGCAACAATACACTTGTAGAACTCATTGCCAAAAATATTTCTGGTATAAAGAGGTTAAATGGGATCAAGAGGAGACGACTCTGTTCAGAATTATTAAATAGCCTCAGGCTCAAGAACTCCCTTCACTGAAAATGGCTGCAGACTGAAAGATTATGTCAGAGAAAGCATCATACAAACCCACTACGCTGTTATTCTTCTCTGGGTATTACTGATGATCTCTACCAGACAGTAAAAGCCTAGGTAGACTGTCAATTTGAACTGTTATATCATTTCGATGTCACTACAGAGAATTGTTTTTTTGGCTCTTGCGTATGATATAACCATGTATATATGAGTATCAGAAGCAGAAGAAAAATAAAGGTATATATGTGGCTTTCAGTGAACCAATATGAGGAGAAAGAAATAGGAAGACATGAAGGTCACAGTAGACTGGAAGCATTCAGGGCCAAAGGTGTAGCCACAACATAAACCCAGAAACCCAGAAAAAGTATAGCTCATTCCTAGTGTAAAGTGATTATTTTAAAACTTCACTGATACTATTCCAGTATTTTCTTATGTATATGTACAGACCAGAAAATGAATAATTCAGTAACTCTTTGACCTTTCAAATAAATATTTTGACTTGTATGGATCAGATATTGAGCACTGCAGATCCTGCCGGATCAAATGGTTGAGAAATTTAGTTCCACTTCCAAGTTACCATAAGTGACTGAAATATAAAAGAAAACATTACCAATTTGGCTTACTTGTGTCTTTTTACTGGGGAAAGAGACTATGTAAGATGTAGAACAGTGGAAAATTAGCTTGAATATATGTAATTTTTACAGTGTATATCTGCATCAGCCTCAAGATTGTATGTTTTACATCTTCGCAAATAGAGCCATTATTTGTAAACAGAACTACCAAAAAAAAATATACTAGTTATAACAAGGTTTGGATAATGCTCTAGCAGCAGCAGGGCCCTTTTCTGATTCAGTTATTAAAACACATTTCTAAGCTACTAAAACATATTTCTAAACAACATTGTTTTTAAAAACAAAAGGATAAGAGCTATTACTAACAAATTCAAGTTTTGATCACTGGCAATGCTATGGGCATAAAGTGTTTCTTTTCCATGGATTTCAGGAATGAGAATTTTTGTCTAGAGACTGAGACATGTGGCTCCTTCTTTATTTTCATTTATTCATTTATTCAATTTTAGCTTTGTGAAGCTAAAATTTAAAAATAAGCATACACAAATCTGTTTGGTTTATAAACTGAAGCAAAGGTCCACCAAAGGAAAGATGTCAAGCTCCTGAATTACCTCTTATTAGTAAAGAAACTATAGTCGTGGTAGATTACATTATTATATTTATTTATAGCACAATATAATTATCATCAAAGCACAATTAATCTGTCTCAAAATAGATTTTAATTTGAAATCTTTGAGACTGTGGGA
This sequence comes from Rhea pennata, assembly GCF_028389875.1. Taxonomy (NCBI): domain Eukaryota; kingdom Metazoa; phylum Chordata; class Aves; order Rheiformes; family Rheidae; genus Rhea; species Rhea pennata. Next base: position 114,910,935 of record NC_084663.1, read on the forward strand.
TGAACACCATTCTGCAGCATATAGCTGACTGAAAACAAGTAATTTTTCTTGTAAAAAAATGACAAATTACTCAGACTCCAGTCCATCTTCAAGCAAAATTTTCTGTCCTGAGGCTTCATTTAGAGAGTAGCAAAAAAAGGCAAGAATGTTCCTGTCTTAAAGCTCTCACTCTAGCAAACTTTCTAACTTCTGTAAGAGTAAACTGCAGAGCTCTGGAGCTGGCCCAGAGACTTCTGGAGAAAGATGACAAGACATTGAATTATCTGTGGAGCTTTCGAAGTCCCAAAGTAACCTTTGGTCTGAATATATACTACTAAAAATGGTGGGGATCTGTCTTGTAACTGTTGGTTATATTACATAGTGCACTGTTGTAATAATCTAGTGCTCGTAGAGGAAGATACTATTTAACAGGAACACAGACATACACTGTGATGTGCGCAAACCACAGGGCTGATTTAAAGTAGAACACACTGGTCTTTGAAAGATGGCCAGAAGTCAAATTTTAATTATGTTAAGGGTATCTCTGTTGGAAAAAGCAATAAGAGTGAAATACTGATGTGACAGAATGTAAGATTGAAATCTAATGTAATTCAGCATGACAGTAATTACTCTGTTCTCTGACATGCAGACAGTGAATATCCTTTTCTTCCCTCACATCCTTGTTTGGAAAAAAAATGGATAGTATTTGCCTCTGTCTTTGGAGTTTAGAGGTTTTTAGTCCATAAGTGTACAAAGCAGCTTACATTTGTAACATGCCCGTTGAGAGTATCTGAGCTGAGTAGCCTAAAAAGTGCTTTTTTGTCACTTAAGTAAGTCTTCCACTTTATGCATTTGTGCACAGCTGGATTTCCCTGGGCACTTTCTAGCACAACTCAGAGCACACTTCCAAATCAGAAACCCTACAAAAAGCTTTCATAATACGTGTCTTGTCTATTGAAGGTGAGACCCAGATCTAAGACATGTCCTGGACTGAAGTGAAAACTCAAAAACAATTCATCAGAACCTGCCTATTAAGAAAAATTCTGAAAGGAAATTTTGCTATTAGCTGTGCAATATAACTCTCAAACACAGTCAGATCTATGTGTTTTATGATCATCTCTGAAACACTTGAACAAGAACGTCATTCACTACAACCCTAGCCCAGCTGAACGTCATCTACTACAACCCCAGCCTAACTTTAGATTGTTTGGGTAAATTTACAGATAAATTAGAGCAGCTTCCTCAGTATAGCGTTAGCTATACATCAGTTCCCTTGGCTTAATCAACTATTGCAGCAGATGAAAAGAAAATTCCAGGTTGCCTTTCAATATATGTCTAAAATAAGAGCTGTCCTTATCAAACAGATAAGGAGAGGAGAAGGAGCCCTTGAGTAATGCTTTTTAAGGTATCAGCTGCTACTCTTATGTATTTTTTTTGATTTCGGATGTGAATGCTGCAATATAGGAAGAATCATCATAGAAGACTATATACCTATAAAATCAAAATTTTCATTTTCTTTCCCTGACGTCTATTGCAGGATTGTTTCTCCTCCCTGCTTATTTTAGGAACTTGCAGTCTTTCTCAAGTATTGGTGTGCAGAAGAAGTGAACCCTCCTGACAGAGGAAACAATAAGTCTAACATCTTCTATGGAAAATTATGTTCAACACAATGAGCTAACACTGCAGAGTATGAGTTTCTCTATGTATACTAGTCAATCAAATGCTCACCATTCAGTCTCCAAACTTAGAATTCTGAAAATTCTATTTAGATATTTACTGAGCTGTCTGCCTACTTGATCCACTTAAAAAGAATACTTTAAGAAAATGGTATGCAAAGTTGAGAGTCCTATTTTGCCATAATTTTGTTTTGTTTTGTTTTCAGAAGTTTACACATATATACAAAGTTACTAGTTAATATTTTGAATAAACAGTCAGCTTCTAAGGAAGTTAATTTTGTAATGTCAATGCAACAGTAAATATTTTAAGAGAACATTTTCATAAGCTTGCTTGATTGAAATATTCCCCATATCAGGCACATGTCTAAGAAAGTGTTGCTTGATTTTCTTTGTAGCCTATATCCAGAGTCAAGAGATATTTTGACTTGTCATGACTATGCAATTTCAACAATGGATCATACATTTCTTATTGCCTTTCTCTGACCACTGACATCAACAAGCTGCTTATCTTTACTGTCAGTGATTTTGACAGCTATGATTTCTCTTACATTTTCAAGCTCACTTCTGAAATGTTCCCAGGAGTGTCTCTTAAATGTATAAAGATTTGAATTGAATGACAAATAACCTCCCTAAAATAACTCATCTACTGTTTCCTTCCTACTACTGTGCCAAGCTGAGAAGCTTGCTCAAGTCATGCAACTTGCACAGGAGGCTGGGATAAGTGAGTCCTCATGTTTACTATTATAAGTTTATTATTGTAAACTTGAAGCACTTCATTCAATTAAAGAGATATTTTGCTTTTTTTTTTTTTTTTTTTTTTTTTTTTTCCCTCCTCTTGGCATTGTTATAGCTTTTTTACCCCACTGAAAAGGCCTATTCTAAAGGAATATAATCTGAACTAAAGGATTAGAGATTCAAGGTCAGCAAATTTATACTGATTTACATCATATGTATTTATTCATATCACTCTTGCCTGCCTGCCTCCCCCTCCTCACAGGAAAAATATCCTAAGTCTCCACATTTTCCGGTGTAAGCATATTATCATAATGGTTTTGAAGTTTCCTTTTCTGAGGTTTTACTGAAAGTTTACCACTGGACACATACCCAGAATAAGCAATGTCAGAGATGAAATGGGAATTCAGGTTAGGAGTCATGTTATTTTGCTTTTTCCAAGTAAATGATCACAAATGCTGCACAATCAGAGCATTAATGGTCCCAACCCAGAGCCTTATTTCATTGGTGGTGTAAAAGCTTAATTGAAGTTGCATTATTTTCCCCAGTTACCATATCTTTGTAAGATACCACTTGGATCTCCTGAGAGAATTTTTTATCCACTCCTACAATCTGTTACTGACATAAAACCACAGACAATGAATCATGAACACCATTAGCAAACCTTAGAGCCACTTCTGATGAGAAATTAGTCTGATACAATTCAAATTTTTTTTATTGTTGTAATAAAAATAATACTGCTTGTTTTTGTCTATGACTGTACACCTTGAGGAAGAACCACACAGAGCATGTGACATATAGGAAACTTAGATGAATAACCTTGCACCTGAGACCCAGGAACATTTACTCACCTCCGCCTGGTGACGTGTTAGCCAGGCATACCTCACCATCAGGTATGCAAAAAGTACTGGGGCTAGTTATACTGAGCTTTACTGAGATACAATGCCACAGAGCATCTCTACGTCAAACCCTCTGTAACTATACAGTAAAGTAACGAAACCTTTAAATGGCATGAGTATATTTAAGCAGGACTCAACGGACATTAGTAGGGTCTGAAGACTGGTATTTCATTAAAGTCACTTACGTTTTGACTGAAAAAACCCTGCTCTTCAACACTACTGCCTTAGGTAGGAATGTAGATAATATCAATTTTCTTAAGTCCATAAGTTTAAAGCGTTAAACCAGTGACATGAAGCACTTCTATACTATTTGAATTTAACTAAGAGGTTCACTTTATTAGTTAATCTAATGAAGTGTCATTGCTAAGCATCTAGAAGGTTCTACTCCTTCCTTTTTTTTTTTTTTTTTAAGGCGTGATTGGCATTTTTTGCCACAATCTGATCAGGTCTGGTCAGTTTGTGTTTCATAAACATTCTGTGGCATTGAACTCATTGTCAAATCTAGATACATGATACCTTAAATGTCATAGAAGTCAGCTGTCACCTTCCTGACTTGCTCCTGAATCTGGCCTTGTCAAAAAGTCCTTGAAGGGTTGCATTCACCAAAATAAATAGTAGTGTTAAAGCTTCTATTTAACAGCCCACTTTACTATGGTTTCAGGGAAGATGTTCTGATAGTCAGGCTTACAAAGAGCAGTTTATTACCATGGGCCATACAGGATTAGGTATCAGTGAAACACTTTGGTCACTGTGCTCTCAGTCTACTCATGCTAAAATATGCATTTCCGTATGTGGTATCGGTGGAACAGGATTACTTAGATATAAGATGTGCATCACTGTTCTGAAAGGAAATCTTCTCATAATGGGATGAAGGTCTCTACAACTCATTGCTCTTTGCCTGAAGAGGAGCATATCTTTGCATGTAATACCATGCTCCAAAAGAGAAAAAAAAAAGAAAAAAAGAAAAAAAAGAAAACACATGCCAAAAGTGATTTAGTATGTTGTTTTTCTGTGGTAAGAGAATTTTACAGAATGTGCTGGAATTTTCAGCAGACACAAAGTCATAAATACTGGCATGATTGACAGGTTTAGGCAGAAGCAGGGAGCCTACAACATTTTTAGCGAGCACCTTGTAACAATGTATAAGAAACTTGGAAATCATCAGGGCTGGCTCAGTATTTCCCAGAAGTGCAGGAGGTGAGTCTTGTGGCACTAAAGCTATTCTTCCAAACAATGCCATCCATGTGGCATCCAAAACAGGAAAGCTTCCTGCCTCCACTGACTCTGCACAGCCCAGGTCTGTGCTCACCTCCCCTTTGCCTGCTTATCAAGAGGGACTGATGGGTACAGCCATGCTTGGACAGCACAGTGCAGTACTATCTGCTAGTATAAGAAGAGAAAAGAAGAGCATAATCTATAATTAGTTTCCTTTTCTATCCTTCCATCCCTTCTATCCTTCCAATCATCTCCTCTTCAATGACATGATTCATGACTTGCTCTGTTTCTTTGGTCTTGGTTTTCTGAGAGGTTTTATTTTATAGCATCTGGCCATCTGGCAGTGGCTTATGCCTATGTTAGAATGGTGTCAAGGAGCACATGGTGCTTCATTTTTACCTAGATTAATCCCACTTTAAGGTCCTTGTGTACCAGCTGGCCTTGATGAGGACTTTTGTCTTTTTAGATTTAGGAATAAGCAGGTTCTTTGCTCTCCAGAAGTGGAAAAACAAAAGTAAACTGTGTATGCTATCTTAATGCATATAGCTGTTATAATTAATCCCCACGATCTCAATGAAAGAACACCGCTGTTTCAATAAGATCCAAATATTCAAATTACTTCCACTGTTGATGTGAAAAGTTTAAATCAGTGTGTTGCCACCGATTCCAAGCACAGACTGATACAGAAGGAAGACTATGGCCATTTTGGATTATACCTGAAAATAGATACACATCATTCTTTCATGCTACTGATAGTAAGAATAAAATGTTAAAAGCATTATGAAGTGCAAAAATTCATAAGAGCTCTTGTACATCTTTGTTTTTCTGTTGGTAGAGATTTTACGCAGTCAACAGAGAGGTTTAGAAAGAAAAAACACACAAACAAGGTACACCCTTAAGAGAATGGTGTCTCAATTATTGTCCAACAAGAGGAAACAAAAATTGTCAGTGGGGACATGTTTCAGAAGTAACAGCCCCAACCGGAAACCTGAGTAGCAGAAAGAGAAACACTAGGGAAGCAGTCACCAAGTATTAAATAATGTCACAGTCACTCAGAGCTTTACCTACAGTTCAGCACTTCCAGTTGCTAGAGCTGCACATACTTAAATATTTTGAATGATTTGGCCATATTAGCAAGGGTGTCAAGTACAAAATATTTTTCAATAGGATTGGAAGGAGGTAAGGGAGACATATTTGACCACTTCTAGAACAACCTAAATATGAAGTAAAGAGGAAAATCATGCCTGGAAGTGATAAGCAAATTCTCTTAGTGCAGGGAAATTAAAGTATCTTGAAATGCAAATATAGAGTAAAGCTATTGGTGTCAAATAACATACTGCAGAAAAGTATTCTTTGTTTTGAAAAAAAAAGACTCTAAAGGAAGTTTTGTAAATGTATTTGTCAGGTATTTGTTTTTGTTTGGCTGAATATCGATATACAGCTATTGCACATGTTATACTAAATAGTTCATTTAAAAGTTTCCTTTAAAAGATCTTAATGTCCTAAAAGAAACTGTTCCTAGATTTAGAAATGTTGGACATGACAGACATCATAATATAAACTTTAAGTAGTGTTCACAGGTAGAATGTGCATTACATCCCCCATTGTTTGTATTGGTTTTCCTCCCTCTCCTCTCACTCCAGGAACTTTAAATTCGTATTATTCAATAAAAACTTCATCTATGCCTTGTATCTGGAATAGTGACTGCTGGAATCCAAAGCTTCATAGACTACAATTGTGTCAAGTGAACGTCTGTTTGTTTTCTACAAGACTGAAAAAAAATTACAGGAAATGACATTTTCCCTTCCAAGTGTTAATATAGATTTTATTAGCCATTTTTGCTTCCATGTGAACAATTTCCTCTCTTCTTTTCCTAAATTAGAAAAAAAAGAAGAAAAAATAAAAACTCACAGGGGTGACAGGAAGGTAGTATTAACTTTTCTCTTGCTACCATTTAAAGTTTCTTGCATAAGAAACAGTGACATCATAGCCTCATTTCTTCTTAGGTGTCTTACTGCTTTAAGGGCACTGGGCTGTGGTTCCAGTCTCTAGGCATTTGAGGGCTTTACAAACATGCAAGTATCTCACAAGATATCTTTTCAGTGCCTAAAAATCTTTGGCTACTAAGCAAATCTTCCCAAGATGAAGCACAACATTCTTTTCAGGGAAGATCTACACTGTACATTACTTCCAGCTATAGATGCTGTGGCTAGTTTGTGTATGTACTTAGACAAACATGTCTAATTTTCTTGTGCCTTAAGACTTTGTACAAATCAAACCTTAGTGACATGATACACCTCCTATTTTTCTATATTGATTACCTAGCAATCTAGTAAAAGGCAGGTTTTATTGCAAAAAATATGTAATATTCTTATAAATTAGCTCCACGCAATTTTAGAATTTAGCACACGAAGATATACCTCTACTTCTTATAACTATAGGCTTTATTTAGAGCGAAACTTACTTTCCCTTACTCCAGCATATTTCACTGTTACTTTCAGTATGATTATGGAGAATCTCTATCTATACAAGCTGTTCCTTCACTATTTGATGCAAAAACCTGTTGAGGAGCAATGCCTTTTCCTGCTCTAAAATATGAAAATTGGGAACTTATTGAAATAAATTGTTGTATACTTTTCATTCCTGTCCCATTCATAAAGATAGCTGTATGGTGAAAAGTTTTGTGGTTCTCAGAGACTTAATGACCTCAGACCTAGGTTGGCTCAGTAATGGCCATCTAACTATCTGGTAACTGCAATTTAAGACCTGAGATGAGTGGTCATGGCTCAGCTCCCTGCGAACAGGTAACAATACTCTGGCTGCTGATCCTTGTGGTCTCAGCAGAGGCAGAGTAAGTGCAGTCACAAATACTAAATTCCCCTTCAAAAGGAAACCAAGAAGCAGAAATGCTAGGTTCCAGCTGAAGGGCACCAATCTAGGACAGGGAATTTCAACCTTCAAGGCTGTCAGTTAAGCATCTCTTTCCTGTATAATAAAATCAAATCTTCATTCACTGAAAGAAATAAGATTTTTCTGCTTTTCTGGTAGTGAATAACCTAGGTCTTTTCACAATTCATCCTTGATTGTACTAAGAAAGCTCTGAAAATAACTGTCTCAGGACAATCTTGTACACATTGTCTCTAGTATTGCACAGACTTTCAGTTCAGACATCCTTGTACAGCTACATGCCTAAATTTAGATATGTGCTTAACTTTAGCAATCCTTCATATGATCTGGCATATGTCAGCAGCAAAAGACATATTTAAGTGTTTCCTAGAATCTGGGATGGACTGAATAATTTGCTAGAATGCCAAACTGTTTAAGCAGTAAAATCCTAAACCTTAGCCACATCACTGGAGCTCTGTATGCTTGTTTTTTTCCATATAGGCAAGAAGGAACAGTGATGAGAAGCCAATAATATTTGGTCACATGAACTTACTTTCACTTACTGAATTTTCTGCAGAGAAGAAAAGAGAAGAAAAGGAGAGTCTACACAATATAACTACTGGATTAGTCTAAGAAATGGTTGGATTATATCATAATCTTGTCAATTAAACATTTTAATTTGGATCTGCAGGAATAAATTCAATATGAAAAAATTAACACCAATTAAAAACAGTTGTGGCTTTTACATATTGTGGTGGTAGAGGAGCAATTTAGTCTAGGTATCTCAAGATCTGTTCTTAGTTTCTGTTTTTACATCTTAAAATATTTCTATAACATGTCATAAACTAAGATATTTCAAATTACAGCAACAAATGCATAGGACATCTAAAGCTGGGGATGTTTTTGAATGCCATGGGCTTAAATATGTTTCACAATTAGAATAGCAGTTAAGGGTCACCACATTGTTATGCATGATGTAATCTCAGATGGGAAAATTAAATCACACGAAATGTTTTTGATTTTGAAGAAAATCAGTAAATTGCCAGATATAACTATCTCTTCAGGACACTGGAATATATTTCTAGAGGGATACTAAGATTTTCTCCTTTTGAGTTTGTAGGATTGTAAATCTTTATTGAATCTTTATTCAACTTACAAAAATTGATATCCAACTATATTAGAGTAACACGAAAATTGTTTGCCACCTTTAGGCTATGAATGGGGAGGAATCTTACAATATTTTTGTGTATTGTGTGCTTATTTTCATATCTATGAAGAAGATACTTTATCCAGGCTTTAGAAGCACTAGAATTCAATGTCATATAGTAACAGACCTTTTCTAGGTTGCAGAGTGCAAGAGTAAACCATAAGTGGTCATCCATCATAACTGCATGAAGCTGGACCAAATTAAGAGGAACTGCAGCTCCCATCAACACAGGAGTGCTAAGGACTTCATCAACTCTCTGAGGAGAATGCTGGCCTCATGGAGGAGCAGCTTTTCTCCACTCATCAGATGGATAAGATAAATAGCTACTTTGAGTAGATGAGGTTTTTCAGTCTGCCCCTCAAGACAGGCTGATGTGTTCTCATGCCCATGAAAAAAAGACAGTCTGTAATGGATGGATAGAGCCCCAAGTCAATTATACGTCACAATATAAAGCATAAACTCATGTGGTTCTAGAGAGGCTTTGCATATGTAGTGATAACATATACCAACTTCAGATAGACTACGGCAATCTAGACACATGACACAGCTGCCTTCATCAGCTTGGCTTTCACAAACTATAGGAACAAATGTTTGTTTCAAATTTACTTCTAGTTGTTTACTCAACTGCAATTCATACTGCCTGCTTTGTAATGCTTTTTATTTTATGAAAATACGACCTGCCAAGGCTGGTGCAGGGATATTCTCTATATTTAGGCTTGGAATACATTTTTGGTGCTATGCAAAACATTTTAGATATAACATTGCATATAGTCTATAAGTCTCTATATTACAGGCACTACAAATGTGATTTCTGCTTCTTGGATGAAAGTGAAAAAGTGATAAAGGAGTTCTGTAAGTTCTCTTTCTAGATTGTGCTGACAGTTCCAAAATACAGCTTCACACAACCTGGAAGTTGCATAAGTGGGAAATCACCTAACTCTAATCATCTATTGCCTTCACTGGGAGTACAGGATTCCACCTAATATTTTATTATACAAGACATTTCCCTTAGAGAAATATATATACTCTTACACAACAGTTCAGTGGAAATAGTCTCAATATGAATAGTGGCCATAAAAACACCTCAAAAATGTCTATATATAGAGGCATATAGAGGAACTTCTGCTCTTCTTACATTTAAATATAGTAAAAATAAAAGGTTGTGGTAGGAAGTATCACATTAAAAGAAAAGTTTTATCTTTCCAGTTGCTCACCTAGCTCTAACAGGCCCTGAAATATGTTAATATTTCCTCATCAAACCTGAGATGCTTACCTTCTGCTAAGGGGATTTTGTTACTGTACTCAGTACAAGATATTGTCCATAATTGCGGAGCACTAGCAGATCTGTCCTCAGGCCAAAGATAAGACCAGTTACGAACATCATTCTGTCTTTTTCTTATATTTGATTCCAGATGTCACTCCCCCCCACCCCGCCCCGAGTACTGACTATTCTTGAAAAGTCAATTAATTTGATGGATGCCAATTTTTGGTCTGTGTGACAGGAAAAAAACAATTAAGTATGTTAAGCTGTCCTCATTTCTTATCTATTAAATGAGTGCAAAATTCTGAGTCAGTAGCTTCAGCAAGGCACACAGGAAAAAATAAAATTAAAATCATTCAGTCACCTCATAAAACAAAGGAAAAATCCTGTCATGGATTGTCAGTCTGTGACAAGCCCTTTATGAACTAAAGAATCCACTTATCTGTGGGAAGGTAGCTTAAAACTCATAAAGCAACTCAATTTTGGAAACAGGTTCTTGTTGAGTGGAATTCTACATTCAAACTCACATCAATAAATATGTCTTTTATAGTAGAAAACAAATTACATCTCCCAAATCAAACAAGGGTGTGGGCAGAATATCCATCTGCCTCCTTTTGCACTCTAGGATATTTTCTTGAAACTTGATGCAGGACTGTTGTAAACTTTCAGGATTCACTCAACTGCCAGAAACAGTGGTAATCAAGAAAAACTGCTGTATTCTTACACCATATTTCAACAAACTTAGAAAAAACAGTTTAAAATCAATGCATTATGATGATTTGCATATATAAAAATAATAATTTACGAATTTTTGAAGCTACATATTCCAAATGAATTGGCACCAGGTTAGCTACAATTTACTTGTCAATCTGCATTACATGAGTGTGCCATAAGCAAGTACCTTAAACTTCACAAAATATGCCTTTTACAGATGGAGCAGCTCCTCCAAAGCCTGTATTGCTGTTAATCTATAGAACTGTTTTGTTTCTTTTTCATTGCACTTGAAGAAGACAATGAATTTCTCCAGCTGGCAAGTGGAGTGCTATAGTCATGTTATTTATGACATTTATTAATAAAGCTTCAGATTGCTGAGTTGCAGCAGGCCAGAGCTGATTAAGCTGTTCAAACCCACATTTGTTTCTGCTATTAAAAAGCAGATAACAAGAGCTAGCATTCCAGTTCCTCTTCCTTTACAAAATAATCTGATGCAACTGTACAGACTAGGAGTAGACTAGATAGAAAAGCAACTGGAGATCCTGGTAGCCAACAAGGTAAACCAAAGTCAGACAAACAAAAATGTGATCTTCTGGTGAAGAAGGCCAACCACACACTGGGCAGTATTAAAAGAGCAAAGTCTTTTAGGCTTTAGTCATAGGCTACAATAATAACTTCAAGGGAAGTGAGTTTTTTCCCCTATATTCAGCACTTGTGAGACTGCATTTGTACTTAGTTTTGAACTCCCCAGCACTCAAAAGGCGTTCACATACAGGAGCAAGCACAGCAGATGACCACCAAGATGGACGGGAGCTGAAGCACATGGTATACAAGGAGAGACTGGAAGAACTGTGTTTGTTCAGTCTTAAAAAGAGAAAACTAAAGGGAGACCTTACTGCTATCTACAACCACCTAATGGGAGGGTACAGAAAAGACTCAGAGCACACAGGCAGAAGATGCAACAGTTACTGTCATATATCAGTAGCACTGAAGACCACAAATATTTATAAATCTAGGCAATGACAGTATACTTATCCACTTATACTAGTGGTGGTATCATTCAGTGACAGACAAGTGTGCACAATGAACATAAGAATGACAGCTACAACCAATACTAGATGTATTGAATAAAATAAGGCAAAGCTAGGGTTTTACTAAATTTTGTACACCCCAGGATCTGCAATATGAAAACTGTCCTGTCCTAGGAAAATTATAAGGGTGGATACATCACTCAATTTTTATCTCATAGATATAGGTAAAGTCCTCCTGCTAGAGTTCTGAACGTACATATAGAAACAGGTAGTCACTGAATTTTTCAAGCAAATGAACTTCTGACAAGCAATAACATTCTGAAGAAGAGTAACAGGAAATCCTGATGTCAGACTATGCTCTATAAAAGAGATGCCAAAAAAATTAGCATTCATTTGGAAACTGACAAATCATGCCAAATCAGTATTTCTGTTTCTTCAGAGTGACTGCTACAGGAGTTGCTGTTAACTATACTTCACTGATACTGCAGTACTTTCAATCAGTCTGTATCAAGAGAATAGTAAAAGCCTTGAAGAGAATATTGATGCATCAGCATCAATCAGTGGAGAGGAACACTGCCTTAGACTCAATATCCTTGTAATTATGGAACTGAAGACTTTTATTTTGCCAGTAAATTGTCTAAAGAGAAAAGGATGATTTTTGAAAATGGAAGGAAGCAAGCAGAGTCAAGTTAGGAAAGTCTGATTTGAAAACAGGTGGCTAAAACCTTAAACTTCTTTTTACAGCCTGACTAACAGTGAGAAATTTCTATTAATGCAACATTTTTATACTACTGTTACACTTTCTATGTAGTGACAATTTCTGAAGTGTGACTTCTGCATGTTACTGTGGTCCTTGCTAGATTCCTGTTAGTTTCATGTATCATTGCCTATCCAAAGACATCACAGCCTATACTGTGGTAGTTGAGTTGATGTCGTGTCTCACTCGGACTATTAAAAAAAAATAAAGGAAAAAAAAAAGGAAGTGCTCAGAAATAGTGTCATTTTGCGATTTGATTTCACTAAGCAATTATTGGTTTAAAATCGCTCCACTGAGTCTACAGGAATCTTTTCTTATTTTTTGCCATAAAATTGAAACATACTAAAGAGAAAGTACACTGACAAAAAATCTCCTTAGGAGCAAACAAAACAGAACAAATAGAGTAACTGTCATTCTAAATCTCTCTTGCCTTCATTCATGACTCCTATTCATTCTGATCAAGTAGTGGTGAAGTGATATGAGCAGAACGTGTTTTGAATACCACTGTTTATTTCAAACAGTTGGTCTAAACTAGAGAAGAACTTGGCAAGCATCACTCAAGAGCCATAGTGAGGAACAATGTGTTAGTTAATAGTAAATAAGGCTCTGTCAGGAATTTCTTGTCATATGATGAAATGGGTTCAAGCAACTTGCAAAGAATCCCTATAGTGAGTTTTTCCTTCCAGAATGAAAAAAAAAAAATATTCCTTTCAGTAAATGGAAATAACATTTTCTTGATTAAAGTGAGAAATGTGTAATTTTCAGTCCCATATCAAACTTCCTAATTAATAATTTTCTGTTATTACTAGTTCTCCCTAATCTCCATTACTCTCCTGGACAGTAAGATGTCCATTTTCTTCAGAACTGATAGACCTACTACTTCAATCAAAATAAAAAAAAAAAGAATTTATAAGACATAGACTGTCTTTAGAATTTACGTCAACAACAATTGACGGGAGTTCTACAATTTTCCACTTATAGCCTTTCAGTAAATTGATTTTACTCCTAAGCATCTACAGGGAGACATCTGGTAAAGCCTCTAGGATTTTACAGCTTTTTCTTCATCTTTGGAAAGCAGAATTTGAAAATACAACTTGAATTAATTTAGTAGTAAACTATTTGATTTTTGATGGTATTTTCCAGTTAGTCTTTGAAAACTTGATGACATTAGTTATCATGTTATGTTATTTTGTCCTTCTTTTGCTTCCAGTACATCATCAAAGAATACAAATATCCATGAACTCATTTTATTTTCCTCCAAATTGTGGAAAATAACTATGGCAGATGCATACCAAAATTTCTCAAAAATAGTTGCTGTAGGTTACTAACTAGTTAGAAGTGCCAGAATCTACAAGCCTCGGTATTTCAACACTTTTCCTTTTTTATTGATGATTTCAGAGAGGAAAACTGATGTTGAGAGATTTTTATCTTATCTTCATTGATAAAGTTACTGTGAAGGATAGTATCTTAATCAGCAATTGTACTTTTAAAAATTCTTCTCCATCTGATTCTCAACTCAAAAAACAATCTTTGTATGTCTATACATGTAGTTACACCTATGTGTATAGATGTGTATACATTATATACACATATGCAAACATATATATGTATATATGTAATCTATATACACATACAATACACACATACACTCACTTCACAGGAGTAAGAGCAAAACACTTTCATACTTTCATTGAAGTTAGAAGACAGCATGATTAGGGCTCTCTTAAGAAAGCAGTAATTCTTCATTTGAAAAGACAGGAGGAGAATTTGAAGAGTCATGGAAGGAAAAGCATCAAGGAGAACATACATACACTGCTGCATGCAAGACATTGGAAGAGATTCCTTCGTAGGTCTGTCTGCTTGTGATGTAAGTAATTGAGCTAACTCCTGGAGCTTTTGTTGAGAGGCGGCTAGAGAGTGGCTACTGCACAGTAGATGACTGCTTATAAGAGGAATATGTGGTTTACCAAAACTGAGAAATCAATTAACAACATACTCATACTCATACCTTTGCAAGCTCATAGATTTTAGCTTGAGTGGGGTTCCAAGAGAACTAAAACCCCAAGGGCAAAAACACGAATGAAAACGTCACAGTGCAAGATATGAAACATATCTTCTTTCTCATAAAAGTCATCTTCAGTCAATGGGAACAACAACAAGTAGCAGAGAGGTACAGCCTCACGTAAGTGTGTCTTCCAGTCTGTTAGGGTTTTAGAACTAATGATCATGCATATTTTGAGTTGCACCTGCAGCAACCACAGAAAGCTTCCAGAGTTTCTAGCACAAGTTAGCATCACTGGCAGTTGACAAAGTCGTTTGGAATCTCCAGGAAATGCTGAATTCTAACAATTGCCCAAAGACAAAAATAGGACTTCCAGTCTTGGCGTGTCTCATGAAGGTGTGAATTAAGAGGGTCTATGTGAAAAGGAATAGCAACCTCCTGGCCACACAAAGAAAGTGAAAGACATTCATTGTTATGGCATCTGAAAAAGCTTCAGGCAGCTTTTTGCTACGAAATTATATTTTAAAGCCTTTTCTTATTTTCTTTTCTTTTTCTTTCTTTCTTTTTTTTTTTTTTGTGAGCATCATTAGTGCCTGACACACATTTTTCTGTTCTACCAAGTAGATGTTTTTATTTCCCTCAGACTATCTGAAGTCCCCTCTGCATCTTTCTTAGGTTTATTTAACCATGAATGAAAAGATACTTCAATATATTTCTTGGAGTTTATTTTCATGAAACGAATTGTACCAAATAATGGGAAAAAGCAATCCTTCTTATGTTTAAATATAATGTGATATACATGAAAGTGTGCAAGGAATACAATTTAATTTCCCTTGTGGCTCATAGTCTCTCATCCTCTGGAGCTTACATTCATGTTTTTCCATGGATACAGATTATGGGCACATAAATGTTGGAGAGAAACTCTGTGAAGAAAAATACACAGACAGATCATAACTGAAGTATACATAGTAAAACTAGAAATTTTCTCTTCTATCTCAGAAGAGGAGCAATGGGTGTTGTTTCCACCATGGTTATAAAGCAATTATTCTAAAATCTGCTTTGTTGCACAAGTCGTAACATAAAAAGAACAGAATTTCTTTTAATGAGATGCAAATCAGTGTCACAAGATTGAAAGTCCAATAAAAAGAAAACCACTAATTATTAAAATTATATTGGGCTTACTACTTCTGTCACACAACATGTGAAAAAGCAATATTGCTTATAAAACTCCGTAAGATGGTT
The DNA here is from genome assembly GCF_028389875.1 of Rhea pennata. Taxonomy (NCBI): domain Eukaryota; kingdom Metazoa; phylum Chordata; class Aves; order Rheiformes; family Rheidae; genus Rhea; species Rhea pennata. The sequence continues at coordinate 114,926,536 of NC_084663.1, forward strand.
TATGAAGCATCTAGAAGGTTCCATCACACATTTAGACTTAATCTCAAATTCAACAGGCATGTACTGCTTAATTGAAGGATTCATAGAGTTTCAGCTGTAGCTTCTTAAGGGCTTTAAGGGAAATAGCCAATTCGTCTTTCAACCATCTACAAGAAGAAAACTTAACGCTATATTACTTTATATTCCCCAGTTCTTTGTAAGATAGCTAATCAAAAAGGTGAAAAAAAAGAAGCCACGGCAGCCTCATAAGCCATTTTGCTAAACTTAGGTTCTGCAACATTCTGTCAAGTAGGCTATTAAACCCATTTTATATACAAACACAAAATGCAGTTTAAGAGAATAATCTCACTGTCAAGAAGGGGATATCAGAAGACCTGTTCAGGGAATCATCAGCAAAACAGAGGACTGTTCATTATGCCTGAAAATCCTCTTGAGAAGCTACTTCAAAATCCAAATAACTTAATTCTAGCCTTTTTGGCATATGTTTCTTAAACAGTCTAGGGGATATTAAAGATAAGGCGTGCAAACTAGAAGAAAAGAATCTAAGGCAAACACAGCCACCGTTTAGATGGAAAAACAGGACAATATACGCATCAAAAGCTGAATAATCAGAAAACCCATTCTTATGAACTATATCTGCCTTTTCATTTAGAGTTTAAAAATTATTGATCTGTTGTTTGATATCACTGTGCTAGGCAGTCTAGTGTTTTATAAAATAACAGCTGAGATTGTCATTACATCTTCAAGTTATTTTTACAGTAATTGCTCAAGGTGTATGTCACAGTACCGCAGTGTAGTTCAGGAAATGGTACTGGTGGTAAGAGTAGCAGTGAACTTCATTTGGCCTACAAAGATACTAAAAAAAAAACCCAAATCCACCTTCATATCAGGCATGTCAATAATTGTCTATATTCAATCCCTGAAAACATTAGCTTGCATCATTCATATTTACTGGCCACAAGTCAAATAGGTTGTTTACTGATGAATGACGTTAGCAGGAATGACACTCCAGTGGGAAGCATGTAAAATCCTGTGTTTCAGCATGAGGTACTTCCTAGCAGTATATTCATGAGCTAAAATTCCTTTGCTGTAAATTAAGTTAAACAAACATTTTTTCAGAGTTATATTTAGCAAGAAGAAAAGCCCATGTGCAATTAAGGGTCATATTCATAAAATCCTTGTCAGGTCTTCATTACAGATTCAGTTTGGCTAGAATAAAAGCTGTCTTGAATTTCTGACCTTCTTTTGAATAAAGCCCCCCCCCCCCAAAAAAAAAAAAAACAAACTCAAAAACACTCTTTTTAACATTTTTTGATGGTGAAACAGCTACCTTTGCAATTTGCATTTCTACTGAAAACTGGAAGTAATGAAATAGTCCAAAGGGTAGGGCTCTCACTACTTTCCTAGGCCTCAAAACTAGCAGGCACATGCATACCCCCACACGAAACTTTTGTATAAGCATTATTTATTCTTACAAAAGTTAAGGTTTGGCAATTGTTAACATTTCTGGAGCATTTTCGTTTTGGTTTGTTTTTGTTTGACTGCCCAGTTGAATAGGAAGGTGTTTGGAAGAAAAGAGTGTTTAAGTTTTGTTTAAAATTTACTGCTTCTGTGTTGTGTGAAACTGAATGATTTGTGTGGGGAAGTATTCTTTGGCTGGCCAGTCATTTAAATGTACCTATTTCTCTAAAATTATGTTATTGGAAGAGAATTATAAACTCTGCATGTGAATGAAGGAATGTGCAATGTGCAACCTGATCCCTAAATGCCATCCTGGAAACCTTCTGTGAGGTGAGTCACAGGTAAGTAAATGGAATTATAGACTGTGGGTCCCCATAGGTTTATAGAAATCATGAATGATGATTAACATCTGTGTCCCATGTTTCTTCACTGGCTAAGCCGCTTGTTTGTATTGGCCATAGTTAGAATAAGATCCTTAAATTTTGATATTTGAAGTGTTTTATTTTTCTTCAAGTGGATCCAATCTCTCTGTAGAACAATCACAAAATGTGCTTGTCCTTCCTTTAACATCACATTTTGGTCAGATTTATATTTTTTACCCTTCTCAACTCTTTTTTGAAAAGAGAAGGTTAAAAATGTTTTCTGCTTTCACTTTGCCAACTGAAACAAAAACAGTTTTGAGCCATTAGCAAGTTACAAGGAGACTATCCAGGGAGATTTCACAAGGCTCCTGTCTATGGAAAAATATTTTCTTTTCTATGTATTCCATGTGTGATCAGCAGTCAGTGGCAGACATTCAAAACAGATGTCCACAATTAGCAGTCCCACAATTCTTGGTTGGTGTCTGTTGACGCATCTATACTGATGTACAGCAATTGCCTCGAGAGTGGACCTCAGGTCAGATTTATCACTTGTACACACTATTTGTTGAATGGCCTCAGGGATGGCTGGCAGTAACACAGCTAATATTCCTGGTGAAAACCTATGCTTTGTCCAGAACCTGATTACATTCCTCACTACCCAGTCCAACAGCTTTCTGTGAGCCCATTTGCTATTGCAGCTGGATCCATATCTAGCAGACAAAGCAGCCTGCTGTATTTGCTAGGAAGATCTTGACTTCATCTGTCAAGATAACACGTGCTTTGTAGCCAGCCTGACTTTTGTTTGCCTACTGCCTGAAAAGAAGGAGTAAAATCTTGAGAATGCCAAGAGCTTCAGGTCACTCAGACGGTGTTTCAGTTTAGGCAACCTGGTTCAACTACCACATCACCAGTACCTGAGCTAACTAGTTCAGAGCTAGTTCAAGCAACCAATGAACCAGTATTCTTAAGGATATGCCACTGCAATGTCAGTGGGGTCACTCAGATCCTTGAAATAAGAATCTGTTATCAGAGGCTTAATTGTGTCTCATGACTGTTGACAGAACTTAAGGGGTTTGTGTGTTTGTGTATATGTGTGTGTGTTTCTTAATAAACCTGTGACACTGTATCTCTGTAGAACAGAGGACTTGCTACAGTTTGCATAAACATACCCTTGCTAACTTACTCTCCCTTCTCCCTCCCACTTTCCTTTCACTTCCACATTTTTAGTCATTACATGAAAATATACATGATAGAAATTGTAGAGACTTTTTTTTTTTTTTTTTTTTTTTTTTTGAATTTCTGACCAGGTATCACCAATGACTATACATTCAAAAACATTTCCTAACATGTTAGAAATATACCTTTAGAAACATTACTTCATCTATTTTATCAGCCTTTATCTTATCCATACACTATACTGCATTTAGTTTCCCCTGCCTTGTTTTATTCTTCTCTGGTGGTGAATAGTCTCTGGAAAATACTGGGTGTGGATAGACTTCCTTGCTCACTAGGGAAGAGAGGAGTTTTCCCATCCCAAGAAGTGTTGGTTGTTATTGTTCCTCACACCCTTCTGATTCACATAAAGTATCTCTGTGCTGTTAATGTCAGTGTTTTCAACACAGGCCAAGTGGAAAAAAAATAAATAAAATCATGCCCTCTATTAAAGGGCACAGAAAGTACCGTTTTCCAGGCACACAGATATACTTCATCATTAACATCCGACCCTAAATCTGTGATTTCTCCAGGAAACAGGCATTATATAAAGTAGATATAGAAAGCATAACACTTCTTACTCAGCAGATTCAGTTTATTGGGAATCTATTGCTTTTTATTCATTCAATTCTATTCTGCATGTTCATCCCTACTGCTCAGGGGGGCTAATTGGCTATGATAGCAGATTGCATGAAAACTGAGTACTACACAGCTCTTTGCATGATAGCAAGTATTTGACTATTTTATCTGCCATAAAACATTCGAGGTGTATTGTGTATTTTCATGTGAAAAAGAGGACTCCACCTATTTCCATTTGTGATTTATCACTAGCCTCTCATACTCATTCCAAAGAATTAAAGTAAATTAGATCTTATGAAATTCAAAGGAGTTGCTGTTAAAATAGTTTGCTGAGTTTGTTCACAGAGTTGTCAAAAGTGTGGCGCGAATATCAATACAAAATTGTTTCCTTTAGTTTTGACATTTGCAATAGGTTAAACGTATAAACAGAGGGATGTGTAGAGTAGTAGAAAGAAAAAAAAATCCGATGCAACTATTTCCCCTTCTCTTTTTTCTCTCTTTTTCTGGAATATCTCTAGAGTAGAGAAGGAATAGAAACAGTGTAAGAATGTTTCTGCTGCAATTTCTACCAAAGCACTCACTTCATACACACTTGGGATGTGAAAAGATGATGTGAATAATTTGCTTTGAATTTCACCTCTGAATGTGTCAGAAAAATTAAGGTTTTCTTAAAAAGGACATGTTACATGTAGATAAATATTTGCCCTCAATTCTATGGCAAGTTTTTCCCTACAGATTTTGAGTGACAGTACTATTTCAATGGCAGTGAGAATAATTACTCAAATTCAGGATTTATAACATTAACAGTATTATAATTTCTGCACAATATTCTAGCAATATTGTAATTTTTTTTAAAAAAAAGATAATATACTGACAGAGATCCAAAAGTTTACAATTGAAATTCTAGATGCATGCTGTCTAGCATATATTTAGTTCTTTACATGCAATTCTTTCCTTTTCTGTACAGTTAATCAATATTTTCATGTAAAATATATCTAGCTCTGGCAACAGCCGAATCTGCTCTAAGAATTTTCCATATATTTAGTTTAATGTTTTAGTTTTTCTCTGTAAGCTATTATGAAAGTACTTATGTTTTAAAATGGTAAGTAACATAACTGCTCAAAGATTTGACTTAAAGTTGTTATCAAGAATTTCAGTAGTCAGGTAGCTGTCAGAGAATATATACATAACTGGGTTTAAAAGTATCATGCTAAACACTCACACATCAAATTTGTGTCATTCACATTATTTTGGATACTGTCCAAAATATGTTGTTTCATGTATGCCATGAGAGAACAGATCCTACATAACATAGGGAGAAAAAACTACTTCCATGATAAAAATGGCTATGTAAACCTGGGATAAATACAAACCAAGTGTGATCTAGTCCAAATATCACAGTCTTGCTATCTTCCTCAGGAAAAGTTGTTTTAATTTATGAAAACATGCTACTGATTTATGTGAGGCTAATTCTAATTCTTGCAAATATGTTTAGAAGTTGTATTTTATAAAGCTCTCTCACACAGTCAAAAGAAAATCTAACATCCCTTCAAATTCACATTCAAATTATCTATCCCTTCTGTTTCAGTTCACATTCTTCTCATTTTCCCATACTTAACATTAACTGAAGTTGACTTACAGAAAATGAATGCTTTGATCACTCACTCAGCTAATTTGATCAGCAAACAGCATTTTGGATTGCTAACATGTGAAAAATACCACCCTAGGTGAAACCCACTCTTTGAACTTTAGCTCACACTGGAACTTGATCACTTTTATTTTCCCAGGCTTCTATGGACATTTTTGCTATGACGAAAGCAATACTATGAAGAAATATAACTTCCACGTATTATTTCAGAAGGTGTGTCAGGACAAAACAGGAAATGGAAACTTCTGCTTTTGCAGGGGGGAGGTGCTTTTTTTCAAAGGTGAGAAGCAGGTCTCAAACAATAAACTTTACATAGAAAAGTTTACTGATCTTTGACACTATCACGGGGTAAGGGAGTGCTGAGCCTGAACATGCTACAGGAAGTTTTATGTATCTTATTGACCTTCAACACATGAGAAAATGTCATTGAAAAACCTAGTTCATTTACCCTTTCATCAAGGAATTTGGAAAAGGATCCAGCAGCACTATTTATTGGGAATCAGTTTATTCCAAAGAAAAGGGCAAATTAGCTTTTCTTTATTGAAATTTTCTTTGCCAAAAAAATCAAATCTTGACTTGTCACTAAGCTTCAGAAGACATAAGTTGTACCCTCCCCCCTACCTCCTGCTCTGCCAGTAAAGTGCAAATTAACAATTCAAGTACATGGGTGCACATACATAATTACATATAAAATAGGTCTTTCAGTTGTCACTTATACAGTCCCACTAAAATAATATCTAAGCACTTCACAATCTTTATTTCATTCCTCTTTACTTTGTGATGATTTAGAGATGCCTACGTAAGGTAAGAGGGACTAAGTCCAAACTGACATTAGTGTCTACTCTTCCAACTTATGTTAAAACGCATGGCAATTATGTGCTGAAATAACTTTATCTAACAGCCTAAATGACTTGTCAAAGAGTTACAAAGGTAATCTATGGTAGAACAGGGACTCAGACCCTTGTCTCCCAAAGCCAAAAGTTCACATACATATCTTTCAGCAGCAGCATTAGTTTAAGCTGCTGCCTGGCCTAATTGTTCTCTTACTATCCCCCTCCCCTCCAAACATCACCTTCTCAGTTACGCCAGCCCAAATATTGGTGTGGCTCTTAGTAAATTACATCTGGGATCTGAAATTTGACAACACGATCCACATATGATCTAGGACCAAATTAAAAAAAGGCCACTCAAAATAAATAAATAAATAATAGATAAATATTGTTGTAGACAGACATGAGAGAATTCTAAGGGAAAGCAATGAATCTCTCTGTAACAGTGTGAAGAATATATTTAACCACTGTTGGTAACAAAATCCTAAAAAAAATGTACGTTATAGTTCAATATGTAAACTGCCTTGCAAAATCACAATCTTCTTTTATTATGCTATCAGTCACAAAACTAACTGAAAAGTTCAAAACATGTTCAACTGAATACTTTCTCTAAAATACTAATTGCATAATTACTTCCTGTTACTTAGTCTGGGAAACACACACACATAAGCAACAAACTGTGGAACAGACCAAATATTCTGTTTTCTAAACACAGTCGTGCAGACTCTTAAAAGAGGTGAATGGTCACATTTTTAACTCCTTACACCTCTTTTTGTCTGGCATTTTGTTATTCATCATGAGGAATATATCTAACTACCCACAAGCCAGAAACAAAACACCACAACATTTAGTAGATCTGCCGCTGCCCCCCCCAAAAAAAAAGAAAGAGAGAGTCCCCAAACTGGATTTCCTCTTTCCCTTCTAAAGCACAACACACCAGATTCTCAAATTCAGCTGATTTGTCTGCATAACTTCCCACAGAAAACAAAGCTGTTGCTTTCCTATGACATTAGACAATGAAAAAAGTGTGTTTTTTTTTCCCCTTGGCTTTTTCCTCACAACTGATCTTCACTGACAAATTAGTTGCTCCCTTTAGCTTTCTACGACATGCTCTAAGGTTTCCTTAATTAATCATTTCTTGACTCAACTGAGATTACATTTGTTAATGCAAAGGACTTGATAAGCCAATAGATGATAAATAAATATTCACATTTGTGTAGGCTACATTATCATCAAGCAAACAGATCACATGTAAATAAAGATGCACAAACTGATTATCAGATGCTGATTAGCTGTCAGTTTCATTTTTCTAAATCTAAACAGTACAGATGATAGCAGCCTTCAGGGCTGCGTTATTTCATTTTATAAAAATAGGGCTATAAAGTCTCTCTGAAAAAAGGAGAAAGCTTACTTGTAATTGCTGATTATCAGTTGCATTACTGTGGATACTATGGCCATATGTTTCCTTCTGTATCAGACAGTTAGGCTTTGAAAGACAGTAGAAGAATAAAAAGAGGTAACCCCAATATTATTAATAAAAACATTACTGTTTAATTCTGTTCTACTATAGAAGAATTACTTCCCCTCTGCTGCATATATCCTGACATCTTTCAGTATTTAATTTTCAGGTCTCAGAAGCTCATGTACGCTTTTTCCTATTTTTTTTTAAGTATATAAATTTCATGCCCATTAAACAAGTTCGGTAAAAACAAAAAAACCCTCTGTACCTGTTTAGTGCAAAGAGTAGAGATCACCAGGAAGCCACTCATAGATCTGAGTTTATTAGCAATAATCTGCATCATGGCATAGACTAAGCATCCTGAACTTTTCTAACTTGCATCTGGCAGTAAACACCCAGAAAAAGATAAGATCCTGCTGGAGGTAAGAGCATGATGTATTTCTAAAAATGCCCATCATTTGCCAACCTTAAGCTAAAGCAGAGCATATATGAAGTATCTAGGGAACAGTCTGCTGGATAGATCTGGCTTCCTGATACCTCCTCAGAGTATTTCAAACAGGCAAGAACATGAAATAATTTGGCCCACTATACACGCAGTGACTGCATCCATACTTAAATAACAGATGATATAAAAATGTACCTTAGATTTTCTGCCAACTGGTAACTTACATACTATTCTATCTTGTATTTTCCTGAAGGCACTGGCACTTCATTTTTTCAATGGCAGTCCCATTTTATAACAAATCTTTTGAATAACGAACCCTTTTTATACACATACCATCCTAGAAAAGTAAAAGGGACCACCTAACTTCTCTCTCCCTATAGATCAACTGTGAGAAACTAAGAAATTACGCTCTTGTGTATTACCTTGCACAAGCTTGGTTTCTTAGTCAGGTATGGGAATACAGTAGCTCTTAAGAGCCTTGGGAAGATAAGATTTGCATTTGTAGTAGCTGCTGTAAAAGAAACAGAAAATAATTTCTGGTCCCACGGAACTCAAGAGTCTTCAGCACACTGTAAGAGGATGAGTCAAATAGAACAGAGGTGAGGATTTATAATCATAGAATCTGTAGGCTGGAAGGGACCTCTGGAGATCATCTAGTCCAACCTCCCTGCTCAGCAGGGTCACCTACAGCATGTTAGACAGGGTTGCATCCAGGCGGGCCTTGAATTTCTCCAGAGAACGAGACTCCACAACCTCTCTGGGCAACCTGGTCCAGTGCTCCGTCACTCTCACAGGGAAGAAATTCCCCCTCACGGTCAGGTGGAACTTCCTGTGCTTAAGTGTGTGCTCATTGCCTCTTGTCCTGTCACACGGGACAACTGAAAAGAGTTTGGCCCCATCCCCTTGACATCCTCCCTTCAGGTACTTGTACACATTGATAAGATCCCCCCTCAGTCTTCTCTTCCCCAGGCTGAAGAGGCCCAGCTCTCGCAGCCGTTCCTCATAGGACAGATGCTCCAGCTCTCTGATCATCTTCGTAGCCCTATGCTGGACTCTCTCCAGTAGCTCCATGTCTCTCTTAAAGAGAGACAGTAAGGAAATATTTAAGACAGTAAGGAAATATTTAAATGAATAAATTAGAAAAAAAAAGGTCACCACTTGCTTGAAAGGATATCTCCTTACTGTTAAGCATAATAGTAAAAGTATGTATGGGGGCATTGTTTTGGGTTTTTTTCAATAGCACATTTAAAAACGAGTTTAATACTGATTTTAGGAGTTGTGAAACGCTCAGGAAAGAGCAGGAAGCTGGCAGGTCCTGCAAGTAAAATGAAGGAAGGATGCTGATGGACGGCTTAATTGCAAGATTCTATCCAACTGAAGCAGAAGGAAGAGATCCAGAAGAAAATTTATATAATTAGAGTAGTAAAATAGAAATGTGATCACATTGACTTTGCATGTGTTTAATACTGAAAATAGGGCTAAAATAGGGGGGAAAATGGCAGTCACAGTCTAAACATTAAGTTGACAATATTAAGTATTTTACCAATACTCACTATAACAGAAACACCTAATAATAGTTAGTCATTTTTGACTGAAAAGGTAAATATTGGGGTGGCGTATCAGCATGGCAGCTAGTTCCAGCTAAGACCTATTAAAGTAGATACGAAGAAATTCAGGACATCCTACCTTTCCTGTGCAAAAATGTCTTTGTTCTAGCTCAGAAAAGAAGGGAAGGGAGGAAAAAGAAGCAACATGAACATTGTTTCCCCCATGGTGAAAAGCAACAGTGAACATTTGGACTTTGCAACCTGATGGAGGCAAGACAACATTTCAGTTCTTTCTGAGAGGAAGAAGAACTGCTCTCTGTGATCAACTGAAGCTTCTCCAGTGTATTTTATAGTCAATCAAAAGTTTGAAGTTAATCAATGTTCAGAACAGCAAAGCAATCATATGACTCAGATCAACAGAATTTAGTAGGGAGCTGCATACTGCTGTTTCAGCTGAACATATGCAGACAGAGCATGCACCAAAGGAAAGGAAAAAGTCTGCTGCTGAGGTTGCGTCCCACTCACATTCAGACCACAGATAGCATTAACAGAGTAAAACTGGCTACAATTTTTTAAATTCAGATTTGAATGACCTATTAAAAAGCATTATCAAGAAAAATGTACTGACTTTGTTTTTAATGGAAGTGTTTATTAGGTAGAAAGACAGTATTATTATAAACCAGCTCAGTAACTGTGATGCAGCATAATATGAACAACACAAGAGCGACCATGTGTGGCAGGGAGCAAGTGTGGATAGTAGACTTTGAGGTAGAAGAATGTTTAGCAGAAGAAAGTAACAAGGTAGAGTACAGAGGCGTGGGCAGGCCCAAATATGAAACTTGATCTTAAAACATATCCTACAGGAAAAAGACAGAGCTCCATAAGAGTAATAAGGAAAGGAACAGTGCAGCAGGTGTTTTGATATGGATCAGAGGTAAAAATTAAAACCAGAAAGGATTAGTACATCATGCTTATTTAAATGAATTTGTTTGAAAATACTTCTAGTTAGCAGTGACTTGAAGGCTGAGTTATATATGAGCCTACAGTAAGTGACTGAAAATCTGTGGGGCAAGAAACTGTGTTATGATTTGCATATTCACACGTATTCTGCTGAATAAAAGACATTTGTCTCTCCTGTTCAGTTGTTAAGTAACTTCTCACTGCTCCTAAACAATTGTTGCCTCTCCCAGTTGGAACTGGGTGCATCACAGAGATGTGCAATACTGTGCTATTACTTAGGAATTAAAATATGTAAGTTCAGACATGATTCGGCTTCCTCCACAGCTGCAAGTAAGATTTTTCCGTTAGCTTTTTTTCTGTGCAAGTGATGGTTTTAATATCCTTACCACACTGTAAACACCCAGCTTACAAAACAGATGGATGACTAAAAAGATGACAACAGCTTCTTGCAATGAGAGGTAAAGAAAATAATGCATCTGCAAGAACATGACTGAAACATTTCCCTAAAGGAACTCTCTGACAAAGAACATAATGACTAAGTCACCTTTTAAATATCCAATGTGGTTGTGTCCTTTTTTTCAGTGCCTTTCTTTTACAGAGATTTTGAAGTGTTTTTTTATACATCATCTCTTAACATATAGAGCAGTACCTCCTGTCTTGTTTAAAAACGGCAATTTATTTTTTGGTTATTTTAACAAACACAAACTGAGAACAAGGTCAAATCTTGCCTTCAGAGACTTGCATCACAAGGTTGAAATTCTTAAAAATGTTGTATTTTCAGATCATACGGTCTTCATGCAGATGCTGTAAAAGCCAATTAGAGAAGCAGTTTTCATTCACATCACACCAACATAAGTCCATAAAGAACTATGCTGATGTATATTAAGTAATAATTACCCTTGCACTAGTCTTACCGCAAGTTAGTGTACTTCTTGCACACTTTTGAAAGTATTGGCATACTTTCATGTCAATGAGTTACAGTTGATCTCAAATATTTGGGCTAACTTTTGCTAGTTTGTGATTTTTGTAAAAGCGATGGGAATATTTGTAGGTCCATACCTGAAGTATGAGACATGGCAGCTTTTCAAGAAAACAGTGGTCAGACAGAAAAATTGCTTTTCTGAGTGAAGATTTGAGAGGGGAAAAAGTTGTTGCACTTTGGAATGAGACTTCAACATTTCTTCAGACAAGAATCCTCAAACGTTTTTTACAGAAATTGACGCAATATTTTTGCTTTGACTTTTCAAAACAAACTCGAGATGACATTCCTCAAGCTCTCTGAACCCTAACAGTACAAGGAGCCAAGCAGCTTAGACCCATCCCATGGTTGAAAATCTGGCTCCAGACAGGCAAAATGGTAATAAGCTAGGCAACCTGCCTAGTTTCTGTCAAGAGTAACTAAGAAAAACCAACTTTCTCCCACAGAACGTTTTGATGACATTGAATCAGCATTTTTTCAAACAGTCCTACCTGGACTTGTATTTGGGGGCTAGTTTTGAAAGATGGACTTAACATAGAAGAGCACATTCCTATCTCAGAGAAAGCAAATGAGACTCTTACTGACCTTCTCATCAAAAGTTCATCTCCCAGGGCATCATTCTTTCCATTTGGGCAAAACATTGACACTCTTTTTAAATATGTATGTATAATATATATATGCAAGTGTATATAAAAATACGCATGTAAAGTTACACCCACAGGCTCTCAGCTTCTTAGCTGGAACATTATGTTTGCTGATGTCCTACTATTAATTCAGTGTCTGTAAAGAAATTGATGAATGTATGTGGAATAGACCATTACAATACTATTATTTCCTTAACAAGCTACTTGAAGAGCCTGCATGTTTTGCTGGAAGATGAATCTGAGACTCTAACACTCTGTTCCATGATAGAGCTTTTCAAGAGCAAAACAAAACCAGACATACATGTGTTAAGACAAAAATTCAGTCAGAATCACAGAACCACAGAATGGTTGAGGTTAAAAGGCACCTCTGAAGATCTTCTAGTCCAATCTCCCTGCTCAAACAAGATCATCTAAAGCACACTGCACAGGACCCTATCCAGACAGCTTTTGAGTATCTCCAAGGATAGAGACTTTACAAGCTCTCTGGGGAACCTGCTCCAGTGCTCTTTCACTCTCACAGTGGAGAAATCTTTCCTCATGTTCAGACAGAATTTCCTATGCTTTGGTCTGTGCTCATTGTCTCTAGTCCTATTGCTGGGCACTACTGAGAAGAGTCTTGCCTCATCCTCTTGACACCCTCTTCAGATACTTATACACATTCGTAAGATTCCCTCTCAGTCTTCCAGGCTAAACAGGCCCGGCTCTCGCAGCCTTTCCTCATGGGGGAGTTGCTTCAGTCCCTTAATCATCTTAGCAGCCCTTTGCTGGACTCTCTGTAGTAGCTCCATGTCTCTCCTGTACTGGGGAGCCCAGAACTAGACACAGTATTCCATATGTGGCCTCACCGTGGCTGAGCAGAGTGGCAGGATCACCTCCCCTGACCTGCTGGGAAAGCTCTTCCTAACATACCTGGATACTATTGGCCTTCTTTGCCACAAGGGCACATTGCTGGCTTGTGGTCACCTTCTTGTCCATCAGGATTCCCAGGTCCTATCCTGCAGCACACTTTCCAGCAGGTCAATCCTCAGCTTGTACCAGTGCATGGGGTTATCCCTTCCTAGGGTCAGGACCCTGCATTTCTTTCTGAGGAGGCACTCTGTCCCTTCATCCAAGTCACTGATGAATAAATTGAACAAGACTGGACCCAGTACCGACCCTTGTAGTCACTGCTAGCCATCTGCAGTCCTTCAATTCGAACTTATGCCACTGATCACAACCCTCTGAGCTCTGCCATTCAGCCAGTTCTCAGTTGACCTCACTGTCCACTCATCTAGCTTGCACTTCCTGAGTTTGCCTATGAGCATGTTATAGCAGAGAACGTCAACAGCTTTGAAGACAAGGTAGATGATACCCACTGCTCTCTTCTCATCTATCTATCCAGTCACCCCATCATAGAAGGCTATCAGGTTGTTTAAGCATGATTTCCCTTTTGGGGATCCATGCTGACAAGTCTGGGTCACCTTCTTGTCCTTCATTGAGAGGTATGATTGTTTCAGCAAAACATTGGTATCTCAAGGTTATGCATCGGGAAATAGATGAAGGTGTACAGAGTGTGATAAGAAACTGGTAGACTAGCACCTGAAGCAACACTTACCTTAAGTTAGTAACTAGTCTGTATTGCATGAAACACAGGACAGCAGCAGGCGGTAGTCCACATTCACTGCTAGAACACACCAGAAGTACGTACTTATTTGCCTTCTAAAGATGCAGACTGTGTTTACTGTATCTTTTAAAAGGCAAATCTATAGTTGGGGGACATATGCAACATGCCTTTCACTGTAGTGTAGTAGTAATACAATCTGTGCTTTAATTTAAAGTAATTTATACCCTTGAATATCACATATGAAGACCTCAGGAATTACAGATTCTCTCATAGTTAGTCTTTTCTACATTCACGTGCTTTGCTTGCAGGAGGGATTACAGAATGATTATCCTGACATGACTTCTCACAGCTCTGCAATCTGCAGATCTTTATCTTTCAGTGTACTTAAAGAAAATATAGATTTCTTTCTATAGTGTTTCCTTTTTAACTTTTTTTGTTTGTTTCTCTTTGTGGGTGGGGTGATGCGAGGTAAAATTAGATTTTGCCACTAGGCAATTCACTCATTCAACACCTGAGAACCTCCAGGGCATATTCTGTAATATATTGCATTCCAAGGTGCTGGCTTTAGTTTAGATGAAAAAGAGGAGGCATATACATGGCTAATAGTGTCTAGGCATTAATCATCATGGAAAAACACTAGTTACATATCTAATTTTAAGATTAAAATTGTGAGTTTTTTTATCTTGCTGGTACTCAGAGTAGTTACTGAGGTTCCATTTACTCTTGACAAAATTGCAATGGTTTGTGTTTTTGTTTGAGAGCTATTCAAAAAAAATAAAGATTTGCTTGTGGCAGGACTTTAAGATCAACCTTTTTTTTTGGTAAGAAAACACCACACAAATATAATAGGACTTCAACATGATGTTTCTTACAAGTACTTAGGAATTTCTAGAAAGAACATTCTCTCTAGAACCTTAATAGTTGTCAAAAATGCAGGCAGCTGTGGAGCTGCTAGAATTTCTGTGTCAAATACTAAAACTTAAATTACTTTGGAAGGTAAAGCTAATTTGTCTAGTAGTGCATCCCTAATTACTGTAGACATAATTACTAATTAATGTGAAACAAGCATTAAAGACAAAAATACTAATGATCATAGATCAATTACATTGACTGAAAACATATACAACTGTACAAGATAATGTACATAAACAGGCCAGATACTGTTGGCAGTGAGCTACCACGTTATTATAAAGTACCATGTAAACTAGAAGGTAAGTTTTGCTAGAGTGTGTACCAAAAGTACTGGCTCTGTTTCATTTCATTAATATTCTTAATCACATGAAAGGCATCCAGAACAGCAGGATAGGATTTTATTGTGTCTGATGTCAGTAACTTAAGACTGATAATGAGATATTTCTTGGTATTTCATCCCCTTCAGGCCTTCTCAGTTCAGAGCAAAGCAGGCTTTGGAATGTCAAACCTAACGAAGACTTTGTTAAGACTTGGATAGGGGCTGGAACTGAGGTTGTCACTTTTTACCCAGGGGAGCTGCAGTTTTTCCTATACAAAAAAAGAGACTTGAAGTTCAAAGAGGAAGTAACAAGATTACTTTTGTACACAAAATTATAAACCTGTTTCTTTTTTTTCAGGTTTAGGCACCCTAATTTCTGTTTGACCATATGAGTTAAAACACTCCTTAGTGATTTAACTCTCCTACTACTAACATTCATTGTGTTAACTATCTTTTCTATGTAAATAGTGCAAACATCAACAAATTACTGAACAGTAACACATTACTTCTTTAGTAATTCTTATATGGCTTTTCTACTGCAGTCTATCTCCCAACAAGGCAAAATAATTGCCCCCCCCTTTTATCTTCCCATACCATTTTCTACTTGCTAATATCTCTAGATGTCTCATTAGCATGCTCTGACACTTACCCTACTGTTATGAAGAACCTACTTCAGAAAAACATTCCTTTTCCATTAATCCTTCATAGTACCAACAAGCCAGCCATCTCATTCTCTTAAAAATCAATCAATCAAACAAACAAACAAACAAAAAATTCGAACACTTATTATCCAGAGAGGCAACTAAATAGGCACAGGTTTGTCTGCATCCTAGTCTTCAAAGCGCCAGACTTAGGATCATAGAACAATTCAGGTCGGAAGGGCCCTCTGGAGGTCACATAGTCCAAACTCTTGCTCAAAGTAGGTTCAATATCTATGTGATAGTTTTCTTCTAGTTTCAAGAATGTTTATATCCATGGTTTCTGTATGTAATAGGGCTAAACTGCATATGAGGTCTAAACCCCAGACAAGTGATGGTGAAAATAGTAATTTCTTTAACTGTATAGCAGGTTACACTGACTATTGTTTGAATATGAGCTTTATACAATCTGTACAAAAAAAATTTAAGACAACTTAAATATTTTTACGCTCTTGTCATCATGACTTTGTGCCTAAAATTAATTTTTTTCATGACTACTCTGCAAAGATATTTCAATACACAGCATCTTGTCAGATCATGAAAATATTTAAATGTCACTGAAGTATACGTCCTTCATTTTTCAGCAGCAGGTTGCAAAATAGCTTTGTAACAAAAGGCCAAATGCTAGCAAACTATTTTTTTAAAAAAAGTGAGCTTAACCAAATTTCTTTAAAACATTTTAAAATTAAATTACACTAGTTTTTAGGTTCTACTATATACATTTCCTCATATTTGCCCTTTTAGTATCCCTTGCATTAGTTGACAGTTTCTATTACTTCCAAACTCATCAGTTAATAAAGCTATGCCTTAGACATTTACGCTAAACAGATGTTGTTTAGTTTGAATGTAAGTGAGATTTGTTACAGTCTTAAAATCTACAACTAGCTTTGGCAATTTAGCTTTATAGCTAGTATTTTTTAAATAATTTTTAAGTAAGTGTATATATCAGAAGTTTTTTTTTAAACATTGTTTTAATTTGCCTATGATTAAGTTTCGTCTTCCTCCAGATTTGGTATTTTGTTCAGGACTGTAGAATGGCATGTAAAAGCATACTGGATTTCACCAGCTGATCTCCAGGACACAGTGGACTCGGGACTTCTTCCAATTCTCAGAAATTTAGTTTTCAATAAAATACTCCATAGGTTAGCATATCGGACTCACAATAGTTTTGCTGTCCGCTTATTTTCCAAAGGCTGTTGAGATCAAATTCTAGCTGTTGTGTATGACAGACTCTGACAGAAGGATGTACTGGCAAAGAAGCACATAGATTTTCTAAAGACTAGGAAAAAGAAAAAAAAAATCAAGTAACAACATGCATCAACTCTTGCTAGTGAGCCACATTCTACTGTCATGACTTACAAGTACTACAAAATATTCGATAAAGAGAAGTATATACATGAGATTGAAGGGCCTAAACCTGTTGTGCAATACACAAGGAGAGGGTAAGCTAGCTGTACTACAGTATCAGTGGAAATGTAAGGCTCAAATCAAAGTCAATTTAAATCCCAAAGTCAATTTAAATTTTCTTCTTTTCTTAAATTTAAAATGTCCTCTTTACCTAACATAAAGCACGGAGCATAAGCATTTGCAGATTCTGTTAGAATTTGTGAAATTATTTTAATATCTCTCAAATTACTTCCAAACTCCTTGTTTTTCAGTCCTTTGTTTCATCTGATTCTCTATTGAACATCGGATAAACTGAATTACTTAGAACGTAAATTATATATGAATTTACTGAAAAATACACTATTAATTCCTTCCACAAATCCACTAGATTACTTTCTGGAACACAGATGATCTCTTGCTCTCTCTGCTGGGTATGTTTGAACATTGCTGATCAAATAGTTGAAATTCTTGTATGGAAGAGTATGGGGGAAATGTTTCATGTTTGGTTGCCATCTATGTGTCTTTTCATGAAAACTATCATTTGGTAATAGAAAAGCTCAAAAAAAATCTCTTTGGAAAATAGTCTCATTATCATTCTTAACAGGATGCAAAATTTTAAAAAATGACATGTTTTAGTTGTGTGTATTTCTACACTTCTCCATGACATGCAGAAAAAGGGTGTAATGAAAATGACAAGCATTTCAAGAATCAAGATACGGATATGTAACTGTTGCCTGTTACAAAAAATGGCATGTTTATAAATCAAGCTGTGCATATTTGTTATGTATATTTAGACAAGTATTTATAAAACAGAAGAGGAAGAGAAGGTATTTGCTACTATAGAAGTGAGCATTCTACGCATTCAGGGCATATTTCTGTTATATGAACTATTGGATTTTTTAATCTCAAATCTTTTTGAACCCAGAATATCAACTGAATTAAACAATGGTCAAAGTAGGAAATATTTTTCAACTCATAATTTAAAACCAGCCTCTCAGGAATAATTACAAAATCCTGGTACTACTTCTAGGCAGAGCTCTATCATAGAATATGTTATTCTCAAAATCAATAGCCTAAAATGTAACTGAAAATGATCAGCTACCTTAGATGTATTGGTCACTATCAGTAACTACAATGATGGTAATTGTAGTACCCTTCACTTATGCAGAAAGGATATTTTCATTACATTTTTGATGTAGTTTTCCACAGAAATTTAAGAACTAAACTATTCCAAAAGCAAGAAAAGTTAGGAAGGAGCTAGCTGAAGGTCATACAAATATGGTAGAACCTGTTCAGACCAAGTGAAACCTCTACACTTTTGGTCTCATCCACTAAATTACGCTTAAGCTGAAAAAAATATTAATTCATAATAAAATAACTATATCTGTGAGCTATTTGTTTTTATGATGTCTGTATTATAAATAAAATGTTTTCTAACACTATATGTTACATAATACTTAGAAACATTATGGTTAGTTCACAGCATAAAGAAACAGCGAGACTCATGAACAACTGACACCTCTAAATGAAGCATTCAAGATATAATACATTAACAGCATATAAGCTTTCAGAAATATTAAGTATGAATTTGCAGACAACCTTGACAGGTTGAAATTTGGTTATATAATAATCTCTGAACCATCATTATTGTTGTGCTACAATAAAATTCTCTCCTGAAGATTACATTTTTTGTAGATAATACAGAAAGTAGGTTAGGACATAATATTCAATTCAGTATTATACTTTCATCCAGAAAATTCTAGTCAACCAGTATATTAAAGAAAAGAAGAAAAAAACAGTAAAAGGAATAAGAAGGTCTTATTTTATTCATCTGCAGCCTACTTCTCTTTGGAATCTCCTTACTCATTTTCATTACTGCACTGATGTAAATTCTGATTCCTCTTTCATTCCTTTCTTTTCCTAATCTCCAGGCTTTCTTTCACCTTATTCTCCATGCTTGGAATATCCTTGGTAACTTAACTAAAAATAAACAAACAGAATGAAAATGAACACCAATAAGGTTCATTTTAAGTCAGAAAGCATATGTCTGAGTTTAAGTACTTGAGCAGTCTTATTGATCAAGCAGTTGACTGGATCTTCAAGCATGCTTACATACTTTCTTCTTCAATTTGCTACCTTTCTGTGCTATCTTACATGGGTTAAAACCAAAAATGTTTGAAGAGGATCAAAAATGAAATGATGGGATTTTTACACAATTAAGAACATACACAAATTAATAAACAGCCAAATGTTTGACCTTGCTATCAATCTCATGCTTTCTAAGATGGAAGTAATATGGAAGAACTATTGTCTACTGCTAAGATTCCATTCAAAATATGAAATTGGAGGTGAGATTACTGACTGATTTCTCAGACACTCAAGCATTGCTTATTAGTGTTTTGCGTTAGAATTGAAAAAAAAAACACATTGTGAAGGACATGAAGCTTCCTTCTCTAATCCAAGTGTGTTTTGTATTATGTTTGGTTGGTAAGACATGTGAGTCGAGGTTATTCAGGATGTTAATATTGGCTATGCTGGTATTTTCTTTAATTTTAGCGATTTTATCTACAGGAAATGTAATTAAGCAACAGTCACACTTGTATCTTACAGCTGCCTCCTTCCTCTTCCTTTCAGTGTTAAACTCTTTCTCTCCCTTTGACTGCTAAACTAAGCATTTGGATAAACCAACAAGTGCTCTTAAGTTCACAAAATACAGGCTTTGCTAGGGAGAGAGGCTATAGACTGATCTCCCCCTCCACCCAGTCTCTGTATTAGCAAAAATCTCTGTCAGATCATATTCTACTAAAAATCCAACCGGCCTTGCCTACTGCATGAGCGTCATTCTACTAAAAACAGGGAGAATTAAAGAAGACAAAAGCAAATTCTTTTTTAAAAAAGTTCTCTTTGCATATAGCCTTTTCTGCGGCATCACTTCTGAAAGCAAGAGGAACAAGAAGAAGAAAAAAATCTGCAATATAATCTATTCTTCTCAGAAAGTGGTTGTATTTACTTCTGTTAACTGAGAAACACTCCCAGCACCTGTAACATTGTTTCATCATACAGTAAGATCCCCTTAGGATTCAGAGCTCTTCTGCAGGGCCTCAAAATGGGGGGGGAGGGGGAAAATCCATACCCTGAGTTAAAACAAGAAGAAAACACACACACATACGCACACACACACACTCAAACACATATTGTACATATTGCAGAAGAGAATAAATGCAGATCAGTTCCTGTATGTGTAGCTTGAACATTCATCCACTCCCAAAACACTAAAGAAAAAAATTTGCAGGTAGTAGATTCAGGGTTAGGTTTTCCTAGCTATTTTTTTTTTTCTTTTAGGGAGAATTCTAGGTATGCAGAGCTATCAAATATCTACACTACTAAAAATCTCAAATATTGAACACCAGGCTTTTCTTCTGAGGAAACAAACTGATCTGTTTCCCTTCAAGCTTTTTAAAGTTTGGAAAGTAAATTTTTCTAAGATTAACCTTTTTCAATGCCAAAAGCAGATAGCTGTCATATGTACTGATGGGAATTCTCTAACACAGTTACACTATGACTGCACAAATACTTTTGCGTTTGAAACTCCAGCTATCTGAATTCACTAAAACATTGATTTAACCTGCATAAAGACAATTTGGACCCAGAGCATATGAAGTCAATGGAAAGACTGACTGTGAAAAATGAAGTATTACTGTCTGCGTTAGCTTCCTGAAACAGCCCTACATTCCTCAATGTAGGAATGCAGTTTCTCAATGATTAATTCCCCCCCCCCCACACACACACCTATCCCTACCACTTGTAACGGCTAGTAAGTTTGGGAGTGTCCTGGGATCTGCCTAGCCAGTGGAATATAATTGTAGTGTATGCTCATATGCTGATAAAATCAAACAACTCCTGGGCAGAGTTTGACAGCAAAAAGTATCAAGGACCATTCCCAGTCTCAGTAGTCCTCCTGCGGAATTTTTTATTTTGCCAGGAAAAGATGGACTGTCTCTTTGATTCTAAACCAGAAGACCCAGCAGTCTTCACACAGCCTCTCCGTTTTGTGAAGAACACTTCGCTACCTAAACACGGGCTGTTCTCAGCCAACTGCAGTCTGCATGTTCTTCTGCCTCAGTCTCCTGTAACACCTTTAAACCTGTTCTATAATCTGCTCCATGCTACCCGTGAAGCAGAGAAGCTGCAAGGATCTCTCCCGAGTGATGTGATCTCTCCCCTTAATACAGAGCATGAAAGGAGGCAGTGGTGCCTGAGGACAGTTAGTAGCTGTAGTAACAGCTTTACAGAGGGCTGACTGCCCTCTCTTTTCCAGTGACAACATAGTTCCAACGAATTCTACATTTCAGGTGAGGCCGACGCTGTGTTCCAAGCTAGACCATAGATTGTCCTCTTATGCTGGCCCTGGAAGGTGGTGGTGGTTGGGAATCCTTGAATGCCAAAGCACAAGCCATTTATTTTGGAGCGAAATCTATTTACAGTTTGGATGCCTCACTTACGGTAGTTAAGTCCTACCCTAACTGTCTTCAGTAACATGCTATTAGATTTGGGGCTGAAGAGTTTTCATGAGCTTTAAAGACCGATGAATTTTACCAGGATACTTTTGACTTGGGTTACTTGCTGTGGATTTTTTTGTTTTGCAAGGAAAAGGTGGACTGGCTCTCTGATTCTAAACCAGAAAGTTACTTGTTTAGGATGTGTAACTCATAGAAACTTTAAAAAGAAAGCTGGGAAAAGAAACCTGCTAAAAAAAGAATGGCAGGTAGATTTCTCTAATAGCTGTCTTAAAGGATTTATAGTTACATAATCCAGCTAGATATTAATGTCATTCAAGTACTGGTTTCCTAATGGCAGATTAAACAGAACACAAAAAATAAGCTTTATAAACATTTTATCAGACTACTAAGATAAGTAGGATTAGTCAACATTATATAATAAATAACACCTAATAAATCTTATAACTCCTTGGAAATGCTGGAAAGTTGTTTTTCATTATCTCTGTACTGAGTCACAAAACCAAGTGAAGAATAACAATTTTGGGTGTTGAAATTAAAAGCCATCACACACCCAGTTCTTCTGATTAGTGAATGAGTGTCAGACAAAATTATTGTTGATTATTAAATGAGAAAAAAAATCCGAAAGGATTAATGATTAAGAACTTTGAAGTGTGTGGAAATCACAAAGACCAGATCTTCCATACTCAGTTCTCATAAAGACAAGGCTAAAATCTATTGCCAACAAGATTTCATCAGGTGAATTAAATAGAGGAGAAATGCTTGGCTGCATGTATCCTAAGGCAGCAAAACATCAGAGTAGCACCATCTTAATTAATCACCTCATTCTTGTAACTGAGTCCTGTAATTCTAAAAATATCCTTTTAAGTACCACCAACAGTAAACTAAACTAAAGCCTTATAGATATCTGGGTCAATTGTTTTCAAAGGCTCTCACAACAACGAGTGTTAGCTAAGGCTCAAACCACGGAGGTGTTGTAGTCAGCAGGAGCTAGGTGCAGTGCTAGATGATAGATGCCTAAGTGTCTTTGAGGCCTAGTCTTCTTTAATAAATGTTTGAGTAGCGGTAACACAGCTGAGTGCCAAGTGATTTGGATATATTGTCATTGTCATTTGCATAGCAGAAGTGAATTTCTTGGACAATTTTTCCTGAACGCCCTCCCTCAAAAGGTTCCCAAAGGAATAAGGTGTCAAATACAAGCCATGTTCACCATAGTTTTCCCAAGAGCAGCTGACCGAAGTAGAGGGGAGGGATGTGCAGGGCAGTGGCAGGCACACGCTCCTGCGCTGCCATGGCAGGCGCCTGTGGGAAGCTTCTGGACTGCCCGCAGGGCTGCGCCTGGGGCTGCTCCAGCCCAGCCAATCCGCTTTGCGCTGGCATCGCACTCCCTGATTGGTGCGTTCAAACCGCCCCAACCGCCCCAACCGCCTTTCACTGCCTGGCTCTGAAGCGGCCGCCCTGATCGCTGCCCCCGGAGGGGTGACAGGGGCAGGTGACAGGTGACAGGCTTCTCTCAGCCTCAGCAGCCCTGCAGGGGTCGCGAACCAGTGGTGAGAAAGGTCTTAGCTGAAGCTCCTGAGCTGTTTGCTTAAGGACCTCTAGCCGCCCAACGCGGGATTGCCCAAGGGTGAACAATGCTGTAGCCTTGGGAGGCCCCAGTACTTTGGTGCACATTGGTGCATGTGTGTGTGTGTGCCAGTAGTTGTACCCACAAAAAACCATCGGGCTGCCACAACTGGGCACAGAAATCACAACGGTTGAATACTAGCAGGTGCTGAGTTAAATCACAAACAGATTTTTGTAACTTCGAGATTCCTTAAGAAGGCAGAACTAAAAGCTTATCTTCGATGAACAAGCAGATCATCAGTGCCAAGCATGTATGCAAAATGATGAATGCTCATGAAACTGCAAATTGTGGGAAATCATGTCTAACTATAATTGCAATCTATATTTCACACACTTCCAGAATGCAAGTGCTAGCTGAATAGAGAAAAAGAGCAGCAAAGAGTTGCCAGCCGGACCCAACAGTTTGGCCCATGTCAGTTCCCAGTGCACCATATGTACAGAGGTGGAGACAAACAATTTGAGAGGCTGTGACATGCTCTGCGAGATAAGTGGAGGTGGTGGATTTATTAGTTAGGATTCCTCTCTGAAACTGTTGGTCAGTCATGGTCAACCAAAATATGGATCCTAACAGCTAGTCTCTGTTACAGAGAAATAGAGCAGTATCTTATGAATTCATAGACTCCTGAATTTTTAAGTTCTAGGGAGAAGAATATTTTTCTGTAACACCCTTGCCTTTCTTCTTACTCTGTTGTGTTCCTAACTGATATTGCCCCATCAAATAGGGCAGCTAGCTCACCAGGAGTAAAGGAATCAGATACTTTAAAAACACAAATATGCTGAGATTCCAACTATAAAATAACTTTATCTCATTCCTCTCTCCTCTGCAGAAAAAGAACTCTGCTTTTACTAGGAGTCTTAAGTCCATTATCTACTTTTCAGTGAACAATAACATATCCCATTGAGCCAAATTCTTGCTTATGGTTTATGCCCATTATCAAATGTAACTAACGAACAGTATAAATTCAAAATGAAGGTGGGAGGTCTCAAAGCTGTATGACCCATCTTTTTATAATCTTAAAAACTGTCTTGGAACAGTTTATAAACACATCTAACTCATACACTGCAAAGTCTAAAATTCATTGCACTGAAAGATGAATAAATGTTAATGTGTTATTATGAGATAATTAAATAGACACAAAATGTGAAAGTTTCTCAAGTTTTCTAGTTTATAAAACTAGAGCTAGTATTTTTAAGAAGAAAATGTGTCCCCACTGAACTGAAACTCCAAATGTGATGTTAACTTAGTCAATGTACATGAGGTGGGGTTAGGTGGAGGGTGACAGTTTTTGTACATGACAGTTTGTCCCAACCTCACCATGTGAAAAATGATCACAAGTGAAAGTCATATGGAACTATATTAATTAATAAAAAAGTCTGGCTTTCAATTTCAATGAAAAGATAAGAAATTCTATGAATTCCATTTTCATCTTATTTGTAGGATCCCCCTCAAAACAATTATTTTTTCTGGGACTTTGTTGGTTGTTTTCAAATCTCAGCTGAAAACAGAGGCTAGTGGGTACAGAAGTAGTGTTAATATTATCTAAGATCAGGAGTCTGTCCTTAATAATAAAAATTAATTAATCTGTGATGATCTTGTGCATAAATCTTCTTTCTCTTTGTATTCGTAACTGACAGTGTTCTCTTAATGGAGGGTGTTATTGGGACAAATAGCAAGAACACTGGTGTTTCTCTGTCAGAATTTCTCTCCTAAGACTACTTGACCTTCCTAATGTGAACAACAGTGTGATTCCAACTGAACCTGAATGAGGTTTGAAAAGAGCTCAAAAATTCTAGAAATCACTGTTTTGGAGACTAGTTCCTGGCATCCTGAATTCAGAAACTGGACATGATTAGAATAGGAAGTGAGGAAATCATGGAAATTATGAAATTTTCAGGCATAGGATGGGGTTACAAAGGAGAGATCAACACGTAAAGAGTGATTTGTTATTGACACACTTTTTTCCCCAAAGCAATGCTAAAACTCCTGGAGTTCCTTGGTAACTTAGTAAAACTAATACAGTTATGAAAGTCCTACAAAAGTTTGAATTGGTGCTGTACTGTTACAGGTGCTGGAATGAAATTGATGGGGCCAGTAATGCAGACTAGGTGGTGACTAAACATAGCTGAATTTTGGCTAAAGCTTGAAACCAAATAATTTTTCTTTATTTCAAAACAAAAATATTTAACGACAATAAATAAATAAATAAGTACCTTCACATATTTTCTCTTAATGAAAAACTTCAGAACATTTCAGACTAGTATGATCAGTTCTTCTACTATTTCTCTTAGATTTACATGAACATAACTGAAACTTTTTTTTAATTTTTTTATTTTTATTTTTTTTACTTTTCTGATTGGCAGCTACTCTTTAAGTTTTTAGGACAGTCATATATAATTTTATATGAGAAAGAAATAAATTCTCCCACTGATTCTAAAAAAATGGGGTTTTTTTAGAACTTCTTCATTGCAACTATTACGTTCATATGTCCAGGGCAAATATATCGTTATGTTGTTGATTTTTATTGATACGGGGTAATGAAATAGTATTAATCAGCTTGCAGGCAGCTTTTAGCTACTTCCAATATTATGATTCAGATCAACAAAATAATCATCGGGTGTAATGTCACCACTTGTCTCCATTCATGCTCTTGACCTTTTAGATTTACCATTAAGGAGAGGAAGACCAGTTCCTATCCATGTTTTGGCAATAGGAGACATTTTCCTGCTGTAGATACAATTTTTTTGCAGCAGAAGTTGCAGCCCAAATGACGTCTGTCTGATTTGGAAGTTTCCTTCCTCTTTACTGGAATAGGAAGTACATATAATTATGGGCTAGTCTATTGATTAGTTTTATAGGAGGAGATTATAAGAGAGGAAGCTATCTGCACAGATAGGAACCTTTTTTTGGCTTTTGAATAGATAAATTTGTTCCAGAATGAAAATATATCCCCCAACAGAAGTAAGTAACACAATGCTTTCAGGGTACTATCGCCTGCTTATTATACAAATTGCATGCTGCAAAGCTGGACAAAGAAAAGATAACTAGTTCTGACAAGAATAATAAAAGAATTTTAATTCTTTGTAACCCTGGAAATGTCCATTATGGGCCAGTTCTCTGCTTATTTGATAGGCTCAGCACTAGATTGCCAACACAGCTAATATTTCCACAAATATCAGAAATCTTATACTGATTGAATATATTATATACTAAAAAAAAAAAAAAAAAAAAAAAAAATTACTTTGAGTGGAAATAAAGTATACAGCAAGCCATCCTTTCATGCAACAATGGAGGATAGGGCCGTCCTTCCCCTAGCTGCATGAACAAATAGTTCATGTCAGTTCTGAAGAGAAATTTACAGTGCAGTTCACATTACATATCCAGTAAAGGACAACTTACCACCTTCAATAATGTCGTGAAGTCTGTCTCGTATTATGGAGCTCTTGATTGCCAAGAAAATTAAATATCTGTTGTTTAGCTGGAGTTTCCCAAGTGGATGGCAGTAAATGCATATGCAAGCCTCCAAATATGGAGTAAATTTGGCAATCAAGCTCAAACGCTGTGGAGCACAAGCATGCCAAAGGCAAAAGTTGTAGTCTAACTATCTGAAGATTTCTGGACAAACTGATACCAGAGCATGAAGGAAGTGAGCTTCAGAAGGACCTCTGTCCTTTCACTGGCAGCTAGGCCTCAGATGCATAACATAAGTTGATCCTGCGATTTTGCTATTTCCCAGAAAGACCTGTATTCAGGAAACTGCAGGAGGAAAAGAACAAAACACAAAACTCTGCCAGTTCTGCAGGTGCTTCTACATATCCAAAGTGGGACTTCAATGACCTGCCATTTAAATTCTTCATTTTCTCTGTGTGTAAGTTTTGAGGAGAAACCTGGAGATTAATAGGAAGTTGCATCTCTCTATTTCAAAGGATCAGGGCTTTCATAAGGTACTTCACAGTTCTTAGTCAAGTAAAGTTCTTCACTGTGGTGAGTAAGCGACACTAAATTTGACCTATTTTGGGTGTGAGTCGAACAAAGTACATTGTTTTGGCTTCCTGTTTCCTCCACTGACTCCCTTTACAAGTGAATCTCACTTCAGCTGAAACCCGGGCCATTCAGTACCAGAGGTTAAACTGTCTTTAAATATATACATACATATGTATATATGTATAACCCTATAAACTACTTTGGTGGCCTTATTAGTTTTGGTTACATTTAGAACTGATATTAAAACAAGAAAAGTTCCTTTCAAGCACAATTAAGTGTAAAAGAAACTCAGAGAGAGAGCAGGAAGGTGATTGTGGTTCCGTTATTAAAGACATGTGGAAGTGAAAGGTCTGCCCTAGTAAAAACAAGTGTTGAATAAACAAGAGTGGTAGAACCTGTGGCAGAGGCCAGGCCACATCAGGAAAGTTTTTTCTCTAGGGAGGAAAAGTACTTCAGGCTGGAGAGTGATTATGAGTAAAATGAATGTGTAGGAGGAAAGACCTGTGTACACAGTATTGTTAATCAACTTTATCCATTCAATGACAAATTCTTGTCTTTGAGAACCTAGAAGGTTTTGAGAACCCAGAAGCTGTTCTAACTGTTTTTAGAAAAGTGTCAGTATTAGGAAATCACACTTTTAAATGGATGAGAGCAGTGCTTCACAATGTGCATTTTGGTACATTGTGTGTGTTCATTTGGCATACTTGGGCTTCCCTTTGCTTTCTTTCCACATATTTTAATTTCTGAACAGCTTGTGAAGTTTTCTGTCAAATAGTATGCACATAAACGTAGGTTGGCTCTTCAAATATACAAAATGAAATTTTGTGTTATGGATTGAAGTTATGGAGAGATTCTGAAACAATCTTAAGAATGCATTTACACAAACAAATACAATTTTATAATAAAATCCTCATAATATACTACTATCCTTTAAGATTTTCTTATATGTACTACTGGATTAAGCTAAAACACTTATCAGTCCCTATTGGGTAAATATTATATACATACATGGATAAGAACTAAACTGAAAAAAATTTCACAGCCAAACCTCCTTAGGTAAGAAGTAGGTTTCAAGATCTAAAGTTAGTTACAAATTTTGTAGCTAACTCATGCATTTTTATTTTCATAATCAAAATTCTACATTAGACATAATACAACTTTGAATAGGCTGTAGGTTTTCCTATTTCAAAACAGATTTGGCCACTCCTGACAAACCTAGGACTGTTTAGAGATTTTAAGTTATAAAACAGTTTAAACAAGTCTGCCATAACATCCCCAACTGTTGTCATTTAAGATATCTATGACTCTTGGATACTCCTATTACTGTATTACTCTCTAAAAAATTAAGAACAAATTTGAATTATTTGCATTTAGTAAATTCTCTTGCTTGTTTCTAACAATGTTATTTGAGCAAAAGATGTATTGCAATTTTTAGTCTCTGACCTTTGGAAAATGTTTACGGAGTTTATCATTGAAAAGCAGATAAATCTCCCCACTCTTCCATCCCTCCAGTACAATTTCCTGAGGTTTAAAAGTAGTATACTCACACATCTGAGTGCAGAAACAACAGAGTTTTTCCTTCTAGTCTGTTCACATTTTTCCTATTTGTACACTGATCCACTCAAGTAAAAGGAAATTGTGTCCTATATGTGACCTCAAAGTTTAGACAAATTACTTGCTTCCCTTTCTATCAAAGACTAAAACATCCGTACAAATATATCCATGTAGAAGGTAGTTGAGATCTATACTTAATGTGCCTAGCTGTTGGTTTCATCTTTCAAATGTACCTGATAGAATGACTACAGTCTATTGGATTTTGGATCTAAATCTGATTTTACTCCAGAATGGAGTTACACTTTGAAGTCAGACTTGAGACTTACATGAAGTTATATGACATTAAAAGAAACACTGTTTGCCTTACAATGACTGTGGATCTCTGAGATTTGGTGTGTATGCCTCTCATGAACAAAAGTCTTATAATGGAATATTTTGGCCCACTTTTGCAGAGGCTCTGACTGTTGGCCAGTGCACTGCTACCCCTCTCCCAAGTGCACCCAGAGGTGCATTTCTCCTTCATTTTCTTCACCAAAACACAGGCTAAGCACATTCTGGATCTTCAGTGAAGTATGAAATGACAGTGGGCTGAGGGAAACACATGGATATTAAGTATATTTTCAGGGAGGCAGAGGGAAGTTTCTGTAAGATAAGTAATAAGTCCGAGTTTTATATTTTTTTCTTGTTGTTTGTTTCTTGTTGAAAAAGGTGTATAGAATTAAAAAGGAAATAGTCATTTTTGCACTGGAAAAGTGTACTCATTAGTCATCTCTACTGACTACTGTGTAACTGCCTTCCACATTTAAGGAACAGCTCTTTACTTAAATATACATTTAAAAATTTGAACATATAGTTGGTTAATACTGACAACTTTCACTTCCAGGTCAAAGAATTACAGTCCCTCTGTTTATGTTACGTATGAAAGTAGTTAAACCTTTCTAAGTAATAGATCTGAATAACTTTTATAGGGAGCACTTTGTTGCCAGTACGATTAAAAACTCCAAAATCAGCTAAAGATCACACTTTACTCTGCAGAAAGACTGTGGCCCTATCTAAGGAAATTCTCTCATAGTTAGTCTGTATTAAAGATATGTGGACTCTCAAATCATTATTAATGAAACAGAAACAAAATCTGATCTCAGTGTTACCACTACCTCCTGGAATACTGTGCTTTTTAAGATGTTACTTTAAGAGCAAATGGTGTACAATATCAGCAGTATCCTGTTTGTTACATGTGACTCAGCAAGCCCCAATGAGTCACAGTCTTAAGAACATTTCTGTTGCAACTTCCAGGCTAACTAGAAAACAACATTCTATAAATAATTAAGTCACAAGTACTCAAAAGCTTTTTTTCTAGGTAGAAGTAAAGCGCATTCAATAGCATCAGCTGACTTGGGGACTTAGCATACATGCTAAGTATGGGGTTTGGTGATGGTTTCATGCATTGTTGAAATACAAATAAATGACAAAGTACATATTTGTGTCACGAAAATTGGAAAATAACTGCAAAGAATTTACTTTGTAAATGAGATGAGGCAGCCATTTAAATGAAGAGATTTTTCAATGCCACATCTCAGATAGTAAAAGAACATTAGTAGTAACATACAAACAATGTCAAGTTACTGTCATGAATTACAGTTAGCAATGATGCACAAAAATAGATAGTAGATAAATTGTGAAGTCACTCGTTCCCTTTACAAGGCCAGTTTGTCCACTATGTACCAAACTTCAGAAACACTTTCATCATGTTTTAAAACCTCTTCTCCAAGACAAGCTTATTTTGATTCTTTATTAGAAGCTTTTTATTATGGCTCAGAGGTCACCTACTGTTAAAAACAACAACTAGAATTATAAACTTGAAGAACGTTTAAGGATCGAATATATAATCCAGAATATGTAACACTAAAAATGACTGATATTTGAAAAAAATAAATTTCAAACTAGCTATAGGCTTTAGTCAAAAACATGTCAACATCTGAACTTTCAAAATCCCTTAAGTACAATGAATATTTTCAGACTGTTTAAGTTACATTCTATGTTTATTTTCTGTGTTTTTGTGAATTATGACTATACTCCATATATATCCATAATAGTAAATGTATAGAGTAATAAATTCCAACACTCAGAACCCAAAGCATATTTTACTACTTTAAAAATACATATCACTCATCTGCATACAAATCAGTTTCTTTTCGCTATTTATGTTATAAATAACCATATCTTTTTGGCAAAGAATTGGTTCCTATATGCAGCAAATACGAAAAAATTGAAAGACTCTTTCCTGCCAGTCTCAAATTCCATTCCAGTCAACAACACTTAAGGAAGGAGATAACAACTTTCTTCCTAGTGCATGTATTTTCCTAAAAACTAGGCCAAGATTTTAATATCAGCCCTTGTGAAAGAAAAAGGTAGAAACTGAAGTATGAGATAAAACACAACAACATGGAGACCAAAGATTCAAACAAGAAGCTGTATCTGAAAAAATATTTATTTAAGTATAAATATACATAAATAATAAACCAAAATATATAATATAATATTTTGATTTTTTCTGAAATTGAAAAAAATAAATACATTTAATCCCAGTACTATATTTGGAATTCCAGGTTGCCCTATTTGATCACATAGATGTCAATGAAACAGATGTACTTTAAAAACTACTTCATCCGTGTTTTCTTTAGCTGATCAGTTAAGATCATTTTTAGCACAATTGCTGTATTTTGTCTACCAGTTTTCTAGAAAAGTCAAATTATGAGTTTATGCAGCAAAATCTATCAGAATTAAAGAATCAAAGAAGAAATATTTTTACTTTCTTTTCAAATGCTGAATGAATGTTAGAAATATCTGCTGGCACACATCATAAAGCAAGTTTTTCTCTAGATTCGCCCAAATTCCCTTTAAAATCCTTCATGGATAGTTATCCATTTATATAGTGTAATACTTTTGTTAATTCATGAAAATCACTGAAAGATAAAGCCAAATGTATTTGCTGTGTCCCTAGAATGAGTATCAGGAAGGTTCTCCAAACTGCTTCTAGACAGTAGATATATTTTTCATGCAGAGCATTTCGTCTTCAGAAAATGAGATCTTAGTCAAATCACACAGTCAGCTATGGGAAATCATAGCTGGATGTGGACTTAAGAGCAGAATGACATAAAAATGACATTCATTGGAAAATAAAGTTTGAGCTTGCTATTTTTGGAGGGTGGGGGGAGAGGGAGGGAGTACCTCTCTTGTTCCCTAGAACATGGAACTTTTTGCCCTCTCTATGTCTTCCAAAAGAACACATGTAATTGGACGTACTGTTCTTGGCCCAAGCTTGGCTTTCTCTTCATCCATCCAGTTATGCCCTGACAACTTGAGTCAGCAGCATGAGTCAGGATTTGCAACATTCAGTGATTTTGACACAGACAAAATGCTTTCCCTTGGCTTCCAGATTGGATTCTTGGATTTCCAGAAGAAGGTATTTTGAAAAGGTTGAGTTCAGGATGCTTCCCTTCTGATGCTCACCAAGTGTGATGATCTCTTTCTTTGCAGTGACAGCAGAGAGTGAGCTGGCATTGGGTTGTAAGAAACATAGGAAAAGTCACATACTTCTCCGTTACTGTCCTTGTTAACTGCAGCAGGTCAGACAAAGCTGTATAATGATAAACAAAAGTTTGGCTGTGATGATCCTTTGCTGTCTTTTGTTTTTGTGATGTAGTAAATGATACAAATATTTTATCTACTGTCATAGTGAATTCCAAGAGAACTATCCTATACTTCTTTGAAGGCAGATAAATTAACTCTTTAATTCTCTTTGTCTTCAAAGCAGATGAAATTAGGAATGAAAATGAGATTTTACTTGGGTACAGCGTATGCTTTTAGCCTAGATGTAATGGGAAGAAAGAAGCTGATAACAGTACCGATACCTCTAGCGCTTCATCGACAAGCTGTGGAGATACTACAGAATGGTACATATTTTGTCATCTTTTTAAACATGGATGAGCTGTCTCTTCAAGTCAATACAAAAATTCTTTAGTGCACCGCATTGCTCAAAAATATTTATAACACTGACTTGAGTTCCAAATTTCCTTCAGAGAGTTTAGTGTTCAAGTTTTTCTTTTTAATTTTCTTGGCTACTTTCATTATCTCTATCCATTATGACTGAGAAATGAAATAGACATTTGACTACTTTTGTTCGAATTGGTGCAAATATAAAAATTTCCTTTATACCAGCATCTGTATCTTAAACTTCTTCTCTGTACAATGTCATATCTCACCAGAGTAACACAAAAATTGAAGCACAATATTTTAAGTGCTTCCTGTTAACAGCTGAATTTTGACAAAGTATCCTGTTTTCATTTCTATAACATCTATGTAGGCCTGAGGCAAGTGCAAAGGTAAAAGGAAATGAAAAACAAGAGAGCTTTTTCAAATTAAAAGAAATAAAAACTACAAGTTTAATTCTGTATATAAAATGGACTTTTGGAGGAAGGAATATGTTT
Organism: Rhea pennata; assembly: GCF_028389875.1. NCBI lineage: Eukaryota > Metazoa > Chordata > Aves > Rheiformes > Rheidae > Rhea > Rhea pennata. Next base: position 114,959,746 of record NC_084663.1, read on the forward strand.
TCATGATGTGTTAATTGAATAATGAACTATAAGATATTTATAATGTACCATTGTTCTTCACTGCAAAGTACTGTAAGTGTTTTGATACTATTTACAATGGAAAGTCTTTTAAGGTTATAAAAGTAAATGCCACTTTGGATATTAATTGGCAGGAAGCAATATAAACAAAGATTCTGAGCTGTATAAAGAGTAGTTAAGCTACTGAGGGATATAAGATGCTTGATGCACTGTAGGAAGTATTATTACTTATATTGTAATAGTGCTTAGGAGCCTCAGGAGTAAGTCATTACTTACATAAGACATTACTGGGTCATAATAAAACTCTATACCCTTTCTCAAACCTAGACTACAGTAGTTGAATCCCAGTAATGCATCCTGCAAAAAATTCTGATGTGTAAACAATCACAATCCAACTGTCTTAAATTTTAAAAGTATTAAAAATATTTTAATGAAATAATAAATATTACTTTTATTTTTAAATATTTTTAAATAGATATATTTTTAAAAATAGAAGATGAAAATACCGATAGCTACCTTTTTGTAAACTGTTAAAAAAATTTTAGCTTTAGTCTGCTCTTCTCTTACTGTTGTAAGTATTCTACCATCACAGACCTTCTTTTCAGGTGCTTGTTTGCATAAAGCCTGGACTTACTGCTCAGTGACACAGCATTGTGGTGAAAAATGCTGACTTACTGTCTTAAGCATAGGCTTTAAGTAGATGGAAGGAAAGGTATCCATGAAGCTTTGCAGCCATTTGTAGCAAGTTGCTGGAGCTGTTCATGTATCACTCTCAGCACTGTGGGATATCGAGTTCTGCAGTGGTTCCCTGGGATTTCTAAAGTCTATGGCTCCACAGCAACCCAGAATGTCCAGGCTTGCTGCCTCCGAGCTATGGGAGCCCAACTCTCCTTGCTACAGAGCTTGGAAAGCAAGCTGGTGACCCCAGCTTTTCTAAATTCCTGGCTAACTAGCCAGCATCATGGAATTTCCCTGGTATACATTCAGGCTGGAACCAAATTTTAAATGTTTCCAGTTAATTACAGGTTTTAAATCTTACCTTCCAACTGTTTCAGCTATTGATTTCAATAAATAAATTGAAATCTAAATTCTAACTCTACAGCAAAGCTCAAAATCAGTGATGCAGAAGAAAAGATCTTTTAGGGAAGCAATCTGAACTGTGGAGCCAAGTACTAAAGCACCCCCCAAACACCTCAAATATTAGCACTTTCTGCCCTAAACTTAAAGGCAGAGTCTGCTGCCTCTAACAGCTTCACAGTTTCTGACACAAGACAGGGCATTGAGTAATTAAGCACTACATAACGTGATTAATGACATTGTCAGATCACAAGGTGTCTTTGTTAAACCGCTTTACTGTCAGAGGAAAGCCATAATCTTCTTATTATCTTTTCTTCAATTAAATAGAACAGGAATTTATGATACAACACTAAAAATTGAACATACAGTAATCCTAGGATTTATAATAACCATAGAAATTACCTGCTAAAAGTGAGTAAAAACATGCAAAATAGCTTATAAACAAAGCAATACATTATCAAATGTATTCTGAAAATTCCATTAACATTATGAGATTGTATTAGTACCAGGACTGTATTTCATTACAAAGTTATAAAAATCTACTGGTGTGGAATATATTGAACAGAAAAGGATAGTGATTTTTTCTTTCTGTAGCCACTTCATTAAGGAAATGCACTTGGAAGGTTCAATATTATGGCATGTATTTTGAAAAATACTCAAACTGCACTGGAATTTACTATTGCAGTCTTTCTGTCTACATAGATTATACTATACAGAAATATTACATAGAAAAAAATAGCATTTTCCTCTGATTCGTAAGGCATACTTCAGTTTCACGGAAAGGCAGTGTGTTATGAGTCAGTGACTTGAAAGTTGCGAAGGAACATTATGACTATTTCATTGGGTTGTCTGCATCTTTTGTGTTTTTGCATCAATAGCTCCATTTGATCTTAAATATATTTTTCAGTTACTTCTCTCAAATAACAGGCCATCTACTGTATCTGTTGCTAGGCTTCTCCATTACTACTTAAAGAAATCTTCTTATTAGTTGTGACTATGCTATCTCCTATTGCTTCTGTCAAGAAGAAGAAGGAGAAAACACGCAGATATTTTTAAATGCTCATGTTCGTGTTCAGCTGCTCCATGCTGTCTACTAGATCTACTGAGGGGGCACAGTGTATAGGGGAAACTTTATATGAAGTGCAGAAAGGTGTCCTCCCAGAAAGGGTACTTCTGACTGCCTTCACACTTAATGAAGAAATAAATTATAAGAGTCAGGATGCAGGTTTGAGAGGTGTATGAATCAAGTCAGATAAAATATGTCCAGCTTGTGCTGCCTCAGCATGTATTTTTGAGAGGTGGATCACTGGATTTTTCTTTTATACACTGTGAAAAGAGTATTTCTGTTATACTGCAGTATTATAGCTACAATTTGTGCAAAGGAGTGACAATGGAAAGTTAAACTATGTTTGCACAGGTACCAAAGGAACACTGTGAATTTAAGTTTCAGTTTAATTGTTCATAGAATTAAGCCTTAAGAGAGTCAAAAAATAGCAGAAATGATTTCACAGAGCTCTACTAAAGTCCAAAGAAAACAGATACTATAAATTTCAAAAAATATATATCCTTTAAGTGTTTGAAACCAAAACAATGATATGCTAAAAGCTGAAATCTGAAAGAGACAGGCCATGAAGAAGAAATACTAAGATGAAACAAATACAGAAAGGAAACAGTGAACAGTCGGATAGACTTAATTTTCGCTTTTCTTCCACTTCAGATGCAAACCGTTAAGTAAAGCTGTTCACAGTGCAGGATCTTAACACTGATAGTGCTTTTTTCTCTGGTTTCTATCACACTGAGCGCTAATATAGTTAATGAAGCAGCTGGCCTGCTTTGTGTAAAACCTGACTTATTACGGACAAGAAACCTTATTTCAGTAACCTTCATGTCCTGTGAATAACCCTCCTTCCTCTGCCTCTCATTTACATCTGGAGAACTCTTCATGCCTTTAAAGTGTCAGCTCAGATTGAAACCACCTACACACTCTAGATGATCCCCAGCTATGTCCAGAATTCCTCCTCAAGCAACCAAATAAGTCCAGTTATTCTTCCTAGTAGTTAGGAAAATTCAACAAAAATGTCTATATTTTAAAGGTGGGATTCTTTTTTGGGAGTGGGGAAAGATTGGTTGTTTTACTAACTAGTACTGAATCTTATGCAGTTAATTGAATTTTACAATGATTCTTATGGTTTTAGGATGCAAAACTGACCCACAGAGGAATGCAATTGGTGTTTTTACATTAAATTTGCAGCTTTTCTTAAAAAAAAAAAAAAAAAAAAAGTATATCCAAGATCTCTGAATACTTAGTAACCATTGTAGCAGTATTTGTAACTTTATGTAGATCCAAGCTATGTGATTAAACATGTACATTCATTCCAAAGAGACAGATAGCCATATGATTAAACTATAATGCCAGTTTGTCTTGACATGTGTAAGAAGAATTCCACTGTGTTTCCTTCCTCATTCCAATAGTTTTTCTGCAGACATAAACTTCTTCATTAGAAGTACAGACCTGGCCCCACAAAGAAGTCTCTACTCTCAGGGTTTTGTTGAAGTAAAGGAGCTCCATGAAAGCACAAAGGCAGCTTGCACACATACCTGGAAGGGAGTATTGACATTGAAATTGGAAGAGGACCTCAGTGTTTTTTGTGAATGTGCTGGAAATATCTGTAATTTCTCTTTCTCTTTTGACCACAAAATATGAAGAAAGAAAGAAAAAAAAAAGAAAAAAAAAAAAAAAAAAAAAAAAAGAAAAGCCTGAAACACTTTTTTTTTTTTTTTCCTTTTTCCTCCCAGCTGTCCACATCTACAGATTGGACAGCATCCTGAATTTTTGAATTTTCAAGCTTCAGTTCCAAAACATAAATAAAGATACAAAACTGAAGTTTAACAAGGAATAAAGATCAAGTCAGTCACTGTAAAATGACACATGGTTACCTAAGAAGAGAGATGATAAAAATTTTTGAGGCATGCATGCCTACTAGATGTGAAGCATCAGTAAGAGCGAAAAGCAGCTGCAGGTATCAGAGTTATAAGTTAGAAAATGGGAAATACAGAGGCAGCAGCAGCACACCAGCAAATGGTTCTGATAATAGACTGAATCACAGGCCAGATACAAGAAATCATGACAAGAATCATGATGTGATGCTGTTCTTCCAGACCAACATATTCTCCTCTTTAACTTCAAAGTATTTTTCGGTCACCATCCAGCTTATTCATTAATTGCTAAAGAAGTAGTCATTTTTGCTCCAGAAGGACATGCAGCAAGAGGACAACAGTATAAATCATAAAAATGGGGAACCGACCACCAATAGCAAATAGATGAACAGTTACAGGACTGCTATTTCCAGTACCGAAGTATTATGTGCCATGACACTCTGTTACGCAGATGCTGCCATTTCAGCTCTACTTGGAGTGTACCATGGCACTGCATTGTGAAATATAGACCTGTCCTTTAGCACGAAGGACGTGTTTGTTCAGTGACATGAATAATCTCTTGAAAAGACTGCAAAGAAAATTTCACCTTTAATTGTTGCCTATGGTAGCTACGAGTCATTCAGATAATAAAATGCATCCTATTTTTTTGATATATTCCTCACATGAAGGTAAAAATTACATTTAGGTCTTAAAGGCCCAGGCCTATTGTCTGCAAACAGAGCCTGAGCTATGAAGACAACCTTCCAAAGTCTGCAGAAGTAGCTCAGATTTGGTGGTCTTGAAGCCATCTAATTTCTCTTCAAAACAAATTATTCTGCCTATAGTTTTTTCTTTTGTTTTATTGAATACTTCTCTTTTCCAAGCTGTCACAATTAGAGAGCACTGTTGAAGACTGCCAGTACTAGAATGAATGAGAATGAAACTGTTTTCTAAGTAACAGGTGACTCCACTCTAGGTCTGGATTATCCACTCTACAGCTGGATTATAAATGAATTTATACAGGCCACATTCTAATATTAATTTTCACTTTTGTTGAGAGTTTTGCAAGCAAGAGATTAAATTCACTTTCTTGAATTAAAGTCCTCTATTAGAAAGATACATTTGCATTTTTATACTTGGGATTGATTTGTGATGAAAGTTAGTAAGAGTGGAGATTTTCTGAAATATCAGTAACTTGTGACCATCCTTTTTTTAAACTAATATTCAGCAAAAAATATCACAGACTTCAGTGAGATTTAAAATAAGTTCTTAGGAAATGTCTAGAACTAGTTCAGCACCAGGTTAGCCTCATTTTCGTAGAAAAGAAGCTTATGAGGGTATGTTGTCTCTATATGTTTTTGTCTGTTTGCTGTCTGTCCTCGTTTTCCCTAAGGACTTTGGATCCTCTGACACAAACATAGCCAAGTTTTACAGAGAGCTGAAGTCTCAAGACTAACTATAGTCCTTTTGAGTTTGCCAAGTACAGAAAACTTGGCTGTTTTTTTCTGCCTACCAACGCCTTGCTGGCAAGAAATGCTGCACTGTGGGCTCATGTGAAAAATACAAGAAGGAGCCCTCTGAAGGGCCACAGAGTATTTGAAACCCCATTTATTTTGATCAGAACGCCCAGTTATGAGATGAAGATCTAAAAGAAACAATGTTCCATTGCATATGTAACCTTTCTAAAATCAGTTTTTAATAAAATTACTCAAATTCAACAAAATCATTTAACTGAGTAGAAAATAGTCCACACAGCCAGTTCTCTACTATTCCTGCCAGCTATACCACACAGGTTAGAAGTTGAACAGCAAAAGATGCTTTTATTGTAATCAGTCTTTGGCTTTGTACCTTAATACTTATATATGCCCATACACTGTTTAGCAGGCACTTGTGAATATTGGTTTCATTCTCTGGAGACTAGACTCATCCCCAGCATAAATCATAGCATCCCAAAGCCCCTCACAGCAGAGTCTGACAAACCATTTGTTGAACTGGGGATCCTGAAGAAAACTAAGTGCAATACACTCTTTCCAAATGACATTCCCCTTTGGTTACATATGTTTTTTCATAAGGAGATTAAAAAAAAAAAAAAAAAAAAAAAAAAAAACTAATTTCATCTTGCATCTGCTTTTGTTCATAATGTTGTTGACCAGTATCCTACAACAAATACTGGCTCCCCTGGTGGAGCAATAACGAAAGGAGAGATCTCTGCCTAGTATGACACATTCAATCATATCAGGCAAAGAAGAACTCAGTATTACTGGGTTTAACCCAAGGACCCAGATGTACTGGAAATGAGCCCTTCTCCTTCTAACTAACAGACACTTGCGTGGTATTTCAACACTTTTACTTCCACTCTGGATCCAAACCATGAAATGCGGATGTGAGCAAACATTTTACAGGGTTTGGGGTATTTTTAGTTAAGTTAAAACAGACACTTGCTAATTTTTCTAGTTTTGCTGTTGAGTCAGAATATTCTGATTAGAATATTAACATTGACAAAAATTTATGCTGGGCCTTTTTTGCACCATGGGTTGTCCTTCATATCCAACTGCCATATGTTCTGAAATACAAGAGGCCATATATTTGGCTTTATAAGCTAAAATATTATGTCTATTGCTGGGTATTCATTCTAGAATATTCTGAGTCCAGAGTATCTGCTTGCTGTATAAATATTCTGGGCATAGGTATTTTAAACAGGAAAACATTTTTAAAATAACATTTTAACTAGTAAGATGATCAGCTGTTTCCATGTCTCCTTATTTTATTCATTCCAGCAGTGCCTGCATGGAATTACCATGTGATGTATTCATAGAAAGATAAACTATGATAGGCAGCTAAGGATTATACCGCAGTAATTTCACATTTTTCTGTTAAATTAGTTACTATTTATGTAGCCATAATTTTATGTTTGCCATACAGTAGGTGTTTCCATTTCAGGACTTGCTTATCTTGTGTCACTCCGTTTTATCCTCAGCTCTGCCATGTTCAGCTTTTGCACATGCTGTTCTTTGTACTCATGGAAACTCCCCTCTAGAGTAGTAGAAAGCTTTTCTGTTTCAGAAGTGAGAGCAGCTGCCTGTGTCGCTATTCACAGGCATAAAATACCACTTTACTATCCCTACCTTTAAAATAGGTCTTTTAATATATATGCAAACAGATTAATTACTTATATAAGAGATTAATTGTCTACAGAAATATCTCTTGGATATCATAGTATCTATCTCTAAGTTCATACGCATCCTAAGTGATCATTCTTTTACTTTGACAGGAAAAATACACATATATGGCTGGCAAAGGCATGCCGTCACAACTAACATGAACTCAATTTTTTCTGACTGAAGCAAGGTGAGGTAGATAAATACAATAAAAATATGCTATGTGCAGTTACTGAACCGGGACTATGGTGAAACTTATTATTACCTTTCAGAACAAGATCCATTTAAAAACCTGTCCATAGCACCTGAGTCACACATATTTAATGCACAAGATGTGTCAACTTTGTTTTGACTACAAGCTACAAATGTTACATTAATGAGTGCCTGGCTTTGTTACAATCACAGGGAATTATGCTTTTTTGTACATGGTACTTGGATATTCTGCTCAACATATGATACATATGGTATCAACCTTAATTCCATCTCACAATTAGTTGCTATTACACTATTATTACTACTATCTTGTTATGCTAAAGAAAGCTCTTTCACATGAAAAATATTCTTCAGGTGGCAAATGCTTCCCAATCTTTCTACTAAAAATTGATCTAATAAAATAGTGGGAAAATCATCATCCTTCTCTTTTTGAGGGAGACTAACCTGGGGACCAAGGAGTAGGGGAGAAGGAGAAAATAGTTCAAAGATAGATGGGTCTTCAACCTAGAGGTACATATAACAAGCCAATGACAGACTGGTAAAAAATGAAACATAACTGTAAGGCTAATATGCATACAGTTAAATCTTAATTTTTAAGGATATATATTTAGTTTGTAAGATAAATATATAAACAATCTTTTAACTAAAGTAATTTATTTTTTGCTGCATTTTCTCATTCATTAAAAATTAATTTCACAGCAAATTTTCTAATTTAAATTTTTTTGTTCTTTTTTTTGTCTTCTGAGGGCTGGAAATTCTTTTTAACTGTTTATTTATTCAGTAATATTGTGATGAGTCCAGTTATCACAAGTATGTCTAGGAAGCAGCCAATATAAAATGTTGAAAAATAAAATGATCACAAGTGTTAACCAAGTAAAAGCATGAAATGTAAGCTTCACTGTGTTCTCATTATTCAAGTCAAAAGTTATATCTGGGATAATCCCAGTCAGAGATAGTTTCTTTAATTTCTTCTGATATTTTACATTAGTGACATAGAAATGCAATAAAAGGGTAAGAATAATTTTTAAAATTGTAGTCAGCATCTTTGTCTTGCCTAGGTCTAAAACAACTAATACAATAAGAACTAATGATATACGAAGGCCTGGAAGGCTGAGCAGAATGTCTAAATGATAGAAGTTTTACCATCTCAGGCCCATATTTTTTCAGTGGACTTCATAAAGACCTTCTAGGCATTTCAATACCTTAAAAAGAATAAACAAGGTGAATTAGATGCTGAGGAATGGGATTCACAGTTAAGCAAGGATCAATAAGTAGTACTAAAGAGAGAATATGGGTTTAGATTTCCACCTATCCACCAGGCACAAAACTAAGGAATCATATTGCTTTTAACCTTCTACTAAAGGCTGGAGATAATGTTAGGTCTCTTAAGGATTTCCTTCCAGTTCCCTAGCAGGTGGCAGCTGTTTCATCATGTTCTAAAGTGCAAAATTAGCTCAAATAGTTTGAATAGCCAAACAAAAATGGAGTAACTTCACATATGGCTGAGGATCCAGTGGACAAACTGCTTTCTTTGGCTTGCAGGCACAGAGATATGTTTTGTAGAGCAATCTCAGTCACAGCAGAATTCATGATGAGCTTCCCTACAGGATGCCGTGAAAGAAAACAAGTCTCGGAGCCAAAAGAGATGTAAATGGTGGCATAAATACATACTCCTCCACAAGAATATAGTGTGTTAACATCTGTCTGAGAATCCGTAGGAAAATTACAAGTAGGTAGCTTCTGGCAAAGAAAGGACTGTATTTCAGATTATTTGTTTTTATACCTTTGTTTAAAGGGTAATAACAGTAAAATATCCTGAAATAATCACTAATGAGCAGAGATATGGGAAAGAAGTGAGATGGTAAATAACCTAGTTTAATATCCATTTGAATTACAAACAGCATTAATGAACACAAAATAAATTTTATTCACGGTGTTCTTTGACAGGGCTCTGAGATGATGGATGAGATTATTGTGGGTACTAATGTAACTTTCTCCCTATCTAAGAACCTCCTGTAAAGCCAATGTAAGGTATAGAGGTTTAGAAGTGCACACAGATGACAAATTGCAGACACTGAGATGAAACAAGGGATTTTATAGGCCTTGCCATTACACTATGGCAAGTACATACTTGCCATACATACAACTACACAGTGTGCCATACATCACACTGCCCATTTGAAGTGTTGCAGTATGCCTGCCCAAGTGCTGCAATAGCTCTTGAGTACCCCAGTTTAAATAAGGTGTTTGTCAATATTCCCATTAAAATCTCCATCAACTTTGAGTAAAAGCAGCTCCAGCTTGAGTTTAGCATGACTGCCTTTAGCCTTTTTCCTTCTCTAGCACTAACAGAATACATATGGGCCAGTTTAAAAGTCATGTGGGGTTTCTGTGGGAACTGCCTCCACACTGGCTGGGTCCCACCTCAGCTGCCTAATAACAATCATTAATAGGACACAGAGGGAAATAATACAACTTCCAGATTTAATTTCCATAGCCACGTCCAAGTCCATAACAGAGCAACACCTCTTTCCTTCCCACCCTGGCTCTGGTTTGCAACCTCTGTGGGACTGTGCTCCTGAAACTCCACTGGGAGGCAGGGAAACTGGAGGCTCACAGCAGCAGTCTGTCTGGCCCATGCTTCTGGATGCAGTCTGCCTGGCTGGCAAACATGAGGTCAGCTCACTTTGTCATCCAAAGGGCTCTTCTGCATCTTAGGAAGGCACTGATTATCCAAACACATCCTTCCTTTATGTTCCGGTGAAGGGAACAAGTATCATCATCTGCCAATATGGTGTAATCTGCCTCTCAGATACACCCACCAGATTTACGAGTGTGAGGTGATGTTCATCTACTCTGATCTCCTAGCCAAGCTGGGGGAAATCCAGAATGTCCAGCGGTGCTGGGGATGGACACCCGAAGCTCCCGAGAGTATCTGGATCACAGGGTCGTCCTCTTGTCTTTGTACAGAGTATGCCTGGCACAAAAGAGACAGTCAGGTGCTGCTGGGGCAGGATGTAGAACATCAATATCCTTTCACGCAATAAAATAGTATGGCCTATAGCAAAGAGTAGAGCAGTCAGATGAAAGGAAGAGAATGCCTGTGTAAAGGACTGCTGGGATGTAGCCACGTGCAGTACAGTTGTTACAGAAGAATCCCAGCCTGCCTGTCAGATGACTTCATTCTTCGTTTTTCTTTCTCCCACTCTAGTGCATGTGTGGCTTTGTCCCACCAAATTACACCTCCCTGCTGTAGTTTCAACAGCAGGAACTGTAACTTTTTGTTTGTTTGTTTGTTACACATATAAACACTGCATGTTTTCTTCACTTTTGTCAATAGCAAAAATGCATACTATGGGCAAGCAATCACAGAAGGTTGCATTTTAATAGGGGAAACTACAATGAGGCTGTGTGCTGTGGCAGCCTACTGGGCAAGCCTCTCAACAGCTAATTTATGGGGCTTGTATGGTCACATGAAGTGCAGGAGCCACTTGATACTTTTATGGAAGATCCTGTAATTGCCACTTGATCACAATGTCTATTAGCACCATTTAAATTCTTACATACTTTAGGAGAAATTTATCCTTGTAGAAAGTAAACATGCAAACTTATGTTATATTTAAGCACCCAGTCTGAGATTAGGTGGTGCATACTTTCACACTGTCTTGAATAGAAGTATAATGGTAAGATTCAAGATCAGTATTCAGGGAAGCTGTGGTATAGAGCAGAGAAGATAGCACAGTTACCATGGGCATCAAATTATCTATGAGCGGAGTGCCACAATACTAGCACACAATATTTAAAACAAAATAACAAAAACCTCAACAACTTAAAAAAAAATGTTTCTTTGTTTAGGAAAAAGGAGCTTTTTGGACTAGTAAATTTTAAGTAAATTTCAACTCTGCTTTCTAAAGCTCCTGAAATAAGAGTTTACAATGGAAAAAATGAGAATATTAAAATTATACTGTGATACTGTCATATACTATTATAATAAACAAATGCTTCTTTCTGGAAATGTGCACATGGTTTGGAGGTAAGGACGGCAAAAGGTTTTTGCCAGCAGCCACTGCTTTAGGTTAATGTAGTATAGAAACAAAAACGTACTTAGTTTGCAATAAAGATTTTGGTTTTGGCCATCTGCATTTTTGTGCATGAAACTTCACAGTAGGATGTGCGATTTGTTTTCCATTTCAAGCCTCCTGGGTAGTCTCCTTGATGTTTAATGTGGTGTTTTAGGTCCTAGTCTTCTTGTAATCCTGATCTTGCAAACAGTCCAGTACATGGTCCATCATGCTGAAGTCACTTCACTCCTCAGATGTATGCAGTCAAGCAAGTTGGGCGTTCATAACCTCAATTCTTTTCCATAGTTAAAGAGTCAACAATCATATGTTAGGTATCGACATCAAAAATGCACTTTTACTTAGCCCTAATTATAAACATCAAGTGCATTCTTATTCAGATCTCAGAACACAGAATTTTTTAAAATGATGAAGATCTGTGGGAACACCTTGATGGATCTGAGAGGATTGCATCAAATCCTCAAAAATGTCTAACTGAGCATTAGCTAGAATAAACTAGAACTGTAGAGCCTCATTATTAGAAATTACAATGCAGTAAATGTTCTGAACTTACAGAATATGTGCTGTGAATTACTATATTTCCTGCATTTGTTGTCTGAAATATTTATACCCTCAGATGAAAGTATTTCACTAACTGGAGCAAGATTTTCAAATATGCTACTGATTTTGAGTGTCCTGATTTCAAATTTTAAATAAAGACAAGTAATAAGCCTCAATTTGAAAACAAACAAATGAACAAACAAAACCCCGGGAAACTTTTTAACTGTATTGTCCTTCCTCCTGTCTCTAGTTGGACATTCTTTGGATGAGGAACTTCTTTCATTGCCCATTTTTCAAAATCTTGGCCAACAGCTAACCTCTAATCTCTCTTCTAACGATAATGACGTATTCAAATGGTTTAATTTTTGAACTTCATTTATACAATAACATTTTCCAGTACAAATTTGTTTATAGAAACAAAGGCAGCAACTGTGGTTCATTCTCAGTTACACTGAGGCTAAACTATGCTGATGTAGCCAGTATATGAGGACTTCTCCACCACAAGAGGCCATCACTGAGAATCAACAAACACCTTCTACATCAACGATCTCCTGTTGTCATCAAAGGAGACAGCTAGAGAATACCATGAACATGCTAGCTTCTGAAGTATCATCTTAGATGACCTTTTTGCAGCTGGTATGTATTGTTCTGCCTTTAGATGTTTGAACTCACTTAACCTACCTTCTTTTTTTCTTTCTATGCTGGTGAACATAGGGCAGTAGGGAGCACCATTCTAAGTCAGGTGTTTATGTAGTATGCAAGCACTCCAAAAGTGCAAAGGTGGAGCTGTTCTGCAGGATATCAGTAGTAAATTCCTCCGGTAAAGGCATTATGGACAACAGATGAGAGTATAAACAGTATTGATGCTATGTATTTAGAAAAGGCATATGGACTTAGAGAGAGCCCATACTGCACATTTTGCTTGTATAAGTAAAAGTCATAGCAGACTAAAAAAAAAATAAATCCATCCATCATGGATGTTCTTGATTATCACAGTAATACCTCATACAGATTAAGTTGTCTAAGATAACATTTATAAAAATTCTGTTTCTTTAGTTTTGTTTAGCGTTATCCTTGGCACATTGGCAGAGCTGATAAAAGAATTGATTGCTTATTTTTTAGTATGCTCTTTCTTCAGAATTATGCACAAATGAAATTGGATTCAATGATCCCTCAAAAAGAATGTGTCATTGTTTGGAATAGATAAGGTCTGCACTAGTATTCATGCCAGATTGGGGAACAGAATGGAACATTCAGATCCTCACTAGTACTACCATGGGACTAGCCTTGCAGCATTAAATAGTAGAAACTCAATCATATCGTGAATTATATTCAACCTGCCCTGGCTCCAGAGAGGACATAGGAATGCTGCATCTGACCCAAAGTGGAATTTTGGATGATGTCATGATTACATGCAGCCTGAGAGATGTTTCACTGTCATATAGTGTCCAAGTTAAATACAGATGAATTGTATACAAAGGGATCAGGTCACAGATTCTGGAGTGAGTGGATATAAACAGTTTCCAATCAGTTTTATATATAATAAAATAAACATTAGCATCAAATTCAAACCAAGATGATGTAACTATTGATACATGCAGATTTCTGAATATTCCAAAACTTAGATAATAGCAGAAAAAAAAAATCTCCTGACACTCAAAAATGGGTTTGATTTTTCTTCCATTTTAATATAACTGAATAAATAAATAATAAACAAATAAATACAACATTTGACATAGCAGTCTTCCTGTAGTACCTATGAATGCATATGAACTTCCCTCTGTTCAAGGTTTACAAGTAGCAAAGAGGAGACAAAAACAGAAGTTATGGTATTACCCAGCAGTTCTATGGTAACACAGGTCCCATGTCATATGGTGCTGTGCCCTGTCTCAGAATTTCAATTTGACAGGACATTGCAACCCCTCAACTAGTTTATGGCAAGCGTGTTATGTGAAACACAGCCTGCAGGACTGTTTTAAGTGAGCAATTATTTTGTTCACAAGCATCTTTGCCAGCAGTTTGTATCCTTTCTTTGAATGTCCAAGGTTGAAGGAAATGGCAAAATTATTCTTTCTCCTCTAGATTCTGTTTAGGGAAAAGAAAGCTTATAGCATTTTTACCCATGATTTTAGATGAAAGCACATTCAAAGTAAACACATAGTCCTATTCTCCTTCCCTGCTGCAAAGATTATATTTGTCCCTTATCTAAAAAAAAAGATAATGGTTTCCAAGTCTAGTCTGCTCTGCCATCCCATTTGCTTTATTCTCTGCCATGAAAGGATTGAACCATATTGATGCCACAAACGTAAACAAATGTCTACGGATACTACAGGCTCATTCAGTTAGTGATCTTTTCACTTTTTGAGCCAATGAATAAATAGAAGAATTATCTTTCTGGCATATCTTTACCCTTACCCTCAAACTTCACCTCAAGGCAAGATGCATTCTAGTCTCCAACCACTGTGGACCCCCAGCTCTTAACCAGTCCCTATATTTAAAACATACCAAAACCGAATTAGAAGCACTGTTTTCCTGGAAACACCATTAATAGCTTGATGTATTCTATAGGTATATGGGATAGTTTCTGTATGAATCAGTGAGTCTGCCACTCTAATTACCTATAAGCATTTGTTGCGCTTCTTACCACACAGACCATTTCCAGCATACTTTGAGCATTTGACATTCTGTACTTATTTGACACATGACAGCAAGAGACTGACATCATTTAGTGCCTTAGCATTAATTAATCTTTTTTTAGATAGTATTTTAAAAGTAGTTTAGCTTTTGGTTAGTGTATTTACCATCCTTTTTCCCTTAGTTATTTCTTTCAGTCCCTTAATAAATATTACTTTAAAACTATGTTTTATATTTATTATGTCATCTGATACCAAGAGCAATCACACAAACTTTTAAAAAGAAAACTAGAGTTAAGCCTGAAACAAAATGCCAGATATGAACGCTCTTAAAAAATTCTCTGGTTGCTGATTCAGTTACTGCATGCTATACTTGTATTTTGTTAAAGTGCAGATGCATCTTGGTAGAAAAAGGATACAAGAGCAACATATGTTCTTGCAAGACTTCCCATATTTTGTTGCAGCTGCCAATATAACAACTGATACTACACCCTCCACAAAAAAAGATCTGTAATCATATAGACTGCATCTGAAACAATATGCAGATAGATACCACAGTCTGGCCATAAACTCTGACTCAGACTGGTGATTTACTCATTTACGCTATGGTTATGTACAAGAGAAATTAAGGAACAGAATGGGATGGGTCAGGGATCCACATCTTGATGTGGAGTCAGGGTATAGCTAACAGCTTCACTAAGTCCTTCAGTTTCACTAGTAAAGTCAAGCCAAAGCGTAAAATTCACACTCTGGCATTGACTTGGTAGAAGTTTTGCTGTGCTCACTACTGCTTACTGAAGATACTGCCAGGAAACTGAAGACACCATACAGCACTACATAGAATAGGAGTTGTCAGGAGGGTATGGCAAGGAGACTGTCACAGAAATTCAGCCAGCCCGGTACCAGTACCTCAGGAGCCTGGGCATCTTCTCTGGCATCGGGCACTCCATCGCACATGAGCTAGAGACATTGCACATCCTCAAAGTGACACAAATGCCACAAAGATATTCAGAGGTTCCCACAGCTCTTTTAGTGGATTTACCCTATATACACTATCTCTGCATCTGGCATTTTGGCTGTATGCATCATTTGTGATATTCTCAGAGTCTTTGATTGCCAATATGCAGCAACTGGCTGTTAGTGTTCCAACCTCCTTGATACATTCTGTCATTAATTTTTCCTTAAGTTGAGACAACTCTAACGAAGGTTTTCACAATATTCTTATGTACATAATATTAGGAATACGTAGAATTAAGACCAAATCTGCGCTGGTATAGTTTGCTATAGCTGGTGTAAATTAGCACTAATTTCAGTAGTGCTCCTCCACATTCTATTAGAAAGACACTTAATTTCTGATCTTTTATCCAGATAAGGGTAGTGGCCAATCTTTTTACTAATTCTTTCCTTTACTTTGCTGATGATCTCAGTTTGGCTTCAGAATTCACTGCCAGAGTTGGGGATAATTGGTTACTAACCTAGGTTTGAAAAACAAGACTGTACACAATTTAGATATTTAGAGAGGTGATGATAGAGAGATATGTATATGCCAGTAAAGGATACTGAATATTTTTCTTGAATGATTCTTAACACTGGAGGAGCTGGCATCATTCTCAACTAGCAGATTTATACATAATATTCTGTAAGGTTTGTAACAAAATCCTAATTTGCAATCTGCCAAGTGCTGGATGAGAGACAATTCTTTACTATTTTTTCACAATTTTTCTAAAATCTGTTCTTGATTTAGTTTTATTTATAAGATAGCATTTTGTGAAGTTCTCATTCCCCGCTGAAAGAGTTTCAGCATATCAAAGTGTGAAAATATGGACTAATGACAGCTCCTTATGTTATATTGTGGCATTACATACTAATAGGATGCTCATTTAAAAATGGTGTGTTTTGGTGATTGGGTGTTTACAGACCATGGAGACTGTGAACAATCACAGAATCACAGAATTACAGAGTCACAGAATAGTTCAGACTGGAGGGCACCTCTGGAGATCTTCTAGTCTAACCCTCCTGCTCAAACAGAGTCACCTACAGTATGTTGTACAGGACTCTGCCTAGATGTCTTTTGAATATCTCCAGGGATGGAGACTCCACAAGCTCTCTCAGTGCTCTATTACCCTCATAGTAAAGAATATTTTTCCTTATGTTTAGACAGAACTTCCTGTGTTTCAGTCTATGCCCATTGCCTCTCATCCTGTCACTGAGCACCACTGAGAAGAGCCTGACCTCATCCTCTTGAGAACCTCCCTTCAGATATTTATAGGCATTAATACCCCCTCTTCAGCTTCTTTTCTGCAGGCTGACCAGGACTGGCTTCTCAGCCTTTCCTCATAGGAGAGATGCTCCAATCACTTCATCATCTTAGTGGCCCTTCGATGGACTTATTGCAGTAGCTCCATGACTCTCTTTACTGGAGAATCCAGAAGCAGACACAGTACTCCAGATAAGGCCTCACCAGGGCTGAGCAGAGGGGAAGGATCATTTCCCTCAACTTACTGGCAGTGCTCTTCCTAATGCAACGCAGGATATTACTGGCCTTCTTTCTTGCAAGGGCACATTGCTGGCTCTTGGTCAGCCAGGTCCACCAGGACCCCCATATCCTCTGCAATGCTGCTTTCTAGCAAGTCAGCCCCCCAATTTTTTTTTACTGCTTAGGTCAGTCTCTTGGCAAAGGAAAAGATGCTGATGGGCTGTGTATAATCTGAGGCAGAAATATGGAAAGGTACAACTAGGGAAGGGGAAGATAGGTATTTGTGGAGGTGTTGGTCAAATGGTTCGTGTCCTTCTTTTTCTGCATATGGGAACTGATAGTCAGAGGTTTGTGTTGGTGAGCAGTAAATTAAGCCAGATAAAATGCCCTGACTTCAAACTGTTTTGCCTGTGACATGAATCGATTGGCTCAGCATAAGACCCTTTGGCAAATAAGTGGCTTGGAAGCAGTGACACAGAAGTCCTGTCACTGGACACCGCTGAAAAGAGTTTGTCCTCGTCCCCTTGACACCCTCCCTTCAGGTACTTGTAGACATTGATAAGATCCCCCCCTCAGTCTTCTCTTCCCCAGGCTGAAGAGGCCCAACTCTCGCAGCCGTTCCTCATAGGGCAGATGCTCCAGCCCTCTGATCATCCCCATAGCCTTGTAGTCCTCATAGCTGGACTCTCTCCAGTAGCTCCATGTCTCTCTTGTCCTGGGGAACCCAGAACTGGATGCAGTACTTGAGATGTGGCCTCACCAGGGCTGAGCAGAGGGACAGGATCACCTCCCTCGACCTGCTGGCAACACTCTTCCTAATGCACCTCAGGATCACCCACTGGCCTTCCTGGCCACAAAGGCACATTGCTGGCTCATGGTCAACTTGTCATCCACCAGCACTCCCAGGTCCTTCTCTGCAGAGCTGCTCTCCAGAAGGTCAGCCCCCAGCTTGTATGGGTACCTAGGGTTATTTTTCCCTAGGTGCAGGACTCTGCACTTGCCCTTGTTGAACCTCAGGAGGTTCCTCTCTGCCCACCTCTCCAGCCTGTCTAGCTCTCTCTGAATGGCAGCACAGCCCTCAGGTGTGTCAGCCACTCCTCCTGGTTTGCTATCATCAGCAAACTTGCTGAGGAGGCATTCTGTCCCCTCATCCAGGTCATTGATGAAAAAGTTGAACAGGATGGGACATAGCTATATTGGAGACAATTGGGCAGGTTGGATTTAGTCACAGATTGCTTCTATTAATTAAAAAAAAAAACCCCAAGATGTTCCACTTCTCTGTGCTGAATCAAGTGGTTTACACTGGAAGCAGTGAAAACAAGAACTGTGCAATCCTGTTCCTCCTTTCAGTTTAAAATTTATTTTCTTTAAAAACTGAACTCTTTTGAGTGCTCTAAGTATATAATATCCTCTGTCAGTTATATAATAAATCGTCACTTGATTTATTCATTAGTCATTACATATACGCAGAATTCTAACACTACTGTAGATTTTATAAGCACCAACTCAACTTCTCAGGGAACAAGCCTTTAGATCAGTATTTTGAAGACTGATAACTGGAGTACAGTGTATGTCTGCCCTGATAATATTATTTGCATTTGAAGAGAGAAAGAATCCTTCAAATACATGTTCAGATTGCATAAGAATGGTATCACTGCAAACATGATTGTGCCAGCTTGTGCAATGTTATAAACAATGAGGTCAAGTACAGTATCCATTAAGTACAGAAAATAAACAGAAACTACTTAAATAGAAAATAAAAAACAGACACATATTTCCCTAGTTGCAAGCTCAGTTCAAGCTAAATATTTTTACACAACTGACCTCACAATTCTTGGTCACAGATGATTCAGGGACACCACACTAAATGTACAAATATGCACAGTAGTGCAGTCTGAAATAATACAATTAAATAAAATGGATAGCCATTATTGGAACTGGAAATGCAATGAAAATCTGAATACTTCCTGCCTCAGAATGAGAAAGGTCAAAAGGATCAGTGTCTTGCAGTGCTATGTAACCCAAAGTGTTACATAGTGTAGCAGAAAGAGCTAGGAAAAGCATCCATGAAATTAAACTGAGTCTTTCTTTTTGGCTGCCACCAAACTTTAGTTTGTAATTTTTCGGTTCTGCCACTGAGATCTAGAAAGCTGAGGGCCACAGAGAACCTGTATCATAGGGCTAATTAAAAGAAAAA
Organism: Rhea pennata; assembly: GCF_028389875.1. NCBI lineage: Eukaryota > Metazoa > Chordata > Aves > Rheiformes > Rheidae > Rhea > Rhea pennata. The sequence continues at coordinate 114,979,053 of NC_084663.1, forward strand.
GCAGTAATTTGTGATACAAAAGCTCTATGATTCTTCACCATCAATATGTATGTTGTCTTACTCTGCAAAGGGGGGAAGTAAACTATCTTACTTCAAATGAAAGTCAAACCTATTTTTGTTACCACATAGGCAACACTTAAATGCTTAAATGTTATTTTTCATGGGAATAGCAAAAGTATTTATTTTATTTTGATGATTCAAAAAAAGTATGTGACAAAAATATTGACTGATTCTGCTAATAGAGGGATTTTGATGGGATCTCAGATCATGGTAAGTGAATGCTAGAGGGGTTTTTCCATTAAAGCTTCTAATTCTACAAAATATTACCAAATTTTGCAAGCCTGCTTAGTTGTACAGTATCAAGATACCATAGATCTGTCAGATATACTCACCTGGAAAAGAAGGATGTTTGTTCAGTTCAAAGAAAGGCATGTCTCTGAAGAGAAATTCAGGTATAGAAAACAGGATAAGAAAGCCACAGACTCCTGAAAGACCAAATCAGAGACATACTGCATTGCTTTTACCTTTATGGAACTGATAATTCCAGTTGCTACAGGAGATTCTTCAGGTGTTTCATAAAGGTCCTCCACCAGAGATAAACTTGCAGTGATTTACAACAGCATCATCCCACTCTCTCCAGCTGTGCTGAAGAGATCTCACTGCAACTTAAACAAGGGGAAAACTACATTTTATATTTGGGCCACTGTAATCAGTGTCAGAAAGGCTTAGCTACCACACCAATACCTTAAGAAAAATGTATTTTATCTTCTTTCTATTAGGCAACTTTTACCTGTTCATGTTAGTCCTCATTTGAATAGATTAGGTACTTACTCTTTTCTACTTTCTTGTAAACCTCCAATGATATAATGTATTTGGGCAACTTACTTTTTAAATATTTTTTTTCTTGTCTATTAAAGAAGCTAATCTGACAGGTTTATGAAACTAAATAAATTAGAGCAAGAGAAAGAATAATCAGGACCTTAGATTTGGGTTATATGATCTATTGGCTAATCACAACATGAATACTTTCATCATATTAGGATTGAGAATAATAGAGTTTTTAATTTCAGTGTGACTCTACGTTGAGGAAGGAACCTATGTTATTCCTTAAAAAGTTAAATTGTTCTTCACTTCTTCCGGAATAAACTTTAACACAACACAGTCTAATTAAATTTGAAGGCCTTTACTCTTTAAACAGAATGTGGCAATTCTCTGAAAAGAGCTTATTCCATTCCTCAGAGAAGGAGCCTTACTCTAACATGAGACCATGTTTCCGAGAAGGTTAGAGTAGGTGTTGATTCATTTCCAAGGCAGTCTCAGCCAAGTGTTTTTACTCAGGGGCACTTGATATGACTTGGCATCTCATGTGAACTGAGACAAATGCATCTGCGGTTTAATTTTTCATTTAATAAGGAGAGGATAAAATGATGCTTCCGTGTTCCACAGGAGCGTTAAGCATATAAGCATATAAGTAGACAAAAATGGTCCATCCCTCATGTAGTGGTAATAAGGGCTAAATACACTAAATAGATAGATAGATAGAAAGAAAAGATGGAGCATAACTCCTAAAGACTGGAGAGAGAGAATTATATAGATAAGTAACATGACAACATGACAAATCTTCCTCTGAAATGAGACTGTGAATTTGTATTTGTTTTTAATTCATAAGTAAAAATATACTCACTTAGGCAAAAAAAAAAAAAAAAAAAAAAAAAAAATCCGAGCTGGGAAAGATTCTTGATAATGAAGACAATCTGAAATGTACATTTCACTGAACACTTAACATTTTACTCCATTTGGAATATCAGTTTTCATACTATTTCCAGCCAGTATACATTTTTATTTAAATTAAATTAAACTGTTTAGCCACATGTGCATGCCAATTTAAATAGTCCTGTTTGGAGAACATTATTTTCACCTTCATTGGACAAAAAATATCATAGGAAGTTGCCTTCCCCTGGAAATTGAACCCAGTTGGAAGTAAATGAACTGGGATACAGCCAGGCCTGGAAAGCATGTAAAATAAAAATCTGCTTAGCAGAGAGGTGCAGATTTTGAAAGCATTGATACTGTTATCTTTTAAGGAGATGGAATGCTTTCTGGAATTATATCCCATGAAAACAGAAGAACTTCCCAGATTCATGTTATATCTTTACATGAGTCCGTAGACAGAGCAGGTTTATAATAGTAACCATTTGATTCTAGTAGGATAAAAATATTACTTATTACTGCATCTCCTGCAGTCTTCAACCACAAGCAGGCACCCACTGCAATACGCATTTTACACTGGAAAAGTAATAGACAGTCCTATAGTCTGAACTACGTATATAGATTGAGATGATGAGGAATATATATTTATTTTTATATCTCTATTTTGTTTGTAAGTTGACTTCACAGGGATTAGACTGTGAAGTTTTAGACAATTGTCTAAATCCGTAGTGTAGCTAATAATTCAGTATAGGTCTCTTGACTTCCAGAAGGATCTACAGATCTCACACTTTAAACATACTTCCAAATAGCAGAAGCCATAGATTTCCCCACAGAGTCTTATGAGCAGCTCAAATGCAAAAATTGGCCAATATCTAAGGAATTTTACATGTTACAAATAGCCAATAGGATTAGTCCTCTGAAAGTCCAGAGACACATAAAATATTTCTAGTAGGAATGCATGTGTTTCCTGAAAAAAGAAATATTTTCTTTATAAGTGATGGGAGGTGCTTCACTCAGAAATGTGCTTCTCTATTCTTTATACAATTAAATTTTGAAAGCATGATTCAGTCATCCAAAATATTATATTCTTAGTGGCTGTATTTGTTTGATGATGCAGCATAGGAAAATATATTTGCTACTCGAAAGATAATACTTTCTACTTGTCTTTTATTTGTAGTTAAATGGTTCACAAAATAGTTAATCTTTACAACTCACTTAGGAGAAATTATATGCCTTGTTCTACTGGTGGTGAACATCTGGTAAATGACTTATTCACTATGGGAAGTTTATCAGTGTATTGGTACCAATATTATTACATCACCACCTTCACAATAGTATAACGTACCTGCAAACATATAGCTACATCTGTACCAGTAAATTAGATAATGGAATGACATAGTCCATACTAGAGCTTTATCATCTATATTGTTAAATAGTTTTGGTCCATGCCCATTAGTACTTTCCTCCAAAACTTCCGATTACAGTTCGGAGTCTGCATGGACCACAGATCATTCCCAGCAGAGCGGGTTTACAAGCTTATCCTGTTCTATTAGAGTAGAAAATTATGAGCAGTCTGAGAGTGGCCAGCTAGCTTCTGCTTGTCTCAGGAACAGGCCTGGGCATGTTTAATTTACTAATATAAAAAGAAATGATTGATTTTTTCCCCCTTTTTTCTTATGTTCATTTGTTAGGACTAGAAGTTAAGCTATGTCAACATAGTTGGCAAAACTCACTTACACCTACCAAAAAAATAATATTAATTTGAAAAGCTGCAGTGGTGTCACTGTATTACTTTATTTCTGTCATATATTTATCTATGTTGACTAAGCTAAACACATTTCTATTCCCAAAGCTTCAAAGTGAGTCAGTGATATAAGGCATATCACAGCTGCACAGTCAGATGTGTGGATGATACATTTCTGCTATACTGTATGAAGCTGAAGACTTTCTCTACAAATACTAAGAATCTGAGATTCCACATTATTCTTTGTAAAAACGCATTTACATGACAGGTGAAACAATGACTATAACTAAATTTTACCTTAGCTTTCAGAGAATTTATGTATATACTCTAGTTTCTGTTTTGAATCATATTGCAGGGCAAATCCCAGCAATTAATTCTCTGGGAAAACAAACAAACAAACAAAACTCTTGGGATAAAGACTATAGGCTCTCCAGGAACATTATATGATTCAACTTGTTCTTGTCCAGGACAAATAATAGGTTTTTTTGAGCAAAAATGAGTTATCCAAAGTTTCCCCTCTATCTCTCTTCTCCCTAAAGTACTATACTGGGAAAGTGACAATGAATTAGTACACCTTGTCACAGAGATCTAAGTAAAACTTATCATCTGTAATTGATGAAAGTTACATTTAAAGATTATATAGTGGTGCACAGTGAGAACATTTTTCCTTTTTTTCCAATATTATCCTATTAGTTATCAGAGAAATTAGAAATCATTATCTAGCAGACTGGGACTTATATTTCTGTACATGTCAGATAAAAGTTAAAGGCAGTTGTCTAACAGCTGAGTGCCTGTTGAAGGTCTAAATGCTACACTTTCCTTTAGATATCTTGTAACCAGCAAATTCCAAGGCCTACATCCCTTTTGGGAGATGTAAGTTACACTGTTATAGTAGAAAGAGTTGGAATATAGTTATCTCAGCTGTATGTTTCTTAGGTTAATTGGCTCTTATGATATTGCAAAATTTCATTGTTGCTTTGTTCTGGTTCCAATTTTTGAGTCCAATTCTTGTAAAGTGATTCAGTGGAGTCAGCAGAGGGTCAGCTGAGTGTTGTATCCCAGAGGAACCAGAGTAATTTCAAAAAAGCCTTTGTGCAAGTCTCAGAGTAAGCCAGTACAGATTGTTTTGAAGACTTGGGGTCTTAATTTATTTCTCTCTCTCTAAGTTATAACCATGATTAATAATCTGAATATCCTTCTGTTTCCTATCAATGGCATGAAAACCTCAGCAAATTATTAACAAGAGAAACACTATTTGATGTAATTTGTGACACAAGTTGATGTCATTTGTGAGTTGTCTGTGAAAATGTTTCTTTCTGCTTCTTCTTCTTCTTCTTCCTCTTTTTCTTTTCAGTAGACTATGTTTTAAGGTCTTGGGAGCTTATTCTGACATCATGACACCAATACAAAAAGTGATGTTTGTCTGGAGGAAGAAAAATCATATCCTACTTAGCACTATGACTATTTCACAGAAAGGTAGCAAGGATAGGGCATTTGCACTCCTCAGGGCACGCTACTAAACAGCTTTCTTAGCAAATCTAGGTGCCTCTAACTGAACAGCTCCTCTTAGACAGTCTAGAAATAAACATGGCTTGAATCTACCTTTTCTCATCTTTACATTTTCAGACATTTACAAATCTGAGCAGATTTCAACTCAGGAACACTACAGGCTTTAGCACCATATGGTTCAAAATATTTATTAGATTATTAGATACTTAATAGCCTTTTTAACATTGTCAGTTCATGCAAATTTTATCAAATCTATCAACATACTGTTCTCTGAGGTCTGGAAGACTCACAAAGAACCAAGTCCAGCTGAGTGCTTAAAGCTATGAACCATAAGTAGACCTATAACATTTGTTACAACTGCTGAAAGTATTCATAAAAAATGATCAAAAAGTTCCCGTGTGATCTTTTGGCTCCTGCCTTTTCACATTCTTTAAATCTCAGGATACTTCCATTAGAAACACCTGACAATTTTAATGGAGAGCTGCTGATGTTGGCAGCAGCAGGTTTTTAACTGACATTGGAGAAAGGCAAGCAGCTCAAAATATGGCAAAATCCGCATGTTGCCTGCATTCCTTTAAGATGAAGGAAAGAATAGGTGCCAGGGCATTACTAATATCAGGTCATTAGAAACCAAGGCAATCCTAATGTCTGTTGCCAAGCTTGTGATATGTTCTGAAAACCTATGAGTGGAGAACATTAAAGACCAGTTTTTATGAGTCCCCCATGGCAAGGATTTGTGTGGAAATAACTTGTTACATACTTTTTATTTATTTTTTTTTCCCAAGACTTTACACTGCAACCAGAAGTTGCAGAAGGGGAAAGAAAAAAGTTGTAGGAAACATTTCTCTCCACAAGGCACTATAGCTACCATGTCTGAGGAAACGTTACTTCATATAATCCATTCTTTTAGTTCAATACTGTGTGCACAAAGAATAACTTATCTGATAATATACATGCATACAGGCTCATGGAAACAGACTTTTTTCCAAGGACTGTTAATGGTAGAAAGAGAGATGTTGACTTTGCAAATACATTCCAATTAAATAAAAAATACATTCAAAAGTATGACAGGAACATTTACTTATTTTAGTTATAAAATTGAAATTGGCAGTTCATAAAGACTCCCAACCAACCTTTTGAAATTCTGTAAAACTCTGATCTTCAAAATTTAGAGTTGAGATTTTCAGCTATGGACTCATTGATAAACTGCCTCACTCACAGACCCACAAATGTGAGGGAAATTCTGTCTCCACTGGAGTCGAAGAATTCTCACCATTTATATCAAATGCCATTAATTTCAGGAGTAGAAGGAATTCTTTCTCTGCAGAGTCTCTCAACCCAGCTAAAACACATACAACACATACAACTCATGGATGCTCATCAAAAGTAAAAGAAAACTGAGAAAAACAGAAGAAACAGTAATCTGCAAGTAAGTGGAGTTGTTGAAGAATAGTAGAGGAAAAGTATTTATATTTTTTGTTCCAACTTAATATCCAGTTGAGGAATATTAACCTGGTAGAATGACCATCCCTGTGATAGAAAAATGCATTATAAAGACAGCACAAAGGAAATGTTTCTCTCTTAAAAAAAAAGAAAAGAAAAGGAAAGAAAACTCATTCAGTTACTTTTCTAACTTTTTTCTTCCTTCCTTATGTAATAGAGACATAATTAACAGAGACTAATGACGATTGTCATCTGATACTATTACACAATGACTTCTCCAGCTGCATTGCACACGGCTAGAGCTTCTTGAACTGAAATTTTAAAAAGCACTTACTGATCATCCTCAGAGAGGTTGCATGCAGTTGGATTTTTACTTTGTCCTTAGCTATGGTTAAGAGACATCATGGAAAAGCTACAATACATGTATTTAATCTGTATGAGAAAGCACTGATAATAACCTAGTAATAATAGTAGGAGATCAGCAGTAATAAACTATGAATAATAAATGAAGGTATCTGTCTCTTACAAGGATTCACTGTCTAAAGAAGGAAAAAAGCTTCTGAAATAGAAGATAAAAGCTAGAGTACTGATAATTTTTTTTTAAAATATCTTACATTAAAGCAATCTAATCTGCAGGGAAAATACAGCAGTCTTGAAGACTACATCTGTATATCTATAACAAATCTAAAATAACTACATACATTAATATTTGCACTGAAATCAAAAGTTTGTAAGTCATAAGCCAGAAGTAAAAGAATGTAGCTTGATTTAAAGTATTTAATGATCTTATGATGTCACTTTTCCTGTTGAGATCTAAACTTTTTTTTCTGTATGTTCGTGTATATTTGACTGTCTTATTCAAGTATTATGAGAGGGGCTTTTAAGCAGCTAACAAACAGAAGAGTATCTTCTTCTATTCTGTGATTTCAAAGAACATTACAAACTATGGGCAGATGGATCAATGAACGTATCGTCTTCCATCTGCACTGACAGCTCTACCCTTATTAGGAACAGAGACTGGCAAGGATCATCTAAATGATCAAATGACCCTTTTTTTTTTTTTTTTTTTTTTTCTCTCAGAATAAACTTGAAGTGTATGTCATAAATTTAAGCTGTCACTGATAGTTAACAACTTTAGAGATTATTTCCTTTCTTATGTAATCAGAAAGAAAAAAAAATAGAGCAACAGTTCAATACCTGATGTTAAACCAGCTGAAGAAAATCTGGCTAAACCTTTGCACAGGAAAGCCAGAGAAGTATGGACAAGCTGAAATAAGGATGAATAGCTGCAAACAGACTATTTCCTATGTTATCCAACAGCCTCATTTCTGATGAAGATAACATCAAGATGATCATAAACACAAGAAATACTGCAAATGAAGGAGGGGTTCTGCTGGACAGCACATTAAAAAAACTTTAGGTATTAATCAGTTAGGACAGTGAGTATCAAGGCCAAGACTGTCAATATAAAACTATGAATTAATTTCTTTTAATACAAAGTTATTACATTCCATTAAAAGAAAACAATGCAATATGATAGCAATTAGTGTTGCACTTCAGTGTTGCAATTAATGCACTACCTTTCATGTCCTGGCAGAGTTAAGGCTTTATGTCACATGCTAAAGTCACAAGTAAATTAGAAAGGACATTTCAAATTATTGCTGATGTTTCTGTGAATACATGCTTCTATTTATTGAACGAATATGTTTGGAAGTTTGGGCTTTTTTTGAGTCATTTAAATACTCCCCATCAGTAAAGCCAGGATCTGTTTTTTGTCTAACTGTACAGGTTTCAGTAAGGACCATAAGCTGCTGTAAAAAGAAGGTATGTTTTTTATACCTACAGAGTTTTTTATCCAATGTTCAGAGATTTCAGTGTTTCAGAGTCTGTTGGAAAATTAGCTACATGTCCTTTGAAGTGGTAGACACTGAGGTAGGGTAGTTTCTGGAAAAAATACCGAGGGTGGGGGAGACCAGGGGAATGATATGTCTTTTTTCTGTTTAACTGGGGAAAACCCATAGGAAAACAATCTGATGAGATAGCCCAGCTGTGAGAAGCAGCACATGGGCTTGCAATGCACATTCTGGAAAAGATGACTTATTGGTAAAGGAGGCCATCAAAAGGCCACCAAATGTGTATCAGATGAACCTACCATTCATGACAAATATCAGCTGCAGTGGAAAGGTAGTTAAGAGGAAGTGTTTGCAGATCATAGCATTAGTCATATTCCTTCTTTAGAGCCTTCCTGCTTCTGCACCCTTAATGCCTTAATACAGGATTAATTCCAATTATCTTCAAGGGGCCATTGATGCAGAAGCTTTGGAGTGTAAGAGTCAGCAAATAACATTGGACCCACAGGACCTCTCAAACCTCAGTGGGAGAGGAAATCACAACGCAAGTGTAAATATTGGCCAGCTGCACCACACTATTTAAGGTATGAGTCACAAGAAAGTGGCTACAAGTTGTAGTAAATCTTCAGCCTTCACTTTATGTGCCAATACATCAGATATATCCACTTCTTAAGTGATATTGCTTTTTTTAATATACATGAATTCCAAATTTCTTGTCATTAAAAATAAAAAAAAAACACAACCAAAACCCAAGTCTTTCATGCTAGTGAAAAATTATAGTCTCTTTCTGAAAAGTTTGGATTTTGAGAAGATCCCAAATTTCTGGACTTTTCAAGATAGCATTTCAAAATTTACTTAGAGTTTCAACATTTTTTAATACATAGCTCTAGTATATTATAGCCAAAATGTGTGCACCCTGGTGCCCTTCAAAAGCAACGTCAATTGTATCATAACATTTAGAATCCATAAAGTATAAATCAGCTTTTCATAAAGTCAACAGAATATGGAACTAGTTTAAAAAGGCATATTTTATGAAGTGTCCATGATGGTAATGTGCAAAGCAAACAAGGCCTGCACAAGCTATTCCAAAATTACTTAGTGAGAAACACAGTAAAGAAAGGAAATAGAGTAGTATATAATAGCCACTATTCAATATAGATCACTGTGTTTGGAATAAAAAATTTGTGTTTATCAACAACAACAACAACAACAACAAGAAGCATGTTAAAACTGACTTTAAGACAGCAGCAGGGAAGATTTGTAGATGCCTTCAGAAAACTCATCAGGATTGACTTCCCCTGTGATGCACAGGAAATACTGTCTTGCCAAGCATTTTCAGTCCACTCAGAAGAGACAGTGGAGAAGTCTGCATCCACATAATAGCTTATATCCTCAATAATTTCTGTGTAACTACTTTCCTCCTGAAGAGCTATGTGGATGCAAGTAATCATGGACATTAATTTGTGTAAATATGCAGCTATCTGGAAATTGTTTTCCATGGTTAAGATTAGTTTTTATTTTTTTTCCCTACCTCGGCAGGTAGCTTGTACATGCTGTTTCTGTACTTTTTAGATATGGGCTATCAAGCAGGGTGCAATTAAATGATTACTCAGTCTGAGTGTGTCATTGGGAATGCCTTCAGCAGCACTGAGTTGTATTCTGTGCTCCACTCAGTATGTTACTTAACTATATTAAAAATATATTCGTTATATTAAAGAATTTGTGGGATGGACTGCTCACCTCTTTGACATCTCTTATCAGAGTACAATAACACCATTAAAAATAAGAAGGACCTTAAGTAAAGAGAGAGAGAGAACAACTGTGGAAGCCTTCCAAAGAAATGCCACTAGGAAAGTTGTAAAGGAGTTCTAGGGGCTACAAGAAAAAGCTAAATCTAGGACTTTCTATCAAGACAGATTTATTGAAAAATAACCATCTAGTTTGCCTCAAAACTTAGGGGCCCATAGTGAGCATCACTTCTCCATTTCAGCATCTCAGTCAGGTGACCCTTATTCTTAGAAGACTGTAGTGGTTCAGACTTGCCTTAGAAGAATAATGACTAGTCCAGGGAGGTACAGAAAGTGAGAATTAATGAGTGAAATCCCTAAGGACAGTATTAATAAATGAAAAAAATAGGATATTAGTGTAGCCTGGCAACAAAATGAGAAATAAAATACAGGAAAATTGCAAAGAATAAGAACAAAAAATGCCATAAAATAATGCTTCTTTCTCATCCTTCAGAGTCTTGATAAAATTCATCAGTGTTTTGTATTGTTTTTTAATTGTTTGTGATTTAAACTGGGTTAGGTATTTGTCTCTGGCTCCTTGAGAAACCTACAAGTGTAGGAAATGTCACCTGCAGGTCAGACAAACATTGCCCAGATAAGTGATATTTATTCTCAGATTTCAGTTAGATAGTACAGTTATTTCTGATTTAAGCCAGAAGCTTGTATAAAGCTTGGAAGCATGAACAAATGTAAAATAGTGTCTGCCTTGTTTTACATTGAATTTGAATATATTATTAAATCAATAGTTCTCTGCTTGTGGAAGTTCATCAAAACTCACAGTCAGAGTATGCAATGTGGAAGGAGGACTGCCCAGCAGACTCAGGCTGCTCATCTGAACAGAAACACTTGGGGTCATCTCTGTTCCATCCTCTTCTATTGATTATGTCTGAGGGCAGAGAAAACCTCTACTTTCCAGCCAGACTGTGTCTGACAGATGGCCTCCCTTGCTGATGGGGGAGGGAGAAAGGAGACATTTTTTCTCGCTGTCACGCTAAGCTATGACATGAACTGATGCAGTCTTGCTCATAGACCTTTAAGGTCCTGAGTGAAAATTTGAAATAGATCAGTCAGGTTATGTGAAGAAATTTACACTATAAACTTACATGTCTATATCGAGAAAAATCATCTGTACCTGAGTTATTTTGAATCACATGATATGTACAGCACTGCGGAAGAAACAATCAGGATGTCCAGAATTATGATTTAAATTACCAAATTGTACTGCATGGATTGCAACCTGTTTTTTTTTCTTAGTTTTCCTGCCTTCTCTCAATTTATATGCACTAAGAAATAACTAAATCGAAGCCTTTACTTCACCCCCACCCTGCATTTCTCTATTACTGCAGTAGAAACAATGAATAGATGAAAGAAAAAAAAAAAAAAAAAGACGCCTTTCTCCACCGGCTTGCTCTCATATTGCTCTCTGGAGGGCACCCATGAATGAATGGCAAATGGCCCTTCAGAGAGTTGCCAAATACCATTAATCAACCCACCAATGTGGCAACATTGAGTTTTGTGACAGGCATGATTTAATCTATTGTTTGGTAATCAACCTCATCTATAGACATTCTGTAATTCTTATAAGTTCAAGAATTATTGTTAGTCTTTTGGAGCAGAACAGTAAGAGAATGTTTCACAAATTGCTCTTTTCTTCAGTCAAAGAGGTAACCATTTCATGATTATTTGAGAGAACAGATTATGTCAGCTGGACCTAACAGTGCGTGCTTTGTCTCACTGAATACTACTTTCCCTCAACCCACCCTCCGAAATCTCCGTGCAACCTTCATGGTGGAAGCTGTTCACTAGAAGCAACAGATAATAAAGCCATTCATCCACTGACTGATTCAGATTTAATAATTAGAATGACTTACCCCCCAATTAAAGGGCAATGTCACTTCAGCTGCTTTTTGTTGTCAAGATTTACAACCTAGTACCATAAAAAGTTTTTTAAAAAAAAAGAAAAGAAAAAAGGTTCTGGTCAGTATGGAATAGTCAGTGGATTACTTCATACTTGACCTTATCTTCTGAATGAAGACAAATTATCCGTTTGAAAAAGGAGTGAATCATTTTGCATGTTTTAGAAACTACACATTCAAAGTTTTTAAATTATCCTGAATTCATTTTACAGTTAGGTCTATGGAAGAAACTCCAATTTGTAACATTTCTGGTTGGAAAGAATAAGGCTACAGAACGAGATGCTCTCAAATTTTAAAAGTTCCCAAAGAAAATGGAAACATCAATAGAAATTACCAGAACTTGTACATATAATCTAAATATAGTTATGTATGTGTTTAGTAGACCTACTGAAACTATTCTTTGTTGACAAAATAAAGTGTTTTCCTCTATTTCGATGACACACCATTTCTGTTCGACTATTTAATGACTGTATTGATTTCATAGTTTCTGCATTATTCAGAATAGTATTCTACTTTTCAAGTGGCTTGCAGAAGTAAATTGAAATTGTTTAGCACTTGTGATGCAAACTGAGATTGGAAAATTACGTCATCCTTCCTCTAAGCAGTTTCAGTCCTGACAGTTAAAAGATCTCTGTAGTTTTTCCTACTTCATATATTAGGATTTCAGGTTTGGGGAGATTAAAACTGTGCAGTGGAGGGAGATGAAGATGTTGCTGGATGGTGGCAACCGGAGCTAGTAAGGCCAGTTGGTACAGCAAGGTGCTGGGGACCTCAGTCAGATACAGACTGAACAATCATGGTGTCATACACAGAGTTTTTCACCGTAGTCTGAGAAATGCTCCCTCCTTTCTATCATCTTTGCACAGCTGATTTTGTTTGGGTTCCTTGCCACATGCTTACAGTTTTTCCCTATCTGGATCCAAATTGCATTGCAAGCAGCTTGCATAATCTGTTGATGCTGTCAGTCCAAATGCCTGAGAAAAAAATCAGGCAGGAAGATTATGCCGAGCTAAAACCCCTTTGATCTGTCAGTTCTCTGGTGCTTCAATCTGTTGCTTCAGTTGTCTGGTGCTCAGTCATAAGGCAGCCCATCCTGCCAACTCAACGCTGAAGAAACTTGGCCAGGAGTTAGAATAAAGCTAAGCCACATATGAACCTTCTTCTCTAGAGGATGAGGGAGAAATGAGACCTGTACTTGCCCTTTTAGAAAGAGATAACAGTACAAAAATTGTATGAATTGAGAGTTCCTGCTAAAGGTAGTGCAAGCTATACTTGAAGAGTATAAAAAGCTTTTTCAACATTTGAAATTGATCAGTTTTGGAAGTTACTTGGATTGATATTGATCCTTTCATTTTACTCTATATCACTCTCCGTTTCTTCTCTCCTACATCTTTAGTACATTTATATTGTTACCAAAGTGAATTGGTAACTTCAGAATGTATTCTTACACTTATTCTAAGACTGTGCATAACTTCTTTCAGAAGTATTTTTAATTCCTGAATTTCTATGCCTTTTTTTTTTCTATTTGTTATTATTTCTTTCCTCTTCCTGCTTCAATTTCAGAGGTACATTCAGTTCAAATCCTTGAAAATATTAAAACCATAAGTGGAAGATTGGCAATGTATTAGGAAAAAAATGACATAGCAGTTACATATTTTGAAACCTCAAAATACATACCTAGTTTTATATAATTCTATAACAGACTGAAGGAGCAGAGGTTCAGTGACCTTTCTGGAAACAATTCTGGGGTGTACTGAATTCCGGATGTCAATGGCTCATCATCAGCAATATTGTGTTTTCTACTTTTTTCCAGTGAAAATTTTTCAGGCACAGATCCTCATGTTCTTACAGATTTATACTGGTGAATAGCATATGAAGGCGAATGAGGTCCTAAACAGCTAGGGCTGGTGGGATACAACCATCTAGGATATTCTTACCAAATGATGCTGCTAATAACATACGATATAATTCAATAATGATGCAGAAGGACATCAGACAGCAACTACAAAACTTAGTCAAACCAGACGGTCAAGTGATGGGGTCTACGTTTCTCAGCTATAGGTTGATTTTCTCAGGCATTCAAAGCAGTTTCCAAGAATTCTTGGAAACCGTACCAGGAGAAGGAAACAAATACTGTAGAAATCTTTGGGAAGGGTAACTGAGACGGTTCAGCCCACTAGGAAAAGTAATGCATATATGAATTAATATGTTGTTATTTTGTGAAAATTTTTTTTCCTCAACATTGTATTTTTTCTTCTTCTTGAGAGTGTGAATGTTACAAATTCTGCATTCTTACTTTGTTCTTATTCATAAAGGTTTCCCAAATTATTGAAATACAAGAAAATACCTAGTTACAGTTATCTACCACAAAAAGTACTTAATTCTGATTGCAAAGGGTTTACTGATGTAGACTTTCATTATTACCAAAGACCTCTGAACCTGCTCCAAATCACTTACATCTATTTGACCTGGAGAATAAAAAGCTCTCATGATTTGTTTTGTTGGTAGTTGTTGGTGTTTTGATTGCTTTTTAAAGCACAAGATAACCTTCCATAACTTATTCAGAAATTTAAACATGTGTGATGTCCTATTGATTCACTTGTGGGTGGTCTAGTTACCCAGTATTTTTAATGGCATGGGAACTGATTTGATAAATGATTTGTTACAGTCTTATGGCTGTGTCAGAGACACTTTTTATTTAATAAATCTAAAGAAAAAAATAGTGATAACATATAGATCTTCATGAAGTACAAGCAAGGACTTAGTGTACTGAAGTAATGGAAAAAGATGAAAGTGACAAGTAATATCATTCAGGATATTCAAAATGAATAATTTAGCTAAATTGCAAGACTGTCATCATAAGTGTCTTTCTGGTCTGAGCTGTGCATTAGCTTCTTTTAACCCAGCTGTTATAATTCTTGTCGATTTAAAACAACCCATTAATGAGACAGATTTTTTTTTTAGATGGCCAATTATCTGCAAATATAATGTATAAACCTTCTCAGTGAAAAGCATTGAATAGATAGTTGTGCAAAATTCATGTTTTCAGATCAACATCCAAAATAACCTAACATCAAGCTGCAATCTTTTACAAGACTCTCAAACACCAATAGATTAAACAAACCTGGTCTTATGCCAGAGCATGTTCCCTTTAACATAAACTTTATTCCACTATTGTTATCAAACTTCAGTATAGTTTTGGAAACATGTGGAGGAAGAAGAAGGGATTAACTCCTCTCTCAGTATTACCATATTAGAGTTAAATGGTTAAAAATGGTAAATGGTTAAAAATTACATTGTCATAGGGAATTTAAGATTAATCTAAGTGGATCTGCTGGGTGCAAAACTTCATGTCTATCTGGTAAAATACAAATAAGTTCTAACTTAGGTGAATTAACTAGGACTACACAGATTTACAAGGCTTATGGAGCTGTTCTTAGGTAGAGAATAAATATAACAAGTACACATCTGTTTCAGACTTCATATTCATTTTTCTACTGGATTGACAATGTTTTTAAATAGTAAAATACATATATTTGAGAAAGAGAAAAAATTCACAATATGTAATGGTATTAGTAGTTATAAAGGGAATTATTTGTAATCCCCTCAGTATTACAGCCTGAAAATAATTTAGTGGTGAATGAAATTGCCTCCAGTGTAAACCATGAACCAACTAGCAGATGAATTGGCTTTTAAGAACTGGAAAACTTGACATATCTCAAAAGTGTGACAAGGCCTGGATGGTGTGAATAATGCTTAGCTTGCAGCTGCACTGAATTTGACTGGACTGGCAACATGTCCAGTTCTAAAGTTACCACCCTCTTACTTTCTAATCTAATTATTTGACATCTGATGATTATCATTGGAAGGGCCCCTGAAGACAATTCTGCTTGCACTTACGCAAAAAACAATTGAATGTTTCTTGGAGAGTCCTAATTACACGTTACGATCTCTCTCTGTGTTTTCAAGACATTACTGAAGTTCAGAAATTCCCATCATGTTTGCATCCCAAAGAGATGCATCAAGGATTAGATCTAGTCTTATATGAACAGTTACAACTAAAAGCTGTGGCTGCAATCATTTCGCAGGGAGCTCCACTACTTTTAATTGTAATAATTAATCTAATGCGATAACATGTTCTGGCTGCTGGTGGAAGACTGTCCGGGCTCCCGTTCATGCTCAGCTCTAGAAAGGGAAGAGCAAGTGTATATCCTGCTCTTCTCCCTGCCCATTTCATTTAACAAACAAACACTGTTGACCAGTGCAATCCCTGTGTTTGTGCTGACTCCTTGGAGAGTGCAGAAGAGCCCTGAAGACAGCACTTAGGCTTGGCAGCGGACACTGTAATGTACCTTAGCATCAGTTCCCCCTTCGCATCCAGAGACCAATCATGCATCTGATGTACAGCTTTGCTGGACAAAGAATGCAGTAGCAGGGGTTGCTGAAGCCATTGCCCTCAAAAGATACATTGAGGACATGAAAAAGAGGGAGCATATTCCATCTTTCCAGCAAAACAGGCAAGATCAGGGAGGCAGTTTCTTCTGCAGCTGGCCTATTTGCTAAAACTAAATTGAAGCAGTTGTGCTGAGAAAGCTGCAGTATCTCATATTCTCCAAAATACGTATTTCTGTAGATAAATGCTTGCATGTGTGCTTATATGCAAATAAGCTCTAGGTCTTTGTAAGTAGTGAAAAAGTGGGAAAACCATATCCATTATTAATAAGCTACGAGCAATAAACACCAACCCAAATGATAGTTTTTTAGCTGAAAGACTTTAACTACTTAAATAATCTTTATCTTCCTTTAGCTAAAAACTGAGTAGAACTAGCTTTACAATTGTAGCTTTATTGGGACTAGGGAATAAAAAAGACTTTAACTGAATGGGCACGCAACGTGGACATTACTTTGGAAGCTAATATGTCCTATAGCTAGTGGTCCGACACTCTTTTTGCCAACTCTCATTCTTAAATTATGCAAATGCTCCACTACCTCCATGATTTTGAGGTGGCACTTGGTATGACACTGCCAGTACATCAGAGACATGCTTTCTATTTTTCTCATAAAAATCTGTCGCAGCTGTTGTTAAATTTTGAACCTAGGGAATATCTGTTCTCAAGTAATTTAGAAAAAAAAGATGCTAATTTGTTCAATACTTTTTCTAAGAATTCTCTGACTGAATCTCTTGCAATTGCCTCCAGCTCTGTGAGACTGTAGCAGCAGAGATTTGAGAACTGAGAGTGTGAGCAGCAATGTCCTCAGCTAGTGATTCTTCTTTGTCAGTTCCAGTCATTTTAGCAAAGGGAAGAGTAAAAAGTGGAAGAGCCAAGGAGATATCTAAGTTTACTTTGCTAGAAAGAGGATATTGGGAAAAGGAATCACTAGGGAGGTAAGACTGGAAAGAAAAAAAAGGCAAAGGAAGTAAAGGCAAGCCAGGCTCATGTAACGAATCTTGAATTTAGTAATTACTAAATTTTGAATCTTTGATTTTGCAGCCCTAATATACTATACTGGCATATGGATACATATAAACACTAGCACTTGGATATTAGAGTCAGATATGCTAAAATTTAGGGTATACCATGTCTGTGGTATGTCTTTTACATTATATTTGTGTCTTGTGCTATATTTTATACATTGAATGAGGCAGAATGAGAGTGGAAACAAACAAATTGCTTTTTAAAAAAAGCCTTTATAACAACATCCACAATATAAAGAGTGCTAGCATGGTTCTTGAATGAGGTTGACACTTGAATGTCCAGACTTTTATTATGGTTTGTTGACATTCTTAGAGTTCTTCCAAGGAAGACAGTAAGGGTCATTTTTGCTAAAATTCATGTGACAAAATAAAAATATGTCCATGTCATTTAGCTTAAGGGAAAGTCATAGTATAGTGTATGCTAAAAGGTGCCTAAGGAAAAGTTAAAAAAAGGGAGGAGAGGATAAGAGAGGAGAGGAGAGGAGAGGAGAGGAGAGGAGAGGAGAGGAGAGGAGAGGAGAGGAAAAACTTAGTAGTACTTTTGTACCTTCAAAATAAAAATTTTAATTTTTATGGTGATTATAGTGTGATGTGGTTAAATAACATCTAGCAGGTATCTTTTTTTAATTTAAAATTATTTTTAATGTTGGAAATGACCATATAGGGCAGACTTTGCCTGAAAAGATATTCTCACTTATTTTGTCTGTGTAATAAGGGTACAGATTTTCACTTCCTACTTTGCAGAAGTGCTTCAGAGTTCTTTAGTCATTATCATTTTTTTAATGAAATGATTTCAGTGTCTGGATGAGCTCTGTCATGCATTTTACTTCCTCCTCAATTCATGGATAATAGTTCAAATACTCCTAATAATACTCTTTTCTCTGAATTATATCCCCTTTAATATTTTTAACTGTGATTCACCACAGATATTGAAAGACTGAGTAAGGAGTGCCGAATGAATTCCTCTTTCATTATAGGAACAAAGATAAGTATACAAGAGTAATTTCAAATACATGAATATTATGGAAAAAAAAGATTTCCCCTTTAATAAAGAGAAGTTTCTGAGAAATACATGAAATCAGACTTCTTCTAAATTAAGGATTTCCCCTTCAAAAGGAAGTAGTCTTTGTGTAACTAAACTGTAATTTAACAAACTATTACTAGCCAGCTCTGATGGCAGGTAAAAATCACATTTTCTTTAGAAACAAGAGAGCTATTACAATTTACAAGGCATTTTGCATAAATAGAGAGACAATATGCATCTAGAACAGTAAGTCTAAAAATTGCTAAGCACTGGCCCATACTGGAAAAGTCAATTGTTGAACAGATTCTGCAATTGTAATATAGTCATCTCTTGCAGCATAGCTGCAAGAACAGCCTGCTATAATTTTAAAGTATGTTTTATTCACTAAATCTTCAAAGTAAAAGAGAAGAGAGACATAGGACTATCTTTCTTTTTTAATATTGTATTATCCTAAATAGAAGCTTTGTCTGAAGGAGTCAAGATCTCCTTTCTTTTTTCCCTTCAACATGGCAAAATATACTTTGTCGTGCATGCAGCTATTTTCTATAGCTGTGCATTGCTGTATCAAAAAGAAGGAATGAACTTATGAAGAAACCAAGGATGGAGAATTTTGGCACCAACTCCAGCGATAAATACTTTTCCTTTCTATATATAAAATTTCTAATTACTCTGAGGGGGGATCTTATCAATGTGTACAAGTACCTGAAGGGAGGGTGTCAAGGCGACGGGGACAAACTCTTTTCAGTTGTCCCGTGTGACAGGACAAGAGGCAATGGGCAGAAATTGAAGCACAGGAAGTTCTGCCTGACTGTGAGGGGGAATTTCTTCCCTGTGAGAGTGATGGAGCACTGGACCACGTTGCCCAGAGAGGTTGTGGAGTCTTCTTCTCTGGAGGTCTTCAAGGCCCACCTGGATGCAACCCTGTCTACCATGCTCTAGGTGACCCTGCTGAGCTGGGAGGTTGGACTAGATGATCTCCAGAGGTCCCTTCCAACCTTACTGATTCTATGATTCTATGATATTTTTTCCAAATAATTTGTGCCATTCTCAAATTATTTTGCTATGGAGATTTCTTTGCTTTTAAAGCTTTTGTTTCACAATTTCCCTCTGCCTCAGTTAAATATTGTCGTGGAATAAACAAGATGATTTATATCTTTTCAGCTTCTTTCATATCATGCTCATCACTCCAGTAGCAGTCCAGAAGTTAAAAGATTGCCTTCTGTCAAAGACATTCAAGTCAGAGAACTCAGTCTAAAGATCTTGAAAATATTTATTGATGAGTCCAAGTTCTAATGAATGGAGTACTTTTTGGTAAGTTATCCATTTCCTTTTGAATTTAGAAAAAATTAGAAACCCATTTGAGCTAGTTGTTATTCATTCTTGTATTAGCAGGGAGTCTCAGGTGCCACACATCTTGCAGTTGAAATAAGTCAGTGAAAGAGAAGACAGAAAAGCTCCATCACCATCATATAGGTGAATCCAGAAACTCATCAGGACTGAAGCCTAGAAGCTCTAATGAATGTGGTACTTTACTACATTCAGAGCCAGTGATAAAATTTCTCTTATGTGCTGCATCCAGACCCAGTTTTCTATTCTCTAAATGCTTGTCTTGTTAGAACAAACATGCAGAACAAGTCGTTCTTGGCTCTATACTGGCTTTTATAGACATTCAACAACTAAATTTGAGAAGAATAATTTTAATAGATTAGTTCTACAGTTAAAAAGATCAAAAATGACCAATTTGAGCAGTTAATCCAAGCAATTGCAGTCGTTACATTCTGAGGTAGAGGCTACTACATGCATTTGCATTAAGGGTGCTACTGCTGTATTTTTGGTGAATTGTAAGACAGGCATATAATTCAGTATTGTTAAAAAAAAATTCTCAAGATTTTGTTGCTTAATTGCGCTTCCAACTTTAGTTTAGAATCTATATTCACAGGCCAAATCTGCCCACTCCCCTCCTCCCCAAAAGAGACTGTGTTACTTTCCTGGTTCATTTCTAAATGCAATACAAATAATTTTAATATAGATAGGGGCTTGATTGCTATAAATACAGCCGCCTTGTAGTATATACATACAAGACTAAAACTGGTGATGATGTCACTAACTAAAGAAATTTGAATACAAGCATTCTGACAGAGCTATAAGGAAATAACTAAAAATCTATTTAGACTCCTAAAACCTGAATGACACATTAGAACAAAAAATGTGAATCAGTGTCACTTGAAAATGTGGTGTTACAGCATTTAAAATTTTGTCATCTATAGTTTCTGGGAAAACAGACTGAACAGAAACATATTAGCTTAAAATGTTTCAATCTATTCTAGATAACAAATAAAAAAGGTCCTATTCACATTGCAGATCATATTCAGAACCAAAACTGTACAGAAGAATGATTTAGACACAGAGACTGGTACGTTGCATTTAAAGTCACAACAGTCAAATCTAGGAGCAGGAGTCTTCTTATTTCAGGAGAAAGCTACTTCCAGAAAATTCTGTGCTAAATGATGCCTTAAAATCAGATGTTTATGAATTTGCTACATATGCTCTGTGGCCTGATGTTTCATTCTGCACAACTGCAAATGTTTTTGTGGTTTTTTAAAAGAAAAAAAAATGTAGTTATGGAAATTTTTGAGGATGGATTCTGAGGTTTTGTAGAGCTGCTTGCAACAATCTGTTGTCCAAAAAGTTAAATCAGTGAAGTTGTGTTAAAAAATGATTCATATCTCCTTCAGAGAAAACATATAGTGGGCCAGTCATGCTTGGTGCAACTCCAATGAACTTAATGGAGTTACATGAGGGATTGATTTTTGTTAATCTTGGATAAAACTATTCAGTTACATTAAATTTTAGTTCAAAAATAATAAAGGAAAAGGATAATATTATGGCTAGGAGCCTAGGGGCCCATAGGCGTAATTCCTCAAGGACGTCATAAGCTCATCTATACATTTGATTCTTAAAAATTAAGCAAAAATTCTTCAACCCTTTCCCTTGGAAATGATAGTGGATTAGAACTCTTCACCATATGTTCCTTCCAGAGGACCATATGTTCTCACTTCTCCCAGTGAGAACTGACTGACCTTAGGGACTTAGTCCTCACTGTGAGTAGGTAATCTTAAAAGTATCTGGTGTTACTGGGAAGAAGGAGGCAGATAACATGGGAAGTGAAAGAATAGCTGTCTAAGTAAGACTTAGACAAAAAAACCTAAGAAAGGTTTTTCTTTTGTAATCATACCTCTTGCCAGAAATCTACTGATGGGCTGAATCACTTGGCTCAGGTGGTTTTTCCTGCATGGAAGAAGGCACCAGGCAGTACAAAGAGAAGTAGGACAGGCTATACAGTGAGAAGTTGCCTCACTGAGCACAGCAGTTCACTCAGGTCCAAAATCACTGGTTCTACAAGTATCAATAACTGCATAATAGAATCCAGGGAAATTTGTTAACACTTGTCAGGTGACAATTGCCCTAGGTCCAGAAATGTGAAGAGCTTAAGCTGCCACAAGTTTTTAATTCCTCTTCACCTCCATGTAAGAGGTCTACGATGTTCAAATAATACAAATAGGTAACTCTTAAAAAAACATGTTTTACTCTCTCTCTATGTGCTCTGTGGACACAGACAGGAGAAGACAAAACTATGGCTATGACACATCTTCTGTGAAATACAACACTAAAGAGGTTTGCTAAAGTGAAACATACTGCAGCCTTACACACACTATGATCAGCCCATAGCTGGCCAAACCTGGAACATTTACAGCAGTTCTTAGCATTTCAGACATCCTCACTTGGTACCTCTCTGCTTGAAGAGGAACAGTCATTTTTTAATCCTTGTTTTTCTCACCATTCACAAGCCCACCCAAGCAGCATGCAATTCATCCAGACAGGAAATATTCCATTGTGTGGGCCAGATTATTTGGAAATGGTTCACTTGCACCTGAGTTCAAAGCTTCTGGCACAAGCCTGCAGTGTATTCTCGTCTGCAGTCGTTCTTGCTTCAGACTTCTGTGCTCAGCACAAATAAACTCCTAGAGCAAATCTTACAAAAGTTCAGCAGCTTCAAACTTACTTGGATTTAAAAGTCTCCTCTGGGATTTATGAAAAAGAAACAAAGAAAAATCTTTTAGGGGGAGAAAAATCCTCACAAAAAGGCTACATTTCATGTGATGACTAACCCAGAGGAGAAAGTTTATTTTCCCCCAAGGCTGTAAAGTGATTTGAAGTCTAGTATCTTAACTTGCTCCATAATGATGTGTATATAAGATTGCACTACTTTCCCAGCAATCTCTTTCCTGGTTTATTTAGTGTTAAACACTGTGGCTGTTCATTGTAGGTGGAGGAAATAAGATCAACATAGCTTTCACTGCTGCTTTTGTACCTTGTTATTAATGTATGCAATGAATACACCTGTGAAAAAGCTACATCCTGCCTGGATGTAACTAGGAAATGGTTTTCCTGTTACATGAAAATATTTGAGATCACTGCCTCTCTCATCCCATCCAATATTATTGTGCATCATGTTCAAAAGATCCTTTGGAATTACAAAGTAACAGACAAAAGAAAGAAAAATAAAGAAGACATAACTTCTTCACCTCTCATGATCCAAAGTTTAACGTTACATCAAATCATCCATGTAAATTTCTCTCTCCAACAAAAACCAAGGCCACAGCTCTTAAACCTGAATCTCCTCAGGACATATTATCAGTCTTTATCTGGATCAATATATGTTTCACATATTCAGACAGAATTTCGTGAACCCAAGAGAATGAAGAGAAGTCTACATGCAGTCCCTTGGCAGTTTCATCTACTAAGAAACAAGAAAATGTAGTCCACATCAGACTTGCTGTGCTGCTATTAATTGCTCAAGCAAACTAGTTTATAGACCTCTCTGCAGCAATCTGAGCTGCTGTTTCCACAGAAGTGTCCTGAATATTTCCTATTATTCGTTCTAAGTGATTTTGACCACTTTATTAAAAACCTCAAAAAATGTCATTAAAAGACCGCTGATGAAGCAGGATAACAACCCTTACACTAATGAATATATTACCCAGAATGAAGTAATCCTTCTGCATAGATTGTTAAGTTGTGCAAGTTCACAATAAAGATAGCCTCAGGTGGAGGACTGGTACCAGCAAGTGAGATAGACTTCTACAGGACAAATTCAGAGCGCCATCCTTTAACCCAGTTTTGAATTTCCAGCATTATTTTGCACAGAAGTTTGAAAGGAAATGAGAGCAAGCTGAAGCTGGCAGGCCCATGACCAGATCACAAGACCAATACATGTTTCTTCATGTCTTTCTTGGCTGGTCACTGAACCAAGCAAATCCCCACAGTTAGGAAGGGGAGCTGGAAGCAGAGCAAGCTGCAGGGCTCATGCAGGGTTTTATTTCAATTGTCATGAAAACTCTGAAGGACAGAAACAGAATCTACTCTCTGTGGACACCAAGATAAAGATCTAGGCTCAGATGGATGAAGCAGCTTCCTAAACATTTGTGGATATAGGGAAAAAATGATTGTATAAACAATCTTTCTGTGCTACAGCAAATAAAACCTGTCCTGGCATTGTTGTTTGAACGACAACAACAATAGGAGGATTTCAGCTGAAACAGGGACCCATTGTACTTCGTGCCAGACAATTAGTGAGGAACTACCTCTGTCTCAAGGACCTTATAATTGATATACATACAGCAGATAGGCAGGCAGTGGGAGGTAGAACAGAAGCAGATGAAGTGATTTAATTGGTGTCATACTCTAGAACAATACTAGCTCAAAAACAGTAATTAATCTTGAGTCCACATACGCTGTCAATGCACTCTACCACACTGCCTTTCCTATTCATACCGAAGGAAATACTGTGCTGGCAATATTTTTTGAATGATGAAAATTATTTTAATATCAGCTAGTGATGAGAAAATGGACAGTGGCTCAAGACTGAACTCCAGAAGAACAGTTTACCCTTCTAATTATTCTGTATTTCAGGAAGAGATGCAAATGAAAAAAAAAAATGCAGTAAACAAAATTCAATCATCTTCTGCATCCTTACTGTCTGACAAACCAAACCTCCATTTTCCAACTTCAATTAAAATTTTTAAAATCCTTGAAAAAATTATATTCTTCTTCTTGAAAACACCTGTCAGTCAAATGCCTACAAATTTTTCATAAGAAATTAGAAAACATTAGAAGACATTAGAAAACAACAATACAAATTCACACTAGTAGAGTAATTCAGAAGACTTGGCACCAAAGGTAATAACAAAACTGCAATACACTTGAGAAGCAGAGGTCCATGGGAGCTGTACTCCACTGCCACTTAAAAAAGTAATACTAGATTTTACTGGAGGGAAATAAAGTATGAACAATTTTTCCATTGTATTTGAAGATCAATGAGGATCTATAATCATAGAATCAGTAAGGTTGGAAGGGACCTCTGGAGATCATCTAGTCCAACCTCCCTGCTCAAGCAGGGTCGCCTAGAGCATGTTAGACAGGGTTGCATCCAGGTGGGCCTTGAAGACCTCCAGAGAAGGAGACTCCACAACCTCTCTGGGCAACATGGTCCAGTGCTCCGTCACTCTCACAGGGAAGAAATTCCCCCTCACGCTCAGGCGGAACTTCCTGTGCTTCAATTTCTGCCCATTGCCTCTTGTCCTGTCACACGGGGCAACTGAGGAGAGTTTGACCCCATTCCCTTGACATCCTCCCTTCAGGTACTTGTACATATTGATAAGATCCCCCCTCAATCTTCTCTTCCCCAGGATAAACAGGCCCAGCTCTCGCAGCCGTTCCTTTCTTATAGGGCAGGTGCTCCAGCCCTCTGATCATCTTCGTAGCCTACGCTGGACTCTCTCCAGTAGCTCCACGTCTCTCTTGTCCTGGGGAGCCCAGAACTGGACACAGTCCTCAAGATGAGGCCTCCCCAGGGCTGAGTAGAGGGGCAGGATCACCTCCCTCAACCTGCTGGCAACACTCTTCCTATTGCACCCCAGAATAATTAAGCATACACTACATTTTTTAATACAGCTGACCAGCATCTTCTACAAACTCATTAAGAAAACAAAACTGTCCTGACAAATAAAAAGTTCTTCGTGGGAAATTACACTAAAATACGATGAAAAATGCTTGTTTGCAGCTGAGGCTGCAGGATTTCTTGAAGTACAACCCAGTGAAAAGAATACATTTCAGATTTACAACTCTTACATTCATAGGATGTCAGATACTGACAATCATTGTGGTACTCTGCTAGCTAAGTCATTGCTTCTGCATCAGAATTCCTTTGTACTTATTTTGGAAGATTACCTTCTATCTTTCTGTTTTCTAGATCTCTTTCTTTTCACTTGCTTGTTATATCTACACAAGAAAATGAAACTTTTGACCCACTCCTTTTCTCTTGCAGATTTGAATTTGTGCTTGCTCATTTTTATCTCTAGTTTAGATACAATTAGGTAGAAAGAAGTGGCTGGTGCTCTTTTTCAGCAGTGAATCACATTTTTAGAAGAACACACAAGAACTATGCATCAGTCTCCTTTCTCAGCTATTTCGTATACTTCTTCATACACTGTCTGTACTGTCTTTTTCCTCTAGCCTTTTTTCTGTCCCTAGCCTTTATGTAGTTCAGATTCTTTTACATTACAAATTTGACAAGATTCAAAAATCATTCAAATATCCAAACTGAAGTATATGATGGTGACATCTCCTTTTAAGCCTCTTCTCAGCATAGAAATAGAGCCAGAAGGGAGGTGATTTACATCCCCACTGCACTGCTGTCAATGACTAAGGGTGATACAGTGAGTAGAGACTCAGACTTTCACCTCTAGGAGTTGTTATTGCAAAGTTTCTTAACGATGGGCTCTTCCTCTCTTCCATGTGCGTAATAGTTTAAAGTCACAATCTGGCCACAGACCCAGGTCTAAATGTAAGTTACTCAAATCCCAAGAAAACGTCAGAGTTTCTTACGCACAGACATTGCTCTGGAAAAGGTGTTTCATCAGTTAAGTTTTTAAGCCAAATCAAAAATTTCTATTTGGCTAAACTTTTGATGAATAATATCAAGGGATTTAAAACATTCTCCTTTGAATATCCAACTGTTACCCGCTAATTATAGATTTTGTTTTTAGTGCTAGCCTTGAAAAACATTTCCTGGGTGGATATATGCCCTTCCAGCCTTCTGCCTGAGGAGTGAACACAAGTACAAAGGATTAGACTCTCACAAAAACTTTTCCTACAAACTATCACATAGACTGAATTACATCTCAGTTCCAAATTTGCACACTATGAAAGTAAATATGAACCTCATGTATGCTTACTTAAAAGTCCGGTGGGAAACTGGAAACTAATGTTCTTCCTGATTGTGGGAAAAGACCCATCAACCATGTGTAGGGGAGGAAATCCGTTGTGTCAGTTGGCTGACATGTAGTAAAAAACAACTGATATTCAAGAACACCTTGTATTGACCTCATTTTCCATCCAAAATATTCGAGAACTGGCAAGAGTGTACTGAAGAATCTTCTTATTACACTGAAGGTTAAAATCAGTTCATTCTGGTACAACATTTTCATTCCACTCGTATGGTAAATATTAGTGTTATTTATTTTCCATAGACTAAAGACATTAATTTACTGAAAGAAATCTATCTCAGGATTTTTTCTATTGCATTCAGTTCATTCTTTCATTCATTTTTGATGAGAGGTGGAAGGGTCTTAAAAATCCACTGTTCTGTTCATGAATGTTCTTGTGACTAAGACACTTGTCTGAGACTCAGATTCTAGTTCAGTTCTTAGCTCTACTTCATACCATTTTTGTGAAATTGTCCAATTCACAGAATTTTTCTTAGTTTCTTCATCTGTAAAGTGGAGGCAATACTCTCTTTACTGTGATATTGTGAGAACAGCTTTGTTTACAGCTGTGAACACCACACATGCACATACCTAGACAAATAGCAGTATTCCCAGTCTCATCACCATGTGGAATGTGCTTATTCCCAGCATTGTTTACGTAAAGGTTTTAAGAAATTCTTCTCAATTTCTCATTAGTCTTGTGCTGATTATGGACAGACCATCTAGTACGGAAACTGTACCAAGCTGCTTGGTTTGTGGCTTTAATCAGATACCAGACAGAAACAGCATACGGTAATAGGCTAGGGATCAGAATTCTGGCAAACATTTGAAATAATATCCATTGAGAAAAATACAACTGTTTGTAACCAGCTGGCAAACAAAAACACAAAGAAAGAACAGATGTCTTGCAATGAGCGCTACCTCAGCAAAATTCTGAGCTCCAGCTCTGGCCTCTGCAATGTTGCCCTAGAGTAGGAAATTTACCTCTAATTAGCCAAAGCCTGGGTGCTCTTCTCAATAGGTCTCTTATCTCTTTCTAAATGCATTAGTGTTTTGAGATGGAGTTTGTACAGAAATGTCAGCTACTCAGACCCACTTACTGCCTACTGCTAAACAGACTCAAGAATTCTTACTGTGAGCTCAGTAATGAGCATCATATCCAAAGAATTAAAATTTAAGACTAGGAAACAGCTGATGAAATCAGCTCTAAATTAATGTTCCAATAGTGGGATGTTAGGGATAGGCAGCGCCAAATATTACACTCTACAGGGATTTTACAAGCAAGATTTCTGTGAGTGTCAGATTCTGCTGCCTAAGTAAGGTAGGTGATACATACTCACTTAAGTACAGTAGGTGTTTAAGATTTCAAACTGCTTTGGCCAAAAGCCTCATCATTTCTCTTTAAAAAACCCCAAACGCTTTTTAATTTTATATACGCACATCAAAATGAGTTGAGTTTGCACAAATTTCTATATGTTGAATATGTTTGTCCTCATATTAAGAAGCATTTCAAGGCTGCACATTCATAGCTTTCATTTGTTTAACCAAGTTGCACATTTTGTAGCCCTGCACACCTGCGAGTTAACGGCTGTCTAGAGAACCAGCCTTTCGAGTGATTGGAATTTCATTTAAGACAACAATCTGAGTGCCCTGGCCTTCTCCTGCCTCCAAAACACACATGCTGAGCTTGAAAAAATAGCTGTAAACGTGCGGAAAGGAAATTGTAGAATGCTTTCTTTCCCCTTCTCCTCCTAATGCCTCACTCCACAGCACTATGGTAAATACCAGCAAGGCAATCTGGGAAATTCCTATGAAAATGCTAACACATGAATCTCATATTATACACTAGCACTCGTCATTACCAGACAAGGCCAGCGAGGGAACAGTACAGGTGTGAGAAAATTCCCAGAGCCCTAGTTTATTACAATGACTATTGTGTAGGCCAATTTGTGATGTAGCTTATCCTTGTGATTTGGGAACAAGTAGTCCTGTCAGCGCTAAAAATACCTAATTCTTTTTTTTTTTTTTTTTTTTTTTTTTTTTTTTTTTTTTTTTTTGGTATTAAGGGACTTAGGTATGACAAGAGCCATCAGATTTTTCTCACAAAATTTGGAGAATATACCATCATTTTAAATTATTTCACTTGGCCTAGCACATTTCTCTGAGATAATATTGTAAGACACAAGAAGCTCTATTCAGAATGTTTATGGGTATCAGATGACTCATCTCTGCAAATAGAAAAAAGATTAATCTTTTAGATGCATGATGTATCCCTTATGTGGCTCTATATGCAACTAAATGGCTTAGATATGCAGGGGTTACAGTGAGCTGTTTTGTATTTTAGCATGGATTAAAAGTAGCACATAATTAAAAGTATTAAATTAACCTAAAATATATATTTTTTTTAACTTTTCGTAATTCATGGCCATTATTGCTTCTATCAAAGCAACAATCACTTCACAGCAAAATTTGGCCAGTTTTCACTCTCAGTTTCTTAACCTTTCTGATTTGGTTAAGGTCAATAAAAATAGGGTTTAGTTCTCAACTTTCGCATCAGTATAAGCCCTAGACAAGATGTAACAAACCATACCCCAGCTGCTGTCTTGCTAGATGTCCTCTTTATTAAGAAGGAAGGTGATTAGGCTCTCATGTAGCTACTAGACATACATAGCCAAAAGCCAGAACTTCCCTAAGAAATTTAAAGGCTTCAAAATTTAATTTCTTCCTGAATCAGGACTAATAACTTTGTCCTTTTTTCCTCAAAATTTTTGAAATAATGTTTCCACTTGGTTAAAAAAACTTTTTATTTACAGGTTTGACTGTCATGAAAGGAAGAAATAGTTGAAATGTGGTATTTCAGAGCTAATCAGAAATATTATATTTATTTAAAATTCTTCCCACAAAATCAGTTCTGTTAAAAAAAGACTAGGTCCATTAGATATATCAATTTCCATTGAGTAAGCAATCCTATTGCTTTGTGCCAGCCTGGAAGAATTTGCCACAGTATTCCATAAACATTATTTTACTTAAAAGCTAGCCACATTTGGAAGTTCGTATTAGAGCTACTTGAAAAATCGGATGGGGGAGAGAAAAAGTATAAGGGAACAAATTTTATGTGCAAGCACCTATTGTGGATTATTTGTTCCAGAATGCTGCTAGTACCGTGATAAAAGTAACTCATTAGGACATTGCTGATTTCACTTGACATTAGTATGTAAATATTTTCTCTTGTAAATCTAAGCACACATTTGGAAAAAGAGTTTAAATCCTACCCTTACAGATAGTAAAGTGAGTTTTCATGGTAATTCTTTGGGAGGGAAAGAGGCAGAAAATCTTTTTAGAATCTTGTGTTTTCATTTGTTTTACTGCTTACTTTGAAAAAAGTTAACTGACTTCAGGATTTGGCATTTCAGAGCAGAAAATTCCCTACCAGCTTTCTCAAGAAAAAAGATTATTGCAACTACAGAAGATTAACAGTGTATTGATTCTTGTTATTTTCAGGAAACACTTTATGTGCATTAACTATACAGAAAAAAAAAAAAACAGAGGGAGTACGTATAAAAGGTTTTGAGGGAAG
This sequence comes from Rhea pennata, assembly GCF_028389875.1. Classification (NCBI taxonomy): domain Eukaryota; kingdom Metazoa; phylum Chordata; class Aves; order Rheiformes; family Rheidae; genus Rhea; species Rhea pennata. The sequence goes on from NC_084663.1 coordinate 115,009,416, forward strand.
TATTTCTGGCAGCAGCTGAGCACATCAGAGACTCTAAACACCATGTCATCCTTAGGTGCACCAGCTTTTTGTTTTTTACAAACTGTTTACAACTAGCTGTGACACTAAGCAAAGGTAGCACACAGAATAAGAAATGCATTTTTTCTGACTTTGTTCTTCAAGAAAATGAAAAGTGAGAGTCCAAGCATAAGCAACATGACTTACTACTATACTTATACGTTCAGATCAATGGTAAATATCAGATAAGGGTGGGGAGGATATCCCAGCTGGCTCTGTCACACTCCTCCCCCCAACACACACCTTTTGCTTGAATTTCAAGGGGATTCCTGCTTATTAGCAGCAGACAGGTTGGGGAAGGTGTTTCCCAGAACGGCCCCCATATCAGCCTGGCTCAGGCTACTCACCCCTGTGATGGCAACAGCAGACAGCATCTATCACATGGTGAGAGCACAACATTTGGGTTATATTGACCTCAAAGCCAAGCAGGTCTTGGGGAAAGGAGCTTATGTGACAGCAAAGTTTCTTGTGGAACACAGGGTGCGAATAAAACTAGCAAAATGATTCTCCATGAAGAGTAGAGATCAACCTCGTGCCATTTTCTTCTCCCTCTCATAGCCTGTTAGTTGCACTTCCCCCATCCATGTGCTGCTCTAAGTTAAACTTCTCCACAAACATCTTTTTTTTCTCTCACTAATAGACACTGTATGGGGGATGGGGGAGAGAGAGAGAAAATGGAGAAAAGGCAAGGGATGAGTCTTCATGAGAAATGTTTTCCATCAAAAATAAATAAATCAAGCAAACCTTTCCTTTCTTGGTCATGAACTTAAGATAATGTTAGAGAACATTCAGCCATTCCTTTTATAAATTAGCTTACTTTTAGATAAAGCAAAGCCCAGAAACCACCACTGAGTAAATCCATAAGAACAAATAAAATCTATTTTCCCTATCAGTGCAAGTTTGGCGGCTTGTAGCCAAGATTGTGTGAAGTCCACAGTCCATTGCATAGTACATCCTGTCCTCCACCTGGCTTCCCATTTTCAAGAAAATTCAGGAATTTCACTGTTTCTGAGAACACTTCATCTGACAAATTTGGTTAAAATTAGCAAGCAGGTTCAGGCAGAGGAAACAGTCAGACACATGTTCATGCAAGTTTATTTTTCTCATGTATGACCTGCTCAGCAATGTGCTCTTGAAAATCCATTTTTACTTCAGGAACAATTTCTTTTTTTTTTTAAAAAAAAAACTTTTCTAATATGTTCTGTACCGTATAGTCTGGTCAGAAGTAACAGTCGTCTTTGCCTATTAGCTAAGTATTTTCAAATTTTTCCTCAGATATTCAATAAGTATTAGAGGATTTCAAAATTAAATAATCTCAGGACTCTTTTACTCAAACTGTCAGCTTGGTTGTGAAACAATTTTGTAACTATATGTGTATTATATGCGATTATGTGTAACAATCACTAGATTTCTAGATGCTGACACTGCCTGCTCTCTGCCGATGTTCAGACAGAGGATGTCATGCCTAGCTCCAGGCTCCCAGGCTTTAACCTTAGTGATTGCTTTGCAGAAAATGGTGATTACAAGCTGCTCCATTCCAAATTAGTCTCATCCATCTTTCTTGAGGATGGGGGTTCATCTGTCAATGCAGAAAACTCTCCATTGTAAGCTTGGGGATAAGAAGTTGACAAGACATCTACCATAATATGCAAACTCTATTATAAATTGTCAGCTAGCTCTCTTTCAAAAGGTGTAGAACCCTTCCTCCATAGTTCATGAAAAATTATTATCACTACAAATAGTCAATTCAATTAATTTGTTTAGTGAATGAGCTCCAAATTTGACCTTAGCCTTCTAGTAAGGTTTGTATTAAAATATTCATAGCAGAATCCAGATCCACACAGATTTATTTCTTTCTAATTCCCAAGAAAGATCATGAAAAATGTGCCCATCATCTTGGCAGTTAAAAAAAAAAAAATCTGATAGTTAATTTTCACTGAAATACATAGAAACATTTCAGAAAAGAAAACAAGAAAAAGAATATCACACAAACAACATAATTGAACAGGAATGGGTACTAAAAATTAGGAATTTAGAAATTATTTTGGTGCTTTTTATAATTTTAAGAGCATTAAGACCTTATTTCCTTAACTAAAAAAAGATGCTAATTGTCCTTCTGTCTGTCAGAAGCAAGTATTTGGTTTTCCAGCTTTTCAAAAAGGGTACAGAACAAGAGTTTAAAGCTAGCCTGGGGCTGAAATGGCACTAATATGGCGCTGAATATCCACACATTTCTCTAATGAGACCTTTTTACTGCACAATAAATCTTTGCACAGTTTGTATATGTGGTGCAATTGCAGTATGACTCAAATAGCATTAATCAAGTGCTATGGTAATCTCAATTTAAAGCACAAATCCAGTCAGACATTTCTACCACTGTACTTCATTTCTTACTAAGATTCTTTTAATAGAAAGGATTTTAGGATGTCCTGTGCATTTGCTTTCCCTATAAAAATGTCAAATTTCAAAGTTTACCTACATACCCAGAATTCTTTACTGTATTTTCTTCTCTGTGTGCCAGTGGTTGACATCATTTCAGCTTTGTTTGAACAGCTGGTCTTCACACAACATCAGGAGTTCAGAGGTACGACCAAGGCCAAGACCTCACTCTTCATAAAGAAGAAATACAGAACACAAGGAAATAGGACATATCACCAAACATCCATATCCCTTCCCCCAAGGGATAAGCTTCTTACTATGTTAAAAGTTCCCTATTGCTTTGGTAATGCAAATTTCATCATATGCTGCAAATCTCCAGTGTGTTATCATGCAATCATGATTTTCAGTGACTAATGGATGTGTATATTCTTTATTTTCTTTACCACAATTGTGACCAACTCCACTACAAGTCATAGATACCTATGTCAGTCTTAGCTCTGACCTTGTGTTTCAGCTGACAATGTGACAATGAAGAGCATAGCGGGTGCAGGAGCTGCTTCCCAAAGAGGTGGGTGCTAGAAATGCCTTTTAATATAGTCAGCTGCCAGGGAACAGCAAGAGGTGGCAGCTCCATGAGGAAGACAAGACAGGAGCTGCAGGCAACCCCATGCTGGCAGCGCCATGCCCTCACCCACCAGGTGCAGCCCCAAGCACCGTTACCGAGGTGGTGGCAGTCACAAGGGGATAATAAGCCCAGATGCATCGAGGGGACTCTTGAGTGCAGGACCTATCCAGAAGCGCGGGAGCTAGAACTAGAGCTCAATGCTACCTACAACAGGGTTCACCTGGGAGCCAGGGCTGGGCACAGATGACCTTCAAGGCAGCCCTAGGGAAGGACTGAGGCCCAGGCCTGAGCTGAAATGCAGTTTCTGGGCCCCAGGCAAAGGGAGTCTGGGTGGAGGTTCTCTGTGGGGCCATCAGCATAATTAAAACCCATTAATGCCCTCAGGGCCCTGACATTAACCACTGAAATTTTTCCAGGTCTGTTCCTCTACTTCTTCCAGCCCTTTGAGGTAGTGTCAACAGAGAGTTTTTACAGATGACATTGTTGTAAACATTACTGAGTTAATCTATATTTATTCTTTTCTTTAGGATTTTCAGCCTTCCCAGCCACATTGTTGATTGACCACATGTTCATTTTCATTTAGATTTAGAAAATTCTTCTAAAACAAAAATCAGTCATCCTGTCTGCATCCATATTATTCTTAGATTCTCTTCTCAATGTGGTGAAAAAGCTCAAGACTAAAACACTCCATAAGAAAAGGAAACTTTTGTCACTTTTCTCAGCTACCAAAGTTACATGCATGAATAGAGTAAATTTCTGTTTTCATATTCCCAAAGGCCTGAGCCCTAGGTATTGCCTTCCTTCAGAAGCCTAGAAGAACCAGCTGTAACATTTTCCTCAAAATTAAGTTTCCTCTGAAATGAATTGATTTCAACAGCATTTTGTCAAAAGATGTTTAAGTTGATAAAGTTAATTCCTCCTGATTCAAAGTGAACCAGCAGAGGAGGGACCCAAAGATAAACCAGAGGTGTACCTGCAGATGTGTATCACATCAGCAGCTCAGATTCCTTGTGTGTAACTCACTCAGGCTTCAGGGCCATTTAAAAGCTTCTAAATGTCAGAAGTTTTTGCCTAACAAAATCCTCCTTCTCAGGTTCAAAATACACCCACTCTACCACATAGATACATTTTGGACTGCTGGCCTATGTCTGCCTTCACAGTACAATTGGATCTATAGAGTGAAACTCCTGTTCCTGAGGATACCCATACAGTTCATACTTTAGGGTCTCCTACTTTGGATTATCTTGAATTTGGCCACGGGGACTGAAAGTTCATTTATGCTTGGAATGTACCAACTTCCCTTTCAGTTTAGTTTTATCTAAAAGACATCCTAATCATGCACTCTGAGATTGCTTGGTGATAGAAACCAAAATGTGGTAAGTGAAGGTCAGCCAGTGAGATCCTGATCTGAGCTAAGACACTAATGTAGATGCACTCTTGGTGTTTGTGGTACAGTATTGAGCATACAGGCACAAATATTTTGAACTCAACGATGTTTATTTTTTGTCTCTCTGTGCTACACAAGACATAGCAATGTCATGTTCCTCATTAACAGTTTAATGTATGAAAGAAAGGGGAACAGACATCATAACTATTGCACAAAATAGTCCTGGTGCCAATGAAAACACATCAAATTCTTCTAAAAATGATGGTAATAGGAAGTATGCACACCTCTTCATCTTTTCAACTTTTCCTATCCAGTGAATTGCAATGTACTAGTGGAAACAAAAATCACATTTTCCATCTATCCTTATTGCATTTGCTTGTGTCCCTGACAATGAAATTCATGAAGCCTCGGTGAAGCTAAGGAAGTTGAGATGAGGTTGTAGGGATTGAATTAAAATAAAATAAATAATAATAAAAAAAAAGGTATGGATGAAGTATGCAATTCATTTTCAGCTCATAAATCCTGATTTTGAAGTGAAAAAGGTACACAGAGGATGAATAAAAATGTAGTGGCTACAGTACTTCTAGTGTCAAAAACACATATTGACATAAGAACATACACTTCTGTGCAAAAAAAAATCTGAAGCCATTAAATTGTAAAAAGTTAGCAAATCAGCTTTGGTTAAATTCAGCTCCTATTGTGCACCTGCATATGTGTTTCGCTATGTTCCAAGACTTCCTTACTACGTCACTCAGTAAATCAATCTATGATTTACTAAAACATGAAATTTTGAGCAAGGAATGAGTCAAGATATTTATTTGAATTTCATTCACCCCTGGTGGGAAAGAGAGAAAGGGTGGCACTGCCCATTTCTGTGACTGCAATGTTTTCTTGTACTATGCCAAGACACTGTTTTTACTGGGACAGCTTCTGAGCTGGAAACATAAATAACAAAGCCAGTACTCGTGTTGGCCACCTTCTCAAACAAGTGAGAGTTACAGGGGAAGGAAAGAGATTTAATTCAAACCTGGAGTCACCAAGCAACCAGAGAATAAACAAATAGACATGGGGCCAAGGTAAAATGAAATAAGGATGTGTTGCATCTCTAAGTTCTGTATTGATTACAGTGTCTGCAGAAAGGCACACACAAACACACAGTGTATATATGTATATGTTTATACATACACACACACACATATGTATAGTGCATATGTGTGTGTATATAAAATTCAGCAGAGGTTTATATTGCTTTATATATGAATGTTTTATATATCCTTTTTAATATCACATATGATGATTTTGAAAGAACAGTAGAGCTGAAGACCAGCCCTTTGCTTAGTTATGTCTTTGCTCTATTTTCAACATGGTAAATATGGTAATGACCAAAGTGGTTGAGTTCTGCATCACAGTTATTGCACAGAGTTTCTAACTCTATGCAAACATACAAAGGCGAGCTACTTATGTGCCCACCACTGCTCCCTTAAGACTTTTTGACTTTGCCAACAAAATAAAAGTTCATTATTAGAGAGCGCCAAAACTATGAAAGACTCCTATTGTTAAGATTCTTCTGTTATGTTCCTTATTGATGAGGAAAACAGCAGAGTGAGTTGTATTAGAAAATGAGATGAGTTTATTTTGCTTCAAGGCAATTAACAAAACAAATGTCTAGTTAGTTATCTCTAAATATTCCCACATAACAATAAATTCTCATATATTTGATTGAAAGAAAACATATCTGGACTCTTGGTACAGTGTAAATTTTGCAGTTAGACCTTAGTGCAAAGGCCTAAGTGCAAAAGTACAAAGTGCAAACCAGTTCATCTTATGCTTGACCTTGAAATACTGAAACAGTCTCAATAAAGTTAATTAGACAGGATGTATGATGTCTGAAGAAATGTGTGTGTACTTCCAGTTAAAGCACCTTTGTCTGTTTGGGCACGTTGATTGTTTGGTTGTGTCATGCTTCTGCAATGTTTTGATAGATGATGAAGACTTATCAGGACAAATAGCTCTGTATTGCAGAACTTACTATCAAAATAGCATATATTTCCATGTGCTGACCCCTACTAAATTAAAAAATGTTCTTTAATAACCTTTTCTTAACAAGAATATAGAATTCCTCACAGCTGGTATTGAGCTCAGATCAGTAACTAAAATAGCTCAAGCAAAAGCCAGTCCCAGTTCCCTGCATTTGTAGTACACAGCTTGAACTCTAATTGCTCCTAAGAATCATCAGCCGCAGACTATTTCCCTCCATGTTGCAGGACCTATCAGCAATACTATGAAAAGCATTAAAAGATTTTTCATTTGACCAATTTTTTTCTGTTCTTTCTTCTCAGGTTCCAGAGTTTTCACGAAGGTGTTACAAAGCAGTTCTTCTCCATTCCCTTCTCAGGACATGCTATATATGGCACTAGGGTAGTATAAAATACTATATCAATCAGCTGATTCTCTAAGACTGTTTAACCTAAGACAGACATTCTGCAACAAGAAGAAGCAGAATAAAATGGGATCAAAAGCATCCTTGACACTGGGCAAATATCTCTATTCAGTTCTCTTCTCTGAGAAGAATATATAATATCCCTATTCTTACTCTAGAAAGGTAAGAAGGAAAACACTTTTCACATCTCTTACATTCACTCCAATTTATGCAAGTCTATTCATCTCTTTCAGTAAACTGTAGCTGCTTTTAAGCATCTATAATTTGATTCACCATGTTAAAATGGCCTCATTTAATCCGTTCTAAATTACTTATTAGTATCTCTCTTAAGTATAAGAGCTGTCATTATGACATTCTTTAATAGCTTTAGTGAAAGTCTGTTGCAAAACAGACTGAGTTATCCCTGCCATCATCTGTGATGATACTTTTATAATGAACTTACATGCATTTACTGTCAACTTTTCCTTGTGTTTTTTGATTCTCTGTTTCAGAGAATCACAGAAGAATTGAGGCTAGAGAGCATTTCTGAGGATCATCTGTTCCAGTCTCCCTGCTCAAAGCTTGGTCAACTATAGCCCAGGACTGTTACGTCAGATTTCGAAGAGCTCCAAGGATGGACACTCCACAACCTTTCCGGGCAACCTGTTCCTGTGTCTGACAACCTTCACAGTAAAAAAAAAAAAAAAAAAAAAAAAAAAAAAAGTATTTTCCAATGTTTAAATGGAATCTCCTGTATTTCATTTTGTGCCCAGTGCCTGTCCTTATGTGTCTGATTCCCCTATCTGTACTGGCTTCCAGCTCCTTTACTCCCCCCAGCAGGTATTCAGATACATTAATAAAATTCCTCCTGAGCATCTCATCTCCAAGGTTACAGTTCCAGCTCACTCAGCCTCTCCTCATTTGGCAAATGCTCCAGTCTCTTAATTATTTCATTGGTCTTTCACTGGATTTGTTCAGTACTTCCCTGCCTCTCTTATTCTGGGGAGCCCAGGACTGGATTCAGTGCTCCGGATGGGTTTTACCAGTGGTGAGGAGAGGGGAAGAACCACTTACCTTGACCTACTGGCAGTGGTCTACCAATGCAGTCCAGGACACTGTTGGCTTGTTGTGCCACCAGAGCACATTGCTGGCTCAACCTAATGTCAACCAGGATCCCCAGAGCCTTCTCTGCTAAGCTGCTCTCCAGCAAGTCAGCCCTCAGCCTGTACTGGTGCGTAGGGTTATTCATCCCCAGGTGCAGAAATCTGCACTTTCCTTTACTGAACTCCATGAGGTTCCTCTTTGCCCATTTCTCTAGCCTATTGAGGTCCCTCTGAATGGCAACAAAATCATCTGGTGTATTGGTCCGTCCTCCTAGTTTCGTGTTATCTGCAGCTTGCTGAGGGTGCATTTGATCCCATCATCCAGGCCATTAATGAAGACTCCGGTATCAACACCCAGGGGACATCACTTGTGATTGGCCTTCAGTTGGACTTTGTGTTGATGATCACAAGATTCTGACCTCAGCATTTCAGCCAGTTTTCAGTCCACCTCCCTGTCCACTTATCTAGCTCATACTTCATCAGTTTGTCAGTGAGGATATTGTGGGAGACAGTGTTGAAAGCCTTGCTGAGGTCAAGATGAACACCATTCACTGCTTTCCCTTCATCTGCCAAGCTAGTCATCTCATTGTCAAAGGCTACCAGGTAGATTAGGTATGATTTCCCCTTCATACATCCATGTTAAATGTCTCCTAATTAACCATTTTCTAATTAATAAACAAAGAATAACCATTCTCCTAATTAACCACTTATTCTTCTTCATGATTTCTACTAGGATATTAAAGTCACCATGCCAAGGAATGAACATGTTTCTCAATGTTTGTACTGCAGCTTTCAAGATCTGAATGTATGTCTGTACCCATTTAAATGACTGTGTAATCACACTACTGTTGAGATTTAATACTGGTCTTAGATTTCAACCAGTTGACTTATCAGTATCAATACAAATAGATTTTTTCCCTGTCCCATCTAATCACAGTTAGTACAATGAGTCCCCTCTCAGAAGCCCCCATCGAAAGTTCTTTCTTCATAATGTTTGCTAGTGCAGGTTTTGGCCTCTTAAAACCTTTTTTTCTGTAGATACCTACTCCAAACTGCTAAACCAAAGCAGTGTTGAGAGTTTGTGTTATCCTTATCTAATGTCTTGATATGATGAACAATTTGAGAGCTGTCTATAGGTATGAACTCATGGATAGTCATGCTTTCCTCTAAAATAAAAAGTTAAGATGAACTCTTGCATTGATTATTCATTTTTTTTAGTAAAAATTGGAGTTACAGAAATCATGGCAATAACTCAATACTCTAAAACTGCATGACATATGAATAAAGAATTAGAGGTCATTAATAATTACTTCATGATCATCTCCTTTCCTGAACAGTTCAAATACCATCAAAAGAGGGGATAATATTCTGAAGTTTCCTGTTCTGAATCAGGTCACAGCAACTGCAAGCCAAACTACGTATACTGGAAACACCCTTCCACACAGGAAGGATCTTGGCTAATGAATGCATCTGGGAGATACAGGTCTAATAAACTTGGCACATATTTCATCCACCCTGAAAAATTTAAGAGTGAGGATCTGGAAAAATTTAGTTAGTAAAAGTACTCTAATCTGTCAGTGTTACATACTTAACAAGGTTTTATCACTGTTATTTTATCACATTTGATCTACAATATGAAATTGAATCATATGACAAATTCTTGGAATAACTGTGCTTTATTTGATAGAAAACAAAATTCAGAATTATAAATCCGAACAGATTTAGGCTTTGATATTTAGCTACAGCTGATTTTGTTGATGTAAACAGAGTTTTAGGGTGCAAGTTAGAAATGAAACTGTTGGAAATTAATGTTAATATTGAAACATTAGCTTGTTATACAGAGAATAACTATCCCTACTGCTATATTTCACAGCCTAATTACACATTCTCACCAAAGTCCCTGGCATAAATACTTTTCACAAAAGACTACACATCACAGACTACAATGAGGAAGAAAAAAATATTGAGATATAATAACAATTATCTGCTAAGTTTCAAAATTTGATCCTGGCCTATAAAATTATCCAGCTGTGTTGTAGAGAATTACATTTCTAGAAAGCAGTTACCTTTCTTTTTCCTTAACAGTTTCCAAAGGTCTCTTTAATTAGAGCCATAGCTACCAGAGAGAGAAAACTCAAAGAAAAAAAAGTCTAGATTTCCTATTTAGCCTGATTTTCAATTCATTTAATAAGATCAATCTATAATAAATTTTTAGAAAGATTAAACCACACTGCAAGCACATAGTCTTAAGAAAGCCTAAGCGAAATGGTTACCAACAAGTAAAATCATGCCCATAAACCTTCTAAGAGTCCATGGAAATATGCCAAAATATTTTTGTTAGGCTATTAGAAAAGAAATCATTCTTCTTCGGGACCTATTCAGAAGTCTTCTTGTGGATTGACAAATGCTCTAGCAAGAAAGAGGAAGAAATATGTAGATGAAACAGTCTGTGCCATGGGCTCTACCAGGCCTGGAATATAGCCCTGAAGAACTGATATGGCAATGGAAGATAAACCCGAGGAAGTGGTTTCTCTGCTGGTGGGCAGAGAAAAGCAGCTCTGTAAAGGCTGTACTCGTGGTGCAGCCCATGACTGAAGATATATACCCACCCTTTGTAAAACTCAAATCCCAAAGTACTTTTGAAGACCATGTTGATGCTATATTTCTACTGTCACACATACTATTTTCTATGTTTTCCAGTTGAACAGCATGTTCTGTTGCACACTGAAAAATGACTTGGACATAGTTAAACACACAGCTAATAATAATCCTCAGGCGGAGTAGTACTTTCTTCTTTAAGAGTAAATCCTTGTTCATTTGTTGCCAGGCTTCATAGGAACGCCACCACAATGGAGTTGATCTTTGTAGGAGATGGAGATTCCTGAATGGCTGATTTGACACTGCAGAAATATATTGTGCAAATGCCTCTAGAAATCTTGCTGTCCTCCTCTACTGGGCAAAGCGTGCAAGTCTTCATTGCACCATAATACAGAGCAGAGTGTTCAGGAGGACTGGAATATCCATTTGTGCAAACAAACCCTGTGCTTCCACATGTAGTTCTCCCCAGAGAAGAAAGAGAAAGAAACTGTTAATTTGCTTTTTGTCATGCATTTCTGGAAGGTGCAAAGATGCTGTCATGCTATAGATAGTTTAAGACATGATTCTTTAAGAGTCTTAGCAAGGGCACTTTACTGCTGAATGTCATCTTCCGAGAATAAAACTAACCAGCAGGTTTGTGTTCCAGACATTCCTGCTCTTTGGCTAGCACATATAAGAAGTAAATGTGCTATCCCCAATGGTCAGAGGAGAAATATAATATTCAAAACTGTTGATTAGTAACCTTCTTTAGCAAGCTGTCTTGTTTTCTAGCAAAAGAAGAGACACCAGTTTGCATAGTTTGCATAGTAGATGCTTGTAGAGATGACTTCTGAAAACTGAAATCAGAATATGTACCATATTTTCCATTTTCTTTATCAGCCAGGCTTGTTAGCTTACCAGTATAATGTAATCATATTTCTTTTCCATAACCCCAAATCCTTCTAATACATTACTCATATATGAGGATAAGGGACAGGTCAGAGTTTGATTTGTGTAACTGATAGAATATAAAAATAGCAGTAATCCACTGTTAAAAAGATTTCCATTTCTTTTTTAGCCTTTCCTGTTTTAAAATCTATGAAATCCCTTCATCAGTGGACAAGGTGCAAAAGTGATGCAGCTCCTCAGCTGAGATATGTTGAATTTAAAGAGGAAGCCCATCAGGATTCTGTGGAAACTCAACCCTTAGATACTCTTAAGTGTCTTCTGATCAACACTCATTATTTTGCAGAAGACCAGCCAAGCTTTCTGCAATACTGAAGTTCATACGCACTCCTATATTAAGCACCTAAATAATTTTTGGACTAGGTCTTTCTTTTTGCCCATTAAACAGGACTAAATAGGACTCATGCCCTCTGCAACTGGCTGACCACTATACAAAATAAACAATAATTCTGTTAACTGGTGTTTTAACCACACTCATTCTCCAAGAACAGGCAATGAGAAACAGAAACAGACCTGGCATCTGGAACTTGCTTCCCACTTAATATCACAATATAGCAACCCTCTCCCTCCAAAGAAAAAACTTGCCTTTTTGAGGAAACATTCCTTAAAATAAATAAAGACCCCTTTTTTAACTCAGAATCTGCTAGTATCCTTCATGCTAGGCAGGAAAAAAAAGAAACTAGCTTGTTTTAGAGTACTATTTGCAGTCTGGTTTCCCTGAAGAAGAAGGAAGAAAATGCTGAGTGGCTGGAACTGGTTAAGCCAAGAGGAGAGCCGTAGACTGATCCTTAGCTTGAAAAAAATGGAAGGAAAATATATTTCTAAACTGAAGAAAAAGAGGAAAAGAATCATCAGCTGAATGGATTCCAAACTGAGAAAAAGTAACCTTATCCTGCATCCTAACAAAGAGCATCAGGTTCAGAGCAATTTTAATAAAGTACTTATCAGGCAGTTTAGAGCAGGACAAAGGTCCTCTTACTGTAAGGAAAGGGAGTGGTGCATAAATAGAGATTAAAATGGACATGAGTAGGCAGAAGGATTTCAGCCCTTGCTCTCATTAACCTACCCAGCATTGCACTTCCCCAGTCACATATGGTAGCAAATGAATGGTTGCTCACGTCCTTCCACGCAAAATGCCATTGCACCTGGCCCTGTATATATCCATAGCATACAAAGTTATGGAAGGAAATGGCTCATATTAATGACTTCCTTCCTTCCTGAGCATAATACCTCCCCTTTTTGACTTTCTACAGTGGATCATGCTTTCCAATAGCGATATTGCAACAAAACCAGAAGCTGTACTCCCTTGTGGTGTGCTTGTCTTAAAATGCCATGAATATTTTCTACTAAAGCAGGCCCAAAGTCACAACTGCTCTAAGACAGCCTTGGTTTATATGACAGGTATCACATTACCACATACATTCATGTCCCTCACAAACAGCTGTCAGCACACTTTGAATTTTGTCGCCCATGTACGGTTAGGAAGCTTCAACCGGAATATGGGGAGAACTGGATTTTACAAATGTAGGTTGAATATGAGTGTCACTGAAAACCTGATAATAATGAAATTATAGAAGTAGACGCTTTTCCATTTTAAAAGAAAGGAATCAGATAGAAACTCCTCAACATCAACTTGATAATAGAAACTGTTCTGGGTTATATATTGGGCAGAGTTATGATAAGTTGAAGGAAAATCATAAAAACTCTACAGAAAATGATCAAATCTACATCCAAATTTTAAAGCTTTACAGTAAATTTTATTCTAATGTTTTCCCCTGTTTGAAGAGATAGGACACGTACATATTGGTGGCACGGCTGACTCACACTGTTTCTATATTTTTCCGAAGTCAATGTAGTAAGACTTTATATGAAGAATGACTGGACTGAAATCTGTCAGTTGACATGAAAATCTGAAGCCTGATTTTATGTTAATATTTGGAATAGAAAAAAATATGCGATCATTCATGTTTCAAAAATATTATTTTCTAAGAACATAGACTTCCAGAAACATAGAAAGAGACATAGTTCTCCTGGTAAATAAATAATAAAACATCTTTAAATTAAGGATTTTTCCACCACACCTAACCATGTCTCATCTGGATACATACCAGCACATCTAACTTTTGGCACAGTAGTCCCCTCAGGAAAACAAGAAAATCATTTGGGTGATTAAAATCAAACACATTTTGCAGAATATCACTGAATATTATTGTTCAATTAAAAATGCTTTTAAAATGATATGTTGTGTTGCTTGACTGTAATAGATATTTAATTCAGGCCCTTAAAGAATAAGGGAATTCTAATATTTTTTGTTCTTTTTCATAGAATCATTAGCACAGAGACACAAATCTGGTATAGCCAACAGAAAACATAGGAAGAGTTGGTTTTGGCCCAGTACCTAGTTATCAGTTCTGTCATGTATATTATTACTTAGTCAACTACAAAACATACAGAAATAAAGGAATGTGACAGAAATCCCAAAGTTAAATAGAATGCATGTATAACCAGTTTCTCGCATAATACATAAAGCGTATCAATAGCACACATGAACAGCTGGGTCAGTACAAAGCCGCAGACAACTGGCAGACAAACTAAGATCAAACACATCATTCCATCCTCAAGCACAGAAATTTAGGAAGATCTGTATAGTATTTAGAGAAAACTACACCAAGGAGCATTAAACATGAAGGAGGAGGTGAAGGGAGAAAATTGCCATCAGGTATTCCACTACCAACACAGGGAAGATTTATTAATGGCATATATATGTGTGTTCCACTCTCCCACTGAGACCCTGGGGAAGCCTGAAGGCACTAGAAAGACAGGCTTTGCTATTTACCCTAAGCTGTAATGCTCAGGGAACATTATAAAGAGCCCAGCTGAATTCAGGCAAACAGAAACATACCCAGGTATTTAAATTAGTGTAGAAATTCATCGGGCCTCTCCTCCAAGAGGGACTTGCCCAAGAGGGCACCTGCAGCCCTGTGCAGACCTGCAGTTCAGGCCAGGTCAGCATGTGCGTTCAGGCTGAGTGGCACACTATATGGTCAGGAATTTACTCTATGAAGGATTGTGCATGTGTGTGTGGAGGTTTTTTTGTTCAATTTGTCCTTCATCCTGGAAAGTTCCCAGGTGACTGTGACTCTAACCTGAGAAACTGTGCAGCCCTGGCCTTGCTGTTCTCATCAAGCCAGATGCCAGAGATGGTGCAGACCCCCGGAGCCAAGACCACTTAAGGACCCAGAATCTTAGCTGTTATTCAACACTGTATGCAATGTTTTGCCTTCATAACCATGAAGAAAACGTTCAGAAATAGGACCCATGTGGTGTCTCTCTGAGCCTCCAGACTATGAGGAATGAGAGGTCCCAGGACTGCTAACTGCTCTGCTTGCTTGCATTTTCAGATCTGCTCTACCCTAGTTTGTCCAGACATAGAGGCAGAAGCATGGGCAAAGCTGAGCAGAGAGCACACAGTTTACCCCCACTAAGCAAAATAAAGAATCTTTTCAAATCAATTTCAATGCTGAACTCTTCCAGCTGATAAATGATCATTTCCATTGTTAGAATCTAAACAATATATTTTTACTTGGTCTAGGTTGAAAAAAAAATTTCAACTTGAAAACCATGAGCTGTTCCAGTTTCACTAAAAAAAAAAAGAATCTTTTAAGTTACACGGTTTCTCTTTCCACGGAAAACGTTCTCATAAATATGATTAATTTTGAACTTATCAGGAAAACCAAGCTAAAATTACATCTCAGAAAGTGTTTTCATGGAAAAAAATCTTTGCTTGCTTCTAACTAGGGGATCTTTATGTAATATGCACATAGAGTCCTTAAACATAATATTGCTCTTATTCATATATTTCAGTAGCAGCAATATAAGACATGGTTTAAGTTTCTCTACATAATCAGCTTGCAGAGTTGAGAGCTGACTGAATTATAAATTTGACAGCAGCTATCATGAACACAACTACAAGTAAGCACCACACTTCAGCTTTATACAGCCTGCCACCACTGATACAATTAGATCACAGAACTTATATATATATATATATATATATAAGTTCATATATATAAAAATGTGTGTATGTGTGTGTGTGTGTGTACACATCTACGTATACACACATATATACATTGATATGTATATGTATATGACATATACCTGACAATTTAAGGCATTCCTCAAAGGACAATTCCATTAAAACATCTAAAGGAAGTAATAATGCAGTTCAGAAAAGACCTTATGTATCTTTCTATGATGAAACAAATCACTTTCATTCAAAGGCAATAGCTCCCTCTAGATAACAGCTTGGGGAATTTTCCCAGCCTGAATTTTAAAGTGAACTTTAAACAAAACAGAATAAAATCAGTGAATGGGGGAACCACCAAGGTGCAGTTGTCACAGTTCTGAGGGGATGTGGAACTTGTCTAATGACCTTATATTATTGAGTTTTGTCGAGGGAGGGAGAGAAGCAAAGGTCAGCACCTTTAGCATTCTGAAGTGATTTTATAATATAACATTGTGTTATGTAGGTCATCTCCAAAAATTAACAGCAATAACATAGGCGCTCCTGACCCTTTTGTACTCAAGTTTCTGCACAGATACAGAGAGATATGATTGGACCCTCTCTAAGCCTTTATCTCAGCTTAACATTGAAAGGCTCAAGTTGGAAAACAGTAATCAGTTTGGGGTGCTAGAGTGCAAGAACCTCAGGGATGATCAATAGTTAAAAGATTCGCAAGAGTCACAGAATATGACCTACAAGAGAAAATTGAAGAAATTGGGGTTATTTTGCCAGAAGAGATGGACACTGAGAAGAAACATGACATCAAAGACTGCTGTGAGGAACAAGAGAACAATCTGTTCTTCATGCCATTTAGAGGATGGGACAAAAGTAACAGCTTTAAATTGCCTCGAGCAGCAGTTCTGGAGCAGTCATAATTTGTCTAATTTGAGTTTAAAGACTTCCAACAGGGTCAGGAATTGTATCTAATTGACATTAGATACAGCTACTTCTGCCCAGGGAAAGGCACTGGTTTGCTTGACCACCTTTGCCTCTCTTGTCTCAGGATTCTGCCCTCTTGTACACCATGTGCGCCTCTTGCATTCTTGTTTATACCTCAGTGTGGCTTCCTTGCAGCAGTGTGACATCCTTTTCCAGGGTAAGCTTATGATTCACTACACCTTCTTGATTTTTGGGGGGAGAAAAACTACTCGGTCACAGATACATAGGGCAACTTGCTGATTAACCCTTAGCGTGGAACATTGTATTTATCTCTAATGAACAGTGAACTTTTCTTCCCAAGGCCATTGCTTGAATATTTCCAAGGTCGTTTTAAGTTCTATTTGTGTCATACAATCTACTAGCAGCCTCTCCCAGTTTGGTCTTGCATGCAGTTTTAAATCAGAACACAGTCCACCAGCTGTTACACTTCTCCTCTTCCTGTTTTTCAGCACCTCAACAATCCTCCAGGAGATGCCAACTACCAAGCCTGTTAGTTCCCAACAGGAAGATCATAAGGCTCAAACAATTTTCAATCTGTCAGTTTTTCCAAGTGTTCTCTTACCTATTCCTTCCATATTTGATATTGAAATCTTGTTCTTTAGCAGGGTACTGATTGCATAAGCGTCCTTACTGCATTTTATTTTGTTAATAAAAACATGAAATAAAATGTTAAACAATTTAGTCTTCTTAGCACTTTTATCGGTAGCTTTTTATTTCTCCATTTTGGGGGAGGCAAGAGGTGAAATAATATTTTTTACATGTGATATTACTTACTAGTTCCATCTCAGTTTACACAACTAGGAAAATTCCAGTACACACTTCAGTGCTGACATACTTTTACCAGCAAACAGCAGTTTCCAGAAACCAATATGACTGAGAAGAAATGTTAATATCAAATTACAAGATGGTTTGGGGGAATTCTAGACAAACAGGGATTAAAGTATCCACCAACAGTATTCTCACATAGTGATTTCCATGTCTAAATAAATTCCCACCAAATCTGAGTAAATCAAAGAAAATTATTTATCCACCAAAATTAGTTTTCTTCTGACCACTGAAGAGACTGAGTTTTCTTTCAGTTAAGCTTCTTATGAGACATCTATCTATTTATATGGCTTGATAGCCTGTATTGCAAACATAGCACAAAATTGAGGGTTTGTTCACATTTTTGATGGAATACATCCTTATATTCTGGGACTTTTGCAGCACTTTCTATAAAAAAGATAAACCTTGTGGAAAGGCTGAAGTTTCTGTTCATAGGAATAAAAATTCACTTTATTGGAAAATTTTCTAAATATTAAAATTAAAATGTTTTTAATTATATTGACGTAGACTTTGCTCACTTCAGCAATGATTGTCAACATTTTTCCATAATGTTTATGGCCTTATTTTACAACTGAATTTGTCTGGGAACCCCCACTCATATTTAGCTGTAGAGGAAGAGTTATAGCTGTAGAGGGTGTTTTTGACCCTGTTTATGAACCCCAGTAGACCCCAGCTTGAGAAACAGTTCACTAGGAATGTTCACTGAGAGCGCTTAAGTGAGGAAGTAAAAATATAATGTTCAAGTGAATGTTCATATAACTTTTGGAGATGTTTTTCCAGCTTAAACACAGAGACCAAGCCACCTCTGTCTTGCACATAAGCAAACGGCATAAACTAAACCCTTTAGCTGGTGCAAAAACCTTTAGCTGCTTAGCCAATAGAAAGGACTGGCAAAACACCCAGAGCACAAGTATATCGTTCTGTTTAATAGACAGCGGGAGTGTACTAACATGCAAGCCAGCAATTACAATACAAAATATTCACGTCTGCCAAAGAATGATGTCAGTTCCAGGCTGTGCGTATCAAAATACCCCCACTACTAGAAACAGAGGCTTGTATGTGTGAGCTGTATATGAATTTCCAAATTTAATAAGGCCACACACCTTGAAAATGGATCATTTAATGGTCAGCACCAGAGAATACATCTATCTGCAGTAAGAATCCTTTTTAAATGTTAAACATAGGTTAATGTCTGACCTCTTCATTTGGTCTTAGACACCTGGAAAAGATTAATAAGCATTTAGTTTTCCATTCTTTAAAAATGTCCTTTTTCTTTAAGTAAAGAGCTTAAAATAAGTTGTATAGTAGGGGAAATATTTTAACAGTCTTACTTTATTAATAGGATACATCTTTTTGTTATGTTTTGAGTTTGGGGCAGAGGGGATTCTCTCTGTATCAATAACTTGAGTAGATTAAAAGATTTAAAGAACTATGAGGAACCATCAGGACATTGTCCCTGGAGGATCCCCAAGAAGCTATATTGAATACAAACCAGGATTTTTAAAATGAAGTCTTTTTTTTCTGTTCCTAAACAGAGTCCCAATTCTCATTTGTTCTTTCCTCAATTTTCTGAGCAAGGCTGGCTCTTATTAGTCATATCTTATGGCTCCTGAATGGATATCACAGCTTAATACCTAGAGATTTCCCAAATATGGTTTTGATAGCATAGGTCCAAACCAAAGCCCACTTCAATCTTTGGAAATCTTTCTATGCATTTAATGGGATTTGAATCAGACTTGTAAGGAATACCTGAGCAGTCTCTTTATGGGTAATTTCAGTTGCCTTGAAACTGGCTTCATACATCAGTAATTGAGAGATAATAAAATAGGGAGGCAGAAATCAGTTCCTTCAAGGGACAATAAGTTGTAGACTTAAGACAAACAGTGATCCAAAATGCAGCAACTTAGTGGAAAGTCATAATTGACTCTGAATAACTTCCTTTTCCTCCCACACACCCAGGAGCTGAGAAAATATTGAAGGAAAGATGAGAAAATTCCCATCCATTTCTCTTGAACATGGAGTCAAACCTTGGGAATCAGCTTTGCCTGCCTTCCCCTTGGCAGTGGAAAAAAAAGCTGTGACCACCTCCTCTGGAAAACTGGTGAGCATGAATCATTGTGCTGATGAATAATTCTCTTCTTAAAACATTTCTAAATTGTTGCCAGCCTTGTGATTCGTTCACCTTTATGCCTCCAGCGATTCCTGTGTCTCTGAGAGAGGAGGAAACACTTGTGTTAGATCTGTGGGAGAGTTGTAAGAGACTCTTCTTACAATACTTCAGCTAGGAAATTAGGAGACCTCACTTCTGAATTGCATCTGCAATGATTTAGGATCCAAGTTGGATAGCTCTACAATAATAATAATAACAATAATAAAAAAGCTCCCTAAAAAGGAGGCAGGTTATTCCTCACGCTGAGACAGACCATTTTTCATAGAGGCTGAGCTCACGAATAGATGCTACCATGTTCTACCTTCCTTTTCTTCTTGCATTACTTGTATTAGTACTCCTAGCTGAAACATTGCACTTAATAGTCAACTTTAGGTTGTCACATAAGAAGTAAGTCGCATAAAATAAAAGTGTGGTTTTTCAGAAATGAGATCTTGACACAAATTGTGAAAATAGACCTGGCACTTCCTAAAAGCTTTTGGCTGAACATTGTTTTCCTAAAAGGCTTTGTAGGCAATTACGCTGTGGAGCTAAGTATGGAAATACCCACAATAGCGGTTGCAGCTGTGCAAGTCCGTTTGAATCCGGTTCACATGGAATTTTGCTGACTTGCTTATTGACGAACTTCATTCACACTCCTCAAGGCAAAAATGAGTAAACAGTGACATCAGAGAGTCACCTAGTCATGAGCATCAGCGTGACATCTTGTACATGCTTCTGTAGGAGAAGAGGAGGGCTGGATTTCAGACTTGCTATGGAAAAGAGAAGTCTGTGAAAGCCCTAGAGATTTGGATCAACTCCTATGAAAATAATTGACTAGCTCTTGACCTCTGTGTTTGAGTTTGGGACGTGCAGTGACATGGCTCATTGGGACATGCTGGAATTGACAGTACCTCCTAATAGAAGTTGAGCTTATAAAAACTTGTGAAGATTATGTATAGTTTCCAAGGATCTTTTGTTCCTTCTCAGGAAAGGGAACATCCTTTCAATCCTGGCAGTCCTCTTTGTGCTGTACCTACACCCAACTTCCTCTGATCATACAGAGTCACACTGTGGGGAGAAGCTACACCTACACTAGGAAATCAAATTATGGCAAGGCATATTCCCAGACACTGGTTAGTAATCACGCAGTTAAACTGTAAGAGCAGTCCGTGGCATTTGGCCTGTACCAGCTAGAACTCTCCCAGACAATTCAATTCCTGGACATGATTCAGGCAGGGCACATACAGCCATTCAGCTTTAAAGGCCCAAAGAAATTATTTTTTTCCATTTCAGAAAAGATAGCATGGAATTAACTATATGGAGTTGAGGTTTGAGTAGCCACCTAAAGAACTTCTTTATCTCCCTTTGCAATTTCATGGTTAGTTCAAATATTCTCACAATCATACAGCCAGTATTGTTATCTTCATGTAACAGATGGGAAATTGATAATCTAAAAGCCAGATTATCAGAAAGCATTCCATCACTGAAACAGCCTTGTAAAACACACTTGCCAAGACTACAGAGGAAGGAAATTGGTGGTGAAGGTTATTGAACATAGATCTCCTGAGTCCTTTACTGGCACTATCGTCAATGGGCCATCCTTCCTTCCCTTTATTAGAATACCATATATGCTGCATAGAAGTTTATAAAATGCACAGATTCTCAGGTTACTATAAACAAATGGAATTAGAAGCTTTTGTTGAAACTATTAAGAGATGTACTTTTGAAAGATACTTTTTTTTTCTGTTTGATTATACTAATGTAATTAATCAGTATCAGAACACAGGATATTTAGACTGCTCTCCTAGGAATGGCGGTAAAGATATTTGTTTTAGTACAGCTAAGGTAAATAATAATAATAATTCAAGCACACTTTGTTAATCTGTTGACATACGATTAATGAGTATGCACAACCCAGCAGGAGGTGACACCTGAAATATTGTCCTAGCACATGCCAGATGTCCTACTTTCATATAACAGAAAAGAAAAATGCAAGTTTAAGCAAAGAGTTTAAGCAAAGATATTTATCAGACTACCTCAGCTCAACAAAAGACAAAGGTTAATGATGAATGCTTATGAAAGCATGCAACAGACTATTCAGCATTCCCAGACTTTCAGGTACTAATAATACATAATGAGTAAGAGATACCATGTAGAACATCAGAGGTTTTTTTCCTTAACTGAACACTAATCTCCTGGCTTTGAAAATCCGGATCTCTCACTAAGGAAATTCATACTGACATGAAGAGGAGGAACAGTGGAGTTTTAGACAGATTTGCTATGAACTGCCTTTATATAGGGGAGCTGTGCAAAAGGACACTACTCTGCAATAGTTACTCCTAGGAGTAAACTTGCAAAACAACAAGCTGAGCTTCACTCAGCTTGAGTACCACATAAGATACTCTATTTTAAGTTTGATTGCTTCTTGAAGGAAGTTATACAAAATTAGGAAAGATATAATTTGTATGCATTTATGTATGTAGCATTTATATACTCCCATCTTAGGATTCATTGTTTACAAACTCCTAAATCTTTGCATATGTAAGTAAGGGAAAATGTCTAAGCAAGTCCCAATACATGCTGAAAATTTACACTAACTTTCTTTTGAAACAACTGAGGAACAGTGCCAGGACCATTTCTAGCCATCAAGATTGCTGCATTCCAATGAAATGCCTTAATCCAATGGCCATGCACCTTTCTTGAATTTTAACTTCAAATTCTAGTCATTTCGGGTTATAATTCAGTATTTCAGCTGGGATGACAGAAGAGATTGCCAACAATTGTGTTTAACAACAGATATACAGCTGTCATTCTAATCTTGGATTAAGTTTAGGGATTTAACTGACTAATAGACAGATTTGCCAAATTTAGCAAGCATGTAGGGTTTATTTCTGAAGAGCAAAGAGAAATTAAAAAAAATTTAAGCCCTTCCAAAAGACTAAAGAATGTAAGTTCAATGTGAAGGATCAAAATGGCTTCTTATACTTCATTTGACAGAAAGGAGGTTGCCCAGAGAGGTTGTGGAGTCTCCTTCTCTGGAGATATTCAAGGCCCACCTGGATGCAACCCTGTCTAACATGCTCTAGGTGACCTTGCTGAGCAGGGAGATTAGACTAGATGATCTCCAGAGGTCCCTTCCAACCTTACTGATTCTATGATTCTATGATTGTATGAATTGGTGCCAGACATGTCAACAGGCACAGATACACATCCAAATAACTCCCTTTGTGACAAGATTGCCATAAATGACAAGGACGAATAATGTGTAAATTCAAATGCACAAGCAATTTCTTCTCCATTTCTTTCCAGGTTTTACTAATGCTATCCTTTCAATCCTGAGAAGGTGTGGTACATGAATCCAGGAACTTTCTCCAAGAATGCTATAGACAAACAGATTTATAACGTGAAAATTGGAAAGTACAATGCACCTCTTACAGCCAAAAATTCTATCCCAAAACAGATGGAGGCAGGAACCACATTCATATTCCAACAAGCTTTTTATTGCCATAGTTAAGACTTGTGTCTTCTCGATTTACAGCTGAGAGCTAGATTACTGGGCAGAAAAATTGAAATGCTCTGTTTTGGTCCCCTCCCACTTATTTTGATTTTAGATGCTCTTATGCTTCCATCATTGCTATTATATCCAACTGTTTGGACTGTTATTTTGGTTACTGCTGTAGCTGTGACTTATTACTATGGGCCTCAAGCCATGAAGTGATGGAAAATGCAGAGGTGGCACCTTTTGATATTGCTTGCGTTGTTGAATAGATTTCTGTGTGCCAGACACTGACTTGGGAACTGATAGCAGCCATTACTCTTTTAAAGTCAACACTGTGCTGATTTTGCTGGCTTCAAGATTTTCCCTATTGTTCATCCATACAAATGATGTCCTCTGTATATCTAAATTTATTGATATAAAACGCTTGTCAGTCTGTTGCTTTGAGTAGACAGGCATTCTAAAGAAATGCTATTTCTCCTCTCTTCCCTTCTCTTTCCATCTTCTTGCCAGGTTCAAAGTCTCAGCTGTAGAATCATAGAATCACCGAAGCAGTAAGGTTGGAAGGGACCTCTGGAGATCACCTAGTCCAACCTCCCTGCTCAAGCAGGGTGACCTAGAGCATGTTAGACAGAGTTTCAGCCAGGCAGGCTTTGAGTATGTCCAGAGAAGGCAGCTCCACAACCTCTCTGCACAACCTGTTCCAGTGCTCTGTCACTCTCACAGGGAAGAAATTCCCCCTCACGGTCAGGTGGAACTGCCTGTGCTTCAATTTCTGCCCATTGCCTCTTGTCCTGTCACATGGGACAACTGAGGAGAGTTTGACCCCATTCCCTTGACATCCTCCCTTCAGGTACTTGTACACATTGATAAGATCCCCCCTCAATCTTCTCTTCCCCAGGCTGAACAGGCCCAGCTCTCGCAGCCGTTCCTCATAGGGCAGGTGCTCCAGCCCTCTGATCATCTTCGTAGCCTTGTAGTCCTCATAGCTGGACTCTGTTCAGTAGCTCCATGTCTCTCTTGTCCTGGGGAGCCCAGAACTTGACACAGGACTCGAGATGAGGCCTCGCCAGGGCTGAGTAGAGGGGCAGGATCACCTCCCTCCACCTGCTGGCAACACTCTTCCTAATGCACCCCAGGATACTATTGGCCTTCCTGGCCACAAAGGCACATTGCTGGCTCATGGTCAACTTGTCATCCACCAGCACTCCCAGGTCCTTCTCTGCAGAGCTGCTCTCCAGAAGGTCAGCCCCCAGCTTGTACTCGTGCCTAGGATTATTTCTCCCTAGGTGCAGGACTGTGCACTTGCCCTTGTTGAACCTCAGGAGGTTCCTCTCTGCCCACCTCTCCAGCCTGTCCAGGTCTGAATGGCAGCACCATCCTCAGGTGTGTCAGCCACTCCTCCCAGCTTGGTATCATTGGCAAACTTGCTGATGTCCATTCATCCAGGTCGTAAATATTTCTTATTTCTAGTCCGCTGTTTTTATGGTTAAATTGATCTCCCCATTTATCTCTCTGAATGGACAAATCAATATAACCAGAAAAACAAGACTAAATTGGAAGACTGAAAACCAATTAAATGTGAATTCTTTTAACATGTGAATGTTAAAAGAATTTATTGATGCTTAGCTTCTTCAAATGTACAGATCTCAAAATCAAAACCTTAAAGTTTTACTCATAGCTTTACATTCACATTCATAAGTTTTCATATGCACAAGTCCTTGAATGCAGAACATCTCTTACTGAAGTCTAAAGGACCAAGCCCTTTTGAAGCATCAGGGCATTAATTCAGTAACTTGCTATTAAAAATCTTGATCAAGATTTCATGTAGAGCATTCATTTTACTTTTATGCTTACAATACATTTTCTTTTGGTTTGGTGTTATTAGATATATTAGCCTCTTTAGAAGGCTTTAGAATTTGTTTTCTCCCTTCCTTCCCATACATGACATTTTCTCATTCTCTACCAAAAACTCTACATGGGGAACAATATATTTCTTTTCTCCATAAAAGAAATTCTGTTGACAGTATTTCCCAATTCTGAAAATAATATTCCTATGCTTTGTGAAAACAGTTAAACTAATGGTCTTGAATGGAAAACTGATGCTCAAAGGCAGAATTATATATTAACACAATCATTTAGTACAAGTATTAATTTAGTATATATACAGTCTTATTGCTTTCTTTATCATGATCCTGAACCTCCAAGATGGTCAGTTCTCAACTTGCAAGTATAGGGAAAATATGCTTTTATCTATAGAAAAATAGGGTGTTGTCTGGAGAAGTTGAATAATTCACTGATGATCAGTCATGGCTACAGTGATGAATATTTATCATTTTCCCTTAATAAGGGATCTGCTTCTTGCTTTTGGTGATTTATATCTAAAAAGAACTGGATTATTTTCTCTTCTCTCATTAATGATGGACACAACAGTTTAAAGTATTTCTATTTCTTCACCAAGTTTTACTCTTGTCTGAGATTATAGGTACTCTGTTCATACACCTCCAACAAAATTCCCTGTTTCTCAGTGAGAGTTTTATATGACTAAGATAAATACTGGTGAATCAAAGTTATTCTCATCAGTCCATCCAGTTTCTGGTATAATCAGTCTATAAAGGAGGAACTTTATTTATATAGATGCTGAAGTTCAAGCCTTGTCTTTCCCATTTTCATTGATGCACTTAGGTACTTTTACTTTTCAGTTTACTTTCACTTTCTTTTAATGTAGCTTATTTTCTACAGAGATAAAAGCAGCCTATATGGCCATCAAGGCTAGATATATGGAGGTTTTGCATTAAGCACTGTCTCTCTTTTGCCATTTTAAAGTCCTCACCTAGATATAATTCTCTCACAGAGTCTGTATTCTAAATTCAGATCTAATCCTCCAGTTTCCAAACTCACCTAATTTATCATTTTCTGCTTTCTGTGGATAACGAATTCAACAGTCAATCATCTTTCCAGAATGTAAGTCCAAGTACTTAGAGAAAAAAGAGAAAGATTTCTGGATCATCAGGTATTTCAACAATTTTATCTTTTTACTACTGACAAATAAAGGACATGAGGAAGGGATGTGTTTCAGTACTTCAGTCTCTCCAGAAATTGTGTTCTGAAGACATTCCAGAAAACCAGTCTGAGTAACAGTTAAGCCTTGCATGCTTTTATATTTATTGCAAACATGACTACAGCATACTGTTTTATTGTCTTTTTTTTTTAAAAAAAAAATAAACATTTATAAATATCAGAAACGATCTTTGAATCTCTCATGGCAGATAGTTGCACTTGTGGAGTTTGCATGGGTGAGCTCCTTACCCCCAAGTATTAACGACGGAAATTCTGCTTGAATTTTGAGGAATTTTTTTAACCTTAAAAAGATGTGTACCTCCTAATTTTAAGTACCCTGGCCTTTATTCAAGGAGGTCCTTAACATGTACTTTGTCTTAAGTAGGTACTTACAGGCTTTCTCAAATAGGACACTTCCCTGAATGATTAAACATATGCCAAAATAAAGCTAGTCATCTGTAAGCTAGAATAATGTATTTGGTTTAACTTTTCAGTAGAGCACATGGAATGAATAGAACACTTTTCTTTTTCTGGCACACTAAGACCAACTCAAGTTCCATAATTAAACACCTGAGGACAGAGCTTCTTTGTTTTTTTTTTTTTTTTTTTTTTTTCCTCCATCAGATCAGACTCTTCTCCCAGAGGATTTTTCTGGACATTCCTCATCTACTTTGTTACCCCAGCACAGTCAAAACTCCCATTAGACTGATTGACTTATTCTCCCAAATATGCATTCTCTCATGCCACTGTGAATCCAAAACAGTGTTAGGCACAGTTTTTAGCTGTACATCCGGTGCTGTAAGTACAAAGTAAAGAGTGGATGATGAAAGAACTAGATTTTGATAAAGAGGAATGATGATTGTTATTTTCAGTCTTTGCAAGCTAGTTGCTCCAAGCTTCACTAAGAAGCAATGAGCATCTGCCAGCTCTGATCAGATGCCATTAGGCTGACACTGGATAGTTCTACAATTCTTTATTCACTAAACTTCTTACTATTTAAAGCCTTTTAACAATTTCTGAGCAGGAATGGAATCACATGAAGAATTAAATTTCCATTTTTTTTTTAACCTCTTTCTTGGCAGTCATAGAAATTGTGGGTCTAGTGATTTCTGCGAAGGCAGTATTTCATTTGTGATCTTTCTTTGAACTATAAATTGGCTGGGTACACTATTTTCAGCTCTACTTTCCCTATTCTTGACTCAGAATCATGGAATAGTTGGGTTTGGAAGAGACCTCTGGAGATCATCTGATCCAACTTTTCTACTCAAGCACGGTCACCTAGAGTGGGCTGCCCAGGGCAATGTTCAGTTGTGTTTTGAATATCTCTAAGGATGCAGACTCCTTAACCTATTCCCATACTTGGTCACACTAACAGTAAAAAAGTTTTTTTTTTTCTCTCTCTCTCCAGATGGAACTTTCTGTGCTTCAGTTTGTGCCTCTTGGTTCTTGTCTTGTCACTGGGCGCCATTGAGTAGAATCTGGCTCGCTGTAACCCATGTAGAATAGAAAGCCATGTACATCCACAAAACTCTGTTCAGTGATTCCTCAGATGATAGATCAGTGTCTTATTTCCAGCAAAGTAAAAACCAAAACCAAAACGAAAAAGGAGTCTCCCATTAATTGCAATGGCCACAATCAGGCCCCAGGAAGGAATTATTTGGTTATGTGAATAAAGTTTAAAAAGATAAACCAAAATTATATTTGTAAACATGCAATTCACCTAATTACTGCTCTGATAAAAGGTGGTCTAGCTCAACAAAGAATCAGTACTACTCTTCAGACTGTTCATCTACAAATCTTGCTCTGAGCAAAAATCTTGTAATCATCTGAATCAGTGATTTTAATGTTACATTTCCAAACAAGAGCATATATCAATCTTCAAGTGTTGAATGACTAAGGTGTTTAACAACCTGTTATGATATTATGCTCCAATTTTTATCCCCTTAACTAATCATGATTATCTTTTAATAACTGTAAAGATACATCACTTTTTTAAAGAATAGCATTGAAAACAAGATTTAAAGATAAAATAGAGGGAAAAACCCTTTAGATGACAATCTCTAGCAAAAGCAAAATCCAGGAAAATTGTACCAATGAAAAATAGCCACAATTCCTTATTAAATCTTTCATGATTCTTAATCCCACAATTTCTCCTGAGATCAGCTTAATTCCCAATAAATCTCATTTATTTTGCCAGTAGCTTCATTAATTGTTAAAATTTATAAATCACTCTCTTTTAGTAAGGCGTAGTTCGTGGTGTATGTTAACTGCTGCCAATAAAAAGTGCTTAGCAAAAGTTGAAGTTTGTGATATCCTCCATCAGAGTATTTAATCAAAACACAGTTTCAACATTTTGCACAAAAGAATTGCAAGCAAAAATGAGATTGTACTCAAGAGTTCCATCTTCCTTCTCACATCACCACCGACTGATCTAAGTCACATTCTTGCTACGAGGTTTATATGGCTAGGTCCCTGCAAAAAAGGCACAGTTGACTTTAAGAGAGCAAAAGAAGCAGATGTTATCCAAATAGCATTATTTATTGGTTAAAGACATTTTTAAAAAAGGACAGCGTACATCATTCAAAAAAAATGTTTTAATTCTCTCATAAGACCTTTTAAATTATAGTTAATAAATGACCCAGATTCTTCAGTGCTTCAATAAAAAACTATGGCAGTTCTACACAAAAATGTCTAAATGGAAAGTACATGTCTTCATTATTTTGATTCCCATATGATCCACCCATAACTTGTTTTAGAAAAGTATGTAAAAAATACATGTAAGAAACCAATATACTTTTGTATGGACACATACAGCTTTATTATCTTCTGAATAGCATAAAAGATTTCAAATCATGCCCAAATCTTACCTTGAAAAGTCTAAGTCCCTTGGGGGGGGGGAGAGCGGGGGAAGGAGGGAAGGCAGGGGTGAGATGGCTCACAGTCCCCACCCATCCTGAGTATGAGTAGCTTGAAATGTAATTAAATTTACGTTTAATTGCATAGTGACTGCATCTGGAATTCCTGAACTACTTTTGCCTTAGCGTCTTTCTATCTGTCTTTTAGCTCATTGTTTTAGGCCTTCTCATAAGAGGATTTTAACAGTGGTTGACTATTTTCAATGGTTGAATTTGAATGGAAGCATATGAAGTCATAATTAAGATATATAGCAGCTGGTATGCTAGCAGTTGAGGTAGAATGACTCTACTCTCTATATATTTCATTCAGGTCACAATATGCTTTCAGGGAGACAAGGAATTTGGTGCTTAAGCTAGACTCATTCTGTAGGGAGCATGCTACAGACACTTGCAGGCCTTTACCAGGCTAAATTAGGGAATTCCTAAATATCTATCAACTGTTATCATGTTCTTTGACCCTCTAGAAAAATATAACTTAAAAAAAAATACTTAATTCTACTGCACAAAAGTCCCAAACCTTCTGAGAACACATTCAAGTATATACTATACATTTTACTAGGACATGAAATACTTATCGTGTCAATAGACACAAGAAAAAACAAGAAGCCAGGAAGAATGTAGGTAGAGACTTCTATATAAGGAATGACATGTTCCTTTTATAGGCAGTGTTGCAGAAATTGATTTTCTGGATCAGCTGCCATGTAACAAGGATGAAAAGACTAATCTATTTGAAAGGCTATTCATGTATCTCATGGAATTATCAAAGATGGAAATAAAAATTGGTCTCAAGTGTTTTTAAACCTTATATAGATATTTATATATGTATTCTTCATCAGGTTTGCCCCATAAAGCTAAAATTGTCTTTTAAACTTAGAACCTTAGAAGGCACACCAGTGTAGAACTGGTCTTGAGTTGGTCCTTTATTGGCACATGAGTGTCAATCTTTGAAATAAAAAATGTTAGAGAACACGTGGAGTAAAGGGAAACATTCCTCTTTTTTTCACCTTATCGATTCTTTCAAATTTCAAGGTCCAGCAAAGGAAGATGTGAGCTGAAGTGTCCATTAGCTTAGACAGAGCTTGAAAAATGGAAGGAAAAAAAAGTCTCAGGGAGAAAAGCCTGATTAGCATTTAGCAAGGCTGCTGAATGTTTTCCTGTCTACGCCTTGTATCAGTGTCAAAGACATGAGATTTTATCTCTAGTACTGAAGTTAACTGATCTTACCAACTTAAAAAACCTATATTTCAAGGAAAAAAAAATCAAAAATATATTTCGTCACATACGTTTTGTAATACCTTCCTTGAATTAGAGACAATTTAACTAAACCCCCAAATTCCCTCCTATTAAATGCAATCAAATTATTCTATCATCCATTTGTTGCCTATCACCTATTATACCAGCCCTTGAGGGAATACTTTTACTTGCAAGCCTGCATTGTTTGTTTGTTTGTTTCTGTGCACAAAAATCATTCAGGTGCAGAAAAAAAGAGGTAAAAATCCCAAATCTTCACTTCAACCAATCCTTGCTACAAAATTGCTTTCTTAACAAAATAAATAGCTTATGAGACTGCCCATCTTTCTTGAGCATCAAAGATTTATAGCTGCAGAAGCAGTAAGCTGAAATTTTCCTACAGGTAACATAGATTCTCTTGGAGATAATAGATTTAAACAGAACTTCTGGTCATCTGAAATCTGGTTAAGAAGACTTAATCCTTTCCAATAAAAACAAAGGGGAAAAATTAATTTTCCACTTGTGAATTCTCTAATCTTTTAAAAGTAAATTCTCGGATTACTAATTCACAACTATTTTATGTGAAATTAAACATATTTTTTCGCAATGATGACCATTATTTTCTGAAATTTCCAAATGTCACGCACTTCATTGTGCTCTTACTTTTATATTATAAAAAGATTCTACCAGCTGATAGCATGAGATGGAGAAGCGGCAGGCAAAAATGCACACTGAGAAAGTGTAGCATAGAGGCTAAGCTTGCTAGCTTTTGTTATTTCCAGATTCTCATTATTACGACACAATAAAACCTCTAACATCAAAATCATTATAAGAATTTGGAAGCATTACTAAAATAAAAGCTCTCTTTAAAAAAAAATGTGTTATCCAGAACACAAAGTCAAAAACTGAATTCAGGCTGATAGTTTCCTGTTAAATTATTTCCTACTATTTTCATATGCAGCAGTGAAAGGACTTATATATTCAGTACCTGCCTGGGCAGCTGAATTGTACCCCATTTGATAATTTTAAATTTAATGTTTTTAGTGATACACTAAGATGCATCAAGAATGCATCCAATCATGATCAAGAACTGTTAGCAAAATACATTAGACAAGCTGGAACATCAAGGAGGAAATTTCCCTTTAACAAAAGCATGAATAGGAAGGAAACCCACTTTGAAAAATACTTTGCAACCATGCAGCCTAACCCTGAGTTTTACATGTCTTCATCTTTCTTCACTGCCATTTCTCTTTTAGAACACACCCTCGCAACATCTTTGGGAAGCTGCATGAATACCACTGGACAAGGCTGATCATATTCTTAGAATCATAGAATCAGTAAGGTTGGAAGGGACCTCTAGAGATCATCTAGTCCAACCTCCCTGCTCAAGCAGGGTTACATACAGCATGTTAGACAGGGTTGCATCCAGGCGGGTCTTGAAGAGCTCCAGAGAAGGAGACTCCACAACCTGTCTGGGCAACCTGATCCAGTGCTCTGTCACTCTCACAGGGAAGAAATTCCCCCTCACGCTCAGGCGGAACTTCCTGTGCTTCAATTTCTGCCCACTGCCTCTTGTCCTGTCACATGGGACAACTGAAAAGAGTTTGTCCCTGTCCTCTTGACACCCTCCCTTCAGTGTGTGTATAAACACATTGATAAGATCCCCCCTCAGTCTTCTCTTCCCCAGGCTGAACAGGCCCAGCTCTCGCAGCCGTTCCTCATAGGGCAGGTGCTCCAGCCCTCGGATCATCTTCGTAGCCCTACGCTGGACTCTGTTCAGTAGCTCCATGTCTCTCTTGTCCTGGGGAGCCCAGAACTTGACACAGTCCTCGAGATGAGGCCTCCGCAGGGCTGAGTAGAGGGGCAGGATCACCTCCCTCCACCTGCTGGCAACAGTCTTCCTAATGCACCCCAGGACACCATTGGCCTTCCTGGACACAAGGGCACACTGCTGGCTCATGGTCAGCCTGTCATCCACCAGCACTCCCAGGTCCTTCTCTGCAGAGCTGCTCTCCAGAAGGTCAGCCCCCAGCTTGTACTCGTGCCTAGGATTATTTCTCCCTGGGTGCAGGACTGTGCACTTGCCCTTGTTGAACCTCAGGAGGTTCCTCTCCACCCACCTCTCCAGCCTGTCCAGGTCTCTCTGAATGGCAGCACCGTCCTCAGGTGTGTCAGCCACTCCTCCCAGCTTGGTATCATTGGCAAACCTGCTGAGGAGGCACTCTGTCCCCTCATCCAGGTTGGTGATGAAGAAGTTGAACAGAATGGGACACAGTACTGAGCCCTGGGGAACTCCATTAGGCACAGGCCTCCAACTAGACTCCACACCACTGATGATGACCCTCTGAGCTCTACCTTTCAGCCTGTTCTCAATCCACCTCACTGTCCACTCCTCTAACCCATGCTTCCTGAACTTGCCTAGGAGGATGTTATGGGAGACAGTGTCAAAAGCCTTGCTGAAGTCAAGGTACACAACGTCCACTGCTCTGCCCTCATCTACCCAGCCAGTCATTCCATCATAGAAGGCTATCAGATTGGTTGAGCACAATTTCCCCTTGGTGAATCCCTGTTGGTTACTCCTGATCACCTTCTTTTCCTCCATATGCCTGGAGATGACATCCAGGATGAGCTGCTCCATCACCTTACCAGGGATAGAGGTGAGGCTGACGGGCCTCTAATTGCCTGGGTCCTCCTTCTCGCCCTTCTTGAAGACTGGAGTGACACTGGCTTTCTTCTAGTCCTCAGGCACCTCTCCAGTTCTACAGGACTTTTCAAAGATGTCCATTCTGTGGACTGCTTTGTTCTTCTGTTTAAATTTGGCCAAGAGGTCCTTGCTCACCCATGCAGGTCTCCTGCCCCTTTTGCTGCACTTCTTACTCATAGGGATGCACTGCTCTTGAGCTTGGAGGAAGTGATGCTTGAATATTAGCCAGTTCTCCTGGATCCAATTGCCATCTCCTGTAATCAGTTGGCTAAATAACAACTTGCCTTAAGACAAGAAAAAATTATTCTTTCCTCACCCCACTCTGGTTACCCCAAAATAGGGGTTATCACATTTCATTGTGAAGTGCTTTTTCCAGTGGGCATTATATTAGCTATCGATCTGCCTATTAATAAATGTACTTATTACAAATATTTAAGCAAGATACCTCTGAGGTCCTGTGATAATTTGCAAAACTAAGCTTTCAAGACACATCTTTCTTTATGATGAAGCCAGTATCACTGGCTCGTGTCAGTATGACTTTATAAAAAGAGTATTTTAAAGTTAATTCCATGTCGATCATGTTCAGTAAACTTAATCATGTCTTCGCTTTAATTTTAGGCATTAATTTCCTTTACCAACATCAAAGTGTGGTGTGGAAAAGGATAGTTTTATCCATTTCTGGGGGAAGCTGCTAATTAGCCAGCTGGATACAAGTGGAAGAGGCATTTGTGTATCTAAGGAAATGAACCAAAGTTTAAAGGAATTAAGAATTTTAAGGTAGCCACAGTTTTTGATTTTGTACCTGCTGTGGGTGTGATAGGAGGAATGAAATTCAAATTCAAGATGAAGAAAAGAAATACGAAGGAAATATTTTTCCAGTACATAAGATAATGCTTATTGTCAAACCCCTTTTTTCAGTACCCCATATCTACCAAAGGCTAACTCTGTCAAGCTTGCTGCTAGCCTCTATTCTCAAGGTGCTCCATGTTGAGCAAGCATCTTCAGGCTTCTTTCTGCGTTGTCTCTTGTGACTGGGAAACAGTTTCTCCAAGCTTCAATAACGTAGCCCTGTTGTTCTTCAGAAGCTCATAAAAATCCACTATCTACAAAAAATTGACACACTAAGGGTACAGTTGAGCATTAAACTCCTTCTTAATCCACTGCTGAGCTTCTACATCCCTGTTTTGCTGTATTCATTTATCATTATTTTATGATAATTGATTTGAAAGCTTTCAGGGGAAGCTGCTTTTTTTTTGTTTGTTTGTTTTTTTCCTGTATTTGTACAGAATTATCAGACACTAATAATTAGGGATTAGGGCTTCTGGGCATTTGAACAACAATAACTACTTCTGCCTTAACTTGTTTAAAAGCTAATGAAAGGTTAGTGGACATCAGTATTAAACAGTCAGACAGGTACTGGAAAGTCTTTTAATGTACATGCTTTATACTGTATTAAGTTTCAAGCAGGCATCAACCAATCTTTGGGTCACTGCAAGGGCAAAGAGCTGTTAGACATTGTGCTCTCTGCCCTTGGGGGATTAGGGACTTCCATGTCAGAGCTGGAAAGGGCCTGACTGCTGCTTTTTCGCTACCATAGAAAAAAGGAAGCAAAAGCAGGAAGCAAGGCGTGCTTAAGAGGAGTCTTCAGAGACTTTAATAATTGTACCAGCCACACCTAACAGACACTGTGCTGGTTCCTTAAAGCCATCTGAAGGCAAAATATCAAAAAAATAATAATAAAAATAAATAAATAGAGACTTTAGATTGCTTTCCAGTATTGTCCAAAATTTACTGCAGAAATGCTACAGAGCCCACCATAACTCCTTGAAATCTACTACACTTAAAAATATTTGATGCATTACAGAGAAAAAGATTTAAGAGTATTTCAAAGATGTGCTGTACAAACTTATATCATAGTTGTGTTAATATATTGTTCTGCTTTGTGGATATTAAATAAACATAAATATCTATTTAGATCTATTACGACTGCAGCCAATAAATATATTTATTCACTATAGTTACAAAAATAAATACCAGCTACAGAAACACAGTTAATTGGAGACAAGGAAGATGGAAGGAGTTATTTCCCATATTAAACAATCCTTTGATGAAAGACTGGCCACTGAACAGACATGAAAAGGCATTAATATAAATTATTTATAGGAGCCGGATGGCAATGTTAATTCTGCTTCACAAAGGGTTTTAGTAGTCTACATTTGGTTGCAAATTTCCCAGAATTTCAAAAATATTTACAAAGAGGAAAGGAGCCCTAGCATTGCCAGTTCAAGTTTAGGGCCTAGATAGGAGCCAAGGAACAGAAATATTGATGCTTGTCTTGGACTCCCAACCCAGAGAGACCAACAAAACCAGAGAGAGAAAAGGGTAGCAAGTTCTGAGGAAATATGGTCACTGATTTGACCTTCAAAATCTGGGGCAGCTCTCTCTTTCTAGGAAAACCTTAATTAACCTCCCTCTCTTTTAATATCTCTGCAGGAAAATAACTTGCACTACTGATGCGGTCATTTTTAATGGAGTAACAACAAAATAAATTAAACAGGAAAGAGTAAAAAAACAAACGAAGAGATACGGCATATCTAAAAATATTTGTGATGGAAAGTTTTCGGTTAGTTTGGTCTCATTAACAATTTTTCTGGATATCCACTCCTGCTCTGTAGGAAGAGAAACATTCTCATGTCCCAAACCTGGACACAGGCACTTGGAGGTGGAGGTTCAGGGAAAAGTGTGAGGTAAAAGAAAAATCTGCTGGAACAGATGCTTGCCCCTTCTGAAGCTGTTTTTTACATCGGGTACCTGTGTGTGACAGACAGGGTGCAGAACATGGGTGCGCTGAGGACAGCTGCTGAGTGACTAGCCTCTCTGTCCATCTCCTGGTCCTCTGCTTCCTTACTGCAGTTTGATGGAGCAGCTTGAAGTGCCTGAAGCAATCTGCTGCAGCCACTAGTTTCACAGCTGTTCTGTGAGACAACTGCTGCCACAAATCTCCAGTAAGACGCCCAGTGTCCGGTCTCACTCTACAGGCCAGATGCTGTGTTTGCAGATTGGATCTTATTTTTTCTGAATAGACCTAAGACTCTATTTTTGTGGAGCTTATGATTTCTGGAACAGCAGAAAGATTATTCGTATTGCCAACAGTCAGTATTGGTCTGAATTAAAAGATAATTGAAAATACTGTGGTGAAAGAGAAATCAACAACTGATTTTCTGGGAAATCATTAATGGACACGCACGTCAGAAAAAGAGAAATAAAAATGAGAACCGGGAATTCTGTGAGTTTGTTATCTTGGAGAAAAGTAAAAATGTGAAAGTGGTCAAGACGTCATAAAGTTAAGACTATCTGGAACCATTATAGTCTACATTGGCCTATGTTTTCTTGTCAACTGTTTTTTTCCTTCCAGAACGAATGAGAACTCCTCCCAGTTCTCAGTCTGCGGGTTTGGACTGTCCCCTTTTCAAAGAAAATGTTCACTTTGCATTGCGGCTGTGAAATCCTGACAGAAGAAGGGGATCTATTTCTCAGTTCCGCTTTGTTAATGAGCTGTGCACCCTGATATCAAGTGTAAATTGAAGTTGTATCAAAATAGCACTAATTTATACATGTACTCCCTTTATCCATTGTATCCCCAGGAAGCTGAGAGTGGCTGGAGAACAGCCCACAAAAAATTTGTCGTGTTCCTATTGCTCTGGCACATTCTCTCCCCAGTCCTTCAGCTGGGGACTGAGAGTGGATTTAGTCTGAGCTGCTGCCCTGCGCTCAGTGAAGGAATTTGCACTGAATGCTTCTTCCAGGAATTATTTCAAAATTGTAAATGGTCCCTTTCAGACAGCACATAAGATAAAGAAACTCTAGTGCCGCAGCAAAGCAATTCTCAACCTACTTGTAACTAGGAAAAATGCCATCTCTCACCTATTAGGCATTTCCTCAGAGGTTTCCTGGAGCTCCAGGCAGAATGAGAGCAGTGCAGCTTTTTCATAAGATACAAACTGCAATGGAAAATACAGCCAGGGAAAAGTCACATCAAAAATAAGGAGAGCAGGAACTATTTTTGTGAATAGGTAGCGTGAGGAAGCAAAAATAGCAACTAACAAAATTAATTCCAAGTAACTTAACTCTCCTGCACAACTTGCTTAGTGTTTCAAAGAGGAAAAGTGCCACACGTCTGGCACTCTGATCATTACTCCTGATCACTGATACTTCCAGCTGAGACACATGCCACATCATGTTTTCAGTAAAGAAGAGGGCATCATTTCTGCACTAGAATTATTTGCCTGCACTAGAAATGTCCACTATTTTTAATCACAATATGATGAAAAAAAGACTTGTAGTACACATAGAGGCTGAGAATGTTTCTTAAGCCACAGTCACACAAGGGGAGAGGAGAGTCCAGGAGCACCCCGGCTGCCTCTGTGCAGATCCCAGGATGAGTTATTCATGATACCCATTTCTGCGAATATCAGTATTTAATAACTGCAAAGTGATTTTGTGAAGAATTATTGGTTATATACAGGCTGAAAGTCTGAACCCAAGGAGTTTAGTCAAAAAATGGACATACTTCCATCTCAAACTGACATATTTCTTTTTCAGAAATGCCAGTTATTCCCCACTGGTTGCCTGGAGAGCAAGCAACATCAACATTGCCCTACATTTACAAACTGAAGCATTGATTTTCACTATTTTTGGTTATTACAAATATTAGGAAATTAATATATTTACATGCATTTTAACATGGATAAGCCATTCCATCAGATACACTTTTTTGTATAGCATCTCACAATCACACATGTGTTAGTTCATTCATGCACACACACTCCACATTACATCAGTTATTTTCTGTTAGGAAATTGTGACTTTTTCCTGGATAAGAAGTCTGCCTTCAGTAGCTTATTCATCTTGGCTAATTGCTAATCTCCCAGTGTGTTATATATATGCTAAGACATATCCCTATTACTTAGTAGCATTAATAAGATTATTGTTGTCTTCTACTGCCTTATTTAAGCATCAAGCATCAACATTTTTTAAGACAGAATTCTCTTAATCTCTATTTCCCTTTTGAAGCCAAATTCCTAACTTCATAGTGCAGGCAACTGATATTAATGAGCACTCCTTTTCTATTAACTTTCCAAATTCAGAACAAATTTTTTATGAGTGTCTTTCCAGTCTCTCGAGCAAAAATGGTCCCTGGAGGAGGGCCAGGCTTTCTACAAGAACAGAAGCCAGAAGAGGACTAGTTGACATAGCCTTTCAGAAGATAAATAAAATCCCACCTGTAACACTCTGAAGCAATGGGTGTATTGCTACCCTTGCACATCAAAAATTTCTCCCCAAAATGGGTAATTAAGAAAATGACGTTTGAAGCCAGGGAGCACAATATTTCATTTCATTTCATTTCATTTCATTTCATTTCATTTCTCAGCAGGAGGGGAGTGTGGAACTGGCATAGTTTTTTAAGAATGAGCAAAGTACAAAATGCTCTTTTTGAAAATGAAAGCCATCAAAGAAATCCAAACAGTAATAGAGAAATAATAATGTTCACGTTGAGGCCAGCATAGCCAAAAAACCAATATGCTACTTACTGCATGTTGCATGGTAATCTGTGTTGCAGCATAGACGCTTGTTTGTAAATAAAAATAGTAAAAAAAAAAATCATTAATTAGTTGCCTTTTTCCACAAGTCTAGAATTTTGTTTTGTATATTTCTTTGGTACATAAAGTTACAACAGCCTGGGCATTTTCTGCAGAAAGGTTCAAAAAAGCCGAAACAATAGACTTTTGTTGGTATGAATGCTCCATATAAGCTAACATATTTGAGGATAGTATATCTAGTGTTAACTGCTATACACTTTTAGTTCTGGAGATAGCGTAGAAATTTCTGCATTGCACCCCAAAGTGAACTGACAACTTGCCTAGACTTATAGAGAGGAAAAGAGCTGATGAACGTATATATGTCATGCAAGCCATGCCAGAGCCAATATTTCCACCAGTAAGGAATTAGGATGCTAGCAATAAAGTAAGGGTTTACTAGACTATACTTAGGTTTATACATTACCACACAAGCAAGAAATAATGTTCCTAAAGAATTTTGATTTTTTTCTTTTCATTTTCATAGTCATGGATTAGCCATTGCATTCACATACTAAATTCATGCATTTTTTAAAGAAAATGGTATACTCAGAATAATTAATTTGCATGTCTTTGGTATCCAAACACACAATCACAAGAAATGTGGCTCTGATTCTAGTTACAGACACAGGATATAGTCTGTCTAGACCATCAAGTAATGTACCTCTGAAGTAAGAGTTTTACGCGTGAGATTGCATCTCTGAAATGGAAACTCCTTCAAGAACACTGGCCAGAGAAGGGAAAAACTAGATCGCTTTCACACTGTCCTATTTATTTTACCCTCTTTTACTCTTCTAACCACTCCAGAGGAAAACTTATGGCCAGGATATTGTAGTCTATTGGATGTGCCATTTTTCCCTGCATGATATTTAATGCCCTGCTACCACCTACTTTCCTCTAACACCCTAGGAAAAAAAATGCATTTTTAATTAGAAGTGCATAAACATTCACAAATAAATTTAATGAGAGATCAACATTGGCCACAGAAATTGAAAGTACTTTTGTAATTCTAAGCTTCCCATTCAATTTCATAACTAAGTTACTAAAAATATAGATCTGAGTTCATATGAAATTTCAAATGACAAAATTTTCCAATTTTTCAGTTGTATGTACATAATTTTAGTAACCAAGTATGCAATCAGATATGCTGAATCTTAGACTGGGAGACACTGGGAGATCTTAGGGAAATTTTGAGTTTAAGAATCATTTCTGTTTTCTCAGTTTCAACTGATTTCTCACCAGATCTTTTTTAGACTCTGCCCTACTCCCATACCGGATGCAATTTCTAGCACAACCAGTGTGTCCTTTTACAGGTTCCTATTTTGTCTGGTAGAGAAACCAAGGGGCCAGCTACAAATAAATGACACGCAATTTCATGACATGATTAGCAGGGCAACTCCTGATAGTTATATCAACTACAATTATTTCTAGCCCTGACAGTAAATTGTCACTCACTGAAATTCTTCTCAGGCTCACAGTGTGGCTGATGTCTGCCCTCACCCCAACCCTAAATCTGCAGCAAACGCAGCCTCCCGCCAGCCTGCCCAAATGCTCGTGATTCCAGTGGGGTTGCCAGACCAGGCAGAAACAGACAGTGTGACTGATACCTAAAGCAAGCAAAACGGACCAAAAGAATCAAAATCAAGAAAATAAAGAACCATCAACCTTCTCAAATTCTAACTTTGATGAATGTTCTTTTCTTTATTCTTCTACATCAGGGAAGGAATAACAGAGGGATCTCAGGATATACTGGGCAAAGTGCATATGAAAATACTGTTAATAAATTGTTTCTTCTTTGATACTCTGGACTGAATTTCATCATTTTCTGAAAGGTCTATATGGCTGCAACATTTTTTAGGAGGTTTCTGGCTGTAAAACTTACTAGCATTGGTCTAATAACAAACTGAATGCAAAGGATTTGTATTCCAAATACCTTTATGCGCAGGAGAGATGCAAGGAGACCCAGTTCAGCCAAGAAGGGCCATGTGGGTAAGAGGATCTGCAGCTGCCTCAGTAGCTTT
This sequence comes from Rhea pennata, assembly GCF_028389875.1. Classification (NCBI taxonomy): domain Eukaryota; kingdom Metazoa; phylum Chordata; class Aves; order Rheiformes; family Rheidae; genus Rhea; species Rhea pennata. The sequence goes on from NC_084663.1 coordinate 115,049,967, forward strand.
GCTGTGCCCTTTGAGGCACCCTTTTTTTTTTTTTTTTTTTTTTGCAAGGGACAGGGAGGGCAAAAAAAGTGTTAGACTTATGTCTTACAGGCAGAGACATAGTCTCTGGGACTCTGGGAAGAGTGATGAAGAAAGGCAATTTGGAAAGAAGAAAAACATAGTGAAGGCAAGTGAGAAGTGGGCAGGCAGAAAATGTGTGAGTGCCTGTGTGTGTCCTCACAGCATGCGGAGAAACAACAAGGCACTTAGAGAAAGCCAAGCCCAGGACCTGCCAAAGATACTAGGAGATCTGTCCATCCAACATAGCTGTCAATCAAAGTGTTCATTGAATTTGATGTAGCATGAAATTGGAACTAATCACTTGTGGGCTGAAAGGGTTTTCATTTTTTGTATTTTAAGTAATATTTTTCTAAATTCACTGATCTTCAGTATTTGCAGAAGGCACTGGTGGGGTCTGAGGTTATGCTTTTTGGATACCTATATGAAGTTAAAATGTCTGATTTTCAGCAAGTTCAGTACCTTTTAACAGGTCTCATAAAACACCATGTGTAGCGTACTCCCGAAAGAAGATAGTACTTTGACTTGTTGTGAGATTTCCAATTCTAGATCTGGGGATTAAAGGATAAATATATTTTAAATTTCCCATTCCCCAGGAAGCTCTTTTGAAAATATACATGAATTAAGACATAGTTTTGAAACAGCTGTCCATATTTGGGTGTACTGTTCCTTAAACATTACTGATTTCAAAAATGTTATTTTAACTTTCATTGTTTTGATTAGCCTTTCTAATTTTGACAATTCAGATGCATATAACCCATTCTTTAATAAATTTCATAATAAATCAAGCAAAGGAGGAGAAGCTGAAAGTAAGGGAAACAGATGCTAATATTTTTATAATGGGGAAAGAGGAAAATGTCCTCTACCTTCAACTGATCTATGGAAACTGATTCCTGGCAAGGCAGTTTGGCACAATTCTCCTTTTGGATGTCGTAACTGGCAATAGACTGGATATCTATTATAGGTCTTCAAAAGGCCAATGAACATCCTGTTGATGATTTGGAGCTAATTCATTTAAAATATCTAATGTAAAAATGCTTATTTTCTAGTTTTGATAGGTGGACAAATTAGAGGTTTACAAGTTAGCTCAGGGAAAAAAAACACTGGTCCATGTTGTGCTTTCTTACTGGGAGCGTGTGACTGTTTCATTACTTGATCATGGCCCTAATTACACTGTTGGCTCAATGGCCAAATCTTCATCCTCACATAAGTGTCAAAATGTTTTCTTTTCAAAAAAATTATGAACGGTCACTCTGAAGATTTGATGGATTAGGCCTTTGCCAGGTAATTGACAGAATACTGGTGAAAAAGCAGCTTGCACTTTGGAAAAGAACATGGCATTTCTAAATGTTCCCCAAACATTTTTTGAGAGGCCCACTAGCAAAACTTGATTTTCCATTAGTTCTGAGAGTGCAACCAGAAATAATTGCTGCTTTAATTTTGTGTTTATTCTGTATGTGTGTGCACATGCATGTGAGCATTCTTGAAGAAGAAGAACAGTAGGTTAGCACTGGGGGTTCATCTAGTTACCCTTCCGTGTGAACCTCCACTGATGGGTCTCACCCTGGTTTCTGGGGCTTAACAGAGACCTGTCCACACTGTCATCAACATTGCAGAGACATTGCCAGTGTCTTCCTTTCCACATCTACCCTGTTTAAGCCCGTGCCTATAATTAAAAAAAAGCAATCATCAAAAACTCAACGAGTTTCTCATGAAACTAAACTGAGTAAAAGTCAGACAGACAGCTGCATATGGTACCAGTCGCTAGAGCTCGATAGAAACCAGGGCTATACGATTTATGCTAGACAGGATCTTGTGTAACTGAAACAGAGGTGGATTAAAATAAATGCTTCCTTGCTATGTTGTGCTAATGTATGTGAAGAAAACAGCGAAATCTGAGACTAAGATTGTCTAAGCAGTGCAATGAAACATGTATTTACAAGTGCTCATGACTTAGGCCACCTGTGTAAAATGGCTGGTACCATCTCAGTCCCCCTGATACTTCCTTTCTCTGCCCATACCAACTCCCTCTATATGAAGTGACTAATGGTGACAGTCGTTAACAGGCTTCTCTGCTCAAACAGACTTGCCTTTGTATTTTAATTGTCCTACTTCCAAGTAAAGGAGAGCGCAGGATATTTGGTGGTTTTAAATTACCCATTCTGGAAACATTCTGTATAGCCAGTTCTTTGCCATTTAGTATGTATTCTTGATGGAGAAATTCAAAACTAGATTTGGGGATAGACAGTAAGAAGCTTTTCCCATCTTAATACAGGAAATATAATTCATAGGATCCTCGCTACAGCTTGCAGGACAGTTTTCATTCAGATTAAACATTACTCTACAAGATGTCACACAAGTAGATTTACAGATAGATAGAGGTTTGCTTCTATGAAAAAGAGTTTACAGCCAGATAGGGACACTGATGTGCAATCCGTATGTGCTGGGCACAGAACACAGGGAGCAAAGGGGTGAAAGTCCTGGCAATAAAACACTGAAAAGGTCTCAAGTGGTGAACAGATCCTTGCCTGTGCTATCCTAGATGGATATGATTTGCAGAGGGGAAAAAAAAAAAAAAAAAAAAAAAAAAAAACTCTTTAGCTGATCTAAAATATGACAAGAGTCAAAAGTATCCTCATTCAGTTTAGACTGATGACAATGCAGAAGAAATGCTCAAATAAAGCCATCACCACTCTACACTTATCCTGTAACACTGTGCCAGTCTGACTCTCGCCCCCAACCTTTATACACTAACAGTTTTAAGAACAGACTCTGTGTAAGGAAATTAGGTCCTCGAGTTTGACACTTTGAATCTGGTACATCAGGAACAATCGTTACGTTTTAACAAGTGAGGTTATTCCTTGAAAAGTTTTATTACCCTGAACTTGGAAGAATTAAAGGCTTCTGCTACTGATTTTCTGTCATCCAAACAGAGAAGGGCTGCAACTGCTTTTGCAGTATTTATGACTACACCGTGTAAGAGAATCTCCCACTTCTATTTCTGTTATCCTCTGATTCTTTAAGACTACAGTTACCATCAGCAAGAGGCAGACTTTAATTATCTCAGTGAGCTAAAAAAAATAAGAAAAGAATATATTCCACATTTCATGTCTGACAGAGAAACACTTTCAAATCTAGCAAAAGTGGGGAAAATTTATCACTCCCAGGCAAAGTATGAAGTGTAAAATTACTCATGCTATTTCGGAACCTTACTACAAAGAAAATCTCAAGTGACTGTACACTTCTATTAATCAAATAGGACATGCTCAAAGACAGATGGGTCTGTTCCATGCAGCCATATTTGTGTGCCTGTTTTTTCTCTCCTAATAAATAAGCAAGTTTATGAGAATATTTATAAAATATCAGGAAAGTAATAGAACTTTAATTTTCTTTCTTCTTCTTTTCTTAAGGAAGCATTTAAAATATGTAAAGAAAATAGAAGAACCACAATGGGTAGTTTTCTTATTTCCCAAAACTTTCTTGTACCAGCTGGGGAAGTATGTCAGTACCTACCTAAAACATGAGTTCAAAACTTTACAGAGGAAGCAGCAGATATAGATGTTTCCACAGACACTGTCTTTCCACTTAAGTGTCTTTCCACTTAAGTATTACGTCTTTTTATAAAAGTGGAAGAGAATATATATATTCTCTCTTCAGCTAAATTTCCTGATAAACACATTTAGGATCTTAGTAAGTATTCTACATAATTTTCTTTAGTGCTTTCCAATTATATTTTGTTCTGTTTAGATCTTCTGAAATCATCCAGTGTACAAAGCTATCAGAAACTATGGTATTTGCTATGTCTACTACTACTAAATTACTATTTTTCTTCTGTTTGGTTTTTCTTGAGTTGAGTCGACATATACATATACATATAAAAATAAAATGTGTATATATGTATATATGTGTATATCTGTGTGTGCATGTTTGTGTGTGTGTGAAAGGCCATTTTTTTAAGAATTTTTGCTTTGAATATAACAATGTCAATTGCATGACTTTCCATATCATGTCATCTGCATGTCCAGTAGCCTGAATGCATTTATTTTCATGGATCCCTTCTGAAATAGAGAGGTTTTATCAACCTCTATTTTACAGGAGAAGCTGCGACTGAATTATATCAGGCAATGCCGTGAAGCTTGGAAGCCTGCAACTGTACCAAAATCCTAATCCCATATTTGAAGTGGCAGCTCATCATCTTAGCTCCCACTATATTCTTTAGTGATTAGATTTCTAAGTGATAAGGAGTTCTTTTACTATAGCGGATCCAGCTCCCAGGGACTATTTCTGTTCTGTGACCTACTATCCTCTGCTGCAGTGTCTTGGTCCCTCAGTCATGCAAAAGCATATATCCATGCACCTGGATTTTCTGAAAAAGATAGCGGCGCAATAGGCAGTGTAGATGCATAGGCACATGGAGAGCACAGGTGGGAGAACCATTTGAATACCCAAGTCTTTACCGGAATATTCCTGGATGAATGAAATGGTCCTCATTTTGCTAAACCTAGATGTCATCAGTGTCTGTATTTAGTGTTGCTTTCATGGAACTGATGCGTGGGTAAACTGGATTTGAATCTGTTCTGGCTTTTAGTTCCCACACTGTTCCTTTCTAGGAACACAACTATAAGTAGCCTGCCTAATTTTCACCACACCTTTCACTCAGTGATTGCTCAAAGAGAAGCATGGCTGGAAATGAGAGTCCCCCATATCACTGTTCCCTAGAAGATTACCTAAGAAGACCATTAACAACTTGCCTCACACCAAAACAATCATGACCGTGTGCAAACATACTTTACATACAGTGCACTGCTTAAATATTGTTTCTGTTGCTACCATATTTGAGCATGCTTTAACCTTGATTGGATGACAGAATTATCTGCTTACATGTGAATTTGGGAGCAAGCCAAATTCAACATGATTCATGCCCTGAAGAATCTCACTGACTTCACCTCACTTCTGTGCTTGTGTGTTTATGTGGTAGCTGTGGGTGCTACGAGACTAAAGATCTATTTTTATTGTTTGTGCAGCTTATCAAGAAAGGGATAGAGCTGATGAGTGACTAAGGTAGACATTGGAAATTTCTTCACCTAGAAGTCTCCAAAGGCCATTTTAAGTTTCTTTTTATGAAAAATTGTCAGCTACCAGCTGTCAGGAATGCAGGAAAAAGTAGGGTGACTTTTTCTGAACTGGAAAAAAAGGAGTTGTTAGCAACATATGAAATTCTCCTTTTTCTTTCTTGGCATGCTGTAGTGTCATGGATGGACAGAACTAAGAGGCCAGTCACTGAGCTCTACCAGGGATTTCTGCCTGCAACACACACTCCAGCATTTAATAGAAGCTGTCTGAGATAATTTTTTAGTACACCATGGCAAAGGCGGCAGCTACATTTCCCTGGCTCCCAGCTGAGAAGAAATCCATTCCTCTCATGTAAAATCAGACTCCACATAATATGGGTAACAGTACATTAACCATGACTTAAAAATCCATGCCTCCATCATTCTGTTTCCGCCAGGACTGGGCTAAATGTAGTGGCTGTCAATTATTCAGCCGTGCTTTTGATTTCATCTCCTGCATTCCTTCATCTTTGGATAGATTTCTAAGCCCACTCCAAAAAGATTTTTGAAAAATGGACTTCCAGTTTCTACTATGACACCTAACTGTACAGTCTTTTAATACTCTTGACTATTCCTTAAACTTCTGTCTTCTACCGTTTTCTTCCAGCTGCCTTTGTGATGCTTTCTTTCACTGGTCTTGACTTCAAGACAATCTTGTTTAGGCATAATAAGTCATGAGTTCCACCATCATGACAACAACAAGGAGTTGGCCTATCTTAGGCTAGTATGGACGGGTAGATGAAGACCTGTCAGACTATTCTGTGACTATCTCATAGCTAGAGAGAGACTGTTTGACCCGTTTGCTGAACGCAGGCCATGTCTGTCTTCACATCCCAGTGAGTCTCTTTTAGGAGGTCTTACATAGCTGTAGAAGTTGTGTGCTTTCCACTTTCCCCAGAAGCACACTGCTTGCATAACTTAGCAATCAGGTACCTGGACGATTGCTGGTGATCTAGTCCCCCACAGGACCTAGAGCAGAAGGGTCTGGAACAAATTCACATAGACTTCCAGGACAGCACTAAATAACTCGGCCGTATGGCCACAGTGCTGTGCACTTTAAATGTCTCTTTACTGAAGGATGGGTAAATAGGAGTATGTCTCAAAGCCAAACTCATGCTTCTTTCTCTTCATTTCTTCACATTCAACTGCTCTGCTTCCAAATGTATAGTAGTATGGGAGACAGGTTACAGAATAAATACAGCTAGCCAAAGAAGCTGGCTTCCCAGTTTGTGGGAAAATTAGTGTTCTTGAAATTGGTTCCAGCCCAAATAAGACAGAAAACAAAAGGAAAAATAAATGCAATAGACGCAAAAATCCTGAAAAGCTGGAAGCTCTCTGGATCTTTTTGCGACTCAGCAAAACTGACAAAAATATAAGTTTCTTGGGACAGCCGCAGGGGTCACCCAAGGATCCTGGTCCTAGAGAAGACTTGTTAACAGGCCACCCATGGCCAGGGCCTTAGAGCTCCCCCCACCCCCGGCTCCAGAGGTCCTGCCAAACCTAGCTGTGAGGCAAAACTTTCTTGCTTCCTCAGAAAATTTCCAACCAGCAATAACAACAGCACTTGCGACAGCATGCCCCAGCCTTGGAGAGCAGACACACTCACTCAACGGAAAGAGGAGTAACTGGTGCTTGCTGTTGCCACACAGGCTAGTCCAGCCTTACCGTAGCAGTGACTTTATCTGTGCTGCACTTGCATTTTATTAAGTTGTGAATCATTTCAGAATTAATGTTGCTTTAGACTCACACTTACTACCTTTCTTTTTGCAACATTTAGAGCCTTTTAACACAATATTTAACAGTCTGGTTAATGAATGAGATTTTTATTGCTAATCTTGGTGACTAAGACTAAATCTGGTTATCCTTGCATAGTTAGAGCCCACCGAATCTCCATTATGAATGCTAATGGAAAACCCCATTGGATTATAGTTTGACGTCAAATCTGGCACAGCACAGCCTATAGTTTGCCTGCAGACATCTGACTCACAGTGCTAGCAGAGACTTGGAAACTTCCAGGGAATCTTTCCTCTATTTAAACCAATATAATTCCCTGGGAAAGAACACATCTGAGAACAAACTTGTTTAAAGAACATTTTTTTTGTGATCCCATTTGAAAAGGAACTGGCCTTCTCTTAAGCAGCTAGTGGGGAATTCCCTTTGAGTATTCATGGAGAATGAAAATGAGCACTGTGGGGTTTTTTTCTGTTACTCTAGTAGGTGGTTTCCTATAGATGGGAATTAACAACCTGTATTTAAGAATTATGGTGATTAACTGTAATCCTTTTTTTGTTTTGTTTTGTTTAACAGGAAATGGTAAATGTTTCCAGAGTTTGTTTATTTTCTGATACTTTTTTTCTGATACTTTTTCATGGTCTCAGTGGATGTGTTTTATATATATTTATATATATATATTATATATATATATATATATATATATATACACATACAAACTGTATGTAGGTATATCTGCAGTTTTTGTGTTATGAAATAAAAGGTAATTTTGACCTTAAACAGATTGTGCTTGCCTTCAGGAGAAGTTGTCAGAGCCCAGGTTAGCATGTTACATTTTAAGAAAATCCCTACAGCATGAGAGGAAGACATGCTCCTCCATTTTTAGATCTAATCTCAGATCTAACTTTGAGTCAGGTGAAATATTTAACCTCAAATTTGTAAATTTTCTGTCCACCTAGAAAGCTGTAAAAGAGATAAATGATTTTTGCTTTCCCCAGTGTTGCCAGGAGCCTGTGTAATCAAGGGTCTGCATGACCTGGCAGCTAGTAGAAGACAGGGCTGGGAAAAGATGTAACGTTGCCAGAACACTGTTTACCTGCATTACAGCTCAGATTGTCTGGCCCTACCCATGATGGCCTTAGTCTTTGCTCTGGCTCTGTGCAACTCCTTCCTAAACCCGAGATCCACTCCACTTAAATCAGTAAGAGCTACAAACCAGCTGAAAGGTCAGACAACATAGGCTGGGCCTACGGTCTCATGTCAGCCACTGCGACATCTGTGATATGTTATCCAAATGTAGGTCAAAACACCTGGGAAGCAAGATAAGGAATTTGCATTGTGGAGATAATGATCCCAGATGTCTCAAAAAATGAGTGTTTCTGCTTCTACAAAAGTGCTTTGCTCTCTTCTTTGGGACGAGGCTCTGATTTTTACTTACTTTCCAGTCACTGGTATCTGCATTTTTTATACTCCATCTGAAGCACTGGCCTCAAGGATCAACTCTTTAAACTCATACACTTGGATTTTTCCTGGCCTGAGGAGGAATGAAAAAATATTCTTGCATAACTTCAGAGAGCCAATGAATATCTGTGACCAGTGCCAAGTCATATAAAGTTGTCAATAATTTGCCCTGTAGAAGATTGGGCTTCCTTTTTTAAAAGATGCAGTATGACATTGTACCTAAAAGAACAAAAAATCAAGGCAATAAATTGTTGACATATCAAATAGGTTTTTTCAAATTTTGGCTTTACAGAATATTCACAATTCCTCATTCACATTCTGTAACTCATCATTCCAATCAGAACCAAAACCTCAGTAGACAGAATGAATTCTAAATAGAGATTGAAGCTTGCTGATGATACGACTTTAAATTGCACTGTGAAGACACTAAATTTTTATTATATATCTATTTATTATACATCTTAAGTAGTTTTAAACAGTTTTAGAACTCAGTCTTCTGAAACTGTTATAAAATTTTGGTACAGGTACATTGTTTTCCCAAAAGGTGAGTCTTCCAATGAGTCATGAAAAAAATATGTACATCCCACTGTGGAAAAAAAGAGTTATGTGCTAATTAAAGGTGGAAGCCAGAACAGAATATATCATACATAAGGTTTGTCTGGTATATATGCTTTTTTCCTTACGTCAGGTATAGAACTCACACTTTTGTTCATACTTTATTTAGTCATGTCGTTATTGACTAATTGGAATTTGCCTAAATAAGGCTCTATGGATACATCTAGGAATTCTTAACAAGCCTTTTTATGTTTCTCTACATTAGTAACTATCCTGGAAACTATTGTTTGTTTCCACAAACAAAATACTAATTTGTCATCTCCGCAGGAAAAAAAACCTCTAGAACCATTTCACAAGCAAAGAGCATTTCCTCGTATTTTATTTTATTTTATTTTATTTTATTCTATTCTATTCTATTGTACTTTATTTTACTTTACTTTATTCTACTTTACTGTATTCTATTTTACTTCATTTTATTTCATTTATTGCTGAAGATATAAAGTTATCTGTTTTCCCTTAAGTCCCTTGCAAACTAGAGGTTCATATGGTAAACCCTTACCACTTAAATGACTGAGTTAGGTTCATATCTTACTTCAAAAAGAAAAAAAGAAAAAGAAAAACAACTTATTTCCCCGTCACCCTCAAAAATAATCCACCCCCTCAAAATATATATACAGGTATAAGCTTTAATTCTTGATTCTTTTACGTCTTGACAGCCTTATAGTTTCCCCTTGTTCTGAATTAAAATTAATTACTTGGTTGAATCTTAATTCAACCTTTTATCCCTGTCACTACCATGGACAATTTATTTAAAACAAGCTCTTCTGAACAGAGACTTCATAACCTTCAATTAGCTTTAAGTGTATTCACATTCAATTAAGACTTCATTTTAACTATTGAAGTCATATGGTTACCAAGCACATAAACAAGACAATCTCACACACAGAGCTAAGTATTGATTTCATTAGATCACAAATCCCTGTGCAGAAACTATCCTGTGAGGTGAGCACTGGGATTTAAATACTCTCAGTGCTCGGGCAGCGTAGAATGCAGTTGAGCAGTCACTCTGCATTCTTTAGGATGGAGAACAGTCATACTCGTGGCTATCTTGAATGCCTAGCCCAAACTACACTAATTATACAGAATCTGCTTGCACCCACTTCCATTTCTTCTGCAAATATGGTGGTCATCCTATAAATTATATCAGTGTTTTATTTTCATTTTCAAAGTTATTTCCATGGCATAAAATATACAATGAGAAGAAAACTGGATGGGGATGCAAGAGTGGCTCTTCATGTTATCTCACAAATTAGGTGTGTCAACATCAGTATAACATACATTGACTCACATTCTTCTGACTTGCCCATTGGAAAGAGTAGATTCCCCTGTTTGGTAGCAGAAATACTCCCCCACTTTTTGTAGCCATCAACTCTTGGAAGTTCATCCAGCTCTTAGTATTCCTTTCCAAGACTCCTAACCCCTTGTTTAGCATTGCATAATTGTGCAAATGCATTATGGAAGGAGATTGCACTTGGAAGCCCTGAATTCCAAGAATCACTGCAAACAATGAGTTATCTGGCCAAGTATTATCAAGTCCTATCTGCCCGTGAGATCACTTAATTATGTCCATGTCACAGTTTTTTTTTCTTCTCTCTCCAGGTCCCAGTCATTGACCACAGTATTTCATCACAGGCAAACATGCTTTGCATCTCTTACAACCAAGGCAGTCTCAAAGTACCTGTAAAGGGCTAATCTGAGCATTTCAACATACTAGATCAGACTGCTGCAACCTAATCTTTGTAAATCTTTACACAGCATTGGACTGAGCTCTAGGTCTCTGGAAGTCACACAGAATTATACTCTCCTAATATACAAGTTTTCTATTAATTTTCTATTATATATAGCTTATGAATAGCACAGAATGATCTAATTAGTTTGCCTTCATGGAAGTCTGCCAGGAATCAGAAATGATTTTTTTTTTGTCAAAGATTGCATAATTAAAACAATGCCATTTTCTATGAAGTATCATTTAAACTTCAGTACAACAAGAGATAAAAGCTTTTTACTAGCTTTAGTAGAACCTTTCTTATTTTTTCACTAATATGTCCTCTCTATTAATGTATAATCCACATAGACATCTATAATTATTAGCAATTATCACTCTAGAGCTTAATTTATAAAGCAGAATAGTACCCTCAAGACCTATGACATCTCAGTGGGCCTGTAATGCTAGCAAAGGAGGACAGAGGCAGAGCAGAGGAATGGAGGATTGGAATTAGAGTACTGAAAACTAAAGAGATAAAAAAGTATTTGGGAGTTGGGTCACAGGAGAAATCAGAATGAAACAAAGTTGGAATGATGATGGCTCAGTTAGGGTAGAAATCCTTCTCACCCTATTATCCTGTTCAGCATAATGATCAAAGAAAGGAGTGAGGGAACTCAGGAGGGACAGGAAAAGGGCACAAGGAAATGGAGAAAGAATTCCTTTATGTGTTGAGAGAAGAGATTTTTAAGGAAACCAGATTTAACAATGACCTTCTGATGGAAGTGTTTACAGATAAGGAATTTAAATTCAACAGGAATGTTTTTTTGTTTCATCATCTACAATTTTCAAAAATTTAAATAAATAAATAGGAAATGGCAGTCAAACAGTGTATTTCTACAAGAGTATATAAGTCTTACAGTTTCATATGTTGAACTTTTTGCTATTCCAGGTTGAACGCTTGTTGAGTCATACACGGAACCAAGCTCAGCTTTTATGCTACTTCATTCATAATTCTTGTTCATTTCATAAACTGTGCCAAGTTTTGGCAGAACAGAAAGTGTTCTTCTGGAAAACCCCTGAGATGATAGAAACCCAAGTAGTCTTCCTTCTCTGAATGAGTAACTTTTCTTCCCATTTTTTTTTTTCTGAAAGTGTTTTCTCCCAAGTTACTCAGAGCAAGCCACATCCTTTCACCAGTACATGAGGATATAATGTGACAAGACACAATGTTGTCTTCCTAGGGTAAAATGATGAAACTGCCTAGGGTGTTTCAGTTCCTGATCCAGATTTAAGCTGGCTGATCACCTCAAATGCTTGCAGAGGTTGTTATGATAATGATTCTAAGCAATCACTAAGCCTGATCAAATATTTTACCCCTTTTACTGAGTATTGCCAAACAACAGCCAAATAGATTTACAAGAAATATAAAATGTTTGACTGCCATTTCTTTATGTGTACAAAATACAGGACCCTGATCATTTGAAAGCATAATACCTAACAGATAATCCAGTCATGAATAAAATAAACAAACAGTATTCACATTTATCTCCAAAACTGTCAGACTAAAGACAGCAATCTGAGAATTCAGTACTGCTACAAGTATATGGCCAGGATGAAAGCACGTAATATCCTCTATCTGAACTCTATTAAGAAAAAGCCAGGACTACAACCTCTTTCATACAGTTTCTATCTATCAAGATCAACAAAACGGCAAATAAAGGCCCAACTCCATACTAAATTTGTTGAATGAAATCTTTATGATTGTAGAGGATGAATATCATGAACATTAACCAAAAATGCAAATATGCTGTAAGAGAAGAATTAGGAGCAGAGCTGAAGAGCCAGGAGATACACTGGGCAGAACCACTTAAACGTTTCCTTCTCAAAAACTTGAAGAAAGAAAGGAAATGAAGAAGAAAGAAGGAATAACATCAGCAATGGTTTAAGTTTTGCATTTATATTAAGAATGTTTTTTTTTCACTTCTGCCATGTTGTGTGTTCCTTTTCTCTAAGCTAGATGAAATTCAGTGTGGATGAGAGAGCTAACCTCCATTTTTTTTCTCTCTTGCCATAAAGGTTTTCTCAGTTCTCCTAGTAAGGGTATACCTATACAAGCAGCCCTCTAAAGAAACTGATCTCTCCTCTCAACATACATCAGAACTCACAGTCCATACAGCAGCACAGAAAGCTTTTTTTTTTTTTTTTTTTTTTTTAATCCTGTTTTGTTGATCTGGTGACATGGGAGCACCTCTGGCTTGCCTTGGCCATGAGCTGAGCACAACGTGAGCGGGGCTTGCACATAGTGAGATGTGGTAGGCAGGGCAATACAAGTAAGGACTGAGTAAGGAGCCTTGTTCCCCTCAACAGGGGAAAAATACCTGAAACTGCTGGGAAGGTATATACACTGCGATAGCACCATGGGCTGGTGTGAGGTGTTGACCTTCAGCAGTGGAGGTAGGACATGGCCATACGGTGCTTGGCCTGGCAAGGGAGTCGAGCTGCACCCAAGCCCAGCATGGGGACCAGTCAGGACGAGCACCATGTTCTCCCAGCCACAACTGCCCCGAGTCAGCAGGGTTGCTTCAAACGCAGGGAGCTTAGTAGCACCCCATTGCCTACTGCTCCTATTCCTGCGGGACACCTGGGCAAGGAGAGAGGCTGTGGGAAAGCTTGCATCCCTCTGAGCTGGCATGGGTGGAGGGAGAACGGCAGAAGGAATCGAACAAGCTCACTGCAGGGGTGTGTATCCTTTAAAGTAAGGTAAGTGGGGAAGAAGTGACAATTTAACAGGGAAGAAAGTTGAATGCTTTCCCTGACATACTGTGCAGCTTGACCACCTATGCCATTATGGAAGGAAGATGAAGAGGACAGAGTTGAGGCCTGGTGAGTGCGCTAACCACTTCCACTCTCCAGCTCCACTCATTCAAAAAAAACCTGTCTGGGAATCTGTTAATAATAGACTTAAATATTTACTTTACCTGTTAGCAAAGCCTCCTCCCAAACCTAACAGTAAAATAACCTGAACCTATTAACTGCTCCCAAGCATAGTTACTGGAGTTAGTACAGTGTCTTTTTACAGAACGCTGATGAAAAACCTTATTGCCTGCATATTTAATTCCACCAGTCAAGTCTATCATTTTCATAAAACTATTCTTTAAGCCATCAAGACACTGTGGGGAAGCTTATAACACTCTGATATAACATAAGGTATTGGGGACTACATTCTTTTTAAGAACTTTGCTAACATTAGCAAAACAGCACATAAAATTGTCTGTGTACATCCAACTGTGTATATTCACTGCAGGACAAATAGCCAGGCTGAAGAAGTGATGTGAATTGAAGTGAGAGAGAGAGAGAGAGAGAAAGAGAGCAAGAAAGGGTTACGTGGCAACTGGGAAAAAAAATGGCTTCCTTAGCTTTTCATTTACAGAACTTATTTCTCAAAAAAAGCCAAAGGTGCAGCAATTGTCCTCACTTTCAGAGAATTTTTATGTTTTCAAGAGTGGGAGGAGGGCAGCTGGGTGAGCTGGATGCCTCTGAAATACACTTCTACTATAATTGTTTTTCCATTCCATTGTTTTCTTTCAAGGAAGAAAAAAAAAAAGCAGGCATAAAGTTTTCTGCATAGTTAATCTCTGTGCCATATTGAAGGATAAAATGTTTAATATAGCTGTTAATAGAATAGAATGGATTTGGGCGCATATTTTATGGTGGAAATGCCAATATTTAGGATAATTGTTGTTTGCATTATTCCAGACACTGGATGTGTTGCACAGGAAAGACAAATGTGCTTTAATGGTTAACTCAAATCACACCAAGGTTTAAACTACAAATCTCACCTTTCTGATATACAAAAGACAGGAGGATTTTTGTATGATCCATGAGTGCCACCTGGTGACCATTTTCTACTGTCTGACGGTTTCAAATAACTTATTTCCAGCGCCCTCTTTGAAAGCTTTTCAGAACTGGAATTTCAATGAATTTAACCAACATGTAATACTAACTGGAAGCTATTCTGTTAATCAATGCCAGAGAAGTAAATTTAATCCAGAGTTCAACATATTACAATTGCCAGCTAAAATCTTTTAATAAGAAAAATGATATATACTTCACTTTTAAGGAAACTGTTCCTTATGGACAGTTTACTGCTCTATGTACTATCACAGAAACACAAATGGGATGACAGGTTTCTTTGGTAAAGCAGAAGCCAAACTAGTCTCAATCAAAGGAAGAATTTAGCAGAAAGTCTTTAAAATGACCTCAGGAGAAGGCAATAAAATCTCATACGAATCTGAACGAATTGTAGGCTCCCTCACCCGTGACATCCATACCATATTTTTCTACAAAAGGCTTTTACATGGAAACATCTGTATCACTTATGCCAATATTATTTCTGAGAGGCATATCAAATTATTTTGTTATTGCTATCATGTCACTTCACTACCTGTCTTTTTGTGAATGTAGATTACCATTGAACCTAACGGGCCACATTGAAGGTTAATGCATGGACTTCACATAGTTTTGCAACTGTGGATATTGTGTATCATCTGGTGCATTTGTCCAACCATTGAGGACACTTTTCCTGCTGTGGACATTGGTGTGTGTTAGAGAGCACCGTAGGACGTTTATCCTTAATTATTCTGCTTTCAGCTACACCTATGTCTCCCAAGCAGGGGCCTAATTCACCCGGGTAATGAAAGACCGTTTGTCTGTTCCCTGTGGTTCCCTTCTCCGGCCCCCTTCTCTAGCACCAGCAAAGCATGGAAAAGAGGGGGAGGAATGCCCTGGGAGCCCTGTGGCAGCAGGAAGGTGGCAGGAGATGGGGGCAAAAGCAGGGCCAAAATGTCCCCCCATGGCTATAATGCAGCAACACCATGGGCGCTGATGCTGGGGCTCGTGCACCCTGCTCCCACGGCCATCACCGAGGGGCTAAGGCTCTGGTCCACACACGCACCAGTGCTGCATCTGCCTCATTTCTGTAGATACAGCAGAGCTGAACGAAGCAAAGTCCCTGTCCCAGGCATTTCACAGCTGAGAATATGCAAGAAATAGCCAAACACACAAGCTGCTCCCAGGAAGCACGCTAAACCTTGGGCAAATTAATAGCAATAAATAACTGTGATCTTCTGTTCAAGGCCTTCTCCGAATTGTGGCTCAAATCAAACCTGGATGTAATAGCTTTTGTTAATCTTTAGAGGAAAGTTATTTGCCTTTAGCAGGTGTGGCAATATTGGTTTAATGAAAACAAAAACACTGCTGAGAGCTAAACAGCACAATAATGAGTAAGAAGTAGTATTATATTATATAGGTCTACAATTTACCTGTAAACATGCATTTTCATGTCAGATACATTTCTAAGAATGTAGTACACAGTGCTGTTTTCCATTTTTTTATTGTTTTGTTAATAGTAGTCTATGAATTACTTCATTAATATAAAAGGACAAAATAGCCCAGAAGAAATAGAAAAATTCACTTTTCATTGTTGCAGTTTTGCATTTGGCAATGAAATTAGTTTTTATCTTTTAGTTTTTCAAGTCTGTAATCAACAGACTAGTTTCAACAGAGAGAAAACAGTAGCATTTCTTTCCATCTTACTGCTCTCTTGCTTGACTACAGATCATTTCTCTTAAGAATGAATCCAATTCATTCCCACTTTTCCCCTCATCCAACCTGACTTCTACCACCCATTTGGCTTTCCCAGCCTTTCTTCTGTAAAGAAAAGATTCTGCGCTTGAAGTCCATTAAGAAGTGCTTTTGCTGTTTATTAAATATTAGCAAAGATTTTGGAAGGAATATTGTTCTAGGGTACCCTGCACAGTGTCAGAACTTTGAATTCAAAAGCAGGACAGTAAGCCATCTGTGCAAAAAAAAATAAAATAAAAAAGCTGCTTTCTTTTTTTCCCCAGGAGTAATTTGAAACAGGAAAGTTGCACTCAAGTTTCATTTCAGAATGCTATAGCATAAGGCTTTCATTTTCTTTGCTTGTGAGAGAAAAGGTGAGAAAATGTTGGAACTATATGAAGAGAAGAATAAAACTCTCATCAAATGGAAAGAAGCAAAAGAATAGGAAGGGAAGGAAGATCCCATTAAGGCAGTGAGAAGAGGATAAAAAGTGGCAATGACTCAAGTTTCCTTTCTAAAAAAATAGAACAGCTGAGGGCAGATATGGTGAGAAAGCTGTTAGAAAAAAACTGTTACATCGAGCAAGGTATACTATTCAGAATCCAGAGACCCTCCTCAAACATCAGAGATATTCATCAGCAAATATAGGTTTAAAAGCTGTGTGTCATCTAACAGCTTAAACATGGAGGTGGAGGGGTCCACTCTCATGCAGCATGACTTAACGTTATTTGAGTTGACCTGTTTCCTTTGGTTTCCCTTTTAAGGAAAGCTTGAATTCTGCAGAAAGCAAGAGGATTTAACTCCATATTCTGTCAGGAACCTGCTTTGTGTCCCTGATCATATATTTCTAGCTTTCTTTGCCTTTGTTTACTTTTTCTCATTTTCTTGGCTTTAGTCCAAGCCCAAAGGACTGGGAGAGTAATCGATATCTTCAATATCAAACTGAGAAATCTGGGGAGAGAACGAAAGCGGAAATCAGTCTGGATTACATACAATTTACTTTATTGTTTTATTACTGTTTTTTCTTAGGCAATAGAAAAACCATGAAGAAAAATCATTTCAGATGTGAAGTTTGACTCAGCGGAGATATTTTATTCAAATATTGTAAGAAAAGCACAAGAAATGAGTGGTATGATTAGGACAACTTGACCTCATCCTGTATCTGATGCTTTCCCCCAAATCAGAATATTTGAGCACTCAAATAGATTGTGGGAGTACCAGGTCCAAGTCCCTCTGCTGTCTGAAAGCATCTGCAACATCTCACACCCGTGAGCTGCACTGCAGAGCTATTCACACTACTTTGCTTTCTGACAATATAAGAAACTTATATAGATCTGGAATTGCTCCAGTACAAAAGACTTCAGGGGCCTCATTACTGAGCTCCACTGGTTTATAATCAGAATGGAAGACTTTAGACCAGTAGTCATTGCTCTGAAGCAGAGGAGATTAGAGATACAGGTGAGTGTCTTGGAGTTGCCTTAGGCTGGAGGCTTAAGGTGGCCCTCCTGCTACCTACTCCTTTGATGAACTATTTAAAATCGCTCAAATAAGTGGAAGATGACTCTCAATATAATGGCAAGAACACATAGCTTTCAGCTGCTGCTTAACTACTTTTAGAAAATGGAAAGACAACTCACTCTGCACTCATGGTCCTACCAGATAGCTTGAAATTTAAGTTGCTTTCTAAGAAAGTAGGGGAAAAGAGTTCATCTCAATTTCCCAAATTTTAGGTGGAGTTCTGTCAAACAGCTAAGGTATAATGGCACCTTGTCCTCCTTCCTCATAAATTTGTCACTCCAAATATTTTTCCAGCCAAAATTACCCAGTAAATTCGGTACAGATTCACAAGCAGTAAAAGTATGAGAAAAAAATTATTTTCTAATTTGTAGTTTAAAAATATAATTTCAAGCTTCCTAGGAACAGCTCATTTTTATGGAGGTGCAATGATCTTATTTTATTTATATAAATAAGTAAATAAATAGATAGATAACAGGCTACCCTGAGATGGGTAAATGGTTGTGTAGCCTGAAGGTGTAAGAATGGTTCTCTACTAGATCATAAGCCAAGGCACCTCCTTCCTGGACAGAGAAGCACCAATTAGTTATAGCAAATTTACCTCTGAAAATATGCATACAGCAGAAGAAATGTGGAAAAGGACATATAAAGTACTGAAGTCTTTGACTTCATTTTCTGTGCTAGGAATTCTTACAGAAGATGAAGAGGACAAGTATTTTGCTCAAAAACCATTGCTGCTAGGGCTCATCCTTAACACAACATAAGCAACAGCATCATGTGCATCTATAGCTTTCTATTTCCTGTTTTTGTCTGTTCGGAAACAAACCTGTTACCTGTTTCAAAATCAGTCCTGTTCCACTGTGAAAGTATTTCCTTGTAGGACTCAACAAGCTGCTACCCTGCAGTAAAGTATCCTGCAGGGGAAAAAAAAATGACTACAAGTGAACACGTAACAAATGCATCTGCTTTTAGAGACCAGTATCTATACCTCACTAATACAACTCAGGATTAGCTTTCAAAAGCTGGCATCATACTTCCTGACAATGTTGGTGTGAGAAAACCTAACTAATTTTGTCTCATCTGCGCTATACATGCAACAATAGCTTTTCCCAAGCTATGTGTTTGAGTGACTGAACTAAATAAACAAAAGAGCAGTTACTTAGAGTGATTTTCAGGCATGCATGAAATATAGTTCAGCACTAAATAGTGTTTAATTGATGCACTCAATTCATACACAACAAATCATTCTTTATGTGTTTGCTACCTGTGCAAGGTATCGCGGTCACAATCACTGTAACTAAAAAGACACTCACTAAAATATGGTGTGCTTAACTTCCTCAGTCACCCAAATCATCCTCGACTGCAGTGTAGCTGGTCTTTCTGGAACCAGAGGGAGAGGCAAAGCTTTTCTGTTGAGTCTTTTTTCTCCCAGCATTATTACTGCTGTAATATAGCAATCTCCAAAATGCAAAGTCTGCACTCTATCCTTTGAGACTCAGCAGATGTCTTTAAAATGCTTAGTCTATTAAAGCTTATAATGCATGATTAATGATCTGAGGGCTGCTGATCTGAGGTGAAAGACTCAGCAGAATTTGCCCAATAGCTTTTTGCAGATTTATATGCTCTACATTAGAAACCAGATCTATCAGTGTAATTATTTCAAAAAAGCTCTGTTGCAATGCATGTGATTCCTTTTAATGATCAAAAAACCCCCAAAGCCTCAAACATAAAAAAGGTACTCAACAAACAAAGGTGAAATGCTCTGCAGTTTTCCTTTTGCTCTATAGTTCTAGCTTCTGGTTTTTCTTTTTTCCATAGCGCTGCAGCAAGAAATCTGCCTATTTGTTTATTTTTGTAAGACCAAATTACAGTTTTATCCAATTTTAAAAGCTTCTTACTCAGATTAAAAAGTCTGAACTTTCTACAGACTTATCACTGTAGCCAAAAGAATGAGCTTTCATCATGGGCATTCCCAATTTAAAAACAAGCACTCTGCACAGTATTAATATGCGTGATAAAAACACCACTTCGTTCAACTTACAAAGAATATTTAGACAAAGAATACATCCATTTTGTATTCCTTTTCATTTTTGTGAGTAAAGGGGTGTCTTTAGAAATAAATATGTATTTCTTGGGACAAATAGCACACTCAGAAATAATATATAGATGGAGATAGGCACTGCTTTTCGCAGGGAACTCTGAAATTTATGACTTCGGGGATGCAGTTGAGCCACACTTTTAGATATTCTTAGAGTTATTTATATACATACATCTAGAATACTTGAACTTACAGTCTTTAACTCTCCAGCTGGGAACACCTCAGAGGCTGTGTAAGAACAAGAAGAGACATTAATTTCCCCAAAGGCATTACCATCCAAATAATCAATATCTACACACACACAGGGAAACAAAAAAAAAAAAAAAAAAAAAAAAAAAAAAAAAGAAAGAAGAAGAAGAAGAAGAAATGAGCTGCCTAAGGCTACAACACAAGCTCATGTTACACTCAGTAGCCCGGACCACTGGCTTTCATGACAACCTGTCAACTGGCAGAAAACAGCTAGCTGAATAAGAAATAGTATAATACAAATAAAAGCTAAAAAAATATAGTATATACAGACAACAACTAAATCAGACATTTAAAGAAAAAACATTTGGGTTGTAGGCCCACTCATGCATATATCATTGTTATTTGTGTTATGATGCTCCCCAAAGGCCTGTGAGCCAGACTGGATGGGACAGTACACAAAACGTTCCCTTTCCCTTAATAATGTGAGCTGAATGTAGCAGTCACCAGGAATTTGTGGTTGATTCATTGTTTTTATCTTTCTCTCTTCATTCTCTCTTTGAAAAAGGTATTGCTTTTTTATTATTTATTTTTTCCATTCCTGATAAGTGATAAAGGTACCTAGAGCTTTCAATTAGAGCAATATTTTATGTTCTCAGGTTCACAAAGCAAACAGATATTCAATAAGGGCTAACTATGGTACACCAAAAAAAAAGTACATGAAAGAAAAGCCTCTTAAACCATCTTATACTAACCTAATGATAATGGTAATATATATATTATTGAGAAGACTGCAATGCTACTACTTTCTGAAGAGAACTGCTTGGTTCCTACCAGCTCGCTTTGCAAAGCTATTGTTCTCATTCCTAAATGCCAGTAAGTAAATTACAAATAAGATGGAGGTAGAAACATGCAACATAGGAAGTATTTTATATTCCTTTTTTGTGGTAACCTGCTTACGAGGGTCATAGGAGTGTCCTCCCAATTCTCTCCCCACAGGGTCTTTTGTCTGAGGCCTAAGCAGCCCCTGTGTCGACACCTTACAACCTGTCCGCAAAGCAACACATTCAGCATGTCCTGCAGAGAGATTTATTGATCCTGACCACTCTGAAGTCTCTTCCATGCATTAATAAAATCCAGATAGAAAGAGTTCATGATCCGAAGATCTGAGAAATAGCTAAAGTGGAACAGGAGACAACTGTAGGGTTCAACTCAGGATAAAGGGGAATAGGAGACATGATTATGAAACTTTTTCTTAGGTTTATCTAAGCTTATCCTGAACAGTATTTAAACTGTCTCAAGCATACATGGTAGAGGACTGACACTCTAAATAAATAACAGTAAGTTAACTAAATATATAATCATCACACTACTATGCCACTCAATATCAAAGATTCAAGTTCATACACATTATTTCACAAATCTGAGAACTAATTAATGGGACTTGGGATTGAGCAAGCATCCAAGTTTAGAAGTGGATGGGTAATATTGTCTTTACAACAAACTTGAAAGGAATTGAGAAATTGAAAGCTCTCAGTACCCCTGAGTACTTCTCAAAGCCTTTTGTATTCCAGCCATTATGCAGCCAGTGTAATCATCATCTAGCCTGGTGCAGCCAGCTTGTCCTCCTTCTATTCAATATCTCTCCTTGCTGATTTGAAAAGTAGAAGTAGATTGCTTGACAAACAGCATGAGGTTAAGTCTGTGGTTTTGATTTCTGGCACCTGAACTTTAGTTGCTATCAACTGCTGAATGGGAATCCAACTTCAGCATTAGACAGCTTTTAATATTCTGGACATCTGCAATGTGGTCATCTTTGGCCTTGTCAAACAGTGCATCTTCTGTTACTGGCAGAAATCGGGGTGGGGAGGGGCTGTCACATGAACATTATTCTCTTGGCAAATGCAATTTATGAAGTTTCTCCTCTCCTCCAGATCCCTCTAGTGTCTGCTCCCTCTTGCCCTCCTGAACTTTCACTGTCCCTCCTAGCAGTCAAGTTCACACTGTCATGCAGACGATTGCTGAAATGATTCAAATTTGGGCGCTGGAGGGAGAGGGGGTAACACAGTGGGAGACAGGGAACAGGGAACAGATTGTTTTGTTCTTTCCAGTTTTGATAATTGCAGTGCAGTTTGCAGTGCATCTCCAAAAACAAACAAGCGGGCGGTAAACTACGGTGCAGAACCTGATACAAGCAGCCAGGCTTAACCTTGCAGCTGATAAAGGTCTGTATAATCGCACCCCACATTTACGTCAGATGATAGGCACCTTCCAGAGCACCTGCATGTGGGCCCAGTGACTTGGGGGTCTTCAGGGTTAATTTCAGCAGGGCTCCAATTTAGGCACAGGAAACTCCTACAGGGACAATTTCTGACAATTAGGATAACATTAATAAAATATGTTCTGACTTCTCAAATAATCAGTATTAAAATCATGTTCATAAAATCTAAAGGCAGTCCTAAATTTGAAAATTCTGATGTTTCGAGCTGTAGACCATTTGTTCATGTATGAAGAAATATTATATGACATAAACAAAACAAAACATCCCTGAGGGTTTTGTTCGGCCACAGAGCCACAGAAAGGAAAATCAAAATATTTTTTAAAAAATGTCAGAGTTTAGAAACTTTTAGGTAAATGAATCAGCTTGCAAACTTTTTTCATGACTGTCATCCATGTTTGATTTTACCCTCTTAAATATTATTTCTGGTTCAAATCTGCCTGACCATAATGTCTTAATCAGACCCACGCTTGTGTAGATGAGCAGGATAAAAACAGCACAGGCAAACAGCTTCCATGGCCAAGATAACAGCCAGCTGTGAAGCCTTTGGCTTAGGTCTTACCACATTGGATCCGTGCGCTCTTAAACTTCCACAGTCCGGTTGCACCGCAATACCACCTCTTTGTTTGATTCCTAAAATGCAGGCTCTTGAGGGCACCTCTCAGAGAAGGGCAACCAGATCCTGTGCTGCTACCCAGAGAGAAGGACTCCTTTTGCCAAATTCCAGCTTTCTGGATGCTAATCAACAGCTCGTATAAGCTGTTATGGTCATGTATAATTAAGCCTATATGGTGAGTGTTACAGCAGGTTTTCTTAACCCAAGTCTTCTTTATGATAAACAGCACATGGGAAGGAGATCTAGGTAAAACGTGATCGACCTACAGGCTTTCCTTGCTTAGCTTCTCTCATCCCTGCAGACTGTTAAGGTCAGTGGCTCTCAAGTCCAGCTCTGGCGTGGAGCCTCTCCTCGGCTTCTGATTTCTTCCTCTGGGTCACAGAGGAATCCCTCGGTAAGGGAATGATGTCCCTGCCTTCAGCCGCAGGGAGGTTTCCCCTCTTCTGCTCTCCTTTCTCTGCAGAGGAGCTCGGGGAAACTAGTTTTTTCCAGTTTAGGCGCCCAAGAGCATCCTGCTTTGCAGTCAGCCACAGTGCATTCCTCAAAAGTTAACATCTCCCCCTGCTCGTTCAAGGCAGGGTGGACAACCCCTGCCTCACTCATGATGCAAAAAGAGGGAAAAATATTAGAACAACTCACGCTGTAAACAGACTGCCAGGCCTCTCCCCAGTCCCAGAGTACAAAAGCCTGAGGGTACTGGGACAGCGGTCTGCAAGACCTGGTCAGACAGCTGGGTGGGATATGCATTACGCTGACAGCAGGGCAGAAATGCTGGAATCATACATTGCTCTCTCCCCTGCAAACCCTGGTAAACAGCTTTTGAAGAAGGCGATACTTGTAGCATACCAATTAGACTCTGAGTCTCTTATAAAATAATTAAACTTTTCTTGTACCTTATCATATATGTCACTATATCACAGCACATATGTTTAATAGGCTCCTTTGGCTACCCTGCAAGGAATTAAGAATTAGAAAGTACAAAATTTTGGCTCTAATCAAGATGATAGTAATTTAACATGATGCTTGCCATAGCAATTATGGAGCAGAAGACATAGCTAGTAAATTATCCTCTCTATAGTACAGAAATGTTTTCTATTAAACAGCTTTAGAAGACATAGACATTAATATCTGAACTGTCTGGAATAGCTCAAAGAGGGAGGTACACACTGACTCCATAGCTCTAAGAAGAGGAAAGAAAGGCTTGATCACACATCTGCATAGCCCTAGATATCTACTAGTCCCAGATACAGACCTGCATCTAGATCTTTCCCATCCTTCCTCTCCCTTCCTCCAAGACGATCTTCACAGACATAGCTTTGGGGTTTGTTTTGCACAGAACTGTTAAATATTTTGTACAATCTCATAGTGTACCTCTAGTATCATACATTTTAAAAAAGGTTTATAAAATTTCCCTTTGTTTTATTGTCTCCCAGGTTATTCTTTCAAAATCTGCCCAAGCTGTTTCTCCACACATATTACTCCACACGTACTACTCCCCTTCAGTGTTCAGGGCAGTTATGGCCAAGATGTGCTCAGGAAAGAGCTGTGCATCTGTGAGTACTGTACTCTTTAGATTTCTAATCTTCTGTGCTAGATTATTCCCCCCACACACAGCAGGGGGAAAGAATAACTATAAATCTAAGGAGTTATTGTCTATTTTAGGACACGCTTACTACCTCTTCTTTGCTGACTACAGCAAGAAAAGAGACAGTGCAGTTGTTATACAGTTGCAAGTCATTTGTGAATCTCTGTAGGCTAAAGGGATCCTTCCTTGGCTGCTCAAGACAGTGTCAGGGTAGCTTTGTGGCACGGGAAGGATATAAAATGCTCCAGAGGGCCTGGCCCAGTGCGTACTACAGAAAAGTAGGTCAGAAAGGAAATCTTGCTACTACAAACACTGCAGTGGCAGAAGTCCATCGTACCCGGCGCAGGGTTTATGTAAGGCAGTGGCTGGGGCTGCTCCACTCTGAGTTTCACAACCAGCAGAAGTCTTGTGCTAAAAATGCTTAGCTGCTTTGTAGAAAAGCAGGAATCAGCTTATAGGTACATTTAAAAAAGCAAACATCCTGCCAATATTACAATTCTGTATTTTTGCTCATCTGAACATTTTAATATGATCAAAGAACATGCAATAAGCCTTCTTTTTGTCCCTCATTCACAAAGGATACTCTGAAATAGACGCAATATCTCTGAATGCGTGACCGAAAATTCAGTCAGTAGTTATTCTTGTGGCTTCCTGCTCTTAGGCTCTATTCCCAGTTATTCCAAGGCTTATGCATGCCATCCCACGAAACTAAGGAGGCCTTAAAAGGATGTAATCAGCTCTTGGGCCTCTCTGAAAAGATATAACTACTGGAAAAGGATGGCTCAGCAGTCTTCCACAGCTCTGACAGGAAGAGTTTATCAGAAGTGTAACCAGAGAAAATTGTACTGTTCCCTTATTCCTTGCTATAAAAGGCTAATGAGGAAGAGCAGCAGAGAGATATAGAAAGCATTAGCTATGTTGCAGGAGGTGCCAGGCTGGTAATACTTAAACTGGGAGTTAGTTAGGACTCTGATCCCCCCAACAAAGCATGCAAAAGTGGCTTAAAGCAACCTTAATTTATGTCTTCCTCCCCTTCATCTTTGCTTTGGGGTGCTGGGACGGAGGAACTGGGACCTAGGCCCTTCTCTTCCATCATGACTATATATACTTTCCTTTCTCCGGCTTCTGTGCTTCCACCAATTAAATACACAGGTTCAGACTGAAGATTTAACTTCACTCAGGGAATCAAAAAATAAAATGGGCGCTCATCTTCCCTGCAGTGCGAATACTCACTCCTCAGTCACTCTGCCACTGGCCTTGCTGACAGTGCTTTTTTCTGGTCCTCACTGTTGATATGCTCCAGTTACCAGAGCCAATACCCGAGCTGATCCCCAAAGCAGCAGCACATGCTTGGCAGTGGCAGTACCCAGACGCTAAAATGTATTTTGCAGTAACAGGAGATTCAGCACATCAGTAAGTAACCAGTTTGCTGGAAATTCTTCCCTTAGATTTAACAGCCTGCCTGGAAAGGGCTGATCAAACAAAATAGGTCTCTTTCTTTAGTAAACATACCAGGTAAAACAACACTGAGGAATGTATGCAACTCATGAAACTCTCTGGTGGATCATGTGCACATTTATTTTCACATGAAGAAAGGAGAATATTTCATTCTGAATGCTTTAGGTTGTGCATAAACTTACACTGGGCCAGGAAAAACAACAACAGTAGAAAATCAGGCAGGGCCTCAGGTCCCCGGAGCAGCCCATGCCCTGGGTTTGGAGCCTGCTTAGCAGAACGGCACATTTTCTAACTCTCCTAGGCCTAACCCTTAACTCCCGACCTTTTACTGACTGTAAAGGACTGTGCCAACAGGTCAAATACTGAAGGTATGATTCTAATATCTCTCATTTATCATAATGGACCATTAACGTTAATGCCTATAAATGTACAAACCATGGGAGAACTGAGTCCATTGCCTAGTCAAAGGACTGGCATTAACGCATTCCCTACTGCACTTTTAAAAGATAAACACATTTTAGTTAAATCTTTTTTGACTATGTCTCAGTGCTTGAAAAGTCAGAGCAATAGCCCCAAGGAGTGAGCAGGGGCTTTATAAATAGAGTTTTAGAAATAGCTTGTCCTAGAAGAGATTTTTTTCTGCTAACAACACATTTGACAGACAAGGCAGAGACAAGCCGCAAGAATCAGGAAGCAACTGACCTCTCTGTTGACAAAGACCAAAAGACAGACATCCTTGCCAAAATGTGGAGTCGCAGACAGTAAGCCATCTATCTAATCAATCAAGCAGTTTTGGTATACTTTCACACAATTTCATCAGAGTATTAAAAAATCAGTCATCCCTTTTCAATGGAAAAGATCAACAGAATCTGAGATGGTCTGAGTCAGCAAAATCAATATAGAAGCAGAGAAGCATAAAATACCCTGTTAGAGTTGGCACACAAACTTGACTTCTCTAAGCTCTAAAATTCCTCTCACGCTGGTCAGTAAAGGCATATCTGTGTCATTTTCTGTCTGAAAGCAATTTCCCTCATAGCGATTGCAGTACAATGTATGCAGTGTGCTCCCCCGTGCACGCAGCCAGAGATGGCCATTGGGGATCTCCAAAACTGTAGCTCTCTCTTCAGTGCTTCCTTTTGTTCCAGGACTCAGGAAAAGGAAATGAAAACTGTATCTGACCTCGGTAACTTCCTGTTTCAGATCTAGGTATAGCACAGAAGATGGTGGTGTTTTTGCATTTATACATACTATCCCTGAACAAACTTCCATGGCAAGGAGCCATGAGAATTTTTTACAAAGTATTTAAAGTCAAGTAGGAGTAGTCAAAAGACTCTGTCCACTTTTCAGAACAAAGCCCAGAGAATAGAAATAACAGTTCAATTTCTGCTCCCCTCTCTCTCTGTGACGCTTCATTTCTGGTATACCACAAAATAAATTTCTATCTCCCATTCTAGTCAGAATAAACCATAAAAAGCTGCACATTTCATAGGTATGCAATACATTTTAAAGATGTTAAGGTTATGAAGTCCTTGATTTAGCAAGTCCTCCTGGCAAAATGTGGGCCAGAGAACTTCAGCAATCATATTAATACTGGCATGGTTGAGCTAAAATGTCTCTTTTAGGTAGCTGGTGAATTTAGGTAAGTGAGAGATAGTATACTCAATGGAAAGAAGAGATTAACTCTTGTCTTAGTTACCATAAGTTACACTAACTGCAAAGAAATTCTGCCAAAGTTCACTTGACCTCAGGGGGATTAATCCAGTTTTACAACAATGGAAGGAGAACAGGAGTTAAATGAACCGTGGTCAAGTTATACCTTTAATGTCTGTGTGACCACCTTGATCAATAGCAGATACAACTGGATTTTGCTTAACTGGACATGGAAAGTATAGCAATCTATACTGCAATGCTCTGCAATGGCAAGGGGTACATTCATACAAATCTAGTTACCACAGGTCAACTGACGCACCGTAACTTGACTGTGGATTTTGCATAATACTGTGCTATTCTTTTTTTTTTTTTTTTTTTTTTTTTTTTTTTTTGCTATTAGCATCCTTTCCCAACTTAGCCAAAAGTTATCCTCAAAACTTTTTTCTTTTGCAGAACAGATCTGGGTTTAATATAATTTTGTCTTCAAAATACTTTAAAAATACCTTTGTGCTTTTATATTTCCACTAAAGGGCTGCATTACTGAGAAAGAGTTACACAGATGTCTTACATAATAAAGTCTTGCTTTCATAATATCCAAGTATGGTTTAGATAAAGGTGCACTATGTCTGCTATGTGTTGAGGAAAGTTGCCAAAGAAAAATTGAGGTGATACACTGAGAATACTATTTCATTCTAGAGTAGTAGCTGGAGTTAGCACAGTGATACAGCTATTTAAAGCACACATAGAACAAATGTAAGAAATACAGGCACATTCTTATGGAAAATATGACTTCTATTTTTCTACAATATCTAAGAGTTTTTGCAGCTAGGATTACCAGGAAGATGTCATTTTCATTGACCACTAGAATCTAGTAACATCTTTAATTGAAAAGACTTTATAAATCAACTTAGTTGCTGCATTTTGGGTGGCATCTGTATGGATGCCAGATGCAGGACAAACTAGGGAATTACTAAAATCTGTATTTATGTCCAAACAGTTCTATTCCAAATGTGTGTTCATTTCCTCCTACCCCCCAAAAAGTAGTTAGAATGCTACTAACTATAGTTAGGAGCATACAGTAACGTACCGTTACAGCATCTGAAGGCACCATGTTGATTAGTTTTATCCTTCCAAATGCCTTTGAAGATCAGATAAATGAGTTGTTCAAGGTCATATAAAAGTCTGTGGTTGAACTGGGAACAAAAGTCAGATTTTTGGGAGTCTAGACTGCTTTATCTCTGTAATAAACCTTGCTAGCAAGAGGAGACAAGTCAAAAACTGTTTAGAGGACAGTTATTTTCAGAGAAAGCCAAGAAAACTGAGAAAGACAGTTCTCCATATGAGATGCTTCTGAGGCCAGTGAACATTAATTTTATCGATTTCCCAATTATTCCCTGCTCTGGAAAGCAAATAGATAAGATTATACATTCTTTATATGGCTGCGGAACTGTTCACAAGAATCCCATTTACTACTTTGGAATGATTGATCACATTTCTAGGAGAATGGAAGCTATCAGACTATTAAATTTGCAGCAAAAGTTGAATAGGTTTATATGAATTCTCTGTGAACAAATCAGTACTCTTGCGAACAAATCAATATTCCTGAGAAGAAAGATTACATCCCATAGATGATCCAATTCTGCTTTTGAATATAGCACAAACTGATGGGGTATATTAATGTCAATTTCTCTCATTCTTGATATTTGTATATTTTCCATAATTCCAATAGCAGTGAAAACAATAATGTAAATGATCTTTTCCAAGAAAGTTTTTTCTTTTTCTAATTTGGCTAATAGGCAACAAAATCAACTCATCTGACCATCCAAGAAATTACAGAATAAATTATTGCCCTTCATATATGTTTATGCATCTTCTTATATTTGGCAATATGTCTTCTTTAAGTTTTTTTTAGGTCCTTGAAGAACTTTTAAAATATTTGATGCCATGCTTTTCTTCTAGTTGTTAAATTATTAGGCTATTCAAAGGCTAATCAGAAACTAAACAGAACCTGTTCTTTGGCTTTGATGGATTTGCCATCAGACAATCAGATGTTAGCAAGTGAGTGAAGTGTTCTCTCTTACGTGCATATTTCATTAAATTTATTTTGAAGATAAAAAAAATCTGTATCACTGAGATAGAAACAAACTAGCCAGTTCTTAGCTTGAAGGCTTAATAATATTTATATGACTAATTTATTTCCAAATTTAAGAAAATTGTAAAATGATAATATACATTTTTTTCTGTAATCCATATGAGTTCATCATAGCAGATCTGTGAAAGAGGTAGTTAACTCAGTTTTGTCCCAGTAATATTAGAAACCTTTTTCTTTGTATTATTTTTGTTTATTGGAGTACATGGTTATAATATAAAGACCATGATTCTGTAATCTTGTATTTAGTCCTAGAAATATCTCTGCTGAAATTAATGTCTTTAGTAAGGCTGAGATTAAAACTGTGAACTGATAACAATCCATCAGATCAAATTAAGTATTTGTCTTCAAAATATTCTAGGCAAGATGAATTAAATTTTAGCATGTGTTAAATAAATTGAAATAAATCCTAAAGAAGAACCTAGTTTATTATAAAGTTCATTAAATCAAATGTAATCTATTAATTCTACATTAATATAAAGATTTGAGACAGGTACATTCAAAATTGAAATCATAATTCTTAACTGCAGTCCTGACTTGCACAACTCTTCATAATCATGACTTACTGTTTATGAATTGCACAAGTGTAATACGAAATGAATTCGTTCCAGTGTAACTAAAAATTCAAAAACATTCAAATTTGAAAAAAAAAATGAAATATTTACTTTGCTACACTTTTACTTCTGAAATGTAGAAGTTGTGAAAAAGTGCAATAAGAAAATTAGCTGTCTTATTTCAGGAGGTTGCTTTTTCTCCACTCTCCAGCCAGAATTCACATCAGTCAGAAAGGATGAGAATATTTCAGTTTAATTGTTTACCACACTTGTTAATTGCTCGACTTCTTGACTGCCTTAAACAAAAAGCTGCACTTGGATTGCCCTCTCATTTCATCCATCTTTTCATCACAAAAAACAATTGAGACTAATTATTGGGCCAGACTTCACTATTGTCTATCTGTATTTCGACCCTAATTACCCAAATTAGGCATTATTTAGACACATCACACTGCATTTTGCTACCCATTAAAATGGAGACTAATATGGCATTTTTCCACTTCTCTTTTTTCCTAAAGCTACTAAAAAAAAAAAAAAAAAAAAAAAAAGTAAAATCAGGCCTAAAGCAGCGTTTTTTCATGGTTTCAGTCCTGCTATGTCACATCAATTGTCATTTTTGTATACCAAATGATTCAGCCCTATGCTCAGTACCTATAGCAGCTTTTACTGCAGCTGGTTGATATCTGACACTAGCCCAAAATAACAAAGAATGAGCAGAAAGTAATTCTTGGGTTCATCTCAGTCACATCACAAATAGAAATAAAAAAAATGAAACTGTGAAAATAGTGTTACTTTATATTAGTATTAGTTAATATTAATTTGATTTATGTGGTTTCAACTTTTATTGACTGTAGACATTTAACTTACATCTATGTTATTTATGTTACTCTCTGTACATATTTTTGCTTTTTTCTTTTTCACATCTAATTGCCCTTTCAGGAAGTATAACTTGTTTTCTATGAGCCAGTCATATTTCTTTATTTCTATAACAGTGAAAATATTGCTCAAGTCAGAGGGGTGATAATAAAGGTTTACTAGAGATGATACATTGTCCTGCAAAGCTTTTTTTAAAATACAGATGTCAGTTTTGTGTGCAAGTGCTTTTTGCAGTTGGAAAGGAAGGGAGCAATAAAAAAGAGGATAAAAGATGGTCGAGACAGAAAAAAATAGCCCTAACTAAGAAGTCAAGCAGAGGACAGGATAAGCAGTTCATTTTTTTCACATATAGTTTTTTTTTTGTTTGTTTCTTCTTGATGAGACAGCAAAATAGTTTAGCCCTTTACTTCAGTTACGTTAGTAAACACTGTTCATTACTAGTTCAAAAAAATGTACATATGAATGCAGACATAAATCATGCTTTCAGTATAGATTTCAAAATGAATATGCTCTTAGGCTAACAGCTACAGTCAGAAAAAAGATCACAATAGTGTGGAGGCTGGATTTACAGGGAGCAGATTAATGTATTTCATAAATTTACTTCAGATCCTAGAATAGTTTGATTGTTCAGCAATCTACTGATGCACTCTTATGGAACAATGCTATAAAATTTAATAAGGATAAAACCAATTGAGATCTATGAAAATATCAAAGTGTTCAAAAAAACCTATATTACCAAATACAAAGTACAATCTTTCTAGCAGTCAAATTCTTCCTACAATTCCTACAATTGCCCCAAATGCTGGAAATCAACTAGCCTTAACAGAATAATAGCATTAGAGAGCTCAGAATTTCACTGTCTGTGGATTTATTTTACTGCAAGTTTTCTGCAATAGAGTCATACTTTTTTTTATAAATTTGGGATTATGTCATATTTTGTTACCCATACACCAACCTACACATCTGTGAAGTTCCACTTGTATCAGTGAGTTTGGACACTGGAATTACCCAGGTAGTTAAATATCTTGCAAGAAATTTTCAAGCTTTAAGAAGCTTATGCAAAATTCATACCATCTTCTTTCCAGTGGAAACATTCATGGTATCTGCATAGTGCAGTGTTTTACTTAATACTATATAGCAAAGACCTCAAAAACATGCAAAATTCTGTACTTTCGATAATGTGCCTTAAGATTATTATACTTAATTGTGT
This sequence comes from Rhea pennata, assembly GCF_028389875.1. Lineage (NCBI taxonomy): Eukaryota > Metazoa > Chordata > Aves > Rheiformes > Rheidae > Rhea > Rhea pennata. Next base: position 115,082,444 of record NC_084663.1, read on the forward strand.
TCTTCAGGATCTTGAGGCAAGAAAGCTGTCAGGCGTTAAAAATAAGATTAGCACTTGAGAGTGCCATTCTGGAGAAATTTCAACTACTTTCAGAAAGCATCATAAAATATTCAAAAATAAATAGCCACAGTACTTGGCAGTTTGTGAGAAAAATCTTTTTTTTGGGGGGGGGTCTTTATTTTGATTAAGATTATTTCAGTCACACAAGAACTAATCAAAATCACCGTATATAGCAGCATCACTGATACAATGTACGGGAATGCTCTATAACTTTGGAAGTCAGCAGATTTTTTACAGTTCTGTTCAGTCTTTTCAGTCAGATAGCGATTGCCCCGAAAGATCCAATTTTGTGCTATTTCATGCTACCAGAATCACTTTCATGAACTAATGATCCTGTATAAATATCTAGATTTGCCAGTCATAAAGCCTCTAGCTGTATGTCCAGTTACAACTCAGTAAGCCTTTCCCAAGACTAGGAAAACAGATACACAAGAGAGAAGGTTCCATAAATTAGGATTGCAGATGCTCATATGAGTATTTGTGCCATTCATCTTGATGGTGTTCCATACCATTTTACAGAACATATTTATGTCACACATGTTTAAAGAGGCTGTGAATATCATGAGTAATCACCTTTTCAGCAGGGGGAAGTATCCACTGCTTCTGAACACCTCTACATTTTTCTCAAAAGATGGGAAAATGCTCAAAATCACTGAGGTGATTTTTGCAAGGTATAGCTTGTATTTGGTGTTAAAACTGACAATGACACCCATTAAACCATTTTAACTTTCAAAACCATTTTAACTTTAACAAATTCAACCTTTTGTTTCCACTCATTGCCATTTAAAGCACAAGCTTATTCTTAGTTACCTCAGCAATCAAGGCAGCATTACCTGAGCAATTAGATCCAACTCTTTGAAGTAACTTTAGCCTAATTCATGCTACAAAAGTTAGTATTCCATCGCCATAAAACCTTGCCATTTCAAAGAATGAAATAGTAATCTCAAAGGCCAACTTCAGATCAACACTGTCAAGTCTGTAGCTGTGCTTATGACTTTTTACAACTATGCTTATGATTTTTTACTTTTTTTTGTTTGTTTTGCTTCATTGAACTTGTAGGTGCATAGCGCACCATACTATCATTCCAATCATGATTTGATTTCCTCTCCTTATTTCTCATACTTTCCTTGAAGCTCTCTTGCTATGACTGAGAACCCTCCATAAGCAATAGATATCCACTTCACCTTCGTACAAGAGAAGAGGAAGATTTGTGTATGGCTGAGCAATGCATGTCTGCAGAAGGGACCGCCACAGTGAGAGCACACAGGTTCACCCCCAAGCCTAGTATCTGTAAAAGAAACGGGCACATCTCGTGACAGCGGTGCGATTCGTCCTCCAGTGCTCTACCGATGCAACAAATAATGCCAAATCCAAGCCACACTGTTCTATGGTACAGGTTTGCAGTCTGTGTAATGAATACTACTTGCGTACAAGATTCGTAAAGAGCAATCTACAAATTGGCTAGGAAGGTTTATTTTGAGAGGCATTAGTAAGCAGTTTCATGTTCGAAACAAGGCACTAAGTGAGACTGGAAGCACTCTTTCAAAGGAATGAAAATCAAAAATAAGTGCATTTTGTTTCCTGTTTCCAGAATCTCCCTTAGATTTTTGCCTCATGTTACATTAGTCTTCTGACTCATTTCCTATGTCAGACATAAAAGAAACAGGAGAGATGGTAGTTCTTCTGTGAAAAGAAATATATTGACAACTTCAGCATCCAGAAGTTTTACTTTAATTTATATTTACGTGTTCATAAAAAGTACAAACATCTGACATAGTGGAAGATCAAGGTTTCCACTGAACATAGGACAACATCTGTTTGTGTAAGACCGGGCCAAAAAGTTGCACATTGCCAAGTCTCCAGCATTATTTGAACTCTCTCCTTGTTGTCACAGTTTAGAATGACACTATAGACCCCATGACACTTCCAGAAAAAAATCCAAACATCCTTAAAAATTTCACTCTTTTTCTATCAATAAACTTATTTAATTCAGTTATATAAAGGATTTTTGATGTCACAGAGCCATTTAAGGTGTTTACTGCTTTTACACCTGAATTTTTCCTATAGCTGCATTAGCTGGAATCAATTTTAACTGTAGGCAAAACTTCCTCTGAAGACAAAAAAGTCTGCACATAGACTCAAACCCCGTATAACATACAATAGGGCACCTAGTGGTATTTCTCAGTCCTCTGCAGACTTCAGCAGAGATATGCATTTTTTCTACCTAGTGAATAATTTCTGGCAATTTCAAAAAAAAAAAAAAAAAAAAAAGTTAAAAATCATGTGATACTCTTTATGGACGAGAAAAAAAACCCACACAAGTAAAAGTATTTGTCACTCAAAACGTAAAATCATCCACGATGTACTGTAAGAAGTCTCTACACAGTCTCTACTCTTGGGTCCTTTAATCAAGGTGGCAAGTTTTGCTCTCCTCATGGAATTCTAGCAGCTACAGTACAATCATACATTTCTACATTAGGACTATATGTATAAGCAGATCTGACTTTATAGAAAGTCCTATCGTACTAGGAAAATGTTATTCTGATCCCTTTTACCAATTTATAAACATTGCTTCTGTTATTATGCCTCTGAACTTTAAATTGCAATATATCAGTTTTTATATGCTTTACAGTAAAAAAGAACCTCTATTTAATTGAAAATCTTATATTTACCTTCAAATGCATGCAAATAACATTTCATAAAGACCCATTTGAGCTAAACAAATTTTGTTTTTAGTTGGAATACCTTAGAAAGGTATTTTAAAGATTTAATTGGAGATTTTAGGTAATTAGGTCTCTCAGAGAACTAAGAGAATAGACGATTGAATTTAAAGGTTTGCTAAGACTTCAGTGATGGACTGTAGCATATAATGAAAATGAACAATATGCTAGAACAGTTAAACATGTTCATTAGGCAGATGAAAGACATAAAAGTACTTTAATTACTACTGTAAATAAGATATGTGCAAGGGCCTGCATGTTTCTTGCATACTTGTTATGAAAACAAACCTAGTGCATTTAATCGGTCTTTTTATATGGTTAGGAGGAGTGCATTTCTAAGGAAAATAATCATGTATTTTCTCTTAGCTTTTATCTCTTAAAATCTGAGAGATAGCTCACACTTTTATTCTTCAAATGGGAGCTATTTTCATATATATCAAAATACATAAACAATTCAGCTAAGAAAACAAATGATGGATTTTTAGAGGAAAAGTAACATATGACAATGGAAAATAAGCAATAATGAATGAATTTCAATGCAATTAGAAAAATGATTGTCACCACTTCCGGCGTAGATCTAGTAAAGACATAATGCATATCTGAAACTAAATAAAAAAAAAGTCAGATAAGTGATCAAATATAAATTTCCTTGGAAGGAAAGATGCTGCTGAGGTATAAAGGCCCTTCTTCAAATGAGAACATTTTTTAAATGTAGTTGTCATGGTTTTCGTCTTTGTTTCCCTTGCTCAGTTTCAGCGCAGAATGTTCTCTCAAGAGCTCATGGAAAGGCATAACCCAGCCCAGTGGTTTAGCGTTAGTCAGCTCAGCACCCTACGGGCATCCAAGCCTGGGTGCCACTATTGTTCTTGTCCTGGGGCTGGCAGCAGAAGGGAGCACAGCGCAGGCCAATACGCTCAGGCGAAGGGAGCACATGCAACGCGCATCGCTCTCCAGCGACTCGCGCCTGGAACGGCCTTTATGGACGAGAGGGGACTTCCTCGCTTTGAAGGCTGTTGTGAAACACATCTTTGTGCAGAGCTGTGTGAGCACCGAGTCAAATGCTGCCTTAGGGTTTGCACTGCTGACAAATATGGACGATGTCTCACATAGTCTTTCTAATTCTTGCCCCCTTCCAAACAGTATTGCCTCTGTCTTGCATTCCTGTATGCCAACCTCTCAGTACTCCTCATACAGGCACTAATCACTTGCCAAAATAGTAACACCATCTTTATATACCCGGATCTGGCTAGATAAAGACAGCTAGAGACAGTGTCAGCAGACGAGTCACTCCAGAAAGTGTTAATAGATCTCCAAATGAAATGAAAGCGGGAAGATCTCTGCAGCACCTTTGAGGATAGCAGCTGGGTGGAGAGGACCCCTATCTTGTCACAAGACCTAGTAAGCTATAACAATATCGCAACGTGTGCTGCAGAGATGCCATGCTGGGTGATCTTCCGTACTAGAGCTTCTATCTACTCATCTATACAGGGTGAATGATAGCGATCGCCTTCCTCATGCGACAATCACTGCGTGAAAGGCTGTAGGCATGCACAATAAGGATACTCATAGAAAACACATAGTACAGATGAGGTCTTTTAAATAAATTGTGTTGCAGCTTCACAGAGAATAAATATCAAGATGGAGTTTGACCATCAGTCCACTAAATGTGTGTGTTTTCTCTTTGCAGCAGCAAAGCACGCAACTTCAAGTAGGAGATCAAGTAGGAGAGTGGCTACAGACAGACCTACTGAAGAAGCACTATACAGGCAGAGAGCAGAACAACTCCATAATGAGAGGCAAGGGGGAGGAGAGGAGCTAGAGAAAATGTTAAAGAGCCACATGATTTCATGGAAAGCATGTGTCACAGCTATTGGACTTATGATTTGGACCTGTGAACAGACTGTGCACACTGAGTCTGTTTAAATACATGACATTTTTACTATTTCTCTCAGTCTCTTTCCTATTGTTTTACAATTAGCTTTTGCTTTCCTGTCTTTAATTAAACTGTAAGCTGCTAGGACACCATCCTGACTACTCCTATTTATACAATGTTTGGCACATGGTCTTTGAGGCATTGCCAAATGTGGAGGAGAAAAAAAGGAACATAAAACAGCAAGCTATTATAAAGTAAGCTCTAACTTAGAAGTCCATTCTTCTAGACTATATAAACTTTGAGTATTCATCTCTGGAAAAGTAAAAGCAGAGAAACTAATGGAAAAAGAATCAATAGAAAAAAAATATAGCAATGTACACACATGCCCAGGGAAATGGAAATATAAGCAGGCAAGGACAACCACATTAGAGAGCCCAGTCTTGGATCAGTAAGGCAGCACGATATATGCAGGTGTTTTATACAAGGAAGCCAAGTAATTACTATACTTTAGGAAAAAAAAGAAAAAAAGAAAAAAGGCAGTTCCTAGGACTCTGTTCCCTGGATTTTGCCAAGGAGCAGGTTGTTTAGAATTTAGACAGCAGTGTCTGCCTCTCAGGATACTTTGTATCTTCAGGTAGGGTACAGGACCTAGATCATATACAGATCTTAGTTTTCTGTAAGAGACCCACATCTGAAATCAGCACAACTTACACAAATGAGATCAGGATCAATCCATTTTATTTTCTATTTTGTTGTTGAGCTTTTCCTTCAATGGTATCATTCCACTATCATCTGCTATTAAGTAGTGCTAATAAGAAAGCATCTTGTAGCATAAAAATAGGCTTTCATATATTTTTCCATGATAGATTTTATTGAAAACTATTTGAATTTAGTTTATAGTGAAAAACATGAGAAAACCCATTAACAAGCCAAGCATTCATCACAGACACAGACTCCTTGAAATTCCAATAAATTTCATATCACCTGGCTGATTTTGTTTACTCTTAGTTATACAAAACTTGATTCCATTCCAGTCACATCCATTTTATTGCATTCTGCTGCTGTGACCTCCACGCAATCAATATTTTTATCCTATCATTGTTTTTGCAAGAATAGTGTATGAAGATACTAGAAAAAATGGTGATGTTGATAATTACACATGCAAAGCCAAAAGATGAAATACATTTTGCTTTGGGTGGCGGGGGAAGGTTTCCAAATAGGCCATTGACATTGAAGGCTGAAGATGTTACACAATCTTCTTTCCCTAAAATCAAGTCAAGCAGATGAGTAAATATGGGGAAAGGGGGATTTTTCTGCTAAAAAAAAAAAAAAAAAAAAAAAAAAAAAAAAAGAATATCTCAAAAGTTTGGATGTGTGAGTATCATCTATAGGCAACTATAGGTGAACATTTTATAGGTCTTAGCTTCTTTGATTTGTTTTGCAATTTGTTACTACCTTTTCCACAATAATGACCTCATAACTTAGCTTTAGCAATGGGTGCTAAGCTGACTGATGAACTACTCCCAACGACTACAGAATGAATCCTAGCATTTGCTTAAGAGAGTAGAGAAAGATGACATGCTCCAGAAAAGCTTTTTCCTGGATCAGGGATGGATAGTTATGGCAAACAGATGGAAGGAATCAAATCCAAAACACAATGTGTGACCTATCTCAGATAGAGTCTCCTTCTTGCATTTCATTTTGGCAAAACCTGCATATATTGCATATGCCAACAGACTGTTCTTGAACTGCAGATCTTGTCAGCAATCTGAAAATTACAATCCTCTCCATATCAGGATTTAATGAACAAAATATTTCAACAGTAAATGTTGACTTGAGAAAAACATGCACAAGAAGTAACATAACATAAAAATCCCCCCAAACCTACCATTCCAGAGTCAAGGAAACCCATTTTTTCCTTCCAGCTATGTGACAGACTTCGCTTTGCATTGGCCAGACTAGGCAGCTGTCTCGTTGCTCTTAAAATCCACAGATGGGAAAGAAAACAAACTGTGAAACAGGTTGTGCCCTGTTGTTAATCACCCTAAATCAAAAGATGGAAACAGGTCTCCATTTGTTTGTTTGACAACAGCATGATAACACCCCAAGTGAAAAATGGAAAAAAATCAGTCTCTGTTAACTCTGCCAAGGACTCAGAACCACACAGAGGTTTGCTAGCAGAGGTAGGGATCAGAAAGGCAGGCACCGAGAAAGCTAGCACAGCAGCTGGTAACTGAAGGACTGAAGGTATTAGTACCTGTTCTGTAGAAAGCAATGATCACCCTTTAATGCTCTCCTAAAAATGAAAAATAAAAGTCTGGAAAGAACAAAGAAGGAAGGGAAAATAAGACAATGAAAGTCTCAAAATGAAGTCATCCTGCATGGCCTCCCTTGTTTTGCATAAGTCAGGAAGAGAAACCATCACGCAGAAAAATGTCATTGCTATTAATAGCTATGGGGAGAGTAGCACAAAACATTCACAGTGAAGACATTTGAAATTTACAGTCTGAGTGTGCCAGAAACTACTGCCCTCTTCAATCTACTGTCTCCACTTCTCATGCAAGCATCCGCCAACCTGTTTCTGCAAAAGTAAACTGCGTTGGCTTGAACAGCTTGAGGAGAAGATCTTTGCCAGCCTATGCCATTTTAATGAAACGGCACTGGGCATGACTGCACTAACAGCTATGCTAGCAGCACAGAAAGGACTGCAGCCCTTGGCGAGGAAGAGAAGTGGTAACAAGGAGTTTCAGAAGGAAGTCTCTTCAGCAAGGATGCATTAATGACTTAATGACAAGAGGTGTGACTGCAGTCAGAACCAATAACTTCTCCCTTTGCCCAATTCCCTGTTCCAGACCTTTTGCTGTTCTTTTTTACTGTGTATTGCCTGTGCTGAACCTGAGTACTTGTCTGTCTAGAACACAGTTTGCAGGCTGGAAGAAGCTTTTTGGCTTTTCTCCGAGAGCAGCACTCATCTCAAAATATATCAACATATATCAAAATAATGTTTTTTATATTTATATCTTTCTGTCATCTCCAGACTAAGATCCCTCTTAGCTCAGATGAATGTAGCTGAAGTTGCAATCTCTTCTCCCTGGCTTAGTTCTGTTTTTGTCCAATGTTTTTCTCATGTCAAATGTATTTGCAGCCATAGAAACAGAAAGCAAACTCTACTCTTTTCACGTGCTAAACAAATTTTTTGTGTTCCTGGATGCTCTGTGGCTCAAACAGAGGGTTGTACTGGGGAAAATCCCGGAGGCTGCAGCAAGGATTATCGGCATATGAGTGCTGTGGGTTCAAAGCCCGCCTGGCTGAGGAGATGAGTACCACCAAACCTGCACACCTTCTACTGCAGCAGGCCGTGGTCAACCATGACCAATGTTCTGAGCTATTTAAAGTGCCTGTTTTTGAACCACTGAAGAGCTACGTCTGGGTTTCTCCTGCCTATTGATTCAGGATACTTCTGGGTGTGGGTAGTATCTTGTTTATTTTAGATGGCCCTTTGTGACTTCTGCTTAGTTTACATGCTTTCAGGAGTAGGGTGGTGCTTGAAAATAGGGTGGTCTCAATCATTCTTAGAGACTGGGGCACTGAGGTCCTCCTAAATCCTCATTCGGGCAGTGACAGTTTTTCTGTGCTGAGATCTGTTTCTGACTGTGTTTGTATAGTGCCAAGAACAATGGGATTCAGATGCTGGCGAGGGCCTTGAGGGACTAGTGTAGTACAAATAATACCTTAGTACAACATGCCACTTGGAGTGTGAAAACCATAGCATAAAATTCTAAAACAGCTGCATTCCTTTGCTGTTCTGGCAAATAAAACTCAATTGCAAACACAGAAAATGGATGTGTGTGCACCTGAAGCAAAATCATCTTTCAGATGGAGAGAATTCTAGTGGAAACTGTTGTGCGGTGTGTGCCAAGTCTCAGTTGTGATTGTGGTGAACTGCCTTTCCCACATACCTCCCTCAGGCAACAAAAGAACACCAGTAAATCAGATGCCAGCATTTTTGCTAGTTTGGCATCACACAAAAGGCTTGTGGGGTGGGTACACTGGAATTTAGGCTGGGCAGGGAGGCAGGACGCAGCAGCATGAGTCTCCAGCAAACAATAGCAACAGCAGGATCAAAACAGCAGGCAGAAAGTATATGCACAATTACCAACATAAAATATCTGGAGCTACAAGGGCATTACATCCCCAACCTTGTCCCCAAGCAGGATCCCACTGTTGCTAACGTAACCGCTACTGAATCAGACGTGTATTTCACACAGTGAAATGCATATTATCCAAAAAGGGAGGTGAAAATCAGAGGGATTAACCTAAGGTAATAAATTCCAGTCAATTCCTTCAGGTTAACAGGGCATTAAACTAGCTGGTGTCCAGACTTCTGTCACATAACAGAGGCACAAGCATTAATGCACAGGAGCAACAGAACAGAAGTTCAGGCCTGTTGCCAGCAAGTAAATCTGATACACAACAGAAGAGGGAAATATATACAATCACACTCGAAAAATAGGTGCCTAAATGAGAAACATTGGAGAAAAAAAAGTAGTTTCTTTCGTATAGAAACTTGCCAGCCTAATCCTCCCTTCAGAGAAGGAGGAGGAAGAAAAAAACCAGTTTCTGTTCTCTTTCTTGATTGAACAGGACATAAACATAAGAAGAGATAATTGAAAATAGCTAATTTGTTTCCAGAAACTTTTAGAAAGAAAAATAAGTATGGAAATGTAACATGAAAGTACAATTAAAAATATGAATTCCTCTATTTTTTAGTGTTCAGAATAAAAACATATAGATTTAAAGCTTCTAAACTGCACCTGCTCTTTTTGGGAAGTAGTACTCCATTCTGGATTATTTCCCTCCTTTTTTCATATTGTCCTTGAGGAAAGAGGGAGAGAGAAAGGAACAAAAAGCAAATATGACAAATATTAATCTGGCTTTCAATTTTTGACAAAACTGTGAAGAATTTTTTTGGAAAAAAATTAAGAGGGAGCGTATATTGTGCTGCAGGGGGAAGCTCTGAACCATAATGCTGACAACAGTTCTAGCAGTGATTCAACAGTATCTAGTTTTAGAATAATAGCATATAGTTATTAGAATTCCTTTCAAACCACTTTACCGATCCTAACACACTCAGGTGGTAGGATGCAGAACTGAGTGCATCCTTTGCAATTACACTGCACTGGCATTCAACATCTCAACAAAAGAAGGCAAAAAACAACCAAAAATATATTTCATTTTTTTACCTAGCCAAAACCTAGCCAATTTTGTGCTAATTTTATTTTATAAAATTTCTTTTTTTTTGGGGGGGGGTATGATTCTTTGGGCCAGGCTTTTGTGCCACAGACAGAAATAAAAGGTTTTACATAGCTGATAATTTTCCATAATTGGCATTGCTTTTAGTGTTTGACCTCTTCCTTGTTTCTTCTTAGGCCATTGTCTTATTTCTATCTTCCTGAGGATACAAAACAGATAAGAAATCCAACCTGAATGAATGGATCCCATCAACACCACGCAAATGATCAACAATTAGTTTTCACGTACTACATGGAAGCTTGAAGTGGGAATTGAACGATATTTACTTATTTTTGTGGAGGTTTACAACCAAAAAAGGCTTTCAGTGAATATAAAAAACCACACAGAGCTACTTAAAAACATTTCCCACTCTTCACAGTAGAGCAGTTAAGGTCTGCCAGCATGGTACTTCCCAGCTTAACAAGTGATAGACATAGAATAGCTTTCAGCCAACTCACAGAAGAAAATTGTCAACACTAAGGACAGAATGGGCCACACATTCCAGAAACAGATGCCTACCTTGATTTTGGTTTTAGGTAGCTAATTAGGAGATTTCCGAAGCTGCTCATGTCACTTATGAAAAGAATCTCTGGATAGAAATTGGATGTGAGGGTTTTTTTTAAATCTTGTAAATCCCACCTGTACAGTTCCTAAATGTTAGGTTCTCATAATAACATAGACTGGGATCCTTAAACAAAACAGACAAGATTTTTCAGCATTTGCACGTACCTTGCAAAGAGATCAAATATCTAAATTATATAAATCTGTAAATTATTATATAATATATAAAAAATGTAAAAACTCCTGACACGTGAATCAGCAAACATCATATTCTGATTACATGTGAAAAAGAGTTAGTGCATTAGTGTTTATTCACTCATTTTTGAACATTGGATGTCAGTGTAAAACTATCTTTTCAAGCAAACGTGACAGACTTAGCTGCAGCTTAGTACCTTTGCTGAGACATGGCAGTCAGCTGGCAATAGTCTCCTCTATAAGCTTAATGAGCACAAGAGCAGAATAAGAGATATTGTTGCTAAGATCTAATGTGCAAATGCTAAAGCCCTGCCTGGCCTTCACTCCCTAAGATGGGCTACAAGGCTCATCTTGTCAAACAAACTTTTCAAGTGCTTTCATATCAGTTTCTGTGACATACCAGATTTCAGCAATTAATTCATCAAGATCTGCTGAAACATTAAATGCTCTTTCTGATTAAATACTGGGGTCAGCATTAACTTGCTCCTACAGTCTTAAACACCAAATGAAGAAAAGTTTTCACTCAGATGCGATCTTCAGTGTGACTCATCTAATCTTGACGTTTTCCCAGCAGCTGGAAGGAAAAGTGAGGTAAAGGCTCATTCTTCAAGAGAGAAACCGAGCACGTCCTTTTGCCAGAGCAGACGATGGGCTCTTCCCAATGATTTTTATGCTGATATTGCTTTTCGGTCTGCTAGAGTAAATCAGGAGTGAGGAGTGGGTGGGCGGGCGGACGAGGGAGAAGCTGCTCTGGGCTGCAGAATAAACAGAGGGCGAGCAGGGGCCTGACCACTTTGCCTCTTCGCTGGAGCCGGGCTGATTGCTGAAACCATTAGAGCAGCAGCCCTGGCAGCAGGCGGTTCTTCAGCCTCCAGGCCACCATAAAACAGGAGCTCCTTTTTTCCACAAGAAGAAAAGGCCAGTGTCTCTAAAGCAAGCACTTTACCACATGGTCCTTTTCAGTGGAGAGAGAAAGCCTGACACTGTACCTTAGAAGAAGGAGGGGTGGGGGGGGAGGAGGGAGAAAAAAAAAAAAGAAAAGAAAAAGAAAAACTCTACTCTTTTTCAGGGCTCATATTCAGCCTTCTTATTTGTTAAGGAAGCAGATACAGGCAACACAGGCACATATGAATGTTTGTAATTGCCTTATAGTTGCTTTTCCGAGTCTTTTGTCATTGCTTTTCTGCAAAGCTGATCGACACTGAGTCACTTTAGGGAGTTCACAGTATTATGATGCTCCTCTTTCCCTCCACAGATCTCAAGGCATTTTACATGGAAAAGACATATTTAGAATGAGAATGCTGTGTTTCAAAACCTTGCGGCACGCTGACACCCCTAGCCTCGACTGCCACACTTGGACTTCCCCGTAACGTATTTGATAACATGCCATTAATGCTAAGCTTTAGCTCTATTTCACCTACAGGGAAAATGAGGCAGGAAAAGTCGGGACGGTCAATCTGGGGATGACAAGCAAAGCAAGCCATGTCTGCCCACCGTACTGCCATGGCGAGCGTGCTGCACCTCTCGCTGCGGCAGATGGGCAGTTGTAATCACAGGGCTTGCTCAGGATGTGTGGTCGGATATCTCGACAGAACCTCCCATTTTTATGCATGCTGTCATGCATTAATTGTAACCCGTACTTGCCTTGCTGGACGTACGTACCGACAGAGTTCATAAATGGGGTTACAACTGGCTTGGATAACTGGTCTATTATTTTTTTTATATATATATTTCCACTATAACTGATAAGCTTTTGGCTGAAGAAAAGGCAAAAGATATGTGTTTATCTTCAGCTGGAAGTTTCAAAATAATTCTACACAACTGGAATCTCTTTCCTCTGTTTGCACATTTTTAGTATTTTTGAATTACTTACCTTAAAATAAAAACCCTTAAATCCTCCATCTACAACACACTCTGATTCTAGCAGAAGTATTGTAATGCTGCTATGATTCTAAACCATATTTCCACTGACATAACTGGAAATAATGATACTGCAGCAGCAAAACAGTTGAACATTAAATGTCTGCCAGTGACTCTTGCCTCCCCACACCCCTCAGCGTTACAAACTCTGCATATGCAATCTTTAATAAATTCTCACTGATTTCATAAAACTACTTTTTTTTATTCTGTCAGGAACAATACCTACCTACAAGCCCACAAGCTGATTTCATCACCTTCACACGTGCAGTTTGGAACTTATGGCTCTAAATATACACATCACCACTTAAAATAAAGATTTTGCTCCATTAGCTTACAGAGGGAGCAGACTTGTACATCAACAAGTAATCACATCGCAAAAAGCCAAGTAATCACAAAGTGAGTTAGGTGGATCTGAAATCTGGAATAAAGATCTGCACCTATATGCTTCATTTTCCTTTCTCCTGATGTCAGAGTTGATGTCAAACCAAGCAGTCAGCTATGAAGGCCTTTTCTGGGGCCATGACATGGCACAGGGATGGATGGGGTGCACTGGAAGCGTAAGCACTGGCAGTCTTTAGGTCACAATGATCACTGTACTCTGAGTTATGGGTCCCCTATTTAGGCAACGTAGGCGTATGGAGTCTGAGTCAGAAAACGTTCCTGCATGCAGTGTAGCGATAACGAGAGTGGCCAGTGGTGATGCACAGAACAATCCAGCAATTAAAAAAACCCACCCTTCCTACCATTCTTTTGTGCATTTAATTACTAACAATATTTACCTCCTTTCTGCCAGTATAACTCTTATATTCCAAGGTGCTTTGAAAAAGTTAGTTTGCCAACCTGTAATGGAGACATGGAGATTTCTTAAAGTTCACCCACGGGGTTTATAGCAGAACCAGAAAGCGACTTCGGGTCTCCCAAATAAATGAGAAGTGCTCAAATTGCTAGTCTAAACTCTTACTGTAGTTAGCTAGTTCAGTCACACATAGTCTGGCTTACTGCTGCAGATGCAGCTTAAAACATATATCAAAAGAAGTGATAGCATTTTGAAAAAGAGCTTCCAAAAGACTTAACTGGAAGAAATATTTTGGAATTTGGATTTTCGTTTACTTGCCTTAAAGAACTGTGTTCAATAACTGGGCAGTAGAGCCAGACAGGGATTGAAGTTGACGCAACCAAAGAAGAGACATTTGGATAGCAATGTTTTCATCAGCATTTTATACAGGTTTTGTTAGATTTTATCGCCCTTGTGCTGGCTGATTGCTTGCTCCAAACCCTCCTCTCATAATTTCTTCTCTCTCTCCCCCTCGCTATAAAGACATTAAAATTAAATTATTGCTATCATTTTGCTCATATGTAAAATTTCTTCTCCGTGCCTTTTGTCTCATCTATTTAAAATCATAATCTCTTCAAGACAGGGACTGTCTGTTTCTTCTGTGTTTGTAAATTACGTAGGATATATGAAACCCGATCTGAAGATGGCCCCTCAGGCATTAACAAATGAACTTTGGCACTTCTTAGTGACGTGATTAATGCATCAACCTCACATCTCTGCCAGAGGTCGTTCTCGTCCTGTAGAAAAAGGGGATATGGGTTTGCTCTTCAGTCATCTCAATTCACTGTGCAGAGGACTAATGTGAACAGCTACAACTGTCTATATAAGTTTCTGTGCCAGGTTCTAAACTGTAGCAACTGAGGAAAAGCAGTCAAACTGTTCATCCAGCCATAGCTTGTAAATGACTTTCCTCAACTCCAGATCTTATTTCTCAGAATAAAAATATTATTTCATTTCTGCCTGAGCATATTTAGCACTTTAGAAGAATTTACACAGAATAAATTGATCACCTCCTTGGTAAGCAAATTTTCCACCTTTTTGTTTGATCAGTTTTAAGGGACGTGTTAATCATTGTAGAAATAGTAGAAACTTCTCTGTATCTACAAGATTGTTTGTGTCATACCCCTAATTCTACCGTCTCAAAGCTAGAACAATTTAGTAAGTCACAAACATTTAGCGAGATGAGTTCAGTGGTTCGTAGCATGGTTAAGCACTTAGCTCCTGTTGAGTTTGAAAGCCAAATTTCTAATTGCCTTGTGATGTAAACATATCTCACTCCAAAATATAATAAATGTAACTTGGCATTTGTAATAAATAGGCAGGTAAGATCAACGTTACTTAGGTACTCCTACTGTTTAACAGTTAAGTATTTCACAGCAGATTAGAAATAGGACTCAGGGAGGTTCTTGCAGCTTCTTAGGAGGGCTAGGCTTAGGTGAAAGAGATCAGTTGTCTACCTTCTCTGGCTACCGTAGACACTGCAGGAGCCCCTCATGCTCAGCATGCCCCACAGACCCCGTCCTACTGGGCATGCCTCGCGCCTACACTGCAGCCTTGTCCCAGAAACAGGGTGAGGGAAAAGAGGCCCTGTCTGCTCATGGTCTCAGTCGTGGGCAGCTTCCACCGTTTCAGCTCCTGTGTTCTCCACCTAACTTGCTCGGTCCAAGAAGAGAAGCTTTTATCAGCTATGGGAGCAAAAAGACTGCCCAAAGCACAAGTGGCAGGGAAGGATCATGCCCATGCTTCCAGCACAGTTCCTTAGAGAGCCCCAGCCTTGCTGTGGGCTAGGGCACAGAAAGCAAGTCTGAGAAGAGTCCATCAAAGGTTTTTGCTTTCTCCTCTCAAAAGCCCATTGTAGGAAAAGTAAGCAGAACACAAAAGAAGAGATGGTCAGGGACCTCATAAAGGTAACTAATGCTCTCATTTCTTCTTTTCCCCATTCCTAAAGGCGTGTTAGCCAGAGATGCACTATTCACCCATAAGATGAAAGAAATTAGTTTATAGTCCTGTGTTAGCACTTAGCAGAGAAAAGGAGCTGGAGGGGAAAAAAAAACAACAACAACAACAACAAAAAAAAACCTACCACCTTATAATATTTCTGCTCTTCAAAATCCTCTCTTTCTATACCACTGATTTACACTCTTGCTACTGAGTTAATCAGGATTTACCATCCCCTACATACTCATTCCCCCTGTCCTTAATAGATAACCAACTCACCAGCCTCTAATCCACCGTGAAGGTGACTCAAACTCAAATCATCCACTTGTATCCTGTTAGGCCACTTTTCCCCACTAGCAGTATGCACTGGCCAATTTATTTCTCAGTTAAAGTCTACACATAACCCTAGGCCTGCTTCTTGTGCAGTCCTCCCCTTCCTGTGAAACCAGAAAGGGTTACAAATTTGGAGGACTACCAACGGTTAGGTTCAGCTTGTGGGCTACAAGCTATCCTGGATTTTGTTGTCCGAAAGGACGGATACAGAATATCAGTCTAACGATTTTCTTATTTCTGTTTCCTGTTATATTCCAGGATGCTTCTTTATAAATTTTCTCCTTCTACACACTTACAGGGTATGGATCATGTACCTGTTTCTAAGATGGATTAAGAACAATCGTTCTTATTACTGTAACAACATGGAAGAGTGAGCATATCAATTTCAGATTTTTAATTTGTTTGAGGAAGACAAGATTCATTTAATCAAACTAGAACTTTCTTCTTGCCTAATCTCTCCTCTTTCTCTCTCGATATTTCCCAATCCACATTCCTCTGAAAATGGAAAAGGCCCTAAGCAATGATATTTTTGAAGTTTACCTGGCAAGGAAGGAACTCTTGGACTGAAATGTGTGTCCACAGATAAGGTGGGAAATGAACACAGTGTTACGAAATTACAATTTTTACTACAGGACAGCTAGACTGCATTATTTCAAATATTGGCTGAACAATATTTACTGATTTCTTTTAGATACAGCAAAAAATATTTCATGGTTTGGAGTTGCTTTTTATTTGCCTTACATCGGTGAAATCTTCCTCAAAAAGAGAGTGTAGAAAAGCTTCCTCATTATAATAAAAAGAAGAAAGATTTGAAAACCAAATAGGAACACCTGTGGAACAAAAGCAGACTCAAAAATAAGATTTTTATTTTTTGTCAATAAATTAGCTTTTGTAACTTCCATCAAACCTGAAATCATGTATGAAGTTGTCACTATATCAAAGAAATAATGGAGTTAATCTCTTTGGATAAATTTGCAGTTGAACTCGAAAGGTGGCTGATATATTTTGATCTGCTGTAATACTACAAAGTACATTCAAGAAACAGAAATATGACACTTTTCATCATTTACACCTGGTCCACAGCCATTCAAGAAACAGAAATATGACACTTTTCATCATTTACACCTGGTCCATAGCTCATCAAATATTTTAAAACCTGAATGCATTATAGAAGCTTAAAAAATGTTGAACAAATCTGAAGCATATTAAAATCTTCCAAACATTTTAAATTTCTCTAGAAAAGACTCTCCTATAGTACCTCTCCTATCAGTCTCTAGATTATCTTCCATTTGCGGTTTCATCCTATCTCAGCAGGCCCTTCCTGTCTTGCTTTTTGGCTCAGGATACTCCACTCCCTTTTGTTTGACCAGTAGGAAGTTCACAGTTCCAACAGGAAGACCCCACCTTCCCAAGACAAATCAGATGTTATTTTATGACTCATTTTTCATGGATGACCTTGATAGAATGAGATACATTTGATAATAAAAGCAAAAGAGGTTTAGCTGAGCTTTTGAGATTCCTCTTTCTTTCCCTTGAATTGTTTATGTATTGGTATTGCGATTTCTCTTTCCCTCTCTACACAACTTCCATTTCTCACTCTCTTGTAAAGAACAAAAAATCATTTGATTTACTCTTTCAGTCTTTAATACAACGTGTACTTGATTGTGATTTCAGTTTTTCTTGTACCTAACAGTTAGTGTGCAGTTTGATATCTGCTGGCTGAAAATCAGTAGAAATTTAGAACTTAAGTAAGTCAATTGCTTACAATGCAGACGTATAGACATACAGAGATATTCTAGCATAAGTCATGGGGCAGCAGATGTAACATAGAAGCTACAGATGACTCCAACCCTTCTGGACCAGCAGCTGAAGGCCAGGAAGAACACACTAGAGTACTTCACAGACATATGTAAGTCTTATTTTTAGACAAGTAAATTGAGCCTGTTATGTCTAAATTAATAAACAAAAAATGCAAAAAGCAGACTAGAATTGCTCAGATTGGTGAGTCTCATGCCATTTCCATCATCTGAGACTATTAAAAATAATTTTCTTTCCCCTCAGGTCAAAGAATTCACTTAGCGACAGACATATTGATGACATGTATGATACCATTAAAAGTGCTTGAATTATAGCAAAGAAAATGGAAACTTCATAAGAGTCACATGTAATTTGGGAGCCTAAATCCAGTTATGATTGCATGTTGGCAGACATTCAAGAGAAAATGATCCAGGCTTATCTTTTTTGTGTTAAATACTGCAGCAAAACCAGAAAATATTTGACAGCTTTTTACAATTTTCACTGTGATACCTGAGATGGGCAAAGATCTTCAGGGATCAAATTCAAAGCAAAATAGTGTGGGAAAGAAAGGAAAAAGAAAAGATTTGTAAAGCGAGATTGGTGTTTGCATATAGCCATATTTATGCTAACTTCTGGAAGTCTTACCTTCAGTTTAGAGTTTTCATGGTAAAGGTGGGTTGTGCTTGAGGTCAACTGATGTTCACTGCTGCTGCATCTGTCAGGCTCTAGTGGTAGGGTTCACTCTCTGTTCCCTCTTGCCCCAGAAAGGACTTGAGACAGCTCAGCCGTGTGTCCACTTGCTTTAGCTCAGCTTCTCAGTGGGACTGTTTGTCCTGTCAGGAAAATTCCATCTTCAGCTCTTGGAGAAGATGAGCTATAAAGTCAGAGCTATGAACCAGAAAGCTATGAAGCTCAGACATATTGGTCTCTCAGGGTAAAAGCACTGTGTCTGGGATTTTTGAGGTTTCTCAGCCTCTCCTCTACGCAGATGGTCTCTTTTCAATGGTTACCTCAATGGTAAGGAGGACATGGGCTGTGAAGAGCTGGGGAAACAGTTCCCAAGGATGAGCATGGCCTGCTGCCCTGAGGCAGAGATAAAAAACATGTTTTGTGTTCCCACCTTGGGGGACCTGGAAATTATTTTGGATGATCCTGATCCAATGACTGCAGTACTGGCAAGAGAGAGACCTGAAGATTTTCTGGCAGGAAATAGCTGTTCCTTCCTTCTTCTGCAGTCCTAGTGAGGCAATAGGAACAGATGTGATAATACAGACAATAGAAAGACCCAGAAAGACCCTGATGCATGTTCTCTGCCTTACAGAAAGGGTAAAACCTTTGTTTGGGCAAGCCACACACCTCTGTAGGTCTGCATCTGTCAACATCACAGGTTCCCCATGTATCCTGGCCACAGATGGGTGAGTAAAGGAGAGGCTCATGAAGCTGCCTAGCCCATATTTGCTCCAGATATCAGGGGCGGGAGAGAAATGTGGAAAAGAGGCTTGATGTGGTATGGGCACAAGATCTGAGGTTGTCAGGAGTGGATCTTTTCACTGCAAGGCTGAGAGAGCTGTGCTGTTTGAGATGCACTGTGACACCTGGTGAGGAATGTGTACTGTTTGGAGATCTGGCCTCACATGGGGAGTGGCAGTCTGAGTCCACCACCAGAGAAGCCCACAGGCCCAGGTCAGGAGCTAGCCACCCATGAGAGTGGCTAGGGGAAGGGGAAGGGTGAGGTCTGTGGCCAGGAAAGATGCAGGGAAGCTGCAGCAGCTTCTTCTCAGGCTTGTTCAGGAATGGCCATCACGGAAGGCTTTGTTTAGGCAGAGTTCAGGTGAGGAGTGACAGGGTATTGCCAAGTGCATGGAGGGGCTGCAGGCTCCCTAGGTGTGTGGATGGGCCTTCTTGCATTGGCGATTCTTGTTTGATGTGGCTCAGAGAGCTAAGCAATTCATAAGGAACTGGTTCTTCTTGTTGGGAAAAGAACTGGCTCAGAGATCTGGATTCAGAGAGATGTGGGAATGACCTGGCATCCTCAGAAAGAAATCTACACAAATTCAGTATTAATATCTTGTAGAATAATTCCTAAGAATGAGATACTTTGCAGGCAGTAAGAGTAACATTACGTATTTATCGTCTTTTCACCAACTCTCCAGTTACAGCAGTTAATCAATATTTATGGTAACTACTTTGTTGACAAATTGGAATAGAAAACCTCTGGAGGTCTCTTCAGTCTATGGTGTTCTATGAGCTTTATCTTCAGGTAGGTTCAGTTTCAGAAAAGCTATTTCAGTTGCATCTTGCTGTCCTTGTGACCTTTGAAAGCTAGATCTTTCACAGTCTTTCAAAACTTGATTGCAGAATGCTAAGCTTGGTTTTACATCACTGTTTTACCATTCCTGGACTACTATTTATCCTGGAAATGATGAGGCAATTCCACTCTACAGGTACACAATAACATAAATTCACAGCATTTGGGTAGGTGTTATTGTTGTTCATCCCTTAGTGATGAGTCCCTTTTATTGTATACTTGTTTGTCCCAGGCAAACACATCCTGTTATTCCACAAAGATCATACTGGTGTGCAAAGGAGGAATTCTGCAGACAGAAAACTGATCCTGTGACATTTTCAGTGTGACAAGAACCAGGACACACTGTAATTCTAGCCAGACATTTTGTTACTGTAAGGTATGTGGTCTAGCTTCTTGTCTAAAAACACAGCTTTTAATAGAGACCAGAATTTTGGGGTGCTAATCTAAGCCAAATTAAACTTTGTACACTTTGAGGCTTAACTGTCATTACCGTATTATGTATTTCTTCGACACTGTATAACTCTTTCACTACTTACTGTTTCTCATGTATTGCTCTTTCTGATGAAAAATAATGCAAGTGTTAAAACAAAAGAAGAAACGATTATTAGTCACCCCTTTTATATGAAGATTATAATACATGTTGTGTTTATTTGCAATTAATCTTTTTATTATTCTTTAGGGTCAGTTCAGGTGAAAAACTATATGTAGCTATTCTGCCTGAAACCTGTGGAAGGAGAGAAAAATCCTTCTAGGGGATTGAAGGGGAACAGGAGGCCATTGAAGAAGGAGCATTATGCTGATTTCTGTTTAAAGCGAATGGAAAGACATAACAATCAAACCTTAGCAGGCTTAATTTATACTGCTGGTACTCTGTTACCTTTGAACGCATTTCTTTTAAAACCAATTACAGTTTGAAGTTAAGGTCAATATGAAAGCAGTAATTTTGTGAAAGGCACATCTGACATATCTGTCCAGCATGTTGGAAAAAAGAGTCAGCTTAATCCAAAGGGGGGAAAAAAAAAAAAAAAAAAAAAGAGGGAGTCTGTGCCAATCTACCTGAAAAGTTGCCACTGATCTGCATATGTTATGTAGACCGAAGTCTCAGTAATACCGTTTCCTAACTATCTCTGTCTGGATCATTGTGTTCTGAAATATATAGCAAAGCTCTTCCCATTTGGTTCATTATTTTTGACCAAAACTGTATAATGGCCAGAATGTCTAGGCCAAGAGAGTTTGCATCTTGCAAGACTCCTAAGGATTACATTGCTGGAGGTGTAAAACATAGATTGGCATTTACTAAGAAACTCCATGGGTTTTGCTGGGTAAAACCCAAATGTTCAGGAAATTAAAATGATTTTATATGTCCTCAATTCATGTACAGCAGCACTGTTTGTGGAATAGAATTTCCTCCTGAGAACATCTGAAAAAGTTACAAGTCATCTAAATACAACCTCAGTGCTTGTAACTCTTGCAGCCATAGAACACAAAAAAATCAAAAGCAAAATCTCTTCCAATGCTCCCAATTATTTGTTTCATAAAATCCCATAGCTCTAACAGCACACTGAATATCTGCAGACACCCAGGGTTTAGCTTGTTGGGCTCAGGGTCAACACAGGGTAGCTGATGGCCTTGATTTAATGAGCCAGAAACAGCCCTGGTGGGGGGCTGCCCCTTCTTTGCCCACAGTTGCCTTCAAGCCGGGGTTCCCACTGGCAGTCGCTGCGAAGCTGCAGCCCAGGCACCCTGCAGATGTGCCCATGCCTGGCCCCTGCATCCCTTAATCCAGACCAGGACTGTCAGGCTGACTTCCAGAGCCTACCACTGGCTGAACCTCCGGGCTTGGTCAGGGAGGGGGCACCGCATGGCCCTGCCACCCCCAGCCACCACCCTCAGGTGAGCATTTAACAGATATATTAAAAGCTATTGAATAAAATAGAGTTCATTTAAATCTCTCCTCTGAAAAATAGCATCTCCTCCTGAGGAGCATTTAATTCTCGCTCTGACTGAGTCCCAAGGAAAGCAAATTCTGAAGCTGCATTCAGATGAGAAATCCTTGTCAACCATGCTGAAAGGTGCAAGCATGGAGTGGTGATTAACATTTTCCAGCCAAATGCAAGTACAATGGTGGAATGTAAAATAGAAGTTTATGAGAAGTACCAGGCTGGCCCTGCTAGAAGCTCCATTCTTCAATTTTTCCACGGAATCAGTACAGCACGGACAGCGGCAGTAAAATGGTCTTCTCACCACCCGCCCTACTGAAATGTGTGCTTTAAGCAACTGCTACATGGGGTGGAAAGTTTAGTTCTGTCTCTGTGCCCATTCTATGTTTGGCCTTTTGGCTGAGACTACTGGGGAGCGGGTTGTGTGAGGTTACTTTATATTATATAGATATACAATATATATATGTATATCTATAAATGGATATACATATCGCTATACATTATATAGTCCACTAGCAGCTGATATCCAACCACCAAGTCCTATCACACATACACACATCCCCCCTCAGCCCCCCAACCACACACACGGGAGCCAATACTGACTTGTGATCACTACCAGCATGGTCCAGATTTGAGTAAATGGCTTGAACTCTATCCATTACAAATCCCTGAGTCACCCTCTTCTGCAATAAAAAAATTTCCAAGACTGAGGTCCTTTTTGCTTGTCCATCTATTGAAGGCTCAGGCCAATGAATGAAGAATTAAACAAATAGAATATTTTATGTGTCACAATGTTCATTTAATCCATGCACACTATATAATTCATTTCATGTTGGCTCCTCCCCAGGTGCCAAGAAATCCCAAAGTGAATTAATTTGCTTGTCTGACATATATCTAAACATTCACCTTTCTAGCTCAATTCCTCTTCGTACATATAAAAAACCTCTTAAAAGAGCTGAAAACCTTTTTCTGATATTAATGTTTGTATTTTTGTTAGGTAAACACTTCAGTTTTAAATGTCATTGCATTCATGTTTATTCAATAGAGCACTGAATCTTACATGTAATAATTTCCAAGAAACACAATAGGCTTGTTTTTGTAGACTAAGAGAGACACAAGACAGATATAGTAGTACTAGAAACAAGAACACTTCCTGTTTAAAGAAAACAGATGTAAATAATCACAAAGCAAAAATTTATATTTACAAAGTATGCTGTGATTTCTTATAACCATTTTAAACAGGCCACAACCTTTTTTTTTTTTTTTTTTTTTAATCTATTTTATGTCTTTTTGGCACTGAAGATGCAAAATCCACAGTTAACACTGAAACTGACCTCTCTCTTCTCACTAGTTTCAGACAAGGTAGTACTTTAGGACAGTGCTACCTACTGTGCATCCAATTCTTATAAAACCATCTCTTTTAATTTTCTTGCTGTTTGAGAATCTAAGACATGTGTGTGCTCGGAACAACACTGACATTAATAAAAAGGTCAAATAAAAGTGCTTCTAGTGGGCCAACAAAGCTGGGATCAGAGCCAGACATTTATGGGCTAGCTTTGGCATAAAAGTAGACTTTCCACTCTCCTGAAAGCCAGAAGCACTTGGTTGCTCTCCTCACTACAATCAGAATTCTTTGATGATTCTGAAGCTGGCAAATTGCTATTTAACTGGTTATCCAGTTCCTCCCTCTTATCCCAGGAACTGGAGAATGGTTCTCTCCTGCCCTTAACTTAATTTCTGCACAGGCAACCCTCTTTGCTAGCTCTGGAAGAGGAATAAAGCAAGGGACAATTACACATAAAGGCCTCCAACCTCTGAAACAGGAGCAGATGAGAAAATAACTGTAGCAACCATCACTGGTTTGGCACTCTAAAAGTGTTTGCTGGGGCAAGTCAGGTCTAGGAGAGGAAGAGAACAACTGCTGAGTAGTCAGTGGAATCAGCAAATTGACCACAATACTAATGGAAACACTGCTGCATTAATTCTTCCCTTGTGATTCAGACATTTGCTCGGACAAATTCTGATATTAATCTCTCTAAGCACTTTTTATTCCACAGCTAATGCTATTGATTTTAGCGGAAGACTGCCTGCAAAATAAGGTGTTGTTCAGACTAGGTAACTGCATTGGATCTGATGGTATTGAGTAGAAACTGCATTTAGCAATGATGGGAAGGCTAAGTGAGTAACACGATGTCCAGAAGAATGAAACTTCAGCTCTTTACCCCGATGCCAAGATCCAGGGGCATACTAATGAAGTGATTAGTTCTCTATAGATAGTTCTGACAATAAAATCAAAATGAATACTTTTGGGTCCTCTTAGCCTCCACGTAAATTCACACTCATGTTGTCATTGGAATACCTTTTCCCTTTCTGAGAGATTTTCCAGGAGAAAGCAATATGGCCCATAATTCAAATTTTAAAGGAACAAACTACTGTATGCATAAAATAGCTGGAGTCCTGTCAATTCTATCCTCACAGCTAGCTCACAAGGGCGAAGCTGGCAGGAAGAGTGGAAGGAGGTGTCAGAAGCGTTTGCTGCCTTTGGGACAAAGACTGTGATTCTAAGAATGTGGGTTTTTTTCCTGGGTTTTCTGTCTTCCTAACAGGCAAGAAAACAATAATCAGTGTCATATTTTGGGTCTGCCAGCAATGGAAATGTAGACATGATTGACAAAGGTGATACCTAAAAATAATGTGAATAAAGGCAAAAATTTTACTTGCAAATAAGATACTAAAACTACTGTGACAAAAATATACATTCCACGTTTTTATTTTATTTTTTTTCCCTGTGGATCATAGAATTTGTCAATGCTTATGTAATAAAAAAAGAGCTGAATTTAAGTTTCTTTTACACAAGTGTAAAACTGAAGCTATTATATTTATGTCAGTGGAGTTATACAGTGTGACTAATTTAAAATGTGGCCAATCTGCTTTAAAGATTATTTTAAATGAACTTTCATTATTTTAGGATATTAAACTTAAATCTAACAGAAGGTGGGAAAGCTGTTCAGTCTAGGTACTTTTAAAAAATTCTCTCCCCCTCACCCCCCCCCCCCCCAAAAAAAAAAAAAATTACCATTATCCTAATAATACCACTTCAGGCTTGCTGAATA
Organism: Rhea pennata; assembly: GCF_028389875.1. Lineage (NCBI taxonomy): Eukaryota > Metazoa > Chordata > Aves > Rheiformes > Rheidae > Rhea > Rhea pennata. Next base: position 115,107,329 of record NC_084663.1, read on the forward strand.
TTGCCAGCATGAATATTTCCATCAACTTCAATGCAATTTCTTGCAGTCTTATCCAGCACTGGGCCATATGGAATTTTTCTTTTATTTTGTAGAAGTGGGATGTAGTCTTGGAAAACATTTTGGGTACTTTTAGGATAAAGAAGGACATACTTTCTCTAGAATCTGTATTTGAACCACCCAGAGAGAAGGCTGAGAATTTCCCTATGTGACAAGAAGGACTCAGGACTTTTAGGCTTGGAGACCAGCATTTTGGATCCTAATTAGAGATAAATATTTTTCCCAAACTCCCAAGCTGGCCTTTAAAGAGATGGGAACTCCAAAGCTCCTATCTCAGCTTGATTCTCAGAGCTTCTAGGCTCTCCTCATCTTGTCATACAGACTGATAAAGAACTGGAAGCCACCAAGCTTGAGCTTCTGGCCTTGTCTTATACCTAAACAAAATGTTTCCATTTTTGAAAACTTATCTTTTCTCCAGATAAGAGATAAGAGACTTACAAGTTCACAAAAACAAATCTCTGTTGGGATTCATTTTAAATATGAAGATATATTTAGGATATGATCCTATAAAACTTCCAAAACTAAAGATTGACAACCATTACATTACACTCATGTGGTGAAGAGTCTAAATTCAGTTTGACTGTCAGTGAGTCTTTATATATAATCTATAAAAGCGAGAAAGTTAAAACTTATGATGCAAATGCTGAGAGAATAATATCTTAGTATAATTATTGATTTTTCTGCAGTTTGTCAGCTTTTTAAAAATCAGTTTTGTTTTATTACTGTGGACTCACACGAAGTCTTTAAGTGTAGTCATGTAATTTTCTCCTTACACTTATTTTTCTGATGTTTATGTTCTGTTTATGTTAAGTTGTTTAAGAAATAAAATATTTTATACAGAATAAAATAATATTATATTAACAATAATCACTATTTCTATATTTTACACTTGCAGGCTTATATTTACATAATTAACACTTTACATACTATCACTCAAGCATTATTTTAAGCTACCTGGGTAACACCAAGGGATTACAGACATTGGAGATGATGGAAAAATATATTCCCCATGAGGCTGCCCAGAGAGGCTGTGCAAGCTCCATTCTTGGAGGTTTTCAAGACCTGCCTGGACAAAGTCCTGAGCAGCCTGGGGTGATCCAGAGCTTGCCCTACTTTGGGCAGAATTTTGCACTAGAGACCTAGTGAGGTCCCTTCCCACCTGAGGATGTGCCGTATGTGCATGTGGCGTATCCCAACACGTGCATTTAAGCTATAGCTAACCAGCCATTAGAAAGTCTGCCTTTCAGTTTGGTCCTGAAACAGGGATCCTTTGAGGGGAGGTACTGTTTGATGTGACTGTAGTAGAAGACAACACATGAAACTGCTAAAAGTGAACCTTTTGAAAATAGACTGTAAATGAATCTAGAAAAGATGTTTTCCATTACAAAATATTTAGTTTTCTTTCCTAAAAAACAGAAGTTTTTTTTAGTATGCTTTGATCCCTATTTAGCATGCTTTTTATTCAGTCATCTTAAGCAACTTGAGGATTAAACAATCCAGAGCTCATCTACTGGATGATGCATTGCCTATGTGGAAGATTTTAATAGATGGAATAACCTCTGGTTTAAGAGTTGGGGAATAGCTGTATTCTCTCTTTTCCAGATGACTAATGTTCTTAATAGGAAGTTGATACAGGCATTTTATCTTTCAGCACACGCTGAGTTGAAAACTGCACAAAATCATCCCTTAAAACCCTTAGAAATAAACAATCAGAGAGAAGGAGGCTAAGTGAGAATACTAAATTATAAGAAAGTAATGTAATGAGGCCTCTTCATGTCCCATAACAAACATCTTTGTTTTGAAGGAGGGAGTTCCCTAGTTATCTTCAGAAACAAGGTAGAGACTAGTGAAACAAAACATGGTTTCTCCATCCTTTGACTGGCTGGCTATCTACAGAAGGTTTTTCTCATACTATTCTTTTTGAAAGGGTCTACCGGATGAATTGACAAAGAAGATCAGCCAACCAAGTATGTGGGGATATTCACTTTCCAGGCTGTGAAAAGGGAGATAACTTTGACACTGGGATGTAGCATCTTATAATACCTAATGTTTGAATTAACTTAATAAGAACCAAACAGATCCACTTAGAGCATGAATAAATCCTTCACATGCCAAAACAGTTCAGTTCAGAAATAGAGCATTATCACAGACATAAAAAGAAAGTAAAAATAAACCTCTGTAAAGTTTGTTTCAGCAAAATAAAATATAATTGTGTTTCATTTTGACATCAAAGGCATAAATCATAATTTTAAATAATCACAATCTCTTTTGAAGTCCTTATTAAAATCAGGCATTGTCTCAATGGGCGTATCCTACTTCCGTAAGGAAATCTTTTTTTTTTTTTTTTTACTTGTTGCTATAAAAAGAATTATTTCTACATTCTAGATAAAATTCCTGATATTTTATTTCTGTCTTACTCCAGACAGTTTCCTTATCTGAAGGCTGAAGCTTTCCTGGGCTTTCACTATGACTGACACTGGCCTTGACAGAGATCAATTACAAAGCAAAAAAGTCAGAAAGAGAAACAAAAGTACTAAAGAAGTGAAGATGCATGCAAAATAAAACAATCAGTAAGAGAGCAAAGATATAAAAGCGAACTAAGGAAACAGAGCTATGAAAGGAAGGTCTATAAAACATTTGTGTAACAAAAAGAAAAAAAGAGACAAGACTACTGAGAGTATGCAAAAGATGTTCCCAGAATCCTTTTACATAAGCTGTTTTGGAACTGCCTTCGAAAAATTGCTATTGCTTATGGAAAGGTCTCGGAGTGTTTTTATGGTTGGCAGCTGCCTGCTTTGTCTGACTTTCTATGCTTCCAGAAATCTTGGAAGAAATAGAGGATTTTGTGCAGGAGGCAGTGGTTGCCTGAATCCAGCGAGGTGAGAGGGAGATTTGGTTGTAAGGCAGCTGCTTTAAAATTCCTCAGAATTCCTGCTTATACCATTTCCAAATAAAATGTAAGATTGGCAAAAGGACTGGAATGTGAATGAAGTAATTTGAAGATAGGAATTTTTTCCAACAAATGTGAAACATTCCAGGGCTCCCCAAAAAAGAACTCTCCTACCAAAGGCAAATTCCTATCAGCTAAGAGAACTCTGAATGTTCCACATGGTGTCTTCTACCTCACTAGAAAGGAAACGACTCACTCAGAAAACAGCACTTGCTAAAGAAATTGTATGTGACTTTTGCTATGGCAACTGAAAGTTTTGTCTCATGATGCTCTTCCCATTAAACAGGCCTAAAAGCAGAGGTTAAAAATCATACTCTGCTGAAGTCAATGGGAGTCTTGTAACTGACAGGTACCAGGGCCAGGAGCTTACTCCAGGGTTTTTCTCAGATGATTTATTTATTTTTTTTTTTTTTTTGACAACTTCACACTTTGCCTTTTTTAATATTGCATTAGAATACATCTCTGTTGTTTATAACCAGTTTGATGCTAGCTGAAATATATGTCAGAGCAAGATGTTAAACAAAGGCTGGTGTTTGTTGAAATCAGGCAACTGTGTGCTCTCTAGTATGTGTTATTTACCTACTAATTGTGGTTGCTTCTATTTGTATTAGAGGGTGTCCTGTGGATTTGCTGGAGATTTGGCTCTTTGTTTTGTGGTTCCTGGTCATCACCAACATCTGAGTAAGAAATCTTCCTATTCACAGAAAGGTAATTTTTGGAGCCAAGGATAATGCTGTTTCTGTTTGCTGAATCCTAATAATATAGTTCAATTTCTATTTCTGAGAGCAAAGATTGTACTATCCATAGTAAGCTACAGACAAACAGTAACAAGATTAGTATGGACGACTGGATGTCCTAGTTAAGTGTCATGAAATAAAAATGCTCTATCTCTGTACTTAATACACAGTGAAACAATTAATTTATAATCCTCTATAGAAAGACTTAAAGTAAAAATATAATAATTTGAGAGCTTCTCATAAGAATACATCATTTTCTGTTAAATTTGCACTACTTTAATGGTTATTAATTTGTACAGAATTACACTGAAATATGATATTTCATAAATATGTCAAAGTGAATGAATGAGTGTTCTGGTAGAGTCTTCACCTTTTGGGCTATCAAAATGATAATTGTAAATTTGTTCTCATATTAATAAAATGCAAATAGGAATAGATTTATTTCAGTGATGTGCCATAGTTCTTGGATTTCAAAAGTTCTCTTTTTATTCAGATTCCTCTTTCCAATGAAATCAGAAGAATTTTACCAAGTAATTTAAGACAAAGGGAGATGAAGTAGTAATCTTATAATATCTGTGCTCACTTTTTTTCTGTTAACTGAAGAGTAAAAATGCACCAGTTGGGATATCCTCAATACATCCTACATGCATAATAGCCAAATTCAAATAGCAATAAGGTTATTTTTAGATAATATTAATTTAGATATTAAAAGAAGAAATATTCCAACCTAATCGGTGAAAAAGGAAAATAAAACAGACTAAGCATGACTTACTGTGTAATCTTTCTTTCCAACCAGAAACTGAAGATCTAGGAAATGCTAGCAGAATATGAAAAACATGTCTTGTTCTGTTGAGTTAACATTGGCTTCACACCAGTGGTTTGCATAAACTGCTGAAAGTTGTCATTATTCTTGACTTAAGGCAATTTTATTTTCATCCCAGATCAACTGGGTTGAAGGAAAACCCTCCCTTTGAGTATTAATATCTTTATCTACCTCTATATATAAAACAACTGTCAGCTATACTTCACAATGAAGTATTCGAGTGGGTCACTGAAGCTTCATGTATGAAAGGCATATAGAGCACAGATTCCTTGTATTTTTAGCAAAGATCAACTAACCAGTCTTGTGAAAGATGCTTCATGTAACCATGCGCTGAGATACATGTTCATTTTTCACAATTTTAAAATATTTTCCAATGGATAGCATAGTTTCTACTAAAGAAACTATTATATTTTTTCCCCTCAAATACTGTAATGAATTACTTATTTTATTATGGTAAGGAGCTAAAAGCTTTTCTGAAGTCTAAGAAAACCTTAACTAAGAATTTCACAGCCAGTTAGATAACTTGCAAAATGCCATATTGCTATCTTTCATTTCTGATTACAAATGGGAAAGGAGAGCCAACAATATTGTAAAATAAATTATTCTCATGATTTTTAGAGGTTTAAAGGTAGCATAGCTAATCTAAAAAAGTATTTTAAAAGATATTAATCAGTCGTCTCTGCTTACATCTTAATTGTAATTAGCACACGCTAGAACTTCATTAACTATAATTCAACAATTTGACATAAAATGTAGTTAGTTAATGAAATATATGCTTTGTTTTCCCATTGTTTTCATGGGTGAACCATGTTGAGTTTTATAGCATGTTCCACTATTTGCTATAAAAAGTCATCCCAGAAACAGTGTTTCTAGCTCCATGTGGCATCCAAAAGATATTTAAAAAGTGACATAAAAGCCTTCTGTGTTCGTGCTGATAGAGTCACATTTTGGGAAGAGACAGGACAAAATATTCTCATTAACACAAATCAATATTTTTGTGAATGCTATAACTGATCTAAAGCAATCAGAAAAAAACTGGCTTCAAAAAAATGAATTATGATTGTGCAGCAGGAACAATGTTACTGTTATCTTGTTACTGTTCATACAGCCACTGTGGAGTTTTTTCCACAATAAAGTATTGAACTGCATAAACAGCTTTTAGGGTAGATAGATAGCTAAAAAATTAGCATACATCTTGCTCAGATGGTCAGAAACTAGTTAAGAGACATCATTTAAAACAGAAAGATACAAGGGTTCAATATGGAGGTTATATAAGTTTTCATACCACAAACAAGTTTTTGAAATACATATGGTGTTCATCTCAAATAAGGACACAGAATATTGTAAGATTTTTTTTAAATTGTTGTCGTATAATAAATATGGTTTGTTTTCATTTAGTATTCACTGAGACATAAAATGTGGATGCACTTCCAAGATGCATTTGATTAATACAATCAATGCAAGAATACAAAATCTTTTGAAATACTTGGGAAAAAGTCCAGACTGTGAGATTAGCAGATCCTGAAATACAGCAAAACTAACATTTTACTTCCCAAGGAAAAAAAAAAAAAAAAAAAAAAAAAAGGAAATTAGAAGACAGGAAGAGGAGGATGAGGCATGATATATAATATATACATTGTTTATACTTGCAGACAGAAATACTTCCTCAATTTACTGTGTTAGAAGTTCACCTACCTATATTTTTACAGATAAAAAGACAGCTGGATTAGAGGAGCCTATATCAGATTTTCAGATCTGTATCAGTGCCAGTGGTCTTAGTAAGCAAGCTCAAACCAGAAGCCATTTTTTTTTCCACTTTTGCTCTGGATCAGAACCACAGAACAAGACTTATGATTTCCATCAAAAACCAAAACAGAACTTAGCCCCGATTCGTTGTACAATGACTGAAACTTAACATGAATTTAAACTCTCACAGTAATACAGAGACAGAAGGATAGCAGTAAGAAAGAGCAATTATAGCCTTTATACTTATGCCCAAGACAGCCATCTAATACTGGGATCTACATATCAGCTTTTTTCTTAGTTACCTATACTTTTTTCCATTAGAAAATAACATTTAAAAAGCAGAACAAGTCCACTTGCATTCCAAATAAATTATTTCCAAAAATAATTCAATAAATTATTTGAAACTACATGGCAACTACTCAATAGTATGATTTATTATTACTAGCATACACTCATCAAAGATGCAGCTTTATTATTTTGTGTGAAATTTGGTATTTTTTGGTGCAAACAAATGTGGAAAATAAGAGATAAGCTGGGAAGGCTGGAGCTATGATAAAAAATGGCACAAGTTGATAATTGATATTAAAACTTATTTTCAGGAATAGAATTTAAAGCTAGTCTCTAAAAAAATGATTTCTTTCTTCCCTCCCTTTTCCACAGATGTAGTTTTAAAATGAAAATGAAGCTTAATATATAGAAAACGTAAATGGAACACATGCACTATATAATTATGAAATGAATTAAATTGTTAAGTTTCCATCTTTGACAAAATATGATACACTGCCATCTCCATACTGAGCTGGATCTGGTCCTCAAAATGTCCTTGGCTTAAGAACAGCTTACAATAAAGTCTTGAGCCAAAGCAGGCATTTTCTTGGCTTTAGGTAGGACTGTCTCTTCCCATCACAGAGAAAGTGTTCCAATAAATAGGACTCAGTTGTATGTTTATTTATAGTTTTACACAACAAAAACATTATTTTCTCAGTCCTTTGTAAAAATAATAGAAAAGTTCTGACAGAAGAGAAATATTGGTGCAATGTGAGGGTTTGATTAAGAGACGGACAGGTTGCAGCTGAGAGGAACTGATGAGTTCGACTTCACTTTTAAATACTGAGATAACTGTGCTATACTGATTTATAAATACTAATAATGGCTGTGCGTTAGTCAGAGTCCAACAGAATGTGAACTAGAATTCCAGTAAAATAAGGATGTGTTATTCCTCTAGTTTAATTTCTCCACACAGCCCTGCACTGAGTAACACCACAAGTGTTTTCTGCCAGTTTCCAAGCAAACACTGAGGCTTGAGCTTCCTCCATGTATTATTTTTTCGTGGGAAAGAAATGAGCATGAACAGAAAAAGTGGTTGTCCCTATGTCTAACCCAGGGAGTTCCAGGCAATTCGTTTTTATCTAGGCCTTCATTAAAAACAAAGATGAGAAAAAAGTGAGAGTTTGTATTAGCCAGAAAGCCTGATTACTTTAAAAACCTGCAGGAACACTGGTGGTTGTACACTGACACAAAAGGAGTAAGGCGTAGGATCAGTTTAGAAACAGTAAACTTCTGTATACGTTTCCTATTATAAAAACTTGGAACCCTTTTCTGCAGGAAAAAATAAATGAAAGGCAAGAAATGAAGACAAAAATATAATAGTTTTTAAAGTGAACTCAGCCTAGACTATTTCAGTAGTATTACATCACTGCTGGGAAACTACTGTACTGTGGTCACTTACTGGAAAACTAAATGCACAGAATATGAAAGATACAAAAATTTAATAAACTGTAGGTAAAAGCAGTGAACTACGCTAAAGTCAAGGTCTGAAGCATTTCAATTAAGTTAAACTAATTTATATACAGAAACCAAAAGTGGTCTTGGGAATTTTCACTTTCTTGTCATTGTTACAGACAGATTAAATGCTTCCAAGAAGTATCATTTACATTTCTTTGACTTACTCAATCTTTCATTTAATGTCATTAACATATGGTTAACCTCAAATATATTTAACACCAATTTTACAACTTAAAATAAATCCAGTGTTCTAACTCCATTTATTTGTTTCAAAGCCCGAACTGTGGGCCAAGGAACAGCTCCAGCACACTGTAAAAATCAGTGAGAATCTTCTATTGACTGTAGACCATATTGTAATATCAAGGCAGTAGTGACTGAATCGAGGGTCTTCCCTGTTATCAGTTGAGCAAGAAGACTGAATGGGCTCATATGGCTAAACATGGCAATCATTAATAACAGCTACGCCGTGAAAGACAACACAGCAAAAATTCATATTCATATCATAATGCTAATGCCCTAGAGGCAGATCAGGCTTCAAACATTTAGTCCTTCCATTCATGAACCTCATCTGATCTTAGTCTCTGTCTTTTCCCCAAGTTTTCACTGCATTCACTATGGAAAAAAAGGGGAAAAAATGTTATTTGGCAATAGCTGAAACAGTGAAGCCCCAAGGGCCTTCCGCTTCACCTGAACCCTGTATCAGTGTGCCATTTAACTTCCTACTCCAATGTTTTGCTGAAGCAAGGTGATGCACATCCAGAAATAATTCTTTAAAATATCATTAACTGCTAATGTGAAGTATGAAAAAGTCAATGAAATAAGCACACAGAGAGCTGAAAGGTGAGAAACATAACGGACACTCACTGCTAACTCAAAACCAACTTGTTATTGTTATATGGCCAGCACATAACTGTTTGTGATATTAGATGAGGACTAATGTCTCAGTTGCTACTGCCTCCTTTTCACTCCTCTCATGCCAATAAATTTCCTTCTGGAATTTTAAATATAAGATGTTTTAGCAGGTCTCAAACAGTAGTAGAATGGGGCCTCCAACACTTCAAGGAGCCATGTCCTTAAAAACTGTAAAATTTTTTACTGTCTCAATTCCTGATCAAATCTTTGTAATATCTCTAAAGTATTGTTTTAATCTTATGGATCTGGAGAAAAGCTAGAAATATAAATCTCAAAGCTAGAAATATAAATCTCTAAATATCAGAAAGTTAAAACCTCAAGAACTTTAAGTATCATATGAATTTTCTAGCCAATCTCATGATTTTGAAGGGCTTGAGTCAAGACTGTAACCGTGTAAGTTACAAGGGTGACAAAGGCAAAGCATGCCCTATCACAGAATTTCATACTAGCAATTTATTTCTAGTACAAATGATCATCATGTACAAGGTAACAAGATGCATGAACCCTTCTGATGAGTTTGTGTGTAGGGCATGCAGTATTTGGTTCTGAATTTGGCATAGAACTAATGTGCATAACTTTCTTCTGGTTCCATGTGTATAACTATGTGTGTATTACCCTGAAACTTACTTCAGGAAGGTTGCCTAATGTCACGGAAGAGTGATCTCATTTCACTTACTCATCTGCAAAAATGGAAACTGCTTTACAGCATAATTTAGCAATCATTAATCTTTCCCTGTAAGTGTTAGGTATACAGCTAATAACTTCCTAGGCTGGCTCTGACCAAGTGGCTGTTTCAGCAGGGGCTGTTCCAACAGCGGCCAGGAGCCGATGCTCAAGGAAAGGATAAAGGAAAAGAGTCCAGTCTGAGCAAGGCCAGATTATTCTGGCAGTCTGCATCTCTGTTCACAGGAGCCTTCAGGTAGGCTACTTTCTTCGTGAACCTGTCTTTACTTCAACCAGCACAATTCAGGAGCAGTGGCTACTATAGATTCATTACGTGGCTTTTGAAAAAGTACTTCATTTGCTTGTTTTAAAACTATGATCAGCACTTTTTTTTGTTTGTTTGTTAAAAGCAATAGTGAATACTTGTTCCTGATCTACCCTCTCAATATCTTTGATTCCTTATAGCTTTACATATTCTTTTCAGTCATATTTTCCCTGGGCAGAAAAGCTTTAACCAGTTGTACACTTCTCTCACAGAAACCATTCCGCAAGTTTTTTTTGTGGCATTCATCCCTTATTTTCTAGTTTTACTAACCTTTGCAAGAAGAGCCGCTTGCGTTTAACACAATGTAGGCATGATCTAGTTTCATAAGGTGAAATAGTGTTATTGCATAATAACATTTTCTGTTTTGTTCTCTGTTCCCTACAAACATGCTGAACCATACAAGTCTTGGCATAGATACCCAAAGACTCTACTGGAAATTCCTTCCACTGTGGAGTCCTATCTACAGCACCTTCTGTCTTAGCTCATCCTTCTTTGCATGTGCCTCAGTGGGTCTCTAGCGAGGATGTTGTTAATCTTAGCATATGTTCACTAATTGCTTCAAAAGTCTCGCTATCAGATTTGGGAGGCATTCCTTCTATCTACGGAATGACCTTGACTATCCTATTATACCCTATTTTATCACATATTTTTAAAACAATTTTACTGATTTGCCCAATACAGATTTCACAATTTATTTTACCTTTGAAGATTTTTTAAAAAATCTATTGTTTTTTGTTTTCTACTCCTCTGATTCCCAGACAAAAGGAAGGACAAGTTATACTCCAAAATAGATTGGCAGTTTCATTGTTGAGTGCTTCTAGTGTGCTTGGTTGAAAATCACTTAGTTTTGCCCCTCATTAATATATGTATCATCTTTTTTTTTTTTTTTTCCAGATCTGTACAACTGACACTTCAGTCTAAGACAGTTTCTCCACTTTATCCCTGCAAATAAAGGGATTTTCCAGCTCATCTGTGCAGCAGGAGAATCTCTATAACCTTCTCCATTCCGAAATATGTGACTGTATTCATACAATTTATCTTCTTTCTTGTCTTTCTTGTCTTCCTAGAGTAGGAATAGAAAAGCAAGCATGGGGCAGATCAGGAGACCAGTCAGAGGTTTGCGCACACAAAGAATTTCACAATTAAGCAAGCACATAGGTTCAAATCTCAGGATCCTAAGTGAATGCCTGATCTCCAAGACCTTTCCTCCTACCTTATTTTAGACAGGCTAATTACTACACATATTTACTCATTTGAGGTGCAATATTCCTTTGGAGTTTTAATAAGTAGGATTCAAGTTAGTAAATTCACTTGTACTAAGGTGAAATTTTTCTCTCTCCAATAAAACACAGATGACAGTTCTGTCTGTAGTTGATTCTTGAAGTCTTTAAAGACTTTGGTCAGAGATATGTATGATCCCAGATCTTAAAAGGTTGCAACTACACATGTAAAAGGGCAAAAATGTAAGAAATATTGACATGACACATTGGTGAATCTGTTAGTGTTCATGATATACCTGATAAAACCTGCTTCAAATCACATAAAACAACTAAACAAAAAATTAACATTTAAACTCCTTCTCTCACTTTTTTTTTTTCATTTGAAACCATATGGTTTTACTTACTACCAAGGTGTTTTAAAAGTATTTTATATAAGTGATGGAATTGGAAATCTGGGGTTAGACAGGTCATGAATCCATTTTTATGATATTAAAATCTTTCAAAAAATTAAATAGGTGTTTTTCCATTTCTGAGTTGAACTAGCTCATCCCACCCAGAAGATCAATTATATATTTGAACACATGGTAGGAAGCAATAGTTTCCCACTAGCTACCAGATGTGTAAGCTACTGGTACTGCATAATCCTTTTTGGTCTGTGAAAGCTGACATTGCTTGTGGATGTACCTATTATGTGGCAACCTAAGTTAATGTTTAATATTCATTTTTATTTTGTTTTCTTTAGCATGTTTGTAGCCATAGTAGAGTTCCCAAACAAAAAGAGCTAATCTAAATTCATATCCCTAAGCATCTGAATAGCTTCTTTCAATTCATTCAGTCCCATGAGCGTATTCCAAGTACTTCTTTTTTTTTAGCTTTCATTTCCTCCCACTTGTCCTCCACTTACACAGAAGACTATTTTTTTTTCCACCGCAAATGTCAACATTTATTGCTTTGTTGGGCCACCCCTAACGAAACAAAAATTGACCCAAGGTGTCAAGTCTGCTCTCTTCCTTTTCCTGTTCTCCCTCCCTCTCCCATAAATTAAAGCAAGGTTAAATAAATAATTTGCAGTGAGTCATATTAGTACAGGTAGACTTCTGTCAACATTTCCTTATACCTTCACATATAACATTTAAATGCATACAGCAAAAAACTGTTAAAAATCTCACCATTTTATGAATTAATCCTTAGTTTGATTATTAATTATCTTAAAATTTCATCACTTGCTCATATAATATTTCTTTTGTCTTCCTACTCAGCCTCTCAAGCCACTCATCTGGTGAATCTGTCTGGGATTCAAGTCTTCCAAGTTTGAATACAGAAATCCATGTTCAGCCTTATTATGGTCATGTGAGAGAGACATCATAACATCTAATCGCTCCATGAGATGACAATTCAATGTTCTTTTCTTTGAAGGATGTTCATCAGCTAATTCCCCACTGATACTGTATTAAGCGCATAGACAAGAAAGTGCTGAATTTGCAGACTACACTGATTTTATTCATATATATTTTTGCTCTTCAACTGCAAGAGAATGAAAAGCTTATGTGAAAGAAAATAAAAAAAAAATAAATGTGACAACAATTTATGAAGGTAGGAAATGCAGGGAATCAATAAATATAACCGTGGGAATTTCTCTCATTTGGGGCTAAGACTAAGCTATGAGAAAATCAAGAATCTGTTCATTTTTCTGTTCACTGGCATAGATTAAATTGTTAAATAGTGCTTTCTCAGCTCTTTCTGCCTCTTCACAATAATGTTCTCCCAGATTCATCAGGCCTCTCCATTTCTTTAGAGTACAGCTTTCAGTTTGGGGGAGCTCTGGAGAAATCCTGAAACCTGGAGGTTTTACGTAGAAGGCATTTTTTGTTTGCTTTATTGTTTGCTTTTTGTTAAAGGAGTATTTCAGTTTATCAAATTTCTTTAGAAAGGCTAAGTGCGTAATATAACAATTTATGCTTTCTTTATGGTATCATATTGTTCAATAGCTGTGAGTTTGTTTACATACTAACATTTGATAACACTTTGGGAAGCGACTGCCTGACTTAAAGGTTCTGCAGGTAGCATAAAGGTCCTTTTCACAGCAATGTCACTAGAATTTGAGTGTTCTCATAAAATGGAAAGACTGTGGTGAACCTCAAGCTTGAAGCCGCTGGGCAAGTAGCTTGGTAACCTAACAAGCATTCTGTTACCATCAATAGCTGACTGTGGTGATTGCTAACACTTGAGAACTACAGTACAGTGCAGGACACCTACAGCTAATTGGAATATTATAATTTGTGTGAACATTGTTAGAGAGTTGTTCTCATCTTCTCCCAAGAGCGCACAGACTGTTCCACTAGGGCTTTAGAAACAAATAAGGAAGAAGTCCTAATTCACATCAAAATCTCAGTCATGAGTTGTTAGACTTTTTGAAGTTGGCAAAAAACATGTATATATTTCAGATACATTTACAAATATCTGACAAAGTAGAATGACAGTAATCAAGTGCTGGGAAAAATATCAAAATGAAGAGAATCAGTGAAAGGAATCAGCAACTCTGCTAGTTTTGGAGGAGAGGCCAGTAGTGGAAACAAAGGCATGGATTTGCCATGCAGGATTGTTCAAAGTGCTTTGCAGCAGGGACTGATTTACAGTACGTTTGAGTCCAGAACAATGAGGCCATGACTTTCATTAGCTTCAGCATCTAGCCTTAGTACAAGCAATCATCACTTTTATATTTATTACTGTTTGGTAATATACCCTAGCTGATAGCCATTTGCACTCTTATTTTTGGACGTTTAGTCTTTTTTTAATTAAAAAAAAAAGGACGTCTGCCTACAGTCCAATTTGATAAGGGCTTATTGTCACAGAATTTGTTTTGCTGGCTCAGTGCCTACGTTAAACAGAACAAGTTGGAAATCAGATTTCAAGTCACTTCCCTAGGTGGAAGAATTCTGAAATAATTTCTCTGTAACAGCCATTGTGATTAGTGTGGTAAACACTGCAGATAACAGTTATTTGTACTACTGCTGACCTATAAATCAACACAGATTAGCACAAATGATTTCATCCAGTGCAATAGGTTATGATTTCTTTATAATCTAAAAATTCTGAAATACGGAAAAAAAGGTATTTTTTGATCCTAAGACCTAAGGCAGTAAAAAAGCACCTTTTTTTTGGCTGGACATTTACTAGGGCATCAATATTAAAGGGTGCAATTATGGAAAATTTGCAAAATATGTCATCCTTTCCTGTCTCGAGAAAGACAAAATAAGAAGGTACTTTCAAACTGGATCCATAACTGATAACTGTAGGTTTTGTTTTGTTTTGTTTTGTTGTTTTTTCCAGAGAAGGAAATGATTCTGCATTATTTATACAACCTCCATTCATATTGGTACACCTAAAATCATAAGTTCCAGGCAGTAAGGATCTTGCTACATTTGATTTTGGATACAAGGCTGTGTGGAATTATGATGGCATTAGTAATTGCATAAAAAAAAAGGAAAGTCTAGGATTTTCCCCAACGTTTTCTAAAACAAACGTTCATTTTTTCAAAGCAAACATAATTTTTTCAATTTATCTCACACTTGTCATCACTTCTACTGTTGTAACATCAAGAACACTACAATAGCTTCTATCATACTTACTGACTCCCTAATTACACTATCATCTTTGTCATACATATGACAAATTTAAACAGGGGATAATGAAGTGATTGCCTAAAGCTGCAGATGGTGGCAAAGGAGCAATCTGAACCCTAATCACTAAGATTAATTTGAAGGGACTGAAGAATATGCTCTGCTCTCACAAAAATCTCAGCCTAGAGAAGTTTCAAGTTTTTGCTATTAGAATAGGAATGAGTGGTCCAAAACCAGGTTAACAGAATTAATTTAATATCAGAAAATAATTTATTTTTTTATTTTGTCATTCACACAAATAGTTGGGCATTTTCACTGAAATCTCCCTCTGGAAAGGAGATAGGATATATCAGCTCAAACAGTCTCACCAAACTGCAAGTAACTGCAAACAGTCTCATAAAGAAAAGTAGTTAAAACCTGGATGAGAACAGGAACTAGCATCATCACGTACCTCATCTAGGAAGTGTAGGCAACTTACATGGTTTCATTGTGCACTCTAAATTATACTGATATTGAAATATATATATATATAAAAATATATTTAATTATTGAAGAAAAGAGACCAAGTTCTTTGAAGAGAATAAAAAATGTTTTGTAACATCAATCTTATCTGCAAGTGCAATTTATTTGATATCATCTATAAATCTTTTCCTTGGCACCTCTGCACAAATACATAGAAACTGTTTTAAAAATAAGTTGTTCTGCAAGACACCTATACCCTTCCAGAAAAGTGGTACTGCCTTCTGTTGCATAGATTGCATAAAGCAAGCGAGGTCAACAAGAATAAAGACAAGCTATCAAGAACAATGGCAAATTAAACAGCAATTAACAGAAGATGCTTACGTATTTTTGTGGAGGTAAGCAACAGATTCTTTCTTAGGAACCAGCCACAATCTATGCAATGTCAAAATCAAATCTCAAAGAACTTCAATGTGTCCTGAATTAAAATAAATTATCTTAAAATACAGTATTTTTTTCTGCAACTTATGCTCAGTTAGTATGAGAATTACATTTCCTTATTCTCTATATTTTTTCAGTAAAGAACTGATATTCCTGCTTTGGAACATTTTGAGAAAAGGGAGTGATAGTGCCTTCAGCAACAAGAGGGAAAGGAATCTTTAGAGGCCTGCAATACTTGAGTAACAATATAATTGAGAATAAAGGATCAGTTTGTGTGGTACTCTCATTCTGGTACATTTTGATGACCTCCAGAGGTTTGAACAATTCCAGGATTTCCCTTCTACAGGCGGCTGATCGCCATCTCAAAATAGGAAGGTCAAGGAGTAGAAACTTGCAACACTTTTTCCTTTTTCTGCAGTTATTTCTACACAGGAGAAAATGAACTGCTCAGTGCATCAAAAGAGCTAACTCTGAACAACTTTATGGGCCATATTTATAGCCATATTTAGCACTTGGTGCTGGTTCTTTTTGTGCAAATTCTTGTAAAGCATTCAGTTGCAAAACTAAGGGCAACTTCTTCTTAGAAGTAATATTCAGTCAATCAGAATTGCACTCACCCTCCCTGTCTATATTATTTTATCAACTAGAAGGGTACTCTCTATGTGCATAATTCCTATATTCATTAGGGAATTTAATTGGGCTACTTCTCCTGACAAATCTGTGGACATTAGAGAAGGTAAAGGCTTTTTAGCAATGTATGGATGAATGATACCACTCAAACAGTAACTACTTCTCCTTAACGTCCCACTGCTTGCTTTAGTAAGCGTGTCCTGCACACATTGACCTGCACATGTCTGAAAAAAGCCATTCGCCGAGACAGAGATGAGAATTGATCTTTGCAGGTTCACATTGCAAAATACACAGGCAACTTCATTCTTGAAATAGTTAAGCTCTTTATTTCTGCACTATTATATGTTATTAGTTCAGGCTCACAGTACAACAGCAAAGTGATTTGTGTGAAATCTCCCCAGTTCAGGTGTTAGTTAGCAGTCAGGTATTTAGCTGGAACTCCCAGTGGAGACCTATAAAACTGACCAGAGTGCTCCCTGTTCATAATAACTTCTTTTTAGAGCAAAGTCAGGAAGGCTTCCTCGCTATTCATCAAAGGTGTGTGAATGTTTATACTGGCACCGCTATTTGGGATGAAGACCTGCTGCCTGTTCAGCTCGGTGTGTAGTGTGCTATGAAAAGGGAGTTTAGAGTGTGAGGCCCGAATGTACTCTGTAGGCCAGTATTTTAGCCACAGCTAATGGAAAACCAGGATTGTCAGGGCGGGCCTAGGCTGTGATGTCAGGGCTATATTAGCTACAATGAATCATTTTATGATTCCTGCCAAGATTTTGTGGAAGCTCCCCTCTTACCCCAATGCTCAGAATTTATTTCAAATGGCATCTGGATCTCGGATCTCATAGTAGGAGGTGCAGGAAGGTGCCCAGAAGCACATGCCATCGCACTGTGTATGCAAATAGGTCTTCAGAGAAGCTGAGATTCAGAAAAATTCCAGGGGGTGAAACCCCCCCCAAAATAGGATTCTGTGGTCTTGCGTTTTTGGCATCTGCCAGACATTCAACTGGTAGCTTAATCTTATCCTCGTGCAGTTTTATTTCAACACCAAGAAACCAAAGAAAGTTGTTGAGAAGAGAAATCCACTCATTGTCATTAAATTTATCACCTTTTCTAACTGCAGCCAAGAAAATCACTAAGAAATGCTCGTATTTTCAACTCCTGTACTCCTAGTTGTTCTATTCTTTCAGACCATCTATCCATAAAAAGTTCTGAAATAGAGGAACAATTCTATTATGTTTTGGCAACTTACTATACATATTTTAATTCCTTTTGTTTGGCATGAGATTTCTATCACTACGTCTCCATCATTTTGTAGGTTCATTACAAGTCCCTTCTTATGGTATCCATTTAAAAACTCTGTTGTCCTCAAAGTCCCATTCTCATGTGTTCACCAGGCCTTGAAGAGACTCTATCTGATGTCTAAAAACATTGTTGAAAGTTCAGTTTGACTCCCCAAAAGCCCGAATCTCACTGAAACAGTTCAAAAGAAATACTTCCTTCACTGGATTTGCTAGGTTTGAGGAGTTGTGTGCATTCATCTTTTCTTTTCTCCTTCTTTTCCCTAATAGCAACAAAAAGAGATGGGGATGGGAGGGGAGAAAGAGAAAAAGGAAAAATGATATAGAAACAGGAAAAGAAGAAATAACTGGGACCTGGAGATAGTAGGGCCTTTTTTTGTAGAAGTTTTTAAAAAAAAGATTTTAAAATTAAATTATTTTCTGGTTTTAATTAGGTATATGAGTCTCCCAAAAAGTAAAGTACTTTTTTCTTTGACTTAACTCTCTTCATTAAGCAAAACCTGAGAACGTTTACTACAGCTGTCTCAAGGGGTATTTGCACTGAGTGTAGAATGTAGAAAAGGACAAAGGCAAAAGAATAATGAGACATGCTCTGTCTTACAGTTCCAATGCACTGGGATACTCTCTGATATTTTCTCAGTTTGTTTTCATAAAAATTCTTAAGCTCTGGGTTTAAATTTAAGTTCTGGGTTGAATAAGCCCCAAGACTCACAGTCAAACATAACGAAGACTGCCAAGGCTTTATGTGGCTGTAAATCAAGCCCAACTAGGATTTCTACTGTTGCCACCTAAAACAATAGATTGGCCAGGTTCACTTGAAATGTGACCAAGCTGTCTCAAAATTCAGGGTGTGCTATCTAGCCCATATGAAAATTAGTAATAATCTAAAATTAAATAAAGTCTTGTCTAGACTTATTACAAAATTTTTCACAGTTCTGATCAATGGAACTAACTATGTAACAGGAAATAAGCAGCAGAAGTTTACTGCTCACTCAGCATATTTTGTCTTGTTTTGATTCTAGTTATATTTTATGCCTACATTACTATATAAAATGCTTTTATGACCAAATTAGTCTGTAATAATCAATGGAGTTTAGAAATGGGAGTCTTCAAAACCAGCACAGGTCCCTGGCTTGTTTGTCCAGTCTGAAGCAAGTAGGCTGACAAGGCCAGAGTATTGCTGCTAATCTCTGACAGTTCACTCTGCGTTCCCAGTAATGCATTTATCAATATCAAATCAAATAAAATCAACATGATGGGGTCCTCAAGCTCAGATTCATGGCTCAGATGACTTCTACAGAGTAGACAAAAGGCTTTTCCTCTATTACACTTTCTAGATGTCCCTTTCCCACTCAGCATGTTTGAGTTTTTGCTTTTATTATTGTAAATAACTACTTGCTGCTTGGGGTTTTTGTTCGTATTTTAAATAAGGGCCACATGCCTTCAAAATAGGATCCAATGCATCGTCTTACACCATCAGTCAGGAAGCAGCTGTTTTAGTCATAAATAGACTTAATTCCCAGCATCAGCTCTAGCTGTGGTTGGATCTAGTCTTCAGAAGGCATCTAAATATTACAAAGTTACGAGCTTTTCTACAATAAACTTTTTTTTGGATTGCAATTCATAAAATTATATTAATCTGGTCAAACGTTAGCTCTGCCCATAGATTTCTTAAAAGTAAAGTCTTCTTGAAATGCCATTTTGAAATTTGTAATCATTTGGTAGGGGAAGAAGATGATCATTTTACTTCCTCAGAATTATTTGCTTTTGCTTTATGGCAAGTTAAGTGTGTTGAAGATAATATGACTTGAACCACAAAATACAATGTTTTCTTTAGTATTTTCTGGCACATTAAAAGGACAGAGAGAACAAGATGAATATTTTTCTCCCTTGCAAGACGTACTACCTGCTATATCAGCAATTCCTTCTTAGTAGCTTTTGGTTGGAATTTTCAAAAGCATACATAATCACAAATTTTAGGGGTATAAATAATTTGGTTGATTTATAAAGCTCACTACAAAAGTGTAAAGTACTGTACTTCCTGCACAAGTTGTTTGCCTCATGATGTAGCAGTCTCCAATTGTACAGAAAAGGAAATGAGACACTTCTGTGGAAGATTTGGCCTAATCTACATTCATATGAGTAGCATATATGTATCAGAAGATGTAATCTCATCCATTTGCATTTGAAGACCAAAGAATTAGGCACAAGCATTTCATGTGTCCTGCACTATGGTGGCAAATTAACTAATACTTAAATATATTGTACTATCTAATGCAGTCTTTAATAAATTAATACACAAATTAAAGTAAAAGAGAAATATTTGCCACTCTTTTAATTTGTTTTTTGTTAGCCTGAAAAGTTTTTGGATTCATTCTGAAAGCTCGTTGCATGACAAAAAGCACAAACAGATCTTAAAATTCCTGGAATTATTATTGTCCTGTGTGAAAAACATCAAATATTCAGGACTTTTTTCCAATAGTTAAAGAAATGCAGTAGAACACCTGCAGACAATCTGAATAACTGGCAAATGGTCCTAGTTTCTCCCAGACCACCATTTGTCTGTTAGCTATAGTTACATGGTTCAGATTTCTCCTAGACTACTTTTTGTTGGTATTGTTGTTACTGCTAGTTATAGGCACTAGGACAAAACTGTGTGAATTGTTATCTTGTATGCACCTGAAAAGAACAAACAAAGAAAAATACAAACAGAAAGTTTTCCCTCAAAACTGCACATCACCACAGCATTTCACAAAGTATTTCTGGATTCAGAAACAGGAAACTGAGGGAATAATGTCAGCTGAGAAATAGTATGGGAAACCACCACTTTTTATTTCCTCCCCTTGTAGGAGAAAAGGGAGACTATAAAGGACTTTTAAAATGATTTTAATCTGTTTATATGGGATTTTATGATGAACTTCTGGGAAACAGATGAATATCAATTATTTGTTAGAAAAACTTCATTTTCCATTCCTACCTTAATTAAAAAGTGAATATGTTTTGAATATTTTCTTTTCAAATGTTCAAGCATTCTTAACTGTTCTGCAGAAAGCACATCAAATAACAAGTTTTACGTGTGGATTTTAAAATGATGATATTTGTGGCCACTCACATATCGCTCCCAAGAATGGTAGCTTCAAACGGCTGCAGAGAAAAACTGACAAGCATGGATTGTAATCAAAATCTCACTGTAATCATGGTCAAAACTCTCCACTTTGAAAAGGAGCAGAATTTCATTGCAAGTTCATTTGTTCCATTGCTTCTCTGGAGTAGCACTGGCAATCAATGGTCATGTATTCACTGAGGAAGACGACAGCAGTGGCCAGGAGGTAGAGCCACAATGAGATTTAGGCACTTGGAGAGGGACAAGAATTTAAATCCAAAGTTGAGTTTGTTAGCTTAGTTGCTGCCTTACTCAGGAAGTAAATTCCAACAGCACCTCATCTGGCATCTTTAAAATCCTTCAGCCACATGTACATCCTGCTAAAGTTTCAGCATCTCAGCTACAAAGCTGTTTCTGGACATCCCAGAGCATGGATCGTATCTAAGCATGAACAGGCTCCAGAGTCTGGATATTTCTCTTCCAAAGGTTTCAGTCTTGTAGGTATTCTTAGAACATGTCTAAGTTATGCCAATAGGACTCAGCATAAAATTCAGTTGTAGTTGCTTCTTTTTATAAAAGAGGGCAGCTGAAGAAACTGCCATTACTATAAAGTAATTCATTGTGAAGCAAATTAAATATGTTCCAATTTGACCTGGAACAGAGACTTCTTAGAAAGTAGGGTTAGGGAATGACTCCTCTCTTTCCAAAATACAGCATTTTAAGTTATCTTTT
The DNA here is from genome assembly GCF_028389875.1 of Rhea pennata. Taxonomy (NCBI): domain Eukaryota; kingdom Metazoa; phylum Chordata; class Aves; order Rheiformes; family Rheidae; genus Rhea; species Rhea pennata. The sequence goes on from NC_084663.1 coordinate 115,128,827, forward strand.
AAACATTAATCCTTTAATTAAGAATTAATTGCTTGAAAATGCTAAAATGCAGAGCAAGACATCTGCTGTATCATCTGCTAGCTGCAGACTACCTGCTATATCTACAGCAGAAAGACAAGTTTTCACTGTACGTTCAAGTACGAACTAGAACTATGGATCTCTGAGGAGGAGTTTGCTGCTGAGGAAAGTGGCAAATAATTCACTAACAAATATGATAGTCAGAGACTGACCACAATGACTGAGGATTAGGAGACCCTAGGTAGCATCAGAAAGACATGATATGACTCAGTAATCCTTTTTGACAGAGAAGGAAAGAAAATGAATGATAATGGAGAGTCTCCACTAGACTACACAGACTCTAGAGACTCCACAGAATCTCTAGTCCTTGCTCATCTCTCCTTTGTTTTCAAGCAAACAACAATATGCATTATATTCCAATCACATCATTGTCCAGTGGTGTCCTTTTTCTGGTGGACTATGACTGTGATCTTTCCTGATTCTCTCTCTTGTTAATAACTTTCGGTACAATGCTACAGAAAAGGATCTGTTGGCTTTGCAAAACAGTCTTTCTTCTCTTGACTGATTGGCAGTAGTTCTCATAGCTTTCAAAAACGCTTCAGTAAGATTTTTTTATGGTTTTCAGATTGCCTCTTGTTCAAAAGGTATATTGTTACTAATACACAGATGAATATGTTTTTGTTTGTTTGTTTCTTAATATTGTGAGCCAAGTTATATAATACCTTCTTTCTTGACGGCAATGTAGGGTTTGCACAGAAGAGGCTGAACAAAGATCTATTTAGACAAAATGGAAATCCAAGTATTCTACAAACACAAGAAAAATATTCCTATTTACTAAAGGAGCTAAAGTCCAAATTTCAAAGGAATTATAACTGTTTCTTTGGATCGTTCTGAAAAAATCTAACTATAAATTAAGTATCATCATCATACCAATAATTATCTGTTAGGGTTCCTCACAGATTGCTGTTATTCCTTTTCTATTTACATTTTTATTATGGTTTAGAAAAAAACAAGGTCATTATAGAGTTAGAATACAGAGGAAGAATGATTGGTTAAGTGGTCATTAATGAAAAAAGATATGTAGATATTCTACTCACTAGAATAACAGATCTGGACTGCTAAGTAAACTGGGCTTTTTCAAAACTGCCAAATGAAAGGTCATAGAAGAATATTCAGAATTTTAGCGCAAGATTTCAGCCTTTTAGCTAGTGACAGTTTCTCTTGGCCTTTTCAATATTTTCCCTTACCTATGCAGGATTTTTTAAAAGTAAAACATTCCTTTGCATTTAAAGTCAGAAAACTGGATATATCACTTTGAACTCAGATTTTTATTTTTTAATCTCTTTTGTCTTGTTTTCTGCATTTAAGAAAGACATAAAATGATAAAATTCTTACAAATGTAGTCCTATGGGCTGGTCCTTGAAAAGTACTACTTGTGGGTATATTTAAAATATATCAGGCTACCTGCTTAGCTGCAATTTTTCATTTCCCAGAGGTGTGAAAGAAAAGATGTTAAATTCATGAAATAGCTCGAGCAGAAAATAATTCAACAGCATGAACGAAACTAGGGAGATACAGTCAAGCGTCTCGGCATCACTGGTGTTTGGGGGGTGCATGACCTTCACTAGTCACTGCTCTGAGAGGGTTTCATGAACAAGATTCCCCAGCCATCCCACTCCGCTCAGTAGTAAGACACGGCTATCCTATTTTAATCTTTTCTAAGTGGCTAGAAAAAGAGAAATGAAAAATGAAGTCCTTTTTATCGGTTATAACTATCTTTGGGTTAAGGCAAGATTTTTTAAGAAATGAGAAAGCACGCAGCCAACATCTTTTGCGTTCACTAAGAATGAGCTAAGATAGAGCCAGCCCTAAGAGGCATCTTCAGAGGTTACAGTCAAACAAATATACCGTTTTTTTGCATATTTGTATTATGTAACTCCTTTCTATTTTGTACAGATATTCAGAAATGAAAGACAGTTCTGGTAAATTAGTTCTGTGGGGTTAAAACTTTGAAAGATACGGCTTTTGTTTTAGTCTGGCCTCGTCAGAGTAGATTTTAAAAATAAACAAGTAATCTTTTAAAACAAAACCATTCATAGAAATAGGAAAGCAAAGAAAAAAGTAAAAACACCAAGCAGAGGCCAAACTATGCTGAACTGACTTTTCAACAGCTACAGATGATAGAAAATTAAGATTCATAAGTACAAATAAATCTAGTTTTAACTCACTTACAGTTTGTGATCCCAGAGAGTACTGGATTCAGTTAATGGAAACTTTTAAGTAAGAGCACTGCACTCCTTACCTATTGAAACCAATTCAGGAAAAAAAAATCTCCTGCTAAATATTATTAAGTCTTCCTAGTATAAAATCTACTTTATTCTAAAAAGCAAGAAAAAGGTTTTCGAGATTTTTGTCACACATGATATTTTTATTTCTTTTGTTTTCTACATAGACAGAAAACAAGCTAATACAATATTACCAGTTTGGCATAAAGTCCCACATCTGACAACTTTGTTTCTAAAGCTAATGAAAAGTGTAAGAGCAATATAGCTTCATGAATGGAAAGAAGAAATAGAATGCATTGCAAAGGAAAATAGCTTGCTTCTTGGTTTTCTATCATTTTAACGTTTGAGCCAAATGGAACTTGTTAATTTTTTTTTAATATGCATATAGGTATATAGAAATATAGACTATATAAATACACAAAGCATTTTAGACTGTAAACTTTTGGGGATAAAGAACTATTTCACATTTTCAAGTGTATCTTTACAGCATTTAGCACCTTGAATTAATTTCTAGGCCTTCTCTAAGCACTTCAGTCATCTTTCCATACAAATGAAAATATATGTAACAATAGAACCAGAAATTTTTATTCCATCCTTATGTTGCCTTCTCTGGAAAAGTTGAGCAATGATTGTAAACAATCTTATATTTGCAGCATTCATTTCTATGTGGATAAAACTAATCTGTGTATTTCACACTCACTTGTGGGAATTAAATAGTAGCATTCCACTAACACGACTAATGAGGCTGCACTGTTGTCACTTCTGGAAAGGTTAAGCTTCTGTACACTGACTACATGAAAAATACTTGGGACATGAAAAAGATCTGGTCTTTGCTGAAGATCCAATTAGGACAGAAAATGACATAAAATATGACATAAAAAATCAATGTTTTTTCAAATGCAATACAATGCAAAATTCAAAACTGAAGTTAACAAAGAAAACATTGTCTACCAAATGTCGCTATATAATAATGTAATATTTGTTGGCAAATGTACTCTGATATGATTAACAAATATTAGGGTGGCAAGTCAGCACTTAATTTTAAGATGCTAGGAGATCAACTCAGGGCAAAAATAAGGCTTCCCAGGCACAAGCAAAGCATGACAAATCACTTGGTGCAGTCGTCCCTTTCTTAATCCTTAACCTTTCTTCCTTTTAAATTTAGTATTCTCAGTTTCCACAGAAAATATAGCTTTTTTTTTCCCTTTTCTTTCCTAGTTAGCTTGAGAGAAATGGAAGGTTTAATCAATTAACAGCTACAAAAGGAACTTTCACCTTTGAAGCCAAGACCCACCAGTCAGTGAGGTTTCATAGGCACTGTTAAAAATATTATTGTTTCAAAAATAATCCCTAAAGGCAAATTTGGTATCAAACGTTAATTGAGGATTTTTACACTGTATGTTGCAAGTAGTAAGTCAACAACATTTTACTGCATTAGGTTAACACTGAACTTGCACAGGATCAACAACCAACGAACAGTTTTCTATGGCAACTGGTTTTATTTTATTGGCAGAATCTCCTTTGAATAAAAGAAAACATTTTTGTGTAATTTTTGTCCATTTTAGTTATTATGATGAAATTATCTAAAGAAATGTTTTCGTTTTGTTTCAGCCTGGATTGTGTTCAACTAAACATAGTCAAAGTCCTATTTATGCAGTCCCATGCATTGAAAAAATGTCTGCACGGTGGTATATTAAAAAAAGCTCATACTCTGCCTGTATTCTGCCTTTTGTACATATTTTGAATACAGGAATAAACTGAAGTTAACACGAAAACTATGCTCTTGTGTCTGCAGGTCCCTGGAAACCATTGTCCCTCTTTCCTCTCTCTCCAGCCTCCAGAAATGCTTTGTTCTTGCTGCCTTTCTGTGGCTCTCCATGGTGCAGCACCAACAGAGAAAGCACCTCCCAAGATGCAGAGCCAGGGATGAGAAACAGCTGAAGGCTGCTACCAGCAACAGTGAATTGGCGCTGGACTGGATGACAAATCACTTAGATGCCAGGAGAGTCTCTATACGATGGATATAGAGACTTTATGAAGAGGGCAAAACTAGGAAGAACATAATCCGACCCCTGTTCTGTTCCCAGTTGATATATAAAGCCTAGCTTCATGAAAAAGACTGCTTCCACTTTCTCCTGTATGATTAGGTTGTCAGACTGTCTCAAAAATTAAGATCTAAGCAAACTTAAGAGATTCTCCTCATAGAGGTGAAGTTGGCTGGTGGTGCAGGTAAAATTTAGCTCTCATCCCTGGACACTTCTGCTGACATTGGCCATCATCATCCCTCAAATTCCAGGAGAATGGGAGGATTTTTTAATCACCATTTTTACATTAAGCGTCCCAGTGAGAATGTGAGAAGCTATACAGCTAAGCCACAGAATGACAAGAATATTCTCCATTATTTTAAATATTTTAGTCATTTTTATTAACATATGGAAAATCTTTAACCGCAATTCTAAGTTACACTTTGAAAAAGTTCATTTGTTTAGTACAGAGGATTAGCTTTCATAAGAGTAAAAGTCATGCCAGAGCCAAGCCAATAGGATCTCCTTGGAAACACTTCTATTTGAAGCTTTTATTTGTAGCTGATATAGCATATTTTGCCCCGTAGTGCAGGAAAAAAGAATCTATACATTAATGAAGAGAATAAAAGGACAAAGTCTGTACTCTATGTGCTCTGTGTATGCATTTCATCTTGTTAGAGTAATTATGGGATTACAGGCCCAGGTTCCACTAAGATTTGTGTCACAATATCAGTAGGGTTTATAATTCAACTAATGATTAGCTTCAAGTTTTATTATCCACACCCGGTAATAAAAAGCTGATCTGCATTGTTGAGTTCTGACCTACCTTATGGTAGGAAAAGGATTTTATCAAGCTAAAGCAAACTGCTGATGTAGAAAAACAGTGAGCCTGCATTCTTTTAGCTTAAATCGTGAACTTTTCAGAAAAAAATATTAAGTAGGTTTCTGACTGTTGCTTTTTTTGGGGGAGGGGGAAGAAGGATATGGCACTTTTTGCTGCTTTTTTTTTTTTTAGGGTAGTAAGACTATTTTATTCATGACTAGGATCAAATTGAAAACATCATTTTTGCAGAAAGGTAATGGCAAACATATTTCTCTTTCTTTTCTTTGTGAAAGTAAAAAAAAAGGAAAAAATCCCAAAGCATGCATAGATAAAAATAAAATCTTTTTTTCATGTCAAACAAAACAAAACCTCATATGTACTACAAACAAAAATCATTAGTTATCTAAGTCTAGGAAAAGAAAAAAGAAAACAGGAGTCGAGAATTTGGGACATAAACATATACTATAAAGTCTAAGCAAGTACGTTTTGTGCTTTATATAGAAGTCATTGCAATTCTAGGCACTTCTAAAACCCTGGCTCAAATTAAGCAAAAGCTTATATCTAGGATGAGTTATCTTAAGGAATGTTTTTGACTTGGCAATGAACTTGAGATTTGTCTGGCAACTGAAATCCACATTTGTATTTTACAATGAGGGCCATTTTTCACTATTATGCATGTGCATTTTCTCCCTGCTTCACCAGAACATAAGCCTGGGAGGGACTGTCTGCTCATGAATTCTAGTCTCATAGGCAAGAGACCCTTGTTCTGCTCTGTAAAGATTGTCCAGACCAGATTATTTACTCCATTAATATCCTGTCAGCACAAGACTCAGAATATTTTTCAGCATCAAATAGCTCACTTCAGACCAGAAGAGCAACAGAGTCACATGTCACAAAACTGAGCAGGAAAGATCAGGAGTATCTCCAATATTGTAGGCCCTTGAGGTAGAAGAGGACTGGGTAGGTAAATTCCTTGATAGTTCCGTTCCACATTCACCTTTTCAAAGCTTTGATTGCCACTTAGAGATGACAGTTTAGCAATTAAAGCTGAGGAGTGAGTGAGATCTATAGGTTCTGGCTTTTATTATCCCTGTTCCAGTTTACTGTGACTTCTTGCATACCATTGCACACACGGTTTCCCACATCTGCAAAGTAAATGAAGCTACATAGGCTTCAACTCAAACTCATAAGAAGCTGCAAACTGCCTTGCTTTGCTGCAGATGTGCTAGTCAACTAGCTGTGACATCTTCAGTTTTGCTATGTCCGGACTTAGTAAAACTAAGACTATTTTGGTGTATCCTTTTACACAAATTTTATCAGGTCACTAGACAGAGTAATAGGACAAGTTAGAGGATACAATCTCTTTGGTGTTTCTCCTAAATCGGTATTTGACATATTGAAGAATATTGAAGAATATTAGTAGATGGCATTTTGAGAAATATTTACAGTCAAGGTATGATTGCAGATCCTATAGGCATGCTTAAACTGGCTTTGAACCACTTGTTTAGGGCAGGGGATTAGCTTTCATAAGAGAATATTTCCAGGAGTATAGCTGGAATATTTCCAGCAGTACAACAACAACAGGATGGATTTCATTCACTGAATAGCACCCCTCTGCTGGACAAGTATAGACAAAGTTAAGGCCTGTGCTATCACAATCATTCTGCTCTAAGTATCTCAGGTAGTTAAGATCTAATGCTGGCATGACCTGTAACTACTCCTCTGAAAAAAAAAATCCAGACTTGTCAAAGGTGGAGGAATGGAAAGAGGGAGGGAGAGAAGAAAGGAAAAAGGAAAGGAAGGGAAGGGAAGGGAAGGGAAGGGAAGAGAAGCGAAGGGAAGCTGCATGTAAGCTGAAAATCCTGATCCACTTTGAATAATCAGATTCCTCTCTACTCAAAAAAAAACAAAAAATAAAAAAAAACAACAAAAAAAAAAAAAAAAAACAACAAAAAACCATAACTTCACTCAGCCTCCTCCTCTATCATATTCTTTGCAGTGTATATTATCTGTTCTAATCCTCCTGGATATTTAAAGCCATATTGTTATTATTGTGTATTTTGTATATATTTTGGCTCATACTTCTAATTACATTCTGGCTTTGGAGGAGGACACCGGTTTCTCTGAGATAGTACTTCTGCTGTGCATCAGAAGTAACGTTTTGTGCATTGCTAGCAGAAGCCTAAATACTCCTGCAATTCACACAGTTACTGGGAACCTTGTCATTATGCTATGTATACTCAGTATAGGTCAATTTTACAGAGCATGATTCTTTTTCCCTGTGATCACAGTCATATCATCAATGACATATCTCATTCACTGTGTTATACAATCAATGATTCATACTTCATATAGCCTTAATTTTGAGAAAAAAATCTTTTTTTCAGCCTCAGTATTACTCACCCACCATCTCTATTTCTTGGATGTTCCTTCATTTTTATTTTTGGGAACCATTTGCACAAAGAATAATGAGTAACTGAACAGAAGGTACAGAAAGAACCAGTCATTTCCACATAACAAATAAATATCACAGAATCTTAAATTTCTTGCATGATATTTCTCACTTTTGGGTCCTTAGGCCAGATTTTTCAATGCTTTGAAGAATCTAAGTGAATTTATACACCCACTGGGATTTACTACCATTTGCAGATAAATTTGAGATTCAGAATAAAAATTCAAGGAATTATGTTTTCATCGGAAGTTTTATTTCCATAGCTTGTTGTTCAAAAAAAGAAAAAAAAAAGAAGTACAGTTCTGCATAACTGTCCAGTTCCAGCTTGATTAGCAGAGAAGAGAGAATATCTTCCTAACATCAGAAACTCAAGGAAATATAGAAGGGACAGCAGAGATCATCAGAGCAAAAAAAAAAAAATTAAAATAACAATATAAAGAATTTTATAGCCACTATCCTTGAACAAGTCCTCACTTGTCTGATCATGGAGGCTGAGACGTGTCAGTGCTCCTACTGTCACCTGTCACCAGGGCAGCCTGTTCTGAACTGTGTATTCCGGGATTTGATGGTAGTGGGGAGCCCATAGCCTCCAGTGTGGCGGAGCCAAATGCCTATCCTTTGCTTTTCAGGCAGAAACACATGCTAAACAGCTATGTGTAAGTATTCTGTCTCCAACAGCTGTTTTATCAGTAGACCACCCTTCTAAGTAAGCACAAGGGAAAAAATTAAATAATCTGATTCTTCAAGGAGATACTGCTGCTGTTTGAAAATAGTTATGTGCATGGCGTTCCTATCTAATAGCCACTTCCTAAAAATTAAGTTTTTCTCCATTACCACACACACTAAAGATTTCTGCTGAGATACTGAAGGCCTTGAGTTCCTAACTGCTGGTAATACGCTTAGAACATCTTATCTCTATGCACTGTGACCTCGCCAGTTCTCTGGATTTGTTTCTCGAGGATACACAATGTGAAGATATTTTTACAATTTCTTCTCACACTCCCAAAACTAAAATATTTCTCCTTTCAGTTACTTGTAGTGAATTTTTGCTCTTCAGCCTTGAGAAGACTTAGGGGAGATCTTATCAATGAATATAAGTATCTGAAGGGAGAATGTCAATAGGATGGGGCTGGACTCTTCAGTGGTGCCCAGAGATTGAATGGGCACAAACTGAAACATAGGAAGTTCTGTCTGAACATGAGGAAAAACATCTTTACTGTGAAGTTGATTGAGCCTTGGAACAGGTTGCCCAGAGAAGCTGTGGAGACTCCTTCTCTGGAGATATTCAAAAGTCATCTGGACAAGGTCCTGGGCAACGTGCTCTAGATGACTCTGCTTGAGCAGGAGGGTTGGACCAGCTGATCTCCAAAGGTCTATTCCAACCTCAACCATTCTGTGATTTTAATAGCTTCTATTTCTGGTAATCCTCAAAGGCCATGGGTATAGATAAATCATGGCAGATTTCTATTAGTGCTCTGGTTTCACTGAGAAATACAGAAGAATGCGGTTATCATTCACATAATAAATTTTTGATAAGACTGAGAATAGCAGGGGAAAGTCAATTGTTCCAGTTCTGTGAAACAGAGAGGGAAAAGGCATCTATCCTTCATTCTTCAAATGTTTCTCTAAAAGTGATGCTCTCTTAAGAGAGATTTTTAATTACATGCAACACTTGAAAAATAAATAGAAATTTCAGGGAAAAAGTTATTGCTTAAGGATCCTATTTTAATAACAGAAAATACAGAAAAGATTTAAGACAAGCAGACAGACGCAATTTTATCTCTAACCTCTACCCATAAAACTGAAGATATATTTTATATTCTTACAATACAAAGAGGTTAAAACTTTGCTTTAAATCGACTCCAAAAAGACATGCTGCTGAACACCTGTAAGAGTGAAGCCCAGATACCAACCCATACTTTGTAATGCTCTAATGTAACGATCAGATTCTTCTTCAGTAATAGGTGTTGAAAACAACTCAATATAGAAAGACAGAACACCAATTATGTATCTGCAGATATACTGCAGAACTATTTTAATGTATCTTTATATATAAAGTTTAAGATCAACACCTTTATGAAACTAAACTTTTACATTGCTTCAGGTATTCTCTTTATTTGCTTTTGGGATAAGTCAGTACAAATAGAGGTTTTAATCTTCTGCATTGCCTCAATAGCATAAAAATACTAAGACAGATAAATTTACAGATTCTGACATTTTAAAAGCTTGTGGTTTTAAAAGTAGGTCATATAAGGCACAGAAAATGCCCTTCAGCAATTTAGACTGAGCAATGCCAGAGCTTTTCTTCTTTTGATATAAATAGCCTGAAATAGTTCTATTAAATGATAGAAAATTTAAATTCTAGCTTTTATTTCAAATATTAAGAGATTGTTGTCTGCTTTCCATCTTCATTGGGCAATAGTCTCATATAATCAGACTATTCCCATTGTGACCATTCATCATTCTCAGAAGTGTGAATTTAAGAGTCAAAGAGGAAGTGAAAACATATGTGAATTGAAAAAAAAAATCCTTGATAAAAACATCACTTTACTGTAGTTGAAAAGAAAACTCATATAGGCAATAATAAGATTGCTGTTTGTTTTCTTTTATTTTTACTCACTTTTGCTTACCTCATTATAAGATACTCTTTCCCAAATGTAATGTAAAAAAGATGCAGGCATATAAAATTTTAAGGTAAAACCCACCATCCCAAGTTGGTAAAGTTGAAATAATAGCAATAGTGTTTTGGGTACCTCTTCAGATTCTTAAAGATGGTTGAAATGAGGAATTTTGGTCACTTGGAAATGCTGTATTTCATATAAATATCCAAGTCATAGCAATAAGAGTTGGAGCTTTGCCATCGACTTCAGTGGAGCCAGATTTTAAGTTTCTCTCATAACTGTGTAGAAGAGAACAGGAAAATGATCCTGCAGTATTGCATCAGTTTTGAGGCTTACACACAGCTGCCTATTATTATTATTTATTTTTTTAAATCCTTGTATTAATTGTTTCTTTAATAAAGCAACTGTCGGGGGTGGTGGTGGCAGGGATTCTTATGACAATAGATTTCAAGTAAAAACTTCATTGTATCTGTTTTCCTATCTAATATAGACATTTCCACTTCTCAGTGAACTACTTGAAAAACAAACCAGCCTTTCAACTTGTTTCCTGTACATACCCAATCCCTTGATTTTACTAACAGTTAAATACTGTTGTTGAGAAAGGAAAGCCTATCTTTTATGTTTTTTACATAGAATGGTAAGATATGAACACGAAAATGTGAAGAAGGATTGAGATTTGAAAAGTAGTGCACCTTTCTTTTACACTCCAGTTGAATACAGCAATAAGTTTTGTGCCAGCCTACCTAAACAAGTTAAATGCATCACATATATATCATTTATGTTGAATACATTTACCAATTAGTTTTTGAATAAATCTATGATAAATTCTGCAGATACTAATATGCAGATAGGGAGTTCCTCCAAATCAGCTGGTTCCTGCAAGCTCATAGAGTCTCTGGTAAATATTTTTATTTGAACATGGAAAAGTAAAGGTTTATTACAAACATATGTGTGTACATACTGTACTCACTCCTCTTCCCTCTCATCTTTACTCCCCTCTCTCTCTCCCCCTGCCATGCTGCTACAGTAAGGCACCTCTGTATGCTTACCCAGCAAATGCCTCTTTTCTCTATGCACTTCTTCCTTAACATCTGCTTCTTCAGTTATCAGCAGTTCACAAAATATACTATCCATTTTTCTGCATGAACATTTCTGTTTCTACTTTGCGCTGCTTGGGCCCTGCTCAGTGCACAGGCATGTGTGTGCTTTAAATACCTGGGCTCACTCACTATGCACAACATAAACAGGTGTCTGGGAAGCAACAATGGGTATGTGGATTTGCCACATTGGAAATCAAAATCTGTAACACAAAATCACTCCAGTCTTCAAAAAGGGCAAGAAGGAGGACCCAAGTAACTACAGGCTCATCAGCTTCACCTCTATCCCTGGAAAGGGGATGGAACAGCTCATTCTGGATGTCATCTCCAGGCATATGGAGGAGAAGAAGGTGATCAGGAGTAGCCAGCATGGATTCACCAAGGGGAAATCCTGCTTAACCAATCTGACAGCCTTCTACAATGGAATGACTGTCTGGGTAGATGAGGGCAGAGCAGTGGACGTTGTGTACCTTGACTTCAGCAAGGCTTTTGACTCTGTCTCCCATAACATCCTCCTAGAGAAGCTCAGCAAGTGTGGGTTAGATGAGTGGACAGTGAGGTGGATTGAGAACTGGCTGAATGGCAGAGCTCAGAGGGTTGTGATCAACAGTGCAGAGTCTAGTTGGAGGCCTATGGCTAGTGGCATTCCCCAGGGCTCAATACTGGGTCCCATCCTGTTCAACTTATTCATCAATGACCTGGATGAGAGGACAAAGTGCCCCTGCAGCAAGTTTGCTGAGGATACCAAGCTGGGAGGAGTAGCTGATACATCTGAGGATGGTGCTGCCATTCAGAGAGACCTGGACAGGCTGGAGAGGTGGGTAGAGAGGAACCTCCTGAGGTTCAACAAGGGCAAGTGCAGAGTCCTGCACCTCAGGAGAAATAACCCTGGGCACCGGTACAAGCTGGGGGCTGACCTTCTAGAGAGCAGCTGTGCAGAGAAGGACCTGGGAGTGCTGGTGGATGACAGGTTGACCATGAGCCAGCAATGTACCCTTGTGGCTGGGAACGCCAATGGTCTCCTGGCTGCATTAGGAAGAGTGTTGCCAGCAGGTGGAGGGAGGTGATCCTGCCCCTTTACTCAGCCCTGGTGAGGCCTCATCTCGAGGACTGTGTCCAGTTCTGGGCTCACCACTACAAGAGAGACATGGAGCTACTGGAGAGAGTCCAGCGTAGGGCTACAAAGATGATCCGAGGGCTGGAGCATCTGCCCTATGAGGAACGGCTGCGAGAGCTGGGCCTCTTCAGCCTGGGGAAGAGAAGACTGAGGGGGGATCTTATCAATGGCTCTAAGTACCTGAAGGGAGGGTGTCAAGGGGATGGGGCTAAATTATCTTCAGTTGTCCCGTGTGACAGGACAAGAGGCAATGGGCACAAACTGAACCATCAGGAAGTTCCGCCTGAGCGTGAGGGGGAATTTCTTCCCTGTGAGAGTGACGGAGCCCTGGACCAGGTTGCCCAGAGAGGCTGTGGAGTCTCCTTCTCTGGAGATCTTCAAGTCCCGCCTGGATGCAACCCTGTCTAACATGCTGTAGGTGACCCTGCTGAGCAGGGAGGTTGGACTAGATGATCTCCAGAGGTCCCTTCCAACCTTACTGATTCTATGACTGTATGATTTACAAACAGTTACAATTGAAAATTAACAATTTCTGGAACAATCATATGAGTGTAGATAATACATTTGGATACATATGGAGCCTGCAGTCAAACTTCAGTGTGGCTGAGGTAGAGATGTCTGCTTCATCTGCCGAAGATGTGCAATATCCTCCTGTATCAACAGATATACTCTTGTCCAAATTTTTTTAACTGTTTTAACCCTATTTAAATCTTTACTTAAAAAAGGAGACTTTAGATCAAATAATTCTAAGCTCCTTTCTAAATGCCCAGTCATGAATTCATGTTTGTGCTAACTTTAGTCCCTGTTTTCTAGAAAATCTAACTAGTTCCAATTAGCAGAACAAATTATCATAAATACTTCTGACTTAAATTTATGGACCTAAGAAAGCAAGTCCAGCACAGAAAGTACAATTTGACATATATACTATATATAGTAGGATTATCATCTACTGTGACTGTTCACTAAAATGTATATACTATTACCTCTGAAATATGATAGATGCCTCATAGAGCTATGTTGCATCACTGTCATCACAAATACTATCACATAAAATTACGAAATGCAATCTAAAACACCATTATGGCTATACCAAAGGTTTAAAATACACATTTAAGATTTCTAAGTGGATTTCAGTTGCAGCTGTCAAACACTTCAGGCATTGGGTTGGACTTATTTACATTTCACTTACAATTATTAGTTAAAATATTTAAATTGAACACTTTTAAATCTTTCGTATTGTATCTTTGTTTTGACTGTATCTCATTCTAATTCTTAACAGCTAAAGCAGAACAACATTATTGCTATCTCTTTACAGATGTCCACAGGTCTGGATAAAATTGAATGTAAAAATGTGTATCATTTCTTATTCCTAATTCATAAAGCAATTTAGTTAATCTCCAGGAAGTATGGAAATCCTCTTAGTCAGTGAACAAGTACTTTGGTAAAATATGGATTTTCAATCTAGCATAAGAATTTCAAGTTGTTTACACATGGAGGATTTCAGTTGCAACCTGAGAGTGGATTTGAAGAAAACCCATTTTCATGCCAAAGACATGCCATGTTCATGCCAAAAGCATTCTGTGTAGGTACCTCCAATATCAACAGGGTGACTGAGTTAAGGACCCTTTTTAACGGCCTGACAGAACATTATGGAAAGTGGAAAACAACCTGATGTAAGTGCAAGAGCAATGCAGCTAGTACAGGCTGTGTACTCTTATGTCCTATATGTTAAAAAGTACATTTTGAAAGACCTAGGTAAACCATCTTCAGTTTTTCTTAGCAATTTCCTCTAATGCACTTTACTTAAACAATTATTAAATGCAATGCCCACATTGTATGGCATTATCTGTTAAATAAATAAGTATCTGGGTATGCTTATCAAGTTATCGTCTTCAGATAGTATTATCAAGAAGCTTGTATACTTATTATCCTCCATATAATGAAGACTCCAGAAAATAAAACAAAAGAAAAAAGCAGTGCAATGACTAACTTCTGAACAGGCTAGATTACTGATCTGAATCCTACAAAAAACCCCTGCATATTTACATTAAATTAACTATTGGACTACCTAGCTGTTAGAAGCTATAACAGATCCAGAAACGGAGGACAGAAAACTCCTTGACTGAAGTGGTACTCATTATATTCACTGTTTTGTGAGCAAGAGTATTGTTCATTTGCAATCTTCATTAGCTGGAAACTTCACTTACGAAGAAAATTTGTTCACACTGAATGAAATGCTCCTAAGGAAAAATTTTATTGGATATGTAAACAGCTTAAAAATTGGTTCTAAAAATTAAGCCTCTCTCCTTTTAGCATGATTCAGACTTCTTGGATAACATTCCCATGTTCCCTTATAGTCCATGAAAGAGGTATCCACAACCCTGAAATCCTTTCTGCTGACTAAACCAGCAACCTCAGCTCCCTTTGAGACAGAGGCTTTGACCTGCCTCTCACCCCCTGCAGGAAGCACCAGACCTCGTACTTGGGTTCTCCAAGCTTGCCAGGACTGGAAAGGCCAAAAATGAAAAGTAGTAGAAGGAAGACTGGTATTAATTTGAGAGTGGGTCAACCTAGGAGTGGGAGGGCTGGAGCCTTGAAAAGCAATTCAAGGTACCTAATGACCAAATTTAGATACCTTAAATATAGCTATGGAGTAATAGTAAATATACCTGTAAGAACTGTCTAACAGTTGTGAATAGAGAGTTGCTTTTAGACTACCTGAAATCTTAAAACTTAGAAACCAAAAATAGATTTGCAGATGAGCAACAGACATATTCTAGATTAAGTTGCTGAACAAAGAAGTTCAGAAATAAGTGAGTACCAAGAATCGCTATGCTAAGTCCAGAAGTATGATAAAACTGAGGAAATGTGGAGCCACAAGTCAAGCATGTCAGGTTATGCATTACATTTTCAAAGAGTCACAAACTGATCCTAAACAACTGATCCTAAAACATATGGGGAAAAAGGGGGCAGAGGGCAAATAGACAGGTGACCTCCATGACCACTTTGTGCTCCCTGAGCAAATGACTTTAGGAACTTAAACACTGTACAGCCATAGCAAGACCTAAGAAAATACAGGCTAATCATCTGCCTGACAACAGCTTGGTATATTCTTGTTCTGAAAAGACAGTGGCAAATTCTGACAGAAGTGTATAGAACTCAATTAGTACTGTAAGTGTCATTTGCATAAACATTATTGTTGTTAAAGGGAAAATAAATCATAATTGAAAATATTTTGAGGGATCTCATTAACATAAATTATGTTTCCATTATTTTTCCTACAGAAGAAAAACAAATCTGTGCCTCTATTTTAACATGAGACTTTTATAATCTAATGATGCAACTACTGCAATTCCAGCTAATTAGAAATTAACAGATAATTCTTATTGATTTTGACATCAAACAAATGGAGCTATGATATTACCCACATTTTACAAGTTAGTACCATCTGGGAATGTTTGTAACATTGGCAAAAATTGCTAATGAGTGAAGGCCAGATGTTGAAAGCAAACATTATGATTTCTCTTTCCCTCTATGTTTAATTTACCCCTCAGAAATTTGAGTAGCTTTATTAAAGTCTCTACCGAATGCAGATATGACACTTAGTCTGAGGTCAATGTCATCTCACTATGTTTTGGTTTCTGTTTCTTTTTGGCTCTTTAGAAAGCCTTATCTATAACGGGCATAAATAATTTATAGAACTGCTATTGTTTTTATTCTTTTTTTCCTGGAATCTGAGATTATTCTATGTAACTTTAAGCAAGCTTTAATAACTTCTTCACTGAAGAAATATATAAGATATTTCTCTTTTCTGTCTGCTTTGAACTTAATTTGTTTAAATAAAGTATTTGGATACATATATATATGTATAAATATATACATATATAATCTATGAACATAACCTCATCTGGCATCTTTGACCTGACTGAAAAATTTCAGTCAGGCTTTAGAACTTGCAACAGTGCAGAAACAGCTTTGGCAAAGATGTGGCTTGATCTCCAGCCAGAATGCTATGAAAATTCTTCTTCTTCTTCCTTTTTTTTTTTTTTTTTTTTTTTTTTTTTTTTTTTTTTTGATATATATATAAAGAAATGCTTTAAAAATGAGAAGCTTTAGGGTCTGAATTGAACTGTAGGAAAGGTATCATAATCCACACAATTCAACTGCAGTCTCAACTCTTGCATAAGAAAATCATGAAGGAGTTCCTTTCAACTCAAACTCTCCTAGATGACATGAGCAGGTGCAGGAGGTGTTTTGGAAGAAGAGATGATTGCTATCTTCACCCTCCCATCTGCTTGCTCAGGAAGAAGGTCCTTCTCCAACACTTTGTAGATATCCTCCCTCTTTTCAGAGAAAGCAAAACATTATTTCTCACTGAAGTCTATGGGAAAGACATGACTTCACTCTTATTTCTAAGCGTTTCCACAAGATCCAGGAGAAAGATTTTCTGGAATATACAGAGCATGATGTCATGTGCCACAAGGCATGGGACATACTGGAGACCCCCAGAGTCATGTGATACTTACTACAGGGAGATCCAAACATCCAAAGAAAGCTGCCCATGAACTAGAACAAATTTCCTTAGTTGATGCCTGGTATTTCACCGGTTCCCAAAGGTGTTCAGAAGGAAGATGTTTATTCCTCTCTGCCCTGGAAGAGGTGGGATTAAAAAAAAAAGGATTGGTCAGTATTTCCTGAGTTCACTCAATGTAAGATTTCACTATACATAGAAAGGAAGATAAAAAAAAATAGACTAAGCAAGCAGGAATATATCTTTGCATTGGTATCTTGGATAGAATAATTACAGTGGAATAGAATCATAGAATGGTAAGCTTGGAAGGGACCTCTGGAGGTCATCTAGTCCAACCCTCAGTGTAGCCCTGCAGGGGGACTGAACCCTTGACCTTGACGTTAGCAGTACAATGCTCTAACTGAATAAGCAGTCCTCAAGATAAAAAATAATAATTAAGTAAACCTTCTGATAACCTTCTTAACTGACAAACAAGCAGAGAGTTCACTGGTTTTCTGAGCCAATTGCAGGCAGGAGTGGCTTAAGATGAAAACAACTTTCTATTTGTGACAGCTCTTGTCATTTGTGGATCACTAGTGCAAGTTCCTGAAAGATACTTAAAGAGGACATTCAGCACTCAGTTCAGTCTTACAAGATGTGAAAGCTCCTAGATTTGAGTAGAAGCATCAGAAAAAGGAAAGGATTGAGTTTAGCAAGAGCTGTATATAGATAAAAACAGAATCTAGACACTTGAATATTCCTGTGAGATGGACAGTGGCATAATGTAAGGCCCAGTTCAGTGAACAGCTGGGAAGAAAGCCCAATTCTAGAGATGTTGGATGAGACCTGGGAACTCAAAATAAGATATCCCAAATACATGTCAGAATAATTTGACAGATGGCAAGTAAATTAGAAGACATTTATGCTTAGATATAACAACTGAATTCATGGAGTTAGCAAGACCATGTAAAAATCCCTTACAGAAGATCATAAGGGACAACTCAGTTCCACAGCACAGAAATAAGATTCCTCTGGAATGCAGAGAAACATTTCCAATCCAAAAGACATAATATAAAACAAGGCAACAACTTAACACTTCAGTTAGAAATGCAATAATAGTACTAATCATTGCAGTTTCATTTCATTGTTTAATTTTGTTACATTAGAGAACATCCTTGTATTTCAATAAATACCATACCAGAAGAGTGTGCATGTTCCAAAGAATTTTAAACCTTTGTTTTCAACTTTAAAAATCCTTTAAAGGGAACAAAATGAATTGTAATTGGTACTATAACAGGAAATATTACACAACATGTATCAGTGTATGTTGCTATCATATGAATTACATCTTTTTTTATTCTCTGCCAAGATACAAGGCACCTTAGGAAATGTATATTGATAAAGTAGATTACCTTGGCCCTAAGTCTGCCTCAACCACATATCCCTCAGCCTTGCCTTGAACCTTATTTTTAATTATGATTAATATGTATGGAACATGCAGAGCACAATCATGCCCTGTAATGCAAGTGTAGGCCTCCCATTGAGTTCAATGGAAGCTGTGTGCATATGTCAGCAGACAGAAATTGGCTCAATATGTTTAATAAAAATCATCTCTTCTGCCCTTTGCCTCCAGGCAGATTCCCATTTGTAACCCTAGTATCATTCGTGATTAATATTGCACATGTGTTAAAAATGAAAACTCTCTCCCTACCATGTCTCTGCACTTATTGTTAATAAATATGTTTGTAATTAAAATCTTCTCCCCCTGCCTTCTCCTTGCCAGTAGCAGATTCTCAACCCTGATCCCACTCTTATGAGCCATAACAAATATATCCAAAGTTAAAATCATCTTCTCCAGCTGTAGAAGTCCTTTGCCATCCGGTTTTCATCTTCAGTTCCTGGAAATATTTTGGCGGTAGATATGACCCCTCCCCAGTGCATCTCTCAATCTGACTGCCACTCCTTTGAGCTGACTTTAACAGGCTGCTTCAAAGCAGGAACAAACCAGAGCACTCAGAGGTCAAGAGTTCCTCTGCCACAAGCTGCTAGAGCTCTCACATGAACACAGCCCGCAAGAGCAGGATAAGCAGGAGGAGAGCCCTACTGGCAAAGAAAAATGGGGAGGCCCGTAATTTTCATGCCAACCTATGTATTTCCCATATCTAAAATTGCTAGTGAAATGTTCCCTGCAGCTCTGGGTTCTCTTATGAGCTCATGAGCATGGCTTTTCACCTTGAACAACTGCTTTTCTTTGATAGATCCCTTTCTTCCAGGCCATTACTAACAGGTATAATTTTGCCATGCTACTCTTTCCTGCAGTCATCTGGTAGCTTGAATATCGCTAAATTAGAATTTTTGAATTTCTGGCTATTACTACTAGGGTACGTCTTGAGAAAGAGAAAGATAGCTACCACTACAGAAATACAAAAAATTCAACTTACTTGGTTACATCAGGTGCCCAAGTTACCCAAACACAAATGACAATTGTACTCAGGTCTTCATTCTGAAAAGAAAAATAAACACACTACAAATTAGTGGCCTTCTCAGGTTAAAATAAGTAAAATAGTTAAAATAAGTGCTCTGCAGGAGTAGGGGCCGCATAAATATGATAAGGAAGAATGTTGATCAATGGAAGCCAGGGACCAGTAAACAAATATTAAATCTACTGTGGCCAAGAAAAAGAAAAACGTAACAATAGTCCAGTGACAACATTTCTTTTTTCTTTCACCCCAGAAATACTCAACACACAATTTTTATCAAAGAGTTAATGGGGGGGGGGGGGAGCAAGAGGGAGAGAAAAAAGAAGACTCTACGTTAGAAAGAGTAACGTAATACAATTGTTGATAGAGTGTATTGCATGGGATCTCCAAAAAACTTCGGCTGGTATTGGTAGCGTTCATATTTAGTTAAAGTAATAGCTCTTAAGACTGCATGTGGACCTCTACACAATTAGTGCTCTGATTGTAAATCACACAGATATATCTGGACTAGTGTTAAATTGGTTGTCTTAGGTGCTACAATCATAGAATCACAGAATCAGTTGGGTTGGAAGGGACCTCTGGAGATCATCTAGTCCAACCTCCCTGCTCAAGCAGGGTCACCTACAGCATGTTAGACAGGGTTGCATCCAGGCGGGCCTTGAAGATCTCCAGAGAAGGAGACTCCACAGCCCCTCTGGACAACCTGGTCCAGTGCTCCGTCACTCTCACAGGGAAGAAATTCACCCTCACGGTCAGGCGGAACTTCCTGTGCTTCAATTTCTGTCCATTGCCTCTTGTCCTGTCACATGGGACATTATTTATAAAACGGAGACCGCAAGGGGAATTTATTTTGAGTTCCCAAACTGGCCTACACCATCGAAAAAAGCAAGAAAGAGGATCCCTGGGACAAGATATACAACTATGCATCTGAAAGACGACAAGCATGAAAAGGCATTTGGATCACTGATTACTAATCTTACACTTTAGGGGGAAGAGAGATTTAGAGTGTGAGTTTTTATGCAATGCCTACTGAGGTTGTTTGGGATGGCATTAATAGGGCTGGAAGTTAATATCCAGCTCAAAAAATAGAGAATTCTAAGAACTGGCTATCCACTTCTGGCCTGGCACTCAGTAAAATATTCCCTGAGGAGTGAAGCGATCATAGATTTGTTTTGCCTTATAGCTATGAAAAAAACACAGTATACACCTCTTTCTGGAAAAAAAGCACTACAGAGGTTAACAGAGATTAATCATCTTTCTGCATTAGTTCAAACCTAGTTATAAATTCTATAGAAGAGATGTATAATATCAGCTATTCAAATCCTCCTATAAAATTTAATAAAGACATGTAGATTTTCTTAACCATACTTCTTGCACAGGATTGTGCAAAGCCATCTGTCCCCCATAGTGTCCGCTCTGTAACTGCAGCCTGCACAAGGATAAGCCAGGAACCATTCTTAAGCAGAGCAGCATTCCTGGGCATTTTGAGTGGCTCAAAGGAATTTACTTGAGCTGAGAATCTGGCCCACTATGCCAAATGCAGCATGTCTGGAAGAGTTCCTGCTGGCTGTTAGACAGTTTATTCAGAGCTGAAGGCTGCATCTAGCAAAATGCATTTTTAGTGCTTGAAGTCAGAAAAATTAATAATATTAAGAAAAAAAAACTTTCCTAAAAATGATAGGAAATATATTAAATCAATTATAATTTAGGTTTTTTGCTTAAAAGGAAGTTGCTTTTTTCTGCTTTTTAGTAACAATATTAAGCGGTCCAGTAATGTTTGGTACAGGCAGTTATTTGAAAATAAAAATGACAAGTCATTTTTATAAATGCATATTTATATATGCATATAAATTTGCATATAAATGCATATTTACTATGCAATCAAGATAATCTCCAAGGAAGACTGTTCTCATGTTAAATGTTACATTTGGTTCAAGCCTCTGTAAGCTGAAATTTTATTACTACATTCTTTAAAGACACCATAAGCTTTCTAATGGTTAGGACTGATTATGATCATGTTCAAGATGGGTGACACTTCCCATGACCTCCCCTGCAGCCTTTGAATGTCCTTTCAATCAGTCCTTCCACTGATTCTCTTACATATGCCAGTCCTGGACTTTGCATTGGGCTGACATTTGGGCTCACATCAGGCTTAAAGTTTGCACTGAAGCGGAGGGTCTTTTCATTTTTGGTCTTAAACGAGACATTTTGCTGCTGTACCACCTTAGGTAAAACACATCATTTTAAGGTGTGAGAAATACATACCCATCATATGGTAGGCTATCAACCACATATTTTACAAAACTATGTTAGTTGTAACATTTATTCCTCAGAATCAGTGTGTTGTTTAGGCCTTAAGTGACAAACATTTTGTAGTAGTAGCTTATCAATTTAATTGTAGCAAATAGACGTCCTGAAAAGCAGCCTACAGTTTTAAATAAAAATTTAAGTGTACACTTTAAGGATATTTTAAGCTTCAGGAATGTCCATTTAATTTTAAGAGAGCTGGGGGACTATTTATACACTCACTATTTCCACTCTCTTTTAGGAGTCCTTTACTATTACCAAAAGGGGACACCTGCTGAAAATAAAAATTAAGGAGAAAAATAACTACTGGCAGTTTCTGCTAAATTGTTTCTTGCAACTGCTGGAATCTAATCATGTGCTCATTTAATTCCTACAATATATGCTTTTTATATTCAGCACTGACATCTGCAAGGTTATTCATCTTGTTCTACTGCAAATTGCTCTGATTTAGATTCTCTTTACAAAGAAACTTTTCAGTGCAATGGGTAAAGGCTCTAGTTTGAAGTCCCAGTAAAAGACACTCTTCCTAGCCACCACACTCATCTGTTTTCTATAAAACTGGCACCTAAAATATTGCTTTGGCATTTGTGGTTATGTTTGTAATACCATTATTTCTATTTCTTGAGATAAGCAGAAAGTATCACCTCAAAAAAAGGAATTACTTACATACTATAAAAGAAATAAAAAAAGAGGTGGGGGGCTGGATGGACAAGGAAATGAAGAACAATCTCAGGGTACCTGCTGTAGATCCACGGAAAGACAAATTCCAATGTTTGTTCACTTGCTCTTCAGTAAATCGTGTTACACTAGCAAGAACTATCGCACATTTGCAAATACATAACAAAGAACCTAGTTTGTTGTTGGATAAAACTATTTTCTAAGCAGTTCAAACATCCTAATTCTCTGTGAGCAGATTCTTATTGCACAGTGCAAATTACTATCGGTGGATTTGGGTAATAAAAGGATAAAACTCTTACCATTCAGCATTCAATTTCATAAACATATACATTGCACAGTGCCTGGGAATCTTTAAAGCTGAGCTCAGACTTAAGTACCTTTATGAATTTGGGCCTTCATCAGAAAATAAACAGAACAGAGAAGGAGAAAGGAAGTGAAATAGTTACACAGGGAAATTAAAGTGTTTGAGGATTTTTTTTTCACTCTTCAAATAAAGCAGACAAGAATGTGAGAACTCTTGATTTGTTTGCTTCTTTGGTAATTCTTTCATGATCAGTTGCACACTAGAAATGAATATTATGAAAGTCAAAGTCAGTGCTAGGATATTATCCCATTGAAGATAATAAGTTTTCTTGGCTTACCGAAATTCAGAATGCTCTTAAGCAGTCTGACTGAATGACCTGTATGACTACAGTTCACTAAGGTAACCAGAAAGAAAAAAGTCAAATTTCTTATTATATTTCGAGTCTCCCCAATTTGCACCAAGTGTTTCATGAAAGAAAAGAGGCCAAATTTAAAATATGAGGAGGCACCTGCATCTTGAATAGAACTGAGATGTTGGGGTCCAAAATTCAGACTGCCCCTCGCAGATCCCACTCATCTGCAGTTCTCAGGAGCCTTGCTTTTTACTCTGAAGTTTCCCAGATGCCTTAATATGCATCTCCAGATGTGTCCAATTCTGCCTCGTCTGTGTCAGGCTGAGAACCTCAGGACTTGGTTCATGTATAATCCTAACCAGCCCTAAATGGGGTTTTCCTGTAGCTTACAAGATCAACTGGGTCAACGCCTTTGAAGCTCTCCGAACACACAGATCACCTACTAGAGCTGGTCTCCACACACAGGCATCATTTTATTTTAATCACAGTTAGTAGAAAAGGTAATAGCACTGCAGTCCCCTACCTTTTCTATTAAGGCTGGAAAGTCTCAGCCCAAAATGAGACATCAGATCCCATTTCCCCCTCTTCTGTGGGAATTTCAACTCTTGACACTGGTCCTCTGAGACAACGTCCTGACAGGCGCCTCTGCGAGGCGGGAGGGATTCTGCGTGCTGGCCTCAGATCCAGGCAGCTCACAAACTAGGTATGACTCAATCACAGCCATGGCAAATTCACAATTTATTGTGGTCTGTATGGACATATTCGTATACACATATTCACATATACTTATATATAAATATGTATATGTATATGCAACACATATTAAATATGAGGGAGAGGAAAAGAAAAGACTGAAAAGTGACCTTTTTTGGAATGAGCAGAAAGGCATCTTAGTGAACAAGGTTAAAAAGGCATTTGAAAAAAAAGTAAGAGGGATTAAGAATTGCTTACTGCTGTAAACAGTACTTACACACTGGCTCTAAAGACATGGTTCTTGTTAGTCCCAGCAAAACATAAGATACATACAAAGAATAAAATATAACGTAGAGCACTGAAGTGATTAAAACCAGTGACACCAAGCATGCACTGAGTCAATACAATGCTACCATTAATGAACATGTTGCAAGTGGCTTCTGTTGACACCAAAGGAGGAAGAGTACAATTTTGATCTTACTGATGGCTTCTCTATGCAGATCTAGTGACAAAAAGGCTTTTAAAGTGCAAACCCCTTTTAAAGTACATTTATTCTGTCACAGGTATATAAAAACCTCTGAAGGTACTTAAAAAGCAAGGTCCCAACCCTTTCTCCCCCTTCCCAATTAATTTTATGTTTATTTAACATATTTTAATTTAAAACCTGAAAGAAAGAGTATTTTCTCTATACAGAGCAGATTCACATTTATTCTGATCCAGAGCATATACACCTGGAATATATCATTCACTCATGATTTTTCTGTTGTTGTACTGCACTACAGGGCTGAAGAGCTGACAGATAACACAAGCCATAGTAGGAGATTCAAACAAGGTATAAACTTTAACACAACTCTTAATCCAGCTTTGAAAGCAGATCAGTGCTGGGAAGCATTAAAATTCTAAGACAATCTTAATTAAAAAAGAAATTAAGAGCATGAAATATCTTTTTCCCCCTGTCAAACAGTGGTTCAGTAGAGTAAGTCCTCTGAAAAATTTGCTGAATATTTTTAAAAGATGTATAGCAAAGTGGTAGTATACAATGGAAGAGGAATTAGTTATCATTTCAGATGAGGTGTGTTGAAGGAACTAGGACTGACGCAGTTGGCAGCCTTGGAGTTTGGCTTCTTATTACTACCATCTGTGACAGCTACAGTATCCATTACAAAGAGAAAAAAAAAAATAGGAGTGCTTTCTTGTGTACGTGATCCCGTTTACGTGCAGCCCTTCAATATCTGCAGCAGCGACTGGAAGTGCGCTCATTCTCCACTAAACATAGTGCGAGATTCCGGTGGCCAGATAACCATTCTGTTTATCAGCTTGTAAACAAAATTCGGTGATAAAAATGTGCTTTTCTTCTTTTCCATAAATCTTTCCTCATTTTTTTTCCTAACTGTCATGATGCTGATGAAAAACAATCTCTTTGCCTTTTTGAACCTGATGTCTCTTA
This sequence comes from Rhea pennata, assembly GCF_028389875.1. Classification (NCBI taxonomy): domain Eukaryota; kingdom Metazoa; phylum Chordata; class Aves; order Rheiformes; family Rheidae; genus Rhea; species Rhea pennata. The sequence goes on from NC_084663.1 coordinate 115,154,035, forward strand.
CAACAGCAATCTTATAAAACCTAAGAGAGTATTAGTGCTTTAAGGTTTCTCGGGGTTGTTTTTTTTTTCTTTCTTTTTTTAATAATAAAGCAATCATGCCACCTGAAAATAAGTGAAGAAAAACTGTTGAGTCTAATATGTGCAACAGTTGGCTTCCAAAGTGGTTGGAAGCAGCCTGAATTATTTCAGGGAATTTAAGTGGACTGTAACCAACTGGAAGCTTAATATTCCAAAAAATACTGCTGATACTGTATTTTAGATCCTTTCACTGAGTTTGTAAGAAGATGACATCATTTGAAAACTTACTGGGATAAGTGTTGAATTGTAGTTTATACACACATTTCAAACCAGTATGAAGCACAGAAAAAATATATTTAGATGGATATAGTATACAGAGTGCAAACTCTGCCCTGCTTATTGATATTGGAAATACGTTTTCTTTCTTTTCAGTCTTCAAAAATGTTAGGTTCACCTCTCAAAAATTCGATCCTTGGGTCACATAAAATTCACCAATAACAAAATAGAGAACAGCCAAGAAAAGGCTAGGCAAATGAGGAACGAGTGCTGCTTGTCACATTAGCATGCTTGCTTTGCTACGACAGTGTTACCTACCCTTTCTTTCTCACTCATCATGTTCTGTTGTAACCTAGATGGCAAATGTTTTTGTAAGTGCTCATGCAGACTGTGTAGCAATAAGTTATCATTCCACGAAGTAGGGGTGCTTAGATGCTTTTTTAACGTAAGAAAATACCAATATCCCTAGAGAGTTACTCAAAGAGTTCTGGAATGAAGGGAAAAGGGGGGAAATATTTTTATTTGAATTCCAATCCCAGCTAGCAGAGAGAATCTAATTTGTGAGAGCTAACATTTGTAATATATTTCCCGTTATGAAACACAGTCCGTACTGGGACATCACTGCTGCCGGTCACACTCAGATCACCTCTCCAACAGCAGACACCACTCAGGGGAGGGAACAAGAAGTGCTGATCAGGGACATGTCCCAAAACATTACAACAGAAATCTGAATGATCCTTTTGGTAAACATAAATTACACACTAGCCCGAAGTTTCATTTTGAAAGCTGAACTCGGAACTATTTTCCTTTCTTGGAAAATAAGCCCCCTAGGTGAGGGTCACATCATTTTAAGACTGAAGAAATCTCTCCTCATTTACACTTTTTGATGAAGTGTAATAAACAGTACAAGGGTATTTTTATTTTTCTCCATGTGGCTGCATATCTTTCCATGTGCAGCATTCTTTTTCCACCAAGACACGTGATCTCTCTACCTAGGTATACTTGACATCTTTAAAAGAAATTTGCTAAATCACAACAAACAAACAAACAAACTTTAAAGTACAAGTATAAATTTAGATGCTAGATATGAAGTCGTTTTAATAACTCCAGTCAGTCTGAAATTGTTATAACCATTATAATGGCAGGTTAGATAAATACAAGAAAAGAATTTCAATTTTCACTTCTACATTATATTTTTAATTTGGGTAGCAATTCTGTTCCACAATCTGTCTTCAAACAATTTTTGTAATCAAATTTCTGTAAGAGGGAGTACTGTCTGCCACTGAGTGTTTGGTCTCCAACGCAGGCATCCTTTTTTTTAATCACAGTTAGCAGAAAAGATAATGGCATTGGAGTCCCTTACGTCCCTTGAAACAAAACTTGCTGTTACGTGAGCCTGAGACATAAATATCTATTTTAAATGTGTCTGGATCTTCAGAACTCAAGTATAGTGACTGACATTGCAAATATCATATAACTTCAGATTTACTGTCTGTTATCCTAAGATTTTCACATGATATAAAAATATATATTTTTTGATTTTATATTCTCAGAATTTCTGATTTTTATAACAACCTTTAAGCTCCAAATTACAAGGGTCACTTGATTTTTATCAGCATTTTCCTGGCATAACTATTTTGAAGTTTGTCATGACTGTAACACTCTTCTTAGAGTATGTGCTAGCATCTGTTTAATAAGGAAATAAGTCCTATCAGGCAAATAGAGAGTTTTATTCTGACTTGACTGCTTTTTAAAATTTTATTTATGGCAACTTGTGTCTCACTATTTTGGGTCATAAGCATTTGACAAATCTCAGTCTTTGCCTAACTTAAGGAAATGAAAAAGGTAATATTTTTTTCTTTTGGAGTAACAAATGTTCAGACTGTGCTTTAAATTTAGTACAGCAACCATGCTTTCAGCCTGCTTCATTAGCCTTGAACAAGGAGGGGGGGAAATACCCAGAAATGTACATTTCATTAATAGGTGTGGTGATCTCCGGGAGGAAAAATGAAAGAACAGAAACATTTCCAGCTCTGCAAATCAGCCTGACAGAAGCAGATGGAATCATGTCCTACCTCTGATAAAACTATTATCTCCATTGTCAGGGCATTTCAGGACAGTTGAATAGTTGAATATTATTTTTCTGGAATATCTGATGAGGTGTTTACAAGGGAAAATTAGAAGCACCTTGCATTGCTGCACTAGCCGCGAGCATTTATACAGATCCAGTAGCAAACATTTGGCAAGAGTTTGCCCAATGAGTGATATTATGGGAAACTCTGATCTCATCTTATGGTGGGAGGCTGAACAGATATCCAAGATAAAAGCTGTAATAATGATGGCAGGCTTTGTTAATGGTATTCTCCGTGAACTCTACTGAAATAATGGCCAATCACAAGAGAGTTGACACTGTTCCTCAGAAAGCATCCATCTGAAATATCAAGCTTTGCAGCTAAACTTTTCCTGCTAATCAAATAAACTGCAGAATTATTAAGGCAAAGAGGAACATCAAAATGAATTATTATGGCAGAGAGGAACATCAAAATGAAGTTTCGAAGTAGCTGCTCAGGTCTGTAACTCTGGACAAGGAGAAACCATAAAATTGTGATTTCTGAAAGTCTCCTTACAGAATTCAGCTAGTAAAATCTTTTCTTCTTCTTCCTTCATTTGCTAGGGTGGCAGTGATTTGTATGGGACATGTAGTGGATGAAAACTACCATTTTTACTGGCAGTTCAAATCTGCCCTTAATGAGCAGCATGGACTCTCTGCCCTTATCTCTACATTTTTTTCTGTTTGCTGTGTTTTCCTTTGCTTATTCCAAAGTTGTCCAAATGCATCTGATAATTGCCAGAAATCAGACTACCTTTAGGTAAAATTTACAGTTTACTTTCACTAAGGATCTATTTCATATTATTTGGAACTTTGTAGCAATGCAAAAACTTCATATCTATGGACACAAAAATCTGTGTTTTCTATATGAAGAAGACTGTCCTCCTTTTCAGAAGAAATCTCAGAAAGGATGCTACATACTTTTCTGAGTTCACTGTTTATCAACCTTAATAACTTAAATCCCAATGGTTATTTCAGTTTTCTATATTTCCATACTCACAATTTGCATTTCAGAAGTCTTTTATTCCTTTAAAGTTTTTAGTTTTCTTCATCACAACAAGTCCTGCAGTAACCCATGGCCATCTTCCCTTTCCCCTCTCTGAAGGCAGCTACAGACCTGAAAAATTACCCACCTCTTTATTGAAACTTCTTGTAGCTAGAGGTGGGGAAGTACAGGCACACATGGGCTTCCTGAGGACAAGTAGAAAAAGGGGGATTAAACACCTCTAGAAGCTCCTGAAGGAAGCAAGCTCTGCCTTTAACTACTTGTATTTTTCTTAAGTAACTACAACAGTGCTGCTGAATTACAGGTTTTAGGCAGGGAGCAAAGGTGATGGATTTTTTTTAAACACATAACAAAAAGTTGCAAGAATGAAATGTCATGCAACAATGTACAATAGGACTGTTTGCCTGATTGACTGTAATTGTAATAATGCAAAACATCAATGTAGTAATAACTATCTAAAGAAAAAACACCCATACATACAAAGACCATTATTCTTTATCCTTAAAACTTGACGATCCTCCATTTTCTTCTTTGTCTGTATTTCACAGAATATCTTTGCTTATCTACATTTTCTAAATCTGAAGTCTGGGTAGTCAAACTGCACTTCAAGTAGCAAAAGAGAATATTGGATGTTCACAGCTAGACTGCACAACCAGCCTCAAATATCCACATTTGAAATATTGAGTCTGCTCATTAGACTAGACATTGCCTAAAGAAATTCTCCTTCCTCCCCTTCCCCATTTCCCTCAAAAAAAAAGAGAAATGCTACAAAGGCCACAAGGAAACACGTAAAGAACCTAAGGATTACGTTGGTTTACAGGAAGTAATCCTATTTTTGAAAAAGGCTATTTTGCATAAATTTTTGTGGACAATTTGGACTTAATTCTACTTATCAGGCTAAGAGTTATCTCTCTCCAAATATTCTTCACAGAAGCTTTAAATAGTTCTTAAAAAGTGTGTAGCTCTCATATTGGCATTCTGGACAAGTACAAGTTTCATCAGCTTAGAGGTATAATAAGCTTCATTTGAGAGTTTATCAATTTTTTGTGCTTTTTGTCAGGGGGTTCTTTCTTTTTTTCTATAACTGTGAATTTTCTTTTTCTCTTTTAAGAAAGAGAACATCCATACAGAGAAGTAGTAAATAAATAAATTGTGGGAAAGATTTCACCATAAAGTGTGAGAGCTTGGAAACAACCAGACTTCTCCAAACATTACTGACAAAAATGAAGCTAGTCATGGGACCCTCTTTCTGCACATTTGTGACTCTCCCAAAAATTTTTCATAAACTCATGCATTTTCCCATTCTGTTTCCATTCTGTGGTTTCTGCAACCTCCCCCGCCCTTATTTCTGTACAGGAAACAAGGAAGAGTTGTGTCAGTCCCTCTGAACTTTAGAGGTATTTCTCATTTTCTCCACTGAGTAGGCATCTGTTAATGCCGTCAGCAACCCCACCCATTAGTTAGCTGACCCGTACACGTGAGAAGTAAATAGGAACCACCACCGAGAAGAGTAGGTGGGGAAATGCAGAGCTGTCCTGTCACTATCCTTTCAAGCAATCCCGCTAAATATGCACTCAAAATAAACATGTAATGGTGGACTAGTTAGATATATAAATGCCAGCGTCCCTTTTGTCAGCCACAGACTCCTACACATGAGTGTGTTAATTACAGGGCATTTGTTTATGCTGATAACTATTCCATCATACACATTTCTTCCCTCTTACAAATAGGCTATCTTAGCCCCAGAAAAGGACTTATTCTCAGAAAAGTAATTAAATTACATGTTTTCCCAACCCAAGTATACAGCAATCTAATTTACTACCATAAGGGGTCTTCTATTAATAAATTAATGTGGGGATTTTACTTTTCTTAAGGAGGAGTCTTAGTATACTACACAAATAAAAGTATCTGTGCTGGTACTCAAACATGCAGCTATGCAGACAGGTCTTGCAGCAGAGTCATAATCTAGCTTTGAAAATATGTGCTTATTATCCCTTTAAAACATTATAAGGGATCAATTTACCACTTTAATCACACGTTGTGTAGGAAAAGTCTATAAATTTGAAACTGGGAAACTAGATGCTTATTTATCTTGATTATAAAATAACAAAAACATCTTTACAACTGGGAGAGGTTCAAGTTGACAGATTGCAGTTCAGAGCTCCTATTATTTTAATATAAAGGGTATATGAAAAAAATACTGGGAACTGATCATTCAGACGTTTTAATAACCTACTGAGCAAAGTCTGTGAAATTAGTGTTGTCAAAAATCAGCACAGTATTCTAGCAATGCTCAGTGAGCAAAAATTGCAGAAGTTATCACTCTTAGGTAACTACTATTTAAATTTCATGCCTTTTTTCATTTCTTGCTGTTTTAAGACAAAAATACAAAGAAATACTGTCTAGAGTTTCTTCTACCTTTTTCCTTTATTTGATAAATCCTTCTTTTGGATAAGTACACATCCAACTAACTCTCTGCCCTTGCATACAAGTATATGTTCTATGTTGCCTCTTTGATTTCCTACATATTCAGCTTCTTTGGAAGGAAAATCAGACATGCAAATGAGTCACAAAAACAATGCAATTTACTCCATTTATACACAATATCCACTCATGTGTTACACCTTCATAAAGTACACAATTCAAATGTACCCTTCAGTCAATAAACGACAGAATACCATTAACTCAAGTAACACCAAAAAAAAGGTTTGCTACATATGTATGCATTGTAAATCCAGGGTACCTGGTATTTTGTTGCCTAAACCATGGGTTTCCCTTGGGTGCCACTGAAATGAGAAACAGGTAACCAGGCTGGTTTGACCCATACAGTACATTGAAATTGTAGATTTAGCCAAGAAAAGCAGAGTCTGACGTGAAACTAACTTATTCCAGTCCCTCTGCCTGTACAGCCACCAGAGTCCCTTTGGACTGCAGGACTTAAGCCAGCTTTAATGGATGCCAGTCAGACTTGGACACCTATCAAAGGTTTGACCCAAAACTACAAGTTCAGTTCACACAGATTATTAAAAAACAGAAACATTACAGACATTAAAACAGTGCAGAATCCCCTTCTAAAGGCTTTTGCAGGCAATAGGCTTTTTTGTTTTTCCTCTTCTCCCCACAGATTTATAATTTAAATACAGAAGGAAACAGAAGCCTGGAGCATCCAGATTTTCTGTTAAGTAAAACAGAACCTCTTTCAGTTTCTCGTTAACTACTAGGTCATAAGGCCAATCCCCAACAGTGTCCATAAAGAGTCAGCAACAGTGTCCATTACTGACTTAGGACAGAAAAGGTAGGGTTTTTCAACCTAGAAAAGGTGCAGTGGATTTTAGAAGGCTTAAAAAGAAAATTTCAAAGATTGAAAAAATTGATGGGATTTACTAGCATATCAGAGCAAAAAAAAAAAAAAATAGAGTGTTGTCATCAAGGGAAAAAAAGAGGTGGAGTACTAAGGCATTTGTGTATCATGCAGTGATTACACCTCAGGAAGCATTATCTTGGTTGGTCTGGGCCATCCCACTTCCGATTGCCACTTCCTCTGCAACCTCCCATCCTTTCCCTGCTGTTTTATGTGGAATGTACTAGCTCCTGTGCTTTCCTTATTTAATTCTCCCTTAAGGCACCAGCAGTGATTAAAGTAAACAGTGTTCTATTATTTCTAATGCAAATGCATGCCAGAGAAAAGGCCCATATCTTGGCTTCCCTCACAAGAACTGCTCCGTGCCAGACTGCTCATACAAAGAAACTTCAAACAATATTTTGGTAATGCCTGACATTTCCCTCATTTTGAGACAATTTCTGGCTATTAAAACATGGAAACCCTGGACAAACAAGCATCTCTGAAGCTTCACTCCAGTGTATGCAGTGTGCGCTCTGCTTTTAAGGTACAGGTAAGTGAAAAAGTGCATCTCAAGTACTGTCCTAGAGATTCAGTTAAGAAAAAACCCTCAAGGAAGACTGTTGCAGTTGGATGCAATTTCAAGCAGGCCTGGGCCTATACCAAAATGTGCTGGGGTAGAGTATGCCAGCAAGCTGAAGGTAGTGTTCAGTTAGTTTTTTTGTCCTCTCCCACATTTTGTACCCATGTGGAATTTGGCTGGATCTACCTGAACACTTTTGTCATCAGCTAGTTGTGCCCCACTGCTTCTCAGATGAGTTCCAACAAAACCTAAGCTGATTTAAAAATGATTTTTGGTTTTATACTGATATTGACACTCCTTACTTCCTTTGTAATATGGCACAAACACCAATTACAAAACTAAACATCAGTACAGAGAGTCCACAGGAGGTTTTTATGTTTGTTTTGGTCATTTGCTTCTACAAGAGCCCTGTAGGATAAAGACACAGTTCTAAGAAAAACATTCTGGGTGTGTTATGGAATGCGCTTAAACATGGGAACAAATATAATAATTCTTTACAGTGCTGCTAAAATTGCTTTGATACTTCTTGTTGCTCGGGCTGCATCTACCACATCTTGAAAATATAATCATTCCTGAAGATAATGGAATCTGCTGCAGTGATAAGGTCATTTCCACTCTGAACTCACAAATCATTCCCATACACACTCCATATTTCAAAGTGACATATAGCATATGCAAATATCTTGTGGTATGCTATTTTCTCACATTATGCTTCTATGTCTAAAGTGAACACTGTTCACTATATTCTAAGAATTTTTATTTCTAGATATGTGCTATATTATCTCGGACAAAAACATATTATGTGAAAAGTACCACAAAATTTTAATATAAAGTGTTTTTTTTTAAATGCTTAATGCTGAGAAAATTAATAGGCAGTTCTTAATAAATCCCACTATGTATATCTTCTATATGGCTGTAACATGGCATTTGATCTGAATAGGATTAATTTAGTCTTGCTCATCTTCCAGTGGTTCATGGGAAAACATAGAATCATCTACTTCATAGTCCAAAATATAAACCAAATGCATCAGTAATCCTTTCGTTAAAAGTGCAAGCTCTCAGGTGACATCAGACACTGAGATGGTAGGGTATTCAGTGTGCAAAAACTTTCTTGGAGAGGATGGCTAAGGCCCCAGTATTTTTTTTTTACTTGGGGTGGTTCTATCCCCACTGCAAGCCTGGATAGAACCAAATGAAATATAAAGTTTGGTCTGTTCAGATCCTATGGTAGAGTAAAGGTCTTTAGTAATTCATTTTCCCAGTCAAGTCTACAAGTCAACTGCAAACGAAAAATGTCAGTGGCTTGGGGATTCAATACAAGATGAAAGATCAGAAGAAAGAAGACCTGCACTTATTTTACCTTCTATTCTATCTCCCAAGTCTGTTGTACATGTACACAGAGATCAAAAAGCCATCTTGCTTTTGTTTCTATGGCATACATTACCAGTATCATGTAGTGATTTTTAACTGAGATATGAAAAACAGCTTTTCTTCTTTAAATGATGCAGCATTGAAGTTATGTGCAATAAACGCATAGTATCATGCCCAAAGATTTGAAAGCGGATCAAATATAAAACATGGTGATTTTAGATGTTGCTCTTTTAATTAGACACAAAGACTTGCATTGTTTTAAGAAACTGAGCTTACCTTATTCCTGCGTTAGTTGACCTGGGTCTGAAATGTTATCAGAGAGCTTCTGTTTTAAAAAGAAGTTTTCACATAGTACTGCATCCTTCCAAACAGGATTGCCATAAAGAAAAGAAATTTATCTCAAAAGGGATAGGGAAGAAGGGAGGGGAAAGCCTTTTTTGTTTGGATCAGAGTGCACTTGCCTGGCTTTAAACAGCTTAACTTTGATCCAGCCTTCAAAACCCCAGTGCATTTGCTTTTACAATGTCTTTATTTCTCATCTTTAATTCTAGTTTGCAGTCAGGGCACCATGTCAAGTCAAGGAGAGCTCAGCACACAATTTCAGTGTTTGGTCTTGGAAGCTCGGACCTTCATCTCTCAGACAGCAACCTACTGGAAAAAGTCTACTGAATTTTGAGCTGATCATTTGTAACATAACTAGAAAAACAAACACTCTGGCAGATACCATGAGAAGGAGACTCTACTGGTATAAAAGAAACAGCATAGTGCATGGGAATTTGATCACACAGATACTGCAAATTAATGAGCCAGAAAAGGCATCACATGGTCGTACTTCTTGGGCTTTCTTGCACAGAGGAAGAATCCACTGTCACGATGCACCTTGAGGAATGGCTTACAAAAATATAAGTAGGTTTAAACTACCTGAAAAGAACTTTGGGTTCATTACTGTGCATTTGCCAATTGGATATCAAAACTGCATTCAAAATGTGTCCGTAGAAACTGGGAAATCTTATACACTTCCTGGCAGCAATGTCATCCTTTCTCTTGCTCATGAATAGATTCCTCCAAATCCGGACATCATGACTGTAAAGCTGGTGTGACCCTTTAATATTAATGCCAGGAAATATCACTGTGTCAGAGAATTCCTCTGTTTGTCGGCTTGTTTGTTTTTGCTCGAGTGCTGGATTCTCAGCCCAGCTTTAGAGCCCCCAAACAAACAAGAGAAAACAAAAAACCCTAATCTGCAAGAATAATTCCTCCTCGTCTGTTTATACAGAATACCAATTTCCAACACATGGGTTTTTAGTTAGTTGAAAATTAAAATCAGCTCTTTCTTTTCTTTTTTCTTTTTAAATCTGAGCAATGACTTGACTAACCTTTCTTAGTTTGTACCACTAGTATTACCTCTTGTGGCACTTATGGCTGCAATATAACAATTTATAAGCCAATGAAAGAAACAGAAGGCTTAAAAACTTCCTTGAAAAGAACAGTTTGCAATGAAAAAGCTTATTCCTAGATCAAAATGGAAGCCCTTTCTGCTCAATACTCAGGACTCTCCTCAGGACAAATACAGTCAAGAAGCAAACATGTAGACTGCCAGATATTGTGAGGAACTTGAAAGACTGACACAGCCAGTGGGTTTCTTGGCTTTAGCAGGGTGACCTGAGCCAGCTAACAGCTCTGCAGCCCCTGAGCGCTCTGGCTTCTCCCTCAGATCCAGCTTTTAAGCAAATAACCTTTAGGACACTGCTTGCATGAGCAGGGCAGCAATCTGGCAGACTGCTATCAGTGCAAATGGATTTTATGAGATTTTTAATAATTGGATCATAAAAAGTAAGTTAGTCATTTACTTAAATGAGGCTATTCCCATATACCATTTATGCATATTTTATTGCAAAGAAGAAAAGGAGAAGGGGTGTGTGTGTGTGTGGTGTGTTAAAATCGTTATATAAATAAATCCAATGACAGCTCAGGCTTAAGGTTTATGTAACATGCAAATTATACATGACTTGGACAGGCAAAATTTTGTTCTCTGAACTCCTGACCTCCTCCCTCTCGGGAAAGTGAAAAAAAAGGAAGACATTTGCATATTACATCAGAATAACAGTTGTCTTGGAGGACAATTTCATTTCTAATTTTTACTCTGTGATTGAGAGAACAGAGAGACATTTAATAACTCTGATTAAAAGTCTTATATGTGCATTTTACATATTTATCCACAATTTATACATACATCACCTTTACAGCTTATTCAGACTGCAATAGGAAGTCTACTTAGAAGATGGTACTGTCTGACGTACCATCACAGAGAATCTCTCAGTCAGCTCTACTAATAATTTAATCAGCTGTTCTTTTAACTATATTATTTAGATATAATCTAGAACCACTCTTTAATTTAGTGGCATTCAAGAGACGTGCTAGGGCAAATCATCTGCCTACCACAGTCTATAGAACTGTAGTTACTGCACTGGGCACTAAAGGAAACACTAACAACCACACGACAACATCTCATATTGAAGAAAGTAACATTAAGACCCACAATAACTCTTCTTATTTCTGTTGATTTTAGTGTTTTAAAGAGAAAATAACACAAACTTTTTCTCAATGCTAGGGCCCTCTGTTCACTTGCAGAGTGAAAAGATTTCTAAGTTTTCGATGTAGGTCAAGCTAACTCTTAATAGTGTGTTCAAGCAAGATACAGACATTAAGCCTCTCTTTAAAACATTCTCACTCTTAAGCCAAGAGTCCTGGCTCAGCGCTGTCATTACAAATTTCAAGCTCCAAAATTAGTAAGTGGTAGAGGTGAAAAAGGATGGAAACATAACACACCCATGATTATTCATTGAGTGAAATCTAACATTGGAAGAGAAAACTAGCAAGTATTTTATACTTAGAGCTGACTCGGCAGCTTCTATAAAATGCATAGAAAGGGTCATTTTCATCAGATGCAAAGCAAGTATAACATCGACTCTTAAGCAAAGACGCTTCCTCTTGAATCTGCCTGGAGAGCTGGTGACTTCAGGTGACAAGGGACTCCTACCATGGCTCTGCAGGGCAGCAGGAGGACTAAGAGCCACACATCAGATGTACAAATACACTGTTTATTTGCTCTAGTGTCTGACACACACCAAGGCTACTAATTCACTGTAACAGTAAAAATTCTCTTAGCAAAATGTTGCTTCCTACCATTGACATGTTTTACTATTTCCTCAGTTCTTCAATAATAGAAGAGGATCATTCAAACAGAAGGAAAATGATAGTCTTTCCTTTATATATAAAACCATATATTTGGGAAAAAGCTGATAGGTGTGTAGAGGCCCTTTTCTAATCCAAAAATGAGATTTCCTAATTTGAAGTCCTTTCTTCTACCACAATAAACAACAGGCTTCATTAAAGCAACAAGGGAGATCTGTTGATTTTGTACTTTCCTCACTTGCTGCTTGGCTGGATTCCTTTGCCTTTATCACAAGTAGTAATTCCCTCCCTCTTCAGCCAGTGAGTTTCCACATTACTACTGTAGGACTTGAGTGCTATTCAGCACGGAACTAGCATCAGTTTACTCAGCTTAAAATAATATTTTCCTAGAGTTCAATAATTGTAGTCAAAGGATGTTTTGTTTGTATTTCAGGTAGTAAAGTACTAATTTTTCCTCTTTATATTTGAAGGGAATTTTAAAAACCCCCGTTTAGAACAAGCTAAGTCTATGTTGCGCAAAAGATCTAAAGTCTGCTGAAAGAAATCCAAACAAAAAAAACCATCCAAAATCTTCAAGACTCCATGGCACACCTACGCTGTCAGCTTAGATCAGAGCAGAGAACAGGAGATGGCCTATAAAGAAACTGTTGTATGGGCAGCAGTAGTATGTACTTATTACAATTATCTACCTATGAAGGATTTGATTGTTCTCTTAATTTTTTTAATCAAGCTTTGTCTCAGAGAGCTATGGGCAAATATCCTGGCTACACCCTTCCTTTCAAGTGCATCCTTCACTTGATTCCCAAATATAATACATTATTTTTTATAGATGCTTTGTGCTTTTTTTATGAGATCACCTTCTCTTCTTCTCCTTTGCTAACCCCAATGCTTTGAATTGAATTAGACTGCTTTTTGAAGCTACTAGATTGATTTCTGTTACCATTTTTATAAGAAAATTCTCAGGACTTCTAAGCATAAGCACTAGCTACTAATTAGAGTTTCCTCCAAGCATTTTTCATAAGGCAAATGTGGGAGAAAAAAAACATTATGAGAAAGATCTACATTCCTCAGTGCTAAGTATGAAGGTGTCTTTACCACCATGGCTTCTTTTGTTGTTTTCTATTTGTTTGAAACCGATTTTCAATCTCTTTACAAATATTCTGTAAATCACAGGTTAGATTTTCTATGGGACTTCCAAAATACTATATATATTCATTTGAAAACAGTAGTTTCCTCAAAGAGCAAATGTATGTTCAGCTATGACAATTCAACTTACTCTATCTTTAGCTATAGGAGCAGAGAAAGCAGTGATCACTTTTTAAAAGGGTGGCCTTTAGAAGTGCTCAAGCAGAGAGCCCATTAAGGACCATATGATGTATTCATGATTACAGCAGACTGTAAACCTAGGCTTATCGACCATCATTGCTCAGGTCAGAACACGCAGTTAAGCACTCCTCAGTTTTGCTGCTATCTGCAGCTTTGATTTAAATTAGGTTAAGCATTATGCTTTTAGTGTCAACAGCAAGAAGCCTTAATTAAGATATAACAATACTTTTAATGATCTTTGGAAGCTTTACAATGACAGCTGCATGTAATTTCTTAACACTTATGGTTTTAATTGATATTCTTTGTAAAGTTTGCAATGGAAGTAATAATGAATTCAGAAAAGTTCAGCTGCAGTACAACTAACATGGACCAGGCTCCCTGCCTGATAAACAGATTGTGCCTGGGTACTGCTATTACTCACTTAACACGGCTTTGTCTAAAAGCCTCCCCTCAGCCCTTCCAAGCACAGAGACCTTCCAGCAGTGTGAAAGAGGATGTTATTGTACTTTCTCATTTAAGCATGTGCTTAATTTCATCCTAGTCAGCAAAATACTTATGCACATACTGTTTTTTTCTTTCTTTTTTTTTTTTTTTTTTAAAGGTGGTCTCTCTGGCTTTAACTTGCAATCAGCGCTCAGTTTATTTTTCAGAAAGGAAAGAGATTTACATATATCCTTACATCCCTCAGTTTTTAGCCAAATCAGAAACCATTTTTTTTATTTTTGAGATCATTATTATTTTATACAGTACAAATTTTAGATGTGAATACAGCATGATATCCATACAGCTCTATCCTGAAAATGAAGAAAAGGCACATGAGCTATTCTTTTTGAGCAGGAAGATTTGCAGAAGGAAATTATAGCTTTTGCTAGACCAGTTGGCATAGCTGGAAGAAAAAAAAAAAGAAGAAAAAAGAAAAGAACAAGCTTTTCAGCATGCAAATCCTTCTGAAATAGGAGCAGGAATCTTGCAAAGTAAAAGGAATTGTACGGTTGAATTTCTTTAAGTTAAGCATTTAGACTCTCTGAAAGATCATGTTGGGATCATGAAAGATCACTCTGGGAGCTCAAGGACACTCACTACATTTGGGGTTTCTGCGAGTGCAGCAAGGCCCGCAGTCCTTCTCCTGCACTCTGGGAACAGGTCCTGCAGTTGGCAGCCGGCTGCCGAGATGATCGCTTGGAAAACACAAGGAAGTACTGACGCCTTGTGCTGCCCAGGGGCTAGGCTTTTTTAAAGAATGCTTGCCTCCCTGCACAACTGGAAACAAGTTTCTGTTTTGCTGGGCTTTTTCTTGGTCAGCTTTTTTTTTTTTTTTTTTCAGTTGAGGGCTACTTTTTATGCTTTGTCTCGTGCATTTTTTAACAACTTTACAAAGCTATATGTGGGGCCTGCCCTTGTACACATGATAGGTCCCCTCCACCTCCCCGAGAAAACAAGCGCGAGTCCTCAGGCTTCCCCAACAGAGGCAAGCTATCCATACGGAGCAAAGATTGTAGGGAGCTGTTGCTAATTTCATGCATCTGAAACTAACTCTTATCTGATTCAGCTAAAGTAAACCAAGGTGCAAACGGACAGTAGGAAAGAGCCTTGTTTTCATTGGAGCAGGAATAAGCTGGAGTATTTTTTTGTTCCTGCATAAAGCAAACACAGCTATTGATTGAGCTCAGCTCACTCAGATGATTCAAATTAAGACCAGGCTTTCAGGTCTTGATGTTCATATCATAGTTACAGAAATACAGGCAGAAACTATTCTGAGAGCTTAGGTGTAATGCTACTTATGTTACTTGCAAGTATGCATTCATGGCAGCTCTGCCTGTTGTAAGAAGAGTGCTCTCAAATATCTCAAAGACATCGTTTTAAAGACACAAATATAAGTTGTTAGTCCTCTTTTTGTTTACAAGAGGGCAAACAGGGACAAGCAGTTAGGTGGTGTGTCTGGAGACCAGGATATGGGACACAGAGAAGCCAAGACAAAGAGCCAGCAAGAGCAGGAAACTGAAACGAGGGGTTATTCAGGGGCTCTGTATCCCTCAAGCACATTTTCCTCCTACCTGAAATAAGACTGAGGACTCCTGAATATCAGCATGACTCTACTATTAGCATGTACTTATGAAGCTCCCTGAGGAAAGGCACAGTTTATTTCCCCTTTAAGGTCTGTGTTCATGTCTGTGTTAAACAGCAAAGACAAAGAGTTTCCTACCCTAGACCCAGAAAACACATGCCTTAACACACATGCTTTCAATTAGCTTATGAAAAGTTATAGAAGGAAGTTAGCATATACTTTTGGTGCCTGTAGTAGAGTTCCTTTATGTAGATATTATTATCTGGATTTTTTGTTAAAGTAGGTTAGATATAAAATCAGGTGCATTGTGAATGGGTATCTTCTGTTTACATGTTCTTGTGGTTCCTACACGATCTGCTGCTCAGAACACCTCCAGTTTCAAAAAGGCTACTGCCGCTAGATCTCCAGTAGCAGTCATTACAAAAAAGCTTTAAAAATTTAAGAGACGTTTATGTTTTAAAATATGTAATTTTCCTTTTTGCACTTTCTTTTCTTACATTGATAGATTATAAACAATAATAAACATTTGCTACTTTTAATTGTCTCTGCCAAAGTTACTCTAAGTTGGGGCAACACATATGATCAAACTATAAGTGAAGTGCATGCAATCTCTTCTGCTAGGACAGAGAGATCCCTCAGGGAGAGTTGCAGGGAGTTCAGGGAGAATCAGAGAGATTCAGGGAGTTTTCCTTCATAGAAATATAGGAGCTATTTTCATTCAATAAGTGATTGACTTATCCACTTCACGTTATATGTATCAACTGGAAACAATTACCTTTTGAAAGTGGAAGGTTTCAATTTTAGTATGAGTGAGCACCATCTGTAATTTAGTGCCTTCAGGCTGCCTTAACTAAAAAGTTCAATAAGTTAAAGCCAGGAAAAGGAGGGGCGGGGGGCGGGGGAAAGGAACTTCAAATGTTTCAGTGAAAATGAGTCTTTTAGTCTTTTGTTTGCCCACAGATGATTATCCTCGTGGGATGGTTGTAAGTAGTGCTTTTTTTTTTTTTTTTTTTTTTTTTTTTTTTCACCCTTCTCAGAGTTTGTTTGAAGTGTCAGGGCTACACCATTGTGAGGATGTAGTCCAGATGTCGTCATTTTGAAGTTCAGGACAGATGATGGATTATACTTAACACTGTTTATAAACACAGTGCAAACATACAGCCAGTATAACAGCCCTGCTTGCCTTTTGTTTTGGACGTATTTTTTAAAAAATATGTATTTTTTGATTCATTCAAAAGATTCATTCAGAAGAGATTTCTAGAAATTCTATTTTAAAAAGTAACTTTACATAAGGAAAAGTCACAAGCATTCATACAGAAACATTAACTTTCTTTTTTGATCTTCAGACAAAAGCAGTTCAGCAATAGGCATATTGAAAAACAAGTCAGTTTTGTTAAAAAAAAATTTAAATGGGTTCTTACCTGAATCTTATCACAACTAAAGCGTATAAACATCTCTTGGGTCTGCAAAGAGGGTCTGGAGATATTAAGAAAACAGACTTTCTGATATAGTTTGTAATTATGCTGTTTAGAATAGTGCTGGAATTACTGTTTTTATAATACAGCATATTTTTGAAGTATTTTAACACTTCTAATCATCTCCAAAGCTACCAGAGCTAGAATTATTTTTTAAAAATACAAACAAAAAAATTAGTTTGAATTGAAGTGTATACAGTTATTTTGTAGGGTTTATTTATTATTATTTTATGCCTTGTTCTACAACATGCCATTTACAAGCTGTTCACAATTACTAACCTTATTCAGCCATAAGTGCTATTTTTCCCCATCTAAAGTTCCCTTTTTCCAAGGGTCAGAAGCATTTAAACTTCATGCCTGGATGTCTTGCAAACCACATCAGTGAATCAGTCTTAACACCTAACTTTTCAAGTTAGGCGCCCACTGGCTCGCAGCCATGCCACCTAACACAAGACTGCGTGCACCAAACATAAGCAGTGTTAGTGAAGAGGACTGCGTCTGGTAGACCTGTACATCATCACGATTCCCCTAGATTAAGAGCACCTTTTTCCCTTTCTGTGGGGAAGAGTAGAATCAGCAATTAGATAGGTAAAGAGAACTTACAACTTGGAAGGAAAATAGAGATCAAAAGATACGGCTTTAGTCTTGGATGATGTGGACTGCATGATGTGCAGGACTCTTCTGTTCCTTTCTTTTGGACACTTCTGTGCCCTAATGTATTCAATTTTCAGGCAATTTTTCTGCTATTTATCTTCATGCTAAAATTCAATATTCTTCAAATATAATAAGACGATAAGTGGTCTTTTTTCTTTCTTTTCTTTCTTTTCTTGATTTTACACATTTCAAATACTTGTAGCCCCTTTTTACTATCCTCTGACTCAGCGATACATATTTTGCTCTCATCCGCTTTAGCCATATCACTCCCTGCTGGTGTTCCCCCAAATTCCTTGCAATATTAAGGAGGCACAGATTATGTTGTGTTGTGTGTTTCTGGTCTGACAGCTGTTAGGCTGCAAGTTTGTGTGATTTAAAAGACTAGCAGTCCTTTTTCCACACAAAGGTTTTCATGAATATTAATTTATTAAGTTCCCATCATCAAGTGCGAGGGTGGTGACAAAAAATAGAGATAGGGGCAGAAAAAGAAGAACATTCTGTAGCAATGTTAAATTCCTCTGCCGTGCACATGGGCTGCAATAAATGGGAAGCAGCATGCAGAGATTATCCTATATAGCTCTGGCAGCTGGGTCAGAAGAAGCGGTTGCTGCATCAGGTTCTCTGACGAGACAAATGTCTCTTTCTGAATACTCAGAAAGAAACCTACAATTCATTGCCTTCTTGCCTGCCCCAGAGAACAAAAAACAGTTACACTTGTGCTTGTCTGGAGTACTCAGAGTGGTCGTAATTGTAGTTGATATTACCAAAGTTCAAGTTGCATGTAGCTAACTTCATTTAACTAATGTTTTTCTGTGCTGAATGGGTAGTTGTGACTTTCTCCAAACATACATAGAAGCGTGTGATGATTCTGCAACACATACAGCAAGTTTCTTAAAATTGTATAATTATTTCATCAACTTCCTGTTAATTTTAGAACGAAGAGGAAAAAAAACAGTGAATTTTAGGAAATTAGAGAAGATGAATTTACATCAATTTGCTACAACAGAGTCAATTATTGGGGCTATACTGCCTTTGAATATGGTCTTAGAGTGGGAGAGAGAGAATATTGAGTTTGGTATATTGTTATTCTTTTAAAGGGACAAAGCAGATAAGACCTGCTTTGAAAATAATGCAACATAAATATATCTTTTCAAATATACATGATAGAGAAGGGAAAATTTACACATTGTGCTTGGACTTAAAGACCTGTACACATGAGCCAAGGCATTCATCCCATGACACTGGTGACACATAAGACTAGAGAACATACCTATACCAAAAGACATAATTTGGTCTTTAGCTGAGGCTTTTTGCTCACTGATGTTTTCCCCAGCATTTCTAAACTCAAGGCTTTTTTCAAAACAGCAGCAAACACAAGAGAACAAACTCTGAACTGAATGCAGAGTTCAGTCAGGCTCGTCCGTAATTTTGGTAAGAGGACTGTAGTCCAGCTGGTTCTCCAAAGACCAGCAATGGATGGCAAGAGGACCTGAGAGCTCTGCCTACAACAAAAACATTAGAGAAGGTCCCTCAATGACTTACAAGCCCCATGACAGTCTGGCATTGGCATTTAGAAGGGAAATGCTGCAAAGGAGTCAGTCAACCCTGACAGAGCCAAAACCCTTTCCTGGCACAGAGAAAGCTTGCTTTCTCAGGTGGGCGCAGTCATTGCCAGTACTCCCACCAAGTTAATGCTTCTTATGGGAACTAGAAGGAAGCCTAGGATTTCTATCAGAGCATTAACTTCTTAAACTAAATATGTAAAGGTTAATGTGGGAGAACGAAAGGAAATTATTTTCAGAAGCACAGAAGTTTATATTCTAAAACAGTTTTGAGTGTATAGGAACTTACTTTTCCTTGAAACCATTCAAGACAGGTACCAAAATCAGTTTTAAATCATATCCTTCTGACTTCCAATGAAAGGTACGTTTCTAAATTTCCAATTTAGCTATGAAAGTGTGTAAGATGAGAATTTGGATAACACCTTGCAGGGTCTACAATGAGCCCAGTCAAAATTTCCAAACTCATTGCAGATACTTCCTTGGTGCACATAGAAAGTAAAAATAGAAAAACAGCAAAACAGTCTGCATCAGGAGGCTGTCAAGTCTTCAGAGCATTCTTTTTTATATGCACGTCACAGTGACATCATTACTAAATATCAGTCATTTCAGTTGCCACCCCAGGCTCTGTACTTCAATTGACAGATAGAAAGAACTGAAAATTAATTCCCTGATCAAAGAGTCCCAAATCAATCAATCAAAAAAAGCCACCAACAAGCCTACCTTCCCCATCCTTCCCACTAAGGACCTACACATTATAGCATATCCAACAAATGGTCTTAAAAAAAATTATGAAGAAACCTCTGTCTTGTAAGTCAGCCTTTCTGTATTTTTCAGAAGAAAATCTCAGAACTCTAGGACCAAGACTTTTAGATAGTGTACAGTCTTCTGATAGCTATTTTATGTAATGAAATAAAGTTACATCTTAAAGTGTGGGGATTGCTTCTAGTATCTCTATTGGAAAGTTATTCCAAGCTTTATCCTTATTGTTCCAACAGCTTCCAGCCTGTATACATAAACTACAATAGTCAGGTTTTATGCTGTTTGCTTTCTGGTTTTGTGTTGACTGTGCTGGTACTTCTAGGTTATATTCTTCTTTAGACCACACCTAGATTTACTACAAAAGGCTATGCCATCTGGGGGTGAGTGGCAAATCCACTGAAGACTTAAATTTTCATTTCATTTCGTAAATGCAGTTACCTATTTCAAGAGCCATTCACATTTTATATTGCCTCACACCGTTTCTGTTTCAGATCAGGTAAAGGTAAAGCAATTGTTTTCTTTTATATAGATGTGTGTGTATTATTAGATAATATTTTCACATATATTGGAACATTAGAATGACTATCATCATAACTTTAACTTCTGTCAATAGGGAAACAGCATACATGGATGTCCTCATGTAAACGAGATAACATTAGATGAACATAGTCCTGTTAATGCCAGTCTTTGCACCTCCCAGTCTAAATCGCCTATGCTTAGCAAGGAAAGGGATGAAAACACTAAACATTGTTTCCAAAACACTAGCAGAAATTTTTTCAAAGGCCAAAAAAGAATTGTAAAGGTTGTTGCATTAAAACTCTTTTTTACGCCTGCCAGCAAGTATGAAACAGCAGCTTAATCAGGCTACTACTAATGCTCTAAGGCATACCCTTTTGGGGGCTGAGCCTTCCCTTTTTAACAATGTTTAATAGTTTTTATTCTTTTCACCCAGATCTGCTTTCTCCCCTGATCAGTGATAGTCAGCTTCTACTGACCTATGGGCACATCCTCTGCTGGGTTGTTCAAGTAATTCTTATATTACACCAGTATGTTTTGCTAGCCCAAGGCAGACTGCTGTATAAATGACAGCTCAGCGAGGCTCACAAGAAAGATCACCAAATGGTGGTGGAAGTGCTTTGCATGGTAAGACACAGTCAGCTGAGATTTCCTTAAAGGCATTCAAAGTCAAGTCCAATAAACTGACTGCATTACAGCTTGATTAAATTATGAATATGCATTTTGAAATTTAAGAATAAAAGTTCTTAAGGAATGTCATAGATTTTTCAAATTAAATAGTATAAAAGCCAGAAAATTTGGGGCAGAGAAGTTTAGTCTAACACCTTAAAGAACAAACACACACAGCTTGCCTTGGTACCCTGAAAATAGAAGGGGGCACGTGTGACAGCAGTCTTAGACTTAACACCTTGACATCCCTAGGCAAACTGCTTTTATACTAAAGTGTAGCATTACTATTGCATGATCATTGCATTACAAACAGTTGGGATATATGTAAACTGAGTACTGAGTAAAAAACTTCACTATATTAGCAATACTGGATTTGTCTTACATGTCTATTAGAGTTTTTGAAGTGGCTGACTAGCACAGGCTTAAACAGCCGACAGTACACCTGAACAGTTAAGACGTTTACACCATGGTCTCTCATTAAAAGCTTTGCAGGAATAATCCTTCACACAACATAAAATGAGCATGAGGAATTCACAGCCTTCACAACCTGGGGTAGCAAACAGTAGGAAAAGATTGAAAGGTTTAGATTTGTAGAAGGTGGGCCCATCAGTAGCTACTGAATATTTTAGTCCAAATGCAATTTCTGCTTCACAAAGGTCTAACACAACTTGCCATTTGCAGCTGAGAAAACAATTCCAGACCTGGAACACTATACGTGCCCTGTTTACATATACTTTCTTAAGCATTCAGTACCAGCCAGTACTAAAGATAAAACACTGAACTAGATAGACCTTTAGTCTGACCCAGTATTGAGTTCTTATGTAAGTTTTATTTTCTGTCTACACAATTTCCTTTTCTCCACCCTCTTCTCCTCTGCATCACTAGTTCATATCCTTTTGTAATTCCATTTGTTTTTAAGTTATGTAAAATGTTTTCATCACTCACTGCTATTAGTTAGCACTTGAGTGCACAATTCTGTTCCAGGCCACAAACTCTTCAGAGAAAACAGACTCTCCAAGAGCAATGCTATTTCCTTGATGTCACTGCACTGGAAAGAGGAAAGTGGCCAAGACATCCGTTGAAGTTATCTTGTACAACCAGGATGCTTTACTTCCAAGTGTTTCTATTTGCTCAATGCAACTAACACATGAGAATGTAGGCAAGTCTGAAGTTCCTGGTATTTTCCATTAAAGTACACCGCACCAGTTCAAGGTAGCCAAACGGTCTTTCTCCTATTGATAAGTACTGGATGACTGCCATTGGAAATCTTGCTATTCCTAAGAACTGCTTTTTAAAATATGTAGGAGATTAATCAAACCTTCAAGGCAATTTATAGTAGGAATAAGGATATGAATAACCTTTTGCTATCTTTTAAAGTAGCTGGATTTATTACATGCCTTCAGATTAGCTCAGATTCCCACAAGGTCCAATTTATAGTATACAATGAAAATAGTAATAAGCAAGTAAACTAAATACAAAAATGCCACACTAACAGTTCAGAAATCTTCTCTGTTCTCCACACGCTTCTTTCTAGAGGATTGATTTGGTAAGATCAGCTTTAACACAACTATTTTAAAGGCAATGAACCCCAAAAGGACCATGAACCCCCAAACCTCCTCACGGTAGCAGGGAGACTACTTCTCTTTCTCTTGACTGTTACTTAAATTCAATTTGACATTTCTACACTGACCTTCTCCAAAAGATAAAAAGATACTTTTTGTATCTGAAAAAATATGGTTTGTGACTTTAAAAATGACCTCATTCTGCTTTATTACATTTAGTTGTACTTCATGGTTTCTGGATTCTGTTACTTACAACAAAACAGGCTAAGTCTCAAAGTACAGGCTTTGTAGTATTTTGGAAGACATGCTGTCACTCAGCCAGCTTTTCCTTCTGCTTAAAATGTGGCCAGTTTCAGCTTACTGTATCACTTGCTAAAAAACTCTGATGGTTTACCTTGCTAAATTAATCTCTCTTTTTCTAAGGGATGGATTAGTGAGATTAGAGCTATGCCTTCATTAAATTTATTCTAGTGAAATGTTTTTGAAAGAAGAGGAAAGTAGAAGCCAGATTCCCTTGGTCCCATTCTAAACCCTGTCACAGAGTTATTAAGATGACCCTCATCACCCACACAATTATGGGGTAGTCTCATTAAAAAATTTGAATATTCTGTATTAAAAAACTTGAATAATCAACCATGTACATCAGAAGACTGTTTTGAGAAATTTAATTGCCTCTGGCAACAACAGCAACCCACTTGCCTGAATTTAAGACCACTTGCTTCCTCAGTTTCCCTATTTCAGGCTCCTTGCCTTGGTCTTCAGTACTCAAAACTACTAAGATAAAAATACTTTTACAATAAGGGAACCAAGTAAAACAGTACCTCTTCTCTTATATGTAACATAAAACTGTGAAAAGGTTTAGGGAAGAGATCCACAGTCACTTTTCCTCTCAATACATCTCACCTGAGCAAAATTTTCTCAGCAGGTTGCAGATAGTACACTCATAGACTACTAGTGACCAAAAACAAAGCAGAAAACTTGTTTGGATATTGACCTCTGCATCCAGATGTGTCTCCTTTCTCCCATAGTCACCGTGCCGTACTAACTCTTCCTAGCAGATTCAGTTCTGGCATCTTTCATTTTCAAAAGTCATTAGCTTCAGTAGTCTCAGCCTCACAAGGCAACAGCCCAGAAAGGACCCAAACACACTCTCCTCTCCGACCCCCAGTCCTGTAAACTTTTTGCACCAGTCTCTTACTCAGAGCTTTTCCCTATGCATCAGACCATCTACTCTCTCCGAGAAATTTTTTCTCTAAGTTGTTAGCTCTTTCCTATTCTGACCGAAAACATGGCTTTCATTTTTTTTCCCCCCCTGAGGGCCTTGATAGGTATTCACACTAAGCACTTAGCAAATGATTAAACTTATCTCATCACTTGAAGAAGAAATAACTGAACTCCATACCTTGTAATGGTCAGTTTATCCAGGAATAATATGTATTTTGGTACAACTAGGTAAAAAAAAAAAGCCATGCAATTATAGTGTTATTTAAAAATGTCAAATCATATTTAAAATTTACTACATGTCCAAATTATAGGGAGAAAAAAAAAAAAGCACATTTTGCAGAGTTGTTCAGTTACCTAAGGAATCCAGAGGATTTCACTGAAAATTTCTTCTGACATTTCCCCAGTGCTTTCCATATAGCCAATTCATTTCTCAATTTAATCTAATTTCCTGTTTTTCCTCTTCTTCCATTTATTTAGCACTCTCAGAGGCACTGTAACACCTTGAAGCTGGGTTCTTCTCAGAACACAGAAACAATCAGTGTTTTCTGGTAAAGCAGAGAAATGTTAGGCCTTCATTTCTCATGCTATCCAGTGTTCTCCAATTGCTCAGCTGCTTATAAAAATGACCAGTAATGACAATTAGTAGACTTATCGCATTCCACAGGCATGTCTTTCAAGCAATAAGTAACCTTATATTAAAAAAAATGGATCTATAACTCTATCCTACAAAGACAGTTCTGTACTCCTGGTGACACTAAGTAAAATATCTGATTTTTGGAGAGAGGTGAGGTCTCTCCTCTGGACTCAGCACTTTCCAGGGGTTAATTCTATGCATATTTTCTATCCATTTGTGAGTGGTTTTATTCTATTCTGAGGCATCTAATGCTCCTGTGCAAAGGTAAAGACCCAGGGAAACTAACATCTTTTCTGAATCCAGAACCAGGGTTATACACTTAAAGATTCGTCCCTGCGGTGCTAAACACTGCTAAGTCTCTTTCTGCACTTGTCCTGTATTCTCTTGTCAAAACCCCAACATAAAAAAATTCTGATGAACCGATTTTATTTTAGCAAAAGCTGATGACAGGTTAGTATCAAGTCAATAAAAGCAAGTGTGGAGTGTCAGCTGGATATTAATAGAGAGGTAAAAGGTATAAATAAATAAGTCTTAAATAAATAAATAAAACTGAGTGGTCACTCTATGTTCTTTTTTTCCTTTTGGATCAACTTTGTTTTGCTGGCAAGCCTACTTTGAAGTCAGTGTGTTTTATTGTAACCAGTAGAGAAATTAATGTTATCAAGCATCAGTCTAGGTATTCAACTAGCATCATGTGCCATGTAAGAAGGCTTTGGACTCTGTTAAAAGGATTCTGAATAATTGGAATATATAAATAAAATAAGAGAATGCCACTTTGTTTTTGCAAGAAAGTTTTAATTAGATTTTCTGAAACATTATACACTAGGCAAAGTGAAAATGAAAGTTAATTGGAATGCTTCCTTCTTTTAAAGCTTTATAGTTAATTTACCTGAAACTCATTATGAGAGAATATTTTTAGATTTTAAAGTAATATTTAAAAGGAAAGCATATAGGAATGCAGAGTGTGTGTGTGTGTGTGTATTACGGTCACTGTAGTTTAATACACTGTTTCTTTTCCAGAATTTGAAAAGCATCTAAACCTGGGACAAAACAGTGACTACCAAATAGGTAATTAAGTCATATCACTGTCATACGCTGTTTCCTGAACATTATATAGGCTATAATTTTTTTCTCATCACTTACTTAAGATTTTGAGAGGGGAGATAAGGAGGTGTAGGTGGGAAGAGTACAATTTTGTTTTTAAATTCAGATGAGTTCTAATGCTGATGCATTCGATAGATCTAAATGACAGTAAATACAAACACAACTGGTTTACCTCCCCACCCTTGCTCCCATTTTATGTGAATTAACAAGATACACATTTTTAAGACTGCTGATTCATATTTTACTGCTATTTCCAGGTCTGGAAAAGTATATTGCTGTGGAATTCAGAAGTGTCTCATGTTGATGAACAACCTACATATGTCTTTTTAAGCTGCATTTTTTTTCACAAGAATTCATACGTGTTGCTCTATGGATAAAGATATTTTTCCAAACATTGAGCTACACAGACCCTACGTTTGACAGACCCTACATTTCCAACCTTTTAATCCATTAAAAGCCAGTAGCAGGTCATTACCACAGCATTATGTATGTACATCAGCTAGTATATTGATTACAGTTTAAAACTACTAAATACTTTCCTCTTTCCTCTTTTAAGTTTGAATGATGGCCAAAGATAAGCCACCCAAAAAACTACACACACAAATGCTTAGGTTGTCTGATAAATCTGGAAACTGCAGAGAAGGTATGACTCAAGCGTCTTCTGCTGCTTTTGCTGTTTATGATCAGAAGATTATTTTAAGCTGTCAAGCTGCTATGGCAACGTATTGCAGATGCTTCTAACATTTTCAGTGGAGTAATCACCTCTCAGATTATGATATTTATATGGAGGTATAAAGAACATTGGCATAGTTTCTGCTCAAGTTTCTGAACCTTGATAAACACTGTATTTTTATTTGAATTAATGAGCTTGCTCAGTTCAGTACTTACCATTCACCAAATATTTCCTACCACAAAAGAGAGGAAAATTCAGTTATATCATCATCCATTAACCAAACAACCTTTCTCATTTCCAGTGCTTTTTAATATTGAAAAAAATTACCATTTGGTAATGCACACCCAAGATTATTCTGCTATAAAAAATCATTCAAAATTGAAAAATTCCCACTTCATTTTTAATATGAAAATTCATAAGATATGTCTGATTTCACTCCAGTTTCCCAGTTAAGCTCTAATTTTGCACCAGTTCATTTACATCCACAGTGGCAAAGTGATGTCAATGGGTTACAGACCAAATGCAAGAATGGACTTATATGAAATCCGGTACAGGATTAAAACTGCTATTTTACTTATAGCCTTCAAAGTTTACATACACTATTTTTCCACTGTAATGTAAGTAAGGCTTCACAGTTTGGTATCATCAGGAAATTTGCTGAGGAGGCACTTTGTCCTCTCATCCAGGTCACTGATGAAGAAGTTGAACAAGACTGGACCCGGTACTGAGCCCTGAGCGGACACTGCTAGCTACAGGCCTCCATCTAGACTCCTCACCACTGATGATGACCCTCTGAGCTCTGCCTTTCAGCCAGTTCTCAATCTACATCACTGTCCACTCGTCTAACCCACACTTCTTGAGCTTATCTAGGAGGATGTTATGGGAGACAGTGTCAAAAGCCTTGCTGAACTCAAGGTACACAACGTCCACTGCTCTGCCCTCATCTACCCAGACAGTCATTCCATCATAGAAGGCTATCAGATAAGTTAAGCAGGATTTCCCCTTGGTGAATCCATGCTGGCTACTCCTGATCACCTTCTTTTCCTCCATATGCCTGGAGATGACATCCAGAACAAGCTGCTCCATCACCTTTCCAGGGATGGAGGTGAGGCTACCTGGCCTGAAGTTTCCCTCCTTCTTGCCCTTCTTGAAGACTGGAGTGACATTGGCTTTCTTCCAGTCCTCAGGCACCTCTCCAGTTCTCCAGGACCTTTCAAAGATGATGGAGAGCAGCCTAGCAACAACATCTGCCAGCTCCCTCAGCACTCGTGGGTGCATCCCATCCGGGCCATGGATTTGTGGGTGTCAAGTTTGCCTAAAGATCTCTAACCTGATCCTCCTCGACCAAGGGGAAGTCTTCCTTTTTTTCCAAACTTTCTCTTTTTCCTCCAGGGTGTAGATTCCTGAGGGCTGCCCTTAGCAGTGAAGACTGAAGCAAAGAAGGCATTCAGTAATTCTGCCTTCTCTGTATCCTTCATCACCAGGCACCTACCCCATTCATCACCGGACCCACATTTTCCCTCGTCTTCCTTTTGCTACTGAAATATTTGAAAAAGCCCTTGTTGTCCTTGACATCCCTTGCCAGGTTTAATTCCAAATGGGCGTTAGCCTTCCTCTTCGCATCTCTACATACTCTGACAATGTTCCTATATTCCTCCTAAGTGGTCTGTCCCCTCTTCCATATTCTGTGTACTTTCTTCTTCGGATTGAGTTTTGCCAGGAGCTCCTTGCTCACCCATGTAGGTCTCCTGCCCCCTTTGCTGGACTTCTTACTCATAGGGATGTACTGCTCCTGAGCTTGGAGGAAGTGATGCTTGAATACTAGCCAGCTCTCCTGGACCCCCCTTCCTTCTAGGGCCCTAACCCATGGGATTCCTCCAAGTAGGTCCCTAAAAAGGCCAAAGTCTGCTGTCCTGAAATCCAGGGTTGAGGTCCTAATTATTGTCTTGCTTCTGCCATGCAGGATCCTGAATTCCTCCATCTCATGGTCACTACAGCCAAGGCTGCCCCCAGCCTTTACATCTCCAACCAGTCCTTTGTTGGTTAGTACAAGGTCCAGCAGCACACCCCACTTCACTGGCTCCTCCACCACCTGGGTCAAAAAGTTATCATCGATGCTATGCAGGAGCCTCCTGGACTGTTTGTGCCTAGCTGTGTTTTCCTTCTAGTAGATATCAGGGTGGTTGAAGTCTCCCATGAGAACCAGGGCCTGTGATCGTGAGGCTACCTCCAGCGGCCTGTAGAAGGCCTCATTGACTTCCTCTTCTTGATCAGGTGGCCTGTAATAAACACTCACAACAGTGTCACCCATGTGCACCTGCCCCTTTAATCCTTACCCATAAGCCCTCAACTCACTCTTCATTCACCTCTAGGCAGAGCTTGATACACTCAAGTCACTCTCTTACATGAAGAACAACTCCACCCCTTCCCCTTCCTGGCCTGTCTTTCCTAAAAAGCAGGTTGCCATCCATGGCAGCAATCGCAATGAATAGAGTAAAACTGGTCTTGAAAATGCAAGGTTTTCCACACACCAAAGACCTGTTCAGGCTGACATAAAAAGGCCAAATGTTAATTCTAGCCCCTAATTGTAGTGGCTCTTCCTCCTCAATTTCAGTGTATTGTGTGCTTCAGTGGAATGTTTCATTTTAAATTTTGGAGACTCTATTGGTTAAAACTAGTTTTATTATATTATTACAATATGACTTTAATTATTACTGCTGCATAATTATGTAAAATATGAAAAACAAAATGCTGAAATACTTTGTAAGTCCTTATTGTTGTTTACTTCCAATGACCCTTTTAGAGCTTATCTTCTTAACTAGTCACATGAATTCTCCCTTCTCTTCTGTAATTAGGTATGGTCACTCTACATTCTGATAATATACTGATAATATTAAGATATCCCATCCTGTTTAAAACAGCTTTGCTCTGAAGCACGCACACACACACATTTGTATACAAAAAAGAGTACATTTGCTCTGCTCCACTCATGATGATAACCATTTTCAAACCATTTTTCTGGGCATGCCATCAAAGAAACTCTTTAATCATTTATGATCAACCTACAAGTTTTAATGGAAGGTTTATTCTTTTTTTTTTTTTTTTTTTTTAGAATAATCATATTTAAGATCAACTTGTGGTTAATTCATATATACATATATATTTTACAGGTGATATAAACAGCAGATTCTATATCTGCAATTGTGGCTGTAAGGATCTCAGTCCTAGTGTTGCCAAGGAGCTCAATCTGGAAGTAGAAGACAAAACATTTTCTGTCCTTCCTCCTAATGAATAAAAATTGAAAAACAGTAAAGTGCAAAAAAAGCATAATCAAAGCAGTACCAGAATGCTTATGCATAAAGAGAACAAATTCACATTTTTTTTCAGCAGTCTAAATTACAGCATTTATCCACTGCAGAGACTCTGATTGTGCTACTGTTGCATTCTTCTATCACAGGACACAAATCTCAAATCCATACAAGAATACATTTTCAGGCAGCATTCTTCATCAATTTGACATTATGGAATCCACTTAAACAAAGCAAAGTGGTATTCTTTGAGTTTTACTCCACTAGAAGATACTCAACTAGCCAAGTGAGGAAGGACTAGAGGCATAGACAATTGGCAGGTTGTGTGGAGTTAACCGTTACATCATGTTATCATGCCAGCAGTCCAGCTGAAAGTAAGATAAAAGCTGCTGGTAAAATGGATGAGGTGAACTAAATGTCCAGAGAAGACAGATATAATCCTTTACCTCTGTGGCTGTGCTAGCACTAATACTGGCCATATATCACACATAAGAGATAAATTCATAAGGGAAATCCTTTGTTGATGAATCTAACAGATGGATTAATTAGCAGTAAGTGAACTGACAAGGTGAATGAAATGCCTCTAAAAAAAGATACAAATCAATGATGGAATAACCCTTTGAATTGCTACTCCTCTCCATGTAATAAAGAACAGCTGTTCCTGCCAAGGATCAAAAAATACTTTGCTATCATATTAAACAATGCCAAGACATAGCTGAAATGCGGAGTGAGATGGATGGTTAATGCTCAAAAGATAGAAATTTGCCATAGAGAATGAAGTTTAATAGCATTCTTTTGTTCAAAGGTGAAATGGAAAGAGAAGATTAAATGCTGATAGAAAACAGAATACAGTATTATAGAAGTTAATTATTTTGTGTAGCATCTTTCAGAATCTCAGAACAAATTAATGGTTATGAACCTCAAGACCCCTTATGTGTATGTAGCATTGAAAAGCTTGCAGACATATGGATTCTACATACACACACACACATCATCAGAGAATATAAGCACTATTACTTAATGGATTCTGTGTCCTCTGTACCCTAGTGGTGTAAAGAAATACAGAGAGGAAAATGAGACTAGCTAAATAAATTAAGTGACTTTCATGTGATAGTGACAACTGTGTCTGTGGCAAGAACTAATGTTTTCAGGAGCAGTTTCAGAATACGACCAAGTGTGCTTTTGATCTCATGGTATCTGTTGTGGATAGGTGCAGCAGGACAGGGTCCTAGCCCAGGCAGAAGACTGGCAATGGACATCAGCGAGTGTAACACAACAGCAGATTTATCCCTTTATGTCTTGTATCTCAGCGTAACAGGCAGGTCCACCCATTGCACCTTGTTCATTGCCCACATTACACAAACCCAGCAGCCACATCAAAGGTGTTCTGGGGCCGTTCCCAGTACCACCACTCAGCCTCTGCCATGCATCTGCAATCCAGACAGACTGCCTCTGGCTGTTGCCAGTGTAGCTGGGGACATGGATGAGACTTCTACCTCAGGGCCATTGCATCCTATGAGATGTGCAGATACTCAAAATATTATCCTGAAGGGAGGTGGTGTAATGCACAGTAAAGTCGAAGATTGTCAAAAGTGTCAGTTTTATTGTGAATCTTGACATTGGCTTCAAAACAGCCAAAACTGCCTCCACAAAATTCATGGAATCTTTCTCCCAGAGCCACTACTAATTCTGAGTCTGCAAGTGAACTTGTTTACTGCTGGGAGTTTGGGACACTTAACTGGTATGCTGGTCTCTGTGCCTCTTGCTTTCTTAAAATGAATATGAAGAAAGGAATTGTAAAGTCCATAATTCTTACTTCATAAAGCCCCAGAAAAACTAACTCCATTGTTTAGCTAAATAAAAATAAACTTCCTTACATGCTGCTCTAATATTCTCGTTCTCTTTATAATCAGTAAAAAGATACAGGTCATAAAGATGATAGATAGCCTTCAATTGTACTATGATAAGTGTACAGGAATTTATCTGACTTACACAACCACTGTTAATAGTAAAGTCTGAATTGAATGTTTAAAAAATATAAATCCTTGAATCAGCACTGTTACCCCAGACTGGTCTTACCAGTTGGATATTTTACTGTATATCCAATAACACAAAGGTGTTTCCTTAGTCGTGAAATCTTCAGCTTCAATTCATGATGTTTTGATGAAAAAGAAGAAAAAAGAATAGCAAGTATTGGCATAGTCTTACTGTAGTCAAGCAAAATAGCAGCAATTTGACTTCAAAGGAAAAACTAATGGACTTTGCATTAGCAGAGCCACATCCACTCAGTGTAGGCATCACTACTGTATTATTGGGAAGTTGCTATTGGAAGGCTGGAAGAGCACAGAAATGGGTCTTCATTGCACTGATAAATATATGAATAATCACAAAAGAATCTTGAGAGTCAAAAAGACCAAAGAATCAAAATATAACTTGACAAACATATATAGTCTTTTTTGAAGTATTTTTTGGAAAGAGCCAACAATCAAAAGGAACCTTTCTATAAAGACCTTGCTATTATTCCTTTCAATCAATGCAATAAACGAAAAATTTCATGATAACTGTTCATAGCACAAAATGAAAAGGATGTACAAGAACTTCCTTTCAGTAAAGGAAAATATTCATTTCAGATATAAAGGGCTTAGGAACCATAATGATTTCTTCCCAGTTTTGATGTCTAGGTTGATGCCTTCTTGTGTGTAATAACAATCATTATGATTCAGAGAGATAAGCTCTGGGGAGATTTTTCAGCGTGCCTTAAGGATGGCACTCCCTAAGCTAGGAAATTGTATGTCTATTGTATTTTCCAGGTTAAGTATTTTTGCAAACCAGAAGAAAATTTACTTTACCCTTTACCTATGTTCATAAGTAAAATATATCTGATTCCATTCCTTTCTCTTAAAAGTACTCAAATTATACCATCTTTACTTAGGATGAAGTGCAGCTTGCTTCATTAAGGGTGCCAGTTTGTTGCCATAGAGTCAAATACAATACAAGAAAGACAGATTATATTGCCTGACCTCAGCTGCACTTTCTTCTTTAACATTTTTCCCCCTTTTAAATGCAAGGTGTGAATGCAAAACAATTGCTGAATGGACTGTTTTGTATCCTAACAAAACATAACTAGTGACAGTCGAGTTTTATGGTATAAAAGGAAAATAAATAAAAGCAAGCAATACTTGGAAAGGAAGGGACTAGAGGGAGAGAGAGAGAGAGAAAGAAAGAAAGGAAATTATTCTTCAGGGATTAACTAAGTGGACTGTTTCACTCTAAGTATTTCAAAATACTACTGGGGAGAAAGAAAATGACATTCTTCTAGTCTTTTTACTGGCATCTTATCTTCGCAGTGAAATTTTAGTAATAAATTTAGCTTCTTCCTACAGTATGCTACAGCCAATTGCATAGGCACACGAAATTTCAATTTTAAAATTAAGCATCTTTTAACTAGATTTTTAGCACATCTACTTACGATGAACAGAGTGGAACAAGGGTTCAGAAGGGTTCAGATCATAAATTTAAATTATTGTCTCACCATCAACTTCAGTGCAGTGACAACAGTTTACATCAGCTGAAAGTTGTGTCCATGTTATTCATTATTCCGTTCTCTGTGGTTGGGAAAAGGGAATATTTCCCAATTGACTAATGTTCTTAGATCTTTTGTATAAATTTTCTCTAAGTTTCCAAATGTCTTCAGATTTAGCCGCCAAAAAATTGAAACCAAATTGAAATTATAATCAGCCAGCTGTTTTATTTCTAGCTCCATTTCAATATTCTCCTTAGGAAAAGGTAAATAAAGCAGCTTAAAACAGGTCTGAACAGACTAAGAGAAAGGATTAGCAGCAAGTATGCAGGCTGGGGAAACCCATCATAACAATATTTATATATAAACTAGTGACTAGCTCTCACTTCCCCACACCTGGTTAAAAGGTAACTATGGCTTTCTGAAACTCTGATTTGATGCTGAGATCAAATTGTGATATATACACATAAGGTAACAGTAGTTAGAAAATCAGTAATATTGAAAATGAACATGTTAAAGCATTTAAAAGTATTAAAAGCATTTTAAAAGCATTTTAAAGAGTTCATTCTACCTTGACTGGTTAGAGGATTTTACTTTGTCGCTGGATTTAGTAACTTTACTGCCAATTTTCCATTTCAGTTCTCATTGTGTCATTTATACAGACAAGTAGTCAGTCATACCAAATAATTAATCATGAAGGTTTCTTTACTCACAGTAACTTTTTATTCTGTTATTTGCTTTGTGCACAACAGAGCTGTACTAAGCCAAAGCAGATCAAATGGCCTTATTTAATATTATATCCACTGAAGACTATATGTTCAGAGTTCATACTAAAGCACTCAAGTCCAAACATGGATGCCTCTGTTTTCAGATGTGGTCTTAGGTTGTCATTTGGAGCACATTTTGCCTCCAAACACCAAGAATCCAGCATCTTCTATCCTGATGTGTTTATAGATACACAAACAAATTGAAATCCTACTAGGTATAAAAACTTTGCAAATTCAGTGCAGGGGATAGAAATATCCCTTCATTAACCTGTTATTCCATGTCCAATAAGGGTGAACAGTTAGATCACATAACTAAGTATTGACAGATATCTAATGAATAAAAAATACGGTGAGAATATCACACTTCAAGAAGATTTAGAAACCATTTTCTCACTATCTTGTCCAGGCAAGAGATGTGAGCCAGGAGGCTGCAATTGGTGAGTTTGTTAAATAAATAAATAAGTAAATAAATAAATAAATTCCTTGGTAGTATGCCCAATCAAGAGTAGATGGGTTTCTGTTTAATACTAACTGCCATTTTCCTTTCCAAAGGAGATAGCTATAACCTCTTGCGTAGCCAGACTCCCATGTATTCACTCACTGCTTTCTATCAGTTTCATAATAGAAATTTATTTCTTAGTAGCTTTGCAGAGTTTTCCTCAGAATTGCAGAGAGATATTATGGGCTCCATGCTGAACTTTTTACAATGAAGTAAGAGAATGGAACGGACATAAAGAAGCATTATAAAAT
This sequence comes from Rhea pennata, assembly GCF_028389875.1. NCBI lineage: Eukaryota > Metazoa > Chordata > Aves > Rheiformes > Rheidae > Rhea > Rhea pennata. The sequence goes on from NC_084663.1 coordinate 115,188,502, forward strand.
ATAAATGTATCGGTAAGGTGATCTCTGTTACACAGCTTCCTCTTTTTTAATGCAGACTTCCTTCTGAGAATTCAGTATCTATTTCTGGGCTTAGGCCAAATTTCTGTCAGCAGAATGCTATTGAGAAAGGCAGCTGAAGGCAAGAGAGATATTAAATTCTAGAATTTTGATTACATGGACATTTCCACTTAAGGCTGTTCAAAACATTTGTAGCCATGGGGTAGTATGCTGTTATAGATTAAAAGCTGATTAAGTCATATGAAAAACAGAGTACAAATAAATAACCAGTTTTCAGAATGGAAGGAGTTCAAGATGATGATGTTCCAGGCTCCAGTACAGACACAGCTGTCATTCAATATGCTAACAAAGATTTAAAAACTGTGATCAGCATCATGACAATATTTACTAATGAAACCACTTACGTTAGCATAAGAAGGGCTCTAAGAAATACTAAGACAAAACAGCTTGGGTAATTTGATGATTCGATGAGCCATGAGCCTTGTAAATACACATGGAAAATTTAAACTTCTTATATTAATAAATCAATTTCAACAATATTTCAAAAGAAAATAACCTGAAACAATAGCAGATACCTAAGTAAAATATCTTGTTCTTCATGAGAAGCAGAAGTACAAGCAAGATATTTATCTGTATGTAGAAAAAATAAAAAAGGAAAATACACAATATTGTACTAATCTTTGTTTTGTTTTGTTTTATTTTTCCCTTAAATGAATTCATTTTGATCCAAACACTTCCAGTGCACATGACGGGAATAAAGTATCAGAAAAGATCAGCACTGTGGCTTTATGAATACTTTCTGTGTTTTAAATGCTTTGTGGGTGGTTGGATTATATATACGTGCAGGGGTGGAGTAAAATGTCCTTTCCTCTGTTACATAGTTTAAAGATATTACTGATCTTTAACAGCTTTTAAAAGCATATTTTATACATGTTACAACATAAAAATGGCTATGACAAGCCTAAAAATTAAAATTAGCTTTTATGAGTCTATGGTTACTTGGGAAAAGCAAACAGAAATAAAAAGAGATAAAATAAAAGAATGACAGAAACCATGTAAACAAAACCAAAAATAAAAGCCAAATAGGTGCTCCTTTTTGCCTTTGCCATAACCCAAGATATGGGATAATTGTTTTTTGTAATGCAGGTAACCCTCTCTGTAGCTGAGAATACTTTGATTGTAAGGACATTTTCAACAATACTAAAGAAAAATATAACCTTAAAAATGAGCTAACAGATATAAGTAGGTGTCAATTATAGCCATAACAGAAGGCACTTTCATAACAGTAGCATAACATTTTATATTGATATCATTTTGTATCAAAACACAGAGCCAACAGAGAAATTATTAGTAGAGGAAAACTACAGTTACTTACTATCTGACAAATATCTTCTAAAATAAACAAAAATAATAGCAAAATAATAGAAGAGTTATTGTCCAGCAGATAAATATTTTGTTACCTAATTCCAATTTGAGAGATATTTGATTTGATACCAGGAAAAAAAAAAAGATTATATTGTCTAAATTTCAGTTACTATTAGCATGGATGGGAGATATTCTGAATTATAGAAATTTGACAAAGCTAGACACCTGCTTAGAGTTCTTGTATCTGTAGCCAATGAATATATTTCATCACTATGGCTGCAAAAACAAATATTGACTAGAGAGGTGTGGTTAACTGAAATAAAATTATTGAGAAATAGAATGACATACTGTCTGCATCAGATTAGCCACCAAAGTATTTGAGTAAAAGTGGATTAAACTGGATAAACTGATGAAGTTCATTGTCTGAACTATTATAGCAAGATATATTTTCTTCTAAATCTAAATTACACAACCAGGGAGAAATTCCTGGTTCCTTGATCAGGCAATACAGTCCTGCCACATCCCCACTGCTACATCAAAGCAAGAGTCTTTTATGAACCATCCCCCTCCCATAACTTAATTTCCATAGAAACAAAACTGAGACATGTGGGCATGAACTGAACCACAGCTTTATGAAACTCACTATTCTTCATACTTTTCTTCTATTTTTCTCTATTGTCTCTTAGTCTGTCCCTTAAAATTTAAAGAAAATAGCTTACAATGTCAGCAATAAAAATAATCTGTAATTAAAACTGATGTGCAGAAATGTAACTGATTTAGATGTTACACATTTAGATACAATGGAGCATTGTTGAATCTTTTTTGATTTGTAGATTCCCTTAATATTTTTTTTTTGGGGGGGGAGGGGGATCTCAAATTCTTCCGTTGCAGGAAGAAACACCATGTAATAATTAATCTACTGACAACAGTCTCCTGTTCCTTATTCACTGGTGGAGCACAAGTTGAAAACTACTGGTATAGAATCTTATTTTGCATAATATATTACTGTACAATTTACAATTAACTTGAGGAGCATGCTGGACCTGCAGTAATTGATAGGAATTTCACCATTAACTTGAGTTTTATGAAAAGTCAGATGTTTTCTTTTAGGGGTAAATAATTCACTAAGAGTCAAGGAAAGTTAAGATTGAATAATATGTATGTCTTGAGTCTGATCCAAAGCATACTGATTGTCAAAGGGAGTATTAGCCCACATCAGACTCTTCTACTAATAAAGATAACTTTTATAAGAAGCAATCATTTTAATGACTCAGAGTATAAATGGATAATATGAGGTCATGAAGGTATTTCCTTTCCCTCCCCTGCAAAACTATCACTCCTGCATTACATAGCACTACATATTTAGAACCAGACAGACTACTTGCAGAAGTACAGTTTTATTCACTATAACTTACAAGGGCAGAATTCAGTCTTATATGAGTAGTTGTTATAATTATGTCTCTATTTCATCTTTCTGTAAATATTTAGGTATGCAACACTACCAGAGGCAATATACCAGATTACATGGATCATTGAGTTGTTCCAGCATGTGCATTCTTACGTTATGTTCTTATTTTCAGTTATCAGTCAAGAAAACCATCACTGAGTTATGCATAATTTGTAATGGATGTTCTCCTCACATGATTTTTCATGAGTCACTTCCTCAGCACCTTTCATATCATCTAGCATGTTGTTCTCAAGCTGTAATCAGGTATTTTCTGAAATATTATTTTTCAAATAAATAGTGGTCATCTATTTTTTTGAGTAAATGACATCCTGCTGAGTGTGCTATAGCTAAGGATGCTTGTGCTTGTGTCAAGCCTGATCGATGTTTTTACATGACTACATGCTACAAGCTGCATTTATCATGTAATTCATAATGTTACTCAGTGCTTAAGGTACTCTCATAGCAAAGTCACCACTCACTCTGCCCTCCTTCTGACCAAGGGCATTCTTATTTGGTCTACATTGCCTCCATATAGAGTCAGACTTTAGCCAGGTCTTGCTGACTGAAATTGATGCTGGGTTTCTGTGGGTATAGACATATGTGTATATAGGGATACCAAAAACAGGTAGAGAGAGAGCCAAAGAAACTCTTGCCATCTCTTATGCAGGTGTTTCATCACTACTTGTTTACAGCTAAGAGAGCGAAGAAAATGTCTGGCTAAACTGAATTCAGTTAAACATGCCTTTTGAGTGTTTCTGGAGCACTCTCTTGACAAGCAGACTTCTTTTCTATCTCCATATGACCAGAGGTGTTCTGCTCAGGAGCTTATTTGTCATCCAAACAGAACACGCATCTATTGTTGTTTCTGGGTTGTCATTGTTATTGTTTCACTGGACATGTAATCTACACACCAAAACCCCTCCTCTCTGGTCAGAACGTCTCCCCTCAAGCTCTGAACATGTGTGAGAGGGGATTTCTCCAATTGTTGGTATGCTTTTTGCATATCTGAGTCTCATAACCATATTTTGGCATAGGAACTTAGTGACTTTATTTTTAGTTTAATGGACATTGAGAAATTCACCACATAAAGCCTGTAAGCCCATAAGGCCATATGAGCTTCCTGAGTGCTCCTTTCCACAGAGATGTTCAGAAGATTTCTCATAAATTAATTCATGAATGACCAGAATTTAAGTTGCATGCAAGGGACAATCTGTTTCAGAGAGTAGCTGACATATGACAATGCTTTCTCCAAACTGATGACCAGTGGAAACTCTGATGTTGAACCAATCCATCAACAGCTAAAGTTACCACTTAGAGTAGACAAACAGTGAATGCAAAATCACAGAAAAGTTGAGGTTTGAAGGAACCTCTGGAGATCATCTGGCCCAATCTCCCTGCTCAAGCAGGATCTCCTAGAGCATGTTAGATAGGGTTGCATCCAGGCGGGCCTTGAAGATCTCCAGAGAAGGAGACTCCACAGCCTCTCTGGGCAACCTATTCCAGTGCTCTGTCACTCTCCCAGGAAAAAAGTTTTTCCTTATTTTCAGGCAGAACTTCCTATGCTTCAGTTTGTGCCTGTTGTCTCTTGTCCTAGGCTTGTTACCACTGAAAAGAGTCCAGCCCAATCCCCTTGACACCATCCCTTCAGGTACTTATAGACATTGGTAAGATCCCCCCTCAGTCTTCTCTTCCCCAGGCTAAACAGGCCCAGCTCTCGCAGCCGTTCCTCATAGGGCAGGTGCTCCAGCCCTCGGATCATCTTCGTAGCCCTATGCTGGACTCTCTGCAGTAGCTCCATGTCTCTCTTGTCCTGGGGGGGCCCAAAACTGGACACAGTCCTCGAGATGCGGCCTCCCCAGGGCTGAGCAGAGGGGCAGGATCACCTCCCTCGACCTGCTGGCAACACTCTTCCCAATGCACCCCAGGATACTGTTGGCCTTCTTGGCCATAAAGGCACACTATGGGCTCATAGTTAACTTGTCATCCACCAGCACTCCGAGATCCTTCTCTGCAGAGCTGCTCTCCAGAAGGTCAGCCCCCAACCTGTATGGGTGTATCAGGTTATTCCTCCTGAGGTGCAGGACTCTGCACTTGCCCTTGTGGAACCTCAGGAGGTTCCTCTCCACCCACCTCTCCCACCTGTGCAAGTCTCTCTGAGTGGGAGCACAGCCCTCAGGTGTGTCAGCCACTCCTCCCAGCTTGGTATCCTCAGCAAACTTGGTGAGGAGGCACTCTGTCCCTTTGTCCATGTTACTGATGAGTAAGTTAAACAAGATTGGACCCAGTATTGTCCCCTGGGGACGCCACTAGCTACAGGCCTCCAATCAGAGAGATGAGAGATCTCGTATAACATGCTTAGTAACACCAAACTTGATGTATGGCTTGGAGAGATTATAAAAGTTTTCTAAAAGAAATTCTGATGCCCTCTCTTGAGGGCACAGTAACTATATAAAGTACAATACAGGTATAGAGGTGTAATATAAATATAGAAGTTTGTACTTTGCTAAACTTTCTCTTTTAAATAGAATTTCTGTTCATTAATACAAATGGTAGTAAAAGATGCAAATGGTAGAAGTGGTGTTGCAGCCACTTCTAATTGAAAGAAGAGTATAGTAGTATAACAAATTCTTTCCTTATCTTAGATACTAATATTCTGTGATAAACACAACAGATATTTTTGATGGAAGTCAAAGAAGGATTTAAATGAAATGATCGGTACAGTTTTTCATAACAGGTGATCTCCTCTTCTCCTTTCAGAGATTTATTTGTATTCCAATAACAATAAATTGACAATTAAAACAGAATGCAATGTAGTGCATCATCAATGATAAAATGTATCCTTATAGGATCTTTTCCAAATGATGTAATTTGAAACAGAACACTTGATTCCTTCTAAAAATGCTCTAAATTTATATTCCAAGTATTTATTTATTCCATTCATAATGAGCTATGTAATTATACTGTTTATTTGCCAGTAGGTAAGGTGAAGCTTAAGAGTGGAAAGGTCTTAAACCTTAAAGGTCCTAAACCCCTAAAGGGCTGGAAAGCCTTAGAGAATTAGGAACCTTTATGAAATTTCAAAGGGAGTCAGAAATCTAAGCTGAAACCAGAAATATTAAACATATTGATACATGTCATTCCTGGGAAGTAATGAGCAACCTCATTTCTTACTGATTCCCGCAAAAACTTCTTATCCTCTGTAACTTACAGGATGAGGCTATAACTCCCCTGATAAGCCATGCAATTGGAAGTATGACATAAAAATTACACACACTTTTTTACATGTGATCATGTCTTCTTCTCTGAATGACTGAAAATCTCATTCATAATAGATATCACATACTCATACTTATCTGGCGGGAAGGCGGTTATTATTTTGTCACCAGATAAGCAATAATAATCAGTATGATAAGATAATATATTAAGACTTACATGAATACATAAATACAGAATGTTGATTTATGAAACAATGACTTAAACTATCTGAGGTTTTTGTTTTGTTTGTTTGTTTTTTCGTTTGTTTTTACTATTATTTGCATTAGAATTATACTTTGGAGCCCCCAGCTAGAACAAAGCCTTGTTAGACTAGGAAGTCTACACAGAAAATAGGATACTAACCTTAAGTTAAACAGCATACAGTTTCTAACCCCAGTCATGCAAATAGATTACTACAAAATGAACATCTTCCTCTATTTTTTCTTTATAAAATGCCAGACCACAATACACTGTTTGAGCTTTAAAAAACAATTATAAAAAAAATAAAACCCACAAATTTTATTTAATAAAGAGAACTCTTAGAGTATTGTTTTAATTCAGATATCATTAAATACAGAAAAGAAAGTTAATAAAGAAAAATATTAAAAATATTGCTCTACGACTATGTGCTAGACTCATACAACAAACATAAGCTGAAAATAATCGCAAAAAATCTGTAATAGTTATTATTCAATAACTATTATTGAACAGCTGTACTGCAGTCCAGCTTAGAATGCAGAGGTAATCAATATATATAAGCATATTCTTAGCTTAAAGTATATGCAACCTACTGGAACCAACAAAACTACTTTCTTTCTAATGTTATACATGTTCTTAGGTGTTTTTATGAATCATAGAATCAGTAAGGTTGGAAGGGACCTCTGGAGATCATCTTGTCCAACCTCCCTGCTCAGCAGGGTCACCTAGAGCATGTTAGACAGGGTTGCATCCAGGTGGGTCTTGAAGATCTCCAGAGAAGGAGACTCCACAACCTCTCTGGGCAACCTGGTCCAGTGCTCCATCACTCTCACAGGGAAGAAATTCCTGCTCACTTTCAGGTGGAACTGCCTGTGCTTCAATTTCTGCCCATTCCCTCTTGTCCTGTCACACGGGACAACTGAAAAGAGTTTGTCCCCGTCCCCTTGACACCCTCCCTTCAGGTACTTGTACACACTGATAAGATCCCCCCTCAGGCTTCTCTTCCCCAGGCTAAACAGGCCCAGCTCTCGCAGCCATTCCTCATAGGGCAGGTGCTCCAGCCCTCGGATCATCTTCGTAGCCCTATGCTGGACTCTCTCCAGTAGCTCCATGTCTCTCTTGTACTGGGGAGCCCAGAACTGGACACATGACTCGAGATGCGGCCTCCCCAGGGCTGAGTCGAGGGGCAGAATTGCCTTCCTCAACCTGTTGGCAACACTCCTCCTAATGCAGCCAGGAGACCATTGGCCTTCCTGGCCACAAAGGCACATTGCTGGCTCACGGTCAACTTGTCATCCACCAGCACTCCCAGGTCCTTCTCTGCACAGCTGCTCTCCAGCAGGTCAGCCTCCAGCTTGTACCGGTGCCCAGGGTTATTTCTCCTGAGGTGCAGGACTCTGCACTTGCCCTTGTTGAACCTCAGGAGGTTCCTCTCCGCCCACCTCTCCAGCCTGTCCAAGTCTCTCTGAATGGTAGCACAGCCCTCTCATGTATCAGCCAGCCTTCCCAGCTTGGTATCATTGGCACACTTGCTGCAGAGGCACTCCATCCCCTCATCCAGGTCATTGATAAATAAGTTGAACAGGATGGGACCCAGTACTGAGCCCTGGGGAACGCCACTAGCCACAGGCCTCCATCTAGACTCCTCACCACTGATGATGACCCTCTGAGCTCTGCCTTTCAGCCAGTTCTCAATCTACATCACTGTCCACTCGTCTAACCCACACTTCTTGAGCTTATCTAGGAGGATGTTATGGGAGACAGTGTCAAAAGCCTTGCTGAACTCAAGGTACACAACGTCCACTGCTCTGCCCTCATCTACCCAGACAGTCATTCCATCATAGAAGGCTGTCAGATTGGTTAAGCAGGATTTCCCCCTGGTGAATCCATGCTGGCTACTGCTGATCACCTTCTTTTCCTCTATATGTCTGGAGATGACATCCAGGATGAGCTGTTCCATCCCCTTTCCAGGGATGGAGGTGAGGCTAACTGGCCTATAATTTCCTGAGTCCTTCTTCTTGCCTTTTTTTGAAGACTGGAGTGACATTGGCTTTCTTCCAGTCCTCAGGCACCTCTCCAGTTCTCCAGGACCTTTCAAAAATGATGGAGAGCGGCCTGGCAACAATATCCACTAACTCCCTCAGTATTTGTGGGTGCATCCCATCTGGGCCCATGGATTTGTGGATGTCTAGCCTGCCCAGAAGGTCTCTAATCCTAACCTCTTCAATCAAAGGAAAGTCTTCCCTTCTCCAGATTTTCTCCCTCACATCCAGGCTACAGGATTCCTGAGGGCTGCCCTTAGCGGTGAAGACTGAAGCAAAGAAGGCATTCAGTAATTCTGCCTTCTCTGTATCCCTTGTCACCAAGGCCCCTGCCCCATTCAGTAGCAGGCCCACATTTTCCCTAGTCCTTCTCTTGCTGCTGATGTATTTGAAGAAGCCCTTCCTGTAGTCCTTGACATCCCTTGCCAGACTCCTTTCCAACTGGGCCTTAGCCTTCCTCGCTGCATCTCCACATACTCTGACAATGTTCCTATATTCCTCCTAAGTGGTCTGTCCCCTCTTCTATATTCTGTGTACTTTCCTCTTCTGTCTGAATTTGGCCAGGAGCTCCTTGCTCACCCATGCAGGTCTCCTGCCCCCTTTGCTGGACTTCTTACTCATAGGGATGCACCTCTCTTGAGCTTAGAGGAAGTGATGCTTGAATATTAGCCAGCTCTCCTGGACCCCCCTTCCTTCTAGGGCCTTAACCCATGAGACTCCACCAATTAGATCCCTGAAGAGCCCGAAGTCCGCTCTCCTGAAGTCCAGGGTTGCAATCCTGCTTGTTGCCTTACTTCTTTCCTGCAGGATCCTGAACTCCACCATCTTGTGATCACTACAGCCAAGGCTGCCCCCAACCTTCACATCACTAACCAGTCCCTCTCTGTTGATAAGGACAAGGTTCAGCAGGACACCCTTCCTCATAGGCTCCTCCACCATTTGTGTCAAGAAGTTATCATCAATGCATTGCAGGAGCCTCCTGGACTGCTTGTGCCTTGCTGTGTTGTCCTTCCAGCAGATGTCAGGGTGGTTGAAGTCCCCCATGAGAACCAGGGCCTGTGAGGCTAGATCGTGAGGCTACCTCCATCTGTCTATAGAGGCCTCATCAACTTTCTCTTCCTGGTCAGGCAGCCTGTAGTAGACACCCACATCAGTTTCCACAACAGAATCTGTGCCTCAATCGGCTAATAATGCCTGTGAGCTTTTCACTGGGAATCTTTTCTTTTCAAACAAGAGATATCTACGTGCATCTTTATTCAGATTTCTCCCTATAACGTCCATTTATCTGGAAGCAAGCTATCTCTCTGCAAACATGACAGCCTTGTTTTGTAATCCACTCACCATACTCTACATAAAAGAAATGCGACACATGCGATGTTGAGAAGACTATGGCATCTCTTCATAAAGAAAATAAGTAAGGGGAAAAATGGACAAATCAAAACCGATGGTTGTGACAATTTCAGGAATGTGCATATGGCCACTTAATAATTCCATTTTGCTTTGTGGACATGGACCTTGCAACAGGCAACGTGAGTACATTCTCCATTCGGTAATAGAAGTCTGCCTGTAGGAAAGCTTGGAAAGATGCGGGAAAAGCAATCAAAAGCCCATTAGCAATAAACAGGTCTCTCTTGCCTATAAATCCGGGGTTCTGCCAATGGATCCTTGGCTTTTGACTGAGCTGTGGCTTCAAAGAAGCAAGTTTTAAGACAAGGCAGGACAGGAGTGATAAATTTCTCCCTTGCCCATGCCTGTGGAAGAGCTGTGGTTTACGGCTACTAAAAGGAAAGAGGAACAGCAAGTGAAGACAATCCTTGGCAACATGAAGCACAGAAATAGAAAAGTGAGTATGAGTTTACCTCAGCGTATGGCAATGGTTAGACAAATTCTGTTGGCTTGTGCACACATTTAAAACTCATGTTGAACAACAGAGGTTTTGCAAAAAAAAAAAAAAAAAAAAAAAAAACACAGAACCCACAAAAGGAAATTGAGGGTTGGAGAAGATGCCTTATAACGACCAAGTTAAAAGCTCACTATTTTATAAACAGGAAGACAACTTGCAGTATATGAGCATTTGAAAGAATTACTAAACGTACTAAAAACCTCTTTAATCCAGTGAGGAAATGTTTAATTAAAACCAGTAGCTGTGCACTGAAGCCAGATATTGAAACTGAGGCAAGAAAATGTCTCAGAAGTAAGTCAAATCTATAAGAGGGGTTACAGTTTCTCTGCCTTTTGATGATGTCAGACCAAGACTATATTTCATTGCACGCTCAATGTGATATAAAAGTATACTTAAATGGCAGTTAATGAACTGTCGTATAATGAAATTTCTGACCCTACACTCTATGATTTAAAATATCAAAATACCCACTGAAAACAAACCTTGAGTTTCTATTTTCTGCATGCTGACATATTCCAACAGTGATGGAATAAATTTGTTAAATGAAATTAAATAATGTGTTGAGTGCCCTGAAAAATATATGATGTCTTTTTGATCCTCTGCATTTGCCCAATTATTAAAAAAGCAGGAGAAAGAAAAAGTGATGTAATTTTTTTAAGACACATAACTGCCCCTCTCCCTGCTCAGCTGTACCTGGATGCTTGGATGTCAGCTTCCTCAGATTATGTCAACTTCTCGACCAAATTCCATTGCAATGTAGTAATGAATGGACAGGTTTTTAGGCTATACTATGAGATCACGGTTTTCTCCTAACCTTAAAATTGCTATAAATTACCCACCAGCACCAAGACTGTTTGTTGTTGCAGTAGATGTGTTCATCCTTAAAGAATGTCCAAAAGCTATAAATAACATTTAACCGCTTCATGATTGAACTGTGTGCACTGGTGGAATGAAAACCAGAAGTCAGAAGCCCAATGCTTTTGCTATATACCATAAGCATTCTTTTTATTAAAATAACTTCACATACTTTAAAACTTTCAGACAAACAGGCTGAAAGACATACCATTAAAAATGTAGTGTGAGGACAATGTCCTCTGCTATATCAGTAAACAATTTTTGGAAAAGTACAGGCTATAGTTCACAATGTTTTAATGGGAAGGGGTGTATTGACTTTCACAGAAATGTATCCTGTTGTATCAGCAGAAAATCTAGCTACAGGGCATCACTCAGCTTGACTTGGACACATCTCAAGATGAGGACACACTGTCTCTTTTGGCCTTTGCTGTCCCACCAGAAGACATGAGCATCCCCAGCATTCCCACAGCTCATAGTAATAGCAGCTTTCAGTGAAAAATAGATGACATTGAAAAGAACAAATATTTCAAATTTTTAAAAAAACAATTGATCTTATTTTAATTGAAAAAGGTTATATAGCACCTACTTCAGCAAATTAGCTGGCCGTTTGGAAGGGTCAGTGACTTCTGGCAGGAGGATGTTCAGCCTCAACAGCTACAGCCAAAAGAGATCACATGCCCATTAGCTCCAAGTTTAGGGACATAGATAAATAAGCATGGATAAGATTAGCTTCTTCTATGAAGTTTTATCTAGGAGTATATATTTGCAAGTTAAAGATTCTGAGGTCTTAGATTAATAATACCCTTCTATTACATAACACTGAATTACAGGAATGCCAAGAGGCCACATCTGAGCATGATTCTGTTGATGAGGCACTCTACCAACAACCCGTAAGGAAACAGCCCCTGCATTGCAGAGCTTACATTCTGAATTAAAACAGCACCAGAGAAGAAACTGCCACAAAAGGGAGAAGCAGGACATAAGTTATTTATGTAAAACAGCTCTGGGAGAAGTTAGCACATAGATAATGCAAAGACATTGCACTCCTTGAACATAAAAGATGAAGACAGATTCAAACGAAAACAAAATACCTATGTTCAGCACTTTGAGATCCAGACTATTTTTATCTTTTTTTTCCTTTAGAAAAAAAAATCAGTATAAAAAATCAAATCATTGAAATCCCTCAAAAAAATGGATATAAACCCCCCACAAAAATCTGTTATTATGACAAAACCATGTCATAATTACCTTTAAAAGGTCTGAAAAAAACAGTTTGTCCCTAACTGCATCACAAATAGCTAATGTCCCATAGTGCATCCCATGGGTTCAGGTATGTCCCACTATATGCACAGCCCTAGCTAGATGCAGGCTGCTGAAGAATGTTTATCCCTCCTCACACTGCTCTGAGATGGGATACAAATGCTACTGCTGGTGAGATGCATTTCTTGGGTGGCTGGGTATACGGTAGTGATTTTTTTTTTTAATTTTCTTAGGTCTTGGATTCAGTCTAAATAGAATAACTGATCCATAACTGATCATATTTTTGTAATCTAATCTCTCATGTTTTTCTATGGGAATCGTATAACTATAGCTCTTTTCCTGAAAAAAAAATACCAACCCCTTTGTGAAAAGAGATGTTAAAATGTCACGGATCCTACATTGACAGATTATACTGAAGTCCTAAGGCATCACCCAGAGTAATTTTTCCCTTACTCATGGTACATTTTTTCTTTTGTTAATGAATTCATCAATGCTCTACGTGCATATTCCTCTACATTTTTTTAAGTACTAAGATATTTAGAAGTATGAGTTTAAAATGACAAACTTTGGAAGAGAAAATTTAATTGCTTAACTGATTTTTTAATTTTTTTAAAAAACTCAAACATTATATTCTGAAAATTTTCATCAGATATATAGTATTTCTTATTAACAGAAAAAATCTTAAGTAGATGATGATGACCTTAGTTATAATTCATGCGTTCACACACACCTCCCATATAATATACTTGCAGTACCTTTTCACACCGTCCATGTGACGTTTTACATATACATACACAGAGAGAGAGAACATATATAAAATAAAATTTACAGAGGTTGCAGGTTTTTTTATGGAAATATACCATGTTACCAAGATAAGCTAACAGTTATGGTTTCCTGTGAAAATGTTGGAAACATTTTTTTTTTTTTTTCCTGACCATCATGGAAAAAAGATTCAACTGAGGTGTTGCAGTTTGAATTTTGTTGTATTTCTTTTTTTGGCTTTCTGAAGTGAGGGAGCAGGTTTAAGTAAACATTTTGATTTGGGTTCTGCAAGGTCTTAGAAAGGGGCAGTGTATGAACACTGACGTATTTGGACTTTACGTAAAGATATTTTGCCATTTTTGAAGCCAGATCTAACCTTTGTATCAACAAATCATACACAAAAACTTCAGTCTAAGCCTCAAGGTAAGAAAACATATACTTAAAGGGATCCTTTGTATTTTGTTTTAAAAATACACTCATTTACAAGCAGATTTTGAATGTCTGCCACCAACTAAGAAAATAACCCATTCATTTATTTTTAATTTTCTTAAAGATGGGTCTCGTTTAGCAATCTATAATAATCATATAGTACATAAAATAACTTACAATCACATATATTATAAGGTAGGATTTAAATCCACAAAAGTATTTACAGTTAAGCATGGACTCAACCTCCTTTTGAAGGGCCTCAGGGCATCTATACTGTATTTTATATAAGTTTTACAAGTCATACAAACAAGTTAGGCAAGTGAAGAGGATGCAGTGTAGATACTCTGTTTTCCAGTCATGTGAAAATGCAGCTCGTTTCACAGGGATTTCTGAAGATTATTCTTTTTGCTGCCTTAATTCTCTTGTAAAGTGATGGTCCCTTGAAAACTGAGGAAGCTCAGGTGCCCAAGTACTATCACAAATTTGTCTATATCAAAGTAGTCTAATTCCACCTGCATGATAATAAAGTGGTAATTTCTTAATCCCTTCTGTTGGTGCACCAGTGTCTGCATGTGCTCTTCAGTTATTCCTGCCCCAGCCTCTATTCTTGATTGCTGCTTCAAAACTTGTTTCCCTTCTCTTAGGGAGAACCTAAGAGACCTAAGAGCTGTCGCTCTACAGGGTCATTGTACTTAGCAGAAGATTTGACTCTCTTTTTTGCTCTGTACAAAATTGTGGATAATTCCATCACGATGACAGGATAAACAACTATTTAGGGTATACTAGATCTTGGCTCCAGATGAATAATGAATATATATCCTTACCAAAAAGAGTGTGCAACAGATGTAATGTTAAGGTTGCACAGTTAAAATGCCTCATTATCATAATACTTCTCTGCTCAGAAATACAGTAACTAGGATTACACCAACTCTTCCTTTGCTGATTCTGCTCAAACCACCCTCCAGATGATATTCCAGTGTCACATTCCTTGGATCAGGCATTTCTTAAAAATGTTCCTTAAACAAACAGAACCAAAACAAGGCAAAACACACACACACACACACACACACACAAAAAAAAAAAAAAAAAAAAAAAAAAAAAAAAAAAAAAAAAAAAGGAGAGAGAGAGAGAGAGAGAATATATTTCTGGATGTCTTAGATATTGACCTTCTAGAGTCAAAGAAGAATGATTACATGATTACAGCCTGGTTAAATACAATATCCATCCATAACTGCAAGGAGAGGAACAATTGCAGACCCAGATGCCAGAGTAATTATAGACTGTGATCTTATCACTGGATCCAGAAGCACAAGGCTCTGCACCCATGCAAAATCTGCTGAGATCAATGAGACTTATTACTTTTTTATCACTGAGACCCGCTGAGACTTATGACTTTTGCACTCAGCACATGGAGTTAGGCTTCTTCCAGGTAAACCTCCGCTTTCCTCAAGAAAATCTAAATAGGTTTTGAAAACTACAGCATATTAGATTACATTTACTGTTTATTGTGTAGTAGAATCAAATTACTGTTACTAATGGGAAGATACAAGAAAAACAGCCAAGTTTAACTTGAAAGATTAGTTTGATCATAGAATTATCCATTCGGAAACATGAAGTCCAAAGTGGAATGGAGGAACATAACGCTTGGTAGATATCATAACATTTCCTTCCTCTCTGTTTTCTGAGGTGATACATAGAGAAGGTCAAGAGCATATTTAGTGTGGGGATTTACTTTTCAGAGATAAATTCCTCCAGCTTGAAAGAAAGAAGCTGGAAAAATGCTACAAACTGAACTGCTTTTATCTTCACCTGAATTCCAATGATCTAGGAAGGTTAAGGGCATCTGTAATATTTCAATGTATGTGAGACAACCCTGTAATTTCTCTCATGTCTCTCCTTCTACATTAAAGGGTTCTGCAATGTTCATGTGGAATCTCTATACTTTTTATTCTTCTTTCGTCTACTGAATGATGAAATACACATATATGTCTAATGCCAGAACCATGGGTTAGAACTCACCTTCCCTGACTTGCTTCAGAGCAGAGGTTCTTTCTAAAAAAAGAGGTAAAAATAACAATAAAATCCACAGATTCCACAGTATGTGCAAAATATGACACATGCCACATATGACAGTGCATTCTTATAAGTTAAAACTGATGTGTAGCAATTGCCTTTTGACTCTTCCAAAGACTTTCTGACTTTTTTGCAGGGAGAATTCCTGACTCTGCAAACAGATTTTGGGTGTAATGAACAACCATTTCAAAGTCAAAGTAATTGGACATGAAAGCACAGACTAGTTCCTCAAATCCAACATAAAAACATAGCTTTAATCTTTCATTTTTAAAATTTTCAAGTTTTCATATATTAGCGCTATAACCTGAATACTTATTGAATAAAAGTGGAGACTCTGATCCCATAAACAAGATTTATCAGTATAAACAATCTACACAATTATGATACACTGTAAGACTGCTTTTGTCTGATTGTACAACTATATCACTATGGACAGATGTATAGACAGATAGATGTATAGACATCACTACAGTTATTCAGACTTTCAGAGAAGGTATTTCCTTATTAATAAACATTTTCAGAGGATAAGAGCAGCAGCCTGACAAAAACAACAAGCCCTAGAAAACATATATCACAAAAATGACTTAAAATGACAAAGCTTGATGAACTACAGGCAAAGTAGTATTAGCAAAGGGTATTTAGAATGCCTATATCCTGCCTCTGAGACCACTGAATTTCAAAGAACACATGGATTTAACAAAGGCTTGTGTCTGGCCTCATGAATGATCACTGTTATATTTACTTCTGCTTTTTCTCACCTATGAAGTATATTGCTTAGAAAAGCCAGGTTCAAAAAAGCTAGCTGACAGGCAGGAATATGAACACACAGTTCAAGAAATACTCCTATAGCTGGAAACATGAGTGTGTTAATATTCCCTTTGTCTAGCATCAGATGTGGTTTCACAGCTTCAATTCTGGATTGCATTTGTCTATGGAAAAAAATGGATGATTTCATTATTCCTAGATTTATATAGCTTCTATCTCTTCAAGGCAGTGCTGGCAGCAATGTGGCTAGCCTGCATTTGAAACTCTTGTCATCGACTATCAAGTATTCTGTAATTTATTAGATGGCTTTCTGTGGCTATTAGGATACACATCCAAAACCTAGAAAAGTCTGTGGAAAAAAATCCCATTCAATTTAATAAGCTTCTTTTGATCACGCTTTAACATAGGATATTCTGTAATAAGAAATGGGCAAAAACTCCATGCTTACTGAAAAGGAAGTTGGAATCTTCAGGTCTGCCTACGCCCCTTGGCTAAAGTGCTTTATTGCTGAAGTTAGGTATGATGAAATCACCCTCTAAAAGGAAGAAGGAATACCACCTAATGAAAAGTAGCTCCTAATCTACATTTATATATACTGCTATTATGACTGAGAAAAGATTACATTTCCTCTGACAAACATAGAGATCATAATTAAGCAAGAGCAGACTTGATTTTTCAGACTGGAGAAGATCTGAAAAAAGAATTTTATGGAAGGTGGGGCTTCCCTTGGGGAAGAGAGATATCTATATGAATTAATGAAGCAGAGCACAATAGATTTCTATTCAGTTGAATAGATGGCTTGGGTGGTAAATTGTCTCTGTCAGCTGGGGAAATTTTACAAAAGTGAGGAGAATAAAGCAGAATACAAAGAAAGATTTCAGAGTTGGAAAAAAAAAAAAAAAGCTTTATTATTGTAACTTGTTTTCTTTTTTTAAGGATTAATAAAATGTTTTCCAAAGCAGTGGAAAAGAGTTTGTAATGATCTCGCCATTCAAGGAAGTTGGAAAGTTTTAAAGTTATGCTAGGCCAAATAAGTGATTTCATGAAAAGTGAAAGGATGGAAATTATACAATTTTGACTAAGTGCTATAGGTGAATATAAAATACAGAAAAAACATGCCATTATTAAAATAAAATATTCTTCTCTTGAAAAATTTGGATTTTTTAAATAGAAAATCTTTTCCACCAGAAAGTCTTTTTCAAAGTCTTCGTTGACCAAAATTTTCCTGCAAACAATTGAGCAGGGAAAAATGTATTGAGAAAAAAGGAATGACTTCTCTGAGTAAAACTGATGTTTTACTGTAAAACTGGATGTTCCCAAAAGCAAAGAATTGTTACTTTGGAAATAC
Organism: Rhea pennata; assembly: GCF_028389875.1. Taxonomy (NCBI): domain Eukaryota; kingdom Metazoa; phylum Chordata; class Aves; order Rheiformes; family Rheidae; genus Rhea; species Rhea pennata. The sequence continues at coordinate 115,206,222 of NC_084663.1, forward strand.
CATTAATATGCCTCATGGACGTTCTAGACTGGGTGCCTCCTGCCCCCTTGTCCTCAGGGATGGGGTTCCACAGCAGAAGATATTTTCATTCAAGCTACATCTTTAGAAAACAATTCCTAAAAAGAGAGGCCTAAAAGGAAATTATGAAGCATTTAGAAGATATACAAGAAACTCTCCTGCTTGAGTGTTTAGAAAACAATATGTACATGAAGATTGTGTCTAAGAAGTAAATTTGCATTTTCATTGAGTAGAGGGTTTAAAATACTTTAGAAGACATTTTCATTCACAGTCTTAGACTGGCTCAGATGCTACATTTAGCTTACAAGGAAAACGTCCATTGATTTCAACACATCAGAAGAGGAGGCATGGCCAACTTCTCTGACCCTTTGAGCTACATACAAAAGTCTTCATACAGCCACGTGCAATCTACCATCTAACTCAGAAAACCAAGAAGAGTCTTCTCTTTGGGAGCAGTCCACAGCTACAATATGGCTGTGGCTCTCTAGTGGCTCTACTGTCCCACAGAAAATGCTCACTCATTTCTCCTCCCTTTCCTTCCTTCCTTCCTTCCTTCCTTCCTTCCTTCCTTTCTGTCTCTCTCTCTAGTGCTCTCTCACACATACTGTCTCTGTTGGAGAGGCAAATGTGTTCTCTAACAAGGACACTGAGGAAACCAAGACTAGGCACACTGTGAGATGCTGGTAGGCTGCAGTACAGGTGTAGACATTAGTGAATTTCCTTTCAGAGTGAGAAACTGAGACAACCCAGAAGTCCTTGCATTAGACTGGTTACATAGGTTTCTTTCTAGCTGAACCATGTTGGTCAGGCTGCTAAGCCAAGCCTGAAAGTGAAGGAAAAACAGCTTAGGAGCCCCATGTTAGGAGTCTGATGCTTGGGCTTCAAATGTAGAAATAATCTTCCAGTCTAATGAATTCAGAGTTTCATTATAATCTGCATCTAAGCTAGTCAGTAAAGGGTCTATAGATAGTTTCTGTAGAAGGGAACATGATTCATCTTACTTGAGTAAAATTTAAAATAGATCAGATTAATCCTGAAAAAGAGCCTGCTTCCCTCTGTGGACAATATTTGAAGCTCGGCACGAGTAGTTCGGATGTGAATGTATCCTGTGCCGTAACAGCTTGTTCAGGGCCAGCAGTACAAAGAGTGTCCTACTGAATTCTGTATATTCTGCATAACATTTCCACTGAACTCATACCTGAGGAAAACACATGGAAGCCGTATGCCACACATGCACAAATCTCAGACATCCATTAGTTTTTATGTTTTGACAGATACCACTGCTACTTGTTTACTCTACAAGTCCCATGAAGAGATAACCATCAGCACAATAAATCTGAAAAGTGTAAACTCATTGTCAGCATGATGATTTTGGAGCTTCACATAGGCAATATAAATATTCAAAATCGTTAATAGAGATCTAGCATTTGTTCTCAAAATAAACATTCTGTAAAAGGAGGGTTTAAAATGACTGTATATTCATACAACCTATATAAAGCTGAAAGAGTAGTTGCCGTTGAATAGAGACTATGTACTTCTGTAATTTGCAACTTCAGTGTTAAATTTACTTCTGTTAACATCTATGTTCTTTCTTGCATTATATGAATTAAACAGTTAAATCTCACTCTGTCTTAATGGTTGATACCACACTTACTGAAGATGACAGAAATCTTTAAAGTGACTTTAGTGAATTTGGGATCAAATGTATTTAATTCACAAAATTATTTTTCTAGCCTTAATCCCCTCCTTCTACATTGTGTAAACAACCTAAAGACCATAGACTTCTTTAAGACAAATTTAAAACAGTGCTGTTCTCACCACCACAATTACATAAAATTTGATAACTTCCGAGTTACTTAGGCGATATGATGGTCTGAAGACTAAATTAACTACATCTGACACTGTCCAGTGTTTGCAGCTATTTTGAGGATAGGTCTATTTCACTTTTTATACTGTTGAGGTTTTTTTTGTTTGGTTGGTTGGTTGGGTTTTTTTTTTTAACAGTAAAAGCACAAGTCACTTGAATTGCTGGCTTAGGATATTACAAGTTTTAGTAAAAGTTTTGGTAAAATCTACCAGACACATCAAGGCAGTTATCTGTCAATTACTCTGATACTAACTGAAAAAAAAGTCTTTTATACTCAATTCTGCTACTACTTTTCTTATGCCCTCATATAAGAGGTTCTAATTTTTGAAACAAAATAACTATTTAAATACAGTTTGAGAAACTTCTGTTTGAATGTAATGGTACTCACTTGCATTTTTAGAGCAGTCAGCTAATGACTGCAATATGCAGTGGTACCCTGTAGCAATGCTTCCACATCCTGCAATGGGATGCATTTTGAGAATTTAAGCATTATGCTTCTACATTACTAGGACAGGGTTTCAGTTCTATCACTACAGCTTTGCTCCTCAGGTTGAGGACAGATCTCTAAAATTAGGTGTCACTGTTCAAAGACTATACCATTCAAAGACTATACCATTAGAAGCATAAAACAAAATTAGCTTAGTGCAATATTTGAGAAATATTAAGATTCACAATTATAAGACCTCTCCCTCCTTTCTTAGAGAAAGCTTTTATTAGCTACATTGCTGTTCAGTTTAACAGACTGTCTCATACTAGTAATTTAATTTTTAATTAAAATGAGGACATAGTATATTCCTTTCCTTGGGAGAGCAAAATCTTACTTTTACAAAAATGCTTCTGATGAATCTTGATCAGCATTCTGTGCCACTCTTCACTTGTGCATAATGAAAGACCAGCTTCTCATATTTATTTTTTCAAGTCTTCTCCAGCTTGCCAACTGTAGGTCCAAGTCATAGTTAGCACTTTCCTAACAATTTACAGCAAATCTTGGCATAATGTAACCTTTTTCCATTCTCACTGACAACTAACATGTTATTTAAACTCCAATCAGTTCAGATCCTGTTTCTTTAGATAGAACCCATTTTCCTCCTAAAGTGATTATTTCCCTGCATGAAACCACAGTGATATCAATCATTTGCAAGGCAAGAGATGCAGACCAGCTAGAATATTCCAATTCTTCTTTCAGTAAGTTGTGGAGTTTCTTCCTTCGTCTTGTTCAAGAAGATTCATTGTATGGCATACAGCACAATAAGCAAGCCCATAGCAGCAAAAGTCTGAAAAGAAAAAGAATATCACTATCAATTTACAATATGGGACCTGAAGCTCTCTCATATATTTATGACTTCTATTTCTGGCAATCGTTCTGTCAGTGGTTAATAAAAAGTAGATTTTTGGGGGGCAATCCCATTCAGTGCTCTGTGTATGCCCCAACATAGTTCATAGTATGTTATTAACAAAATATTTAATTTTAAGTGCAGTTGTGGATTTCCTCAATATTCCACTTTTTGATAGATCAGGGCTACAGACCTCTACAAGACATCAACAAGCAAGACTTTACTGCTCTAGCAGCTGCAGAAATTTCTAACAGTTTGTCTTGTACTCTGAAGAGCAAGGCCTTGTCTGGGGCCTCATTTTTGCATTTAAAAATCCCTGTACTCATAAAATTCACCCTGTTCACAGCAACCCACAAAGAAAAAATCAATGTAATAATTGAGAATGGGAAACAATTTTTAATCATAGTAACCACGGCAAATTGCATATTCTGTTTTGCTTATGACTCCAATCAACTGATATATAAGTGGTGAGTAAAAGGCGTGCAGTCAAGATACACCACAGACATACACACATATTTATGACTTCATACTTCATCCTCAGATAAACAACACGCTGCACACAGCCTGTGACCATCTGTCAGGACTCAGCATGCAGTGGGGTTTCTGAGGTTGTAAGTCAGCGTTTGTAATAACCAGCAAAAGTGATTAACTTGTTCAGTGTCCTGTGTTTCTTTATCTGAGGAAGGCAGAAATTCCTTGCAAAGATGTAATCTGTCACTGTCAAGAAAAATATGCTGTGAGAAGGTATCAGTAAGAAGTGTTTGGTTGCTTGGCATCTCTTTGCTTTTATGGGTTGGCTTTGGCAAGGAAGGATGGCACTGAAAGAACTTTAATCCCTTTTAAGCAAAATGTTATTTTTAGAATAAACAGAGCTAGATGCAGTTCTTGCCCAGATGAGCTTAGAAGGTTAAAGAGCTTCATGCATGTTTAATGTTTTGTATTTCCAGACTATGAAGTGGCTTAGGAGCATGACTAAACAGTATTACCTCCATTTTACTTATAAAAATATAAACCCGCAGTGATTACTGAGTGTAATGCTGTTTTGCAATCTATGCTTTTTTCAATAGAAAGTGTTTTTTGATCCAAAAGTGCTGAAACACTAGTGCACTGGAATAAAAGGTAAAGACGCAAAAGCTAATGGCAGCTGCGTTAGCTAACAGCTACAGCGGTACAGCTGCACTGAGGCAGCAGTCCACCCAGATCACATCTGAGAGAAGACCTGCATAACCATACCACAGCTTGAATTTCACTATTCTGACCTCAAGGCTGAATCTGCGGCTTTGCACAACACAGAGCAGCACAATGTAGATAAGCTGGCTCATGATGGCAAAAGTTTAAGTGTAAGTCTACATTCACTTCCCTGCAGCATAGTCTTGTCCTGCAACAACTGGAGATAGAGACCAGCATATTAGAAAATCCAGATTTTCGAATTTAGGTAGTGACATGCGGATGTGAGAGATGCATTATTGCATGTGTGGGAGACAGAGGCAGAAAGAAAGAGCTTTGTCAGCTCACTTTAGTCCTGACGGAAACAACTTTTTTTTTTACCTATGTTACAGGCCATTGTTGAGAGGGTAAAAATGTCTGCCTTCTCCTATGGAAATATTTTCATTTCTCATCAAAGAACTACACTGGTTTTCCATAAATGATAAATGAGTTACCCCTTACACATCCCGATTTTGTTTGAGGTATGTAAATCTACTGCCGAGCTAGAAGATTAAATGAAGTCTTTTCAGCCAAGCAGTTGAATTTCTAGCTGGTACAGCAAAAGTCTCTTCACTAAATAAAGGGGCTTCTTTCCCCTCTTCTCTTACTGTGCCATCCTCATGTCCTCATTCCAAAAATTCTTAAAAAGTATTTGCACAATCATAAAAGAGAAGAAGAGAGAAGGGAATCTAAACTGATGCACGTAGGTCACTAGCAGAACACAGGCCCCCTGAACTTGTTCACTGTTGGGAACCATCACTCTCAAGACTGGTGTCCAGTGCTACTGCTGCTCTCCAAATGAAAAGTCATCACTACATTTTACAAGTCTTAACAGATTTGCTGAGCAAGATTTTTATTACGGATATTATACTTTTGATTTAAATATCCTGATTTGGATTTTGTTATGAACAAATAAATTATGTATAAGGACATCCCACCATGAATCTGCATTGGGAATCTTACTTCCAGCACAGGCTGGGATTTCAGCCGCATCTCTGTGAAGCAATGGCTGACTTTATTTTTTCATGAGCTATTCTCTACCTTAAATGATCTTTGCATTTTTCATAACACATTTTTCCTATTGTTTTTGATAAACATCAGCCATGTTCAAATGGAAAAATAAATCTCCCTTAGAGGTGCTTAAATAAGGTGCTCTTTCCTTTTCCTTTTCCTCTCCTCTCCTCTTTTCTTGTCTCATCTCACCTTTCTTTTCTTTTTCCCTTCCTTTCTCTTCTCTTCCTTTTTTTCCTTTTTTCTCTCTCTTTTTTCTTTCTTCTTCTCTACTGAAAATGACATTTTGAATGACATGTTGTGGATTGCTTTTAAATATGAAAATATACAGACATTATCTCTTTTGTTCTACCGAAGTGTATGATGACCGCCAAAGAACTATTATAGAAAGACAGGAACTGAAAACAAGAAGCATCAGATAAAATGTGAATTTAAAGTGTTCTATGAGCTGTCCCATAGCCGAACAGTACTGGCTATCATCTTGCTTTCTTGTTTCATTATGTTCCAGTCTGATGAGTTGTTCTGTAAGTACTGTCTAAGAAAGGCTACTTTTCAACAGGACATCATTAATTTAAGCTATTTGGTAGTTTCTGTGTAGTTTCTCAGCATAATTCTGAGAATCTCTAGTCTCACATTGTTATTTTCCAGTTACACTCAGTTACAGCTGAGACTGTATTAATGACACTGCATTTTTTTTCATAAATTAGTGTTTGTATGAAAATAATAAGTTCTAGATAAAATTTCATCCTGGAAAGTAACTGAGTTATCCAGAAAGAAAGGTCTAGCACCATTAGTGAATACCCAGAGTTGCTCTTCAGGCACTTGAATGCCTTCCTGGAGTCATAGAAAATTTAGTTTCTAAGCTTATGACTGTGAAAACAACATTACTAGCATTAAAGATGATAATGGACACAATTGTATGGGTAAAATAATCAAAGCAGTGAGCATTTTCAGAATATTAAAGCCAAACACTGAAACAAACTCTTCAAATGCATGTCGTTGACTGAACTAGAACTACTAGTGATGTATTGAATTAAGTAAAGTGAATAGGTTTCCCATTCAGCAATTTGAGAAAATCAGTGAAAGTATTTCCTGTATCATCTACTGTATCTACACCTACACTTCCTATATAAAAAAAAAAAGGTACAGCTGACTACTGTATCATTCAAACCTGTGGAGAGCACTTCAGTGGAGAGAAGTAGCAGCCCCATTGCCCACAAGGTGGCTATGGAAACCATTCCAGTGATTAACTAGCCCAATTTCAGGTGATATAATTAATTCTAATCCAAAGTGGATTAGAAACTTTAAATGCACAATAAATATATAAATTTTCCTGGTCAACATGCAGGTGTTGTTACACCCTTTTTCGAAAAAACAATCATATATAAAGAAAATACCATTCTGTAACTGTAAAGAAAACGCTATTCTGCAGAGAAAAGAGTAAGGGGATTAAGAAGGTACAAGGAAGCACAAGGAAATATCCCTTCTGAGTACAGCTGCTTGTCTGGATGCTATGATCTGCAGCTCCTTTGGAGGATTTGCTTTCAGAAGCAGCCCGGTACTACAAGCCAGACATTCACTATAAAAGGACATTATTTCCACTGAAACAAATAAGTATATGCATGAGCAACAACTGAGTTTGAATGAAGCCATTAGAAAGGGAGAAGTATTATTTCAGTAGGTTCTACTGTAATACAAATATTAATATTGAGTAATCCTGCCTTTTTTTATTGTGGCACCCACGATAGTAATCTTCAGCGGCAATGGCATAGTGCAGGGTAAAGATCACAGCTACTCCATCTCCAAACCTACAGGGTTACTGTATTATACCCACTCCCTCCTCAATTGTAATTGGAGAAGAAAGCAGGAACTTTATACTACACTGGCTGAACTAAACTCAACTAATCTTTTAATTGAAATTAAATGGTAGGAAAAAAAACCCTGAAAAATACAGCTTACTTATGTCTGCATAGAGTGCTATTCAATCCATACCTCACACTACACTACTATTAACTACACTGTATCTGATCTTTTCCATTAAAACAGAATATTGAACCCTTGAAGAGTGATTTGAGAGCTAGACCCACAGCCTATTACCAAACCTTTTCATCATTTAAAGTATAAGAGATGCTGATAAATCATCTCAGAAGGCCGGATTGCTCCTGAGTGGTAGTTTGAGTCTCCAGCTGCCACAAATCAATGCAACTTGTCAATCTAATTTCCAGTTTACATCAAATGAGTATCTACTTCCAAGTCTGGCAAACAGTTTCTGACTAAAACCCTTACACAGGGTAACTGCTTTTAGTAAGTGACAGTCATCCTGTCCTCTCCAGGGCATGGGGGTTCTGCTAGAGAACCAGCAGAGATAAGGATAGGGCACTGCAGGGGGAGAGTCCCTTCCTCTCCATGCCTCTCCACAAAGTGCTTCTGCAAATGCAGGTACAGGATCCAGAGGTCAAGATACTACACTACATGCTTCAAATACATGGGGAGCATCCCAGAGGACGCTTAGATGATCATCAGCAGCAACAGTAGGCCAGCCACCCTGCTGTCTAGCTTACAGTCACCCTTTTGGTGGAGAGAGACTACAGAGACCTGATGGACGGATGCATCCCAGGGAAATGTTGTCCCTTCCTGCCTCAAAGGACTGGAGCTGTGGCCCAAAAGCTGCTCATGGAATAGTCCTAACTTTGGTTTACCATGCCTGCTCTTCACCCAAATGAAAGCAATAATGCCAGCTGCATATCAGCTTCACACACTGTCTGCTTTTCAAAACTTACATTTAACTCGTTAAAAGAATCATTGAGTTCATCTCAAAAATTATCAGATTACTTCTTTGGAGATAGATTTTTTTTCCCCTAAGGTGATTCTGTGTGTGTGTGTGTGTGTGTGTGTGTGTGTAAATAAAACTGTTTTTGAATCACAATTACTTATTTTAAACCATAAAGTATTACTTGAAGTAGACTGCAGCTTATGACAGATTTCACTTTTCCCAAGTTTCATGGCACAATTAAAATCTCTATTTCTGATCTTTTAAAATGAATTGTGTGTGTACTTATTCTATTTACATTCAGTAATCCTCTAGATTTTAATTAAAATTTTTATTTCTTTAGCCACAAATTAGCCAAAGACAGTAACTGGTTCTATGCTGTTTGCTTTAGGGAAACATAATTTTATGTCATGGGCACAAATCAAGCACACAAAAGATTTAATTTTATGAAGGAAAGTGCTGAAAATATAAATATCCAACATTTTAAATAACTACCGAAGCAAACACATACATACACATCCATAAATTTTAAGGCCTTCAGATACTACTGCAGTAACTCAGACTGATCTCCTACACAATACAGGTCACAGGACATTCCCAAATTAATTCTTGTTGGAACAAGTGCATGTCTTTTAGAAAAACATTAAACTAAGATAGAAAATTATGGTGACGGAAAATCTACCACAACCCACGTCAGGATGGTCCATTGATTAATTACCTTTGTTGTGAAAATCCATGACTCACTTCTAAACTGAACTTGTCTATATTTGACCTCAGCACAAAATGCTCGATAAAAATCTTCAGCCACAGAAAAGCAACTGATACAAACTTCTACTTCTTGAAAAATGTTATATAACTTAATAGTATTCTACTGAAATGACTGAAAATCTGTAAATATATAGAGATAGAATTTCCCATTACGCTTCAGAAATGCTGTTTCCCACGTGGGCAGCAACTCTACCATAGAGTTATGCTTAAGGCAGTGCACTTGGTTTTTCAAAGTTGCTAATGCAACCCGTGATCTTCGCATAAGGAGCATTTGTAGACATGCCCAATGGCTAAAAGTAACAATGCTTTTCCAATTCATACAATGCTTTTTTCCACCTACGCAGAATCCGAGACTGATTCTAGTAAATGATCTTCAAAGAATCATCCAATGTTCATGTGATCCCTTCTTTGCAGTATTTTCCCATGTTTTGGGGAATAGTAGCTGCAGGCCCCAGTGAAGATCAGGACTAATGTTACTGGACACTTCAATGCATAGCAAGAAACAGTCTCTCTTTCCCATCAGACAAGGCCAAAGAAGGGAGAGTCAGAAGACAGTGGTGGTAAAGCCACATTTCCTTGAACCAGTGACTGGGCCAAGCATAGAATGGAGCCACAGGCTCCCACAAAGCCACATTTCTTCTGTAATAGCGACAAAAAAAGCATTTACAGAGCAACATGCAGCCCAGAAGACCTGTTTCGGCAGCCGCCGTCACCTGTCCTAGGTGAGAGTGTGCACGGATATGAAGTGAGGAAAGTTGCTTCCAGAAGCAGTCCCATACTACAAGACAACCATTCTCAGGTCAAAATGATAAATAGGAACAAATCTTCAAAATGATTTTCTCATTAGCACAAAGTTAAAGCTGAATTCTGCCACTGGACATGCTGTCTCATAGACTACAGTTTTAATTAGAGATGCCACAGGTAGCCTCCTTTCTACTTGTGTCTTTTTTTAGAAATGAATAAATAAGGGCAGAATGGTAAGTATGTGCTGTGCTGCTTCACAAGTGAGAAGCTCACTCAAATTTCCAAGTATTTGATATGCTTAGATGTTCATTTAGTTCATATCAGTGGCAGTTCATCTCCAAATTTATTGTTGAAGTAATATGTTGTGTTAATGCATAGCAGCAGCAAAGTGTGATATTGTTATCGAACAACTTAATGTTTTGAATAATTGTTTTTTAGATATATGAAGAAATATTAGACCTAAATGATAGACACAGTATTAGACCTGAGGACTAACACATAACATTTATATTAGTTTTCTGGTCTGCAAATTTAATATGCACACATTTGTCAGAATGCTAGTACTCTGTCACTACACAAATCTAATTTGAGATGTGATCTGTTTAGGGCTAATAAAATCACTTTCCTACATGCACAGTGGTTCCAGAATATCTGTAATCCTTAATGTTGAAAGATATTAGGTTTATAAGCTTTGATCTGAAACATTTGAGAGCAGATTATGCACAAAATAGTCTCAATGCTATTTCCTGTTAAAGCAGAGACGTATACATTGTCCTACCTGCTCTAAATAATAATAACAACAAATAATCTCATTCATTGCCAAAATAAAGACTTAAAAAAAATAATAATTTTGTTAGACTCCAGTGAGAACAGCATGACTGTTCAAACATCACTTAAACATGCTTAAATACCACTGAAATTATTAGAATTTAAGCATGTAATTAAGCCTGAGCTGTATACAGACTGAGCACTGAGCTGTGCAGTGAAGCAAAAATGTTCTTTTTGATTTCAGTGTAACTGAAAATTATATACTGAAAAATATACCGTAAAATAATCCTGATGCTTGTTTTTGGTTACCTAGAAACTCTGCCTTTGACCCACAGACCCGATCTTTCACCAGCGAAAGAAATGGAAACTTTGCAACTCTTTTCCACCAGCACAAGTTTAGTCTGTAAGTGCAGCCGCAGCAGCTGCAAAATGGCTCCGCTGCCTTCTGTTAGAGCAGAAGGGCCTCTAGCGTCAAACCTCTCAGCTCGGACTGGCAATCATGTCACTGTCCAGACCACAGGAAAAAATGAGAAACTCAGCAGAGCTTGGCTATTTCTTTCTCACCCGGTGGGTTGTGTACACCTACAGCACAGGAAATTAAGACGGCTTTTACACTAGATTCAGTTTAGACAAATCCCTGCTCCAAGGGCAGCTCTCCTGTATCACAATTGTATATCAAGTTAGATCTCAAATATTCTTGCCTTTTAATGTCCACTGCGTAAACAGTAGAAATACCTAGAAGGGCAATTCAAGGAAATTGCATTTTGTAGTATATAAAACAAAACCTTTGGCCTAAGTCTTCTGTTGGTCTTTTACAGGTTTACTCTAAACAGAAGTCCACTATATTTTTTTATTTGTGTGGCCAAAGAATTTCCTACAGAATTTTTTCTAAGGAACAACATTACAGTAGATGATTATTTTAAAATAAACTCTTACAGGCTTTGTTTTTGCAAACTGATACTAAAAATATGAGTAGAGTTTGAGCAAAGGCTGCAGTACCCTCCTGAATGTGCCAGCAGCATGCAACAGCATTTTGATTATTTAACCTGTCTCAATAGTTAGAGTACTCTGAAGCCTAAAGAGGACAAGACTGACATGGAAAATCTTGGTTATTTCACAGCAGATCTTTTTTGCAGCAGTATCCAGTTAATATGCTTATTACATAACCCCAAATGCTTCTGAAACCTTGCCAGCATCAAAAGGCCGCTTGTTCCCTGCCAGGTTCCCAAAATCCTTAAGGTTCCCTTCAAGAACCTGTACGGTGCTGTTATATCTTCAACATAATGAAAATTAGAAGCAAAGTTGCAACATAAAGTAAATACAATATAAAAGTACAGGTGCTATTATATGAATTAATATATTTGACCACTATATTCAATTAAAGTCTTCCTTTCTTGGTGTAAATAAAGCCATCACTGACTTGTGCCTTATATTAGATATACTTTCACACCCGTGCACCAGAGAATCCACACCAGAATTTATACCAGCTGGTGAAATGTGCAGAGTCTCAAAAATATATATGACTTAAAGGAGGAGAGCACCCTCGGTTCCCACACATTTAAAAAAGCATTATCCTATTGACCACATTTCATGAGGCAACAGCTTTCAGGATTGGGAACTCCAGTTACTCTTTGGTGGTTAATGCACAAGTAATATGAATTCTTCAAGACATGACAGTTTTGGACGGTGTGATTGTACTACATAGGGACAAATGTTTACTTGAAAAATAAGAAAGATAAACCTTTTATCCTTACTTTCTTAACTGCTCATGATATTACAAATTATTTCATATAGAATAATGCAGTGATTCGGGAACAATTTGTTGATCTCTGTTTTACTTACCATTACAGAACTGTGGTGTTTAAGTCAGCCAGCCTTCTTAAACTGCGTAGGCCACCTTAACTAAAGAACACCCACAGAGCCTGAAACTAACTCATGTATATTTAATCACAGAAAATTACTTCACAGTCTTTCACTGACACCCAGTGGTCAGACATAGAGATTTTGTGGGAAACTGAAGAAAAGCTACAGCAGCCAAGTTCAGGCTCAAGGCATCTCAATAGAGAACATTTATCTTGCAGTACAAACAGTTCTTAACAGGATAAGATCACATATGAAACTCTCTTGCAAAATCTGCAGGTCAGGTCCTGTGCTTAGTTCCACTTGCACAATATCTAGTGAAGTCAATAGGAATCACACATCTGTAACTGAAGGAAGAATCTTGTCCTAGGAGAGGATGTGGTTTTTTAAGTCTTATTCCTTGTTTCTTCGCTCATAGTATCAGGGATTAACAACCTCTCTGCTAATAAATAAATAAATAAAACCCTGAAACAAAAACAAAACAAAGTATGTGATTATTGTTCGAGATTTCTGACTAGCTTTTGTTTATACAGTGCAGAACCATACTTGCATTAAAAATGCCCTTGCTGGCCTTTTTCTGTATAGTAAAGTAAGATAGCTGATCAGCTAAGACTCTGCCTTGTGCAAACATTACAGCTGTCTTTGATATTAAACAGAGCTGGACATTAACTCACAGACAGATCGGAGTTATTCTGACCACCAGGTCATCTTTTAGCCTCTGATACAAACAGCTAATTTAAAATTTCCTTCTGTCCCTGCTCTCTCCATGTCACTAGGCACTGGCAGCATTTGCTTTTCTGCAGCAGGGAAATGTCAGGCAGGCAGGACTGTCCATCCCCCTGGGGAGGACAGCTGTGCTCAAGCCAGCTGGTGACAGATGACCAGTTTGATGGGGGGAAAAGGACAAGGAGTGGGAGTACTTCGTCTCTTCGTCCCTGTTGACCACAGTGCTCCCCTGCTGCCTGTGCTGGAGCCCTGGGGAGCAGGTTGGCCGGGTCTCTGCTGCTCAGGGCAGTCAGGGAAGACAAGTTATTTTTAGGGAGTAGCTCAACTTCATTTAGGAGCAGCAATGGCTGTCCCAGTCCTTCCTCTTCTCCAACAGCTGCAGGACCTGCAAACATCGTCCTTATGTCTCATTTTCAGCCTCTCTTCCACGCATAGCTTGTCCTTTTCCCTCCTATCGACTGTTTCAGGAGAAGCCTGATTCTTGCCCTTTATCTTTGGACAACAGCATTTATTTTTGCCTATGTTGCTGGCAAGCCTTGAGCCAGAGCAGTACCCTGTTGCACAGCCCTGGTAGGGAGGCAGCAGGAGGCAGCAGAGAGCAAAGATGACATCTGCTGCAGATGTGCACCTGATAATCGCTCAGTCAAGCTACCAGCACACTGGGAGCAAGCACACAGCTGAACCGAGTCACAGCCCGTTCTCTTTCTCTCCTCACCTCAGAGAACTGGTAGACGAGCTAAGCCTCTTTGCACTTACAATGCTGTGTCCTTGGACTATTCTTTTTACTGTTGTTTGCATGGTGCAAGTAACAGTTTGAAGCAGCAATAAGTTGAAGCTGTAATGCAGATAGAGGAATCACTTTGCTCTGTTACTAACACATCGTGTTATATAATCCTACCCTTTATGTATCTTTCCAGAATAAAGATCACGTAAGTCAGTTTTCCCTTGAATTCCAAATGGGGAACTTTGTGAATTCCAAAAACATACTGTTGTATTGGAAAGGGAAATAGCACTCCTTCCAATGACATCAAACCCAAATTCATATGGCAAATATCTGCTGAGATTTCTCTTCCATCACTCATGCCAAACTACAGTATACCTGTGAGAAAAAGACTAAACGGTCAAACAAAAGCATTGCAGACACAATTATGAGAGTTTAATCCAATTTGATTTACCATTTATGCTTACTTCAACATGTGAAGCATTGTAGGACTGAGGACTCCTGTTATAGATTTCTATAATGATGCAAAGTACCATAAGGCCTGTTTCTCATTAGTGACTTCTTTACTGAACTAAAAGATCAAAACAAGCATAAGGCTCTGCTTTCAGGCGTTTGAGACTGCTATAATTCATCACTTGCCCATCTCCATTTGAAACAGACACACATCCTTATGGAGCGTGTCAGGATAGTCAGCTGTTGCTCTTGGCCTTTCATTATAAAATATGTATTTTCAAAACAAGTAAGTGAATTTATTCTCATGTGCAACACCAAGCATAAAGACTGCCATTAACAGAGCATGACAGTGATTCTCATACTGCAAGATTCTCCTACTTCACCTTTTCTTTCATGCGTAGAAACTTACCTAATTTACTCTTGGAATTGGTAGTCTTTTAGCAACTTTGTTGATACTGCATACAAAACTGAGAGGTGAACAGGATACCCTAGCAACAAAATCTCCACTAGAGCTGCAACTATTTGGAAACAGCCAAAGATGCAGCAGTATAATTTTACCAATAATATTGTGAAAGGATTTGTTTTTATTATTATTTCTGTGACAATGATGTTAGGTTGTATTTGGGTTATTTTTGTGGCACTTCTATTTTCTTGAGTTATAAAAGGATGGTCATTGAGGAAAGATACTTTGAAAAAAAGCATCTTCCAACACTGTTTTGCTGCTAGGTCCTTATTGGGGATTCCTAAAACAAAATTTCTGAATTTGTAAAACTTACAACAGTATTTAAATACTGAATGATGAAGATAATTGTGTACTGAGATTTTTGGAAATCTCATTGTCTAGCTATATCTTTCAGAGCCTAACCATGTTTGATAACCTGAACCCAAGAAACAAAGGAACAAAATTCAGAAGTCATGGGCTTTGATGTAGGGAGTTACTGAAAAAACTTCTCTGGTTTCCTTTTAGGAGAAGTCAGACATATTTTTTTCCAGTGAAAACTGTGCTCTAAATGTATTCATGTATTCATTTTAAAATTCTAGACATCATTTTATACTATGTTACTAATACAACTATGGAGAGGCAGACTAAATCAGTGTCATCGCTGCTTCTGTTATATTCAAGAATATTTAATATCCTTTTTCTTTTTCTTCCTTAGACAGATTTTAAGATCCATCTTTACTACTGTGTCTCAGAACACAGCAATCCTTTTTTTTTTCTCCTGAAATGAAAGCCTTCATATTTCAGGGTTGCTCACTTGTTTGCCTTGCCCTTTATAAAAGACTAATGAGATAACTGAGTGATGTAGTTTGGCTGCTATTCAGCTGAACTCGGGGGGTGGAGGGAGAAGGAGAAGAGAGAGAGAGCAAGTGTTCCCAAATAAAAGGAGGAGAAAGTGTTCTTAGATTATACAAATAATCATTATTAATTTTGTTTCCTTTCAGCTGCTGAATCTAAAATTTGTTTTATCCAAGTAGAAGAATGAAATTCTAGAAGACTAAACTGCTTTCCAACACTTTCTTCTGACAAGCCAAATGCACTTTAAATAATTGTGTGTAGGATAATAACCATCTTTAAAAACACAAGGCCAGTAAGAGAGCTGCTGCTGTCCTGTAGAATAAGTCACAGGATCCCAACTTGTAATTTCAAAGCTGCAGTGAAGAAATATTGAAAAGCTGTAAAAATCTTTCATTGCTTGATTTTCTTCACCTCCTTTGTATCCTCAGTTAGTTAATCTGCATCATGGTTCATCCTGGTTATTCACTCTGGGACAGTCACAGTAGTTACAACTACTGACTAGAGTAGTGGACCTTCTATTTTGTTGATATACTTGTGCAGCCAATATTCTCAAATACAACACATTCCAAAAGCTACATGGGCAAAATTATCAAGGAAGAAAGTCTCCATACAAAGCCATTGTGTTATAAGACTAAAGCACAGACATATTTTGGCAAGCAAACTGCTCTGGTTTGCTATCTAAGTATGCCACATTTTAAATGATTATTTTGAATATTTACAGAGGGCAACTAGATATAAGTGCATAAACTCAAATATCTTAAAAAAGCAATGCTGACCACATGAATTTGGAATGTGGCCAAAGACCTAAATGTCATCTTACTCTCACTAGTCTGCAACCATATGACCTTTATGAATGCTGGGGCGGCATAACCCTATGGAGCTCTGCCAGTTCCTAACATATCTGGCCCCTTGAATACATTTATTCTGTCCCAAACACTGCAAAATTCAACCTTTGTCAAGAACTTCTGCATGTGATTTTACAAGAGAATGAAAGAAAAACAACCTTCACATTATCAGAGCATCAAATCAAAATATGAGTGAAATTCAACTCACCGTGAATGTTTGATATGCACGAGGTCACATCATGAAGACTTGCAGCGCAGGTCCAATCAGCTTTAAGGAAACCTAAGCAAGAAGAATTCATAGGTTCCTTTCTAGTCCATCTGTTTTCATTGCTATAGAGATGAATTGTTCAAATTCACTTCACCTGGGGACAGGGAACTGTACAGTAACATCAGAGTGGCAAAGAACACGTTCAGCACTTGCCTTACACTACATACAGCTGTGCAGTAGCACAGTAACTATGCTGATATGTCTCTGGATGGCCTGAAATAGAGCTTTTTACATTAAGACTGATGTGTGTCATCTGTCTGCTGAGAGTCTGAGGGCCTCTGGAGGGCAATACGTCCCTCAGTCATACAAAACCCCATGAACTCCATGAACCATTACCCTGTAAACATTTGTTTACTCCATCCTTCATTCATCCTTTGCAAGTCACTTCTTCCCCTTCTCTACAAACCAATCTCTATAATCACATCTCTTTAAAATCTCATTCAAAATAACACTTATTGGAAGTGCTGATGCTGCCTACACAAGCAGTAACAGGACATAAACAAATCTACAAAAAGATTCATCTGCAGCCTGGTTTGAGCTGGAACAGGAGACCACCAAGAAAAAAGCCAGAGTCCTGCAGGAAGCAATGTTTGTGGTTTGATAGTTTAGCTCCCTCTCACTTTTACCGATATCTCTCTCTGGAAGCTTGGTCTAAGATAACAAGAAATTAAAATAGTAATATCTATCTTGTGTTGCGCTGCCTCCTGATGTGGAGTGGTAGAATGAAAAGGGCAGCATGAAGGCCAACTTTTTAATAGCAAGTTTTAGACTCTGAGCTGTTCTATTATTCTGAGTATGTGAGAACTGCTTTATTTTCTTGCACAGCAGATTAGGCTGTAGCTGATTACCACTAGCACAGATCAAGTTCAAATCCAGTCCAATTTTGAATTGCACTGAGAAGCTCTTTTTCTCCGTGTCTCCCTAAGCTGCAAAACAGGCTTCTAAATCCTAGTATACATTTCATAGATCATGATAATCCTGGTCAGTTAATTTCTGTTTATATAACATTTCTAGCAATACACATTAAAATCTTTAAATTCTATGAAGTAATGTCACTGTGGTGTATTCTTTTCAGATATTCAACAAATAAGAAATGAACAGCCATGAAAAAATTACTCAGACATGATTCTAAGGACAGAAGTCTAGCAATATTCAGTGAGATCAATAATTTGTTTTCGAGAACTTTTATTATTTCAGTCTAGACTGCCAAGAGAGGATACTAGACACTTTATATGTTCCACCTGAAATTTCAGAAAGAAGTTATGTATTACATACACCATTTTAATTCAGCAATTAGAAATTCCAAAGGACTGAAGGAAAAAGCTGGAAGGAGAAACATTCCCTTCCAAATGGAGCACTTGAGACATTATCTCTCCTGTATCACTCTTTATTACTTGGAAACCCTCTAGCCTGCAGTCTACAGAAAAGAGAGCTTCAGTGTTTTATTCAAATTAAGTAAAACACCAGGGCAAAAAATTAGTCACATGAAAAAAGCCAGGTTACAAGAAATGAAGGATCAAGAATGCACTGGGCATATTCTCCTATTATACTAGAATATAAATCTTGGAAAATCCATTAAGTTTTGGTGGAAGCACATGGGTCTCAGCATATCGATTATGATGGAATTGTATTTTCATCATTAAATAAGTTTATTTACAATAATAATATGAAAAGAGGGAATTTGATTATATGAAGTCTTTCCACTGGACCTCCAAACAATAGTTGACTTTTAGTATGCACACAGCCCCAATCAGATTTTTTTAAGGGAAAAAGACTATATACTTTACTGTAAATAAGTGTTCAGAATGCCCTAAGAAATGCAATCAGCAGCTGCTTTTCTCTCAACTAAATAGGAAGCCACATACTACTCCATGATGGCACTAGTGAATTTGAGTCGAACTCCATCATTGATTTTGAAGTGTTTTTTCACAGCATCTGTGTGTCAAATTTGGAATGTTATAGACTGGATAGACGACTACAAGATGCGTAAAAAACTAGCTGACTTGTCAAGCTCAGAGGATGGTGGTTGGAGACCAAGGTACCCTGACTGAAAATCAGTTATCAGTGGAGTTTCTTTAGGATCCTGTCCTGGGACCTGTCCTGTTCAATATCTATCAGTGACCTGAAGGAGGAGACAGCATGTAACCTCACCACGTATGAGGACAACACTAAACTAAGGGATGCAGTTGATATACTTTAGGACGGGACTGCTGCTTGGAAGAATAGGCTACAAGAACAGGCTGACAGGAAGCTTATGATGTTCAACAACAGCAAACACAAAATCTTGCAACTAGTATGGATTGTCCATTTGCATCAGTACTGGCTGCTGATTGAATGACTGAATAGCGGCTCTGCTGAGAAGAACTTGAGGGTCCAGGGGGACACCAAGCAGTATATGTTGGCAGTGTTGAAGATTTGCAGCACACTGGGCTGTTTCAAAGGGAGCAGAGCCAGTAGATTAAGGAAGTGATTATTCCCTTTCACTCAGCACTCATCAGACCATACCTAGCATGCTGCATCAGGTTTTGGATCCCCAGTAAATTAAATACATCAGTACACTAGAGTGAGGTCAGGAGAGGGCCAGCAAGATGGTTGGGGCTGGAGCACTTGCCCTATGAGCAGAGGCAGAGGGAAAGGGGCTTCTTTAGCTTGGAGAAGAGACAGCTTTAGGGGGAGGTGGGTGTACTAATAACCATCTGCCACTACCTACAGGACAAAAACAAGCTTCTTTCTGAGATGTACAGCAGGAGAACAAGAGGCAATGGTCATAAATACAAGAGAGGTTCAGGTTGAATACAAGGGAAAACTTTTTCCTCATGAGGACAGGCAGGCAGTGGAGCAGGTTGCCCAGAGGGGCTGGACCGGCTCTGACCTTGAAGGTTTTCAAGACCTGACTGGACATAGCTCTGAGCAGACTGGTGTGATCCCAGAGCTGACCCTGTTTTGACAGGAGGTTGGACTGGAAATCTTGAGTGACTTTGTGATTAGGTTGCTTTGAACCATGTATTTAGAAAATACATACCAGTATATTAATCCATGACTCTCAAACTAGAAATTTTATCTAGATCCACAGGAGTTTATGTTGTCTTTTGAAGAGTGATACAACTGAGCCAGTATAGCTTAACTTTTTTCCTAAATCTTTCTCCATAACTCATATTTGTGAACTAAATATAGCATCATACCCAACCACGCCAAGTGTTCTATTAACCGATAAAAAGATCTTTGTGACACATATGGACAAGGAAAAATTGAAAAGAGAATCTGAACAGTGATGTCCTTGACTGATGTCCTTAAAATCTCGACGTTAATGAATACATAGGCTTTATGATTCAGAATTTAAAGATAAGTTTGCTCTCTCCCTCTTCCTCAAACGTATGGGTGCCCTGTAATATTGACTGAAATACCTCCAAATTCACAAAGCAGCAAAGCCTCTAAGTATTCAGGCACTTTAGCAGGATGTACAGCCAGTCCCACTAAAACCAAAGGAACTACTTATGTGTGTCAATGCTGTCATGTGCACAACATTTGAAGAACTGGAACTTAATCATAGCTATCAATACATTCTTTATAACTGCAAAAATATAAGCACTTCAAAGGGAGTGATTAATCACTGCTGGGGGAGGAAAGCTTAGGATGTATGATCAGACATTTCCTGCATTTGATTGAACAAAGAGAAAAAAAAAAGTGTGATTCTCTTCATATGAAACAAACATGGCAAGTCTCCACAGAAAAACATTCCTTACCCAAACAGGATAATTTAATGTTCTTGCCAATAGATTTGTTTTTAAAAGAAAGAAAAAAATCCACTTTTTTCCAATATATTTTTTCTTTCAACATCCATATTTTGTATGATGTAGACAGACAAAATAAGTGTATAAAAAGACAAACCAAGGAAGTCAGCTATACACCTAAAAGTATGCCCTTTTGTCAGCTGAAAGATCAATGTCAGTGGTTAGAAGTTTGATAGTGCTGTAGGTTTTTGACATCAAGACACTAATATATATTTCAAGACAACATAAACATCACAGATGATTCACATTCATGACCTGCAACCCGACAGAAGTCTATGGGACTTGGAAACTATACGGTAGAAAGCTGCATTACACTCTTTTTTAACATTTGAATCAAATGAAGAAATAGGATAAATATGTCTTTCCACAAAATCTCTGTAGAATAACATTGCAGGAGATAAGGTTTAAATTGGGTGAAATTAAGCATGAACTTCTGTGAGGATCGAGTTTTCACTAAAGACATATTCGCTGAGATGTTGTATCTAGTCTAGTCAAGGTAGACATTTAAAATTTAATTCTGAAAAGTCATTTTGCATTGCTTAAACTGAACTGTGATTGAAATTGAAAAAAAGAGTAAAATTAAGAGTTGTTTATAAATCTCACAGTCATCAGAAATCAGTTTGAAAATAGTCCATTAATTAGGGCCACTGCTGGAAGGGACCATCAAAGAAAATGTAAAGACTGACTCAGAAAACTTCAGATAAATCCAATAGTCCAACATCTGCTACGGCAACTAATTCCTGTGTCCTAGAAAGCAAAGGTGAAAAGAACACGCACTAGGTTCATGGGATGTAACACATGTTAGTCTCTGCACAGTGTGAAGTACCAGTCGGCAAAAACCTGGCAAGAGGAAAACAGCATTTTTCTTCAAGGGCATCTTCCAGTAAGTGACAGGCAGAAGCTGTAGCTAGTTGCCACTGGTGTCTAAGGACAGGAAATGTTGTGTTATATCCTGGTAACAATATATAGAAAGTTCCCTCCCTTCATCTAAGGATAATGCAAAATTTAGCTGGTTTGTGATTGTAGATTGGCCTTTTGGGTAGGAACATTTCATTAACTCTAGCCACCCACGCTTTAAATTATCACAGAATCACTGCTAACGTGTTATGGGCTGACATTTACCTCTTCAGAAGAGTCAGGGGATTTAGCTGTTAATATGGGGTTTCTGTACATCATTTCCCTGGGCTAAGGACAGTCAAAACACGGAACCCAACACTGCAGCCCCAGGTTCTTGCTCTGCCCTTTCCTGTGGTGCGGGAGGCAGAGCTCCTCCACAGCGCACCAGGTTCCTGCTATAGCTCCTACAGTTTTAAGCTGGAGAAACAACTTTTAGAGGGTGGAGGGAGGGAAAGCAGAAGACATGTATAAAACATATAGATACAATATAGAGATATATAATAACTTAGTCCCTTCTTTCTAGTGACTATCTGACCATTACTAGTAGATGATCACAGACCTTCATTAACAACATATCACTAAGTAACTCTCTAATAAATCAGATTTCCAAAATGCAAACTGTTTAGAACAACTTCATTCCTGAGTAGAGGACCTGAGTGCCAGTACACTATGAAAATAAAATTCAGCAGACAATTCAGGGACTCTTATATTCTAATAGGATTTTGCATTCTGGCACAGATGTCGAATTTTAAGAGAAGAGCAGAGTGCCTTGTCCACTGGGACAGTAACATAGAATACCGTTAAGGTGAGCCTTTCCAAATTCTAAAATGTGTAAATGAAAATATTTTAAAACTATACTCTTTTAGCCTGATTCTTTAAGAAGAAGAAATTCATTCAATTAAGGCTTGTGTGTTTTCATGTAGGAGCTTTCTGCCTAATCACCCCCTTCCAGTTTCAACCACGCATCACAGGTCTCAAATATAGTCCTCAAAATACTGTGTTCCTACAAGTTGAGGGAAGTAGAAGATTAACTAGAAGAAAAGTCTACTGATGCAACCTTTGAGGAAAATGTTAACAAGCTTATCTTTGATTAGATAAAAATGTGGGAAGAAACTCCACATGGAAACAATACTTTCTTCTGCTCACTAAGCTGTTTGTTTAAAAATGAAAAGAATGCCACAGACCTTGCCATCTCAGTCGTCTGCCTTTCATACTCATTTTGTTTGCAGTCCACAAACTTATTGCACAAGTCTTCTAAAAATATTATTTTCCTCCTTATTACCTACTCCCTTTAATCTATTTCCAAAAATTTGTAGTCATTTGTTTTGTCAATATATTATAAGGAAAAGCTCAAAGTATCCTGCCTAATAATCAGTTTTCATTGATTAACAATTATGAAGCATATTTTACAGTACACTGTGAAAATGCAGTACACAAAAAATACAGTTCTGGTGCCCAGATATATAGTCATATTTGCTAAAGAATAGTAAAAGAGATATATAATCTTGTTTAGCAAACAGCAACAAAATTTCCGGTTTAGATTGTGTTTATTCAAAAGTTAAGGAATTGCTCATGTGATAATGTATATTTGAAGTGAACATCAACAAAATCAGAGATTTAGCAATTTTAAATTAACTATAACCTTGTGGTTTTTGTTGCCAATTTTCTACAGTTATTGTACTTGGACTTCCAAATGTTCCTTCCCCCTCTCCCCAGCAGAGTCATTTTTGTATTCATCAGTGCCAGAACACCAACAATTCCACCTGAAAGACAATATTTTTTTGTTCTTCTGTTTTTGTTTTTTTTTTTTTTTTTTTTTTTCTCTTTTGCTTGGAGGCTGGGCTCGTTGTCTCCATCTTTGTTAGCATTCATCTCAGGGCAGCTATACAGTTCTGAAATGAACCCCCAGTTGTTTCCATTTATCATGGGTTGGTTTGGCTGACAAGTGCAGTTTTGGTGCATGTAGCTACTTCCAGAGAAAACTAATACCTACATTTGCAATTTAGTTAAATCAGAAGTGTGCTTTTAAAACTAGTCTTAAGCACTATCATTTACCATTTTTGGTTCCCTTTGCAGCTTTGCCTTGGAGCACATGAATTTTATTCCTTTCAGATTAAGCTAAATGGGAAGGCATGCTCTAGAAACACATCTCATAGCTTGAAATACTAATGATCGTTTAATTTACGGGACCAGGACAGAGCTAGGTCCACATACCTATCTGCCACACATGAACAGATATAGTACAGGCTTCAGAGTCAACTGCTTTGTTATGCTGATGTGATCCTACAGCAGCACACTAACTGCTAGGACAGATATGGCCTGATCTGGAAGATTTGCTCCATGTGTGCTCTAAACATGCTGCAAACTCAGACATAAAGCTCCAGACCAGGAACTGATTCTTTTGGCAGCTTCAAACCACATGCATAGAAGGAACTTTCAGTCAAACAGAATGGACTAAATCAATCCCAAGTTAGAAACCTGAGTCACAGTGCAGATGTCAGGGTCTCAACATAGCTTGCTTTGATCTGATCTATTGCTCTGAATTACTTGCTAATGAAGGTATAGTCCATGTCCTTCTAACATCACAATTCCTTGTGTTATTGGCAGTTAATTGACGTTTCAGGGTACCTTTTCTTTGCAGGACTGTATTTAATACAAGATACTTACTACAGTTCTACACTGAGGCTACACTCTTGTTTTTGACAGCTTCCAACATCAAGTAATGATAAATGGAAATAAGCACTGATATTTGCCAGTAAGACTAAATGGGGATAAGCAATGATATGTTTTGCTGTTGCAGGGCAGTCATCGTGGAAGTTAAGTTTGTATAATATCCTGGCATGAGTTAGTAGTTTTCCTTATTTCCCTATTATTTTGGTTCCTTCCGAGAAAATGATCACCTATTTTCTGTCTTAGTCTTCCAGTATGTACTCGACAAGCTCGTGTTCTCTCTCTCTTTCATCTTGTGCATCAGCAGTGAGACTGGTCAGATAAACCTGTCTATATATTCTATCACAAAAATTGAATTCAAATTTTTAAAAGATAGGTGAAAGTTAGGATTCATGTCTCCTGAACCTCTCATGTGGTTAGGTAAGTAGGTTAATATCTGAGCTAATAGTAAAAGGAAAAAACATTGCCAAAAGTTTTTAGCGTGATCGGAGGTGGGGAGGGAAGTCACATGCTTTTTAGTGAATTTACTGTTTATTGCTGTAATGTAGTCCAATTTGCACTACTGCTCCGGTTCCATGCTCAGCAAGTCACAACAGTTCTGAACTGCATAGATCTGAACACATCAGTACAAATGGACATGACCATATGCACAAATACACTAGTAATGTGGAAAAGCAGCCCTTTCCCATTACTCAAAGACTGGTGCCTCTCTCTGCACTCATTTGCTCTCCTACATCCTCTACCTCCCTACTATTTTGCCGAAATATGGCACCAGGTTTTTTTTTGCAACAGGGCCAAACGGACCCTAGCCTGATGTGACACATACTGAGCTCCCTCACAGCAGGGATGGCCCCAAACAGCGAGGCTGCCTCAGACCTGAGGTGTAGAGCAGGAATTGCACTCGCAGGGGGGAGCAGAGTAAGCAGGAGGGTACGTAGAATGACTTTAGCCATCTTCTTAGAGGAAGTCAGAGTGTGAGTATGTGTATTCGTGGTGCAAGACTCGTATTAAGGTGCCTTGATCCACATCATAATCATCCACGTCCATGTCAAAGTTGCATCCACACACTCAACTATGAAACATTGCATACAGCCTGACACACTCCATAGCTACCCTGAGACCCCATGGTGTGGACTTGAACAAGGAAGAACTACCCTCACAGTGAATCCTAATAAATGACCTGAGAAAGTCATACAGATGTAGTACTTCCAAATATCTGTCTAAAGAAGATACTACTAGAAATCTCCATCTTCAGCATTACTGGAAATTTCAATGTATAACTAGAGGTACTGTAACTTACCTGTTCAGCTTTAAACATAACTTGCAATAAAGTGAAAACTATGCCCGATTTTATGATCGGAGCCTTGTTTGTAGGAAACGATAAAAGAAATAATCACAATTTCATATAGGTAACACATACAGTTGTTCAGGCTGTATAGTGCAGAAGGTATTCACTTCTTATAACCTATTATAAACATTTCAGTTGTTTCCAAATATTTTTCACTGACTGAATAACTAGTGATGTTCATGTAAAATTTTCCACATGAGAAAGCTTCCTAAGTAGTTTTCAGGAACGTTAGGTAAAACTACCCACTTCCATGACCCCTGCAATATACGAAGAGCCAATTAAAGGATGCATTTCAGGAGAGATTTTCATGTTCTCCAGAGTATTGCAAAGGCTTACAACGTGGTGGAAATGTCCATGACAGATAAAAGATTTCAGCTCATTTGATCAAATAGACTTCTAGAGAGGAGGAGGGGAAAAAAACATAGAATAGAGTTAATAAAAAAAGGTAAGTGTTCTTTCTTACACCTCTTTAACCATAGAGCTTTGGAAATTCTGGATGTTTACCCAAAGTGGTATTGTATTTCATTTTCCAGTGTTTGTTTCGTTTGAACACTCAGGGGTCAGGTGCAGAGAACATCTCATTTTGCACATGTTATTGCATAAGAGCTTTGGCCTTGGAGCACCTGTTAGAGCTGGTTTAAGTTCTTTCTCCTGGACACAATCTCTCTCAGCTGCTAGTAATTAGAAAAAAAACAAAGCAGAACTACCACATGGATGCAGGCCCTTAAGGAGAGAAATGCCAAAGAAAGCAGCACAAATTTTACAAGGATGCATGTCATATTTTTTTCCCTTGGCAGTACAACCTTAGAACAGCACTGTGAATACAGATGCCAGCTACTCAAAGTGTCAAGCAAACAACAGAATTTGTTATAGGTCTTTAATCTTTGATTGGAAAGGAGAACATCTAGAAGCAAGCCACAATTCCATATAATAAATGGATTTATAAAGATTAGTGGAGGGAAACGCTATAGCAAAAAGATGCATTTAAAAAATTTGATCAAGAGGAAAGGGAAGGAACTCTTTGCGATTTCAGACTTGCGCTAGCATTTGCTTTATTTACCGTTGTTCTTGTAGGATGTGTCATCAAGCTGATCTTTATTTCTGGCCTTAAAATATTTCAGAAACCATGTTTACCTTATGAAATTAATGCATCTGTAGTTGATTGTGTATTTCAACACATATTAAAGCAGTTCCGTACTACAGAGATTTATCATTTGTGTGGCACCAAATTTCCTGACAAAAGCACATTGTCTCTGGCAGCATTTCCACAAATTTAAGTTTGGCTTTTATCAGTAAGATTCATTTCAATTACAACTGATCTAAGTGGCAAAAAATCTAGTGATCTTAATGGAGAAAGAGTAGATTGATTAGGTATTCTGTGCTCTACAAAGCATATCTAATGAGACCAATAATACAGCACACTATATATAACATCCAAGTCAAAGAGATAGCATCTTTTTAAGTAAGTTGCTTATGTTACCTATAAATCTCCCACAGAAAATTTCATATCAGGACATACTAATTACTTTTAAGTAACATAATAGAGAAGGTGATGTTTAACATTTGATAAGTGAGCTGCAAAGTTTAAAATAAGAAAAAGATTAATAATGTCATTCTGAGAATCTATTTATTGCATTCTAATTGCATCACGATCTACAGATACGAGCTTAAAATTTCAAAAGTGAGAAGCATGATCATCTCTATTTTTAGTTTTCAACTAGAATCGTATCAAAATACTTCTATTTTATAAAATTTTAAGCATCATCCTTCAGCACCGTCTCCTCTTAAAGAGTTTTCTAGAGTTATCTTTTGCCTTTCCACTCCAGGAGAATTAGGTGGATAACGGTTAAAGAGAAAAAGGATGGCTTTTGGCATGCTATTTAGGTAGCCTTTTTAGCAAGCATTGTGCTTCACTTTTTTTCCTATTGTCACTGGCATAAAGACATCATAAAATCACAAGTGTCTACTGATGAATTTCTCCACCAGATAGAAGACAAGTTTAAACTTTGTCTGTATTTCTCTGTAAAATAAGGGATTCCTATGCACTAGTAATGCTCTACAGCACATTCCCTTAAGGAGCTGCAGTAGCAGTGCAGGGCAGTCCTCAAGTGGTACTGAATATCACCTTCAGGGGACAACTGACCCCACTAGTCATAGGTCAGTCCCCCCCCCCCATCTTTATGTGTTTGCAAGATGTATTCCCTTACATTCACAGTCTCACTCAATGCTTTATGCTATCAGCTCAAAAGGATATTGCACTGGAAAACAAATAGAAGAAATGAGCAGTATTACCATCTGATGATGGCAAAGCCAGTATTTTAACTAGGTAAGTCAGAAACTCACTACAGATAAAGCTTACAACTTAAGGATGAGATAAAAAGTCCTAGTTAAGGAATAGGAAAGAAAAAAATCATGCAGAATATGTACAGTATTGTAGTATATATTAAATCCAATCCAAGCTGATGAGTAACCATGAGATGTCAGTGGAATCACTGCCTTTAGAGCGTGCGTAACACTTGGTAAAATGTGATTTATCCTGGAAGGCCCATCACTTGACACTGTCAGAAAGCTGATGTTGGCACTGGTACTGTGCCTTTCTGGTACCAACTACTCTTTTAGTTCCTGATTCTTTAATCATTCTGAGCATGGGAGAATCCACATCTGAGCTATGGAAGCATAAGAATGAGGGAGCAAGTGGAAGAAAAGGGAGGGTAGCATTGAAGTAATGCTGTTAAAGCAGTCTATTATTTCCTATGATACAGGCTAGCTATCAAAAGCCCGGGAGGGGGGAACGTTTTTATCTTTAGAGATTTGTAAAGATGTAAAATAAAATAATAATAAAAAAAACCCAACACTTTGTTTTGACTACTACCACAAAAGAGGAAAAAAAAAAAAAAAAAACAGAAGAAATACTACAGGCAACTTGACTTAACAAGGTGAAAGTAAGTGATGGCATGGAGAAGGACTAGGAGTCTGATAACCTTATCACTTGAGCAGTGAGCCCTACCCTACTCAGTCAGATCTAATACTTTCCTAAAACAAGCTCTGGAAAAAGATGAAAGAGCTGATATATCTCTAAAGATTTAGCAGGTCCAGAGACAGAAAGCAGCCTTCTACATGGGAATAATATAAACAAAGGAGATTACGTGTTTCCAACGGTTCTTTGAGGGAAGGCAAGAATCTCCCAGCTGGCACTACATTAAAATGATTTTAATCATTTTAATGGAGGAGGCTGATCCTTTGTGAAAGGAAAATTCCATAATGATACATTTCAGAGGCAAATTATTCTCCCTTTCTCTTTCTTAAGAGAAAGCCTCCGATTAATTTTTTTTTAATTACCTGAAAAGTGAAAAATTAGTCCAGCATAGAATGGAGACTATGAATAATTCCAGGTTGAAAGAAGGGATGGAGGAGGGAAAACAGAAAGAAATGATTCTGCTTCTGTACTGTCTGAGGCTTTGGTGTGCGTCTATGTTTCACCCACAGTTCACATTTCCAATTTTAGGAGCAAATTACCTTGTCTCTGCCAGTTCCTATGCTTTTGCTAGCTGACAAAAGTTAAAGACTCAGCTAGATTATTCTCAAATGCTTCACAGAGGAAGAATGTTAGAAAATAGCCACATGAAATGGTGATGCTTCAATGAGGAGACACACAACCATGGTGATGTAGGCAGAGAGAGAGTAGAAGAGGACAGGAAAGAGATTCCTGTGGAGAATCTGACCTTGCAGATCCTATAGATTAAGAGGAACAGAAGAATCAAGCAGTAGGAGTAGGTCTGATTGCTAAATTACAGCTTTCTTCAGAAATGCAGCAATACTGTGTATTTCAAAGCTGAAATAAAAATAGAAATGCAGGATCAGCAAAATGACCTGACTGGCTCCACAGGTCCATCTTTCCAGTTTTAGAAATTGTTTTTCCTCTCTGCCCCCTCTTGACTAACAGAGGACTCGAGTGGCCCCAAACTGGGGCAATTAACCCCTTCCGGTCTAGGCTAGTCACTAACACTTAGCAAAACAAAAGTACTTAGACCAACAAGGCTGTGGACCACCGTGTCTTAGATTGTAAATGAGGCTCAGTCATGCATATGTTTGTTTTTCAGTTTCATTTGGAGGAATCATAAGTTCGGAAGCTTCTGCCTTCACAAAAGATGGAAGCTGAGAGTCAAAGTGTCAAAGTCTGGAAACCTCCAGCGGTTCATTGAACCAAAGCCACTCAAAAAAAAAAAAAAAAAAAAGGGAGTTTTAAAAGAAGTTAATCACACTTGTAATAAAACTTTGTTGTTACTACAGATTAACTTGGCATTTAGAGGCATGAAATAATAAATAAAAACATCTGAGGTACAGATGATTCCCTTCATCCATATATGGCAAGGACTGAACACTGGCAGTTGCATAGTCCTGAATTTGGCCTCTCTTTGCTTTGGCTGCATAGATTTCTGGAGATCACAGAGGAATCAAAAACCTGCCAAAGTGTAGTTCAGAACCTTGTGTTTCTGCAACTTGTACAGTAGATAGTATTGTTGCAGCATGATACTTCTCTAAAAAGTATATAAAAACCTACCCAGAATCGCGTACAGCTATGTATTTCAATTCAGGGTGCAATATTGCCTATACTGACAAAGGTAATGGAGATATCACCAGTATGAGAATAACAAGCTCACAACAACCAGGCTACCAGTAGTAGTATCCTGAGCCAGCTGCTCCTTGGTTCTGCCTTGAAACTTAGGTTTCTGAGTAAGCCTTATATTTGGAAGTTACTTATTTATTTATTTTTAATTGTAAGTACTTTAATGCTTATCTAACATTTTTTAAATGTGATTCTTTTAACTCTTTTTGTTCATAGTTCATCGTATTTGTACCACAGCTGCACTCTTGGAAATAAAGCACACAAAATCCAAACAGTTTCCTCCTTTCTCTCTCTCTCTCGCTCCTTTTTTTTTTTTTTTTTTTTTAACTTCCAGTGGGGAGTACTACCATTGCACAGACAGCACTGGTTTTCCTTTGTATTTCTTCCTCCATCTTTCTCTCTGTTTCCTTTTATTCTGTATTTGATATTTATTGATGTTTGCGAAGTGAGGAAGTGACTTCTATATCACATGTCTAGCTTTTTCTTTTTATACAATAACACTCTGAGTCAGGGTCCAGGCCTGTTTAATGATTTACCTGATGTCTGGTATGTTGAGGATGCTGTCAAAACTAAATAGCATTTCTCACTATCCTAGTTCAATAGAAATTAGCAAGATTTCTCATCAGATGAAAGAGGACGGAACACACACACCCACACATGCAGGTAATAAATATGCACTTTTCTGTCCATTTCTAAAGTTTAGCGTCTATATGGCATGGCAGGTCTGTTGACGTATGGCTCTTGAGTGGTAGGCCTGGCCATGTCTTGTCTGTAAATCAGGACAAGCCTTGTGACCTGTACAGCCTAGTTCCTCTAGAGGCAAACCCCGGTGTGTTGGTGGGATGTGGTTGTGGCTGTCGGGCACCTGCCGAGTGCACCCTTCCTGCTCTCAGTTGACTTGCTAGCATTTTGCAACTCCATCAGTAGAATAGAAGATGCACATTCTTGGAGCCATCAAAACAGCTTTTTTTTTTTTTTTTTTTTTTTTTTTTTTTTTGCAGAACTTTCTCCTAACACATGCATAAATGTGCTGTCAAGTCATTACTGATTTTGCCTGAAAACAGAAAACCTACACAGAAGCCAGAGCAGTCCTGCAGTGCAGCCGCTCTAAGTGAGAGCTGGTCCTACTTCTCTATGGCTCAGCTTGCATCTCCTTGTTTCAAAGAGTTTGTGCACTGGTGGTATGATACTGTTTCAGAATTTGCTAAAACTTGTTTAAGTAACTTTTCCAACAAAAAAAAAAAAAAGAGAGAGAGAGAGAGAGACAACTCACAACAGCATGTGCGCAAGCAAGTAAAAGTCAAACTTTTTGTAAATGTATAACAGATGCACCAGTGCATGACGGG
This sequence comes from Rhea pennata, assembly GCF_028389875.1. Lineage (NCBI taxonomy): Eukaryota > Metazoa > Chordata > Aves > Rheiformes > Rheidae > Rhea > Rhea pennata. Next base: position 115,237,557 of record NC_084663.1, read on the forward strand.
ATAAATGCAGAACAGACTCAGACCTGTCATCACACTCCTCACAGTCACATTCTTCCCACTGCTCATGTGGCCTACACCTGTGATACGCTGGCAGCGCAGCATGCGAGACTCCTAGGTTCAAAGCAAATGCTCATACCTTTGTTCATGCCTGCTAGTCTCTATTTTTAACCTTTTTCCTCCCCGTCACCAGGGTGTTTGCTTTCACTAGCAGCAGCTTGACTATATACGAAAAAAATCTTTTTTTTTTTTTTTTTTTTTTTTTTAAGATGTAATATGGAGGATACCCATCAAACCAAAGCATAGAGTATTAGAGCAAAATTTTATAAAACTTATAATTCGAGTATGTAAAATAGGTGACCACCTCTGGACATTTACTGTTTGGATGACTATAGCTTTTTCTTTAATATGTTGTGAAAATTCAGAACTTTGCTCTTATTTCCATTTCTTTTCCCTCCAGCAATGCCAAAGTGTTCTTCAGCAGGAGTTGGTAATATCCAGTAGTAAAGATCAACATTACACTTCCAAGCACTGTTTAGCCTGGGAGAATAGTGTGAGCTGACCACAGAATAAGTGAGAATTGGGTCTTCATTCTTCAAAGGCTATAAAATGTCCCTGGTACATAACAATCCATCATTACCAGAATGTGATAAAATACATTATTTGCACTGATAGCCTTTGTTCACACAGGAAGGGCTTTCTTTAAAAGCTAAGGTTTATTAACTTCAGTTAAAGGTCTAGAAAACCTAGGGAAAGAGGGTTTCTTAAAATAAATTATATCAAAGAGAAGACAGAAAATGGTAAGATTGAAACACGCCTTCGTGGCTGTGCCTGAGCCAAATAGATTTCTCTGACTTAATTTAACATCCTTTCCATTTCTGGCTACTTAGAGATCAAGCTGTAGCTGGAAGTTGAAAATGAAAGTTGATAAAATTTTTAAAAGCCACACCATGCACACACTATACTCTCTCTGAAGCATTCCATGTTATTTCGTGTTATTTTGTTTTTGTTTGTTGGTGGTGGTGTTTTGTTTTGTTTTTTACATACATGAGAATAACATTACTGGGAATGAAATCCATACAAAGCTACATCTGTCCTATGCATTTAGGCACATTTTAAAGAACACATTTCCATTCTTAAACCTTTATAGCAACTGTAAGTTCCTCTCTCTCTCTGAGACAAACTTCTGCATATCAGGACAAAAGCTGCCCAGACAATGGGATAGAACCAGTAAACCATGTACAATACACTTGTTTTTAGAGATGCCACTGAATTTTAGCAGTATATTGGAATGAAAAAAATATTGACAAGTTTATTTACTCTTGATTTTCGGAAAGTGATTTTAAATTCATTTTCCTTTTTTAAAAGAATCTCAATTTGTATAATCTTATGATAGTACCTAATTTGATTTTGTCTATCCTGTACACATTCTGGAACCATCTTAAAAGACTTTCCTTCATCCGAGGCCTCTTACATTAGCTGGTATATATCTGACTAGTCAGGGGCAGAATTCATGGCTACTCTACAGCAGTTTTCAAAAAGCAAGATATGAACTTGATAAAAAAAATGGCTAGCTTGTTGCAAAGCATGCATAGTTTTAGCCAGTATGAAACAAAAAGGTAGTTTTTAATAGCAATTTTATAAATCTCTTGCGTCTTTGCGGATTTTGCAGTTAGACTTAGCTCCCCTCAAAACATTTTTATTCATCTTAATTCTTTCCAGTGATATGATTTTAATGGCTTACTTATTTTACTTTACTTGCATCTTAATATTCAGTTGCATGTGGAGAACGCAAACACTGAAGCAGCTAACAAGGAAAATGGCCACGAACTGATTCATCTAAGTGGAAGCCGCATCGTTGGTACCTTCCCACAAGAAATTCTCTTTGCTTTTTCTTCCCCAAGCTAAGATGAAAGTTACCATTCTTCTCTTAATTCAGCGTTTAACATAGTTAGCAATGCCACAAGGCAAGACAACAGCTCCAGAAGGCACTTATAATACTAAGTGAGAAAAGTGAAAACTGAAGTGTGACCTGCCTCACCTTCATTACTGCAACCAGATCAACTAGTTAATCCAGCTCAGGAAACACCAGTGCAGCCCAGCAACCGAGATCCTACAAGCAAGTAACTTTTGAATAGTCTGCGCTGAAATCCAGCCTGCCCTTAGTTGCCATTTATATTGTATATGCTTAAGAAACAGACATACAGAGATGCACACTGCCTTCAAAATGTCCCAGAGCCATCACTCGCTGCAGAGGGGGACGAGCAAGAGGTAAATCCCACCGAATGATGAGCCAGAGAAACTGCTGTTTCTCTTTGCACTGTCAGTTACGAGAAACAACCCTCATCAGCCGTCGCTTCCCCAAGCGTCACGAAGGGAGAAAAAAGGGTTTTGAAGCATCTTTGCTGGAATCCAGCATTCTCACCAGACCCAAGGCAGAGTCCCAGGAGTTCCTGATGCTGCTTATACTCTCACCTCGTCTCCTGTTCCTCCTCCAGGTGACAACATCAAGGCAGAAAGTATCAAGGGTTTTCTAAGTTCCACTCTATGTTTTGAAACACAACACGTGAATTATCTTTATGACGAGGTTTTCACAATGCAATGTGCATGAAAGAATCACTGTTTTCCAAAGTCAGTGGGAAAAAATAAACATAAATAAAGCTACACTGATATCTTAATGATTTAGTTAAGTTGGCAAAGGTTTTGGAAGTGCAAAACTAGTCTAGTTTAGACTGCTTTCATAAAGTATGAAGCGACGTCACCCAGCTATGATGACATGAAGTATGAACCTCTGTTTCTGTCTTGTGGTAAGCACGATTAGTTATGCATTCAGTTTAGGAATAATCAAGAACTTTTAAATGAAAATTCTCAAAAATTTGTTAGAATAAAATCTTAAAAAGGAGCAACTGTGTGAAATCACAGAACTCCACACATTTAAGAGTAAAGTAAGTTCTTCAACAGCCAATAATTCCTATTTCTTGTCTTTTTTTCCATTAATATTTCCACTTTTCAATTAAAAAAAATCAAGTTATAGCTGATGTCAGAAAAAAAGGAAAATAAAATCTGAAAGCTAAAAAAAAAATCAAAATTATCTCAGCTGACTCCATCCAAAAATAGCTGATTATCAATTTACAATTCTAAAAATTTTTGTCAGAAAGGAAAACTGATTATCTTTAGGAAGACTAGAAATGATTTTAAGTGTTCTTTTCAGATGTAAGCAGTTGAAAATGATATTTATTTGTTTCCAGGAAATCTTCAGTTTAGATATTCTTAGGTTTCCAGAAAATTTGAGATTTTTTGCAGAATGTGGACCAGGCCAACAATCTACTTAAGCAAGTGATTAAAATTTTGTCGATGGTAATGAATACTGAGTCAGGCTGAAATCTTTACAGGGAAAACTGAGCAGTCTCTTAGTAAAATTGCATCAACTGCATGTATTCTTTCCTAAAAAAAGAAAGTGGAACGTAACAATGAAAAATATGAGAAAGGAGGATGCTATTTATTTAATCTTGAAAAGCAACAAATCGTTTTAAAGTACAGTACAATTCTTTTTTCCTCTCTCTCTCTCTCTCTCTCTCACTAACATAAACTGTTTAATCTGACTGAGTGGACATGTACTAGTAGAAAGATTACTTTCTGTGGCTTACACTGACCTTCTCAATCACTTCTCCATGAGTGTAAAGGGAGAATTAAAAAAAAGAAAAAACTCACAAAGTTGTTCTCTGGACCAGTAATAAAGAGGCTATATCTATACATTTCAAATAGTTGTCACTATTTTTCTTTCCAGATCCTTCATTCCTTTCTCAGCCAATGGAGGAAGAAAAAAATGCTTACTAAACGTGGTGTGATGTAGAAACTTACCTACATTAATAACTTCTGATAAAACATACAATGCACAAAGTCATTTAAGGAGTCATTTTAGACTGGAGGTATATGGATCGTTTCCTTCTGTCTTAAATAAAACCTGCATATGAATGGCTTCAGTAGTAAAAGGTACTGACGCCTTTGGTCAGACTTCCCAGAACAAGCAATAACTCTTATCACTATTCACATACCACATTATCTTCAAATAGCAACTGCTCAAGAAAGATTATCTCATTTTCTCTCTGCTAGAAGGTGGTATTCTTGCCATGATGGTTTCAGCACCTTTTAAGACTCACGTCTTGAGCAGCAAGTTTGCTTCAAAGAATCAACCAAACAATAATAAAATAAGAACAAAACCAAAGTAATCACAATGACTGAAAATTATGACTTTCAGAAAAATATCTGTGCGTAAGAAAAGTAAATATAATGGCAGATGTTCTAACAAATACTCTCCCTCACAAAGAGAAAAGCTATAAAGGAAGAGTGTTAGTAGACTAAGTGTATACATACATATACATATTGTATATATATGCAACTTGCATATGCATGCATATCTATTTATCTATGTTTTCCATACTAACTACCCAAAGAAAACTAATGTCAGCTGAGAGGCAGCTGCCATTTGCAGTGCAATCTGTAAAAAAAAAAATTAAGTTACTGCAATGGAAGAAAAGATTAGAATCCAAGACAGTGCCTCTAAAAATTTTTAGTCTTACTAAGCTGAAGAAGCATATTATACCATTATCAAGTGATAAGGCAGAGAAATAGAGTTTAAGACTTGCAGGAAATAGAAGCTTGAATCAAGTAAGACCGGAAGGAAAACTAGTCAGAAAGCAAGGTTCAGTTCAAATTTAACTTGGAGAGACAGGAAACACAAGGTAAATGTCTGCTTACTTAGTTTATCTAATTTAAATGCTAGACTTGATTTGTGGACCTAGCCAAACATTTTCTTGGGTGCTAGATCTAGTTAGGAAGAGAGAAATACAACTTCTGCTACCCTTGTTTTTTCCCAGCTCTTATGGCTGGTAAGGCCGATTTTGGGGCTTTCTGGGTGTGCCATGCTAAGCGAAACAGGAAGAGTTTTCTGCAGTACAAAGGTTGCAAAGAAGGTACTTGAGGCATCTCCTTCTGTCATTTAGAGCGTTTTCTCTTTTTCATCCCCCCCCCCCCCAGTTAATTTGGGAATGAGCTAATCTCTTGCTGTAGCATTTCAGCTTCAGGTCTACAGCTTAAAATTGCTTTCTTTTAATTATATACACCATTTTATTTTCACCAGTTTTAAACTGGTCAACTTTTTAACTTGATTTTATTTTTCTTTAAAATTTATTCTCATTGTCTGCCAGCATTAAACTGCATGCCAGATAAGGTATTTTAAACAAGTATTACTAATAAGTTACAGGAAAATGAGTTTATAAGAAACAGATGAAATCTAAGACATTTGTTTAAGGTAGAAAAGGCTTTTTTAAAAAAAAAAAAAAAAAAAAAAAAAAAAAAAAAAAGCCCTACCCGATCCTCCATTGTCTATTGTCTAATTATTCTTTTAATGTCACAGTGTCAGTCTCGTTATGGAGTTGTGTTAGTTCCCTTGTTTCAGTTTTAGTTTGTACTATTGAAAGTTACCTTTTCTCATTGTAAATAGTGAATTAAATCAAAAAAGTTCATAATAGCCTGCAAGCTTCAGAAAGAGAAAAATATTCCTATTGTTCTGGCATACTAAGTTGAGTTTCTCAGAGCTATGCATTCTTCTATGAGATAAAATGGTAAAACAGAGGAGAATTTGGCTTTAAAATTAAAGACCTTTATTTCCTCCTACTGTCAGATACAAGATTCTTTGGAAAGTCAGGTAAAAGATGAGTTTTCTTTTGAAATGTTAAAATGCCTTGGAATAAAGCCAGTTGGATCAGTGTGCAACTATTGCCATTTTTAGTATTATACATGAATTTATATGGCTTTATAATTGGGTAAAGGAGAGTTATTTTCAGACTTTTGAGTATTTGGTATTTTCACCTCCACATTACAGTAATACTTCATCAATATGAAGTATACGCAGACATGTGAGCTAAAGACCAAGTTTATCCTCCAGTCCCTACTGTCCACATCATTTACACACTGAAGAGCTTTGGTTTACTTCTAGAATGAGTTACTTATCTAGCAGGGAAACTCAGAGATATACTGACTTTCTCTATTGATTACGTGAGCAAACTGTTGGATAATCAAACTCAGCTTCCTGCCAGCTACAGATAATGTATTCAGTGAACTCAAACTTCCTCTGAGGCATGACTAAAGAAGACAGTACAGATGCACCATCAGAAAAATATATCAGTGTAGGAACAAAACCCAAAGGTGACTCTGTCACCCTAGAAACATATCTTTTAATCAATATGAATTATGAACAAGCTTTATAATTTGGGTATATGATAAGTGATAACAACACTCAGCTCCCAAGTATATTTCAGTTGGCGTTCACATACCCTGATTGCTCATCTATTCTTATATTTAATAGCCTAGAACTGTGTATGAGCTAGGAAAGAAAGATAAACATAAAACTCTGGAAGGAATGTTATGTTATATAATTGCTTTTTTTTTTCCCTAAATCTCAAGGAGAGTAAATATTTCCAACACAACAGAGATTCAGATATGTTTGGCTGGTAAAACAAGAGGTCTCCATCCAATTACAGAGAGTAAAATGATGAAAGAAGCAACATTACTTTAAATCTTCAGGTCACATAACAAAACAAACTGAAAATATTGAGCCCGATAAATCAAATTCAAAATATATGAAAGCAGATAACGAAGAAACACGTTCCACGTGCCTTCACTACTTTTATGCCTCTTGTCATATGAGAATCAGAAGTTTCTGGTTAGAGTTTCTCTTTTCTCCTATATGCAAGTAGAATATCATTTGTCATTAGAGATGCTAAACATTTTTCATATTTTCAAACTTTTGACTAAAATTTTCACTAATGTTTTCACGTATACCTCTGTTGCCAGCCTCCAGCCAGCTCCATCATATGTAAAGGAAGAACATCTGTGAGAGGAAAACACACACTGCTGTCACATGAAGGGAGCAGACAGACATAAGGGTGCCTGAAGACTTGGCACTCACCAGCATTTTACACATTTATACATTTTACTTCATCAAAGAAGGATGGTTGAGCTATGTTGCCTCTTTCTCTATAAAATATCTGTTAATCTAAAAGCACACCTTTAGCCAGGCAGTCTTTCTTTCCCTTTCTCTCACTTCCTCTGCTTAAATCCCTTTATTTCTCCTTTTCTCCTTCCCAGCTTCCTCTTCTCTTCACCCCTCCATTCTTTCCCATCCATCAGGCCAAAATAAGTTGGCAGACTGCAGCCACAACATAACATTTTCAGCCTGATAGAAAACACTTGATTCTCCCCTTGCAAAAGCTTCCATGCTTTACTTTTATCATCTGTGAAAAACACCATTAGAAGAGCCACTTGATACCATGCTATGAAACAGAATAAAAATTGGCATTTGACTTTCCAAACAGGAGGGTAAGCCAATTTACAGTATTAAGCACAGGTGGCATATTAATTGTAACAGCGGATAATCTAACTGGACAAAAAAAGTGTGACATAAAGTGCAAATAGATTTCATGTCTTCACTATTAAACTTCCAGTCCCAGTTTGACTAACGAAAAAAATGTGAGTCCTACATTATGTAGTTATTATTAAACTTTATTATATTATTAAATATTTATAGATATGACTAAAACTCATTAACATAACACTGATGTGATAATAAAACTCTTAAAATTCCCCCCCCCTTTCCCTGATTGCTCTCCAAACACTATTCTCACCAATCCCTTTTTATTTATCCTGCAGTAGTCTCAATAACTTAAAATGAAAAAATCTCAAACACCTGTTGTTTTTATAATATATTTAAAACTGATTTTCATTTGCCTTCTGAAAAACATCCTGAGAACATGTAGGTGCTGAAACCCAGGTATTTGGCACACAGCTGAATCAGATGCAGGTGGAAATTAGCTGAGCATATTTTCTAACAGGAGTATTTACTTTCTTATAATTGCAAACAGCTTAGTCCTAATAAAGAAACATTCACTCCTCTGAGTCGATATTTCTCTGCACTTAAAACTGAAACTGCTAATTTCAGGTCTTTGCTAAGGTAAGGGCATCCAACAGTTTCTGGAAAGCACTGTAGACAACAAGTTTATTTATCAGAATTTCTTTAGTGGAGATTTTCTTTTAGGCTTTGTGGTAATGTATCTTGAATGGCCCTAGGAGCCACTCCAAGAGCTTCATATGGCCAGAAGCCCCATCTCTTTGGGGGCAGTTCACAGCGAGCAGGCAGTGGTGGTCCAGGGGACCTCAGCAACCCACGGGTCCAGCAGCCTGCTCCCACCACGGCAGGCTCACCGGTGCCAGCATGCTTCCTCCCATAATCCCACATCTGAGCTCCCCAGCAGCCTTGGAACCGTCAGAGCCCCACAGCTGATCATGAGCTGGTGAGTCACCAGAAGCTACAAGGTCCTCCACAGGCCATTCTTGAGCAGAGATATAAAGCTATCTTTCCTTTGCAGATAAGGCATATTGAACAAATTGTACAAGTATCTGAGATATGTCCTTGTATCACAAGGACTTTGAAGTGGCAGCAAAAATGTTGAGCTTCTACTAGAAAGTCAGGAGATGAAGTCAACAAAAGATTACAAAAAGGTCCAATATTAAGAGTAATAGTCTGCATTGGTATCATGCCTATCCAAAAAGAGCCATGTCAGCCAGTGTGGAGAGTATTACTATAAAAATTGCTTTTGTTTATATGCGGGAGTCAAACGTGTCAGACTAAACGGAAAACTGTGACGTTGACGTAAACAGATTTTTCCTGCTGATAATACAAGCATTCAGAAACATCACTAGTTATTTGAGATGTGAAGGACGAGAAGGAGGATCAGTAAAAGTAAAGGGAAAAAGTACAGCTGGAAGACTAGACAGTGATTCTCAAGCTTTACTGTACTATAACATGGTGCTATTACAACAGATAATGTCTGTTTTTCCTTCCTATCTAGCAACAGAAAAAGAGGTTAGTTGAAAAAGTCCCTGATTTCTAAGAAGAAAATGTGCAACTCAATTTTTAAAAATCTAGAATTTGAAAGAAAAAGCCAAATACATACAAACAACAACACCAAAAAAAAAAAAAAAAAATCCAACACAATGCTTGAAATGAGTTTTGCCCAGCATTTAACAGTCATAAGAATAGAAGAGTAGATAGAAAAGCAGAAATAAATAAGCACATCCAGAGTAAAACTGTTTGGTCTTGAAGTAAGTAGTCCTGAATTATAAATACACTTCCAAGTACTCCAGGTAGCTGTGAGACCAACTTATACTTGGCTCTTTGCCTTACAGTGGCAGAGATGCTCTGAAAAAAAAATCGTCTAATTGGCCTTTCCTCCTTCTCTCTCAGAAAAATGAGAACGATGTATGACATAGTTGCTAGACAAGCAAGGACGAGAATAAGTGCGGTATTAGCAAGGAAGAGGGAGGCTCTGCTTCAGCTCTGTGTGTGTGTACATGTAAGGGATTCAATGTCTGTAGGCCACCGTTTCCCATTACTGGTGGGGCACCTATGGCAGCTGTGCGGTGGCCATGGTGTGCTACATACGTAGGAAGGCCCGTGAGCATATTGGAGTTTCCTCTACTTGCCTTTATGTCTAGTGAACCAAAACACGGATCACAAAACTGGATCGTTTATCATCCTACAACCATTGTTAACCTATCACTGATACTACATATCAAATGCAACTTGTGTTAAAGTACGTCCAATGACTGATTTTTTACAATGGTAAAGCTATGTGGCCTAGCAATCGCCATTTGCAGTCAGAAGTTCTCTTATTTTTTTTCCACTATTTTTCAGAAAAATCAGAAGCTGTTTTAACATTAACATCTTTTTTGTCTACAAAGTTGGAAACTATACTGTCAAATGAAACTTAAATTGCAAAAGCTTATTGCTAAATTAACAAGGCTGAAGTTAGCTTGTGGGTTTCAGAAACAGTGAACAATGATTTTTCTTAAGTGCCTGGAATTACTCAGGAATAAGCTAAAAATTATCACAAATCAGTTCAGGGTTGATTTTTGAATTGACTCAGAATGTTTTGCCACTAGAATAAAAACCTCTTTAAATGTAACTAATTTATCCTTAAATTACCTGATATATATACCCGTAAATTTAACACCATTTAATCCCTAATACCTGAACAGTGAAAAATATTTTGATTTAGTAGCAATACAGCTGAATTTTGCAACACTATATGCCATCAAAAAAGAGGAATTAAAAGTATAATCTATTATAGCTGCACTTGGTTCATTTAAATTCTATAGGCATTAAAGAAGTGATTCAGTTTGAACAAAAGCAGAACCACTGTTTAAGCCACTCTAATTCGAGCACTTTAGCTTAATATGCCGTTTAAAAACTATATTCATCTTCCTGACTTCTGAGGCAAATTACTTGGTATAGGTCACTGGTTTTTCTTTCTGTTTTGGGGACATGCTTTAGGGAAAAGCTACGATGACATGCATTTGCACGTGAGGTAAAAAGCAGCAGCTAGCTAAACCAGACTTCATAATTCCAGTTCTGAAATGATCTCCAGCAGAATGTAAGAATGTCAGCTTACATTTTAGGAAACTATATTGTAGGTCCCTGCAAAGAGGAAGAGCTATTTGGTTAAACTAGTAAACAGGTAAAGCTGATGTTTTCTATGTAACGAAAACAGTCAGAGCATTATCCGCAAAGTCACTTTAACTAGTTATTTGCCTACACCATCGGTTTTGTTGTAGTGCAAATTAGTATTTTACAGCCACCAACAAACAGAAAGTGGTGGATGCAATACCCCAGCGAGTTCTAAGGCTGCTCTACTCACATACTGGTAGTGGTTAGCACAGACCACTACATCAAGACAAAATAATGAAAACTGATATTTATCATTAGAATAAGACTACAAGAATAAAAATAAAAAGCTCCTCTGTGGTACCGTTAGAACAGTCACTAAAACGTGAATCAACATAGAGTGCAGTTCTCCAACAAATCAGCATGCAGATAGTTTTACTCTCGTTATTCACACTGAGCAAGACCTTACTCCTTGAGGACTTGCCTCACAATGCACTATGTGTAATAGTAAAAGCCCTTCTAAGAAATAAGATTATTACTGCAAGCTTTGTGTTTATAGTCAAATATCTTTTTACTTCCACAGATGCCCTATTAAAGAATCAAAACCAAGCTACTGGTATCAGCATGCTTAAAATACTAACTACATGAGCACACAGACCAAAAAATGGCATCTCCTCGACTTGTTGTAAGTACCACCCAGTGCCGCTGCGTTGCTGAGCAGCTGGGTCTATCCATCCCCCAGGCCTGTAGCTTACCCTCAGGCAATTGCAGCAGGAGTGTTTCTGCAGCTGCCTTCTCGCTTTCTGCCTGCACCTCACTGGCACAGCGTGGCCCTGAAGACAAGAGGCACACACAGAATCTCCATACTTGCTAAAATACAGTTCTCTGAGGGACTTTTTTTTTTTTTTTACATTGCATCCCATTTTTCTAAATATATATTAAAATAGTCTCATTTTGTAAAATGTAGAGAATACTTAAGAAAAAACAGAATTCATTTTCCATTAATTACTGTGCACTCTCTTTACATTTCAAGTCTTAATGAACCATTACAATGTTGTACAGAGAGCACAGAAAAGAAGAACTGACATAGTTTTAAGACAGATTATCAAGGTCCCCTTCCTATTATTGACTTTAAGGAATATGGAGATTATTTTACCTAAAGCAACACAACTATCAGAGTGGTTCTTCCTCGATACCTATACATCTGAAGGAGAATTATTTTGCTATTTTATTGATCATTTACTCCCCTCTGTAAACTGGCATGTATAATAAACCAGTTTCCTTGCACTCCTCCTTGCATTGTCAAGATAGCCACTGTATTTGTAGTGCTCTTCAATATATGTGAAAGTCCATATACAGTCCCAGCTAACTGAAGTGCATTTAGTTGAAGTTTGACCCTGTTTCTAATATCTAGCTGGCACAAGAGTAATGTAATTTTACTACAAGACTAAATCTATTTCTAGAGAACTGTAAGTGTAAGGTTCCATAATATTTACTTCGAGCAGAGTCCAGATGTCACTAAGGTATGAAAGTATTATCCTTGATTTCAGTGGAGTCCTAGCAATGGATTCTGTCTTTTTTTTTTTTTTTTTTTTTTTTTTTTGAGCCTTTTTTCAGGATTGTAACCAATCAACTTAGGCCCAATGCCAGTGCACTGTTAACAGTAGTTGTAGCATTAGTCTGGGTATCTTTTTAAGCAATACAAAAATTTGAGATAAAAATAGTATTAATTTCTACTAACTATTATGCCCTTATCAGTGTTATTCAGAGTTCTAAGTATCAGTTCTCTATTCTTTGCATTCTATATAGTTATTTACAGCACTAATATCTCTGTACTATATAAAATTGCTTTTAGGTCTATTTTCTAACAAAGGGAAAAAGGGGATTTTTCTGTTGGTTTCAAAAATGATTATGTAAATTACCCCCGGTAAAATGGTTATTTGCACTTTATTGAAAAAAATCCATTTTCAAAGGCTTGTGACTGTTTCTGAGAGCAGATTCCAAACTAAGAGAAAAATGGAATAGGAGTTATGGTCTCCTGGATTTTCACTGAAAAAACTGCACCAACGTTTCATTAAATTGAAGTTTCCAAAAATGTTCAGTTTTGTTGAGAAAACTATTTGTTTTTCATGCAGGAAGGGGTACTATTACAAATTTCAGCTGCTTTTAATGTTAAACATTCTTAGCCATGAAATGTGCTCACTACATGAGAAATCATTCGTCATCTAAAATAGCTGCAATCATTCTGCCTGCAAGCAAGACTATGAGCCAAGACAGAAATGTCAAAAGAGGGCTGCCCAAGTTAAACAGGATGTGGTGACAAGTATCTACACTGTGTTTGCATTTTTACTTGGTGCCTGAGTGAAGGTGGTACCAGCTTCTGGTGCAGCCTAAAGCAACGGTGAGTGTTGCTAACCTAAGCAGAATACTAACCCACTGAATTCCTAACATTAACATGGCACAAAAATGCCTCACAACATCGCTGGCTTCTGCTCAAGTCCGAGAACTAGACCCACACTGCTTTTCATGCTCCACCTCAGTATGAGCCATCTTAGAGATGGGCAAATGCTCAGGGCCCCAGATTATTGAAAGCTCCAGCTAGACTAAATTGACTAGAGCTGCAAGCCATGAAATTTTTGTGAGAATATGGAAAAACCCATGCCTTACTTTCTGCCTAATCACCCCTGTAATACCTTTTTCGTTCAAAGCTTAGTGAGTCCTTGCTTTGCCTCTCTCTGGCTTTTTACAATTGGACACCTCAACAGAGGTGCTGTATTCTATATGAGTGGAATCAGATCCAAATATTCCCAAATTCTGACATCTAAATATCCATTTCTAGCAACTAACATTCATTCTTATTGACTCCCCAATTGATTTCACAGTTTCCTCCACTCTTATTTACACAGTTAACTTGCCAATAAATGTTATTGATTTTTGTCTATTTCCAGAAAATAATTCCTTTTCAAGAATATATTCCCCTTTGTTAAGTAGATGCTGTTAAGTAGAAGTGCTGTAAGGTGATCATGATCATGTAGTTTTCCTATTTACTGTAATATTGACACTTGGGCTGTAGGTTTGTAAGGCTAGAGGTTGTTAATAGGAGATTGGTTACACTATGTAGCAGATGTAAAGCTAACATAATCTAGCATAATCTTCCCAAACATCTAATGTTTTAGCCTCTAAGCATGGCCAGCATGAACTAGATCTTTCCAGAACCTTGAACAGATTTAAATAAGCCACATGACCATGAGAGTTCATAAATATAACAACTCTTTTTCTTTTCAGCAAATCTAATTCTTCAGTGCTTTAATATTAAAGTGCCTATTTGTTTGCATTTTCCTGCTCTGCTTTGTTGTCTCTCTACTCTGTATATACAATAACCTTCCACTCACTTTCCCTAAATTCAAAGTATTTTGTCCCTTTCTCAATACGTCATTAACAGGAGGAACACTGTCATAGTATGTTGCAATGTCCCTCAACCGATTCTGAAAACATTTGTGAGAACAAAATGCAACTTACAACTTGCAAATCCTTACAAATGCTTAGATTTTGACCATTTGCTGAGAATATCCTCGAAAAATATCTAAGATGCTACATGTGTATGTCCACAGGAACTAGACAGAGACTTATAGCTCATTTTTAACTCAATAAGCACTTCAGATAGTAGCATTTTTTGGTTGCAACCAGCCTTTTGCCTAGATGCTTCACATTCCATTTCTAGTTTCCTGAACCTCTATATCTCTTTATTTATTCCCCATGCTAGGTAAAATCCTCAGTTTGTTACACCAGTCATTTTTATATCTTACTTGCCAAATTTAATAATAATGAATCTGTGTAACATAGATATTTTAAGTTTAGTGATTATGTGTTGTTCAACTTTCCCTGTAAGAGGGTTCCTTAAAAGTCTTCATGCTGAAAAAAGAATGACAGTGCTTTGCATTAAATGAGCCAGATCTTTGGCCATGGAAGGATAACTTTGTTTCAATCCAGTGGGATAAGTTTCTTGTTCCAAAGCCAATTCCCCTGACCTAGAGGATCTTCCCTGACTTAATCTCTCCTGTTGGGCTTTTCCGCTTTGTAACAGGGAAACAGAGAATAAAGAGGAAGGGAAAAAATAACCACTTTGTAGAGGTTCCAGTCCTCTGGTCCAAGGAATATTTAATTATTCAGACAAAGTGGAACTACTTCCCTGGAGAGGCTGAGAGAGTTCCATAGTGGTTAGAATCCAACAGAAAAAAATGACAGAGGAAATTTGGGGTATAAATCTCAATAAGGAAAGAGGTACGCACTTAGACCTTTCGGACAACTTTAAAAAAGATTGCTAAGTGAATTGAGAAGGAAAGGTAGAGCTGATTAGAAGAATTTTTTTTTTTAGTTAGATGTTTTGTATTTGTTTGAAGTTAATGTTCTATTCTTAAATGAGACAGGTAGCCATTAAGGAAGGTCCCTTAAAGCTATGTAAAATTCATCAATTTCAATTAACGCTTGCTCCTGTAATAAATGTGTTATATTTGTTGTGATGATTGTGTTACCCAAACTTCTGTAATCTTTAACAAAGTTATGAAAGCCTCAGGGAGAGTTACCCTAAAAAGAAAAAGAAGAAGAAGGTATTTCCCAGAGGCTTAAGCTTTTAAAAAGAAGGTTGTTAAGTAGTGATGTTACATACTTTTTCAGTGTGTACCTTTACCACTGACATATGCTGAATCCAGCTGATAGGTCAAATGCACAAGTGAAATTTTAATGAAAACAGATGCCTAGAGGTTCCTTGAACAGCTGTGTCTGCCCATCACTCCACATGTGGAACATCTCCCCATTGCTTCACAGAGCTGCACTCCCCCACTTCCAAGAAACCAGGGGCCTCTTACAAAAAGGTTGAAAGAAGAACAGCTTGCTAGTCAGCTGGCAATATATCTGCATTTTTAAGCTAGCGTGGATACAGCAGAAGAGAGCTTAGTTTTTGTTATGTGACTGACCTCTCTTAGCCAAGTTCATAGCAGTGTGAGCTATCAAATATGACAGGCTGTTGGCAAGCATTTGTATGCTTTTGGCCAGAATCTCTTCCAAGCCCAGCTGGGATCAATTAAACTAAATAATAGTTCTTGCAATAACTAGTTCCTACCACACTCTTCAGAAATTGCTTAGTGTTCAAATGTAAATACTGTTAAGTTCATACCTTGCTTACCCTTCCCCCATTCTAAAGAAACTGTGATGGAACTAAAAATCTAAGTTTTTTTAAAGCAAGCTCCTAAGGCTTGAATGAAGAAGAAACATAACATGTACAACCATACATTCTTGTCTTCTGAACTGTCATCATGAAATCCATTCTTCTCTTCTAATGTTCTAAATACGGAAAGAGAACCAAACAAACAAACAAAAAATCCATTTCTGTAGGTGCCTTATTAAATTGAGGTGTCATTGTCCATAACTGTTTAACAAAATGGTCTAACTAAATTCTTATCAGATCTTGCCTCCTAAATTTGGAGTAGCTGACCAAATGAGCATCTGCTTACTATAATTCAAGAGTTCCAGAGCCAGGTAATCTTCACATTAGGAGCATTTAACTTCTCTATCAGTTTTTTCTGATAACTTTACTGTATGAAATTTAGCTATGAGAAACATGAATAATCAATCTCATCTTTTAAATGAAGAAAACAATGTAATTGGAGCAATCATACGAATGTTTTTCACCCAGAAAAGCAGAATTATTCTCCATTCAATTAAAAAAAAAATCATTAAAAGTTAGCTTTTACAATCCAGTAGTCTCCAGATCTTTTCTGAGGTTCCCATGCTAAAGCCGTGCATTCAAATACTTACTAATTCTGAACCAAAACAGGATTTGCAAGTTGTGAATACCTGATCATGTTATTACTTACAGAGAAACATAGTTCTCTATCTGAATAAAAAGAAATACAATCCAGTTTTTTTGGAATGAATGTCATGTAGTTTTACATGTTAGATTTACAAAACCTAATGTAACACTAAGAAAGCACTTGTTCTGCTGTGCACTTGAATGCAGTTGGACTGCTCAGCTGCTTAAAGTCACTTAATGAATGGAAGCCAAGATTTTTATAATCCTGTGAAATGTCCAGTACTACCCTGGAATCATATGCTATTTTGTCACTGCATTCCTTGGGTAATGACTTTCCCCACCGAGTACTCTCCCCTTATTTGAGGAGCTGGAATAGCCTGTCAAACCTAGGCTGTCTCCAAAATGTTCTGCTAACCTGATAGTTCTCCTGATGAGCTTGTAGAGCTTCTTGAAGCAGTCAAATTTTAAACATAGATAAATTTTACAGATATAAGTTCTGAGAATAATTGTTCGGTTTAAATAAGCAATAGCAATAACAAAAAACCTGAAACGCCGTCTAACTTTGGAAACAATTCTTTAAATGGAGAGAGTGGCTGAAGGCACCACAGTAGTCAGTAAGTCCTATTCTTTTTTTAAAGAAAAACAGTGAATAGGGCATTGTAAGGTCCTAAATTTGTTATTTTTCTATAACCTTGGTGAATATGTTCATTTCTCTAAAAAAAAGAGTTTATTGCATTTGCCAATATAGCTAATTCAAGTGTGATCTGGAATCAAAGCTGAAATTCTCATATATCACTGCTGTACCGTGCTGGTCTTTATCTGCATCAGTAAAATGACATAAACAACGTGTCATTGCACATCCACAGATTCACTCAGTCCAGCAGTATTCCTAACTATCTACAAGTGCAACAGTATTCCTAACTATCTACAAGTGTAACTGAAGTTCTCATCTGGTTTTAATGCTCAGTAGTACAAAGGTCCAATTTGACTTTGAGCCTGAATTAGAAATAAGGCCTTTCAAAATTACTGTTTTGTGCTGTGAAAGAACTACATCTAATATATAGCCACAGAGAGACAACTCTACTGCAACTCAGTTCAGGACCACTATTCAGAACAGGATCATGCTGTAAAAGTTCCATCACAAAAGTGACCAAATTAGTCCCCATAATTCTTGTGACGGAAGTGATTCTGCAGGCCTTGGTCAGGACACAGGATAGCATCCCAGTGACTGTCAGATTCCACCACAGTCATCCTGTAGGTCCACAGGACCCCAAAGCAGGAAGAAGCAAGCAGGCTGGGCAATACAAAATGACATGTGTTATACCTAATGACACCAAGAGCTGCTAGGTAATAGGCCTTATGGGGCCCTTCACCTTTATAGCTGCAAATTCTTTTACAGGAAAACACCAAGACCACTTAAGGTCTGCAGCATGACTACAGACACTCTTAACAGACAGAATTGTAGCAGGAGACATGCTGCAGGAGATGCATATGGAGGCAGTGTAGAAGCAAATGCTCCTATGTGTTAACATCTCTAGCTTTAAATGAACTCACTTTACTCTTGAGTATCAGGTATCAGAGAAATGAGGGGGTTAGGAAAGGGTAAAGGATAAGAGCATAAAAGCACTAGACCTGGAGGAGCTCCCTGGCCTCATATACAAACCAAAATCTGACAGAATGGTTAGATAAGAAAGCTGATGGGGTGAAATTTAGAAAAGCTGTTACACCTTGGCCTGCTCCTGGGGATTTCATAGCAGGAGGTAGTCTTTGAAACCAATAACAATATTATTCAATGGATGAGGAGTAAGCACCGTGAATGTTTACCAGTAGATGCTTAATTTTTTGTGGGGGAGAAAAGTAAATACCCAACATAAGCAAATTATTAGTGACATGATTACATCTACCACAGCCTGTGTATTGGTACAAATATTTTAGTTTAAAAAAATTTAAAAATCACATTCTTATGTAAAATCATTATTCCAATAAACTTTCAAATGTAGGACACACCATGCACAGCCACCCTTTCTAAGTGGAAATTTCAAAAGTGAGCTTATAGGATAGCCTTCTGGCTAGAGGTCAAGTGATCTGACTAGTAAACAGGGAAGGAAGCTCATTATGTATATATATATATATTAAATTAATTTAGAGAAGAGATGCTAGGAATGGAAGCTGATATGTGTATATATATATATATATATATATGTATATATGTATATATCTTCTCTAAACTAAGTAGCCCTCAGGCTTTTAGACATCAGTCTGGTGTTTCTGAATCCCCCAAAGGGACTGAGTAACTCCCGGGGTGGGGGTGGGGGAACATGCATCATAGTATTTTCCAGCCTATCCCTGGCAATCTTCTAGCTCTGGTTTTAGACTGTGCTCCAGGGAAGTGTTTCCATTAGATGCAGAGATGAGGAAGGCGGGTATATGGATAATGAAGTGAAAACTTCTACCGAATATTTCACATCAACTCCCAGCCTGCCCATAGGTGCTGGCCAGTTATGCTCTCCAGAGAATGGTGGGCACAGGAGCATGGCATTGCCAAGGAAGGGCTAACCATCAAGAGATGCACCAAATCACTTCATGCTGGAGAAAATGAGTCCAGGGCTCCAGGTTCAGGGACTCCCACAGTCCAACCGAGCTCTTCTACATTCTCTGATGAGTACAAAGTAGATCAAGAAAAGAAAACTGTAATAATTGAGAGTGAGTATGATTAAGATGAGGACACTGAAAGGCTTTCATTGTTTGGGAAAGAATAAGTATTGGAAGTTTTCTAGAACCAAAGCTAGACAACAAACAGATGTGCATGTGACATGGGAGAAAACAAAAGCATATGAACTTAGAATAGGGAAACACAGATAAAAGATAGCCAAACAGATTACTCAACTCTCTAAAGCATTTAATAAGATGTTTCTATGGCACAGCCAGGAATAGGAATGGGGAGGGGATTAGATTCTGCTATAAATTACTATAGATTGTACAATGTAACAGACTTGCTCCAGATTTTCACCAGCAAAGCTGATGCAAAACATAGCAGGGAGGGGGTAGGGGAGGTAAGGGAAAGGAAGAGGAATTAACCAAGGGATACATAGGACATGGTGAGTCATCAGTACATTACAGTCACATAGTCAGGTCTGAAAAGCCAAGGACAAATGCACATATCAAAAAGAGCCAACAACTGTGTGGCAACACGTAATAAAAGTGAAAGGAGAAAGGAAGGGAAAGCTGTAACAGAGGGCTCTGCTGCAAACACAGAGAGAACATCTCTGCCCATTCCTGCTGTCCGTGGCCTCCTCCCACCACGCAGGTCTGAGGTGGCTGGAGTTGTACCCTGCAGGGCAGGGGCCTGTGGGAGATGAGAGGGAAGAGCAGCAAGAAATGGAGTTGGGGGTATGTCGCCTCCCAGCGCTGGCGGGATGCGGTGGGAAGGAGAGGGGGCACACACCGAGGAGGCCTTTGCCCTCAGCTGCTTCTGTGCAGGTGCAGCCCGATACTTGCTCACATACTGCCCTGGGGCTACTTATTCCTAGTGTTCCCCCAAGCTGTCACCAGTCAAAAGTTACTTTCTTGACAGAGAACAGTGAAACGAATAGGAATTGTTCAAAACATAGCAGTGGTTTTATAGAGAAAAATATGGACTCATTGTCAACCCATTGTGAAAAGGCAATACAATACCTGAGGGACCTTCCAACACTGCTCACTGCCACCAGAAATTCAAGTTACAATGAAGGTAGACAGGCTGGGAGAATATAATATAATTTTACTTGCTGCACACTATTTGTTCACAGCTGTTAAACATGTGCCAGCAAAATGCCCAGTAATGGCTGACAGGAGTGAAAGTTTCATTCAGAGAAAAACTGATGAGGAAAAAGGGGCTCTATGCTTTTGGCAGGGCATTAATCTCTGTGACAAGCCTTCAATTAGTTGTAGCTATGAGAGGGACATGTGCTATGTACTGAAAGTGAGAGCAGCAAAACAACAAAGTGGGGCTAGAGCCTGAAAATCTGCATTTTATTAGTATAGAAACTGGCAAAATGGATTAAAGAAAAAAAAAGAAAAAAAAAAAAAAAAAGAAAAGAAATTCCCAGTGAAATTGATTAAGGCAGTAGAGTTGTAAACTCATTCTTCCCACATATGCTATGCACCTTCTAGGGCAACCCCTTTCCCTGGCCCTGCTCTCAGCCCAGCAGCCGGATGTGGATCCCTAGATTTCAGCAGCGCTACACAATCTGTAGGCAACCTCTCCTTACTTTTCATCTGCTCCGAAGCACATCTGCCTCCCCTGTCTCTCAGCAGTCCCTCAGGTTCTGCTCACGTTGTACACGAGCTCATGGACACACACATGCACGCACACGTGCACACACACATGCACACACACATGCACACACCGTGCTACCTCTCTTTCCACTCTCCCTAGCTCCCCAGCTGAGCACCCAGCCACCCTCAGACCTTCTTCTCCACCCAGACCTCAAACATGGCAGCCAGAAAATGGCAAGTCATCCCTGCAACCATGCTGTCTGCTGACTTTGGAAGAAAGAAACACATAATACATGGAAAACTGCAAGCAAATGAAACAGCTCCTGTCTTTTACAGTCATTAACAGTGAGCCGAGCTAAAAGTCAGTTGGGAGGCTATGGAAGATTGCATATCAGCAACATGTGGAAAGAAGTTCCAAAAGTATCTTCTAATTTATAATGTATTTATTACATATGCTCTATTTTCATTTTCTTCTAATAAAAGAATGACACTGCATTATCAAGAAGAAGTAGCCTCAGTAGGCATTGTAATATATTTGTTTATAAAACATTACTTTAAAAAGCAAGAATTTATTGATTTTAAAATTTAAACTCTTCATGACGAACATATAAATATTAAGGAAGTAAATTCTGTGTGAGGTTGATTCTTAATAAATGGCTAAACTGCATAGGGAAAAAGAAGGGATATAGGAAAACCTATCAGAAAAACAAAGGTCTATGTTACGTTAATAAATTGCTTGTATGCAACAAATTGATGATGTATTAAAATCCACCATTCAATTCCTATGATGTGTTTTACTTTAACAGGAACCAACATATACAATGCCAAAATACCTTACTGAATAGCTAAGTGTAGTGTAATATAGCACATTAGAAACAGAGGTGAAAGGAAGCAGATTCTGTATGTATGAAGGGTATATTCTGAGATTTCCTTAAAGCCTGTTGAATGTACATTATCTGGAAAAATATGCCTTAAACACAAGATCAGTACATACATCTGTTAGAAAGGAAGCAACAACAGACAATGAAATATTAGATTCAGTAAAACTGAACGTATCAGTCTCTGTTGCATGATCTACTGCTGGAGCTTGAAACTCCTGCTTGACTGACATCACTTTCATCTATGCAAACAGAGTGGAAATTGTTACCAAATCATAAGCGTCTTGGCAAAAAGTGTGACAACTCCTTGGTAATTTACTTTTTCTCTGGTCTCGGGAATCCGCAGTACTCATATTATTCCTTCCTCACAGATCCATCAGTCCTTCCACTGTCCACCCTCTGGCTCAATATTTGAAAAACACTCACATTTGTCCTCTCAGTTTCCTTTCAACTACCTGCTCTTCCAATAGGTGTAAATGCCTTAGCTGGGCATTTTGAAAGCAAGTTTCTAGTTGCTGCTAGTAGGGCTAAGCAGTAAGATTTAAGGCCTTCCAGTCCTCTAAAATCCTCCTAAGCACATACCAGCAGAGGCAGTGCAAAGGTGGGGGAGTAGGGGCAGAAAGGAACAAAGTGCTGCAGACAAAAATTTTGGGGGACTATTTTGCGAGAGCGGCTCAGTATCTGTTTGTTTCTTGGGTGCCAGTGACTCCATGGTATATCTCCCATTTTATGTCAGAAGTACCGACAGGTGAAACAAAGATCTTTCTGCAGCAGCTACTCCAGTTAGAAGCAGAATGAGTATATTCAAGAGCCTGGAACATTTTAACACAGGGAAATAGGGACTTTTGCATAAGCTTTATGACCTCTGAAAAGGGGTGAAACCACTCTTTTTGTGTCTTTCTTAATGTTCAGCTAGCTTCTGCCTTTGATTCACACAACTCCTTGAGAAGGACTAGAGCCAGGACAAAAACTTGTGGGACAGCATCTTTGAAATACGAGGATGGGTATATGCCTGCAGGGAGAGGAGGGGGAAGGTTATACAACACTTCCACTTCTGTGGAAGAAGTCACAGAAGTGTCCCCTTTCAGTCTTCGTAACCTGTTTGAGTATGTTTATGTTTGCCAGGGTGCTACAAGAAAACTGCTGAAACTTGCACCAAGATTAAAAATGTAGGTTGGGAGTTTCCATCTCAAGACTCAAAGGGCAGGCGTCTGCTACACAGTCTGCACTGTCCCTGGCTACCTGACCAGGCTGTGAGCTGCACATGATGCAGTGCAGCATCATGCCAAGATACTGGCGTGAAGGGCTATCACCCATACCCTCTCTTCTAGGGCAATGCTGCTGCACTCTCCAGGAGCTAGCACAGCTGGTCATAGCCTAGGGAAATCCTCAGAACTCTCCTACATGGTGCAGGCGTGTGCTGATTCATATTATCAGAGCTTTGCTGAACTTCTCTAGTGAGTGCTCGCCTAGGATTAGATTGTTTTATCATCCCTGATCTTTATAGGATCTATTCACGTGCAGACATGTGGGCCAAATCCCCCCACGTCCAGGAGGGGTCTGGTTCTTGGGACACTTCTGTCTGCACTCTCTCTTTCACCGGAAGACCTGGGCATGACTGTGTGGACGCTGAGCACAGCCAGAGCAGCTGAATACCTTCTCCTGCATCTGTAAACTGACCAGCACAGAGCAACTGAGGATTGCTCCATGTGCCACTGCTTCTACCTGAGAAAAAAGTGGAAAGGATATTTAAGAACTCCTCACTATGTATAGTCATGGCCCAAGGCAGAAAAGAAGGGAAGCGCTGCCACTGCGTGGATCCACTCAGTCTGTAATGTGCAAGGTAGGAATGCCAGAGAAACTGGGATCTGGTCCCAGGGTTGGCTCACCCCAAGCTAGGTATGGTTGTGCTACACTGAAAAGATTATAACTCATTTCATTAGTAAGATATATTCTCTTTCTTTCACTCTGAGGTATAATGAGTGAAACATACATACAGAACTTTGAAGAAAAATGTATGTTCAGAGAAATATAAACCAAAATCAAGTTTAAACATGAAATAATAAACAAAAAGATCATTTTATAGATGCCTTAACAGCTTGTGAAGTTACATGTGGATTTGAGATTCACTGAGCAATTACAGTAAAATGCTGTTCTATAAACAGTGATTGACAATTTAATGTTTTAATAAGCACAGTTATTTGTTAAATACTTGAAAAAGGATTAAGAAATCCCCCCCAAAATCATATTTTTCAGTCACTTCCTTTAAAAATAGATTTGCTTATGCAAATTATCTGTAATGTTTAAAAAAGGATTAGGTGACAATACCAATAAAACCAGAAGCTTGGCTCAGTAAAGAACATATGTTACAGAATTTTATTCTGTTCTCATCTAAACAGCAAGAAAATGAGATCCTAGAGTTCAGGACATTTGCCTGTGAGGTAGACATTCAGGTCTCAATTCTTGTTGCAGGGAGTGTTCGGGCATGCAGTGCTTGGAAAAATGAATGTGAATTTGCAAATAGATTTGGAGCAGACACATTCATAATTTTTGGCAATTTTTTGTATTCACTGAAGATATTAATCTACCTTTGCTTGGGATTCACAGTCTGAATTTCACAAGGAACACTATAATAGTGATCATGTAACAACTTAAGTGCCATTAGGTTCAGTTTAGTGGAAAAATAATCATAGGAAATTGATTCTTTCTTAATGACTAGCAAAAGCTGTTGCATATCAAACTGTAAAGCATAATGTAATATCCTGACATCTAATTTTATTTACTCACAGATCGTTAGCTTGGAAGCCTGAAAAAATAAATCAGTGCTTTAAAAATGTTGTAATACAGATACATTTTGAGAGGCAACAGGGGCACATTTATAATAGTGTGGTGCTGAGCCTGACCAGTACACCCTGCCTCTCTTTCAGGGCTCAGTAACTTGGGCCCAGCACTGAACTGGTTATGGCTACGCAGTGCTTGGATTAGATCCAGTTTGCCACTGGCCAACTTAAAGTGTGGGCAGAGTGGAAAAAGACTGTGTAGATGTCCACAGCACCATGCCCAGCTAATTCAGGAGGTCACAGCTATTAATGAAAGCTCTGCAGGAATTAGGAGCTATTAGAAACCTCCTTCATCAGAAGAGCCAGTATCCTCTATGCAAGTGCGATGCAATACATCTCCTCAGTTATTTTTTTCTCAGATGTCTGAGAAAAATGTGCATTTTCTCCAGGTACATGGTTCCTATCATCTGTAGTTAAAAACAAAATAATCATTGTACTGTGCACCCATCCTCCCTTTAAGAGGATAAGTGTTCATGATGGCTGTTAAATGTATCACCTGGAAATCGCTCAAGTGCCACAGTGATTAAGGCAGCCTCAAAATGGATAGAATAGACGATACAAAAACCAGGGTTTGAACTAAGGATTTTTTACTGTGGCCTTCAGCAACTCAAAGAACGTTAAATATAGAAAAGCGTAATGACACAAATGTAAGACACACTGGCTGCCTCCATGCAGAGAACATGCAGCAAACTAATATATGTCTAAAGCTGGAACATTGTGACAATCTGAATATACCTAAGAAAAAATCAGAGTTAGTTTCTCTCCCTTACCCAGAGCTTGTTCCCTAACTATAAATTATTAATGACTCCATACTCCAGATGATGTTCATAAATAATTTTATGATATTATTCCAAATAAAGTCAATTATTCTCATATGTACTGAGAAAGAAATATTTTATTAGAGTACAATTGGTCACATAGAGATTGCATAAGCTACAAGCTAGATTTTTAAAACATGTCCCACCATTTGGCAAATCCAGTGAAAATTTGGCTTTTTTCCCAGATGTTCTGAGAATTCAGCTTGAAATATGCGGTGACAAAATGACAAGAATTTTGTTTAAATCTATCTTTCTCCCATTACGGAATATGTCTGTGTTCAATTCTGTTTGTCATTCAGAAGAGGTGGACTCTGTGCAGCATTGCAACAGAGTAAAATATATTACACTGACAATGTAAACTGATAGGGATTCTAGAATTAAAAAATGTGGTATTAATTGTTTTATTTCATCATGTGAGTTGATGTTTATCAACTTCGGCTGTTTATCTTCAGCTGGTGAAAGTCAGTAAATTAAAGATGTCAATCAATGTTTTACACTATTAATTTTATGCTAGAATTGTTACCTTATTATTGATAATTATTACCTATGGATGCTTCACTTGTTTCACTATCCTCTAGTATTTTCTTCTTTTTCACTAAAAAGATAGAATAATATTATTGCACCGATGGCCTTCTGGAATCCCTGTACTTTTCCGAACCACAGACCTGGCTATCAAAACATAGCCACAAGTGCTCCTTAGTGAGCAATAAAATATTCCCAGCATCAGCACTGGATCCAAGCTTTTATAGACAATTACAGGATCAAATAGTTACAAGGAAAAAAATATTTTCAAAGACTAAAATGACATGGCTGTGGTTGCCTCTGTCTTTGAATACATACTAGAGATATATTTATCTACGAGAAATAAAGGCATCTCAACAAATAAACCAACCGGAGTGAATTATAAGTTTGCAGACTTCTTTGTGGAGCCGAGTGCAAAAAAATTCTGCCAAAAATGTCTGCAGCACTAAACAGACCTCTTCTTTCTTTTATTTTAATACCTGTGTACCCCATTTCCTTAATATTTAACACTGGAATGAAGTATTTATTCATAGGAAGGGCCTGAAATGTATTATTTTCACTAAAGCACTCCAATTTTTCGCTTGATGTTATTTCTATCTTCAAGGGAAAAAAAGTGAAATATAAACCCTTTATTCCACCTTCTCCTCTTCTTTGGAGAGTAAACAAATGCAGCTAAGCAATGGAAAGCATTTTCCAAGAGGAACCTTCTAGCTCTTTGGCAAGTTTGTCACACAACTTATTAGCTCTGATATTAGCTTTGCATTTCATACATGTTCATGTTGCTGTTGGACTCACTAAATTACACAGTGAATCCTCTGGGATGCCATTTTTCATTGGCTTCTCTTTGATCTAGAAAACTTACACATTTTCCATGGCAATTATGAGGAAATGCTTCATAGATTAGACAACAAGACTGCTTCCTAGCTACAAAGAGATACTTCTCCATACTCTGTAAGTTTACCTGCATAATTCAGAAATGCATTCTTGACAACTTGTTCCACTCAAAGTCTTATACTGTGCCCAGCACCATGATATTTCTAGCTTGGCTAGAATCACTCTGACCTGTAGGAAGGATTATTTCTTTCTGTCTAGAAAGAGAACTAGGCAGCAAAAAGGTCAACAATAAAAAAAGTTCTGGAGGATGTGGGTGACAAAGATTTTTTCGTAAATTTGGGTCATGCTGCCCATATAGTTTAACAAAAGAAACATGGGAAGACGTTTTCAAAAGTAATGAATCGTTTTCCTTGGCTGGAATGTTTCATCTTGGCCTTTCCTGAAAAGCTTCTCTTTCACATTAGCTTCCAACAAACCAATTCAAATTGTACTCAAAGAGGTGATGCTCAATCTCTATGTGCATTCACTGTCTTCCTCAACACACCTGGTTTATAAACAGTCTAAATTTCTTGCAGTATAAGGCAAAAGCCCTGCTGCAGTGAGTCCTCGATTTCAAGCCCTATCTTGCAGGAGCCCAAGGGCACAGCACACCACAGCGTGTGTGTGACCCTCCAGCACGGAGGCTTCCGCATCAGGCACAATTTTCTTCCCTGCCGCTACGTACAGCAGCATCAGGTGTTAGCGGGGACTGGCCCAAGGTTGTGAAATGTGCTCCTGCTGAGCAAGGGCTCATCTCCTCACCGCTCCAGCCTGCCACTTCCAGGTTTCAGGTTTTCTTTTTCCTTTTGCAGGCCTTTAAGACCCTGGTTTAAACACATGAAACGCAGGTAATGACAACAAAGCCTGACGGTCTGCCTGCAATCACACATGTACAGTTTTAGTTACTTTCACACTAAGAAATGTGAGATTTTGGTGGAGTTATTTTAAAATGAAATGATATCATAGCTTTTGAGGTACGAAAGTTTCCTACCATTTGTCAGTTTAATAAACTAAAGATTTTAATAGAGATCTTTTAACAACACATGCTGTACTCTGAAGGTGTGAATATTTCCTAACTAGCCAAGTTTACATACAGCTCACACAGGAAACTCGTGGGTTTCTTTGTAGTCCGACAGTGAAACTTAGTTATAACTGAGTGATATTAATAAAAAATAATCTTTAGGACATCTGCTCCCCACACTAACTGATAAAGGTCATGCTTTAGAAGAAGAAAAATAAGTACCTTGAATTAGACATCTGATTTCTCAGTTAGGATGAGCAATTCTTCAAAGATCCTAAGTGTCCCGAACAGTCGGCTGGATATCTCATACCCTTGAAAGTTAAACCATTTTATTCATAAGCCTCAAAGTGAAACAAGGCCTAATTTAGGTGCAAAAAATCAAAAAGAAAAAAGCAGCAAGCAGCTAAACCTAAAAACTCAGTTTACCCTTCATAGATCTTCAGTAAGTGCATATTCCAAATACTGCAATAATAACTAATAACTAAATACCTGTGAGATATACAGATATATATATATACAGATAGTTAACTTCCCTATTACTGTCCAAGAGATTAATATCTGTGGTTGTGAATGATAGATATGCACAAAGGTGGAAAATGTTGGAATTTGATCAGAGTTCAAAATTCCAATAGAAAACGGTGTGTGAGAAACACAGCATGTCACCAGTATAAAACAACCCCAAACTTCATATATTAAAACCATTTTCTTCTTTGACCAATCCTAAGCAATTTATTACTATAATATAAGGGAGTTCAGATGGGAGTTTGGGTGGTGCCACACCACACTGACATACGTTAAGAGATAGCAACTGCTCCTAACAACCTGCAGTTTATAAAGAAATCAAGGACAGAAGAAAAAATGTTCCTTGCTTCATTTCACTGGTAAAAACTAAGATGCAAAGAGAGAATGAATTGCTCTGAAACTATATAGTAGGTCTGCTATAGATCTTGGCCTTTGCTTTCAGCTGCGGGCTTTTCTTCCAGGAACGCTGAGCTCGCTGACTGCAGCTCAGCTCTGGGTGAGGAACAGCCCTGACCCACCCCTTCAGTAACATCAGATAATTTCTATTTTTTTTATCACAAATGAAAAATGGACAAATTGTAATTCAGGGACCAGGCCTGAAAAATGTCAGCCCAGGAACTGGCTAATATAGACATTTCAAATGGAAACTTTTGGATCAAATTACTTAATAGCAATTGCTAATGACAGCTACAATAACTTTTTCCGTAGGGCAAACGAGGAGGAGCTACAATGTGATTTATTGGCACTTATGTTTTATATATAAAAGCATATGAGATTTTCATAATTTTCTCAGTTTTATAACATTAGGTGCTTAATATAACCCATTTTTCAGACCACATCAGCACTAAGAAAATATATTTCAAAATTTTATAGAGTAATCAAGTTGAAATATAAAAGTTATCAATAAAATGCCCACTGAAACAAATCTCTCAGCTTTAAAATATTCTTTGTATTTAGCTAGGAGAATCAAGCACCTCTGAAAAAACACTATTCAGTTTGCAATCCGGATTCTGCATCACAAAAACAAACTTTCTTTTTAATTGTCTTGGAAATTTGGAATCTGACAACATTAACAGAATGATTAAACCAATGTATTTTTTTTCCTGGACAAGTGCTGCAGGTAAAACAACCCTGTTTTTCCTCACACACTGATCAGTAAGTGAGTAAGCAGAAACAACAAGCATATGCACCTCTTTGCTCTCATTTTGGCCACTCTGTATATTTTTGTTCTTCATTCACTAAGTCCTTGAAGGAAACACAGTTCAGATTAATTTCTATCTGTGCTTAGAAACATTCAGACAGCTAAAGTCTCTGATGATAAGTCCATGTGCCACTGTCAGGGCGATGCTGGTAGAAGCAAATAACACTGATAAATACACCGGAAAGTGGAAATCACATTTGTTTCAGAACACAAGGTGAAAGGCAAAGGAGATATGGCCGAGCATGACAGTATATGGGATTTGCCTTCCAGAAGATGTCAGTAGCTGAAATTTAAACTGTACAAATAAAACTAGCTACTTCAGCTGTGGGATTTTAGACCTGTGGAGCTCCTCCAATATCTGTGACTAAGGTTATGATAACCACCATGTGCTTAGAAAAATCTGCATTTTTCTAGTGCCTCTTGGGGAAATAACAAAAAGAAAACACAGAAAGAGCTTATTAGCCTCTCATCCCACAACATCCATATAGGCCACCAAGCAATCACCCAGGTTAAACTTCCCTGTGAGGTTTCAAACCTGGTTTAAACCACATCTGCAGCCTCTTACCATTGCAAATGTCTGTCTTAGCTTTCACATTTCCAGTGCTGAATGCAGTGGGAGATGACTCTCAGCACAGGTCTCAACAACAGAAGAAGCCTGAGGCTGAAATACAGGGATGGATACTGCTGTTGTTGCAGGCCAGTTGCCCCTTATGTCCTCTACCTTGCTGCATGAAGCCTGTACTCACTTCTGCTCCGTGACTCAAAGCCAGGAGAATGGAAGGAGCCATCTCACAGGAGTCAAAACACTGAACTCAGGTGTGACAAGTGGCTATGAATGCCCTCTGGATGAAAACAGAGTTGAGCCTACCTCTCCTGTTACCTGCCCAACTGCTTTAAGTTCTGGGCTGGCATAGATAAGGTGATGGGCATGTGTTCCTCTGACTGACATACAGAAGGTGATGGGCATATGCTTTTCCAGATACAGGGTTTTATAAAAGTTCTTAGCTGTGTCTCATTTTGTGGAGGAGCCGGTCCTGTCACTGTAACACCTGCCCAGGTAGGCTCCTCCAAACTGCCCTCCGTCATCCTTTTCATCCATCCAGTGCAGGCGTGGCTAGCTTAAAGAGGGAAGCACCACGTGTTGAGATGGGCAGCTGGAAAGGGGGTTTTAGTTTTGATGCTGTACTTTGGTGTCTAGTACCTCCTTAAGCCTCATTTTAAGTGCACGAGTCATTTTATAAAGCTGGTTCTACATGCTAGTGTTTCATATTTAACAGTTCTCCTGCTACATTTCCAAACGAAATATGAGCCTCACTTGGAAAGGGAGAGATTTCAGATATACCATGGAAGAACTTGCTTTTCAGACTTCTTAAAGGCAGCTGTGCAGTCCGAGCAGAGGCTTTGGCAGAAGTCTGAGTGTGGTGGTAATACTGCCCAATCCAGGCTTTTTTCTTTAATGGAAAATGATGGAAAATCCTGCTTTAACAGGATTCAGACACTGACTCTTAGAAACAGGCTTTGGTAACCAAAATAAAAAGGATCTCAGAGACTTTAACGGCCTCCTTCACTAAAGCCAGGCCAAGTACTTGCATTTAATAATTGAAGCTATCAGTTTACTTTAACACAATAGATCTAAATCTACTTTCCAATAGTCGCACAAAATTCCCTTAGCTCCCTGTCTGTGGTCTGAATTCAGTGCATTATGTTTGTACAAGGAATGAGAGAGGGTGATGCTATCTAAAGCAATTTTTGTCATCACGGTCAGAAGATGATATGGCAGCTGATAATCCTCACATCCTGGAGCTGATTTGCTGTTTATGGATGTCAACGAAATCATTTTGACTTCATATAGGTAACAGGGTCCCCCATGTAGCTGAGTGAGCTACATGAAAGTGGCTTAAAAATCTGGAAAGAGCTAAAATCTGTCCTCAGCTCCTCCCAAAAACCCTCATGAGCTTCATGGGTGCAGAGCAAAGCTTCTCTATAGACTGAATCTGTTCTATTAGATATACTTGGCGTTTGGCCCAGGAAAGTTCAGAAGAAATGTATTCTTGATTCCCATCATTTTAGAGAATATCTCTACTGCTGTGTTACAAAATTAAAAATATGTGAATCTGTCAGTTAAAGGAAAATATGTGCATTTTAATATTATTTTTAGAGAAAAACACTGCAGGTCTAGGAAATGCATGCATAATATATTGCATCCTTGAACACACTCACTGTATAAAAAAGGCCACAATATTGTGGCCTGGTTAGAAGTGCAGATGATGCCCTCTACCTGGGCCCTCATACATTCCTCAGATCACCAAGATCTATTTTGCTAAGTACTCCCTCCACTATTCTTAAAGCACACATTTCAATATATTTGCTTTTAAATTAAAATACATATACATATAACTTTCAATATTCATTTACTCTGCTATGCCTTATTTGTTTAGCCTCCAAATTTAGAAGACCATCACTGCACCCAGGAAAAGAAGTTGACACTGGAATTTATTGGAATATAAAAAGTCCCTCTGTCCACTGAAACAGATGACTTGGAACAATCATGCAAAAAAAACAGATTTTCAATCCATATTTTTTTTCCATTCATGCACAGTTGGTTGCTGAATCAATGCTACTTTTACTTATGAATCAACTAACATAATATAATCATCCTTTGAAACTTGTAGAACATCAGTTATGTTATATAATGCAATTCCGATAGATGTTTTGTCTATGTCCACAGTGGTTAACTGGTTAAAGCAAAACAGAGATAGTTGTTTCAAGTTGCAGAAGAAGAAAAGAAGACTTGTGGAAGAATATTGCATTCTTATCAGATAGGCTTTTTTCCACAAAAAGCATCACACGTTCCCTGCCTCCACTAGGCAGATCTGATTTGTTGCACAACCTGGCAGCGTAATTCACTTAGTGTACTACCACAAAATAAAATACGCTATTTTGTGTTAAGTGTGTGGTAACTACATGGTAGATATATTGGAAGCCATGATTGTTATTGCACAGTAACTTGCGGTAACAGTACAATATTGCTCTATGAGATAATAGCAGGGGGCAAAGAGCCGCCTTGTGAGGAGGCTTGGATAAATACAGCAATCTTACTGGTTGCTCAAGAATTCAAATCATGTCATTATCACTCTATCAACACTAAATCAATACTATCACAAGCCAGTTAATTACACCATTTTATTTTTGGTTACAATAAAGGCAAAAAATTTTAAAAATATTATAAAAGATAAAATTAAGCCTTGCTCAAAAAGCCAGTACGAGCCATACAAAAAGCTTATGTTCTGATTTAAATCTGTTTCTCCCATGATCTGCCTGGGAATTCTTGGCCTCTTGCTAAGTTTAAAAGTGCAGTGAGGAGGGCATATACTTTGTTTTGTTCACACTAAGTACTGTTCATGTTCTGGCATCAGAGAAATTTAAAAGATTAAGTTTGACCACCAAATGATGAATTACAAACAAGCAAAAGAAAATAAGTGTGGAAAAAGAAGAGAAGCAGCAAAAGCACGATGGACAAAATCTTTGTCTAGTGTAAATTGACAGTGATCTAATGACTCGTGTGGAATTAGTCTGCATTACCCTAGCTGGTCCACTGTGTTTAACCGCTTTCTTCCAGAACTTACATTTGTAGAAACCTGGCAATTTAACCAGCTGTTCCTATAATTACTCTTAAAAAGACCTCTTGTTCTGGTTAATAACTCATTTTTTAATAACAGAAATAAAAGGGTTACCTTTAACAAAACCACAAAAATGGAAGTTATGCAACCCTATGGTTCCATTTTAAGCAAACAAGGACTTTGAAATAAGGCAGTGCATACCTATCACTAAAGTTAACACTAGATTTTTAATGAAGCTGACATAAAAAAGAAGGGAATTTCCACTCTGCAGAGAATTACATGATTCTGACAGTTGTTACTGCACTGGAACAATGCAAACTCTTTCTCCACTCCTCTCTCCCCCACCACTTCTCTCTGTGTTTAATGTAAACAGAAATATTCTCAAATATTTTGATTATGAAAAAAATCACATAGTTTTATTTCAGTGAGTTGTCCTCAAACTGCTGCAGTGCCATGGGTGATTTGCCGTTCTGGTGCTTCATGTCCCCATTCTCATTTGTGAAAGAGGGGCGTTATGGACAAGCAGACATGATATCCGTCAAAGGAGACCCACGTCTAAAAGCTAGTCTTCTCACTAGTCTTCTCACTTCTCTCTGTAATCAGGGAAAAGAAAAGGGTATCTTCTGAAAGTGGTTCTGTTATAATCAAGAAAGATTAAAGTATCAGAAGTAAAGTGCCAGAATCTGGTCCAGAGAAACATTTATCCACTGTGTTACCCTTAGTACAGAGAGCACTAATTTACAGCAGGAACAGCCCCATCATGTTCAGTAAAACTACCGTGTGATACAGATGAATATGAATTGCTCTCAGAGAAAAATCATAACAGGAATAAAAAAATAAATACAACTCTGCCTAAATATTACTGAGGTCTCATAAGAACAGAAGCTAATTCGAAGAGCCCTGGGACAGGTTGTTTGCCACGGTTTGCCTTTATTGCGATTCTGAAGCAGAAATGTGCAGAATATTTCAGGGAGAGCACAAACTCCCAGGACTGCAGATTGTGGCACTTAGTCTTCTTCTATAAATCTTCCTTGTCAGAGAAGGATCCTCTCGTGTAGGAAGAAGAATCACAGAATCATAGAATCAGTAAGGTTGGAAGGGACCTCTGCAGATCACCTAGTCCAACCTCCCTGCTCAGCAGGGTCACCTAGAGCATGTTAGACAGGGTTGCATCCAGGTGGGCCTTGAAGATCTCCAGAGAAGGAGACTCCACAACCTCTCTGCACAACCTGTTCCAGTGCTCTGTCACTCTCTCAGGGAAGAAATTCCTCCTCACGGTCAGGTAGAACTTCCTGTGCTTCAGTTTCTGCCCATTGCCTCTTGTCCTGTCACATGGGACAACTGAAAACAGTTCGGCTCCATCCCCTTGACACCCTCCCTTCAGGTACTTGTACACACTGATAAGATCCCCCCTCAGGCTTCTCTTCCCCAGGCTGAAGAGGCCCAGCTCTCGCAGATGTTCCTCATAGGATGACTGTAATAAAGGCAGTTTTTTTCCAACTGTACCTGTTGAGGCCTATTAAAGTGCTTCACTAGAACGAGCCTCATAAAATAAAAGAGAATTTCAATTTGCTAACTCGATGAGATTTTTCCAAAAGGAAGTATAAACAGGATGTATTTGTTAAATCTTAATGAAAAAAGATATTGTTTTCTTAGGCTGTTAAGACTGGAACTCAATGAAAGCACCATCGATTAGGTTACTTATTATTATACAAACAAGTTATAATAAACCTCTGAAAAATACAGATGTATAAAAAGGTCCCTCAAAAAGGTTTTATTTGGGTTTTTATAATCCACAAAAGCACTCCCACTGTGAAACAAAACAAAACAAAACTGTAAAAGGCTGAAGGAACTACCAAAGTTTCCCAAATGATTAATTAACACTTTCTCCTTCCTCTCTTTCCTGCTATGTAATTCCAACACATTTCTTTTACACAAACTTTAGTTCAGTCTTTTAGTTTGTCTACCTTACAAATAGGAGAATAGCCCTGGATAAGACTCTTTTTTCCTTCCATCTACTGAAAGCACAATAAATTCATCTCCTCCTGTTACACATTTTCTCTGAAATTCTTGCTGCTAATTACCACAGAATAGGGAGAGAATAGCGGAAAATACTATTACAAAGCCAACGATTCAAAAAATTTCCAGGTATTTTTTTTTTCCTGATGATAGCAACATAGGAGTGGCATGAGCCGATTTCTTTGTTTTTAGAAGAGAATATGAATGCATACGCACTTCTGCATTGAGTGGCTGCCAGGTATCAAATATCTGTCTGTTTCCATAGCAAAAAGAAAATGATCCACAAAACTATTCAACTTATTGTTGCTGCCAAGCAGGTAAAGTAAATCATCACTACAGATAAGCAGCACTTTATCTCCTAGCAGCGGAGTATATTTAATTCCACACCAAAACATATCCAGGCACCAAGACACATAATCACTTCAATTGATTAACAGAATTAAGTCTAAAAACAGTTAATCTAACTTAGATTCTTCCTTCACTACTACAACAATTAGAGCATTGTCCCAGCAATTCAAATCTCTGATAGTCCTAAAAAAGTCTTCTAAGTGTCCATCCTAAATTTACTGATGATTCTATCTGTTTTTTTGGTAGTACTGGCTTGTGGCTAAAATAGTCCTTTACCCTCCTTAGTCCATACTTCTGTGATGCCAGCAAACATGTCCTCTTGGCCTCTGTTCACCCAGCCAGGCTCTCCTAGGACATATCTATGCAACCGGGACAGTCTGAGCCCTGTCCCAGCACATGTGGAGACCCCAACAAGAGCGCAGTAGAGATACCCACACATGACGTGTGCAATTTACTTCCACACTGAAAACAGTATAGCTGTTTCTATATACACATCAGCTCAGCATAGTGTTACACTAAAAAGCTCCGTCAAGGACTCTTTTATTTTATTGTGAATTGTAGCTATTCACTTGGGCTCTTCTTTCTTTTCATTTTCCCCTTAGCCCCTCTCAGTACCTAGAATAGTATGAATTGCTTTTCCTTTAACTTTTGCCTGTGCTTTGTCCAAGAGATAGTATTGCTGAAATACTTCCTTGTATCCTTTACAAAGCAAATACAACCTTGAGATTTTTTTTTTTTTTTTTTTAGGGCTATATCACCTCAGCAGCTCACGGTCATTTGATCTTTCAATGACCACGTATGATTTAGGTAATTCCTAGGAATTCCTAAGGAGTGCCTAACTTTCCCAGCAAAAACAGGCAGCACAACATCTGTCACAACCTGTATCATAATAGGCAACACACCTTCATTTTCTGAGCAGAAACAATGAGAGGGCCTTGCCCTTTGCTGTAGTCTTGAGAGCATAGTAGATGAAGTTTTCCACATTTTCATGAAAATTGCTGCACTGGCACATCTGAGGGGTGTGAAACAGAGCAGCAGAAGCCTGAAGAGAGCCAGGGGATGCCTAAAGACATCAACATTGCTCAGCCTTTCACTTTGTGAAACCAGGTTCTAACACTCAGAATTGAACTTCAGGGTACAGGTCCTATGTCAAAGATCTTAGGTGCTTACACTGGTGAACTTTTAACAAGTTACAACACCTCATTTCCTGCAACTGAGTGCACCTGCATTTCCTATTTTAAAGATTTATAGGGGAACTGCTCCTGTACAGAAGGGGATACTATCAAAGATACTGACAGTAGTTAGCCACCCTGCAGAGTGGATGCTGAAATTAATCATGCCTTTTACCACTGATATAATTTGAAGGCTTTAAAATATATTTCTTAAGATTGGATTCAGTCTTTGTTAGTTCTATCATTCTTCATCCGTTGTGCAACTTTCAGAATAAATGGAATAAAAAAATCAGTTTATCTTAATAAATTTCAGCCTCTCTTGGACAAGAAAATACTAGCTGCTTTGGTTAAATGTAATTCATTATGCTTTCATGAATATTGCATTATATTTGAAAGATACCATTAGACTGTATAGAAAAATGTAATTGATATAGAGAAATATAAGTTCTTATTACTTACCAAAATAAGACAAAACTTTAACATTTCTAGTCAGACTCCATCTTACCAACCAAATAGTTACAATCTCATAACATATTTCAAAAAAAAAATAAAGCTCTGTCTTACTATAAAAGATGAAATACCTTTTTTCCAAAAAATAAAACTACAACAGAAGAGAACCAAACAGACAATTTGCCAAGTGAAGCAGATATGAATATTTTCCATTTGTAAGGTAAGAGCCCAAGCCAAAATAGAACCTTCTCTATTTTCAATGGAGTATAAAATGTTTTAATCAAGCATTTATGTAACAACCAAAAATTTTGTGGTTCAGAGAGAACTACTGTACAGTTGCCATTCATGTCATCAGCCTTGACTACATATTTTGGAAATCCATGCTCCTATTGACATTTAAGCAAATTCCCATTTGATTTAACCTAATTAGTGAATTTTCTTTGTGAGATGTCCGTAATATACCAAGGAGGAAAAGCCTAAATGAAAGTTAAAAACCAAAACAAAATGAACATACTTACTTGAAATGAATCAGTTACTAAGGTTATACTATCCTCTTCAATGGCCTCTGTGACATCCATATCACTTTTCCAGACTTTGCAAAATAGAGCTGTTTAAGCCAACTGTCTTCTGTGTCTCCAAGTCATCGGTACCTCATATTATCAGATGGAATAGCTCACACATCCATGAAAAGTGCTCACAACTCCACAGTCACTTTCACTGAGACAAAACTGTACATATTAAAGGTTTCTATCTGTAAATAAATACAAGAATTGATCTTGGATAAGAATTAAAACAAGAATTACACATACCAGTTGTAGAGATTCCACTTGAATAAACAGTGCTTTGGACAATTTGCTATTCAAGATCCCAAGATTAGTGTTTCTAGTCATCTCTGTGTAATAGCTTTTAGGATACAACATCAGGATTGTGTAAGTGAAGCAAAGAAAAAAGATCGTAATTCTCACTTTAAAAAAGCGTTTCCATGGAAAATTCAGGGAACAATTTCCTCCTAAAGTGGTGTGCTGAAAAGATACTGGAAACTCTATACATGTATACAACATAAAAGTATTAGGAACACTGTAACTTTAAAGATAGAAAGGCTCACAGAATCACAAAATCACAGTCACAGAATGGATAAGGTTGAAAGGACCTCTGCAGATCACCTAGTCCAACCTCCCTGCTCAAGCAGGGGCACCTAGAGCATATTAGACAGGGTTGCATCCAGGCAGGTTTTGAATATCTCCAGAGAAGGAGACTCCACAACCTCTCGGGGCAACCTGTTCCAGTGCTCCATCACTCTCACAGGAAATAAGTTTTTCCTTATGTTCAGGTAGAACTTCCTGTGTTTCAGTTTGTGCCCATTGCCTCTTGTCCTATGCTCGTTGCCACTAAAAAAAGTTTAGCCCTATCACTTTGACACCCTCCCTTCAGGTACTTGTACACATTGATAAGATCCCCCCTCAGGCTTCCCTTCCCCAGGCTGAAGAGGCCCAGCTCTCGCAGCCGTTCCTCGGAGGGCAGATGCTCCAGCCCTCGGATCATCTTCGCTGCCCTACACTGGACCCTCTCCAGTAGCTCCATGTCTCTCTTGGACTGGGGAGCCCAGAACTGGACACAATACTCAAGATAAGGCCTCCCCAGGGCTGAGTAGAGGGGCAGGATCACCTCCCTCGACCTGCTGGCAACACTCTTCCTAATGCACCCCAGGAGACCATTGCTTTCTTGGCCACAAGGGCACGTTGCTGACTCATAGTCAACTTGTCATCCACCAGCACTCCCAGGTCCTTCGCTGCAGAGCTGCTTTCTAGTACGTCAGCCCCCAGCCTGTACTGGTGCTTGAGGTTATTCCTCCTGAGGTGCAGGACTCTGCATTTGCCTTTGTTGAACCTCATGAGGTTTCTCTCCATCCAACTCTCCAGCCTGTCCAGGTCTCTCTGAATGGCAGCACAGCCCTCAGGTGTATCAGCCACTTCTCCCATTTTAGTATCATTGACAAACTTGCTGAGGAGGCATTCTGTCCC
Organism: Rhea pennata; assembly: GCF_028389875.1. NCBI lineage: Eukaryota > Metazoa > Chordata > Aves > Rheiformes > Rheidae > Rhea > Rhea pennata. Next base: position 115,276,429 of record NC_084663.1, read on the forward strand.
CTCATCTAAGTTACTGATGAATAAGTCGAACAGGATGGGACCCAGTACTGAGCCCTGGGGGACACTGCTAGCTACAGGCCTCCAACTAGACTCTGCACCACTGATGACGACTCTCTGAGCTCTGCCTTTCAGCCAGTTCTCAAGCCACCTCACTGTCCACTCATCTAACCCACACTTCCTGAGCTTCTCTTGGAGGATATTATGGGAGACAGTGTCAAAAGCCTTGCTGAAGTCAAGGTAGACAATGTACACTGCTCTCCCCTCATCTACCCAGCCAGTCATTCCATCATAGAAGGCTGTCAGATTGGTTAAGCAGGATTTCCCCTTGGAGAATCCATGCTGGCTACTCCTGATCACCTTCTTTTCCTCCATATGCTTGGAGACAACATCCAGGATGAGCTGTTCCATCACCTTCCAGGGATGGAGGTGAGGCTGACTAGCCTATAGTTGCCTGGGTCCTTCTTGCCTTTTTTTGAAGTCTAGAGTGACACTGGCTTTCTTCCAGTCCTCAGGCACCTCACCTATTCTCCACAACCTTTCCAAGATGATGTAGAGTGGCTTAGCAATAACATCCGCCAGCTCCCTCAGCACTCATGGGTGCATCCCATAGATTTGTGGATGTCAAAGCTACCTAGAAGATCTCTAATCCTATCTTCCTTGACCAAGGGGAAGTCTTCCCTTCTCCAGACTTTCTCCCTTGCCTCCAGGCTCCGGGATTCCTGGGGGCTGCCCTTAACAGTGAAGACTGAAGCAAAGAAGGCGTTCTGTATCTCTACCTTTCTGTATCCGTTGTCACCAGGGCCCCCGCCCCATTCAGTAGCTGACCCACATTTTCCCTAGTCCTCCTCTTGCTGCTGATGTATTTGAAGAAGCCCTTCCTGTTGTCCCTGAGATCCCTTGCCAGATTTAATTCCAAACGGGACTCAGCCTTCCTCATTGCATCCCTGCATACTCTGACAACATACTTATAATTCTCCCAGGTAGCCTGTCCCCTCTTCTGCATTCTATGTACTTTCCTCTTCTCTTTGAGTTTTGCCAGGAGCTCCTTGCTCATCCATGCAGGTCTCCTGCTCCCTTTGCTGGGCTTCCTACTCATAGGGATGCATTGCTCTCGAGCTTGGAAGAGTTGATGCTTGAATATTAGTCAGCATTTTTTGGACCCCCCTTCCTTCTAGGGCCTTAACCCATGAGATTCCTCCAAGCAGTTCCCTGAAGAAGGCAAAATCCACTCTCCTGAAGTCCAGGGCTGCAATCCTGCTTATTGTCTTGCTTCCTCCATGCGGGATCCTGAACTCCACCACTTTGTGGTCACTGCAGCCAAGGCTGTCCCTAACCTTCACATCTCTAACAAGTCCTTCTTTGTTGGTTAGTACAAGGTCCAAGAACACACCCCTCCTTATTGACTCCTGCACCATATGTGTCAAAAAGTTATCATCAATGCTATGCAGGAGCCTCCTGGACTGTTTGCACCTAGCTGTGTAGTCCTTCCAGTAGATATCAGAGTGGCTGAAGTCTCCCATGAGAACCAGGGCCTGTGATCATGAGGTTACCTCTATCTGTCTGTAGAAGGCCTCATCTACTTCCTCTTCTTGACCAGGTGGCCTGTAGTAAACACTCACAACAGTGTCACCCATTACCCTGACCATTAATCCTTACCCATAAGCTCTCGACTGCCTCCTCCTCCACTCGTAGGTAGAGCTTGATACATTCCAGTCGCTCTCTCACATGGAGAGTAGCTCCGCCACCTCGCCTCCCTGGCCTGTCTCTCCTAGAAAGCACATATCCATCCATGGCAGCATTCCAGTAGTGTGAGCTATCCCACAATGTCTCCGTGACTGCAATGAGATCATGGCCCTGCCACTGCACACAGATCTCCAGTTCCTGCTGTTTGCATTGGTGTACAGGCATTTCAGAGAGGTAATAAGACATGTAGCTTTCCCAGGAGGGGTGCAAGAAGATCCTCCGTAGTCATGACTGGTGGGCACTTCTTCAGCTGGATGCACCGCTGGAGGTGATCCAGACTTGAGCTGTGTTTTGCTGAGTATCCTGTCTCCATAGCTCTCCGGAATTGGAGAGCTCATGTTTTGATAAAACCTATAGAATTTGCAAAGGGATGGATGTTGCCCAAGTAACTGAGAAGTTGACATATCTAAGTCGTAGCCACTATTTTGCAGTCACAGATAATAACCCTGTAAGAGCTGTCTAGTAAGAAGTACACAGAGAAAGCAAAGCAAATGCTGTCAGTGCTATGATTCAAGGTGAGAGAAGTCTATTTTTGAGGCAAATTATAATGCTATTTTTTCACAATAAGTTGCATATTCTGTTTCACTATTATCTTTGTTCGCTTCATGAACAGTGATTCACTGAGTGCACCAGCATGCAAATCCTTGAAAGGGTAAAGTAAGAACACTTTCTATGCAGAGCAAGAAGACAATGAAAGTCCTCCTAGCAGCTTTTTAGCAGCTTTTAGGAGCTATTAAAGTCATCTTTCTCTTCTTCTTCTTCTTCTTCTTCTTCTTCCTCTTCTTTCTCCTTTCTTCCTCAAGAAACATCTTTCTGGCTTGGACAGAAGTGGGAACCAGTAAAAAGTTGAATTTTAAATATGTAAATTGGTCTAAAAAGTAAAAACTCAGATTGTATGGTCAGATGTGAACAAAAGTCTATGCCCTTGTTCTGTTTGCTTTGCTGGAACAGAAGTAACCTCGTTGACCAGTCTGTATTTCAATGATATACTGCATATTAGACTATCTCCAGATTTTCTTGTTTCTATAGCTCTCAGCTTGTTAGAGTAATGCAAAAGAATGCATTAATTCCCTAAGCTAAGATGCAAGAGACAAAGTGTTCACATACCTAAGCAGATCCAAATCCTTATTATAGTCCATTCCCGCAGACAGTTTAGATTTATGCTGTCTTGGTGGGTGATAACATTTAGTTGTATCAACATAAGCTTTGGCATGTCTTTTGGCATCACAGAGGTCTCCACCCTACTTTTTGCTTTCAGGTGGTGAGGGAGATAACAGGCAAAGAAGATGAGAGAGAGAACATGTAAAAAAGATCAGACATACAGCAGTAAAAGAACCGTTAAGACTTCTCTGGTGGGTTGGTAGTGGAGCAAAAAGATTACAACAACTTTTATTACTTCTTACTGGAATTATTGTAGAAAGATTTTTGAAGAAGTCATTATTAGGAAAAGATCTGAATGAAGGAACAAGAAGTCTCCATTTGTTTATCAAGTGCCAAGAAATATTCTGAATGACTAATCTAAAATGCCATGGAAAAACAGGAGGATGATACAAAGGAAATGCTTTGTTTTGGAAGAATAAAGGTAACTGGGAGAGAAAGTAGGAAAATAAGTGAGTTGGGTGATATATTGAGAATGAAAAATTTTTATTTATAAGAAGAAAATGGAAGCGGCGGACAAAATCAAGAGAAAAACCCAATAGGATCATGGAATAGCGGGAGAGTGGTTTTTTTAACAATATTCTTTTTAGATAGTCTAAAAGAAAAAAAGTCAATTAAAGCAAAGCCTAAAATAAGTGAGCCAAGATGAGGAAAAATTTTGAAATTTGACTATAAATATGGCAAAATTTGCAGAACTGTAATATTTACATGTATTTTAGACTGTTTGTACTTCAGTATCAAATTAGAAGACACTACTTTTATTCAATTGATTATTCTTACTGATATGAGACTTTTTAAGGAGATACATATATCCTCAGAACATATGATAATATGTTTAAGTTGTGAGACATTTAAATGAGACATGGTAATAAGCAAACACATTTATTATTCTGCATGTATAATCTATAAAACCTTAAGAGGTAATAAATTGCAAATATTTTATACTATTTTAAATGGAGCAACATGAAAAATCTGACTTTTTATTCTATAACGGGTAGTACAATTTATATTGCCATTCTAAAATAGGACAGATGATTAGAATACCTTTCTTCTCTCTGTAACTTCTGTGACTTTTTTTTATCTCAAAAACTCTCTGTAATATCACATGTCTCATGGGAACTGTGCTTTGGATAAATTATACTAAAACCCTTAGCAGTCTGTAATCCAAGGCCTAGTTTGGTACAGCACAGCTGTGCAACGTTGGCACAGTTTTACTGAGAAAATTGCTGTTAAGATTTGAGAATATATGTGAACTAAAGCCATTCAAGATAAGTAAAGTGAAAGCCCAGACAGAAGGGTAGCTGTTGAGATAATGATAGTTAGCAGCTTACAGATTCATGAGGGAAAATGTTGGCATGGAAAGATGTAAAACCTTCAGGGGAAAAAAAATAGAGCATTAGTAGAGTGAAATTCTCGCTTCTGCAGCTCAGCCTGTTCCAAGGAAGTTGCCGGCTCTCCCCATCATTGGTAGCCACCGTGCAGCAGTGTCTCCTCAGGGAGATGAGCACGTTCATGCTTAGCACAGTAGCTCAACAGCACAGCAGTCTGCTATGTATATTAGCCAATAAATCATTGCTCACTTTTCTCAAGCCAAGTGTATCCTGCTTGAAGAGCTGCTTTGCACAGGGGAGAAGCTGCTTGAACAAAGTGACCCAGAGAAGAAGGGTTGTATCACCCTCACACTAGTCCCTCACTGGACTCATCTCCCATAATATGATTATTCTCTCTGTTATCTGTAGGTGATTTTAGGTGAAGGCTCACAAAGGAAGGAAACCCATTCCACGGAGAAAAATAGATCTTATAATCTTAGCTCCTAACTATGCTCATATAACATAGTGAGGAGATGCAGACTAATATTGAGCTGATACATACACAGTCAGTGTGGGGAATCAGTCCAATAGAGCCAAGTAGCTTCTTTCAGTCTTCCCAGTGGAGGATAAAAAAACCCAATAAAATTGATTGACTCATACAAAAATACTATTTCACAGACACTGCATGCTCTGTGGAAAAAAAATGATAGAAAATATCTGATCAGTTCTAAATTAAGTTGCGACTCTATGGACTAGAAATGGAAAAAGTTCTTTCAATAATCAATTATGCATGAATACAACTCATAGAAAATTTAAAGTAATCTCAAAATCTCAAAGCAGCTTTGATATTATTCTACTAATAATAAGGCTCACAACAATCAAGTGTTGCTGTTAGTAAACTTACTGAAAACTGTCTAACCAGGAAGAACAGATTTCATAGCCTTAAAGAATAAGTGTACATATTTATATATACATATATATTCAAATTACATTTTGCACACTTCTCTAATGCTATGTCATCTAATAAGCAGCAGTATAAATGCATGTAGCACCATAAAATACATTTTCAGTGAAGTTATATCATAAAGTACTAGTCAAATTTCTGACCCAATAAATAAACACCAATACTATTCTGCATAGCTCTTTAGTTTTGTTTACCTTGTATTACACTTTAATTTATTTTCTAGGTCTATGGACAATGATGAAAAAGTAAACAGCAGCTGATTTTGAACTGCACAGTACAAAAATATGTAAGAAACAAGAAATCTTCCAAAAAATTAATCTCTCTTTCTTCTCATGACAATACTGTAAAAATTTTAAGGAAGTGCTGAAAAAGTTATTGAGCCATAACAATGTTACAGCTGAAAGAGACTTAATGATGTGATCCAAATAATTTTGGTTTTTCTTAGAAAAAAATGTTCTTGTTAACATGATTCATTTTGAAAACAATATCAAAACTACTCACAAGAATACTTAAGCATGCAGCTGATGTACTAGACCAAAGGTTGGCTGATAAGATTATCTCACTGACGCTAAGCTAGTCTTTCACTAACACAGGCATGATGTAGCAGCAGATGCACATCAGTTCCCATCACCTTCTGACACGTCTTACAGAGTTACACTGCTACAAGCTGTGCGTCTAATTCTCAGCTCTGCCTCAGTTCTAGCCTTTCCTGCCAGAGGATGGTTTCCTGTGTCTCATGGTTTGCCTTATGCTAAAGGTCAGGATGACAAAAGTGCAGGTGCAAGCCCAGCTCCAACCAACCTGCAGAAGCCGCAGGCAGGAGGGAGGGCTCCTCACAGCTGCAGGATGCCTCTGCGCAGGTCTTCTCCTGTGCATGGCTCCATGACATAACTGTTTGAGGCCACCATATACAAAGTAGGAGCAAGTTAGTTGTTTTGTAAGGCTGAAATGAGTGGGTATGGCAAATAAAAAAAATAACTTATTACTGAGATTGCTGTAAGGCATTTTATGAGTCATTACCTCAGAAGGAGTGTAGTGTGGTTCTGAGAAATGAGGAACTAGAGGCTCATTTGTAAGCCATTTAGAGCTGCAGGTGAAATGCTGCCTTCAATAGATGAATTCATAAAAATCCAAACTGGAGGATGGTTCACTAAAATATAACTTACTAAACGAATAGATTAGTCTTTATATTGCTAACTCAGTGCCTCAGGGGATCCCCAATGTTCCTTCACTTTCTATGAATAAATTACATCGTTCATGTCAGAAGCTTATCCTTAGTTAAACATTTTACTGAATGTAGCTGTCTGATAATGAACTTGTGAACAAAAGGCACTTGTTGTTGCAGGAAAGAAATAATGTAGACTCATCAGTAGCTTTTTCATTTTTTCCAGTCAGGAGAAACTTTACATATCAGACACTTCCTCATTAAATCTCTTTCATAAACTTGAGGGATGGGGTGGAGAGAGCGGCACATTAAAACCACATTGTTACACAACACATAGTACAATTCCACGTTATCAGTATCTACAGTGGAGGCCCAGATGACTCATATAATCAGTCCACACACATGACACTAAGTTTTGCTCACAGCAGAAGCCAGGGAAGGTAGAGAGAAAGGCTTTTTCTCCTAGGGAGTGTTATATTGAGGCAGCAATGACACCCTACAGAATCCTAAATCCAAGGCAGATAAAATAGAAACTTTGAAGCTTTTTCTATAGCACTCAGTGAAGGTGAGCTGTGCTGGTCCTACCTAAATTTGGACTATCTCCCAGGTCAAAGGGGCAAACCCAGCAGCTGCATTGTCCTCCTGTGTTAAGCTCCTGAGCTGGGGATGTTTAGCAGAGCTGGCGTGTTGGGAAGGTCTGTGAAGGTAGAGCATGATCGGTGCCTTGGGCAAAAGAAAAATATTATCAGCAAATCTTTCTACAAGTTCTACAGCCTTTCTACCAGATAGGGATCAGCAAAGGTTGAATCCAAATGAACTTCCATGAGAGCTGTACACTTCTACTACACTGAATTTGAAGGTCCTCATGGAAATAGATAGAAGATCACCAGTAGAAGAGCATCTGTTTCTCTGGCCCACAAAGTGGTTAAACCATTGCTGTCAAAACATTCAGCCTAAGGCAGAGAACAATCATGGAAAATATCAGCCCAACTCATTAATATTTGGCAAAGTCATAACCAGCTCATAACAGAGGCTTATACTTAGAGCAGGTCAGAACATTCCCATGAATGTTCCCATGAAATTCCCATTTCATTCCCATGAAATGAAATTTCATCAAAAAATACTGTTTCATCCAAGCCAAAACATTTTCAGAAACATATCTGTTCCCATAATTTTTTTTTTTTTTTGGGGGGGGGGGAAGCTGAGAAAGAAAGTGTGCTCATGCACTATATACTGAAGATTGTCACTACTCTGGGATGTGAGAGAATCAGGCCTTAAGCCTGTAAGAAAAATCTCTACTCTGCATCAGGAAGAGTAGGCACAGACTATCTTAAGTGCTGAAGTGTTATCCCAGCTAGCTTGCTTACAAAGATGACGCATCAAGAAAAATGTTTTGATTAAAACATTCAAGAGATTTTATCCCCTCAGGTGCCACACATATTTTTAAACATTGAAAGATGATCTGGAAAGAGTAGCCAGCTTCTAGTCATTTGTACTTCTAACGGGAAATGTTAGGGAACATCAACATTTAAGTTGGCGCCAACAAAAGTTACCAGATAGAATTCCTTTTGTGTGTTCTCCCCTTCGTGACTACCACCCTAACAGATTCAGAATCAATTCAGCAGCGTACTCACAAAAGTACGGAGCGCAACTTGTTATGCAGGGCATCAGTATCAAGCTAAGGTCTGAACAGAGCCCTCACACACCTCATGTTCTAGAAGTGCAAGACGGCGGAGATCTTGCATCTCTTTAAAATGGCAGCCATTGGCAAAACACATTGGCAAACAAATTTCTCCTAGTATACAAGTTCTCAAGACTCTACACAGAACAGGATGTAATAGCAGTGTATACACAGAAGGAAAAAAAAGGAACAAACATGGTTCAGAGGGTTCCAAATATGGAGAGGGAGCAAATCCTGCAAATTTTTATCAGCAACTGCAGTTCCGTTAGACTCAAACTTGTCATGAATGAAGTAGTAAAAATATAAAAACTTAGATGTCTATAAAAGAGTACTTAGGAAAAGATGCATGTTACTAGGTGAAAAATCTTTAGTTTTTTATTCTTATTTTTCATGTTTTAGACGTGTGAGTGAATTAGGGAATAGTAAGAGAAAGTGTATTTGTAATTAAAATGGATTTCATACTGTGTATTCCTTCCATTAATTACAGTGAGATTTAAGGGCTACAGGTTCAAGAAAGAAAAAGAATTTTTTATGTCCAAAGGTGTAAGCAGAAAGTCATTGTACTGTTGAGCTGAACTAACATATACCTTAGCTTTAATGGCACTATTGCAGGGTGTTTAGCTTGTGCATTTATTTATTTTTTAAAATATCATGTTTTGGGTGCACAACTGCTTTGTTGAAGAATATCCAAAGTTTTTATGAAATAAATGTTGGGCTTGTAGCATACAATACCTGCTAAGGTATTGCTCATGCCAGCAGAAAGGAGACATGATTGGGCAGAATGGGACTATATTAGACAATTTAATGTAAAGAATTATATCAGTTATTTTTCCTAAAAACATATTTTCTCACTTAGAAGAACTGGATTCTCTAGGCTTGTTTTATTTTTTAGCGTATCATTCTCAAAAACATTTCATTTCTGTTATTTGTTCAATTTACTTAAAAACAAAAAATAAAGTCAAAGAAAACTCATAATCTCCAACCGACAGATAGGTGCAGCATTATAAGATGTAATTTTGTTCTCAGAACTTAGTGATTTGAGATTTGTCCTCCGTGAACAACAAAGACTTCAAAGAGGCCAAGTTCTGAAGTTTCTTGTTAAAGTTTTGTGAGGTGAATTTGGACTACAGAAGATATTTTTCCAGAGATTGAGAGTTGTTGGCAGACACAAAGAGTACTGGAATAATATTAATGAAAAATATTTTTTTCATAGCAGTTGTGAGAAAAAAATACTCATATTTGTCCATTAACTCTTATGTTACTATGATCAAGGCAAAATGAAAGGAAGGCAGTCTCATCTGATGATAACTAATGAATAGCCAGCTGTCACTGCAAATAACACTAATATGCATAATTAGTCATACTGTCTTTGGGTTTAAAATTATCTTCTTTTTGTTTCAAAGTCTTGCTCTGGCAAAGCCTTCATTGTTTCAGCTGGTTTGGTATCAGGAGCCACATAAGTGATTGAGAGACATCCCCTGCCAAATGATAAACCGTTACACTTACTGATAATCATTTAAAAAATGTTAAGTTCACAGTATCAGTACACACCAAAAATGTCCAAATCCTGTCATTTTATGGCTCCATAAATATCACATTACTTTATTCTCAGTGTTTGAATTGCAGCATATTTCTGAATATTGCCAAAGTTCCATGAAACAATGTCTGACTTAGATATAGTTTGTTGTAGAGATAAAAAAGAAGTCATATTCCATCTGCCAAAGAAGCATGCAAAACTTTTTGGAAAATACTCTGAATGTTATATCAGAATATGGTTGACTAGAAGAATGTTACTTAATATTGTACTATCAGTGATTATTTAGGAAAACTTCATAACATCCTTACAATTACATCCACAGTATATTAAAAGGTTTGAAAATAGCCCTCAGCACAGGAATAATCAAAATACCCCCCTGACAGGCCAGCACTCATTCAGACTCACTGCATCCTTCCCCCTCCATAGGCATACAAATACTAAAAAAACATGCTGGACCTAGATTGGTCTGGCCTAACAGTGGATCAAATCCTCAGCTGGAGTTACTGTGATCACCTGAATTCAGAATTTTTCCCAATGGAAGATATAAAAGGGAACAAATGCTTCTGACTTGACTCAAAGAGATGATTTAGTTTAAGGAAGAATTTGATCGACCTTGAATGGGAGAAAAAACCCAACAAGCTTTTCTCTAAAAGTAATAACTTTTCTCTCTCTGGTTATAGATGCTTCCAGCTTTCAGGGTTTGACAGAGGACTGAGCATATTGGATGTCTCACTAAAACTTCTGTTTGACATAAGAGATACAGGGTGCAGGATTCATATCAAGGTGGAAGAGGTTTAGCAGGGGAGTTACAGGACTCTGAGGTGCAAGTACAGCTGTTTAGCCATCGTCATGAGGTTCCAGCATCGGTGCATGACTTCTCTTCCAGCAGCCTATTGATTTTGATCACAGTTCAACAGGACAGCTATGAACTGACTTCAAAATTGCTTTCAAACAAGCACTACTAATGCTGAGCATAGTGCTTTAAATTTACCAACAAAGCTACTGAAGTTAAAGGAGTCAGTGAGTAAAGTACTGGATCAGACGAAAAGACTTTAGAAGTTACTTCATGCAGATTAACACTTAATTTAAGAACAAACAAAAGGTCAGACTTCTGTCATTCTGTAATCTTTAAATAGGACAAACAATCTCTATGCTATTTTAAAAAATCATCTATATGACTTTTTCCTCTGGTTAGAAATTGAAGGACTTATGTTTAGAGACTGAGAATGGAAAAAAAAAAGCTGTCTTGGTAATTAAACCTGGTCTGTATTTCTGACATCACTGCAGATAACTAAAGTACAAAGAGATATCTAAGCTAGAAAATGATAATATAACAATGGATACAAGAGAAAAGGCTTTGGATTGTGATTGATAGCTGTGTAAAGCACACAAAGTGGCAGTTATAGGTCACTGGAGGAGTTCCAAAATCCAGTGATACCAGACAGATAGCAAAGAAAAATAGGAGAACAAATGTACAACGTGCAGCTCAAAAGTGCAATGTATTTCCATTTGTGGAAATCACTAACGACTATGCAAAGGGTAAGAGTAAAAGCAAGAGACTACAGTACTAGAGTGCAAGAGTGATTCTTACTGATCTTCTTACTGATTCTATGATTCTAATTTATTTTTAATAAGAGGTTAAATCTAGAATATAGCTACTCAACAAGTAGATTCTATGGTAAGCTAATTCTTTATAGACTTGAGTACCACAGAATCATAGAACCAGTAAGGTTGGAGGGGACCTCTGGAGATCACCTAGTCCAATGCCCCCTGCTCAGGCATGGTCACCTAAAGCATGTTAGACACGGTTGCATCCAGGGGAGCCTTGAAGATCTCCAGAGAAGGAGACTCCACAGCCTCTCGGGGCAACCTGTGCCAGGGCTCCATCACTCTCACAGGGAAGAAATTCCCCCTCACGGTCAGGCAGAACTTCCTGTGGTTCAGTTTGTGCCTGTTGCCTCTTGTCCTGTCACATGGAACAACAGAAAAGAGTTTGTCCCTGTCCCCTTGACACCCTCCCTTCAGGTACTTGTACACACTGATAAGATCCCCCCTCAGTCTTCTCTTCCCCAGGCTGAAGAGGCCCAGCTCTCGCAGCCGTTCCTCACAGGGCAGATGCTCCAGCCCTCGGATCATCTTCGTAGCCCTATGCTGGACTCTCTCCAGTAGCTCCATGTCTCTCTTGGACTGGGGAGCCCAGAACTGGACACAGTCCTCGAGATGAGGCCTCCCCAGGGCTGAGTAGAGGGGCAGGATCACCTCCCTCCACCTGCTGGCAACACTCTTCCTAATGCACCCCAGGAGACCATTGGCCTTCCTGGCCACAAGGGCACATTGCTGCCTCATGGTCAACTTGTCATCCACCAGCACTCCCAGGTCTTTCTCTGTAGAGCTGCTCTCCACAAGGTCAGTCCCCAACCTATTCTGGTGCATGGGGTTATTTTTCCCTAGGTGCAGGACTCTGCACTTTTGCCCTTGTTGAACCTAATGAGGTTCCTCTCCACCCAGCTCTCCAGCCTGTCCAGGTCTCTCTGAATGGCAGCACAGCCCTCAGGTGTGTCAGCCACTCCTCCCAGCTTGGTATCATCAGCAAACCTGGTGAGGAGGCACTCTGTCCCCTCATCCAGGTCATTGATGAATAAGTTGAACAGGATGGGACCCAGTACTGAGCCCTGGGGGACACTGCTAGCTACAGGCCTCCAACTAATACAAATAAAAGTCTGTTTTTTGATTAAAAAATTATACCGAGGTGAGAAGTAGAAAATGTTGCAATTTAGTAACACGACAAAAGTGACAATGAGAATAAAATTGCAGCAAGAAAGAGAAAGCAAGACATAGAAAAATGTAAAAAAGAAAAGAGTTCAAGAATCAGAGAGATTCAAAGAGAGTACATAGCAAATGCTAGTCTTTTATTTTATTGAACATGTGCTTAGATGAGAGAGACAGTCTGTGTTTTAGAGAAAGAAATGCCTATGTCCTAACAGTTAGTTAAGTTAAAAAGTTAAAAAATATATATTAATGGCAACAAAAGTAAAGTACTAGGATGTATCACAGGGCTCTGTTCAATGCTGATGATTTTGAAATGAATAGAATATCTTAAAAATTCCCCCCTCCCCCTCTGCCCCTAAAAAGCAAAATCTCAGGTCAAAGTTAAAGTAGTTAAAAGAATAAGACCAAGCTGATATATTTTTATTCCTTTCTAAAATGGCATATAATAAAAACAGATCTAGCACAAAAATATATTCAGATTCTAAGCTCCGTGACTTTCCTTTGCTTAGAAGTTATCAAGAAAGCTAGTGAAACCCAACTCACTTGGCATCCTCTGGCAATCACATATGGATCGATGTAAAAGCCTGAGGACATGATACATCCTTTGAAATGAAAACAGGTGCTTTTCTCAGAAAACACCTTATCCTTAGCTCATAGAGCTGTGTGTATGAATTAGATGCATTTCATTAGGAAAGGAAAGTGTTTATAGAAATGACCTATGTTAAATAAACACAGTATTGTTCTAATATTAAGCATAGTTTCCAGTTTGCAAATTATTAACCTCAGTTGATACAAATCAAAATGAAATACGAATTAGTTCAGAGTTGTTCTGCTAAGTATTACTGAAAAGTAACATACAGAGTAGGAACTCGATTTGGTTTCCCCCATGCAGATTAATAGAAAAGCGTGAGTCACCCGGGTGAGCGAGTATATAGTAACAGCTAAGGGGGACACTCAGAATGATTGTCATTTTTTATTGAATTCTGCATTCTGAATTATCTCCTCTGAGCCATGTATGTAGTATAGAATACACCAAATAAAGCTAGTAACTTGAAAAGAGCTTTAATATCTCAGGAAATAAATGAGCTTCATACCATTGTTGATGAGTTATTTGTATTCATAGTAATTTTACTTCCACAGGACACTAGTCTGGATTTATATCCTGCATGCTAGATCCATATTTCTTAAGTTTTTTTGTTTTTTTGTTTTTTTTTTTTTTTTTATCTCACATCAATCTCTCTTTGGTTGGCTGATTTAATGCACCTGTATGGAAATTAGACATGCTATCTCAACTATATCTCAAACATGAGCACCAAACCCCCTGAAAATCCATAGAAATGTAAATACACCCTTTTCCATGGCTATCAAAGTACTCCAAATTTTCAAGAACTCTGAACTGGCAATTTATCTGCTCAGGACTAAGTGACTGCACAAGCAAACCAAAACTTACATGCCTTTCCTTGTGTCTCTTGTCTCATCATTGTACTGTGCTGACCCAAACAGACAATCTCCAATATCAAACAATTTCTAACTTACAAATATTCATAACTTGTTTTCCTGAATCACTCAATGTACATTATATCTGCTTTGAAATTTCATACCTTTGAAATTTCATACCTTGCTAGGCACTAAAGAAAATTACTCTTCAGCAACAGCCTTTCACTCATGTGGGTTATCTAAAGTCTAACAAGACCTTTGACAAAGATTTCCTAGGTTTTAGCATTTGGCATCTCTCTTCTCTGTGGATTCTTCAAGGATGAGCAGCTTGAATATTTAGCTGCTAACTCACAAAACACTGATTAAGAAATGAAACTTCATTGGCTTTGGTGCTCAGAGAATGATTTTTCTCTTAGATCTCCTGTAGGTAGAGGTTTAGAGAGCCTTTCCAGTAAAGGATCCTGAAGATATAGTTGGATCTGCAGTACTGGAGGCACAGATTCAGTACGCACTCAGTATCACTTCTTACTTAACATTCCTCAAGCTTGTAAACTTAAAAGTACATTGGAGAGTCTTAACTGTAGATAGTTACTAATCGCTGGTTTTATCTATGCACAATATATGTGTATGTACTTACAAATATTTGTATACATTCCATCCCACACAATCACATATAAAACTACACTTTTTTTTTCAATTTAAAAATCAATTAACATAAATAACAATGTTTGATTTTCTCCAAATGTCAGAAAAGGAAGCAACTTTACTGATAGCACTGGAATGCAGGATAACCTTTTACCTTTGACTTACTATTAATTCCAAGTTTTACACAGCAACATCAACCACTTTCAGTCCTAGTGCTGATAGATATGGAAACAGGTAAATATAGAGCACTTCAGTGTTTGACCACCCCTGCTATATTTAATTTCTGTTTCTACTACTGTGTACACCAAGAAACTTCCTAATATGAAGACAATGGGAGAAGCAAAACCATAAAGCTACACTTCCAGTCAGTTTATAAAACTCTCCAAATGATTTTAACAGGAGTAATGAACCTACTATATAACTCCTATTAAGGAGAAAGATATCAACATCAATGAAGAGAATAGTTTGCTACCTAGTTAACCAGCTCAATGTTTGCAAAAATCATATGAGCAGTAGAAAAAACTATTCACCACCTTAACAGTTTAGGAGCTTGCCTGTAGTTTATATACCACCAATGAAATAAAAAAGTAAAATATGGTTTTTTCTGAACAATTCTTTTATTACTGATAAATGATTTATTACCGCAAGCATGTCAAGATAAGCTGCAACATGTCATAGTGCTGACTTTGAGTCTTCAGATAGAAAGTAGTAATACTTTTTAAAAATGTAATGATGTGCAGCACTATTATATTAATCTTCTTGTCATGTGCAAAGGCAGTATTTCCCATTTTGTCTGAAAAGATGGCATGTCAGATAGAAATATTCCATGGCCCAGATCTAGCCAGTTGTGCCTTACTAGTCTAGTCCTAAAAACAATATAGTCCACTACAGTTTCTGCCCAGATGTGCTTCTTTCCTTTCAGATAATACAAACATTGGGCTGAGGAGAATGCAATTTTCCTTTAATAATGTTTGTGGAAACATATTTCAGTGCCTGTCAATTGAAAGCATCCTATTTGTCTTTCAATTTAATCTTTTAAGGAAAAACTCAAAAAGTTACTGAGTTCTTGTCGTAAAATGCAGAAGTTATGTGTTAGGAATCGGATTTTGCTACCTTAGAGGGAAAGTAATGACTTATAGTACAGTAAATATTTGTACAATATAGAAGTTAGTCCCGTCTAGAATGATTTCATAGGTTTAAATGATAGCCCATTCCAATTGTACTCCTGGGAATCAAATTAAAATGTTTGAGGTTAAAAAAGTAGCACTCAGATTCTAGGAAACAAACTGCTCCTTTAATATGCAAGTTAATAGTCTTTCACACTTCTTCCTGAGCTGAAAGCCCATTTTATTTCTGAGTTTTTAAGGCCTATGAACCTTCACAAAATTAAAACATAGTAAAGAGGAGTTCATCTCCTAAAACCTTGAGAAAATACAAGTTCGGCAGTTTGCTTTCTATTACTGGCTGAGACTTATCAAAACCTGGATACTATGGACATAAACAAAAGCCAGGTGTCTTAACTATTGACTTTCTTGGATTTGGGGTAATTCCACTGTCACACGTCCTAATGCAGCCATACAAACAGGTCAAAGTTTCACAGGCATCCCTACCCCTGTCAGTTTTCTGACTTTCAATTACTTCCCTTTACAATGGGATAATAACATAGATTCTTGCAATTTAATATATGTGCGCATACCTATATATGTATACACACACATATATGTATGAATAAAGGCAAGGAATACAAATGTGAACGTTTATATAGTGTCTAAAGGAAATGTAAAAGTTTATATAAGCGGTAAGTATCATTCTCATGATTTCAAAGACCCAAACTTCTCAGATGTTTCTGAAAAAGAAATCTTAATTTACTGTTTAAAATTTTCTTCCAGACATTTGTAAAGTTTTATCAAAAGAGAGGTGAAAACTCCTTTCACATACTGAGCACATGCATAATAATACATATGCTATTTATTAACAGGAGCAGGCATTTATTAAAGTCTATCCTGGCCTTTGAAAATAAGATGACTTCATACACAGGAAAAAGTGTATATGAGAAGCTGTAATTTCAGGTCTGTTTTGAAAACATTAAAAAAGGGAGCTAAACTTGTTTAACATGCCAGTATTAATGAATCTAATTTCTATAAGGAATTTGACCACTGACAAAGCAAAGAGTAATTTTTAGGAAAACATTAAGTATCGCTCATTATGGCATAATGACGCTTCTAATTTCATACTTTATGAACTGTAGAAGTGTCAAACACTTTTGACAGTCTGCACGGAATATTTTGAAGACTTTTCTCAATTCTAATTGTAAAGTGTCAATATTGGCTTGAGTAAAATTACCAACTTTTTTCCTAATTTTAATCTTTCAGCCTTTTCTGCCAAATGTTAAGAGGAGAAAGCTCAAGAGTAATTCACAGTAGTCACAAATACTCAAGTAATTTCATATTCCATTGAAAGCTTACCTATGGCAAGACACTATTTTAGATTTTTCTGACATTAATATCCTAATTCGTTCACCATCTGATTATTTCTTACTTGGCTATTTAGCATTTTTCCATTTTACTAGCCTTCTCCTTCACCTAAGTAGATGGCAATCTACATGATCTTTAGAGTACTCACTTTCTTGAGTATTATAAGGAGAAGTTGGACTCTATAGAACTTCCAGTTCTCCAGAATATTGTGAAAAGGCTAAATGAAACTGCTTTAGCACAGGCACTGGGAGCTACAGGAACCACGGGAAAATGGAGAAACCAGCAGAGAAAAATAGGAGTAGGTAACTGAAAGGATGAGTACTACTGGCAAGGGGCTGGCACTCAGTTAGCAGATCCATCACTGGTGGCCAAGTCTGGAGAGGAGTCTAGAACAGTGAGTGGAAGTGCAAAAGTAGTGGCCACGAATAGGAGGAGACGTCCAGCTAGTCCAGAGCAAGCCATTCTCTATTAAAAGAGAAAGCTACAATGGAGCAGCTGTGCTGTTCACATGTAGCATTCAAGGAATGCAAAAAAGGACATAAACTCTCTCCCTTTCTTTTTTTTTTTTTTTTTTTTTCTCCTTGTTGTTCCTTAGAAATTCTGTTCTCGGAAATTTTTGCATGAGTTTAGAAGAACAGGAGAGACTGGAACAACTTTCTTGTGAGAAGATGCCTCTCCCTCTCTCTTGCTCTCCCTGTCACGAGTTACATCTTACATAATCTGGCACTGCACCTCTGGGTATGCTGTTGTTATCTTTTACATCTTACTAGTAAAGTCTGTCAACACTCCTTTTTCTCTGTCTCCCTAGTATTTTTCTCTGAAGAGCCTTTCCAGTTGCTCTTGGCAGATTCAGAGAAGGTTTCTAAATGCAAGACCAGCACCTAAAGGTAGCAGTATTTCTCCTGGACTCATATATATATATGTGTGTGTATACATATATATGTATGCACGTACATACATGTATAGATATATATACACATGTGTATATGTGTATATACATATTTATATGCCTCTGCACAGTAATGAACACAATGAAGAAATCCCAACTCAGAATGTATCACTGACTTTGGGAATTTGCTAGGGTTGCAGAAGATCTTGCAAAGCTGTGTCCTAGCACATTTGCTTCAGGATTTACCACTGACTGCAAAGCAATTTGGTATTTCACAGAAGTTGATACATAAAATATATAAAGCGCTATAATTGTGTACTTCTTTATTAAAGAGCTTAGCCTGTATAGACGTGTTTGCTGTAAGTGTTCATGCACATATGAATGTGATTTGCGCATGAGAAAGAAGTTTGGTAAGTGAGCTGAAAACAGCTGTTTTCACTCAGTTAATAGTATTTGTGTCCACATGCATTGATGACAAT
Source organism: Rhea pennata (assembly GCF_028389875.1). NCBI lineage: Eukaryota > Metazoa > Chordata > Aves > Rheiformes > Rheidae > Rhea > Rhea pennata. Next base: position 115,294,680 of record NC_084663.1, read on the forward strand.
ACATGTCTCCTCTTCATGGTGGAATTTGTAGAGATGTCACGTCAGAAGTGATTAAATACAATCTTACTGCATATCTTTGAAAATACAGAGAACTATAAAAACAATCTTTTTGGTTTTTAGGCCATGAATTTTCAATGAACACACTTGATGTCTTCTTCCACCTATTTCATGGTAAGCAGAAAATCTTTCAAAAGGAAGTAAAGGATTTTCACGGATGAGCACAGGATCAGACTGGAAACCATAATTATAATTAAATTCAGATATTGAAGAAAATATAAGCTGACACTGGAGTTGGTTGTTTTAATTACAGTTGCCCAAGGCCTTTAACATTGCCTATAGAAAAATCTTCTGCTAACTGTCAGAGGTACTATTGAAAGCTTTTTCTTTGGCCAAGATCAGCCAGAATTGATTAATCCCTATTATATCCAACTGAAAACATAAGTTAACAGAATCCTGAAAATCTATTTGAAGAGAAATGGCACAAATGAATATAATCTCTTTCCTTTCATTGCAAAAGGATATGGTCTGGTCTGTTTCTCTCTTCCCCTCAGTTTCCTGTGCACAGTTGATCTCAGAAACCGTCCTGTACTCGTATATATATGCTCACAATGCCTTTACTTTCTCTTATCGTGGTCCTTCTCAGACCACTCCCCAGTACATGAAAGTCACCGGCTTGTACAGTCAGCTTTGCGTTGCAGAAAAATGAAGCAAGCATTTCTTTAGCAAAGTAGCCCACTGATAGATTTTCTGGGTCTAAATTGCAAACTGTTATTTTATTATAATGCAGCAGCTCTTTGATGGTGCCTGGAAATATTACTAGAAAGATAGAAGCTGACAGGAAAAAAAAAAAAAAAAAAAAAAAGAAAAAGAAAATAAAGAAGAAAAAGAAAAAGGAAAGACCTTAGGGAAAGAGTACAGGAAGTGCAGAAGAACATTTTCTACATACTACTTTTTTATTTGTAGCAGGCCTAAGACATGATTTCCAGTTGTTGGGCCAGTATAACTTTATACGGATTCATGCAGCCAGCAGAACTATACTGATCTGCACCTACGAAGGCTCTGCACCCAGGTGCGAGGGATTGGAGCAGGAGAGTAAACAGAACCTCAGAAAACTCTCTTTGTTGCTGTTTCTTTCTAAAATTAATAGATATGCTTAACTTATTCCCATGCGGGGTTTTGGTAGATTATCCTATTTTGTCATCCCTGTTAATTTTTATTATTGCAACTTGCTGTTAACCAGATCCAATTTTCTAAAACAATTTTCAAATATGTTTGAAAATAAGAATATGTCCTACAAACATTCATATCCCAAGGGAACAATATTAGATATAAAACAAAAGTGAAGGCATGTTTAAAGACAGATAGATACAGTGTATGAATTATGCACCATTACATTTTGTTATTGCAGCTCTCTGGTTTATAAGGAAGTCTGTAGTGAGAATAATTAGGAACTGAGGAAGAGGCTTATGGCAGAAAACAAACTGTTTTAAACTAAAGCTAGCAGTTTTTTTTTCTCCTTGCTAATTCACTTAATGTTTCCAATAAAAAATGACTACTGTAGATTAAATGAGTCAAATTCAAAAATAAAATAGAGGTATCTTTCAAAACTATGTTAAGGAGTTGCAACTCTGTATGGATCCAAAAGGTAGAAAGAAACCAAAATCATGTGGCACCAAATTCATGGGAGAGCATAGTTAAGATATGTTGCACCTTTTAGTCTCTTTCTAGAATAATTCAGACTTTTCTCTGAGTAAATTCATATTAATTGTAAATCTAGCTTTCTCTAATGAGTTTAAAATTTTGATTACTCAGTATTTTGATTAATTTATACTCAAAATAGGGTCAAATTACTAATATATTATTAGATTATAATGATACCACTTCACAATTTAAAAGTTCTTTTTGAAGTTCTTGCAAATAATAATAATAGAAAAGGACAATTTTAAAGAGTTAGAATATGAAAGTATTAACAACCACTGAATGAGGTCTTGGCACTACATACAGACTAAAACTGAGTCTGCTGTAAATATTCTTTAATATATTATTCAGTGTCATAATAAATTTCTTTTCTAGCTATTAATGATCAGATTGAACATTACATTAAAAATACAGTCTTCTATCTCTAATTTTAATATTATGTGGAGGTATAAAGACTATGGATTCAGTTTTCTGCTAGTGTGAATAGCACAGCTAGCTTTTCTTCAGCACTGTTTTGCCTGCATTTCTTCCTTTGGGAGATTTTGTAGAAGGCTTCTAAAAAGAATTGAGAGACAATCAGAATTTTTATCACACAGGCAATTCTATTATTAAAACATTTTGTCTTGATCTCAATGAGCACAAAATAAAACACCTTTTCATTTTTCCACACAGCAATACATCCCCAACTCTGTTTTTGAAAATGCCAACAGGTCAGCCTTAGCTCAGTGATATCCACCTTAGCTGTGATAAAGCCACAAAAAGAAAAAGAAAAAAAGAAAACAGCTCTATGTCCCAGATCTGCATTTTCCCTGTTGACTTTCCTTATATAAGTTAGGTTCCCTGAGTAGATCACAACTTCTAGGGCACACAGTATTACTGATTTTACCCATGAAAATATTCACCACATCAGCCAGTACTGCTAGACACAAACATGTATGCCTAGACAAATATCAATAGACTTCTGAAATCATTAAGCTACATGCAAGGTGTGGCAGGATTATTTTTCCTTGGTAACTAGATATTACAATTACTGATGCTTTCTGAAAGAAAAGAGGTTTATTTTGGAAAGATGATGGCTTCAGAAAAATGAAATCCTTAACTCTACCAGTATATAAATAAAAGTGATTACAGAATTCATGGAAACAGCCACCTAAATGTTGAATATATGGCTTTCTAAATACAGAAATGGCTGTGTGCTTCTCAGCCTAAAATATAAATTAGCTGTACAAGCAACAGTACTGCTCTCATGAAAGTTTGTGAGAGATTTGTTTTTTGATTTCAGCAAAAGCAGACCCATAAGCAACAAATGAATCTAACAAATCTACAAAATACTTCATGAGTTATGCTTAACAGACATACTGTACTTCTTGGATGGACTTTTCCTATATATGTACCTCTCAACTATAACATTATACATAATCCTCCTTTAATTTATCTTTTTAACTTTGTAGTTAAAGTTTTATATGAAACTAAAAGGCAAATAGCTGAGTATATAGTGGTTTTGGATGGTGTGTACTCCCAGAATTATGATAATTTATATTATAAGATGTGGCAAAAATCATTTTGCAGTAACTACAGCTGCAATGTGTTAGGCATAGATTTACAGGTCTATGAATTTTTCCAATTAGTTTGGAAAAGTCTTACTTCAGGGTTGCATAACTATTGCATATATTATTTTCACTTTTCACTTTTCTAGCTTTGGCACCTTGATTAATTTTCTAGATCATTCCATAAACAGGCATTTTTAATAGAATATATATTTGGGGGATAAAATGCATAGGATAAAAAAAACACTAAAATAATCAAATTTCTGAGATAGCTTTCCTAAGACAATCTAAACTCAATTAAAACCTTTTATATATACACATATATGTATATGTATATATATATGCACACACAGATATATATATATACACATATATGTATATGTATATGTATATATATACACACACATATATATATATATAAACGTGAATACTGCACACGGAGCATCCTGTTTGATTTTGATATGATCAGAAATCTGCTTATTGCATTTGTTTACTTTTCACAATTAATTAAGGTCTTACACACTCTTCATCGAAGGTGAAAGTCAAAGTGAAAGTGAGAAGTTATGCCTGGGTATATAGATTGTGCACACTTGCTATGAGCTACAGAGAGACTTGAGAGAAACGATTTATTTTGTGTACCAGCTCTTCTTCAGTTTATATCATTTTTCTTAAAAAAAAAAAAAATCTTAAAACACTGTGCTGCCTCATTCAGTGGTCAGTGGTATTATTCACATTCTTTGGCTCAATAAGTAGTTTTTGTGTAAAATTTTGGCCCCAGCAAAAGTAGCAGCAGCAGCAGCACTCCGCTTGATTTGAGTGGGAGCAGGACTCAACCTTGGCCATTTCTAAATGTGATGATGCCAGTGCCCCTTTTCATTTTACACTCCAGCTTTCCAGCCCTGTGTTCCTAGCTGATACATGTATCTTCTTGCTCCATCATCCTTGTCAACTGAGGGTCAGTCTACGATGCTTCTCCTCCAAAACAGTAGTTTTATTGACTTCAGCTGAAAAGCCTGAGAGGAATCGCGGCTCAGACTGCACAGTGATGGGCAAGTGCCTCAGCAGGAACTATTTCACCCCTGCTATGCCAAGCAGAGATGAGGAAGCAGAGATGCCACACTGCTCGAGTATCCCACAGAGGAGGACAATGGAGTTGTAGCAGCATTTTGGTCATGGAGGGGGCCATTCCCTCCTTCCCCAGAACAGCCAGACATAAGGAGGTATTTTCTGAGATGTCGTCTTTTTACGATGCTGCTCCAGAGGAAGCAGAAAACCACATAGTGGGCAAATCATGATTTACATCTGTGCAAGCAACCACTCACATGAATAACTATTTCACTATATGCTTTTGAATCATAAATTTCTCTGGATAGGGACCATCTCTTACTCGATATCTACAAATAGCCTAACACAGTAGGGCTCTCTAATCTTGGCTGAGGTCTCTAAGTGGAAACCTATTGCCAATAATAGATGATTATTAATCTTTCCTAGCATGATTTTAAATGACTATGTGAATATGCAGTTTGGACTAGCCCTGGCAAAATATTTTCTTTTTAATTCTTTGGTTGCTCTTTGCACCCATGTGCTTAAATAATCTGAAACATAAGTGCCTACTCTTATTTCTAACTGCAAATGACATCTGTTCCTGATGAATTCACTGAGTTGTGTGCATGATATTTGCTGTGCCTGGACAATTTCCTTTGAAACATGTACTGTTATTCTGAAATTTGACAAAAGTTTTGATCAGTCACAGAGTTAAAACAAGAGGTCTATATTAGGCAAGATTTGAACTATCAGTTTGGACAAAAACTTTGGTTATTTTTCAGACTGAGGTTTTGACTGGAAGTGTTTTTCTAAACAGAGGACAAGGAATATGAAGATATTGTACTGAAGTGTCAGAACCATTAGGTCAGTTCATCCCAGAATAAGGTAAAGCTGCTGCTTTCATTCCATGTTTCCCAGAACATTCTTTATGTATTAGTCCAGTTACTTCAGACTTGCCAAGCCAAAGACGCAAAAAGAAAACAAAATACGCACTCGCAAAACACAGATCCTTCCTCCTCCCCCAAAAGATGCATTTTGATCCAACAAGTTATAAGTTGTACATTGCTTATTAGAACACAGTAAGGCTGTAATCGCAAGCAGAGCTGCAGAGAGCCCGCCACCACTACAGAAATACAAGTTTCCTGCTGTCATGTCATGTGATGCGGGGTGGTCTGGTGGCATCAGTCCAGTGACTTGGACCCAGATTTCAAAGTCATCCCTGCAGGCAGCACCAGCTGGGCCTTGCAGTGCCATGGGAACCACAGAGCCCGCACCAGTGCCTGGCTGTGCTGCTCTCATCGTCCCGCACTGGCTGCAAGGGGCACGCAGCATCGGGAGGGTGGCTGCTGTCCAGCAGAGAAACACTGATGTGGGCATGCCACAAGGGCTTAAGGGGCTCAGTTTAGGGAAAAACACTGCTCACCTGCAGCTGGAAGGAGCTTCCTCCATCACTTTACACCAGCTGCATCAATGGTAGGAAAAAGTGTGTGGCCTTGGGGGCAGCACAGGAATTTATTTAAAATAAGGTTTTCTATTAGTTACTTAAGATTGTTTCCACTCAGCAAGGAACAGACCTATTCCCTTGAAGAGCTTCTTTCTCTTATGCTGAAACAGAAATAAAAGATCCTTTTTGGTCAAAACAGCTTTAGATAACTACTGTGTGAGAAGAGGCATCAATTTATGAAGGGAATTACTTTATCAGAAGTCTAAGCTAGTCAAAAAGCCTTCTCTGTGATTTGAAATGGAAATATGTGAAATGAATGAAGATGAAAGAATGAAGGTCTTTTTCTTTTCTTTCTCCTTTCTCTCTTCCTAATTCTAGGTGATGATGGGAAGCAGAGTAAGAACAAGACTGAAGATGCCCACTACTCTGGAGCCCAGTACTCTGAAGACATATTTCACTGAGCGCTCAACTGTTCCTCTCACCTCTACTCTTACCATTGCCAAATGCAAGAATTTTTGTGTTTGATACTTACACTGGAAAGTTTCTGCTTATTTTTCTCTCATTCCCAAGTAGTTGTTTTCAGTGAGAAAACCCTCAAGAGATACTTGACAATCACTTGATTAATACATATATCCCCATAAGACACTATCACAAATGTATTGGTGATAAATATCTTTCTTTCCTTTGTCACGCATCTCTGATGGCCTTACCTAGGTGTTTCGTGGCTAGGTACCTAATTCAGTGTACTGATAAATGCTTCTGCAGTACTCTTCTGTCAATGCTGCACGCTTCTCACACTTGACTCCCTTTTGTGAGCAATATGACATAAGTCAGAGCTGATGAGACAACATGATATTCATTAACCCAGTATTGGAAGCTAATTCTGATTCACTGTGTTGCTACCATATCTCTGTAAGAGGTGTGGGAAGTAAAGGAGTGGATATCTTTTCAGTTAATTATTTCAAGGAGACCCTAATAAACAACGGTACTTAAATTCTCAAGTCCACCTCTTAAGAAAAACATGGTATGCACTTTATAATAATGTAATATTAGCAGACAACATTAGGGCCAGTTATGATAATTGCTTTACAACAAACCACACAAGATATTATTAACCCTTACACAATCTAATGTGAAAAGACAGAGAAAAGATTAATGGGGAGAGAGAAGCACTAAGGATTGTACTGCCTTTGTTGCAGTACAATATGAATTAGTGCATTTTAAATAACACTGGTGGATGGGATGTCGCTGAACTTTGCTCTTTTCCCATTCAAATATTTTTATTGCTACCTTTAATGAAGCATATATATAGATAAAGAGCCCAAAATATATTATCTAATTCCAAGACTGCAATATAAATGATCTGAATTACAGAGCTGAGCTCAACAAAAGGATTCATAACATAAACAATAACACCACCTCCTAATAAGACAGCAGGAAAGTAGAATGCATTTTCTCTTGATATTTGATTTTCTTTTTCTTTTAAGCTCTACAAGTGTAGAACTTAAATAAGCTGAATAGTTATATGAAATGTTGATATTCACCTTTAATATTTTAGTGTTAATGCCCACATTAATCAAAATAGATTTTCCACTCTAGTTATGCTAAGGATTTTTTTAATGAGAATTTACCACAGCAGCACAGTGTAGCATTCCTGCAAAACACAAGAACTTCCTTATCAGCTTTGTTTGGGAACATTTCTAGCTTGCTACTCAGATTTTTGCAGCAATTTTATACGGTATTTTGCCAAGTAGGTCAATTTCATTACATGGCTCATCACAGCCTTTTTTTTCTTCTTTATTGTGTGTATTTAGCTTACATGGACAGGGTTTTACATTTTATTTTCAATCTAAGAACAAGAGCTAATAAGTTCTGAATGACAGAATGATTTCAGGATGGTTTCAGAGGTACAAACATCCTATATTCTGTATGGTTTGGCAGATGACAACATTTAACTTAAAAGTCAACCCTTTTCTCTTCTAGAAGGAAGTCAGCAGGGTAAGATGGAAGAACATGCTGCTTTTTGCTCCTCAATTTTCACTGAAGAAATAAAGCCCCTTCCCTGTCTTGCATTCAAGAGAGGCTCTTCAGAGATGCAGCTCATTGTACTGACCACAGCTGAAGACCGCAGGCATCTCTCTCCTACAAACAGGTAACATATGGGCCTTTAGGTACTGCTGGCGAGCACATAGTTTCCAGGTCTATGCTCTTCCTGAAGTAAGTGCACCTTACAAAAATACCCTGGTTCTTCGCAGAACCATTCAGCCCTGTGGCAGTTAAATAGATTTGGACGGGCTTCTCTTCTTGTTCTAGCTTCATCCCTATACATGGCTTTTCAAAACTTCATAGTCTCCCTCATCTACACCCTGTTTTAAGTAACTGATAGTTTTCATTGCCACATTTCTCAAAACTGGTTCAAACTGACACTAGTCTTTACTTTATTATCTCATCTGAGTACACTGATTTGTTTTTGGAGTCCCACAGGCCAGAAATGTCTAAATATTATTAAATACTATTTCCAGAGAAGATGAAAAGTGTAATTTTATTTGCAGGCACCTGTCAACTTAGAATCATCAAAATTGCAAACAACTTTCGATTTTGTAAGTCCATATTTTAATGATAGCCTATTGAAATCTCTTTTTTCCCTTACAATTACTTAAATGCCAATTTTCCACCATTTGTTCTTTACTTGTCTCTCTCTCTCTTCCCACTACCTGGCACAGAACACTCTAGTCTCATCATATAACTTCATTCCATGGGGGCACTCCAAGGTTTATGTTTATAAATTTATCTTTTCGTTATGATTGCTTTTAAGTTGTTGCAAAAAAGAACCATTGTAGAAATGAGATAATATCCTAGAACAATTGTGCAATTCACTCAAGATCTGAATGTTACTGAAACATTATCATGAATCCTTCTGAAATAAATTTCAGTAGCATTAACAGCAAATGTGAAAGCAAATGTACTGCTTCAAGAAGAACAGCTCAGCTGCAGTAGATCAAGAGCTGCTTGAACATTTAGCTATCCAAGTCTGCAACTCTTATGACAAGAGAACAATCTAGCCTCATTCTATCATCTAAATTAATCTGCTGGTGTAATGAAGTGCCCAGGATCTCATTAGTTAGATGATCTCGAGTGGTTTATTGCTATTTCTTGGAGATTTAATATTTTTGTTAACAGATAATTCTAGGGTACCACAAAAGCAACTACTTTTATTTACAATTCTCCCAACTGACCTAATACTTCTAAATTTTGGAGAGGATGTTACTCTTGTCTCTGTGGAGAAAGAAAAGAACAACTTTGTTTAGAATATCTCATTTACATGTTTTTGACATGTACAACGTACTCATTGATGCCATTTAGTATCTGGATATATGTATCTGGCATCTTGGATATATGTGGCTCTTATAATCCTGGAAAATAGTTACCAGTTGCTCTTCTAATTGCAGCCATAAAGTTGTTCCAAACTTCTAGCACTTGATATGATCTTCCATTTGTGTAACTGATAGGAACACACACAAGAAAGAACCCTAATCACAATGGAAAGCATATATAGAGAGCAGCAGATAGATGCAGATTTGTTTATTGTGAGAGGTCCATGTTTGCTAAAATTACTGAGTGTATAGCCAAATCCTGAACTTACAGAAATATTTTTTAAATCTCTTATAGAATACAAAATATGTCTACAAAAGATATTTGAAGCTAGTAAGCAATGACCTCAGTATTTGAGTACCTCCTCTCTACAGTAGAAAAATAGAGAAGTAGAGTCAAAGTAACGACGTGAAATAGTAACCATGGTCAGCTTTGACAATGTCCATTATTACTTACAGCAGAACACTTGAACAGCGGCAACAGTTAAAACAGCAGTTTGTGTGACTGTCATGCAATATTTAAGCCTTGTCAGGGTGAAACACAATAACAGCTCATCCTCTGAATCTCTGCAATTATTTTCTGCTCCCAGGCTTTCAGAACAAGCAATGAATTTCAGCATAGTTACTGCTGGTCCGATAGTGAGCTGGCTGTCCTTCATTTCAAACATGAAGCATACAGTCTGAGAGCAGAACATAGATTCACATCTTTCCAGTACAGGGTTTGCTTCTTGGCAGGGAAATATTTGTTATTAGTTATGCCACATTGCCTTCTGCATGTCTGACTGATCTATTTCAGAAGCCCCTGAGTTCTGTTCCTTTGAGTATCTTCCTCGATTACAATAATCATTCCTCCCAAAATAAGCTGTCCTACAGGGGTTGTGTAAAATCACAATATCTATTGCCTAAGAAAAGCTTAAAGTGACTACAGGAACTGAAATTGGGTTTCTATTTTCAGAGGGAACAGCCCTTCCAGCATTAGTACAAAGCTCAAGGGAGCTGGAGAGTGTGATCCCCTAGAAATGTCTAACAGACTGTGCTCAATAAATATTATGCCTATTATTGCCCTGCAAGTGGCAACTTAAGCCTATAGTAATAGAAAACATATTTCCAGGAATTCCTCTTGTAGATATAATTTTTCTACATAGTCTCAGAAGAATCAGTAAAAGAGCAAAGACAGTACATTAGTTAGAAAATAGGAACATTTTGCATGAGCGCATGTCTATCTCTTTTGAAAGTATGGAATTACAAATTCTTTTATTAGTTGTATTCAAAATGTTTTAATAATCCTGAATCAGTCTTTCTGTTCTTCTTCATAAAGCTCTAATAATGGAAGATTTGTCACTTAAAATATTTTTCTAGTTCTTTTCACTTCAAAGGTAGCCTTCATATACAAGAATTGAAAAGCAATATGTAAGGATTTAAGTTTTCACTAGGATTTAATTATGACCCCTTCCTGTATTCTACTGGTACCAAGACAGCCTTGTCATTCACGTTACTGTTGTAGACTCTGTATGTACATAAAAAAAGAAGTGTACTCTCTCAAATCATGGAGCTCTTCAAGGGTCTCATCCAGCTCTCTTTTCCTTTTTCTTTCCCCCAGTCCTAAAAAAGCAGCTTGCAAGTCCTTCTTTTAGCCAGCTAGAGCTGAGTTATCAATACACTGAAACTAAAATGTACGCATTGCGGGAAGCAGAGGGCCAAAATGCCATTAGCTTTTTAAGGGTATTACTGAGGACAGATCATAGATTTCTTCCTACTTTTGAACTTTGTTGAACAGCCTGTGAGAGTCTCAGCTCACAAATCAGTAGCAGCAATATTACAACACCAGTGCTGCTTCACAGTGTCTGGGTGCAGAGTCCTTCAGACACTCTCCACCCACACAGCATATCAATAACTGGCATTTGGTCCTCAAAATGGAAATGATTGCTTTTTGAACAGATATTTCCATGACTGGTGGGGCACAGAGCTGGATTCTTTTTAAGTCTTGTTTTTCGTCTAGACATGCAAGGAACAGAGTGTGATCCTGGAGCTGTCATTCAGCCTTAAAATGTGTCTTGAACAGAAAAAAACATGGAAGTAGAAACTTCCCATTCATCATTTGTTACCCAGACTGAATCCTTGCTGGCTGCCTCAGAGATCTGTGATATACAGAGATTCCTCAGGAAATGGAAACCTCTAATGACACAGAAAAGTTTGCAGGCACTTGTGCATGAATGTGATAGACACCTAGACCTTCACTGGAATGCTTTGAAAATGCTCTGATTATGACAGTGCTGGCAAAACCCATCTGAAACATTACCGATTCACTAACTCTGGGACCTTTTGAGAGTTACTTGCAATATGTTTAACTCAAAGTGGAACAAAATCTTTCAGACATCTGGAAGGCTGCATTTTTCCTACCCACACTTTCCACAGGGCTAACATAGCCCAGGGCAAACTGCCTTGAGGATTGATCTGCAAAGAAAACAAATTTAAGGCTTTTCTCACTTTTTTATAACACCTAAAACTTAACTTTTTTTTTTTTCCATGGTATGCTTGAGAAGTTGTTATAGGAGGGAGCAGGGACGTATACATTAGACATCAGCACTACCATATCAAAATAATCCCTGATTAAGGTATTGTTCCAGACAAACTCCACACAAAGATCCTAATCCACAGAGATGTCATGAGTCTACGAAACAACTGATCAACAACTACTATAAGCAGTGATATAATTTTTCCAAATCAATATTTTCTGCAGACATCTCACCTAAAATCCTGTTTGTCCAAAAGAATAGGTTTCCATCAAAAGACCATTTTGGCTTGTCCTCTTAATAAGCCCAGCTGTTTTATGAGATGAATGACATAGAAGGGATTGGCAAGGGACAATTCAGAACAGTTGTAGACAAAATAAGGCTTATTAAGTTCCACTAACAAATTAACAGCATGGTTTGATTGTCTAACCACAGCTTTTTCAAGGCCTTTGGAAAGAATACAAGTTTCCTGAGGTAGGCCATCAAAAGTGGTTCCACACAAAACTCAAGGCAAAGGACATGAAGCTCAGTGTAAAAATGAATCACCTATTACCAGGAGACTCTAAGCTTGCATGCCTCCTGTTATTTGTCCTTGGATTTCAGGAAATTCTGCAATAAAGTATTGTTGTGAGTGTCTAATTTCCTGTCAGGTGATTACATATTCATTCAACACAGAATTGGCTTTACAATCCCAAATTTCTGAAGAATATTTCTTAAAACACTTGAATGTGGTTGTCATTAAAGAGTAGAGAATTCACTGTATTGATCTTTAGTCTGTTCATATTCTAGCTATCATCTTTTAACATTTTTCTGGGTTTTATGATGTTCTCAAGGGAAAAAATAGGATTTGGTAGCAATTAAAAAATAGAAAATGTTTATCAGAAAACATCCACTTTATCCAAAATCATTTGATAAAAATGCAGAGTGCGCCCCATGACAGGCCAACTACTTTGACAAGAGATGACTGAAAAATTATGATTTGTGAAATTCCTTGACTTCCAGACTCAACTATATTGCACACAGCTCAGTGTTACTTCATTCACTCTTGTGGACAGAAAAAAAAAAAAATCACTGTATTTCCATTCTCTTTCAGAACACAGTTCAAGAGCTCTCAAGTTAGGGACAAGTAGGAAAGCTTCATAACTCTAGCTTTCTAAGTAGAATGAAGAAAAAGGACTTACTGTAAACAACAAACAAATTATTATGTGCAGTCAGACACACAGTTCTCAAAGCTGTAACTCTATTTTAAATAAAATTGTAGATTTTGCTAATGACTTTTCAAAGCCACATCCCATAGATGTCTTTTAAGATAAGTTTCGTGATATTGTTAATGATGTCAGAATGTTAGCCTTATACTTAATAATTACTTTATCTTAGGGAAAGCTGTAGCCACAGGATAAGAAAAAAAAATCACATTCCTGGAAATAAACAAAAGAACCTTACATATATACATTTCCTTTATGTTCTTTTAGAAAAAAAGGCTCATGGTATTTTTTTCAGAATTTTGCAGGGACCTCCAGTGTTTAAAAGTCTTTATTTTTGCCATGACCTCTAGATTATCTTGCTTTCATACTTTTCCTACCTGTCAAAGAAAGAGCCTCTTTAATTTGTAACCTTTTGTGAAGCTTATCACTTGACACTGAACTCACAGGAATGTCTGTTTCCAATTTCCTCTAGAATATCTCCCCTTTGATTGCAACTATGAAAGGTTCCAGAATAAGACAATGTAAATCTGCCTTATTCTAAATGAAAGTTCAGTGATCTGTTTATATAAGAAACAGAGAACTGATGACTCAAATACAATAAGTAGAAATCTGAAAGGCAATGAAAAAAAAAACTGTTTAGTTTTATCTCTATCCCCACTGGTAGAATTTTTCTCTTGTCTGCCAGGAAATGAATCTAATCTCACCTTCTACACTTTATTTCTCTTCTAAGAGAGAAATACTGCTAAGAGTTCCTCCGTTGCCAGATCTCTAGGTTTTAGAGAGTCAGCATACAAGTTAGGCTCCTGTTGCAGACAATTTAAAACGTAGTGATACACTTACATGTACCTACATATACAGATGTAAGCTGTGCTCTGTTGGTAACAGTACATAGACATTTGTGCTACTTGATAGGCCTCAATTTGGCCTCTTAGGGAGGATTCATGTGACTGAATTCACAAATTTTCAATATTTAAAAGTTAGTAATTTTAGACCCTCTTGACAGTCTCTACAGGTGACTTTAGGCCTTAGGCATTCAAAGCAAAATGCTCCACAGCCTCAAATGTAGGCATCTAAAGTGCTTCAAAGGAGTTGTGCCCCGAAGGGTTTGTTTATTTTAGCTGCCATTAAAGATACCCCAAGATGAACATCTGCGATGTAGGCATCCAAAGTTACAGTAAATGGATCCCTCCACTTCTGTATGCTGAGTGCAGAACTCAACACAACATTTGCATATGAAAGGAAAACCATATTTCTCAGGTGCAAATCTCTACTAATCTGAGGTGAAAACATTGCCTAGGAAATAATGGTCGTATGGCAGTCAGATTAGGCAATTGTACTGTTCCAAATTCAGTGCTTTTCCTCCACCAGAGCACATTTAATGGGCTGAAAAACACTGTTTCTCCTGTGAGGCATAGTAAATTCATCCTGGCACACTAATGCTGTGAACTAATGCCATATTAGGCAACTTCTGATAAAAATGCATCATGCTGAAGTTGCTGAATAGCCATGTCATGGAGATAAGTGTCATGTTATAGAAATGTGACCTCATCATGTCATACAAAGTAATCATGCAAAATCAGCAAGTTAGAGATGTGACAGAACTGAGTTGCAGCATAATCCCAATATTTTAGGAAAATGTCGAGCCAGAAACATCACAACAACCTCAGGTAACTTAGATGCTTTTGTTGAACATAAACAATTACATAGATCTATGCCTGAATCTAATCCAGAACTGTCAAAATATTCAGGAATATTCCCAGGAGACTTCTGTCCTGAAAGCCTTGTGAATTCAAGACAGAATTACAAAAGAGGTAGCTCGACAAGGAAGTATCACTGAAGCACAGAAATTGGCATCAGCCAACAAAATGGACTGAGAGATACCATCTGGACAGATGCTAAGAAGACAAGCATTCTCTTCTGTGGCAATTTTAAGAAGAACTCCAGGAAAGATAAAAACTGATCATAAGAGAAAGCGAAATGGAAGCGTATGGAAGAGGCTAGCACAGCTGGGGAGCTGCATGCACACAGGGAGTGCAGTTCTGAGCAAGGTTTCTCCAAGTGGAAGTGTAGGAGGAATGTTTGAATTATTTCAGTGTCCAATCTGGACTTTACAAAAATTACATTTTGGGTTCTACAGCACTTTCCTATCACCTATGTACAAGCATATCCTCCCTTGCTAGGGAGCAATTCTCAGGAGCAAAAACACAGGCTAATTATCGCTTACCTTGAGAAAACATTTCTCTCATTAATATACAGAAATAAAGCGATAAAAAAGCCTACTCACAAAGTTGCTAAACTGGCCAATGGACTCTTTCTCTCAGGAAAACTCTCACTTCCCAAAATGAAGAACTGGAGATTGGCAGCACTTGTCCTGAGTAATGTCTCAATTTGCCCATTCTCTGAAGAGATGCTAGTTATTTTCCCTGTTCCAGCAGTGCAGTGAAACAGCTAGCCTCTAGACTCCTCTAAAAGAGCACAGGTACCACAGTTACAAGTGCCTTCAACTGATAAACAGGATGTTGCTGAATAACTTCTTTCACTTGCTCATCATTAAGCTGTAAAGCATGCTTACTTTCACATGCCACCAGTTGTTCTTACCACTGGCAGGAAGATCTCCATATTATCCTACAGACCCACTGCAATGTTCAAATAATGCAGAGCACTCTAGGCACACCTATAGCACTTTCTTTTAATTGCCCATATGGGAGTCAGGTAAGGAAATTCAGAGGAGATACAGTTCTCTCATAATATAAGCCCCACACTGCCAACTTACTCTAACAAATCCCTCTATTTTGTGATGCAGGTATCTCTCATAAAAAGTAAGGAAATCTCTGCAGAGCATTGCTGAGATGTGACTGGAAGAGAGGAAGGCACATATAGTTTTAGATTAACCTGCTCATATTAGCAGCTGTGTGCCATGTTCTGAGCCTATCTTGCAAAGTCCTGGGCAGCAGATGGTCATGCTTGCTCTAATCACACTGCTATCGGAAATTAAGCTAATTAATTTAAAGCTGTATCACATGTGTCTTTATGATTGCAATCATACCTCTTCCAACTAAGACACTGTAATGTGGTAAAAAAATAGTTCAATAGCTTCCATCTGGTTTTGCATGGAAACATCTGGTGAAGTGCCATCATTTCTTAAAAACTACCCTTCTTACCCTTATCTTTGTCCACTTAATGTATTACTTTTTCATTCCATTTGGATTTCCAATAATTCTGATGTCAGTTTGCCAGATCTGATAGTTCTATCATTAACGAAAATTCAACATAACTTGTCTAATGATGGTAGATTCCATGATTATCATATACAGACCTATCAGTTTGGTATGCTTATCTCCCTTTCGTTCTCTGGTACGAACTCAAGTCAGACACAGGATATTTAATTAACCAAATGATTGTGGGAGTGTACATTTTCATTATATATATAATGCATCAAATGTTACAAGTCAGCTTTTATCCTCTAATACTTGGCATGTATTTTGTACAACTCTGCACTTTTAGAAACCTAAAGGAAAGAATAAGTTCCAAGAGGACCAGCGAGAACATATACAGAATGGTAGCCAGAGCAGTTTACTGAAGAATGACAGGACATTTTCATTTGCTGTACTTATCGTGGGCAAAAGCGCTGAAGACAGTTCTGACCCAAGGAGAGAGCTTTGTCTAGTTCTCTTAATTATTTTTCGTATGATCCGGTCCCGAGTATTATATGCAGAATGAGGTGACTGAGTGCAAAAGGAGGAATTGCTTCAATGTTTTGCCCCTCTAGAATCCAATATGTCTTCAGAAGTTAGGAAGAGAAAGATTTAGGGTATAGCATTAAATGCTTAGGGCATGAATTCAGAGAAATGGAGAAGGACGCTGATCCTGGCATCAGCTTTCAGCATCGTGTAGTAAGTGTCAGCATGGGAGTCCGGTCACCTCAGGCTCTGTATGGTCGACCGAGAGAAAGAGCACCTCCGTCACAGCCCTGCTCAGACCCCACTCCAGGAGATCCCTTCGCTCTCCACTGACTCTATGCAGGGTTTAAGGTGACTGCATGGCTGAAGTTCCCTCTCTCTCAAGGACACGTTGTGCCAACTGGCTCTTCCATGTTTGACATGTCCAGCTGACAGCCAGGTGTGTGACTGCCCCATTTAGAGCGGTAATTTGATATCCTACAGGATGTGTCCGGCCAGAGGAGCCAGGCAGGACCAGCTCCCTTTCCAAATGTACGTACCCCTAAGCTATTAGCAAAAGCTCAAGCTGCAACTAGTTCTTCCTGTGTGTAATGTAAATCAACAGGGGAAGGTCTAAAACTATCTATAACATACAATTTATGCTTTCACAGTCTTTTATCTTTCTAGTTCCCTCAGGTAATGGAGTAATTGCAGATAATTATTTCAGAGATTATTATCTAATTCATACTGTGAATCTACATGACAGATAGTATTCGTTTAGCCAACAAGCACAGCTATTTTTAATTCCTATCCAGTCTCAATTTGATCTTTCAAAATAAAATAGCTCAGCACTGATTCCACAATTCTTTGTGCCACTGGTAAAGTACTGAAGAAACTTATGTGGATAAAATTCTTATGTTTAGCAAAACTATGAATATGTTTATAATGTTTCATAAATTTCTTCTCCAATTTAACTTTAAAAATCAATGTGTGCACATTGAAGCTTTAAAATTAAGAAAATGAGGAGTAACTAAAGTATATTTCACTATTATAAAGAATATTTCACTTGTGAGTTCGGAAGGCAGAAATAATATTCTATTTATCTGTGTTTTCTATTTCTGTCCCAGTCATTCAGATTGTTTGGGGCACTTTCCTCATAGTCTTTTTACTTTTCCTTTCCAAAAATGTTTACTTTGCAAAAGAGATTTTGATCTAGAAATGATACTGCTTTAAAAAAATTATGTTGTAACAGCCATTTCTACTCCAGTTCCCAGTTTATTGATTTGACATTTAGAAAGCTTTTAAAGTGATGTACTTATTAAATCTAAAGAATAATGGAATCCATTTTAACAATTTTCTAATTAGTTATATGATAATTATTGGATGACAATGTTTACTTAGAACTTTTAAAATAAGGATAACTTGTCTTTATTCAATTACAATTATTTTATTGAAAAATAATATGTTCTTGCTATAAAAGCTACCTTCCAGTTTCCATTTGCATCTCAGCTATAAAATTTTGTAAGAATTAAAATAACCATGCTCAATTAGGAAATGCAGAGCTTGGAAACCTATGAATTGAGATTCATGAATATTATTTCTTTTATCTATGTTAGCAGTTTCAAAACATTTAAGCAATAAAAGCAATGCAATTAATTTGTTCCCTCTTCCATATTTTGTAAACTCTGACTTCTGATTGACAATGAATGCTCTTTTCCACACTAAAAGCTTCCTAGAGTCGACTCCCCAAAACAAAAGAGTATATAATGCATAAAGTGCAAGAAAGATTTAGTGTTGAACATGAGAAAGTGTATTTCCTTCCAGAATTACATCCTTGCCATTCCTTGAGATGACAGCACCAGAACTTAGCATATTCATATGGCCAAATTCAGCCATTAGTTACCCAAATTTTAAGTTAGATTAGATTTTGCATTCAGGTTATGCTAGGTTTGTTTAGAGCCATAGTTACATGGGGTAGAAATATAGACACAGTATTGTCACCACACTAGTGAAAGTGAGCTATGATCGTTGCTGGTTTTCCCTGTTTCTACCTATATACTACCCTAACAGTAGAAAAAATGTGAAAATGAATAAATTACCTTTTTATTTCTTTCATACCTCCTGCTTATATTTAAAATTTTATTTCAATGTAAGACAAGGCTTGGCATGTGTTCAGACCTTTATGAACTGAAAAAAAAAAACATCATTAGTAAAAAGAACATTTATAAAGCAAAAGTTTGACTAGAAGTGCCTGTTCTCCTCATTTACAATATACCAGATAATTTGTACTGACAGTCACTTTTAAATGCCTTTATTTTTCATTGCTTAGGCTGCTTATTCACTTTTTCCCCTATCACTCAGAAAGAGAAGTTTACTAGGATTTAGGATGTTCTATTTTATATCTGGTTAGAGTATTTGATCTCAAATCCACTAAGTTCAAGTAGTAAGCCCTCATTGCTTTCAATAAACTTTGAGTAGGCCCTTCTTAAGTCAATAACCTGAGTAGGTACTCATACATAAATATATGAAAATTTCTCGTGGGGGTTGCATTTCTGAGCATACATTAAGATATCACAGTCTGCATGGTGAGCCAGCGAGATGTTCATTACAGAGAAAGCTGGGATTCTGTCTCTGCCTGTTATCTTTCTCTTTCATATTTTGAAAAATCGTTGGGAGGGCAGCTCTGTATTCTCCATATGACAAGAATAACACCTGGACAAACAAAAAAAACCCTCTCTATATGTCCTTGTAGCATAAGGGTTATTTCTAAAACCTTTATAAGGTAACAAAATGGATACAACTCACCTACTACTTTTAAGTCATCTTGTAGGCTTTGAGGCATTCCTTTTTTTCCTATTTGAATTTTATCCTTTAGTAGCAGCTAGATTAAATTAGTGTTTTGATTTAAATGCAGGAGAACCCTGAAGCAACCAAGAGTACAAATAGCAACTTTTTGTAGCATTGAACTGTATTTGTGAATATTAAGGGTATTCATATTCATATTAAGTATATTCATAATTTTAATTAAGCAGTTATGCATTTAGTAAATAAATATGTAAGATAAGAACAGGAAAAACCACGTCAGTTTCTGCTTTCTTTATTGGGCAAGAAAGATAACTCTACGGAGGGTAGGACAGCACTTTTGCCAGGCTTTGCATATTGAAAGTAGTGCGATGCTCTTTGCTGCAACAGATTATAAAGTACCAAACAAAGGTTCAGTCTGAGGGGAATTAAAAATTCAATACGCTATGCCCAGATGTTGTGGGTTGCAAAAATTAATAGTTTCCTGGCTTATCACTCCACTGAACTCATAATTCTGATGCACACAAACATGCATAAGCCCACCCTTCTTCCCAAACTCATCTATTTACCATAGTCAGCAAAATCTGACCCAGATAAGTGACTTATTGGCATCTTGACAGTTCCTTGAGGGCTGTATCTTGCTTGCACAAATGAAAGCCCTGTCATCTGAAGTCAGGGGCTGCAAGTTTCAGCAGGCAAGGCTCCATCTTGCACTCCAAAAGATAGATATTCATACTGCTCTAGCTTTTCTACTCAGTATAGTAATAGCATTCTGTAAGAGCACAAATGTCTTGTTTCTTCATTGATTAATTTTCCTCTTCTTCTGGGGGATTGTTTCCTAGCCAATGTATTAGACTCTGGCCTTAACATTTGAGGGGAGTAACAGGTCTTTCCTTGCTTAATTTTTTGTTAACACTACATCTGAAGCTTGGTGAGCAAGCGCAGTGACGCTGCTCACTTTGCAGTTCTCTTTAGATTGATGAGTTCATATCAATGATTTTAGCAGTCAGATAGAATGGAGATGCTCTCCAAGGACTCCTAAGAACCTGTGTTAGCCTTTTCAAAGTTAGGCAGCTGGACTGAATCACTCAGATCCTCACTCTAGCCATGGGGAAGAGAGGCAATTCCCTGCTCAGACTGAAGTCAAGACTGCAGGAAAAGTGCCCGTCTTTATCTCTTGACTATCGAAAGAGCCTTGACAAGATGCTTGAGTTTTGCACATCAGAGACTGGTGGAAGAAAGATTAATAGTTCCCATGCTATCTCCTAAGGGATGACTACCATGCACAATGTGTGTTTTAACCAAATCCCTGTGCTGACCAAGCTGCATGCATGGAGTGACAGTGCACTTGAGTCATCCCAAACCAGTAATATAAATACCATTAGCTAGGACAGCCACAACACTCTCTTTTAATGATACAGGACACAATTCAAGGACACTGAAAAGAGGACTGCCTTTATATTATTTTTCAGCAGAGAAAATCCCTCCTGGAATCTGCTGTATTTACTTGATGTTGATGTGTAACCTGCTAGAATAAGAGTGGATCAGGTTTAGGGGAGCTAGAGTCCCAATCATCTCTTTAGAGCTCTCCCTCTATTCTAATCTCCAATAGCAAATTTATGGTGTATTGAGGTCTCATACTGGTATTATCCGATCAAAGACTTTCTCCACCTGGGCTAGCAGGTCAAAAAGGACACTGAAAGATCACATAACTTGCAAACATACACATAGAGTTAGAGCAAGATGATAAGTTATTTCTGTAAAACTGTCCTCAGTTCTGGTTTTATCCTAGGCTAGAAAACATCTTGTGCCAGAGAAATAAAAAAAAACACATCTTGGCTCAACATGTACATTAAAACAGTCTGGAACAAGGTTGTAGCTCTTCAGTGTTTGACATTGCACTTTGAGGGAGTAGTAGAGCCTGTACAGAAGGTACCAGGGTAACACAGTTATTCATACATGGCTTAAAACTTTTTGCAGTTGTTTTTTGCTGAATCCAAAAAGAATTCTTTTGATGAAGCATCAGTTCAGATGAAGAAACCTGGAGTCCTCTTGTTATGCATGTCACATGTAAACTGCAACCTTAAAACCCCGAAGAATGTGCGTTACTGCTCCACGTATCTGCAAGAATTTGTTCTTTGCTCATGTAATTTATTATATATGTTCATGTAACTCCACTGATGTCCACCAGATGACTAAGTAGAATGCATTGCTGTTTAATTGCTTAGTTGTGAATGTTTGTAAAGTTTATGGCTGAATATGGTATATCTTGAGGGAAGAATTTGATTGTAAGTATTTTCTAATAAATATTTTCTAATATATATTCCAGTCTACCCATAACTGCTTGTAAATTACATTTTTGGAAAAGTAATTAATATGTTATTGCATTTATTTGATTTTGTCTGTACTTGGATGGGATATTGATGCATGATTTTTAGATGCTTTTGCTTACATCAGTAGCAAGAGGAAGACTAGGGAAAATGTGGGCCTGTTGACAAAGGGTCAAAGAGTGCCCTGGTGACGAAGGATACAGGGAAGGTAGAGTTACTGAATGCCTTCTTTGCTTCAATCTTCACTGCTAGGGGCAACCCCCAGGAATCCCGGAGCCCGGAGGCAAGGGAGAAAGTCTGGAGAAAGGAAGATTTTCCTTTGATCAAGGAGGATAGGATTAGAGATCTTCTAGGCAAACTTGACATGCACAAATCCATGGACCCACGGGTACTGAGGGAGCTGGCGGGTGATATTGCCAGGCCACTCTCCGTCACCTTGGAAAGGTCATGGAGAACAGGAAAGGTGCCTGAGGACTGGAAGAAAGCCAATGTCACTCCAGTCTTCAAAAAAAAAGGCAAAAAGAAGGACTCAGGAAATTACAGGCCAGTCAGCCTCACCTCCATCCCTGGAAAGATGATGTGGAACAGCTCATTCTGGATGTCATCTCCAGACATAAGGAGGAAAAGGTGATCAGGAGTAGCCAGCATGGATTCACCAAGGGGAAATCCTGCTCAACCAATCTGATAGCCTTCTCTGATGGAATGACTGGCTGGGTAGATGAGGGGAGAGCAGTGGATGTTGTGTACCTTGACTTCAGCAAGGCTTTTGACACTGTCTCCCATAACATCCTCCTAGGCAAAGTCAGAAAGTGCAGGCTAGATGAGTGGACAGTGAGGTGGATTGAGAACTGGCTGAAGGGCAGAGCTCAGAGGGTTGTGATCAACAGTGCAGAATCTAGTTGGAAGCCTGTGGCTTGTGGCGTCCCCCAGGGCTCAGTACTGGCTCCCATCCTGTTCAACTTTTTCATCAGTGACCTGGATGAGGGGACAGAGTGCCTCCTCAGCAAGTTTGCCGATGATACCAAGCTGGGAGGAGTGGCTGACACACCTGAGGGCTGTGCTGCCATTCAGAGAGACCTGGGCAGGCTGGAGAACTGGGCAGAGAGGAACCTGCTGAGGTTCAACAAGGGCAAGTGCAGGTCCTGCACCTAGGGAGAAATAACCCTAGGCACCAGTACAAGCTGGGGGCTGACCTTCTGGAGAGCAGCTCTGCAGAGAAGGACCTGGGAGTGCTGGTGGATGACAAGTTGACCGTGGGCCAGCAATGTGCCCTTGTGGCCAGGAAGGCCAATGGTCTCCTGAGGTGCATTAGGAAGAGTGTTGCCAGCAGGTTGAGGGAGGTGATCCTGCCCCTCTACTCAGCCCTCGGGAGGCCTCATCTCGAGGACTGTGTCCAGTTCTGGGCTCCCCAGGACAAGAGAGACATGGAGCTACTGGAGAGAGTCCAGCGTAGGGCTACAAAGGTGATCCGAGGGCTGGAGCAGCCTGTGAGGAACGGCTGCGAGAGCTGGGCCTCTTCAGCCTGGGGAAGAGAAGACTGAGGGGGGATCTTATCAATGTGTACAAGTACCTGAAGGAGGGTGTCAAGGGGACGGGGACAAACTCTTTTCAGTTGTCCCGTGTGACAGGACAAGAGGCAATGGGCAGAAATTGAAGCACAGGAAGTTCCTCCTGACTGTGAGGGGGAATTTCTTCCCTATGAGAGCAACAGAGCACTGGACCAGGTTGCCCCGAGAGGTTGTGGAGTCTCCTTCTCTGGAGATCTTCAAGGCCCACCTGAATGCAACCCTGTCTAACATCCCTGCTTGATCAGGAAGGTTGGACTAGATGGTCTCCAGAGGTCCCTTCCAACCTTACCAACTCTGTGATTCTGTGTGATTCTTTGCTCCTCTTTCAAGAGCGAAATCATTTAAAAGAAATGTATTTATTTGCTTTTTAATTTTTAATTTTTTACCAGCTATTTTTGTAGCTCGAAACAGTGTTTCACAGTATGTCTTTGGTTTTGGTTGTCTGATATAATGTACAATTATTTTTCTTGAGGGAAATACAATTCAGTTAAGGTTTTAAAACCGTATTGGCACTTTTTAATTATTTTTTGTATAAAGATGGAAACGAACATGTCAGGACATGTTGGAGATGCAATGACAAGAAATATAAACAAGCTGTTTTCCCATCAGTTAAATAAAGACTTCGTGCTGTTTTATATTTGTTTCCCACTTTATGTTAACTTTGCTTATCAGTGCACAGGCTCTTAGATGAATTCATTCTTCAGCTCATAATTTACTCATTGGAATTTCCAAGTAGTGGCAAATTGGCATGAAAAATTTGAAATAACATCCACATATGTTTTATGTCTCCTCATATGAGTTCAACAGCATTTGCACATTCGGTATTTGTGAATTATGTGATATATTCTACCTAATGTTTTGTTTTAATTAACTTCTTGAATTTCTGTTATGGTTTATAGGATATTGCTCTCTGGAAAGCATGCACAAAGAAAAAAGTAGCAATGATATTACATAAGAAAGTCTAAAAGAAAGAAATCTGGATTTAGCATTCATTAAAACAAATACTTTATAGATTTCACCTTTTCTCAGATTTACTGCATTTCATATTACATTATTCTTCATAAATGTTCTTAGGTCAAGATTTTAAAAATGAGAAACTTCTGGTTATTCTGAAATCTGCATTTATGCTTCCAGTTACTTACACATAAGTAAGTAACTTGTCTACTCTCAGATTTTAAGTGCTTAATAGTTTTGAAGTCAGTCCACTTTTTAGGTTACCTAAGCATAGATTGAAAGCCCTTAAACTTATACTTCCCTTTTCTTCAGCTTTGCAAATTCTGCAGACTAGAGAATATCCCCATACAGGCAGCGCTTACTGGCATTATTTCAACCCCAATCCACCCCAAAAGTCAAAACAACACAAAACAAGGAGTCCAGTTATATTTTTAACATTTAATTCCATAAGTTATTATAAATATTGTATATTAGAATGAATTTGCTTGACTTCTTTTTCTTAATTATAATTTTCCCCACTCTGTCTTACATTAAAAAAAAAAAAAAAAAAAAGGAAACAGAACATGTATGTGACAGTCTTTGCAGAGTCTGGAACTTTCTGAAGTATCCACAGTCTTTTCCAGAAAAACTGACATTTCATCAGACCAGAAAGATCTACAAAGCGTGTAGATTTCTAGTTTTTTAGGTAATTTTAGGTGACACTACCAATAAGAGCAGTTTAACACATTTTATAACTATCAGAACATCTCAGAGTAAAAGTCTGAGCCAGAAACAACCACTGGTTTTATTTTACACAATCTTGCTTTTGGTTTTATGGAGCACTTTGGGACAAGAACCATGTCATTTTCTATGTTTTATTTCAGTATAAACATTTCTGAGCACAAGGCCAATTTTTAAACAAATGCAGTGCTTAAGTATTTTTTTGGAAAACATGATTTTGTGGCTGATGTTAGCACACACCCAGGAAGCAAGACCTAAAGTGATGTGAAGATCGAGCCCCTCTACAACGCTGTCTGTGCTGTGGTTTAAAGACCCAAGTATGCTAAGTAACCCTGCGCACAAGTCTTGCTTCCTTCAGTTGCAAACAAAATGTGTCATCTTCTTCCCTAGGGAACAGGCATGTAGTCAACAAACACATGGTAACAAATAGTAGTCAACCACTAAGGTGTACCTGACAAATGTCTCATGAACTCATTGGCTTCCATATCTCATTGGCTTCCAATCCATTCCCTGGCATTACTGATTTCTGGAGTACTGCATAGACTATGATTGTTATGTAAATAATCAATGATAGCTTGCAGGATCTTTTTTTCAGACAAATTTGAAACAAAATCTCTCTCCACAACTTAATCTGTCTAAGAACCACATATCAGAGTAAAATGGAAACAATGTATAATATAGTGTGGTCACAAGGGATTCCAGATGTCTTTCTTCATCAGCTTGAAATATTTTAAGTGTGTTTTCTCAGATGCTGTGTATAGATAAATCAGTGTATTTAATTACGATGATAAATTACTTATTGAGTGGTGCAAATTTTTTTTAGGTGTAACAATAACACAGTTGTAAAATGCTCACGTAGCAAGACTTGCAAGTGATTTCCCAAGCAGCTGCTTCATATAATGCAAAAAAGTTTTTTAAAACCCACTTGGTCGAGGATGTTCATGATCATAACACATTCAATGCCAAAATGTTTCAGTTTTTCTCAGTTTGACAAGAGTTCCTGAGGAAGGCAGGAAGTTCCTAAAAGGACATGGAAGCCAGGTACACATGACCATAACCAAACCGTTGTGCTAATGCATTTTTTTAATCCCTTAGAAGATGGAGAGGTGCTGAAACCAACATGGAATTTTCACATGATCAACTTTGGAGTAGATCAAAAACTTTTTTCTGACTTTCAATGTATAAATAGTTGCATTTGCATATATAGCTGATGGACTACACAAAGCACTTACACTGTTCAGCTTTCTGGCTCGGATTTATTTCTCCATTTTAATTACCAAGAATTGCAAACATAATGCCTTACAAAGAAGAATCTGGTGACAGTGACTGAAAAGAAATGAAAAAGCACATGAAACTTCAACAGTTCATGGAAAATCTACTGAAACACATTACCTGTAAAATTAAATTTTGCTTTATTCTGTCAGAAGCCAAGAGATACTCTCTAACTGCAAACAGTCATGATTCTGAAATAGCAAAGACGTGTTGAAATTTGGTACATGGTTGTACCAGAGGACATATTTACAGAGTAAACTGTCATTCAAGCATTCTTAGAGCCTTGTTGTGAAATTCCTAGCACACCTCACAAATAAAGTGTCACATTTGCCTTATTAACTTCAGCAATAATGTATGATCTCCTTTCCAATAACTTGCACACATCACAAGCCCCTAGTAAATTAGAAACAATGCATTCAGGGGTTTAGGTATTATTTTAAGCTGTTACTTATGGCAAATCACAGTCTCTCCCTTCAGAGGGTAGTATGGAAACTCTAGGTACAAGAGTGTCCTTGCAGTTAATTTGCTTACTCACTACATATACATTCATCTATAAAATTCTCCTTTTTGTGCTAGAATGCTACCAGCACACTGACAAAGCCTACATGGTTACCTTTTGGCAGCAAATTAGAAAATAAGGATAAATATACTCTTTGTTGCATCCAAGAAGGGAACTGAAACCTGAAATTCTCAACATCTCAAAATTATGTTCCAGCAATAAAACTGTTGATGAACACTGACAAACACTCAATAGTACTTAGAGACAGAAACGGCTAACAGAGTGCATTAATAACGCAATATTAAACACATCATAAAAAATCATAAGCAACATCAAAGTTCATACAGCAATATTAACTATTTATTATCTATACTTTTAGAAAATATAGAAAATTTAGAGGATCCACATCAGACCTTCCAATTTTGCCAGCTATTATACAGAGAGTTTAGTCTGGCCAAGGTGAAAAAGAAGAGGAAAAAGCAGTAGATTACCCCTCTGTTTTAAGTGTGAATTTGGCATAGAAGGGGATCTAGCCATTCACCTGCATACACGGTGGACTGTGCTGCAAAATCAGGAATTAAGATGAAAACCAATTTCCTTCCTGTATTGTTGCGATAACTGCCAGCTCACTGTGCCAAAGCTCCTAATACACATGAACTTGCTCTGCCTGCAGTCCAAACTGACCAAAGCTATGGGACTGCATTAGAGTAGTGCTGAGCTCAAGCAAAGAAACCCTCTTTGCCATGACTAGCACATCATGAAGCCTAAACTAACAAACCTCTCCAAATTACGTCTTGTAAGTACCTGTCAGTTGAAACATTCATTCTCAGTTCCCTTCGCCTTTCACATTTAGTCTATTTTCTAAATATGTATTGGAGATAAAAGTAAATTCTTTACTCTTTTTTTATATAATGGTTATGTCCTATTGGTTTTGCGAAACTCCTCAAATATTGATTTTTCTTGTTATATTCATTCTTGATTTATTAGCTTGAATACCTCTTTGCAGAAAGTGGCAGTGCAATTAATTTTTATAAAACCAACCATAATTAAATGAACAACTAACAAATTTTAAAAGTGATTCAGTTCTCTAAATTTTTTCTCTTTTGAGACAGGATCTTGACAAAGCAAAACAATTTTTTGCATCCTTAGTTGCATAAGCTGTTAAAATTTCACTAGTATTATGAATTAGTAGGAATAAGGGTAGTCTTTATTAGTGTCCTGTGCTGATTTTAATCACAGAATTAGATTGTGATTCTTCAGTGATTAATCCCCTGGACTTCAACCTGAAGCAATCTATTTCCTTAACTCTTAATAGAACAAGTTTTTTTCTTCGTTGTGATGGTAATGATGGACTTTTTATATTGCTGAAGCGGGAAATTCAACACATTTGAATTTGGGGCATGACCTCAGCTATTTACTATCCCCAAAAAGCTAATTGAGCTGGTAGGTATGCAGTCAACAGTTACACATACCATATATTTTTCATGATTAAGTACAGACCTGGAAGTAAAGGCCAGAAATCGATCATTTTAGGTTAGTCTTAAAAAAGATCAGAGAAGAAAATTTGATATTGTTCTAACAGTTAGACTGTGTATTAAAATTTGGGTTTAACTTCAACCTCTTACTGTAAACCGCATGTAACACATTAACATACCTTTCCTTTCTCATCACAGAAATTCAGAAATGTCAACGTTGCTTTACACAATCACAAAATTTGGTTCTATACCTCTTTCTTGTTTTTCTCTGTTTTATTTTTAAGATCACCATTTGGTACTGCACATAAATTATGGGTAGTTTGTGCTTTGGTATTCACAACAGACATACTCAGAAAAACCATTTTCTATATTGCATATTTCTTCTGTATTAACAATCAAACCTTTTACTGCTGGTTGGGTTTATCTAAAGCTATTTTTAAAATATTTTTCCTCCTACTTATGAAAAAATGATGCTATTGTTGGCCAGAACATTTGCTGGTAAGATACATGCTCACATCATCATAAAACATATGACTGGTAGATTATGTGCCAGTGAAAGAAGATATGGTGTTTAAGTATAGAATTTAACAGTTGAGTGTTGCAAGAAATAATCAGATCATAATAATATTTAAAATTCAAGGACTTTAGTATCACTGATTAGGTTTTTACTGTTACCATAACATGAGGATCATGCTTCCCATATTAATACTTGGTTTAACCCTCCCTGCTTTGTCATTGTGAAATTACAGAAAAAAATAATGGTCAGGAAATGCTTGTCTATAAAACATTGACTACATTTCTACAGCCAGCCATTATCATTTCACTGGTAAAGTGTATGCCTAATCTGGAATACGCTCATTGCCCTCATTGCCAATTAAGATGAAAAACAAAAACAGAAAATAAAATACAAACCAAGAACAGGATAGCAAAAGAAGCTGAAAACAGCTGCCTTTTTCTTTCCCTTTTTTTTTTTTTTTCCTAAGACTCTTAAAAAAGAGGCACAAGATTTTTTTAAAAAATGCAATGAAAACTACTTGAAATAGTCTTGTTGAACCTATGGATATAGCTTAAGGTATATGTAAGCAGTAAACAAATCAATTTGTCCTCTGGGGGACAGAGGCTTGCAAAGAGCTCAGCAGAGCAGTGTGCAACAGATGGGCCATCTTAAAGCCTCCTAGTTTATCATCCTCTCCCCTGACAGCATTTTGAAGCTGAGGGCCCTGGTAATTCAAAGACAAACTTTACAACGGCTGCAGAGGTCAGAGTTGCGTGCTGCGTGCTGCCACGAGGCCGGCGCATGCAGACACGGTGGCGCTCAGCAGCCTGGCCCCGAGGCACGAGGACCAAGGGCAGGCGCAGCCGGGGCAGAGAGCTGGCGGGTCGCGCTGCGCCCGTGGCCCTTGCACCGCCGTGCCAGGGGTGATCTAAGCACGGCTGCGCTTCCGTTGCTGACACAGCTATCCAGAGATCACGGGGTCTGCTTTTGCACACTTGCTGGCAGAGTTTAACCATTAATGATAGCCTGAGCCTCACTTCATGCAACTTTATGCTTCGTGCTCCCCGGAGCTCCACACACACACACGCGTTGCGCCTACGCTGCTAGCTGCTCTCGGAAGTACTGTACATTATAAGAAGCTAAAAGTTTGTTATGCTGACAAGCACAATTTGTCATTTGTTAAAGACTGTCCATGTAAAGTTGCCAGAAGTTTAACGAAATGTTATGTATTCATTTGAACTCTATGTTCCTCCAGCCCTTGTTGGACAAAGAACATGGCCAAAACTACATGTTCCAGCTGCAGGGATTTTTATTCTCAAAATATATGGGAGGATGACTAAAGGGTTAGCTAGACATAGCACAGAGGAACTGAACAAAGAGGGTTATAGATTCTCCATGTTTAATAAAACAGGACAGCACAGATCATTTATGGCAGCTATGAATTCGAAGCACAAGATACTGAAAGGTAAGACTGAAAAATCTGAAAATACCAGCCACTTCTCAAATGCTCCTCCTTACTTGGCAAAGGCAAAGTTATTTCCAGCAGGAGTAGGCATTACTGTGCATTCTTGTTCCCTTCACATCCTCCGCCTGCTGGGGCTCAAACAGCAGCAGCCGTTCACCATATCCTTAACATTAGCCCATAATATTAACCATTAGTTAATAAGCCATTAGTTAATAACCCCAAAAACCCACATGCACACACAAAAAAACCTCCAACTGTTTAAACACTGTTTAAACATCTGCTTAAGTCTCACTTATTAAAAAAGTAAAAGGAAGTAGGTGCTTTCTCAGATAATGGCCATAGATCAGGAATCATTAACCTCAGGGAAAGGGAGAATTTTCCTTCTTCCATTAAAGCTAAAAGAATGACAACTAAAAAAAGAATTAAAGTTACTATAAATCAAATGAGCTGTTCCTGAGGGGCTTCAGCTTCCCTCACCCTGACCTCCAGTTTTGTAGTCTGCCATTAAAAAATGGGACAGGAGATCTCTGAATTGTCTGGTTTATCTGGCAAGCCATGTAATTAATGTGATGCACTATGTGCTGTTAGACTGTACAGGTGTCTGCAGCAGCATATTTAAGACATTGTAGAGTTCCAGTAGCTGTTTAATTTGTTTCATTTTTATGTTACGCATTTTAATCCTCTGCACTAACATCTATATAACATTTTTATTGAATGTACAGTTTATGGCATTGATACATCATTACCTTTAATACAATTACTTGAAGAGTTCTAGGGGTTTTGGTCAGTGCAGTCGCTCCCCTCCCTGCCTGAAATACTCTTTTCAGCTCCTATAAATCTTGTAGTTGGCTAAGTGACTAACAAGCGAGCTCTTCTCTAATAGGAAAGATGACAAATGAACGGAGAGAGAGAGTCACAAGAACAACAGGGAGACACATCTTCTAGATGTGTACTAAAAAAACTGGGATACCTCCAGATGATTTTTGAACTTCCTAAGCTAATGGATAACCAACTGGAAAGAACTGGGCCTAATGAATGGAACAAACTACAGCAGCCCCTTTTCCAGATCTCCTCCTGCCCTTTGGCTGCCAGCAGTAGCAGTGCTCTCTTCGGTTCATAAAAATCTGAAAGCTGCTCTGTGGAATTACACCATCGCGGTGCTCTTCCTCCTGCGCCTGTCCCCACTGCTCCTTGAAGGAATAGCACGGCTTCAAGGAGACTTTCAAGAGCCAGAGCAGTGGGTCCCCCATTTCTAGTCCCCCACTTCTAGGTCCCCCATTTCAAGACTGGCTTATTATTCTCACTGAACGGAGCGTTACACCAGCTCTGTCCGTGCAAATCTCTAGCACAGCGAAAAGGTTGTAAAGTGTTTCAAGGACAACAAAGTATTGCCCAGACTCTCTGAGGCCTTTGTATTAACAATATGATACGAAAGTAGCCTGTCAGGTGTAAGATTAACAGTCATCAACCAAAAATTAGTCAACTATTTTATACCTTCTCTCCTCCTCATAAGCCTTATTATGGTCATGAATATATCATGACCAGGTAGGATGTAGTTTCCATGCTTGAAAGCCTTCTAGAAAGCAGAGGGAATCTTTCTGTTCATGATATGGAAGAAACCAATACACCATCCCCCTGACACAGTGGGATCCATGTTCTCACCCCCCATTGATTCTGTGAGAATGGGACATCAGAGATACAGATTCAGATAACCAGGTCTTTCAAAGATGACTTAGTGCTAGCCCATCTCTGCAGAAATTCCTGCCGAACTCTGATAGTGTATCTAAATGCAGAACAGTTGAGAACCAAGAGTCTTCATAAAGAGAGCAAAAAGATGAAGTAAATTCTCTGCAGTTGATCCAAGACAGGTGACAACAAGGATAAGCACTCTCAAACAACAGCTCAAAATTAAGCCTTTCTAGCTTGACTCAGACTATACTAGACTGAGAACATTTGCCCATAAGACAGCTAGTCAAAATATAACAGGACATATTCAGCAATACAAAGATGTCAAAATGGAAACAAAAAGAGTTATCTTAAGCCTAAGAGCAAAATTCTGCATGCATATTGCATATCAGTGGAGCTCCTAAGATAGGAAAAGATTTTAATGAACTTTCAACACCTGACTCTTTCCAGAATTATGGAAACAAAGTTGTCATTCATTCTACAGTCCCTATCACAGCCAAATATATGCAGCACTGGAAAAAATTTGTATAAAGGTACAAAATGAAAGCAATTAAATTTCCAGGTCTCAAAGTTATCACAATATTTTTTCAATATTTCCCTCTGATAAGCCAAAGAGATTTAGTTCAAGCAGCAACTGATTCAAAAAAAGGCAGAGGCCAGTGTTATTAATTCAAACTGAAGTAGGGGCAAATTTAGTGTTAAAAGTAGCTCCCACTCTCTAAAGCTGGCATTTGCAGTGAATTATAATCCTTTCTGTACAGAAAATTATATCCCAAATAATAGCCTGAACACCATCTCATTCTAGTATCAGGCTGTGTGCTGCCTAGCACAGCTGAACACTGATCTTGCTTGAGTGCCTTGTCACTCAGTTTTCATTAACTCCTACTTTCTGAGTTTTTGGTGAAACATTTACTCACTCAGATAGTTCTGAATTTTTATCATAGTGCAAGATTTAAAGAATGAAACACCTACAAGCCAAGGACGCAGGAGGAGTCCAAAGTGGCTGGAGACTTTACAATAAATAAATATTCCTTTAAGCAAGAGCAATCAGCCTTCTTGCCCCTGGGCCAGAGATCATATCTTTATGTATCTGAAAACCAGTAGACTCACTCCATAGGCTTTAAAGAAATGAAGATACAGTGCTGTGCAAGTGGTTCTCTGGAGGAAACCCTCCTAGTTTCATCACTGAACTGAGAAATGAGACTTGGCTATGCCGGCTATGCAGCAGAGACCCAGGGCTATTTGTCACTGCCACCATCAGCCGTGCCTGCTGATTCATTCTTTTCCACAGCCAGGAATCGGGATTGCCTAATAGCCTCGTGCACCGGTACAGCTTTGCACTGGGCTGTAAGTCACGCAGACTTGCTGGGAGAGCCAGACCCGAACCGCTCGCAAGCCACATATAACAACTCAGAAGCCACGGGCTGCCTCCATTCTAGAAGACTGAACTTGTCAGATTGCTAACAACGTTTAAACACTTTCACGTGGCGTGATTCCTTCAGGAAGCAAATAAAAAAACGCCGGTGGGTGGTGTGCAGAGCACGGCAAGAACAGCATAGTAGGTACATGCTGCATTATAGACTAGCGAACTACTCAGCATTTGGTAGGTCTCTGGGCATACAATTTAAACCTCTTTTAAAAATACCAAAATAAGGTACAAACAATACAGGACACTAAACATTTTTTATAAATAGTTCAAATAATACAAAATTTTCTGACTGTTTTAGGGTAGTATGCTTCAGATATGCTGTGCTCAAAGACTACAATGCTGTTTGAGACAGGAGAAAAAATGATATTTTGAACCTTCTGGTAGTATATGCCCCTTTCCCCATGTTATAATTCTCTTATATGGACCTACTTCCTACTTTCTAGCATGATCTCTTTTGCTTATGCACTCTACAAAGTACAATAGAAGAAAGAACACTTAGAAATATGAAGGAGTAGCAAATCACAAGCTGATAAAATATTTTTTTCTCCAGACAATCTGTGAAACTAAGTTCTATAGGATAATATAAGCACTAAGAGCTAATTGGATGTAAACCATGACATTGATACAGTATTAAATGTTTCAAAAAACACAATAGTAAATAAACTATTATGTTCCAGAGTATAAATCAAGCTCCAACTCATGACAGGACCAAGAAAATGTGTTAACTAAGGCTGTTACTAAGATGAGCAAAACAGAAGGATTTAAGGGTGCTTTGCAACTGGTTGTTACAGTGCAATGCCCTGAAAAGTCAGGCAATAGGAAGGGCTTCTTCAAATACATCAGCAGCAAGAGAAGGACTAGGGAAAATGTGGGCCTGCTACTGAATGAGGTGGGGGCCTTGGTGACAAGGGATACAGGGAAGGCAGGATTACTGAATGCCTTCTTTGCTTCAGTCTTCACCGCTAAGGGCAGCCCTCAGGAATCCCAGAGCCTGGAGGCAAGGGAGAAAGTCTGGAGAAGGGAAGACTTTCCTTTGCTTGAGGAGGATAGGATTAAAGACCTTCTGGGCAGGCTAGACATCCACAAATCCATGGGCCCAGATGGGATGCACTCAGGAGTACTGAGGGAGCTGACGGATGTTATTGCCAAGCCGCTCTCCATCATCTTTGAAAGGTCCTGTAGAACTGGAGAGGTGCCTGAGGACTGAAAGAAAGCCAATGTCACTCCAGTCTTCAAGAAGGGCAAGAAGGAGGACCCAGGCAACTACAGGCTAGTCAGCCTCACCTCCATCCCTGGAAAGATGATGTGGAACAGCTCATTCTGGATGTCATCTCCAGGCATATGGAGGAAAAGAAGGTGATCAGGAGTAGCCAGCATGGATTCACCAAGGGGAAATCCTGCTCAACCAATCTGATAGCCTTCTATGATGGAAAGACTGGCTGGGTAGATGAGGGCAAAGCGGTGGACGTTGTGTACCTTGACTTCAGCAAGGCTTTTGACACTGTCTCCCATAACATCCTCCTAGGCAAAGTCAGAAAGTGCAGGCTAGATGAGTGGACAGTGAGGTGGATTGAGAACTGGCTGAAGGGCAGAGCTCAGCGGGTCATCATCAGTGGCGTGGAGTCTAGCTGGAGGCCTGTGGCTTGTGGAGTCCCCCAGGGCTCAGTACTGAACATTCTGTTCAACTTTTTCATCAGTGACCTGGATGAGGGGACAGAGTGCCTCCTCAGTAAGGTTGCTGATGATACCAAGCTGGGAGGAGTGGCTGATACACCTGAGGACTGTGCTGCCATTCAGAGGGACCTGGGCAGGCTGGAGAACTGGGCAGAGAGGAACCTGCTGAGGTTCAACAAGGGCAAGTGCAGGTCCTGCACCTAGGGAGAAATAACCCTAGGCACCAGTACAAGCTGGGGGCTGACCTTCTGGAGAGCAGCTCTGCAGAGAAGGACCTGGGAGTGCTGGTGGATGACAAGTTGACCGTGGGCCAGCAATGTGCCCTTGTGGCCAGGAAGGCCAATGGTCTCCTGAGGTGCATTAGGAAGAGTGTTGCCAGCAGGTTGAGGGAGGTGATCCTGCCCCTCTACTCAGCCCTCGGGAGGCCTCATCTCGAGGACTGTGTCTAGTACTGGGCTCCCCAGGACAAGAGAGACATGGAGCTACTGGAGAGAGTCCAGCGTAGGGCTACGAAGATGATCCGAGGGCTGGAGCACCTGCCCTATGAGGAACGGCTGCGAGAGCTGGGCCTGTTTAGCCTCGGGAGGAGAAGCCTGAGGGGGGATCTTATCAGTGTGTACAAGTACCAGAAGGGAGGGTGTCAAGGGGACGGGGACAAACTCTTTTCAGTTGTCCCGTGTGACAGGACAAGAGGCAATGGGCAGAAATTGAAGCACAGGAAGTTCCTCCTGACCGTGAGGGGGAATTTCTTCCCTATGAGAGCAACAGAGCACTGGACCAGGTTGCCCCGAGAGGTTGTGGAGTCTCCTTCTCTGGAGATCTTCAAGGCCAGCCTGGATGCAACCCTGTCTAACATGTTGTAGGTGACCCTGCTGAACAGGGAGGTTGGACTAGGTGATCTCCAGAGGTCCCTTCCAACCTTTCTGATTCTATGATTCTGTGACAGCCCATACTAATAATCGCTGACACTGGAGAATGATAGTTTGCAACATGAAGATTATTTTTTTAATGCGTTTTCTCTCAAGTCCATTGCTTAAGAAACACAGGTGTCATGAATTGTCTCCGAGAAATATACTTCCTACCAAATAACGTGATTGACTTGTCTTCATCAGCAGCAATGGTCAGTAGTGGTTGTTTTAGAGATGGAAATGGCAGCAGTACCCAGCACAAGTGAAAGAGAAACTCTAAGACAGGGGAAAAAAAGGAGGAGAGGAAGGGGAAAGAGGAGATAGCAGAAAGAGAAAGGAAAAGCCCTTGAAGCGCTTGGAGAAACAGACAGGGAAAATGGAGAGGGTGATGTGGAGAGTGGGGTTGGTAGAATAGAAGGACTCTTTGGCATGTAATTTCAACCTGCAGATGATACAAGCTTATCTGGACTGTGCAGAAGAGGACACAATTACACAGGGCTGTGGTAAATATGAAGGTGTAGATACACACTAGAATTTTAAGCAAAATTACCTTCAAGAATGTATTATATAGAATCACAGTACCTGGGTCTGTACTGCTACTGCTGAACAACACATAGGGAAAAAGTGGAGTTCTTCAATTTTCTTTCCTTTCCCATATGAATTTCCAAACCCTATATAGTCATATAATCATATAGTCATCCTATAGTCACTTTATAAAAGAGGTCATGCCCATCTATAGCAAATGTAATCTTTTTTACCAGAGATCTGGAGACATCACTTTATGTTACTTCGAAAAAAAAAATCTCAGTGCAAATAGCACTAAAAGGATCATAAGAATGTGGATGACTAACATCTAATAAGAACTGAACAAATAATGAATAACAACAATTCATTATTCTAATCAGGATAGTTAATTTACTAAGTTTTTATGAACTGTAACAGCTGAAGAAAGCTAAACAAGACTGAACAGGGATAATATGCTGTGCAGTAAAATATTAACTACTCTAGCCTGTTCCAGCCATCTAGATTTTAAACTATGTTTCATGGTTCATTAAGCTGCCAAATTTATTTTCATTAATGAATAGAAGGGCAAAATCCCTAAATTTACCAGCAGAATTCTGGAAACCCACAGTAAGATTTTCAAAGATTTAATTTCTACCATTGCCCTAAAAATAACTCATCTCTATAAAAAGATTGTAAAACACAAAAAAGAAAGAATACCACTGATCTGTAGTCTCAGAAGTACAACAGTCAGGAAAATGAGTGCACAGTATGACATCATCTTGCTTTGTATGTCATATTTGTACACTTTTGTAATCTTTTGTGTCCTAAATGATTTTTTCAAGTCCTGACTGATTTCTTTCTGGCCAGAAGCAAATCAATTACTGTCAGTATTCTTAGTGACTACAGCCTGACATATGGAAAAATGAAACCTTTCACCTCAGAGATTTAATCCGAATGATGCACATAAAACATATTCAATTTTCTATATGCTTTCATTATATGCAGCTTTTCTGGACTATCAATCTAAGCAAAAAGAAATATGTGCCATTACACAGTTGTTTCATATAGCAAACATATATCACTAACAATAAATGTAGCATTTAGTATAGAAATACAGAAACAAAGTGAAAGTGCATAGCTTTTTTTTCCATAATATCCAATAATACCATAAAGTCTACTTAAAACTATGGGATTTTTGAGTGAA
Organism: Rhea pennata; assembly: GCF_028389875.1. Taxonomy (NCBI): domain Eukaryota; kingdom Metazoa; phylum Chordata; class Aves; order Rheiformes; family Rheidae; genus Rhea; species Rhea pennata. The sequence goes on from NC_084663.1 coordinate 115,332,147, forward strand.
GAAAACAAATATATAGAAAGTATATAAAGATGCAGAATGAACCTGAAACACGAGAGCCCATAATTATGTTTAGCTCTTTCCTACCTTCAGATGAACTGGTAATTCTGGTCAGAAGACATACAAATTACTTGTTCCAGCTTTTTAAAATACTTTTTTTTTTTTTTTTTTTTATGAGAATCTATTTGAAAGAGCAGTTTTCAAAATGTCTTAAGTTATTTTAAAGTACTTATAGTTAATACTTCAGTGGGAGAAAAAGAATATATATGTTAGAAGTGGTACAGCTCATTAGCCTCCTCCACAAGGTTTTTTGTCAGCAAAATGTTTTCTACTGTGATTGATAAGAAAAACCAACGAGACCAGGTTGGTCTTGCATATTTTGCAGGTTAATAACTATTACTATAAGAGGACGGGGACAAACTCTTTTCATTTGTCCCGTGTGACAGGACAAGAGGCAATGGGCAGAAACTGAAACACAGGAAGTTCTGCCTGAACATGAGGGGGAATTTCTTCCCTGGGAGAGTGACAGAGCCCTGGGCCAGGTTGCCCAGAGAGGCTGTGGAGTCTCCTTCTCTGACGATATTCGAGGCCCACCTGGATGTAACCCTGTCCAATCTGTTGTAGATGACCCTGCTTGAGCAGGGAGGTTGGACTAGATGATCTCCAGAGGTCCCTTCCAACCTCAGCCATTCAGTGTGATTCTGTGTTATTTCAGAGGTTGCTCAGGAACTTGTGGCACACAAACTGAAATCCCAACCTCATTGTCCTGTTCTGAATACTAAATCTTCCCATTAATTTGAACTGACTTTTGCTTGGCCCTCTATGCGGGTGTTCTGTGGGAGGGTACATCACACCTAGCGTTAGCATTCCAGATGTTAGGCAGTTGTCCAGGCTCCTTCATAGCAGGAGAAAGACAGCAGCATCTCCAGAGGGTGACTCATTTCCCTTAGCAGATATTTATCTTCTGATGGGATGAATTACCATTTGTACATATTTCTCTCTTGAACTGTTGATTACAGTGGAGGCCTTGATAACTGCATTTGAGTAGCAGCAGAGTAGCTGTGGTTGTGCTGATTTAAGAACATAGGCACTGTAAAGTTGGTAGTTGGCGGTAATATATTTTATTAAACCACCTTGTCAAAGGATAAATCTAGATGAGATGAATCTTCCAGAGTGTACCTGACAGCAAATCAGAAGAAATCACATCAATTTAACAGGTGTTACACTTCATACACACACAGACACACACACCAATTTCGCAGCACAGAATCATGTAGGGTTCTTACTCTGAGCAGGACACAATTCAGATGTCAGGGTTTGTACAAGAACTTTGCACATTTTCTATCATTTATCAATTTACCAATTACTTCACCTAAGCAAGTGCCTGCAATCTTTACACTTATTGATAATTCATTCAAACTTTGCCAATGTTTCATGAAGCCTCCATTACACATGACTTTATCAGTCCTCCAATAATACATTAACAATCGTCTTGTATAATTTACTCACTCATTCTCTCTGCAGGGACAGCACTGTATGTGCACATAGCAATAAATAGTTAGAGTAGACTTTTAATGTATGTATTCTCTATGTTTACTTGCTGCAGAAATGATCTTTCATACTGTAGGTCATGAGAAAGTACTGTAGAATTATCATCCTAAAGCTGTAGAAATACTTCAGATATCTGTGAGTTCCGTAGGAGAAAGGATTAATATCTTGACTGTGACTTAGTACTTTTTGGGTCACTAACAGAGGAAGTGAAGATCAAGACTAATACTTTCATGGTCAAGAATATGGCCTGGAAGATAGCAGACAATAAAATGCAGGTAACCTAGTGTTGGGCTATTGTCCACCAGGTTGGGATGCCCTTCTAACAAAAGAGATTATAATTCTGTTTGCAGAAACCCTCTGTATCAGCTAGTGCAAGTGAAGAATCCAAGAGCAGCTCTCAGCTATGGGCTGACATAAGATTTAGACAACCATTCTTTTAAAGGTAGAGAAATATTCACGGCTCAAAATCCTGGGAGAACATTTTCAAAACACTTAAAAAAATAGGCTAGTAAGTGACAATGATGAAAACTATTCTCTGTGCCCTTCATTTTCCTATTTCTAAGGTGGGTGAAAAGTTTTGTCAATGCTGACATAAGAATTGTATGAAAAATTTAAGATTACTGGACATATAATTTTCTTTCAGATAAATGTTACCAGTGGGTTTACTGGGTGTACTTCTGCTTCAAAGTTCCAGTTTGGGGCAGGGAGGAGAACATGGAAAAAAATGAGGAAAACAAACTCTGTTTCACTAAATTTTCATTTAGTTAAAAAGCACTTATTTTTCATTAAATATTCCCAGAATATTCTCTGTTGGTTTAATCTGACATTTGAGAAGAATGGGGTGGCCTTGTTCTTAGACTGTTTGTCTGTGTGTATGGAGGCTGCCAATGGAAAGTGCAATTTTTCAAACATCAAGCAATTTTACAGGTCAAAACATCTGTGGCACTTACTAGATTAACAAATTTTTTCTTACTTGAAAAATAAAAAAGGGGAAAAGCAGGGGCCTTTGTTTATTATATGGTCTTTTACTTGGTAAAAAATGATATGAAAGCAATAACTCATTTGATAAACCAGAGTCATATGAGAGACCAGAAATGTGTGGGTGGTTAAAGACTAAGACCATGAATATACCTGAATTATGAAGGCATATGGTTTTACTAAACAGTTTACAATTATTTTTGTATGCAATGCCTGTATTGGTCAATTTCTTTGTCTTCATTATATTGATATACAATATTGATATAATGTCTTAGAGATCAATTTGTAGGATTTTTTTTTTTTTTTTCATTTTTAACAGAGAGACTTGTGGAATCTATGACTGCTGGAAAAGGTTATTTACTGACTGACACCATGAGTAAGACCCATTTCAGATGTGACATTAAAATCTGAGTTCTTAATTTCATTAAAGAAAACCCCTTTGGCTTTCCACATTTTTCTTCTACATATCTAATCCAAGGTAACCTTTTTAAAGAAAATGGAACCTTTTGTTCTTCCAGCTCTCATACTTTCAAAAGTCGACCACCTGCTGGTACATTTGCTTTGATTTAGTAGCTTAAATTTACTCCACCTGCTTATCTTTCTCTGTATTTTTTTTTTTTTTTTACAAAGCAATAAGCTTTAAAATCCATGCAAGTTGTCCAGAAAATGTGTAGGAAAAGATATTTCTAAGATTCTTCCTCTTGCCTCTTATATTTTCCTTGGTTCACATCAAGGAAATTATATTATTATCTGTATTAAAAAACACAATATTGTGGTGAAGCCACTATGGCCACTGAAAGCAAAAATCTTCATTGACATAAATGGTTTAGAAAAAAGGAAAAAACACTAGTGTTAATGTCATTGCATGTATAATCTCTGGTTATTCCACAGTACTGACAAATTTTACTATTTTCCAAACTATTGTTATATCGCCAGGCAAACGCTAGCTGTGTTTCTTCTTCCGTGCTTGCTGACAAAATAGCATTTCCGTAAGAACGAGGAGAGCTCGAGCCTGGGGTAAGGTACCCTTACATTCTGCTGGAGTGTTGCCTGATAAATAGTTGTGTAAGAAAGAGGACTTAAGGGGTATGAATGAAGGCCAGTGTCCTTAGATGGGTAAACCTAAGACCACATCATTTAAGTTTTCAGATACATGTCAGCGTAGTGCGAGTTTGTTGTTTTCAAACTGCTTTTAAAAATATAAATTCTACATTTTATGATCAGATTCTGCTAAGGTTTTTCTCTCAAGAAGGAAAGAGCACTTCTGTTCTTTCCTTAGTCCTACTGGTTGCTGTACTGCCTCTGCTCTCACATTTTTTGTCTTGGCTTTCTCTTACTGACATGTCCAGAGTGTTTCTCAGATTTCCTGGACAAGAACTTTGGAAACTCAAAGAATTTTCTTTTCAACAAAATATTCATGATAGCTATCTGATATGTTAAAAACCTAAAATTTTAATAAAGAAATCTATAGAATATGATAACTGATATGTGAAGCTTCCTGTTATGCCAAATGAACAGGAAAAAAAATGAAAGAAATTAGACAATAAATTTCCATAATACTCTGAAATTCTACCTGACCATTCTTGCAAATCCTTTTTTCTATAAATATTTTGATATTGCATATGTGTTATTTTATGGCTGAATCCATTCTGACAATCTTCAATTTCAGAACTCATTCTTATTCTGTTTCCTTTCCAATAAAAAGAAAGCACATAGTTTCAAATAAACTAGGAAACAGAATTCCTAATAGAAATATATGTGTTTTCCTGTGAAATTGTAGAATCACAGAATCAGTAAGGTTGGAAAGGACCTCTGGAGATCATCCAGTCCAACCTCCCTGCTCAAGCAGGGTCACCTAGAGCATGTTAGACAGGGTTGCATCCAGACTGGCCTTGAAGATCTCCAGAGAAGGAGACTCCACAACCTCTCGGGGCAACCTGGTCCAGTGCTCTGTTGCTCTCATAGGGAAGAAATTCCCCCTCACGGTCAGGAGGAACTTCCTGTGCTTCAATTTCTGCCCATTGCCTCTTGTCCTGTCACACGGGACAACTGAAAAGAGTTTGTCCCCGTCCCCTTGACACCCTCCCTTCTGGTACTTGTACACACTGATAAGATCCCCCCTCAGGCTTCTCCTCCCGAGGCTAAACAGGCCCAGCTCTCGCAGCCGTTCCTCATGGGGCAGGTGCTCCAGCCCTCAGATCATCTTCGTAGCCCTACACTGGACTCTCTCCAGTAGCTCCATGTCTCTCTTGTCCTGGGGAGCCCAGAACTGGACACAGTCCTCGAGATGAGGCCTCCCGAGGGCTGAGTAGAGGGGCAGGATCACCTCCCTCAACCTGCTGGCAACACTCTTCCTAATGCACCTCAGGAGACCATTGGCCTTCCTGGCCACAAGGGCACATGGCTGGCCCACGGTCAACTTGTCATCCACCAGCACTCCCAGGTCCTTCTCTGCAGAGCTGCTCTCCAGAAGGTCAGCCCCCAGCTTGTACTGGTGCCTAGGGTTATTTCTCCCTAGGTGCAGGACCCTGCACTTGCCCTTGTTGAACCTCAGCAGGTTCCTCTCTGCCCAGTTCTCCAGCCTGCCCAGGTCTCTCTGAATGGCAGCATAGCCCTCAGATGTATCAGCTACTCCTCCCAGCTTGGTATCATCGGCAAACTTGCTGAGGAGGCACTCTGACCCCTCATCCAGGTCATTGATGAATAAGTTGAACAGGATGGGACCCAGTACTGAGCCCTGGGGGACGCCACTAGCCACAGGCTTCCAACTAGATTCTGCACTGTTGATCACAACCCTCTGAGCTCTGCCCTTCAGCCAGTTCTCAATCCACCTCACTGTCCACTCATCTAGCCTGCACTTTCTGACTTTGCCTAGGAGGATGTTATGGGAGACAGTGTCAAAAGCCTTGCCGAAGTCAAGGTACACAAAGTCCACCGCTCTCTCCTCATCTACCCAGCCAGTCATTCCATCAGAGAAGGCTAAGCAGAGATTGGTTAAGCAGGATTTCCCCTTGATAAATTACTGCTGGCTACTCCTCATCACCTTCTTTTCCTCCGTATGTCTGGAGATGACATCCAGAATGAGCTGTTCCATCTAATATTCATCTTTCCCTCCCATTATGATTTTACTTTTCTTTCCTTTTCACAGAACCCTCAACATCATCAAATATTTAAAATCTTTTTTACATCTACAGCTTTTTTCTCCTGCTCTGTTGGTGAGATAGAATGACATTGTGTCACAAGCTACAGATAAGAAATGGATGACAAATAGCCTCTCTCATGAGAATTTTTACTACAGTGTTAGTGGGATTGTGTGTCTTCAGTGCATATTTATACCTATCTGGTTAAATATGGACCCAGTATTTGGAATTTTTTTTTGTCTCTCTGAACTTCTAAATTAATAGCTATGTTAGAGAGACAACACTAAGAATTGTAGCTACTGAACTGAATTAAAAATTCAGCCTCTCCTCCTTCTGAAGAATAAAAGGTCATTAAGATCACAAATGCTGATTAGCAAGCAAATTCCTTGATAATATATGAATGACATGATCATATATGAATATAAGATCAGAGCAACATTAGTCAGATACCCATTTGTAAGCGTACACATGCATATGCACACCCAAAGCTATTGGAAAACATACAATTGATTTATAGTTTGAATTTAAAATTCCAACACCATTAGAACAGCTTGAAAAAATACTTAATGATAAAATATTTGGGAATGAATGAAGAATTGCTAAAGTAGAATCAAAGCCAAGCACTGTTTAAGCACTGGGGATTATATCTCCGTTATCTTATAAGATTCAAGGCTTCATTGTACAATCTTAACATATGCAAGTAAAGTCTTAGAATAGTGAAAAACCTCACACCTCCAGCACTAAAGTTTGGTTAGATGCCATAGATCTATTAATAGAGCTCTTAAAACCTAGAGAGATTTTACTGAAGGGTCTCTGTACTATCTAAGGCACTGCTGTCAAAGTTGACAAGGTCAGCTAAAACTCCCGTGTGAATACAGTGACTGGAACTGCAAGGGCCAAATTCCTGCAAACACATCTAAGGTATCCTGGCATGAGAAAGTGATAAAAGAGCCACAAAACCCATCTTATCTCCTTCAAACCTGAAAACATCCTTTGAAAGTTTTTTTTCACCTTGTTGTGCCTCCTTTCATTTGCCATTAGCCAAATCACTCAATAATCTCAACAGCTCCTATTAGGAGTAAGTGGATTTACGTCACTGTTTTCCCAAGGGGAAACCAGATCATAGCAGGTTGCTAACATGCTTTCTAGAGCTGATAATCAGGTCACAAATAAGAAAAAAATATTACAATTTTTATTCCAATTTCTCCTTTTCCTCATTTACACCATGTTCTAAATTTACAGTGTTTTCCTTGAGTAATAATGAACATCTGTGACAATGAAGAAGCCAAAGTAAATCCAGTCAAGGAAATTCTATGGAGTTATGCTAAGCAAGTTTTATTCACAAGTTTAGGTTTCCTATTAAAAGAAATACAAAATGTCTTCCTGCGCTGAGTTCATATGTTATTACATACATATTACTGAAAGTAATGCATGCAATACCAAAGGGTTGCCTTAGTCTTCAGATGCTTGATTTTTCACTCATGTTCTCCTGGAATGAAAAGCAGTTGTGCAGCTTTCAAGTTATAGCAAGGGGATTAATGCTTATTGTGTGAAATGTTTTCCTTTGCCATCATGATGAAAACCAGCCGGTGCTGGTAGGTAACACATTATAAGCAATTCAGTTGTCAAACACTATCCAGAGCAAGTGCTGACCTGGCCTCAGACAAAATCCTTATTGTTCCCTTTGTTGTTCCTCTCTCGCTCCCTCTCCATGTTTAGTTATGATATGCAAATTGTACATGAAAGAAAAACCCAAGGTAATTCTTTCCTTTAGCGTTGCAACAGCTAGAGCTGGCTACAAGTCACGATAAAGTGATGTTATGATTGAGCCTTTGTAATTATACTACTTTTACAACATAGGTGGATTTAAGAAGTGACCAGTGGTTTGCACCCCTATTTCATTTCTTCAAAAGTATATGTCTCTTTTTCCTCTTTGAATGCTTCTAAATACCTCAGTGCTAGTCAGCTGTGACAACTGCCTTAAACTTTTAAATATGACTGCAAAAAAGTATTTCTCATGTGTAACTGAGAGAACACTCATGATGATTACACTCATGTGTAATTATCTAAGCAAAAGAGTCCCAGGTATTTCTGTAACATATTAAGAAAAGTCAATGCAGCTTCAAAATAAATCATTTACTACTCTTCCTATTTAATGAGAGCAAATGGTTGTAAAGTATCTTTCTACATTACATAAATGACAAACAAAAAAAAAAGGAACAGAGACATCTCCTACAGTGTCATCTTTTTAATGGTCATAATCTAGAAAAGATTCAAAAAATGAGACAAAAATGAGACAAAAAACGTATTACCAATGTTTCCATCAATATTCAGAAATTTAAAACCTGGCAGCAGCAGAAGAATTTATTATGTATTACTCCCAAAGTAATGTTGTCTCTAAGGACTAACAGTTTAGTGTTAGAAATGGTGACTATCCCCTACATCATCAGATTTGGATGATAAGTATATACACATTTACACGGATACACAGCTAAATATAAGCTGCAGACTACCTGTGCCTAATGATCAGGTAAGGGATTTAGCTGAGCCAAGTTCAGATCACAAGAGTGCAGGGCCATCCCCACCTGGGAAAGTACTAGATATCTTCTGGAGTGGAGGGACTTAGACAAGAAATGGCTGACAAAAAGGTGCAAACGGTAAGACTGCAAACCCTTATTCACAGGCAGCTAGTCCGTTTGGCAGCGAAATCCCCACAGATATATTAACATAATCGGATTTCTCTTGTAAGCTTTTGTGTCATTTTTCTTTTTTTAAAGATTACTTTCTCCTCTTAAAAGAATATATTTCTGCCTGTTTGGAATGTACTGAAAAAGCTGGCTGAAAATTAGTGCTGCTCACTGAAGTTTATAATAAAGAAGCGATTACACAAGAGAGAAATAAAGCTGAAGACTCTAATTTTGTTTGAGAATTTTCAGTGTTGTTTGTTTGTCAGACAAACAAAATAAAAGATATTATTCTACCCTGTGCTCACAGGAAGACATGTGTGGATTATGTAAACGATAAAATCCACATGTTCCAGAATTTGAGCCAACTTGCCCCAAGCGGAGGGAAACAACCTCTTTCTTTGAAGGAAGATTATTGTCGGAAAAAAATGGGGCCTTTCCTCACCTCAAAAGCCTCTTAAGATGAGTGCTGAGATTATTAAGAGAATAAGGTACTCTCCCCATCTGACTTGTGCTACTAGTCCCTGCAGAGGACTACTGGCTACTGTTGGAGGAGTAGGTACAGAGAATACTCATAACAAAATGCTTGAATACTCATAACAAAAAAATCACAAAAATCATGCTCTTTGTGTCTTTCAGATTGTGTATTATCTGCAAGTACTTTCTTTAAAGCATGGCTTTGTAGCTGCCTTCTATAAACATACTTCAGCCTGCGATCTGAGTCAAAGTCTTTTGTTATGAGTGCAAACAGTTTCCTGTGCCTCAGTGGAACCTGCAAAAGGTCCTTACCCAGCTTTACAGAGGGGATCGACTTTCAGGGGATCATCATCAAATTCGTGGTTTCAGGGGATCAACATGGTACGACATGGTTTCACTGTGCCATCCACAGAGCACTAAACAGACAAATAAGCATACTAAGATCGAAAGTAAAGATTTTGTGCTGTTGGAAGTAAAATGCTGCATCTCCAGCCAGGCAGTTTGACTATATGTATTTCTTAAACTATTCTTAATACTTAGGGGTCTACAGTTAAACACTGAAAATACATGAAACATATTTTAAACTTATCTTTGGTGCATTAAGTGACTGAATTGGGGGTAAGACATTAATACAATCATTAGCTGCTATTTAGATAGGCATTTCCTTTTCAACATTCATAAGCCATTACTGGTTTGTTCCAGGATACTGAAGTGACTTCTAAGTAATCAGCACAGAAGAGTATTTCTACTCTGACAAGCATACATAAACATTTCTACTGAGTAATTACATGCTTCTCAGAAAGCACTTTGCATGTCTTTGTCACTGTAATGTATCAATGCTCCAGAAAACATGCTGCTTAGACTGAAAGATTCAAAAAAGAAACCTACACTTCAGCATACTATACAACTGAAAAAGGTTGTTAGTTAAACAGAAATTGAGGAAAACATTGCTCCACAAAGAAATTTTTCTTTTTATTTTGTTTCAGTGAAATGCCAAGGAGCAGCAGAATGCTAGAAGATGGAGAGATTTACTCTCAGAATTAGAATACAAAATCAAAAGTCCTACAGGAAACAATAGTTTCAGTGAATATCTTTTTGCTTTCAAAGACTTTTGCATAATATTTGCACCCAAACCTGACTTTTATCAGAAATATAGATCTAAACAAATCTAAAAGTTTCATGCTATATCCTTTCTGAAATTCAGAGAGGCAAAATGATAAAGATTTAGTTATAAAAACAACTCTCAAACCCCCTTAAGATTAGCCTTTCATTTACATGATTGGAAAAGAGATTACGAATGAAAAATAAAAAGCTATTCTAGACCAAACTGTCCCTTCTTTGTTGCTGTAGAATTCCTCTAATGCTTTTTTTACAAAAACAGCAGACACAGAATTCATACAATTACTCTTTTTTTGATCCTGGCTTCAAAGTTAGCTTGGAGTGAGAAAAGGAGTTAACCTGGACACTTGTCTCCCAATATGTCACCCTGAGCACTTCCCTCTAAAGTCTCTCTCATCATTCATGTTCATGATAAATCCTAATTTCTGTCTTATTTCAACTTAATTTCCCAGTTCTTATCCAAAAGCAACAACAACTTCGATGCCTGTGTTGCCTTTCAGGAGACAGATATGCAAATTTTTCATTAATATGCTATTTGCTGAGACTGCTGTCATTTAAAACCTATCTTGAGCTGTTACAGCATTCACCCCATCATTACAGGTCTTCACAAATCCCATCTATTCTTTACACAGATAACAAAGCTGGTAGGGGAAAGCTTGCTCTAAATCATCTCCCCTTGCGTGTTTTATCAGATCTGTCACATCTGTTCCAAAAATCTTCATTCATTCTGAGTTCAATCAAATTAGTCCAAGTGTTTAACACAGTTTGAACATCAAGTATTTTAAACATTACATATTCATTTCTTCCTACAGCTTTTCCTTCATTTCAGCAAAAAAAAAAAAAAAAAAAAAATCCTTTTTCCTCAAAGTTTCATAATTCTAGCCTTGATCCTGTAAACAGGTCTACAGCACTAGAATTCCATAGTTTACAGGACTGCTGCACATCTTCATGTAAAAACAAACAAGAAAGAGTCTAGTGTTTAAAATGACACATTTTTCTACGCTTATCTGAGATTTTGATGTGCTCAGTGAATGCAAACTTCTTGAAATGGTGGAAAATGGTCTCTTACATAAGTATTTCCCTGCTGTATAAAAAAACTAACATATAAAGCTGTGAGGCACAACATGAAATGGATATGCAATATCTAAAAAACTGAAGATTTCAGATTCAGTTAGGATGTCTAGTTTTTGATACCTAAGCATAAAACTTTGGGCCAGAAGACTTGTTTGTGAGTGCTTGAAAAACCAAAGCCAAAGTAGAGATAAATAAATAGATTATATTATTAATACTTTGCTTTATTGTTTTTTCTTTCCTCTAAAACTTATTGATTATCCAACACATCATTGTTTAAAGTCTAATTTTTGAGGTTAACTCAGTTCATCATTAAAAAGAATGTAAAAAGAAAAAACCTAATAAAATCTAGGTTGACTTTTGTTTTCATTTCTACCTAAAAAAGATTTAACGTTAGGAAGATAGCCATCATATTCCTTAGCAATGCTTTAGCTAAAAATGCATCCTAAAACTCACTCTAATAAAAGCAGGAAAGATTTCATGATAGTCAGCCTAATTTTGCTTATTGAGAGTTTAGTGGAAAGGGGAGTAGTGTCCTATGGGGATATATAGAAGCTCCACAGGATTTGACATTTAGCTGTCCAGAAAGTAATGTTTTCCAGGTGAGTAGAATTGTAACCAACATATTTAACTACTTCTCCACTAGAGGTAGCAACTGTTGAAGAATGACATTAAGCTTCAGTGACTCCTATAGGCCTCAGGGAATATGGACAAATTTTCTAGCATCCTCATAAGAGTTTTCATAGTGCTCCAGCATGATGCACAGGCTGCGAACTCTAGAATGTCATAGCGGAACAAGAGTTGATGCAATTTCAGGAGGTTGAAAATAAAATAGGTTTTAAGTGGTAACGTGCCAAATGCCCCCTGGGGCCCATCACTGAGGTTGATGGAATTTTGTGATTTTCCGTGCAGTTTGCTTTTAAATAAGAGAAAATTAGAACCATGGCTCCTCTGAAGAAATCTGACATTGAAAGATATGTAATGAAAGTTATATTATGTACTTTAAACTCTCTGTACAGAGTAGGCTTTTAATTTTTGATAACTGGGCTCGATGTTCACTAGCATGCCACTGGGTATTTTTATTGGGCACATCTCTGCCGTTCTGCTGAAATAGCATACGTGTGTAGAATTTTATTAGAAAAATAGGGAGAAATGGTTGAATAACCTTGTTTTAAATATGCTGAAGATATTGTATGCTCACACACACTCATCCAAGAGGAGAATGGTCTTATGGTTACAGAATTAGTCTGAGATTTTGGAATGGTTCCATGAGCTTCCTCTGTGGCTGTGAAGAAATCGGTGACACTCTGGGCTCTAATTCCCATCAGTAAAGTAAGAATAATATTTTCTTCTCCCACTTGTTCTGTTTTGACTATTCATGTGCTATCAAAGAATAGGGTTCCTTGGTAGCAGTGCTATTTAGATATACAGAAATGTCCCCGCATTGGATTGACAGAGGGAAGCAGAATGGAATATTAGGACTTTGGGAAGAAACCAGCACAGACAAGAATTATCAGTTGAACCTCAAAGATATTCAGGTGCCTCAGTTTGAAATCAAATTGATGAGGTACCTAAATACCCTCCACATCTAAGAAACTGACAGGTGCAAAAGTGGATCTATACCTCATTGCTTTGACTGCAGGGTCATCCCTATCCTCTCAAATACAGCGTCCTTATCGCTAGGACTTTCTCATTCTCTATATTTGTTAAATCACCTAGCATAATACCATCCTAATTTTACTTTTGTTTTTACTTCCTTTTACTGCAGGGCTGGAATTCTAGTATTATAGAAATAAATTCAGTTTTTCAATATATTTAGTTTCTCTTAAACTGGTCATAAACAGTTATTATTTCTTGGGTGAATGTTAGTGGTACGTGTAGCATTAATATAGGAGCAACAGTCCACTCCTGAAAGAAAGGCCTGTGGGTTCACAGCCACAGAAAGACAGAACTACACATTTGATTTAGGATTGAATGACAGGATATTTTTTAAAAGATCGTTTTTCATTTTCGCATGCTGTTGAGCTTCCTGCCGCTGAATGGGATGAAAAGCTGAAGTGATGAAATATTATGGGAAAAGCAGCTCTTTCTGTATTTCTGGCCTGACCAAAACCAAAAAGGACCAAAATAGTCAAAGTTTCTTCTTCTTTCCAGATTTATGACTCTGCAAATTCAGGATACGAGATGTGTGTAAGCATCAGGGTCCAAGTTCTGAGAAGTGCTAAGTACATACAAATCCTGCTCAAGCTAATGGGAGTTACAGGTGTACTCAGCAATGACTACAGTGAAGATATCAGCACAAGCAAGAGTTGCAGGCTCAGGACCTTATCCAAATCAGACTGAATCTCTAAACTCTTTGCAATAATCTTGCTGCTAACTTTAAACTCTAACTCCTTCTGCACTTTTGTATCCTTCATTAAGACCTTCTGCTTCCTAGCAACAAATCTGGCAGCATAGTGGGTAAATTATGCTCTTTTCCAAATTGCAGTATTCTGGAAAGCACTGCAACTTCAGCACTGAGCTTTGCCACAACACCTAGTAAAGTCTATGGAAACACTGCCATTGACTTCACAGAGAGATAGATTAAGTCATGCAGGCAGTCAGATTTTTATGGGTTAGAGCCTGTGTTGCTGAAAAATCACATCTCTTCATCAACAGTAATACTAGTTGAGTACTCAACCCTCTGTTGCATATTGGTTTTTCATCTTACATCCTCAAGTTTAGCAGAATTTGCCAACCGAGACCACCACTTTCAGGCTGGGCATTTTGCCTCAATAAATTACATGTTAAGGCAACTTCCTGAGTATTAATTATAAATGACTTTCAGAAAAAGTACCTTTTCCTTTTGCTGTTATGCCCCCGTGGATAATAAATAGCTCTTTTTTTCTTTCTCCTTTTTTCCACTACTACTTTGCACTTGAAAGGTACTTTTTTCCACTACTACTTTGCACTTGAAAGGTACATATAGGTCTTTTAACCTTTAACCACTAGGAGTATTTTGTTTCTCTAATTCAAGAAAAGGATTTCTTATGGACATTTCTATTTCAAATAGAAGAAAAAAAAACCACAGTTGTCAGGTTACAGTTGCATTACTACAGTCACCGTGCATCTGCTCTATGCTGCCATGCCTGATAGTACAATGGAACTGGAAAATGCTTATATGCACAGAAACAAAAACAGGAGTTGCAACACTTCATGATGTGTGGTAGACCTATCACTTAAGCAACTGATAAAGCATTCACTGTCCACACTATTCTGGCTTTTTTTTGAGACAAGTGAAACATTCAGAGATTTGGATCAGCTTATGCAAGGATGCATAAACTGAAGGAAGTGGTTTTACGTGTTTTATTTATGAGTTTTTACTGCCCGACTGAACAATGTTTGTGAAGAATTTGGCCTAAGAGAAGCATAAAGTAATGTTTTTCATAATTTCAGAGTATTTGTTCATTTCTTACGTCAGGACAGGAAGCACAGAAATACCACAAAAAATATAATTTTGGCAGCATTTTCAGCATCCTCCAAATCAATAAGATTTGCTCAAACCCATTAAAGTGGACAAAAAATAGCAGCACATAATGTTCAAATAATCTGATCATGCTAAACTGACTTGTAGTTTGTATTTCCAGTTTTAGGCTTTGTTCTAGTTGGGGTTTTCATCACACTTCCTGAGACTTTCCTATTTTTTATAAAGCACTGCGAGCAGTGATAATCATTAACATAAATTCTTTTCTATCATTTGCGGGTGTGTTGTGTTCATTTGTGTCAGATTCAGAACAATACAAATTTTGACTTTATAACTTGGTAGATAAACTAAGTTTGTCAAGAAATCAGCTTACAACAGAAATCTGTCTTGGACCATGACTGATTTATATAAATGCCGTGGTATGGTTAGGGTAGAAATAATTAAGAGAACAGTGATCACACATTTGCAGAATATATAGAGTAGCTATACATAATTTGAGAAGTACTCAGGCCTTAAGTAAAGCAGTGAAAATGAACATACATAAACATAAATTGAATTTCATAATCTGATGAATTTCACAAAGTATTCAGAAGATCAGCTACTGTTTTTTCTTTCATGATATATGATGGAAGTTGGGTTTTTTGGAAAAAGATGCTAATTTTCCTGGGATAAAACAGTAAGAAAGTTAAAACAAGGGGCAACAAGCTGTACCCAGTAGTTTATATTAGTCAGTGTAAATAAAGATAAGCATAATGTATGAGAAATACACTATACTGTAAGTGCTGTTAAGATGAAGTCATCACACAGACTAAAGGAGAGTCTGTATACCATCTCAAATGTAAAGACTTTAGAAGAGTTTAAAAACATAACTGGAAAGCAATCGGAGCCTGGGGCAAGAATCCCTTTCATGTCTCTGAGGTTTAAATCAGACCTTTCCATTCAAAATATATACTCTCCATTCAAATGTCAAAATTTATCTTTGTACAAAAGTCAAGATAACATGATAAGCTAGAAAATCTTTCATGTTAACGTGAAGTTAGACCATGTAACTAAAGGACAGCTAGAAAGCTCAGCTGGAACAATAGGCTCTTAAACACAATAGTATCAAAATAAAACAAAACAAATAAAACCATGGCAAGGTAAAGTTACCACTTTTTATGAGAAAGGAAGTATGCATACATGAATGTTATATAAAAATTACATAAGTTTTCTTTGATCTGTTAACAAAAAAACTAAACAAGTTGGTGGATATTCTCCAAATACCTCATCATTACTGGACTTTTTTTTAGCTAACCAAATTCTTTCCCAAAAGGAACACAGATCCGTCCTCTGGGAGAAAAGACCTGAAAGCCAGAAATAATCACTCTCAGCATATCCTATTGTTAGATGATGCTCAAGGTTAAGAGTTTTGCAAGACTAAAGACAAAGACCATTTGATTCATTTCCCTCATATATCTTCATAAGAATAGCAACAGGACTGTAGTTTAAGCAGGTAAATATTATCTTCTCTGTTTTTGTGAAATTTTAGTGACTGTTCTACATTGCTGAGCTACTGTGCTTCATTCAACATTTAAAATCCAAGTTTTAAGGTAAGACCACATCAGAGTAAAACAAATCACAAAACAAACACAAAACAAATTTGTGTTCTATCCATCATTAATTAGCAGTAAGTAATGCAGTAATGCAAGAGTGCAGTTTATTGGGCTTACATAGCGTCACAGAAGTGACGCAGCATGAAGAAGCATGCTACTGCCTGTTTCCCAGGCACCTCTTGACACATCTTCTCTATTTCTCATCTTTCACTGTCATCCAGATACTACCCACACTGAAGACTCATAAAAGCATAATTACCCTGCCTGCTTCAGATACTTCTGTGGTGACTTTCTTGCAAGAGAGGCCATCAAACCTCCTTCTGTATCAGAACTTCCATCTCTACAACCTTCAGGTTCTGATTGCTTGGAGGAGTGGGTCCCTGGCCTCCAGCCCCATCAGTGGCAGTCTCTAAAGCGGGTGAGGAGATAGGGTGAAGCCAGACCTTATGTCCTGATTATTTTATGGCTACCAGCCATTATCGGGTCGAGAGAAACAGAATAGACCTAGAAGGCCTCAGGAAATACAGTTAATGATTTAAAATTAGAATTTCTTAATTGTGAAAGGTGAGTCCTTCCTTGTGTGGGGGACATTTCTTTCTGCCTCTTCATCTCAGCCTCCACTGAAAGGACAGATGAGTAGCTCCACAGAGAGGAATCACACAGGCCAGAAAACTGAGTGGTTGATGGTACTCCTGAAAGTCCATAAAGCAGCTGCCTCACCCTGCAATCTCAAATTAACTAACTGGGATTAACACTTGTAAATTAGTGAGTATTTTTCAATGCACATGTCTGACTCATGGTATTTGCATAAAGCTCTGTGGCAATTTCATATATGCAGGACAAGGCCTCCCAAGTAGCCCATACCTCAACAAAGCTGTTTCCTCCTCCAGTGCTCTGGGTTTGTCACACTGATTCCTATCCATGGCAGTTTCTTTCATTTGCTGCTGGCCCTAAATGTCAGCACCCCCAGGATATCATCTGCCGGCAGATTACCTGGCCATATCCCAGCTAGAGGACTACATCACCCAGAGGGAGGCCTCAGATGGTGTAACACCCCCTCTAAGCAAAGACGTGAAGAATGACAACAGTGACAACAGCAGCAAGAGATGGCAGTGCACAACTAAGAGATGGCAGTGCTCTACAGATGGGCAGTGCACAACTAAGACTGTCAAATGGTATTGAGTTCATCGCTACTACACATCAGATGTGAACATAAGGTCCTGAAATCATAATGCTTTGCAGCAGATCAAGCCCTGATCCTTCCCTCTTTGCAGCACACCAGCAGGTAATGTAGATGCACTGAATCAGTATTAAAGAGGCCTGCAGAGCTGTAAAAGACAGAGAGCTGAGGTTTGGCCTGAGGCATTTGAAATTCAGAAATGGCTGGTCTCCTCTGGGAGCTGCTATATAAATGAAGGAGGTAGATTAGAGTCTACCCTCAGTGAGTGATGTGAGGTTTGTTTTTTTCCTCTCAGGCATTTTATACCAGCTTGGTGGTCTGCCCCAGCTTCAACTTTAATATTCCTGACTGGTGCTACTAAAATGTAATCTGTTACAATCATGCCAGCTTATTTCTCCATCTTTTCCAAACCTTTTATTCTGTGGGTTAGCTGGAAATACAAATTAATGCTGGAATGTCACGTTATGCTTGATTTAATCACTATTGTTTCCTGATAGACTGATTGGAAAGATTACCATTGTCTTCAGATTGTTTGTAAGTAACACTCAAAGAATTCAGAAAATCCAAGCATTCTGCTCCAACTGAGTACATTCAGTAACTCCAAATGACTCAAAAGGTTTTGGAAAGCAAATATTAAAAAAAAAAAAAAAAAAGCTTCATTAAAAAAGAAAGAATGTACTGTATAAACAGCAATAAGATCATCAAAAGATTCAAGAGTGTGCCATACATTATGGACAAGAAGGATCCAACAAACAAGGATGAAGCCCAATTCTATATCCATTTGCATCTCTGATTTAGAAATTAGCATTTCTCGCATTGACAGGGAGCCTTCCTGCAAGCTAACAGTACTTGTATCCTCTGAAAACTGGACTGACATCACTAACAAATTTTGAATGTTATCACTTTTCATCATCTCTGATTTTAAATAATCAGAACAGGTATTCCTACCTGAAAGTTCAATAGCATCATTACTTTGCCTGAGTGAGTTTGTAGCTTGTTTCTAATTTACCTTATTTGGTTAAAATAGAAAACAAAATACAATTCCTGCACTTGAATTCTGGGCCAATTGCAAAGGTCATATTCCAAATGCAAACCATGTACTATGTCCTGAAAACGCCGTTCATGCACCAATAGAAAACCTGAGTATTTTCACTGAGTTCACTTAAATCCTTCTAACATCAGACACTGGCTGAAGGCTGGGATATATTTTTTATTATTCATCTACAGAGACTATCATACTGATGCATTTGAGGGGGAAGAAGTCCTAACAGGCCATATTAACGGCTGCAGCTTTATAACATTTCCTCTCTGGCAATGAAGAACATTCCAAAAGAACTTTACTTTTGGTGACTGGGTGTTATATCACTTTACAGTCTGGAGTGCCAAACAATATATTTATAAGAACACAGTATACAACTACCAGGTAGGAATGTGAGGTTAGAGAATAAGATATTGGAATGTAATAATGAGTATAGAACAGGCAGCTTTTAGTTAACAAACCAAATTATCACATCAAAAATTCCATTCTGCAAGTGTAGTGCTAGGTATCTTAAAATTCTCACTAACTTTAAGAACAACAGGGTATTTAATTCCAGTGGAAATTCTATGATTAAAAACATGACAAAAATCTTGATCTATGTAATCCATTCTGCACCTAATCAGTAAAACAAAAACCTTGAACTACCAACGATATATATATGTATAAGAATAATAATTGCATGACCAATGTCTTCCTTCAGGTTTCCTAGCTGCTATATATTTTGCTAGGTTTATAACACTGTACAATCATTTTACTATAAACTTTAATTAAAATTTGTAATAAAGGGAGTTTTTCTTGTTTAAAAAAATCTGAGAATTGCAGAAAAGAAAATGAGAATTTATATTACTATGAAATTGCTATGAAATTCTTCCTAGCCTTCTTTAAATAATCAAATAAAAAACATAACATATCCATTATCAAGTCAAAAAATACTCTTATTATATATGATCCATAAAAACATTTTGGAACTTTAAATTGAGATTGTGATCCATTGTGATTTATTGTGATTCACAGTGATTTGAAATTTTTCAGAAAATGACTATATAAAAAATCCTATTACTATTAAAAATAATCTATAAAGCCCTTTAAATCACATTAAAGATTAATTCTCTTAAAACATTTTGCAAAGTCTCGCAAATTTTCAGTCTCTGCTCAATATATTTCAATGCTATACAATCTCTTTTGTGAATTTTCAACACATCAAAATAAAAATACCAAAATCTTTGGGCCTCATTATGTTTTCAGTCTTTTCTTACAGTTTCATTTATCGGCTTTCTTCCTTTCCTCAACTATAAACATGATATTCTAAAAGGAAGGTTTTATACAGGTTTGCTGTGAGTAATTTTTATACATAAGGTTTCTACTTCAATATGCAATATTTTCAGTTTCTAATGCCAAAGAAATCAAATGCCAAGAAACTGCACATTAATTACAAAAAATACTTACCATGTCCTTTGATTATCCCTTTACAGTGATGCACTACCACAATTAGACATCAAAATTTGTACAAAAAGCCATTTACACAGAATATGGTCTAACAAATTAAGGCCTCAGTCCTGCCAGCTAAGACATAGATTGTATTGCCCTGCTGATGCCCACACAAAGTCCTTCTGAATTTCAGTGAATCTCCTTGCAAGATACCACATGTCCAGTGCTGTCTACAGGATTAGGTTTTGGCTAGACTGCTTAGGAGTCGTTGACAAGCCTCAGGCTTAGCATCTTGCGATGACCTCCTTGCTGACAGAGCTCAGCAATTATAACAGTTGCACTTGCACCGTGTTCATTGTAGGATCCTGGGCTCAGGTTAGATATTAACAAAAGATATGAAACCTGCTATGCTCTGATCAAGTAATGCTTACCATCCTGAGCCCAGGAGCTGAGCATGAAGAATGGTTGATCCTGCAACGCATCTGTTCTTGACAGAGGTAGCACCTAAAAGCATATAAGACACATACCACATTTATGAAAACAGAAAATGAACACTTTATTATCCCGCTGATTCCTTGTAAACTTGTGATCACATGTTTTTTATTCAGATTAAAAGCAGTTATTTTTCTAGAATGTTACATCCTGAAGGGCTGTGTCATCTGCTCTGCCCCAAGATATGAATGGTCTAAAGATCAAAAAAAAAAAAAAAAAAAAAAAAAAAAGCCAATCTCATTATCTCGTTAGCAATGAACTAAACATCCAAATCACAATACCAATGCCATTAATCCTGGGAAACTATCAAGTAGGATGTCCAAAACCACATTTGACATGAATTAAATCAATCTTATTTGAGTTTCTCTTATATTCGTGCTTGAATGCTCATAATTAACTAGAAACATAAGGAATCAGAGGAATTAGGTGACATACATTGTTTTTCTGTCAGTGGCTTTCTCATAAACCTAAATTGCCAGAATAACTATGCTCAAAATAACAAAAAAAAAAAAAAAGAGTTCTGTGGTCATCTCAAGATCATATGAAGTATTTTAATATGGCTAAGTATGCTTACTTACTTACATCTAAATATAGCACATTGTTTTGTTGTAAAAAATAGGCTTCTTTATTAATCACGTACTCAGTACAATGGCAACACACTGTCTGTTCTTGCACACGTAATGTGCCATGTCTTCTAGCAACTAGCAGACTTTGGAAGAAAATAAACCTGAAGTAACTATTTACAGTGATTTGCAGTAAGCTGTTCATGAGTCTTGTTTACTTCCCACATCAGGAAGAATGTTCCATCTGCTTCAGGTACAAAGGGATTCCTCAGATATGATAAAACTTCAGCATTGAAATAATGTGTCACTTATAATACAATACACAATTGGAAAATACTGCCAAAACCTCAGCTGCTGTAACTCTCAATAGAAAGTGGAATTACGCCAATTTGCAATAGCTAGGGATATGGTTCCAGTGGTGCAAAATGCTACATGAGAGAAGAAGATATAGGTTTTCTGATTAACTCTTTCTTGTTGTATGTGTAATAAGCAGTAAGATTTCCATAAGTTCCTACCCAGGTTTCTCTAGAAATATGGAAGTAGTATATTGCTCAAAGCATTATTTTGGAGAGTGGCCTTTTTCTATAGACAGAAACATTATTAGATAGGCAGCAGAATCTCATGCTAGATTCAATAGAAGTTATATATATGTAATGATAATATATATATATTCATAACCAGAATATATATATATATTCAAATATATACTCAAAACCAGAATTTGTATCTTCATGCA
Source organism: Rhea pennata (assembly GCF_028389875.1). NCBI lineage: Eukaryota > Metazoa > Chordata > Aves > Rheiformes > Rheidae > Rhea > Rhea pennata. The sequence continues at coordinate 115,353,657 of NC_084663.1, forward strand.
AAGTTTTAGTTTATATTTTTTCCAAAACAATGTCTTCAAAGTATTATGACCCTTAAATAAGTGAAAGAAAGTGGTAACAAATGTTCTCAACAACAAGGAAAAATTATATTCTGTCAAATTTGTTCACAGAAATAAAAAGCATTCAAATTAGAATTGGCCTGGAAACACATCTTTCAACAAAAAAAAAAAAAAATCAGTGCAAGCCAGAAACTTAATGCAGTAACAGGGATGATACTCTTCATATTTCACAGCCCACACTACCCACACTATAGCATATGTCATTAACTATGAAAGAAATGCAATGCCAAGTACTTGAGGGAGGTAAACAGTCAGTCCAAACCCAATAACCCAACATGCAATAATATTTGCCTCAGAATCAGGAATACTTAGCTGTGATTGATGCACTGAGAGAAACCAGACCCACAACATTATTTGAGATTTACATCAGGGACAATTCAGGTTTGATGTCATCTCAAGATACCCTTTTCTGACAGAACAGCCATTTGCTCTAAGTTACATAGACAGTTAGTATTAATTTAAACATAGTGTCACTAGCAGATATTAAACCAGTGAATCTGCCTCCACTTAGCATGTGTAAAAGAAAAATGATGTGGAAAGAATCCAGAAACTGTAAGCTTCTAAATTTTTTTTCCTTTTATTACCAATCATTAATCTGAGAGATGTCACCCAACAAGTTGTTTATTTAGCTCTTGATCTGCAGATAAGTGTCATCATTTTAAAGATGATTTTTAAATTCTTTTTGGCTAGTGTTGTTTATAAGTTACTTAAGTAAATGTTCTTATGGGTTTTGTGCCTAACTCTGAGCTTTGTCCTGCAAACAATTATACTTGTGTAAAAATGCCTGCAGGATTGGAGCCACAAGGATTTAGCCCATATTCTTTCCCATGCCACTAAGGCCCCAAATCAAATCAGTTTAGTTCCAGAGAAATATGTTCTTTAAGTAGATTACTCTTGATTATTACTTAGCATTAAGCATAAAAAAACAAACATTTGAGTTTACTTTTAAAGCAATAATGCAGAAAACCTATGTTAAATATAGGTAAACACCCACAAATACATTTATGTATCACAGACATGTGATTTTCATTTCATGAAAATTTTAACCTAACACTGTGGGAAGTGTGTGTGACATATAAACTGAGAAGTGAGTAACACTGATCCTTAAGAGGTCATTCTTCAGAGTGGGGAATGAATTCTGAAAACCTGGCTTTACAGGTTCTATCAACCACCCTTGAAAAAATTATTACTTTTCTTTCCATGCACGCTCACAGGATTTTATATAATACTTTATGCCTTATATTCAGTTAGTGTAAAATTTATTCTATCAGCAAAGATTTAGGCCTCATGATTAGAGATTAAAATGAATCTTTTCTTGTGCTAGATAACATAGTACACAGCAGTCAGTCACTGCCTTTTGCTGTTATTCAAGTGTCCTTCTGTTTCATAATGGGGAATGGGTTAGATGATTAGAAGTCCTAATCAGTGAAATTATTAATATTGGAAATAAAGAAGTTACCATTTTTCCAGCTGTTTGAAGTGGAAAAAGTGAAGTATCTGCTGGAGCTGGACAGGAAAATACCATACCATAGAGCACCAGCTTTGAGGCAAGAGATTGAGGGCAATTTTTACTGCTGCCCACTATGACAGGTGGCTTTGGTGGCAATGTTGTGGCCATGCTATGGCAGTGCCAGCATCCCTCTGTAACAGGCCCTATTCAAACACAGAAAGAAAAGACAGTCACAACCACAAAGCACTTAGAGTTTCCCATGCGAGCCAGAACTTCTTGCCCAGGCACTGAAGAGGAAGGAAGGGGGAGGAAGCTGGAGGAGGGAAGGGGATGATTACATGGTAAATATTCTTTTCCTGGTATCACTCCTCAAGTTCTGAAACATAGACTGGAGTAGTATAGTGAAAAGCAAAATCCTGAGATATGGTAGAGCAGCTCCCACATCAGTGGAAAAAGCCTGCCTACAGTAATTGTGCAGGAGAGGGAGATACCAAGGCTTGGTAAAAGGCAAGTGTTCACACAGGACAGAAATTCCTCAGCTGCTCCAGGATCCAGGACTTGCAGCTGCACAAAATCCTCAATATATGTTTCTCTATCTAATCTCAGTATGATTGTTTTTAACATTAAGGTGATTCATGCAACTGAAATGTCTCTTTTCAATGTATATGTGGGTGGGCATATAGGCAGGAGAACGCTATTCCCCACAAAGACAGCAAACACTACGTCAGTGTCCTAAAGCACTTACAACTTTAAGAAAGGGAAGGAATGATGTATCTGTTCATCTGCAGCAAGAAGCCTGCTTCTCTGTGTTTACTGTGTTTATTTTTCGTGAGAAGCCTCCTCTGACAATCACGCAAAGGGAGCACATAGTCAAGCCACTCCCAAGCAGATCTAGAGATAGCACCATACCCTGGTGCTGCCTCTCCTTGTTCTTCCCTGCACACCCCAGTCCATCCAGTCTTTTTTGCCACCACTAGGTAGTGGTGTAGTAGCTGGTGGGTAATTCCAGAGTAGCTTGTTTTTCTCATGGAGAAGTAGGTGTAAGAAAAGGAGGAATGTACACAGGGATGTTAGCATAAAGAAAGGACAAATATTTTATTTTCTCATAATCTATTAACTTCATTTCCTCTTCCCTATTTTCCCCAAAGTATCTAGAGCTTGTCTGAACTGCAAGAACTGACCAACAGCAACTCCCCTACCTTAGTTGCCATTATTCACTTGGAACCATGATTCAGCTCCTCAATTTAATACAAAATATTGGTCTCTGCTCCTGATTCTGGTAGTAAGAAAATGGCCCATTCCATGACTTGAACCTTTCCTGCTTATTACTCTATTCTGGTTTTTCTTGCTGTAGCATTTTTGCCAAAATCTTCAAGAAATGTATAAATATCCTCTATATACAAATGTTATGGGCCTAGTACCAAGTTTAATCACATGCAGCTCTCTTTGTATTCACACCAGAAGATAAAAGGTTACTGATACTTGACCAGTTCATGGTAATGAAAGAACATGTGAATTACTGAATCAGAGAACATTTTGCCTCCAAAGAAGATATACTAAGAAGTCATTCTGAGAGCTGCTCTACAGAGCTTAATTTGATAACAACTTGGGAGGATAATGTTCCTAATGAATTTAGGCCTAATCCTTAAAGTTCTCTCATATATAAATACTCCCACAGACCTTTAAAAGGAAAGGAAATAAAGGTCACAGGAACAGGCCTTTCTCATTAAGTGTTCAAGATCTCTCCCATCTTATCCATGCTAAATAGGGAGTTAATCTAATAGCAGTCTTGTTTACATTGTGTGAATCAAATTCCCTCACATGGGCCCCAAACAGGCAAAATTTGCCATCTGCTGTATTGACTAATCTGTAGTAATGAGCCTGTTGCTTTTAGTTATGGCTGTTAGCACCATGTTTATTAGCAAATATGATCAAGTTTTAGTCTCTCTTACTCTTGACAATTAGTATTAGGCACATTAGTAAGAGGTAGGGTCAATTAGCCTACATGGTGAGTTGCACTAGTATCTCTTCTCCAGGAGTCAGTTTTGCTTTATGTCAGACATAATTACCCATTTTTACCAATTTTTACCAATTACCATAATTACCCATTTCTATGTTACTTTGCCCTAGGCAGTTAACACAAAATCTCCACAGGTAACTACTAGTTTTTCCTGTTCCCCATGTTTTGGAAACTGGTTTTTGGAAGCAGAGGGCCCAGGTTTCCTTGAGCATATATCATTTTGAGTCATGTCTGAATTAGACAACATGGAACTAAGAAGCTAACGATATGTAAAGTAGTGTAAGAGATTCCAGAAGTGAATTCTTAACATTATCTGATCAATAATCAGTGGTCATGAAAATTCCATGCATGCATCAAAGCAACATTCATAATATAAGGCACTGACACAGAAGAAATGCTGGTTTTGCTAGGACTACGGCAACGATGCACACAACTAAGAACCAGGGAGAAAGTGGACATGGAAGTGGAAGTGGAAGACTAACAGTATATTTGCTTTTGCTAAGCTGTCAGAGTAACAAAAGCCTTCATATCAGAAGAAGGAAAACAACGGAGCGCACATAAGAAAAAAAGCACGATGTGTGGGGTTGTGGCTGCTGATGAATGCTTCATTCCTCTAAACCAGCACTAATGTACGGAAGTACCACAGCACAGAGCAGTGTGAATTCCCTGGAGATTATCAGCAAGTTAGAAGCTATTAGTTGGAACTTGGAATAAAATGGAGCTATAAATGCCAAAAAGTATTAAATAGAGAGTAAAAGGCCAAACCGTTCTGACATCCATATTCAAATGACACCCCAGAGCTGGAGTGAGGCACTACTCAACTTGAGTGCAGATAGCTGTGAAGCCCACAAATAACTGGCGATGGGACACATTGCCGCTGTGCCATAGCGAAATTAAAACTTATTTTCCGGTGTACTAAAATGCCTCAGAGCAATAACAGTGACTGACATGGTAATGACTGTAACTATCCCTGAGCCTTCAAATCGAGCTGCACATTCTCAGTTCTTGCTGAAGTCCCAGAGAATTGAACATGCTAACACTGCATTAGCTCACTGCCTGTACACTGATGTTTTTTTGGCTTGAGAAGTATATTGTTCCTACTGTACTGTCTGTACTCTGGCCACAGAAAAATGAACAAACAAGCACACACTATCACATCCAAACATTTTGTTAGGTTCACCCTTCAGTCCAAGCAGCCCTCTGCTTTGCCACTTAGATGGCCGTTAGCACTTTATCTTTTATTCTTTCGTTGCCGGATACCACATACAACCAAGAAATAGATGAAGTGTAACATGCTGTACGTCAGGCTAGTCTAACTTTTCCTCTTTCTAATTTTTTTTCTTTTTGCAGGGGGGTGGGAGAAGAGAGAAAACAGAGATAGAGAAACAGAGAAAGAGACAGAGAGAGAAAAGGTTTCTTCTTAGTTAAAAGTTCAGGAAATGTTTTCCCGATCCAGGTAAATTGTGCTGGTAGCTGAGAAGCGGAAGAATAGCCTACCATAAAGATATATATTTTTCATTCTTTTCCATCCCTTCGCTAGCCCAGAGATAGCATGCCCCTGCGGGGCCTCCACTTCTGACTCTCTGACGAAAACTGAGCAGCCTTCTGAGCCACAAGATGAGATAAAGCTGCAGCTATGAACAGCAGGGCAGAAGCTCTGGCATTTTTCCCTCCCACAAACCTCCATTAAAGGTCAAGCAAACTACTTAGGCCTGCTATTACAGGGATGAAAGAAGAATGGTTTTGCGATACAGATGATATGTGCAAATAACTAAATAAAACAGGAGGGAACACTGAGGCTCCTCGATTCCAGTTAGAAAAAGGCAACTTGCATACCAGACTCCGTTTCTGGAAAGTCTTTTGACCTTCTGACCTCAGATATATACGTTCTAGGAAAGGAAAGTCTGCCAGAGATTGCTGGAAATGAGTGACTGTGCAGGCTTTATCTAGCAGTAAATTCATTCGCCTCCCATTTCTCCACTTCAGCATTCCCAGCTACAGTATTAGGTAGCCGTGTTGCAAGATCTGTCGGTAGCGCTCAGTTTGCTCCCTGATGTTTGACAGATACAGTTGGCAATGTGTCTCAAGACATACCACAAACGAAATGTAGATGTAGCTTTTGCAAGCATCACTATTAAAGTAGGAAACTGAAATTAGGAAAAGTTTAAAACCCCAAAAATGGCTTTAAAGCAGCAAAGCTAGCGTCTGTGCCGTCTTCTGAACAAAAATATCATTACTAGTAATTTGCAGGGCAAAGAACAGAAATTGCTTGTTAGAATACATACATGGTTCCATTTGTAAAGTGATAAAGCTGAAATTAAGATATGGAAAGAAAACCATGCTAACTTGCATATTTTCAAATATAAAATAAGTACTAAAAATTGCTTTTTCCTCTACCTAAAGAGAGCTACAATATAGCTGAGAGAAAATAGAAGCTACTACCTGCTTTCTGCGATCCTTTCGTACTGTGAGAATATTCATTTTCCGTTCCTAGAAAGATATTATAAGGAAGCAGAACTTAATAATTTTTCGTTCTTGATGTAGAGATGGTAGAACAATTTAACAAAGTAGACAGATGTCTTGGTATTCCTCAAGTCCAGTCAGTTTACTTACAACATAGGCACTAAGACAAAGAAACGTACCCACCTGGCTACAGGTTATCATCTGCCTACAGTGGACATCAGAAGATGCTAGCAGCGTACTTATAGCTCCTGGGGAGCAAACTCTGTAGTGCCTATGCTCTTTTGTCTCCAAATGACTTTACAAGCAGTTTTTCCTAGGTAGTGTGGACTTTCTTAGACATAGTCTTTTCTTCTACCCAGGGAGAACAGAATCTAAATACCCTGGACTTTTGGCTAAAATGTCCAATATAGCCAAACCTGTCTACCTGGCACATGCAGGACAATTCTAGTGCACATGCAGAGCCTGAGGGTCGGCATAGGCACGGTAAATGAAACAGAGCCTGGACACACTGTACATACTGCCCACGCTGCTGTGCACATGTAGTGATATAAGAAGGACACAGTATGCTGCACAACATACGCACATAATTTCTGTCTAGGAAATCCCAAGAAAAAAAAGAAAGAAAAAAAAAGTATAGGTTAGCCTCAGTTTCTTTAATGGCAGTCATAGGCTTCCATAACTGTTTTTATTCCACATGATATAGAATATACACAGTGCCTCAATATCCATTCAAGTATTGCCTTTTCATATTACCCCACATTCAGTGTATGTATATGTGGCTAATAACAGGAAGATCAGCTCTCGTGTCTGAGTTGACTGCTGCACTCCCTCCCTCCATTTGGTCAAGCAGGGAGGGTGAGGCCAAGTACCTGGCAGACTAAGGAAAGAAGTAAGATAAACTGACTGAAGCTCTATATAAAAACCATTAAAGAGAAGTTAACAAGTTGGAGGGCACAGCTAAAATAAATGCTCAAAACTCTATCATCAGCCCTGTTGGCTGAAGATATGCATCTACCAGCTGTCAGTTGAAATTTTAAGTTAAAAAGTCTTGCCTGAGTGAACAGCATTTGCAGTGAGAACTCAAGACAAGTGCAATTCTCACAGCAGTTTTTCCTTCTTTAGGATCTATCCCTGATGCAGAGCTGGAAGTAATTCACACCCCTTCACACTTTCTTGTAGGATAGCTGGTTATCAGTGCATCCTGTGCATAGTTGCTATGAAATTACTCAGGACTTTGCAGGTTTGTTACCAGATATAGACCTTTGTATGATCTTGATTATTTACTCAGATCCCTATTTTCCAAAACTGGAAAATAGAGTCATGTAGCAATACTTATGCCAAAATTTCCTGTCTCTGTTTTCTCCAGAGGGCAGATTTTCACATCTCCTATTGCCTTCCTTTCGCTCTTAGGCTCCCCATTTCTCCTCAGCTCCTCCTTCCCACTCTTGGCTATTAGCATCCTTCTGCATTACATACATACAGACACTTTGAAACACAGTTTGGATCCCAACAGAAAAATAAAAATATTAAATGTATTAGAGCAGTTGCCATCCTCTCTAAAGGCCTTATATTCCAGTGTACTTATTTCAAAAGGTGTTCAGGTTCCACATAAACCCATTACATTTCATTCGCTATGAAGAAACGGTAGCCTCTCTGACATATACTTCACATTCACATGTTAAGAGTCATCACTGTGCAAATAGTCAAACCAGATTCACAGGTTTCAGTATCAAGATACTATCCTTCTCAGCCAAATCCATGCTACCACAAACCCAAGCTACACAAAGACCTCCTTGGAATTTAGTGAGATTTCTTACTGACTGGATGTGCTTGAAAAGGGCTTTTCACAAAATCAGGACATCTTATGTCATTTTACACTTAGTCCTGAGTGTAGCAGTCTATCTTTTGTAATTCAGCTCATTAAATGACATTTTAGCATAGCCAATAATCCAAAGTGCTCTTTTCGGCAGGAAATACTTTATAAGGTCCACATGCTGCCATCAGCCTAAACATTGATTTCCCACTTAAAAACAGCAGATCTATGTAAAATATCGCTGATGGGACTGCATGGATAACCACTGATCTTTTTCCTGGCTAGCAGTAGGAGTTGAAATATGCTGTTTTTCTCATATTTAGTAGTTATTTGGTCTGAATTCATTATTTACCTGTATGTTATTAAGGGTATCTGAAAAAGCTTATTTTCTTCAAATCCCTAAAGGGGAAAAGGTCCATGCCAGGTCTACTCACATATAATTATATATTTCTACAGTTGAATTGTGTGTGGGGGGGAAGTCCTTTACTTCAATGCTGAGATGGAGAAAATCTGTTTCCCTGCCAATTCTAGGGTGCTGGAAAAAATAAAAATAAAAGAATTTTTTTTTTTTGCTAACTTCAATTTAAAAAAAAAATGTTGTTGTATATCAAACTGAGAGCCACAAAAAAAAATATTATACTATTTCTCCAGTAGGCCTGAACCTCTAGGAGCAAATAAGTATAAAGTGAAATACAGACAGGAAAATATATCAGGTTAGCAAAGCTCTTATGTGGATACATTTCTCTAAAGGCACTCCTAGGTTATCCCCGTCAGCTGATTATTGGTTTGTATGAAATCAGTTTGTTAAAGCTCTTGAAGAGGCCCAAAGAGAAGAGATCAGCATCTAACTGCAGCCTCTGATCTAAATTTTTCAAAAATATTCAAATACTATTTATAGGCTGTAAGGGTAAGACAGCATGGAAAGGTGAAGTCTCCCAGTCCTAATGACAAATCTATGGCACCAATATATGGTGTAATTTTAAGCTGGCTGTTTAATTTTGATGCTTATCATGAATTTAACATTATAGGTATATGGAGAGTTGGAAGAGTGGAGGGAATTCTTCTGTTCCCTTTCTGAAGGCATATGCTTACAGGAAAATATGACTTTTCATTTTTAAAAGTTTCTAACCCTTAGGATTGCAGAAAACTCTTGAAAGCATATCTTCAGTACAAAAAGTGCAAAATAAAGGTATTCACATGTTTAAAAAGTTGTTCTTTTTACTAAAGGGAAAGTAGAGGATAGAATAGCTGACATGTTTAAAGAACTGAGGTTAACAGCGTAGGATCTATACTCAGTTCTCTTCATCTAAAATAATCCTTATGAAAGCCGGATATATAAAAGGGGCAGAGGAAGATATGAGGAAAAGGGAAGAGGTGGTAAATGAAGGAAAATCTTACTCCTTTATTCAAGAGAACTGGTAACTTCTATTCTGCCTTTCTTTGGACTTTTGTAAGAAAGGGCCCACACCAGCAAAAGTCAGTATTACTCTGGGGGAAGAATACATCTTTGTACAAAGATAAGCATGCCACTTGACAAGATATGATCCCCTGAAGTTGTCATCAAATCATTTGGAAAACCAAGAGGCCAGTACAGCTGAGGCAATCAAAACTGGTTTAAAAAAATTGTTTTCTTTATCCAGGCACAACAAATTCATGAAACACCCAGCAGTGCATCAAAAATGCTGGTAAAGGAGTAAACCAGCCAGGAGAATCAACTTCCTCCTGGATATAGACCCTACAACTACAGGAACATATCTGTGTATTTCCTGTGTAACATGAGAGGCTTTAAATAGCCCAGAATTTAGTCATTAAACTAACATCTGAAGTAAGAAAAACTAGCCAGTCTGGGATTCGCCCACCTTACGGCATTGCTAGCGGAGACGTTCTTAATAGGCAGCTGTGAATCAGGTACACAGAACAAACACTTTAAAAACAATGGCAATATGAAGTTACTCGGAGGTTAGTGTACTGAGGCTGCATCTTATGTTTGCCTAGCAAGCAGATGCACCTGGTTAGAGGTATTTATATCTTCTACCAGAGTTTCTTGTCCCTGTAGACAAGCTGGCAGAAAAAGAACATGTGTCCAAACTGCAGCCACTGACAGTCTTGACAGCTTATACAAAATGACAGACTTTTAGCAGAGTGAGCAAAGGCCTAGGCTTTCTTCTGCCATCACTATTGTGAGAGTGAACTAGAAAGAAATAGAAATATTTGTCTGAATTCACTCAAAAGTCACTGAGCTTGTTGCTTAACAGGCTGAAGTAGCATAAAGATAAATGTAAGAGTGTATTTTGCACAACTTGTGTGCAGAATGGTTAATGTGTGACGACTACACAGGCATATACAACTAATATATTACATATGTTTTACGGCTTTTGTCCGTCCTCTAAAGCTTAGCATAATATTGTTCTTTCCCATTTACCGAAGGAGATATTGCAAGTCTCACAGATTCAAGATAAGGGCCATGTTCTCATTATTATTTTTCCAGGCTTCTTTCCCAAAACTCTCAAAATTTGCAAGAAAGAACTTCGACCCTAATCACCTCTGGCTCAAGTCTGAGCCTTGCAGGCCTACCGCTCCCCTGAAAATAATCTGCAAAACCATAACCACCTTCATTTGTCCATTACAGAGACAATATAATCCCAGTCTTGCTATACAAACTCCCAAGTTTTGCTTAGGTGTTTCGAATTAACTAATTTTCAAATCCAAAATCGGTTTGTCAGTTGATTAAATTTTTAAATAGTAAAAAACACAGCTTCCTTAGTTTATTTTGGAAAAAATACTGAAGTCACTGTTGGGATAAAAGTAGCATTACCATGACATGTCTGAGGTATAAGTTATAGCTGAAAAAGAGCCAATGCTGTTAGTTGGAATGAATAAGACAGTTCAAATAATGTAAGAACTGCCATGGACCCTTCAACTCAACCTAAAAGATTCCTCGTCTCTGATAAGTTGTTCTGAAACACTAGGCCTAATGAAGCTTACTTTATTTTTGATTTACGTCTGATGAGGGATTGGTTTCAATGTATGGAAAGTTTTGAGCCACTCCATTCCTCCTCCACTCCCCCAAGCTCCTTTTCCCCACAACTAAACATTTTAATGTCTTTCTTTCTTTTGTGTAGATTTGCCAGTGCCTAAGGCAATGATTCGATCAATTTAAGCAAAACTAGGCGTGGAAAAAGCAGTCTCATCCTTCTCTTATGCGGGTACAAATATTCATGCCACCACATAATGAATCAAATCAGAATTAAAATTAAATTAAACCCCCTCCTTCTTTTTTTTTTTTTTTTTCCTGGTAGGTTACAGTACTATAGAATAGGAGGAAGAGTGGCCTCAGCTCTAGGTCAGACATAAAGAAATGAACCCAGAGTTAAACAGATTTAAAAAAAATCTGATTTTGAAGAATGGTAATCGATATGAAATGCATCCAATTTTTTGCTCCCTTAAAAAGTATTTGGCGCTTATGAAAACAGCAGGCATGTGAGATTAAAGATAAACCTGCAAAGTCAGACACTTTAGGCTGATGGCCACTTCCCAAGCCTAAGAAATATATACTCAACTGACTAAAATAAAGATATAAGCTTGCTTGGGCACTACGTGTAAATTAGCAATTAACATATGATCTAAAATGCCATGCTCAGATGTGTCCAAGATGCAAAGGACAGAGCACTGCTGGAGAGATACATTGGTGCTGCCCATGCAGAGATTCACTGTAGAGATTTTCTCTCACCAGCAGGTCAACAGCATGCCATTTTGTGAGAACTTGCACAAATTGATCCCTGTGCTCAATCCAATAGTCACTTTTGGAAAAGTCCCATGCATCGCAGTTGTTACTCTGGTACCTTTCACATCCTGCTTTCTCTAGCAAGGATCAGAATTAATAACATCAGATGACCTTGGGTGCACATTCATTAATAATCAGAGAGAAACATTTTCCAGTAGAAAGATGAAAATTAAGGAACTTTTTTTTTTTTTTTTTTTTTTTCCTCCTGGCAGGCAATGAATAGGAAAAAGTTAACTGAGCCAAAGCAAAAATGTCAAGCTGTTGTTATCAGAATAATAAAAGTGTTATGGAAACATGTTTTTTATTGATTTATGGTGAGGAATGGCCTTTTGTTGTTGTTGTTCAGGAAATTATGGTGTCAGGAAAGAGACTCAACATTCCATCAATCTCCTCTTCTTCATCTGCTATGATTTTTCCCCTTTTTATTTGTTGCAACTTATAGAAAGCCCTCCAACACAACTTGGAAAATTCATTGCCTGCAACTGTCAAAGTTCATGGCTTCAGTAAATATTCAGAGAGGACTTGGTTTTGGCCTTAACTTTCATGCCAATCAGTCTTCTTGGCCTCAGTACAGTACTTACTTGAATGCACTCTCAGGGCAAGAGCTTTCCACTCATAGCTCTGAAAATTTTTTGTCCCTAATTTTAAGTAAAATTTTAGGAACATACACAAGTATTCATACATTTTTTTATATGCTTGCAAAGCATTGAAATAAGTTACATATACTTATGGCATCTAAACTTCAAATTGAAATAGAAATATGTTACTTTGTTTTAAGATTCTATAATAATATCACAAAGGAATAATAGTGCAGTTACTACCGATGCCATGATTCAGTGGCAGCAAAATTCAGATCAGAAGTTCCTCTGCCTTAACTCACTGTCTTGACGAAGCTCATCACGAGCAAGGCTCATTAACATGTTAGAAATATGTAGTTGCATTTACCTCTCTTCATCCCAACCCCTCCCCTTGGGTACATTCTGGTACAAGGGAAATATATTTACACTGTATGCTGCACAGAAGAGCTCACTCCGCTCACAGGCCCACCCCAGAACAGCCACGCTATCATTAGCACAATATCAACCTTAAGTCAAAAAAAAAGAATCCATATGAGAAGTAGAGTTTATCAGCTCATGCTCAGTGTCACTGTAACACAGCTATGGATTTTTTTTCCAACTTTGTGCCTGAGCAGAACAAAGCTTGTTTCTACTCCAGGTCTACTTGGGGCAGTAATGTGGCTTTGAACAAACATTGCAAATTTGACAAACTGGCAGATTTTGTGAAATTCTGACACCTCAGACTTAGTGAGATTTTTCCACTGTGTTTAATAGAGTTCAGGTTCACCCATTGCAAATGTGGGGGGGAGGGAATGTTCATTATTTAAAGTCTCATGCTCTTCTAGTTTTTCCACGAGGTAATTATTGGGACACTTCATGCAAACATGAAGCAAAGGGTTATGATGTGGAGACTGCATTTGCTAGCCACTCATGCACAGGACTGGGACTCAGGATTAGCAATGCTACTATTGGCTTCATTACTAACCCTCTGGATGAACGCTAGTGAGGTATATTTCACCCCTGAAACCAATTTTCACAATCTGTAAAATGGACATACTCCATTTTATGCTTGGAGATCTATTGCTTTGAGATATGTCTATGAAAAGTGCTGTACAAGAAACTGCCAACTGTTATGTATTCCAGCTTATTATGTATTACTTTACGTACACATATGCCTAGGCACACGCACACGCACACACACAAAATGTGCAATTATAACCATAGTTCAAGCTGAGTAAGTACTTTTTAAAGATTGTTTAGAAAAACTAATCATTCTGGAACTTTTATATTTAGGTTTCAGTTTTCCTTGTTTGTTCTCTGCCCAGAATAAGCTGGGTTTTTTTCCCTAATTATTAACAAAAAATAGTATAACCATGATGCTGCACAAGAAAAGTAAATAGCATTGTCTTTTTCCCTGAGGAAAGTAAAAATATTTTCTTTTTTGAATTGTTCGAGCACCTTTGCAGTTTAATGTCAAAACCTATAATAAGATAGTAAAGCTTAATTTTGGCAAAAATCTTTAAGAGCTTAATTTTATAAATGTGAGTTGCAAAGAAAGTGTGACAATTCTCATATTTATTTTCAGGATTAGAATAATTGAAAAAACTGAATCATAATTCTGCATATATTCTGAATAATTGCATATATTTTGAATAATATATGCAAAAGCTGTGTCTTATTCTATTCCTCCTTTGTCTTCAAAAGCTGTGTCTTATTCTATTCCTCCTTTGCCTTCAAATAATTGTCACTTCATTCTTGCCTCAGACAAATCTAATTTTCAGTGCCACAGAAATTAATAGCTGCTTTTTTACTACTGTTCTAGTTTCTACACTGAAAATGGGCATTCTTCTTTCCAAAATTTGAGAAGAGGAACTGCCATCTTTTTACATTCAACTTGCAAGTTCACTGCAGCTCCTTCATCATCATGTTCAAACAAACTTCCTAGATCTTTGTGATCTTGCAGCTCTTCCTGTATTCTGTGTCCCTTTCTACCTGCTGCTGCTATAGCTTTGGGAATCTACTAGCGCTAAACAGATAGATAAGCACATATTTTAATGTATTCAAATCACTGCCGCATTCAAGTAGAGTGGACTCCTGAGTACTAGCTATTGTCTGTAAAATACTTAAGTGTACATGGCATTGAGATGCATATCATGACCACATGACATTGAGGGATTTGAAAATTATCATACATTTAAAAATATAGGTATTTCAAACCTAACCATTCTTCAGTGGAATGTCAAAATTTTACTAATAGGCATAACCTATTAAAAAAGAAACTTTTTAATTTTCCCTACATCTCTTTTTTTTTTTTTTTTTTTTTTTTTTTTTTTTTTATGGAGTGATATATTGTTGCACATAAGCACCATGTAACATTAAAGGAAGGGGTTAAAATTCAAATCAGGGAACACAGGATATAAAAAAAAAAAAAAAAATCTTATGAATTTGGAAATTTCCAGTGCTTACAACTAGATTTTTAGCCAAGAAGTCCCATGTGCAGGCCACATGAACAAGGGGAAACACAAGGGAGATGAGGCAGAAACACATTCATTTTAAATGAAATATTCTGGTTCATATTGAGATGTTAAAGTATATACATATCTTAAAGATACTTAAGATTGTGAAGGCATCTACTGCAAACACTATCAAAATTAGACAGATAAAAGGAAAAGAATAGTTAGGTGACACAATAAAAATATTTGAGTGGGAGGAGATCGGGAAGATGTCATCATGAGTTATGGATCTTTATAATTTTTTTTTTTTTTTTGATATTAGTGTTAAATGAATCTTCCTTTCCTTTCCTTCCCTTTCTCTCCCCTCTCCCAGAAAACTTTGCAAAGACTCATTGCTCTTCAGGGAAGAGCTTTCAAAATACTATTTTCAGCAGGTAAATGATAAATAGTAAAACATTTTTACTGGAAGTGCAATTCTCTTTCTGAGATACTGAACTATTCTCAGAAATCTTTAATGCTCATCAAATGATCAGTTCAATTACAGAATAAGGAAATGGTTTGGAGGTATGACAATTTGTTGGGCACGAAAACACAATGCAGCTGACAAACAGTCCAAAACAACCAAGGATTTATCAGTATACTGAATACTCAATAACTCCTTTCAAAGTTCTGTGAATTCTTAAAATATATATATATATACACCTGCATATAGTGCCAGCTTAAGAAAGCTTGCTGCCAACTTCTACTTCAAAAAGCCTGCTACTGAACTTACATGATACAGAGCATTTTCTTCTCTAGGAGAAGAAAATTCAGCTGTGAATCGATACTATATTACAGAGGTAAGCAGCCTGGGGTCAAACTCTCTGTACTGGAGCAGTGTAATATTGTCAAACATCCTATTACATTCTTAAGAGATTTTAGGTTAGAGCACTAAGCTTCCATATCCAGCCTCTCCAGCTGTGTATTACTCCCTTCAGGACTTCAAAAGATGAATAGATAATGAATTCTTGCATGTTATAAGCATTTACATGATGATTTAGATTATCAAGAATTAAACCCCTTTTTCTCAACAGTGTCTAAATCAGGAAACATCCTAGAAACTTTAAATGAAGGACGGTCAGCAAGCTATCTAAGAGTCAAACTCCACTCATGGACCCGGTCAAATTGCAAATAAGGCCAACGTGCCCGTATATATATATGCCTATATATAGCATCTGGGAGATTACAGAGCCAAGCTGGATATGATGAGTTGTAGAATCTCACAAACACAAGAACACCTGTCTGAGGTTAGAGGTCTCACAACTACTACCACCCCCTTTCCACCCTGAGGTCATAGAAAATGACCAAGAAAATGACTGGACAGTCACTTTCTCAAAGCACTAGTACTATCATTACACAAGCAGTTGAGCCTTCATCAGAAAGCAGCTGGACACGGCCGCAGAGGCTCTCAATTCAGACAGTAGCCTGCAGAACATCACAGGGCTCAGTGGCTTAATGTGGTCTCACGGATGTTGATGGTTCGTATTGGAAGGGATGTAAACCATGAAGAATAGTTTGAGAGTATTATGCTTCCAGAGAAGTTAGGTTTTGACATGCACAATATAGCATATCTTGTGGCTGGAGCTAACTGTGGCCCTGACAAGCCAACAACAATCAACAGTCCCTCAAGGTAGTGAGTTTAGAGAAAACATTAATCCAACAGCAACAAAACTTAATATTGCTGTGTATAGCTTATGGTCTAATTACACCAAAGTACCATGCTGAATAAAAGAATTAATCACTGAAATACTTAAATATAGATCTGTCTCTAAGAATTCAAATAAGCCTTAGAGAAAAGCTATGTAGGCAAGGGATACTTTTATTGCAGTTTTGATACTATGCCCTTTAAATTGAGGTTCACTTTCAAAGTCTATCATGGTTTAGAATTGTAGAAAAAACAGTGGTTGAGAAAGACCTCTGGAGATTTTCCAGTCCAGCCTCCTTCTCCAAGGAAGGCTAACCTCGAAGTTACATCGGGCTGCTCAGATAGGTCTGAAAATCTTCAGCAATGGAGATTTCCCACATCTTGGGGCAATCTGTTCTAGCACTTCACTGCTTTCGCTAGGGTTTCCTTCTAGCCACCCCTTTCCCCCCCACCTCAGCATAAGTTGAAATATACCCTTAAAATATAAATTTTGTCCAAACATAATCAATCTTTCCCCTTACCTCTGCTAAACTCCACTCAAAAGAATGATCCTCATTCATAAGAACAAATCCCCTTCTCATCAGAACGATTACTTGTAAGTACGAAGTATGAACATGGAGAGTTGAGGCCCTTATTCATGTTACAGTATGTTGAGTTACTGTTGTAATAAGGTGTTAAAGACCTCTCTATACTGCAACACACACATTCTGATTGTGCAATTTATGCATTCTTATAACATCACTCAGCAGCAATTTTTTTTCGTTTACGGGTCAAAAAAAAGCTAGGACTAAACTGCCTTGAGATTCTTAGACTAATTTCTTGGTTTGTTTCTTCTCTGTGTAAAGAAAGACATACTTCGTGTACAAGTTTTCCACTTCCTACAACAGGAGGTGTTAGGATGCCCAGCATCAAAGTGCATCATCACCCAAAAAATCTACCTGTCCAAAAGTTTGTTTTTGATGGTCATCTCAGACTGAAGCCTCTAGTGACTTTCTCAGCATCCACCTCCAAACAGGGCAACCTGAGTATTAAACATTTATATTAGTAATTATTCCATCAGGGCATATGAAGAAAGAAAAATTTACCACACTGAATCTATTGCGCAGAAATAGCATTTGACACTAACGTGGGCAGTCTCACTACTTACTGACACCACTGCGTCCTGATCAAGGATTCTACACTCTGAAACTTAGCTCCCCAGTTCAGTACATATCACGTGAAATAAGGCAAGCCAGCCTTTATTAATAGAGAAAATATTTGCAATGTATATTTATTTTGGTTATTTGCACTGGCAGAAGAGCATATCATTCTGACAAAAAAATAATTCTGTTCCTACAGTGACCAACAGCAGCAATGGGAATAAAAAAACTGCCATTCAGATGCTTATTGCTGATTTAGCCTGCTTTTCAGTTTAAAATCACAACATTTAATTGCCTAATTCCCCATGTTTTACATTGTGGGTAAGAATGTCTTTTTCAAAATGTACAACATCACCAAGGAGGAAAAGGTCAATCCATCTCCACCCACTGTGGTCAGCCAACAGACTTTGACTTTCAGATGAAAACAAAACATTCAAAATTACCACTGGAGTGGCATTAATAACACAGGGTTTCCTCACTATTATGTTCACAAACCAAGCCTACAGTCCAGCTCATGAGGGATTGTATGGGGGCTTTTTTCTTTTGTTTTTCTTTCTGCCTTTTATTTATGTAACATGAAAAGGTGCCAGCTGCTTTAATCCTCACAACTCACCCAACAATACACAAAACCTGAAGACTATTCATTCTCACTGCTCACCCACACAGAGATGCCTATCTGATTTCAGACATATCTGTTGTAGTGAGAGTTGTTGTTTGTGGGCTGTCAATAAATGAACCTTTTCATCTTCTCTTAGAGTTTCCTTCCAAAAGGAAAATGCTTCTCCATGCGGTCACTACTTATCTCCTTGCCATTTCCAGGAGGTGAGTGGGTTGCTGACCTCTTTTCTACTTCTGTTTCTTCCATTCTGTGCCTTGCAGGAGTATCAGCTGGCTTTTTTTTCTCCTTTTTTCAGCATGCTGCCAAGTATAATCCTTGATATCTTCTTTCAGATTGGGGGGTGGCAGGAAGCCCAAGGGTTTGGGCTTCCTTCTTTCCTTAGGGCTCACAAGGTAGAGATAAAAGATCAAGGCTGACAAAAAAGAGGCAAATATCTGTGTACCTCATTGTTGCTCAAAACACTGACTTAGGATTGCATAAAGCATATTTTAAACAAAGTCTTATTCAATTCAGATGGATTTAAGTTTCAATCAAGCATTTAATACAGCTCTAGTTACCAATCTCCTGCCTACGTCATCCATTTATCTGTATGTAAATAAATTTGATAGAGTGCAATGAAACGTGACAGCAACTATGGGTGGCAGCAACTTAGTTTGGTTCTACTCGTGTCCTTTAAATGCAAACCATTGCATGGTTGACCATCAGATATCTCCAACAGGCACAATAATTCATTTTCTCCAAGTTTAAAAAAAGAGAAAGGGGGATAAAGAAAGGCAGTGCTAAACAAATAACAAATTTGAGGGGTAGAAGGGGATAAAAATGCTTGTTTGAGGGAGAAAGAAGGGGGCACGTTCCATTCTGAAACAAAGTGTATCATACAAAAACTAACAGACATATCCAACAGAAGATGAGGCTGAAGTTCAAATCCTGATCTCTGCCTTTTTTCTGATTTCTCCTCCTTTTCTTTGATTTCTCCTCCTCCTCTCCTGTGGCTTTTACTGGATGTGGTCGCAACATCTCAAGCTGATACTCAACATCTTGAGCTAGTTACACTTTAAGAAGGTCAGCCTTAGGAAAGTATGTAGGTTAGATGCTCTGGGAATCTTTTTGGCATAAATAGATTTGCTTTTCAGGTGACCTTGTAAGTCTGGACTCAGTGGCACTCCTAGTAACTCTGAATTCCTAAGATTTCCTTCAAGCCTTCAACCTGCATGCTAAAGAACTCCACTTAATTTTACTTTACTAAATACTGCAAGGTGACTGTAATGCATGAGTTCATAAACTCATGGATATGTGGATTTTCACATTATATCCTCTCTTCTGCATAAAAACCTTCAGAATGAAGCTAACTAACTGGAACATGGCTAGATGCTGCCTTTGAAAGTTTCGTGGTAAACCACTGGGCAAGTTAGTACAGACTCAGGATGTAATAACTTTAAGTTAAAGCCTGTGCTATGAAACTATTTGATGGTGTACAGCAGGGAGCCTGAATCCCAGACCAGGAGCACTGCAGGTCATTCTGCTCCAGTATAAACAGATTAGGAACTTCCACATCTCCAGCTGGAAAGACTATGGATACATACTGCCTTAGATCACATGATTTTCATTGTGAATCCATCCTTCCTCGAACATTTAAGGAAAATTTCTGCACAGAAAGTGTCCCAGAGATACTCTCTCCCTCCTACAGAGTTTTCTATAGGGGAAAAATCATGCTGTTCTTTTTATCGAAGAGTACTATTCCATTTAAAATGGATTTTAAACTTGCTTTATAGGAACAAGTGGGCTTGTTAAAGAGGGGATGTCACTCCTGACATTTCCATTGAAGCCTGCTTTGGAACAGAGAGGTTATAATTCCAGGGGGTTTTGCATATGACAAAAAAAAAAAAAAAAAAAGGAAAAGGAAAAACGAGAAAAGATTCTCTTGGTTATGCAAGACTCTTGTCTTTGATTCTTGGCCAGCTTTGGATCATAATCTGTATTATTTCAAAATAAGATGTTGGAAATTTCACTAGAATCATGCTAAACAGATAGCTGTAATGATGTACTGCAACTCCCCTGATTCTGAGTGCAATCTTCTCCATATTACCGGAGATTAGATTTGATTAGGCTATTTACTGAGTGTTGTGAGAAGTCTGAAAGGAAAAAGTATAATTGTAAACAGTCAAAAAACAGATTTTTCAGCTGAAGGATTCCATTTTACTGATTCTACGATTCTATGATTTTTTGTGGTGATTTCAATGAAATTGTCCAGGAAGACCCCTCAATTCCTGAATGGAATAGCTCTCCAGAAGTCAGAAAGAGAATAGCCTGTAATCTGGTGGTTAAAACACAAAGTCTAAATACTCAGGTTCAGGTTTCAATTCTGCCAAATTCTCCCATTCTGTGTTTTACACTAGTGTGAGACTAAAAACAAAAGTTTCAAAGTCTTAACATTTCGTGAACCAGAATTTTTGTTTTCTTGTCATCCTTCAAATGTATTTTCCTACCATTGTTGGTGCTCTGTCAAGCTCCGACAAAGACAGATTTCTGAAGCTTCATCCTCCACCATCTTGCCCATTACTATAACATCAGCTCAAAGGAGTGTCTCATATGCCTGTGAGTTCATTCATATACAAGGATTAGCTCTGCGACCTGGCTAAAGTCATCACACAACCGCAATTGTAGTAAATGGCAGCATGTTAATCTGCAATGACAGGAAATTTCAAGTATTCATCATACAAAACCCAGTAAACCACCTATAATCATCTGGTTCTTTGTACTGGTCCCACTTCAAAGCATAATCTTGGAACTTAAAGCCTTATCTAATCTTGAACAGGAATCCACCTAGTACATGGTATAGCTGCTATACTGCTGTCCCCAGGCTCCAGGGAGGCAAAGGTTTCTCTCTTCTCACTCCAATCAAGACCTGTTTTTATAGAAAATCATTTGGCATATATACTAAATCTGTCTGCATTTTGTGACTCTTACATTTTAACAGTGACTCTTGACAGTCAGAAATTCTTTTTTTTCTCTTTCTTTTTTCCTTCTCCACATTCATCCTGGAATTTCTAAAGCAAGAAACTTCCACTTATCACAGAGATCCATCAGCCAAGCAAACCTTACTTGGCTATCAGTAGCGTCAACATCACCGAAGGCTTTATTTTCTTGTGAGGAACCTTTGCCTTCTCTTTCAAACAGTACATTTTTACCTGATTATTTCCTTATGATCAACTGTAGTCAAGTTGGTTGCAACTAGTTAGTACAAATGTCCTTGAAATGAATCATAATTCAGAGAAAAACAAACATCTAACTGTCAATAAACATGTTTCTTGCTTTGTTTTTTTCTGTCTAAGAAGAGTGAAGCATTGTAAAACATATACTACTAATTTCTTTAGGTGCACGAAGCCTAGCAACAGTTTAATCAAAATGACACTTTCTGTGCAGAAGACCTTACATGAGATGGCAATACGGATGAGAATTATGTTCCTCTCTCTCAAGTTAGAATTCAGTTTCTCAAAGTGTTGTTATCTGTGACAAAGTTTGGATACAACTGGACACCCACTTGAGTTTGCAGATGTTTATGATCGCAGATTAGCAGAAACACAAAGACATATAGGAAGAATAAAAAGTAGCATGCACAGCTAAACAAAAATCACATCACTATAATACTAAATTTGGGGATTAAAAAGCTCACAGCAAAACTACCTGAACTCTCAGGAAAAGTGTGGGTGGATTCCTTCTGAGCATAAACAGAGAAAACAGAGGCTTTGGTAAATACCTTCGCAGATACTCTCTTTTCACAAGGAAACATCTTTATTTCTATAATACTACACACCCATTGAAAGAAGAGTTTAAGAGTTCAACTGCCATAGCAGTTATCTATTTTTTGCTTGTGGCAAACAGGGAAAAGAGTTTCCCTCAGCTGCACGCAATATTAATGGGCATTTTCAGCTAAGATTTCAACATAGAGATCAGTTTAGCTGCCACACAGTCTTCATATAACATTTCTACAACTCATAACATCTATCCTAAGAGACAACTAGATTTCCAGAAAGCAGTAAGACACCACCCTAAAGTGGGCAACTGAACCAAGAAAGTTTATTTACATACAAACCAGATTTATGAAGGGTGCTGAAATCATGGCAGTGCCATGCTACCAAACAAGAAACCTCATAGGTGCAAGGATGACCAGTGTTAGCAAGTAATGTCATGCTGAAGTCACTCTCTAACACAGCATTCATCAGGAACCAGCTTGAGTTGATATTGGCTGAAAGCCCAGTGTTTACCCTCTCCCATATCCTCAGACAATACACTTTAAGCTAATTCATCAGTGTCAAGTTGAATCAATGGACACATGCATTTAGTCACTTGAAACAATGTTCAAGCATTATAGGCCTGGCACAGTTTGATCAAATCCTTAGATTTAATAACAGGCTTCAGCCCAATATTAGCAACACCTGATATATATTTGCCCTAAATATCTAAACTTCTGGCAGAAGAGCTGAGCAGAAGCTCCAGCTAGGCTGCTGGATGCTCAGGAGTCCCAGATAAATGGTGTTCAACCAAGTACATGAGCAGCAGCTCCAGCACACACAGGACACAGGAGGTTCAGTCCGCACTGCAGCGCAAATGCAGCTCACATATGCAAGTGAGCCCCAACGTGTCCTGTTCTCTGTGAACTCTGCTCATGTGCAGCAGTCTGAAGCTTTTGGCAATGTCTACTGCATACACAGCAGATCTGATATTTTCCTAAAGCATTGATCTACATGCATGAAAAACACACTTCCAGATTTCCAACACAACAGTCCAGAAGTTCTGGGCAGTGCTCCTGTAACATATAAACTGGTCCTGGCTGTGCAAGATCATTTTTTGGTATGGATCGGGACTGTGTGTGCCTTGGTATAAATATGCACGTAATACTGTTGATAAAGTCAGAAAACAGGGCTCAGTTCCAAAAGACCTGTTTAAAACACACAGCATTGACAGAGGATGCATGAGCTGAGAACTATTCGGTCTCAAAAATATCTGATCATTTTTTCTTTGTAAAGACATGTTTTAAGCCTCTGAAGATCTTTTGACATCAGTGTGTGTGCAGTCTAGAGTGAGAAAAACGTCTTAGCTGTGCAATAAAATCTGTTAAAAAAAATGCAAAAAAATTGAGGTTATTGCAGTTTCTTCTGCTCTGAAATTGAAAAAATGTGTTCCAGAGAAAGGCATTCTGGCTGTTGAGTCCATGTACACTACAAATCCAAGAACAGTACTGAAATTGGAGCTAAATCATAATAAAGATTTTATTTGAAAAAGTTAATGCTTGTGACAGTTGAAGTGGACTTTGCAAAATATTAGGAAAAAACAAGCTTCCCACGCAAAACAGTGTTGCTTTTCACATCCCTTGCAAGCAAGAGTTGCAGGATATTAGAAGACTGATGTGGAATTTATGGATCAACTCTTATTTTACATATTAACAGCAACCTCAGTATCTTTTGAAGCTGAAGGTTGAAAAAAAAATCATTTTGTAGGAGATAAAACATATTTATTTGAGAAAGTAGAGAGAAGTGTATCTCCCATGCTAGCTCTGAAGGGTCTGCAAAAATCTGCATATTTGGAGAAAAAGAATAGCCTTAAAAGGAACTAAAAGTGAGAAAATAGCTACTTTACTTACCTATCACATTGAAAGAGTCACTTCTGTGAATACCAGAGTAATCTGGAAGCCATACAAAAACTTTATATTAACTACAAAAATCAAGACAGCATTAACTCTGGCAAGACTACTCTGACATCCTTCCTTCATGTTGTATCCCCTCTTCTAAGTTTTTTTTTTTAAAAAATGCTACCTGTTCTGTAAGTTTCAACACAGAATCTTAATATTCAGCTATATTCACATTTCTGTACACACTACAAGTGCAAAAATCTGGCATAAAGAGCCCTCACAGTAATGTCTGCATAAAGCTATAGAAATAACTGGGTTCATTATCTGATACTGGTTTTGGAGCTGTCATTTAATTTTGCCAGTGGAATATTCTCTATAGCTGTAATGAGGAAGAATCTCAGCTGAACTTTTTCAAACTTAGGAGGAAAAGGCAAGACTGTGCTTGTAAATTAATTTGTGCTTGTAAAATAGGCACATTTGACAGAGCAATAGGTTGCAGAGACTGGAGGAACATTATAGCAGAAAAAGTACCACAGTGTTTCCTCTCTTTTTCTTGGATATTTTTTTCCAGCATCCCGTTAAAGTTCTGTGATATAATTTTGCGACCTACATTATTTCCTCAATATATCAAGTGAATTACGGGATATCACAATAGAAAAAAAAGATGGAGAAACAGAAAATTTGCTTATTAAAGTATTTTCTCACTGACGGAAGATCACTGCTTTTAACTGCTTTTATGACAGAAATAGCATCATTCCTTTATCTATGCTTTGCTCAAGGAATATTTTGACATTAAAAAAGGTAATTTAAGTAACATTCATGCTTTCAAAACTGCTTCCTCTTCATTCTCTCAGGAAAGGCTTCTTATAATATTGATTTGACTTAATAGATCATATTTCAGTTGAAATTACAACAATTAGTCTTTAGCAACCAAACCCATAAAAATTGCATTAAAGAATATGTATGAAACCTGGGAAATAAGAAATATGAACCTTAAAATCAGATTTCAGAATAAAAGTATCAACCTAGACATCCGAACTGAAAACAACGTATGCTTTATAGCCTTGAATATATTAGAATATTCTCTTCTGAATGTCTAACAGTTCACCCAGTGATTAGTCTTTCCTAATACCAGGCATGAATTTGCCTTAATTTAGCATTTTATTATGTTTCGTACCATTTGAAACATGTTTTTTTTATTAATCTTAGAATTCCTTACAGAGCAATGCATACACTTTTCATATAGTGATCTCAATCCCTTAATCAAAAGGAGTAACTGCAATTCTGTATCACTTCTAGTCTTTCCACACAAGCAGTGGTGACTCCTACCTTGGGGAAACTGGAGTTCATCCCCAGAACTTTATAATCCTTGGTAAAATGTTTCCAAGACATATTTCCCTCTTACACTAAGCATGGACTGTGCACACACAAGCATTTTGCCCAGTACTGCAACACACTGGAAGAGGAAGCACCCAAAGGACCAAGAAGTACCTGGTGCTTGCATAGTAGAGTTAAGCAGGGACTTCACTGTCTGTCCCCACGCTTACCAAGACAAGCATGTGGCCACCTGTGCTAAGCACAAAAAGGGACAAATAAGAAAAAGTTAGCAGGTCTTTTATTAGGTAATGGACATTCTTATGTTTTACAGCATGTAACTAACTACTGAGATAACACTAAAGATAAATGCATTGAGTGAACCATGCTGTTATTGTGTACAGTACTGTTCTCTTAAACCTCCTCTATAATATATATACATAAGCATGCATGTGCACACAGCCCTTCTACTACAGGCTTTTCTGTTGGTATCCTTACCGGTTAAAAAGCATTAGAGTCACCACTGTACATGAGCATAAGCATCCGCTATACGAGTTAATAACTGGTAATTTTCTAACTAAATAATATTTTAGAACTGAATTTATTTAGAGATAAGTTCCTACATTGGATTTCTCATTTGCATTAATAAAATACAAGTTTATACAAAATAGGTTTCTCCAAAACTGAGAACACAGCTGTAAATTATTAATCAGATTGACTGTCTGGTGATTCCAGACTGTCACAGATACAGTAAAACAGAAAAGTCACTCTCACTCTTTGTCAGTTTGTATTCTTGGACTCCTCTAAACATTAAATAATCTTTTTCACTGAACTCTGGTTGATCACGCCTCATCAGCTGTTTTGTGCACATTAAGACTGGTAAGAAAATTGGTTTCCACCTTCATAAACATGGCATAAAAAAATGTTATCACCTACACTTTGCTCTTCATAAAGAGTTTTAAATATGTGAATACAAAATCTCAATATTTAGATTCTGAAGTTCTCATCATTCATGAAAGCTTCATTTGGGAGCTTTAAGAAAGCTACACTTGAGGGGTTTATGTAATATTTTCCCAAAGGATTGGATTCCCTACCTGAATGATAACTTTTGGAGGTTCTGTGGAGCCCTTTCCTCATCCCAGATAGAAGATGAGGTTGTTACACATGGTAGGAAATACAGCTCTCCAGACACAGTTGGTGCTTATTTCTTGCAAACACTTTTGTTTAATATCCATCAGACCAGCAACTTTAACAGTTATAAGACACAAAAAAAAAGAGCACTTTGCACAAAGCCTTCCAAAATGTATCACTCCTTCATAGGTCTTGTGCTACCACAGAGCAGAAAGGAGCCCTTTCTGTTTCAAGGAAAGGGAAGTGGTTGTATGCTTTTGAAGTAGTTGGCAAAGAGTTCACATCACGTGCTGCCAGCTCTTTTCTGTAGTGCTAAGCTGCACTTAAAATAAGCTAAACTGCAGGTCTGACATATGAATGACAATGAAAATTTTGCCTTATGTTTCTAAAACGTAAGCCACTACAGGACTAAAACTCATCCTAATCTAGATGCAAAATGTTTTACTTGCCCTCTTCTAAAAAATCTGTCTACAGGGTTAGGTAGGCAGCAACAATCCATTTTGAAGGACTCTATGTTCTCCTACTGACCTTGTTATGCTAGTCTTTGCCAGCCCTTTAGCCATAAGCAAGTTGCAACAACCCTCAACATAAGTCAATTTTTACTGAGTGATTATACTTAAAACTCTTAATTGGCTAAACTGTTCCTCCCATCTTTTTCCTTTGACTCATATTAGATTCACTTTGTTTTCAACACAATTGGCTCCAGCAGAGTATCATCCTGTTTCTGGTCATGACCTGCTACACAGCTGACAGGGTACATATAGCTAAATGACTGCCTAGAGATTTGAATGAGGTGATAATCTAGTTTAGCATATGCTTTGTTATGTGTTCTCTCTCAGTATGGACAGCATGTACACAAAGCAGAATTGGCTTCAGGTAGGACTTGCACTCCAAGTGCCAAAGTGCTGCACAGCTGCATTTTCCCCAGCTTAATGCAATTTGTTTTTCCAGAACATCATCCATTCTCTTTAACAGTGAGCTAATTCTTACTGCCCTCTTCTAGTATATCAAGGCCAGCCTTTATGGACGTGTGTTCCATGTGCCTTTTCTTGTTCATGCAACTGGCAATGTTCTGGGGCAGATGAGGAAAAAGATCTCCAGTACACAAATGATTGTGTGGAAAATGGCCAGCCCTTCTGCTTGCTTCCATTTGTGTTCATAGAGACTTTTGCCAGATGATGGTGTTCTCCCCTTGTAGTTTCTACGGGGCTTATTCTGAATCAAAGTTTCAAGGGCAACAAAGACTAGAGAGAAGGAGAGAGGAAGAGAAGGAGGGGGGAAAAAGGCTGATAATAGAAAGGAAATGTTCAAAAGTTGATAACAAGGATAAATGATAGGGGCGGAGGGGAGCTGCAAGATCAAGAGGAAAAGAAAACATTTAAAAAGGCAAACAAGCATAATCAAATAGATGCTAACCAGAACTGAAATATTAGTTCAGAACATCCTTCTATTCAAGGGGAAAAAAAGGTTGAAAAATGTTAAAAATTTAGATCTAAGTTTCAAAACTCACCAGTAGGCTCTGTCGCCCTTCTTGAATTAAAAAAAAAAAAAAAGAAAAAAAAAAGAAAAAAAGAAAAAAAGGAAAAGAAAAAAAAGAAAGCTTGAAAGCTACATAAAACTAGTACAAGTGATATTTTATAAAACATTTCGGATGCCAGAATCAGGGTACTGGCACAAAATCTAGGATAACTATGGTTGTTTTGAGACTGCAAATTCAGCAAAAGCAAATAGAGTTTAATAAATAATTAAAATTTAAAAAGGTCGTTGAAGCAGTGCAAAAAAACAAACCAGGGACAAGTACCATACAGCATCATTGCACAATTTTAATGGAAGTTGAAGACTCACACTGAAGTCATTTAGATTCTTATTTGCTCGAGAATAGGGGGTTAGAGCTGGGGAGAGAGGGTGAAAAGAAAAAGCAGTTCATTTAATTTTTTTTGCAATGTTTAAATTGTAGAATAAAAATTACTCTTTTCTTAATTAAAAAAAATAGGGCGTATGGAGAGAATGAGGGAACCTTGCTGTAAAGTTTCTTAACTCCAAATGTTTGCTGATGTTTGCTCAAAATTTAAAATGGGAGGCGAGAAGCAGGTGATCACTTGTGTGTCTGCAAGAAGACCCTCAGCTATTCAAAGAGAGGTGAGGAATCAGTAAGCATCACACCTACTGTGGGTAGAAAGCGAAAAATTGAAAGAGGAGAATCCTGGCTCTTGATCAAATCTGAGGCACAATGCCTGGTGCAAATGGTAAAGGAATTTCTCAAGGTTGAAAACCTAGGAAAACGGCTGCCCGTGGTTGAGGGATCGTCCTTTGTGGAGTTGAAAATCACAGCAATTACATCTAGAAAGTTGCAGTGAAGCAGGAGAAGAGATGCCCGCACAGAGCCATCAACACTAAGATCAAGCTAAGGAATGCAGACCGTGCTTCATACTTAAAGGACCACTAAGATTGTTTTATACAAGAGTAAAGACCTTCAATTTAAAAATATGCAAAAGGCGTATTACCCCAAAGTAAGCAAGATGACAGGATAAGGCACTGACAGTTAGCAGATGGTAACACCCTAGTTTTCTTCTGCAGCATGTGGTATCTGGTGATACTCGTGATATCAGTAATAAAGGACCAATGGTGTTGGCAGCTACCTTGTTACCCACCATGATAAGACACATAAAAGAGATGATCTGCAGACCTTTCCATTCTGAGTGTTCGTACAGGAACGGAGGAATTTCTCTGCATGGTCGCTCCAGAAACGTGAACTCTGAGGTACAGTAGGAGGAATGTCCAGGGATCCCACTGTGACCGAGGAGTGCTTTTCAAATTCCCTGCCCATGCTCATGCCCTGATCTCATCCCTGTTCCTATTCAGGGTAAGAAAATGTTGCTCACCATGTCCATTATCTACAAGAAGGAAATCTAGGCATGCGAGCTGGAAGGAAGCTGCAAGACACACTGGCCAGGTTTCTGAAGCTTATACATAACCCAAGAGAGCAAATCATAAAGTAGGAAATGAGTCATCCTATTCATTTCTTGCAAGGAAGAGAAGAATCAAGGGAGAAGGATGAGAAAGCGCATTTAGACAACCTTTCCCCTTCCACCCCCCTGGTATCATCAAAAATAAAACAGTAGATGGAAATGCAGTGTTTATAGGGAAACAGAGAGAGTCGTATGATCTTGGTAAGCCTTCAAAATCTTGGAGAAACTTGGAAAATCTGCTGATACCAATTCTCTTATAAAGGCCTCAAGATGGATCATCTTCAACATAATTTATCCAGCTGGGAAAAATTAACTTCCATTACTGCAAGCTAACACTCTATGGCCCAGTACATCATACCATTAGGGCTGATTGCACTACTTTGTTAGGTAGCTTTTAAAACCAGAACATTCAAAAAGTCTGAGGAAAGGAAAAAGGTTTCCCATCATCCCTCTCTCTCTCACCAGCTCTCTCTTCTCTTCTCTTCTCTTCTCTTCTCTTCTCTTCTCTTCTCTTCTCTTCTCTTCTCTTCTCTTCACTCTCTGCCCTAAGGTTACACAGAGATGTACCCAAGGACATGATTGCTATGTGTTTGGGCTATATTTGAAATAGATGAGCTATATTTGTGGAATATTTATTTCTGGTCCTTTGATTATTAATCTTTATCCTGCAACAGATTCAGGTCTGATTTCATGGGGGAAAAAAGTGGGTTTTTCAATTAAATTCTACAAGTAATACCAAATTATTCAGTGATCACATCTGTCCTTCAACACATATTGAAACAGAGCAGGTTGTATTCATTCAGTAAGACAGGCTGCCCATTAACTCCCAATTAAAAAAAAATGAATTGTATTAATAGGACATGAGAAGGAAATATTCCAATAATTCCTTAGAAATCCATGAACCTGTTTAGAGCAAATTATCACTCTGACATTCAAAACAGACACGTAAATCTCATTTTTACAGAATGAGATGAATTTTCCTGTCAAAAACTATGTTTTCCCAGACAGATATTACTTCATGAAAATCAATGTCCCTACTTTTTTCTTCCAGCACAATGATTCAGAGTGACTGCATGATTAATAACAAAGTATAGCTCTTTGATAAGTTAGCAAGGTATGTAGTTAAGGTTCTACCAAGATTTACACTAAAAGCAGAATTAAAATCCCACTCATATTTTTACAATTAGATGGAGTATCTCTTCGGAAGCATGGTATCTCTGAGTGCAGTATAATTTTACAGAGATATTAGAGCTTTTGCAAGAGAAAAAATTTTTAAGTGTTTGCTTTTAAGCATTTGGCTTACACATCCTTGGCTTCCTCTAGCTAAACCATTGCTTTCTCCATAGACTTTGAACTTCCTCTACTCATACTGGCAGCTTAGACACAAGCCACTCTGGGAAATTTAAAACTATGGCCATCCTATTCTCATAGCATACATGGGTATCTTAAGAAGAAGAGATGAAATTGTTAAGTTTTGCCAGGTCTTCATGCTTCTATTTCATCCTGTATCTCTCATGCTCCACTGATTTCTGTTCCTAACATACAACACAAGAAAAAGACAAAAAAAAAAAAAAAAAAAAAAAAAAAACCCATTAGCTAAAAGATTTTGCTTTCAACTCCTATACCTGATCATTCACCACCCTGTTGTGTGTTCTGTGGTTTACTTCCTTTTATCTACGATAAGTAAGGATAGACTACTACAAGCCTACTTGACTACTATCAAAAAAAAAAAAAACCTATAGGCAATTTTTCCCAATCCAACATGACCTTATTTGGTACTCTGACTTTCAGCCACAGCTCCAGGCCAACCTCAGATGGACTGCGTAAAGATTTTTGGCTGAGCCTTCCCCATTGAAAAACTAGAAACTGTGACTATGTTACGACAGCCAAACCAGGTGAAATTTCTATAAGCACGCCTGCAGCCTTGTGCACTTACACACAAACTTAAGAAACTGGCAGTCTGCATTGTACAGACTTGCATATTAGGTACAAGAAATTAAGAAATAAGTGAAGAAAACGGTGTTTTATTGATTGGCAAAGCACATGAACTGAAGTAGGCCTGGGTGTGAGTGTTATTTTAACTAGTCACTTTCTTAATAACATTGTGTTGATGGAAAATACAGTCAAGCATCTTTATATTAATCAATATTTTTGAATGAGAATACATCATTGCAAAACTTGCCATTGAATGACTAAGACTTAACAGAGGCAGGTTGTACAACAAGAAACAATGCACATAAGTTTCTATTTTTTTTAACACAGTGAAATGAGGTCTTGGGCTCTAAAAGGATTGTTATATCATGTCAAATATTTTCTAACAAAACAGTTTCAGGATATCAATTGCATTAAATTTTACAGAATGTGTGTCTGCTTTCTGCTAGAAGTTTCTTTGCCAAAAATGAAAAATATCTCTGTCAGAGACCTAAACTCAATAATTTACAGTGTAACGAGTTTTATAAGACAAACTATTTCAGTGAGTGAGGCAAGTCCTAGGACACAAAGGACATAAGCTGTAGAGCTCAGCCTTGCCCAGATGAAAGAGTAGAAGCATAGGCTATAGGAAGAGTAACTCCTAGAAGGTATCAGAAGCCCTGAAACATGCTACCTGACATACTTAAATTCAGTTTCTACTGGAAATAAACTGTGTTGTTTCAATCAGTTTCCAAATGGAAAGTTGGAAATTTGGGCAGCTTTGACAAATGTCAGAATATTCCATAGGAAGGGAAAAAAGAAAATTAAAATAAAGCCAGACCAAACAACATATGATCAATTCTATACTGTTTATTTGATGCTATCAGACATTAGACTTATCCAAGATGAGACCTGCACAAGAATTCTGTATAATTTTACTTTATAAACTAGTATGATGACTGCAAATGAAATTTACTGAGTCCTATTGGACACTAAACATAAAACAGTGGCCTAGTGACCAATAGAATATAAATATTCCTGCTAGATTGCAATTTTAATTCACTATTAAAGTATCTCACATCTGAGTTGATTATAAGAACAGGATTCCAATCACAGTCACGGGATTAGAGTATGACATTAATAACTTGAAGGTCCAGGCAGAGTAACTAGCTCTGTACTGGTTATAGGCAGAAGACTGAGCTATAGAGCACATTTCTTGTTTAGGCAAGACCTTGGTTTTGCGGTCTTGTCCTTAGAAAAATCATCTGTGCTCACATAACTATCCTATATTAGGTGTATATCCTATATTAGGTATTACACCTAGATCCTATTTTTTAGCTATGTGTTCCTGCAGCAAGAAGAGATAATAAAATATTGAAAAAAAACTCTACAGTTAAAATAGGCTCATCACACCCACAAAATACAAGCTTCCAAGGCTGTATATGTCCAATTCTTCATTTTATATTTTAATCAAGAAAATTTATGGATCCCTCCATGTTTTTCTTCAACAGAATATTCAAACAAACCACAGCTCCCATAGAAAACAAAAAGCTTACCAGGCTTGTAACAAACCTGTTAGCTAACTTGTTTTTTGCATCCTTCTACATCAATATCCTAAACACACATCCTTGTGTTACAATGAGGACTTCTTTTACTCTTTGCAAGACAGAGATTATTCGCTTTCCAACCTTTTGTCAGTGTTCATCCCTTCTAAAATATCGCAATAAAAGCTAATAGAGACACAGACAGCAGCTCTCCCACTACCTTATCTTTTAAGGCAAACATTCCTATGAAAACTCAGTCTTCATCCTTCTCCAGATTTTCATCTTCCATTGATTTCCTACCTTCTTGGCATCTCTCAGCTCCTTTGAACTCTTCCCTTTGTTATCTCAGGCTTTCATTACTCTCAGTGCTTGGGGCTGGGATGGCAATCCAAAACTATCACAAAACTAACACCAGTTTCCAGCTAGATAGGCCCATCAGATTGAACGGCCTACCCCCAAGCAACAAAGCAGCTCTTTCTTCTATCCCCAACCACATCAAAACATTTTTTTTTTTTTTTTTTTTTTTTTTTTTTTTGCTTGAGAGCCCATTTTCCACCACTACCATCTTCAAAGTTTGGAAACCATAGACCTTGCCAGCTATGGCTGATCCTGTGATGTCCAGCCCTCTGCCTCGTCCCCACTGCTTGGGGTTCAGGCCAGTTGGGGCCACCTGAGAACCACATTCCCATTTACAGCCAGATCACCAAGTGACACCATAGCCCTAAAGGTTGTTCCCTAGTAGAGGAGATAAAACTGAGAGCTAGTTGCATTGCCACATTATCATGCAGTATCATAGTTTGAAGCCATCATGGACCCCAAGAAGAGGGAGGCAACTTACTCCACAAAGTCACTCAGCCTTTGGCCTCCCTACTGTGAGAGTGCCAGGTTGCAAAGATTGCTTTAGGCCCTAATCCAGAAAAGCCCTTAACTGTCTGTCAAACTTTAACCGTATGAGTAATCTTATTAAAACCATGAACTACTCTTGCTTAAAGCTGAATAATTGCTCAAGTGCTTTTCTGGATCAGGAACTCAGTGATGCAAATGCTCATCCACTCACACGTGAACTGAGATAATCAAGCCTCCCTCTTTCAGTTAGGATAAAACCACACAAGATTTAAAACCCTGTGTTGGCAGGGTAAGGAGCAGCCACCCCTTTGCAAGAGAGTTGCTCCTCATGAGCACTACAAATCACAGGAAAGCAACTTATATCATGGGCCTAGTCCTGAAAGTCCATGAAACATGAGCAGTGTTGTTATCAACTGTTAGTTAACTCACGTGAATACTAACAATGCACGTGGCCAAGAAGAAAGTATAATGTATCTTCTTCCAGGCAAACCCTTAGTAAACATAATATTTTAATTATATGAATATTTAGTCTATCTGAGCTTTCATTACTGGCTGCATTCTGCTCTTAAGAACTTCAGAGCACTGTTATTCTTGATATTTTCCACTAGTTAAACTTTAATTGTTTAAGAAATGCAATACTGCCATCTACCATCCATAAAAACACAATGAAAATTACCTCCTATCAAAGTACCTCATCTCTGCATGGGCACAAGGCAGTTTTATGTGAGATGGAGGACTGTGGATGAGATTCAGGATTCAGGAGTGATTGTGATTGTGATTCAGTGTACCAGAAGCTGCTTGTCTTGTCAACAGAATCAGGGAGAAATGCACTCTAAGGCTGGAAGATTGGTGTGTGCTAGACCAGTAATCCTCACAGCTGTGACGCTCACTCCAGAGGGATGTTTGCTCTTGCAGAGCCATTTAAGAGAGCAGCCAGCCTTCAATAAAATTTGGAGGGGACAAACCACTTGAGATCCCTCACTCCAGTCCAAAGTAGCAGGGAAAATCAAAATATTCCCAGTCAACGGCAGCCTGTCTTACCAGGCCTTCCTTCAGCTTTCCTTGCCTTCTCTACCATATTGCCAAGCTCTTACCTGGACCAGAAGCCAGTGTATTGGAACAGCTGAAAATAAGGCCACCATGACTGAGAGCATCCCAACACTGCCCCCCGCCCATAAAAACCAGCCCCCTCTGTTCCCAGGGGGACACCTGACAACGTCAGCTTGGACATGCTCAAGTCTAATAATTTAGAGTGGCATTACATCCCTATCAGAGTCGAGTTTGCTCAACAGTCCCTTAAAGGATTCACCCATTTTAATTCGACCTCCAGAGAGAAGAGCATTGAGCAAGCTCTCAGATTATGGCTAAGAAGCCAAATTTCAAGAATTTTAGGAATAACTGAAAATATGACTTTATAAGGAAAGCACGCAGCTGTCGGCTTCCTATGAACTTTTCTCTGCTATTGAAAAACAAATTATTATGTTTACATTACCATGAAATTGAGCTATATGATAAAATCATATTTTTTTCATTCATTTGTCATCAACCTTCCCCCTGCTTAGTCCCATCACCACTGGGACTTTGTCGCAGTTTCCAGGCACCTGAACCCACTCAGACAGCTGTATGCACAGTTTCACATACAAAGAAAGGGATGGAGAGAGAGAGAGAGAAACAGAGAAACACAAGTTTGAAGCTGCCAAATATCTGAATTCTTCATTGCCCTGAAATGGGTGTTTCTTCTTTAGAGTTATAGTGGCCTGTGGTGCAGACCAAATATTATTCCACCTAGAACATAGAACTGAAATTTGAGATCTATATCCATATATACTACCTCAGCAAGACTGTCACAAACTAGGTATAAAACAGTTCTGTTGGTATATACGCAGCATTCACTGTAGGTAGTTTTCAGAGATTTTTAAAGATTATTCACTGGATTTATAGTGCTAAGACATCTGGATTTACAGTTTTTCAGGTAAAATTTCATTTCAACTAGCTTCAGATGTCTATAAGGTAACGTTTATGTCTGAGCTACCTGTCTAGACGTTTTCTATACTCAGTGGAGAAAAATAAGCACTGTTTCAGATGTCTGCATTAAGGTGAGATGAATCATGGCAGAGAGGTGCCTATTCATCTCCTCACAGTTATAAAAGGAGACAACTAGCTGCTGCACTGTGGTTGTGCAGATATGGGTAAAAGGAATCTGTCTTTAGATTTTTAAACCCAGGAAGACTATGAGCTCAGTTAATCCATTGTTTTTATAACACACGCCAGAAACATTCTTCAAATAATTCCTGTTTAAAGTTTGATAACCAATGGAAAAGTTAGTTTTGCTGAATAGAGTTTGTTCCAGTTTATCACCATCACTAAAATCACGTAACATGATAGATGAATATAGAATATCAGTTAAGATTTTATTTTGCTTTGTTTGTTAATTCTAATGAAATTATGGAATAGTGAAAAATCACTACTTTGCAGAGTGGAAAGTAGTATGAGGTAAGTTTTTTATTCAAATTTCATCAAGACATTTCCTACAAAATTACTCTAAGGCTCCACTTGAGAAAAAGTCAGCTGCAAGCCCAACCCAAACTAAGGTCAAAAGCACTTCTGTGCTGTAGAACCATCCTCTCTGCAAGTGCTTTCCATGTTTATATTGGAGAATATTCTCCCTATAAAATGTTTAAGTAGGTCAATTTTAATACATGTAGTGAGAGATACAATTCACTTATATGTTCCAAAACTCTCAAATGAGGATCCTGCTACAACATGAAAGAGAAGATAGATCATTAATTCCTCTAGATTGGTTGGTCTGTGGGTACACCAACCCACGAGACAGAGTTACAAATATAAACCTCATGGATCTCGCAGTACATCATGCTCTCCTAAAATTCTTCCATTCCAGTAAAATCAAACTCTGCCATCAAGTCACCATCCTTAGCCCAAATACTACAATTGCTTTCTATCAGCAAAAGAATGGAAAATGAATTTATAAGAGAGAATATTCATTCATTATTCAACTGCAAGGAAACATTTTTGTTTGGGGGTTTTGGTGGTTTTTTTGTTTTGTTTTGTTTCTAAGTTACTGACCTAAGTACAAACCAAGTTATGTTAGTAATCCTGAAAACCACAAGCCTATCCTAAAAGAATACACATATCATTAGTGCTACAAAATTAAATATTGATTAACTCCTCATAATCTAAAAATGTCAGATTTGTATAGGACTTCAAAACTGACAGAATCATGATTTTATTGTGGATATTAAAAAAATACAGATTTTCATTTCTCATTAAGACTTGCACAGTGAACCATCGCTATAATAATTTTCAGACTTCTTCCAAAGTTTTATAATTCACGTGACTTAAACTTAGTAACCACTCTGCACTTTAAGAAGACTCCATTTGTTCTTCCTGAGTTACTAAAGTACTTATTTTGTGTGACCACAGATCTGTTTCATCCTTTTAAGCTCATATGGACTTAGCTCTTTGAGGTTGACATGAAAATATTTGTTGAGATGTAGTAGCATAGGAAGTAAATGTCAAATTCCTTCAAAACATATAAAAGCAAGTAAACCCTAACCTCATCTTTCTCCAGCATTAAGAAGAACCATTTAATCAAAGCACATGGTGACATTTGGCACTACTGTCAAAGCAGTCATTCAAGTGATAAATTCAAGATATAAATATATCTGCCATCTATTGCAGATTTCAAAACTGTCACTCACTAGGAACTCAGGCAGGAGAGAGGGAAGAAATCCCCCATTTAATGGCTGATTTTATCAAAGGGAAGGAGATAAAAGAAATTACTCTTCTCCCTCTCCTTCCTCCTAAAAACAATATTTACGTAATTTTTCTGAAATAGCAGCTGCAGTGAAGTGACTCCTAGTTATAAATCTATAGTGCAATTTGGAATACGTTAGGACACAGTTTAGGATGAGATACTGCCTCAAGTAAAAGTCATGATCTATTTTACTGAGATTCCCAAATTTAAGTCTGACCCTTGACACTACTGTTTCGCTCCCTGGTTTACTGCAAGCAAACTTATCAAACTGGGGGACTCATCGCATGCAAGTGTGTAGGCTGACTTAACAAGAGCAGCTTTAGCTGACACTCAGTGAACATTATCTGTAGTGTGTCCCCTATGTCACGACGAGACATCAGAAGGAAATAGCGTGAAGCTGAGTATGACAGATATCTACATTAGGATGAGGTGAATAATAACCTAAAGGTGCCTATTCCTCTCCTCACAGTTATAAAGGGAAACTGCTAGCTCAAGCATAGACTCCTGCTGGCTTCATACCAAAACTGTGTGCCCTATGGCAGCTTTCTAGACCCTGAGCACAAGATGACAGACCAATAAATACAAAGGAGAAGACATCAGGACCTTTATTTCAATATCTTTACAAATTTACCATGATTAGTAGTATACATGCAGACAACTTGCAGAGGAATTTTTCTGACCTGATGCAAGAAGCAAGACTAAGCTACCAGAAAAGTCACCTTTGGCCTTAGACTATAATAGGCATGGATCATTTCCCTTGTGGGAGAAACCAACAAATTAAACAGGGAAAGAATGAGTGTGAGGGAGCAGAAAGTGAAAGCATTTCATTAAAAGTTAATAATACAATATTAAGTAAATAACCTTAGTTACTAGGCTGCTAATTTCATCACTGTCACTTCTTCTGCCATCCTTTATTTCTAGATGTTTTTCAGCAAGTCCGGAGGAGTTTCCTTGCTATTCTTTTTGGCAATGACCTGTTGATGTGGAGGGGTGGGTGTGCTTCCCGATTTATGTGAGGAAGCCAGAGACATAAACATAATTCTGCCCATATGGCATTCCAGCTGTCCCATGCCTTTTGGGAATGGAAAACACCACACTACTGTGGTAGGCGAGGAGGATTATTTTGTTAATATGGAAGATTAATTTAATTTTTAGATACAGTTACAAATAAACCCCTGCTTCACCAATGAAGAGAAAAGCAGAGATAGAGGAAGAGAGGTTTCTGCCTGATTACTGAGGGTTTTTTCAGCACATGTTTGTATTAACAGGCCACTTAAGGTGAAATATTGAGCAGCCTCAAGACATATGAACCATTTGGGAAATACATAGAAATTTTGGGGGAAGAAATTCTAGTTTCATCTTCATAAAAACTGTGATGTATGCAGGGATAGCTTTAAACTACTTTTGAACCACTCTTCTTACTTTTCCCCAGTAGAGTGTAGAGTAGGCTTTGGACCACTGCAATTCATCCCTTTGACACAGCCCAGCCATGTTCAGAATGCTACAAAGTCATTAGAAATCCTCAGATAAACAGAAATGACCGAACACAATACAGGTTAACTTTTTAAATGTTGTTCTCACAAACACTGCAAGCAAAAAACGGAGGATGTGGGAGTAAAGTTTCCAGCGACATCTGTTTGTAGAATATGAAAAAGTCATTATCATACAATAGTTATGAAGCTCCCACTGTTTTACTACCTAAAATTAAAGACAAAATTTAGATGGAAATTTAATTTCACATCAGAAATTTCAGCACTTCATCTGCTAGTGTTTTTGACCAAGTGTTCAGTAGGCATTTAGACTCCTATAAAATCCATGACTTTAAGGAATCTTTTTTTAAGCAGGAAAGAAACATACTTCAGAGGAGACTGAATGCCAGCAGTCTGGCTTTGGGAAATGTAAGCAGCATCTTGCTTTGCCACATATTTGTCTTTCAGAATATATGGTCAAATGAATAGGGAGATTAAATTTGTCCATATATTCTGTGCCTGGAAAACATCCTATGCTAGCCCTTCTCACTTTGCCATTGATAACTCTGAAAGTGAGATAACAACAATTACTTATACTACTATTTAACATAGGTAAAGGTTGGACAAGCAAGTCCCAGATTAAGGTAGGATTAAAAAAAAAAAAAAAAGAAAGAAAAAAAAAGAAAGAAAGAAAAAAGAAAAAAAGGATACTTTATTTTCCAGTATCTTTTTCTTTTTAGCAGAATAGCAGGAAAAAAAATGAGGGGAGAGGGTTAAAAGATAATTATGTCTTTTAAGAGACTTGTAAAAAGAGAATTTATCAATGTAGGAAGTCTGTAAAGATTTTTAAATAGTGACATATTTATTTGTTTAAACTTAAGCACATGCTTAAGTGTTTTATTGGTGGAAGTCTTAATATTGACTTCTCTACATCCTGAGCCTGCCTAAAACCATTAAAGAAACAATGTTTTCCTTAGAAAACTACCTACTCTTGAGATACCTACTTTGCAAGTCGATCTCCAGTGCTACTAAAAGTAAAGAATATTTATAAAAGTGGAAAACTCTCCAAGTCTGAGATGAAATACTTTTTTATCTCACTAACAGAATCGATGCATTTCTGAAAATGTCCTTATTACCATATTCCTGAAGCAATTCACATGTGCTTAGCTAAAAGCACTATGAAGTCTTACTGGCTTTTATAGGAATACTTACATGCCTAAAATTAAACTCATTGATTAAAGATTGAAAGAGTGTATGAAAAGGAGTGAAAAAAACATGTTAATTACATATGCTGAAGTTTTTGTGGGTGTTTTTTTCTGATTTGAGTTCTCGCTGGAGTGGTTACATATGTACATGTATTACGTGAGCTTTACAATTTAACTGCATTTTTCCTTTTCCATCAATCGTCGTATTGTATCAGTCATTTCTTCGTTGAATCTAATAGAGGATTTTTTGTTTTCTTTCTGTTTTTTGATGTTTTTTTTGACAGGGATCGAATTTCATGGGTTTTTTTGTTTGTTTGTTTTTATTAATTTCGGGATTTAAAAAAAGTCCTATTGCTGAACAGGATCCTATGCATTCCTGTATAGACAGAGAATGAGAGAGAAGCTGAGAGACTTTTCATAGAAGAAATTTGATGTACATTCTCGAGGAGGAAATATTTGGCAATCAGAAAAATTGTATATATTACCTTCAGCTTATACATCAAAATATTTACAGTTAAATGTACATCTTCAAACATACAAAAAGGTACACGAAGAGAGATCAATGCATCAACCCTGTGTTATTGTACTATGGACTAAAAATTTAGGAAATATTTTAAAAATGAGAAACACACTCATTTGGTAAATTTTATTTTATCTTGAAGAATTAGCTTGCATAGTTTACATATAAATTTGCCAACTTACTAAAAGTCAGGAGTTAATTTAGCACA
Organism: Rhea pennata; assembly: GCF_028389875.1. Lineage (NCBI taxonomy): Eukaryota > Metazoa > Chordata > Aves > Rheiformes > Rheidae > Rhea > Rhea pennata. The sequence goes on from NC_084663.1 coordinate 115,394,238, forward strand.
TGCTACAGTGCCTGCTGAATATCAGCATGAAATTAGAATTAGATAAATAGGAAATCACACTCTCAGAGGCTGGGAAAACTCTACTGTTTCTCTCTTCCACTATACAGCTCACCATTGCTTGATCAAAATTAAGAACATTTTGCAGGGCTTGGGACACTACTGTGTAGTGATTACAAGTAAATTGATAATTCTTAAGTACATACAGTATTTGAATCAGAAGAAGACATTTTTTGTCTGCTCTTGACACCACAGAATAATAAAGAGATGTCATTAACATTGTTAAAGAAAATAGTTGTAGGAAACTCATTTTAACATCTCAGCCTAAGAGTCTTAGTATAAATAAGACCTACTCAATGACTGAATGAGATTCCTCCATTTATGAAAACACTGTGCAGGATTCAGTGGAAGTTACTGTAGGCAATTATAAGAATTGGCAGCACTGCTGTGGCACCATGCACTCCTAATAGAATGTGTCATTAACCACCAGTGCATTCTCATATGTCAAATCTGAGAATATTGTGTAGTATCTTCCACCACAGTATTATGTACTATAGTATTTAATTTCAAGTGAAAACAAGGAAAGGCTTGTTTGCACATTCATGTGCAGTGAGTCTTTGCTTTGCTGGGAGACTGCTGGAAGCCACTACCATCTTTTCAGCTACAAGACAGTTTCTGAGCTTGGTTTGGAGTATGATGGCAGTTTACCCAACTCTCATGCGGCTATGGCACCACGCTAACAAGCCCTGACATATTTAACACCTGTTGCTGCACTGACCTACTCCCATCTATTTCTAGGGCACTGAAGGGAGGAGGGCCATAGACACGCCATTCGTGTACATCCCAGACCTTGGGACAAAGTAAAATGTATCCCTAAACCCGGGTACTTATTTAACAATGAGTCAAATGCATGGGTAACAAAGAAATAAATAGGGGGGATTTAGGAAGCTAAAAACAACACAAACATTTTTGGCTAACTCACTTGCACAGTTGCAGTCCAATAGGTTGCAGTGTAGGGAGGTGAACCCTCTGCTTCTTGCTTAACAGAGGCGGGGAGCACCGTGAAGTACTAGTCTGTGCTGAAGTCCCAGGTAGGACTGTCAAGCTAAGTAAACCTGAAGAAGGCTGAGAAGCTTGGGAGGAATAACATTTAGCACATGATGCAACAGTCTTACCAAAAGCTTCACAAACCCATGCAAGATGTAACGCAGTGAGAAAAGATATGCTAAGACTTTCACACCAACATTGTTAGAGGCTGAGAAGACGTGAACTTTATTTGCACTGTCTCTCCTGCCATAGTGAAAATGTTAGTAAAAGCTGATCTCTAAACTGTGTTTTGGATATTGCGTTGGAACTTTTGTCTTTCTCAAGGATAAGGCACAAAGCAACAGGACAAAACTTGTTAACAGTTTTTAATGCTTTGTATATTTGTCCATGTGACCTGGCAAAAGGGATGATCTGATCTTGGAAAAGGTGGGGGGGTGAAGTTCCCCTAAAGATGCCTCACCTTAGAGTAATTCTGATTGATATTGATGTCTAATTCTTGCTGGCTATAGAGTTCAGTCTTTTGAGTTTATGTCAAACATATCAATATTTGTGGAATGGAATACAGTTGTAAATAACACATAAGTATTATTACTACAATTTAGTATGAGATGCAACTTACAAATCAAAAATAGTTCTATATAGTGACTCCAAATGTTCAAGTATTAATAAAAAAAATATAAACACACACACACATGCTATATAGAGAGTATATATATTATACACAGTATATACTATGCTATATAAATATAAATAACATAACTGTGTATATTTATATCTGTTCTATTTTATTTATATATTTATAAATACCAAGAGAGATGTATATGTGTAAAAATACATTATTTTCTTTATAACAAACAAATTAGGTCTAAAAGGAGGATTTGGACACTGAGTTTTTGGACATGTAAGTGAATATTAACCTTTATTCACATTCAGTATAGACTGCAACTCCAACTTGCCTGTAGGACATATTTGCTGCTAACAAATAGGTATATTCTGCTTCACCTCCTTTATTCAATGAGCAATCTGAACAGCCACAAGAGAGCAATAGCAAGTGAGAAGAAGACACTGCATATATATAGCCCTCAAACAAGCCAAAAGTCTGGAATCAGGCCTGTAGATTGCTTACTGTTATTGATAGGGATATGGCTAATTTAAAATAAGTGCTCCAAAGTGAAATTCCATTACTGAAAATTTGCTGGGCTTTAAATACTTTAACTGGCTGCCAACAATCTGCAGAAAGTGTTGTAAGGTACAGTAGCTTCCAATGAAAACTTTATTTTTCTCTTGCTTAAAGTATATTCTCATATTTCTGACTTTCCTTGTACTTTATATCTGCCTTGATTAGTTAAGGCACTTCAGCACTAAGGTTACTCACATTCTTAAACAGAGACACGTATTCAAGTACCTTGCTGAGCTGCACCCTGATTTGTAAAATGTGTGCTCATACAAGAATGCTAAATTTGTGTGAACAGGAAATGTTCATATATAGAAAGTTCTACATATAGAATAATAATCAGGAAGCAGTAATAAAGAAAACAACGGTGGCAACAAACAGGCTTCTACCTAGCTTGAGACCTACCTTGTTCCTTCTTCATTGCCCAGGACCTTTGTATATCTGACACTATACACAGGGCATGGAAACAGGGGGTCACTAACTAGAATACTACAAATAAGCACATGGTCATAGTAGTCATTTTACAGGTACCTCTGAATTTCATTTGAACTTCAACTATTTATTAGAAATCTGACTCCTGGATTCCAACATATCAACTCATAAAGAACCTGTTTACAGATTACAGCCAGTGAAATCACTGGAATTACACAGGAAAAAAATGAGGAATATTTTGGCTCAAAGATCAGCTTATAAAAAATTAAACAAACAAAAAAGTCATTCCAACTCTGATGCTAAATTTACAGAAATTACAGGCTCTTTCCTAATTCTCATTACTTTCATTTGAGCCACATCATACTTTTGGGCTTAAATCCACAGATGATAACTGATCTGAACTGGCTTCTGAGCCAAGACCCTTTAAAGGTAAGGAACTTTGTGCTTAAGCTTAGGTTCCTTATTTTAAGACCTAATTAAGTGGCTTGGTTTTCAAAGGTAATGAGTGACAGAAACAGCCACTGCAATCAAAATGTCCACTGAGTCAGCACATTTGAAATTAAGCTTATTGCATTCCTAAAAGATATTTGTAGATCCCAAGTTTGAATCTGTGGGCTTTATATTATTAAATCCAGAATTTGTAATTTGAGAAGGAAAAGTTCCGATTTTAAGTAAACATGTTTAATGGGAACAAATACAATGAAAAGAACCTAAAAGGCTACAGAAACTGTTTCCTGTTACACAAACATAAACTACATATACTCTAATTATGTCTTTAACTCCCAATGTCAAAGAACTGTTCTCATTTGCATAGGTAATAACACAGAAAATACTGTTTATGTTTGGTCAAGAGTGTGGCACACTGCCATTAGTTTTACAAGTTACTCATAAAAATGGAGGTCCCCTTACTTGAAATTTTATATCTGGTAGATATCTTTTTATATATTTATTAGCAAAAGAAGAGGCTGTAGCCAATGTTTGGCCCAAACAGCCTGCAGTATAATCAGTAATTGAGGGATTTACTGCTCAAAACAAGGAATTCTGCTCTGTGTATAGACATTTTTGTTAAAAAAATTCAATTCGTGGTTCCCTAGGTATAAATAATTCTGAAAAGAATACCAGACCAATGTTTTTCCTCCTCCTTAAAGTGACTTACTCTCCTCCAAGAATAAATAACTACTAACAAACTATCCATGTTTTCCATCAGAATGAATAGTCAATAAAACCAAAGTTAGACTTCCACAATGGAGGTACAGTGTTTATGTTACTGTTAATAATTCAGAAATTATCTTGAAACATGGAGCTTTTCATCTTCTCTTATTTTGTTTTTGATGGAGCAGATGCCATGGAGCAGATCCAGAATCACACTGTGTTCAGCTTGTTCAGTTCTCATATTTATAACAAAATGTAAATGACTGAGTTTCAATATAAAACCAGTTTATATTGAATTCAGCAGAGAGAAACAGAAATCAGAAAAACTAATCGTATGTTGTCCTTCAAAAGTGTGAGAATTATTTTCACAGGGAAATTCATCTTCCTTTTCACCTGGCCACAGAGCATGGTTCAGACCATCACTGTTGTGCCAAACACATATCTGGATTTCCAAAAATTACATTGCTGAGGAGACTCTTAGAAGAGAGTTTATGTTGCAGTCTGTGTCTTCTCCATCTCTTTGGTGTATGCAGTCAATAGCTGGGATACTCTGTATGGAGTGCTAGCCATTTAGTTTCTCTTTCACTAAAGGCAAGCCAACCACAAAGTAAACTAAATAGGTGTGACAGAATTTAAGTTTGAAATTCAACAAAATGTCATCTCTTGCCTTAGAAATCCAAACAGACTCTTCTGTGGCCACCAAAGGATATTGCTCAGTAAGAGCATGCAAAAAAAAGAGAACTGCAAAGCAACTAGAGTGCAACAGCACCGTTCCACAGAGTCTGTGATTAGACAAGATCTGAAAACATTTTTAAAAACCTCATTAACTTCCCTCTGTCATCTGGCTCTGTTTAATTATGGATGTACATATGTTTAAAATTTTCCTGCATAACATTTTTTCAGAGCTTTCCCTACATAGGGCCTCTGCAATAAGTGCATGTTCAACAAATACTCTTACTCCTCATCTGTTGCCAGATAATCTCTCAAACCTTTAATGAGAAAGGGTTGTAGTACTGTATTCCAATCTAAGAGATAAATAGTGGACAGTTTGCTTTCTTGCACGTCCTTACATAACCATCATATAACTTGTAGCTAAGAGTCTCATACCTTTCTGGATGTTCAGGATTTTGAAAAACCTGTCACAGCACAAGTCTGCTGCTGTTTTGTTACCCCTACATTTTTTGTAAAAAAAAAAATCACCAAACAGTAAATTCTGCTGATATCACACCTTCTTCCACAGAGAATCATAGCAATTTCTACTGAAGTTTTCCCCAGGAAACGGATGGATAAAAGCAACCAGATTTTTGTTCTGAGTCATGGCATCTGATCTGAAGTCGATTAACTTTAAGAATGGATTACTTTGTGCTCTATACTTTTAATGTTAAACAAAAAGAAGAATTCTTTAAATGGAATACCTTAACTGTTTAAATTATTCCCTTTCGTATTGCAAAAGTGTTACTGGAAAATCAGGAAACAATTTTATTTCCCAGAAAATATTTTTAAAATGATGAAAACCAGAGCTTTGTATCAAAACACTTCCTTAGCATAAACCTGAAGCCTAATCAGCTGGTATAAAGTATGCTTGTGTTGGCTGAATGTATTCTATATTGAGGAGGCACAAATGTGCATACAAAAGTAGGAAGAGGTGGAAATACTGAGCACCAGTGCCTTTGTGGGAAAGTGAGAAGCTGTAAAATGATATACTAGTTCAAAGCTTAATTATGTAATTAGTAACTGAAAGGTCAAAGTCCCCGCAGCACAAAGATAAGCCTTAAAATACTTATTAATAAAAAAGAGAGCACAGATTTCAGGAACAAAAAGTCTTCATATACCTTTGCCCTTTAAAACAAGAGTTTTCTGAGAATACATGACATAGTTACACGAGCCTGGATCCAAACACTTAAACGGAGACCTCTCATCTAGCCAGCCTCCGGCAAGCACTTCTCTTCGTGGGCAGAAGTCCTTGGTATTTAGGGCTATTTTTTAAGTCAGTCAACTTCCAGCTGGGTCGAAGCGCTTTGCTTGGTCCAGGACTATGTGTGTACTGCCTCTCCACTTCGGTACAGACTGTAAGCTCTGCAGACTCAGTTGCCACCTCAGCTCAGTCACAAGCTTGTACGCATGTCACTGAAAGTGCCTCTGTAGCTTAAAATGGAGTAAATATGTCCTTGCCTGTCAAATACTTTTGAGCTACATACAACAGACAGGAACGATTAGATTGCTGCTGGAGCACAGTAAGAACCTCAGTCTGTCTTTGAGATTTCCTTGTGGTCCTTTACCTTCTTATGGTTTTGCTGAATCAACCCTTCTTTTAGGTTTATGATATGAGTCTGAGCAGGAACACATATCCAAAGACCATGAGAATGCAGGAATGAATATTATGACTTTGGTAGGGCAAGAAAGTCCTCTCAGTATTTTTGCAAAATACAATTTTTAGAAGCACTTTGACATAAGGACATTTTTGCAAATAGTAAGGAGCAATGTTTGCGCTTCATGAGGACTCACAGTCTTTTTTCCTATTGTTCTGAGTTTGACACATGGGAAATAGAACAGAGGAGACATGTCCTATCTTTAATATAGGCACAAACAGTGTTATGCAATGCTGACAAGGATGACCGCCTGTACCCCAGATTCTTTAAGTGCAAGAGTTGGTGGAGTTCGGTCCCTAGGCAATAGTAGATAGAAAGATGTGCAGCACAGAAACAGACCAGCAAGCCTAGTTTATGGGAACCTGTTGCTGAAACCTCTTGCCAGAACTGGGTGACTTTCTTCATAGGGACAGTACTAGAGTTCAGCATTTACATTTTGCATACATTACTGCCTTTACTGTTTTCCGGATTACTGCACATGCTAGCCAGTTCAAAAATGATACACCACCCCTTCCCTGGCAAGGGCAGTGATATCCATGAAGGTCATTCAGATACTCAATTTATCTGACTTCCTAGGGGTTGTGGGCGTTAGGGTTTGGGTTTCAATTGCTTAATCCCCTGTTGGGGATGCAAGTCTGAATCTGCAGAAAAGGTTATAGTTAAATAGAATGCCCCATGTATTATCTGCCAGTCATATAAAGTACAAAGTAACTTGGTTAAGGCAGGCACTTTTGACTTCCTGATGATTTTTCAGTATGGCACATCAGAATTTAAGAAGAAAAAAAGAAAATGTGGGGTATTTTTGTCTCTTGTGGATATCATAATATTTAAATGGAAGCACAGGAGAACACTTTTTTGTATTAGATGCTTACTGTTATCAGAAATAAAATAAAGCTACTTTTAAATTAGCAAAACTAAGAATTGAACTTTTATTTTCAAAAAAAAAATGACCGTGCATTTTCATTAAAATTTGATTTCCTTTTAAATAGAAGCTTCTAAAGAACAGTCTAGGATAAGGGAAAGTCTACCTGTTTGGACTGTGATGTACTCCAACTCTTGCTGAATTGGGTGCTCTATTCTATAAGCCTACATTTGAAAACATTGAAAAATTTCTAGCTCACAGGGCTGTGAGAGAACTTGAAAAAAGTGATATAAGGAAAAATAAGGAAGATGTCCAGAATCCCACTAAAGGTAATTTGGTAGTTGAGCGCTTTTTTAATAGCAGAATCATTAGCCTTCTCTGATCACTTCAGCAGAAACACTGAGCTGTTTCCAAAGTGCTTCTCTCAGACTCTCAAATCGTTCCCCTGCCTCAAAACTCCCATCATCTCCCATCCCCCTAGGAGGTAACATGGCTCAGCATACCTAGAAGCATCCCACCACAGGTATATAGACAAGAATAGTGGAAGAGACATCTACAGCAAGAGTATGGTGAGGCTCAGCTCTTTGTTTATTCTTCAATAAATCTTTTTAAAGACAGTCCTCCATTTTCTATAGCATAAAGGAAAATTAATGTAGCTTAACTGCATGATGTTTTTGCTTGGTGCTGCACAGCTTTTCTGTTAGGTCTTCTCTGAAGCTCAGAAGGAGATCCCCTGTGTACTTGCTAGTCAGGTTTTCCCAGTTCCTACCCATTTTATTACTTCCCCAGCTCCGTAAGGCACAGAAGTAGAGTGACATAGCAGTGACTGCCACCTTTACACTCTAAAATCTGCCCATATGGAGATTCTGCAAGTTTTGAAGCTCTGCAAGGGTTTTGGAAATGTTATTGATTTTGGCAGAATGTTCATTTCACTTAAAAAGGTTACCTGTAAAGACAATCTTCTAAACATTAACAAAGAAGTGTTTCCTAGAGAGAGATACCTGATAAATCTTTACGACCAGAAATGTTTTTGCCAAGTGATATCATTTTGATGACAAATATCAATCTCTTTAATAGAATCATACAATTATTTCAGTTCAAAAAAGGTAATGTAAAGGCATTCACACAGTCATCAGGCAGGTCCAGGTTTGTTTGCAGAACTGGAGTTGGTATCTGAAATTCTAATTTTAAATATTGGTTATTTACTACTAGTTAATGCTCAGTTGTGACATCCCTTGTAAATCTTCTGCTGAACAGGGACCTGATTACTGATTACTGAGCAGACTGAATGAAAGATTTGTAGAAGTTTCATACTGTTCATGTAAATAGGCTGAAGAGATAGGAGAACAGGAAAATCAAAATAGTAATAGTAGTAATAATCTTAAATTTCTTCAGGCAGACAACCCAACCTACCAAAATAGCAATCAAGTGTTTAGGAGCTTCATTAATGACCAGAAAATTACCGCTGGGTACCTGAGCCAAGGGCTCCGTCACAGGCAGGCAGGCAGGCAGCACAATCACTGCCATATGTGGGAAAGGGAACATTAAACCAAACACGGCTAAGCAGAATCTCTCTAATGATTCTGTGGATTTCCCATAAGATCTCCAATAGCCCTTCCTCAGAGTAATTGCCATGTGTCATACAGTGCAGATGGATCATCACAGCAGCTGCCTACAAATGTATCTGGCACCCAGGTGTTGAAGCAGGTTGCCAATGTGCCTGTAGCAGCCAGATTTTTTGAGGCAGTCACATAGCTCAGTCCCAGTTCCGAAGCAACTTAGACATTTAGCTTTGTGCCACTGTAGCTCATAGTGTACAAAAGAATGCCTGTGCAAAATCTTCTGCTGGCCTAAGATTTGGTACATAGCACAACAAACTTCCCTTCTAGTTTTAGTTTTCCTACCTGTAAACTTTCATGGCTGGAAGAACCCACTGCTGAAAAGTAAAGAAATAAATGCATTGGAAATATTTGTTTTATTAAAAAATGAAGATCAAGTTCTTTGATATCTGTGGCTCATGATATATGGAAGTTTTCCCACTATTAGAAGAGGAGGTTTCTTGTTTTCTAGAAAGGAGTAATATTCTACCTACACTGAAATGAAACTTCCCTAAAAACTGATTTATATGTTAGAAGGGCATTGCATCATGTGGTTTAGATTAAGAGAGCTGAACTACCTAAATATTTTTTATTCAAGAGCAGCAAGCCCAAAGCTTGAGCTAGTTATGCCAACTCTACCTTGCTGCTCCTTTCATTTGAGATCCTCAGGGAACCATTCTGTGGTTGCTGTCAGTGTAGACATGTGTAGATTACTTTGCTTTCACCACATTCCAGCAGTTCTCAGCTTTCTCATGACCCCATTTCCACTTGCACTTCCAAGATCATGACCCCTGCTTTGGGACTGACATTTGGTCAAAGACATATTCTGCAAACCAATGCATTACCCAAACAAATGAGCCATATGTTGAATAACACCATGTGACTGGGAAGAAAGGACCTGAAATAACACTCACAGCTCCAGAACCTTTTCTTTCTAAGGGGAAATGACCTGTGAATATTTTCAGCTCTCTTCAGTCAGCTTTCTCAACAGTCTATACACTGTGGTAAGAAGCAGTAGGTGACCAGTATGTGACCTCCCCGACTTGGCAATGATGAACTCCAAACCAATTTTCCACAATAGAAGTTACATCCAACATTGTCCTTTCTCTCATATCCTCAAGTTAGATACTTAAAAGGACAAATGTTTTTAATTATATTTAACCCATGACTTAAGATTATTTCCATAATAAATGTGTTTTATCATGTCTGTCATTACTGTATCTGAGCACCCTAAATGAAGCTGCTAAATCATGTTTTTTTCTGTTCTACTGTAATAAATCTTCTGTGTATTTACAAAATCTAGAAGTGAATTTCTTGTTCATGATTTCAAAATGACTGATGAAATGTTTTCAGCAGTCCTATTGAGCCATTCAAATCCAGAATAGAATACAGAGAGCAGTGACAGTTCTTTATTTGTTTTCCAATATAGCTTTCAAAAATTTGCCCTGAGAAGGCCCAAATGCCCTGAGAAGGCCTCCCAGTTACACTGATTAAAACTGGAGTAACTCCAGTGTCATTCAGAGCAGCAAAATGGAAATGAAAACCTGGCTTGAAGCTTTGAATCTTCATGTTTCAGCTACTCACAGCAAAAGAGGCCCTTGGAAGTTAGTGCTTTTAGCATGTGGTCTGGGATAAAGAAACTCTAGTCCCAAAGCAATAAAATGCAAGAAAATGGCCATTTTGAGCCGAGTGAATGCAGAAGAATAATAAGAGTATTGGGTTGTGACTATTATAACCACAGCCCTAGGGTCATAGTAAGTGTGGTTGTTAGAAACGGCTGTCTGCATAGATCTACCAGAATATACCACCAATGTATGAGCTAGAAACTCTGGATAGAAGAGTATGTGTTTTATTGGATATGCATCGCTCTGGTCCTCACAGCCCTGTCACTGCACCTTCTTTATACATAGGTTTTGACCCTGACATTAATCATACTCTCACTCTCAAGCAAGAATGAAAAGGAGGAGAATGGGTGTTTCTACCAAACCAGAAAAATCAGCTACTATGACAGTCAGACTTCAGTGCCTGAAAGGATCCATGCTTTGTCATTAGCAATACCACAGCAGTGGGATTTAAGAAGTCTTAACTGAATAACAGTTGCTGAGCTGAGCTGCTCTTCCAAACAGAGTATGTGACCTCGTGGCTACATCCACAAAAAAACTCAGAGGTAGTAAGCAGAAGATTTTATTGTATGTAAACAATAAAAATGTTTTAGGCCCTCAATTATTTGTAGCTATCCTAGCCGAAACCATAAGGGCTACGTAACACAGTAGCACTGAGCCTCTTCCGTTTCATAGCAGAAGGGATGCACAGGTCATCTGATGAGGCTTAGGACAGAAACTGATAACTCACCTAGCAATAAGCCCAATTTTTACAAGTGATCCTGATTATTGCCTTCACTAATTATTTGGTCTTGTTAAATAGCTGCAAAGGGTTTTTCGAAATTAAAACAGCCAGATCTTTCCGTGTCAGAAATGGAAGCTGAGGAAAACTACAGATGAATCTGCAGAACAATCTTTTTGGAAATCATTGGTTTCCAGCATCAGGTGGCCACAACAAAACAGATATGAATGAAGTATTCAGTAGGCCAGACAGAGGGCCTACGGTAGACTCTCCAGTCTGCTGTGACTTCTCCTCCTTCTCCTGCAAGTTATTGTTGTCAGTTATGGCAAAGAAATCTTTCTGACAATTTCTCTAAAATCAATGTAGTTAATCCCCCAGTAGGGGCTACAATTAGGACAAGCTTTTAAGACTGGGCTTGGAGGTGTCAGCACAAGTTGGTACTAATGCTGAGTAATCAGAGCTGCAGCCAGGCAGCTGAGCTAAACCAGACACTCAACAGTGTTAAATGAGTGGCCATGATTTAAAAGGATACAAGACTATCCAAGAATCAGCACCCCCTTGCTTTGTCTAGAGCAGATGCCCTTTTCATATCATGGAGGAAAGATCTCTTGAGAGAGATTTCTAGGTCTCTGGATGGATTTATGGACTCCTGTATGAAGCCACTGTCAATGATCAGGTTATCAAGGATCACAGACTGCAACAGACCAAAGGTGGGTGGCTGCTAATGCTGGTGGTCAGTGAGCCAATGCAAACATATACACCCTAAAGTACAACTGTCAGCAGATTTTTCCTTCATCTTGCTTGATCTTTTAGGAAGCCCTGAATATGAGATAAATCAAAGCAGTCACTTGAAGGAGCATTTGTTTTCTGTCCCAAAGGAACATGTGAGCTAGAGAGCTTGAAGCCCTGCTGCTGCAGAAGGGGACTGAGTACACTCAGTTTTGTCTCTCAAGTTGAGGTCTAGCTTGATGATTAGGAATAGAAGTCAGGTTTTTTTAATCTTTTTTGAATTGAGGTCTCATTTTCATCTTGCATTGCCAGTGTAACACCAAGACCATTTCTGATTCATGCTAGTATGAAAATGAGGAGAATCAAGCCTTCTTTCATATCTCAGTTCAAACAGAGTGTGCATTTCATAGAGAGCTAAACATATATTAACTTTCTAATTATTTGTCTTTTAACTTTAGACTCAACTTTAAATTTCTTGCCTTTCCAGGATTTTATAATAGACAAAATTCTTCCATATTGTAATCTACCTGCTATCTGCTTTTCTACTTCTTACGCTGTTCTCAGTGACTGTGAGAGTAAACGGGACTTTCCTAGCTCATGATGCCATCTGACTAACAAATGATAATGTGAACTAGGTTTGGATATATAGAATATCATCTAAAATAAATTTTTAGAGAGTACATATATAACACAAAAAATGCAAAGGTTTTTGCTAACTTCGGGCAAATTTTAAAAGGAAAAAGATAAAAATTACCAGAAATACCTTTTAATTATTACCTATTAACTATTCTCCTTATTCAGATGAAATAGCATAGGAAAAACTTAGATAAACTCCATACGTTTTGTATTTTAAATGAAAGCAATCAGCAAACAAAGCGAGTAGATGTTATCAGAGATTAATCTGTATACTGGCATACAAACTGACACAATAGATACCACAAAGTTAAATATTTTTCATTGTATACATTTATCTATCTTATATCTACTTTCAATTGTTATTTCTCTAATGTTCCCAAGGAATTAGTAAAATATCCACTGAAGTCAGCTGTAATCTTTTGTGTTAATTTTCTTTGCAGTGGGCCTGTCTCCATAAACAAAAGATGATTCATACACTAGAAAAGTTTAAATGTCACAGAAATTTCAGAATTTAGCATCTTTAAAATACATAATTATTGAGTTTAGAAGCCTTTAAAGAAAACATTGGATTAGAAAGGCAGCCTTCATCTAGTATAATTTTAAAATATTTTTACATGACTATTATGTGATTCTCAAAAGACAGTGATTTAGGTGCCCAGCTGGACATGTTTCATCTTCTGAAAATGCACCTAGACTTACAATCTAGCCCTTCTTAAGAGGTTCAAGCTGGACAAACAAAAATTGAGACTCCCCTACATACACTGTTGTTTCTGAAGCTCTAGGTTGAGAACTTAATTTCTGTTTGCATATTACACCATGCAGAAGCACTGTCACCGACCACTACCCTTGGGCACAGGTTTCACTACTCATCAATATCATATAGAGATGTTGTGTAAAAGGATGATGTAAGTAAGAAATATAGCTTAACAAATTAGTTCTGCAGGAGAGTAACTCAGGTTTTCCTATTTCCTTGGCAATAGTTGTAGACTGTAATGTTAACTGCTTGGACATCTGCATCCTTAGAACAATTTATTCCTTTAGTAACCCGAATAAACAGTGGTGTGCTGCTAGGAACCAGAACATATCACTACTCAACAAAAGCAATTGAATGCAAGGAAAGAACTCAATCTACTTTTAAATTTAATAATCTTGATTATAATGCCTGGGAGAGATTTTTTTTTTCTTTCTTTATAAGAAACTGAACAGGCCATTTTTAAGGTCAGGAATTTCCTGAGCTTTGCCCACTATGGGTGTTTTGAGGTCTATTATATGCATGCTTTCCCGGTGCTCCTGCTGGGATTACTTTTTATTGTTATTAATCTTGAATTAGGCACCTGATAAAGGTTAAATCTTGCTTATATGTTGGAGTACACTGGCATTAATGACACGGAACCCACACCCCAGATGTTGTTTCACTTTCAAAGGATATGGAGGAAGAAAAGGAAGGAAGGGGGCCTAATAGCCTAAATGAATCTTTTTCAATTAGCAAGGCTCCCTGCCAACTATGCATGATTGAAACAGGCAATGCATGAGGAGGAATTTTCTTCCTCTAACTCTGAACAGCTTTCTGTTAAATTGTCATGACAAATAAATAAGGCTGAACAACAACTGAAACAGCTTTTTGCCAGGTAAGAAAGAGAGGACAGTAACTTATTTTAGATATTGAAAGACCTAGAATTTCTCTTTTTTCATGATGAGAAAGTAATCTCTTACATCACAAACAGATCTGTGATGCTGTATGTGGCCATGTGGGTCGCAAGCTCAGGGCCTGATCTAGTATTCACAGAGATCCAAGAAATGTAGGGTAGAGACTTCCTGGTCTCAGCCCCTGAGATGCACCTCTCATTCAGAAAGGAAATAATTTATAAAGCATTGGGATGCTAGAGAAAAACAGTCAAAAGAGGCAGTTTGATTTCTTGTTTGCACCAGTAGCTCAGAGATGGCCCCCAGATGCCTGAGGAGTGATGCTTGGTAATAAAGTACAGGACAACAGGCCTATTTTGCCAGGGAAATCTGTGGCCAGTTTTTCATATCCCAGTATGCCAAAGGGTCTTGTAAATTTGTCATGGAAACATTTTTTACCAATACAAGGGCACACTGATGTTGACTGGGCAACCTTCCCTTGTGCTAGGAGGATCATTGAAGGCAGAAGTAATTCAAAGGTTCCAAAGCAAGAAAAAGCAGCAGAAAGCATTAATGATTTTCTCTTGTTTGTTGGACTCGTGTATTTATTTCTGTTTCACTAACCTGTACTGTGTCCACCAGAATTCATCTTGCACTACACTGCTTGAAGCATATTATAGAAGAGGAGCAATGGTGTCAAATGTGGCACACTGAGCATTCACCATTTCTTTGACCTCCATCAAGGTGTCATATTGGTAAACTTCCACTAAAAAAAAAAAAAAAAAAAAAAAAAAAAAAAATCCCAGTGTTGAAACTGGAAGACATTTTGGAAGAGAGGCTTTCTGTCACCATGAGTACAGAGCTTCAGTTTAATATTCATCTTTCCCAGCTTAAGGAAAAGCCGTTGCAGCTCAAGAAGAGGTTGACTGAAGCTCAGTAATCAAACTATTACTGTTCCCAAACACATGTAAAATTGTAAGAATATCAACCCTAGGGATGTGAACTGTGGTGTGAACTAAACAGTAACTCATTTAACACAGGTACTGCATGACTGCAGACACTATCCTGCACTGGTTTACCTCAGTCTGAAGCCAAGGTAACTCCTTTGTGATTAATGCAACAGCACTATAAAACTGTTCCTGTCACTCATCCAAGTGCCCAGGACAATGCTCATAAAGACTCTTAAATGGTTCAGATGTCATTTTCTAAGTTTTGATAGGCTGAACTATGGAATAAAAGAAACATAAAAACAAACAGTAATGGTAAAATCTGTAGCCATGAACTTCTCAAAGCAATTTTAAGGAAAACACATTAAAAAGCACAATTAGTTCACAGATCAGCTGTGCAATAGTTCTTACTCCCATTCTGTGAAAGTGGATATTTTTTCTGTAAGCTGTATTCATTACCCATAGCCAATTTTTTTTATAGTGCCACCTGTTCTGGACCAGCAACTGACATTTATAATTTTACTGAAAACAGGCCTGCCAATACACATGTGAGTTTACTACAGATTTGTTCTTGCTGGGCTCTTCCGTTCCCTCTGGGCAAACTCACACTATAGGAGAACTTCTCTGCAATGTTCTTCAAAATTAGCAAATTAGAAAAAGTCAAGAAAAAAACAACCTTCATTTCTTGTAATGTAGTCACATTTAGACTTGAGCTCTCATATATACTTAAGGTCATCTCTGGCAGTAGAAAGAAGTTTTGTAGTGGGCATAATCATAAATCATTTCCAGTTTAACAACTCTTTACCCCACTAAAATGTCCTAATATGATCTCATTTTGACAAGAATCAGGCCCATAATTTTTTTTACCTTCTGAATTTTATAAGGTACTAAAATAGAAAATGTAACTGTGAAAAAATCAGATGTGCTAAACTGAGCTGATTTACAAGCTGTCCTTGAAATGATGGGCGGTTCCATCATCTTGTTACCAGTCTGATCACCATCCACACATACTGCACACACTCCACTCTGTTTTCTCAGTCACTGCAGTGAGCTCCATGCAAATACGTATGAACTTTCACATACACTCAGCTCATACACTTAACCTGACCTCACACATATCCCTAAGGGAATACAAAGGAATATTTGTAGGATCAGATCTATTCTGACCAGGACGTCAGCACTGGTTTTACACTCTTCAGTAATATCGCCTCATATTACTCTGCCTCCATCCTTTCTTCTGCTACCATGTTTTATCTGATGATAGCACTAACTAGCAAACCGTGCTACCTTAGATAAGTACTTTTGCATGTAAGTGTGAAGTAATATAAATATTTAAATACCTATGGAGAGAGAGTCTGAAAGAAAACTGACAGAACTCATTTGCTCTTTACAAAGATGTACCCATTTACACCATGCATCCATAAAGTAATTTGACTGATATTCACATATTTTAAGGAAATTTTGTGAAGTGCTTGTGGACTGAGATTTTAAAAACTCCTTAGAATAATACAGTGTGATCTTCATCATATTACAGTGATACTCTGCTGAGAGTTATTAAAAAGACTTGCAAACCACAGTAAACTGAGACAGTAGTAACACAAAATATGAATTGCCAATGCGGGTTTCTGTGGGGTCTTCTGTCTTGCCAGAGAACTGTCATCAGTGCACCAGTCCTGAACGGGGGCATGTTACTGCTAATACCTCTGTGGTTCATGCTGCTGTATATGCTCCAAAAATTATTTTTCCAGGACAGTTAACTGTCAACAAAGACAAGCTGAAGTGGGAAGAAACTTTTCCTGCTTGCACCCACCTTCCTCCTTCACATTGTTCCTGTTTGCCTTCCTGTACAGTCAGGAGGCTGGCAGAGGTGATGGATGGGCCAGAGGTTAAGACCGTTTGACCGCTTGAGAGACCTCCCTTCACACACCTACTTCAAGTCTTCTGTGGACTTCAGGCAAACAAATCCCTTAGACCAGTTCCATCCCATCCCTGGGAGCACCACACCGTGTCCTTTCCACTCACAAGTGAGCAGATTGGTGGCAACAGTTAATCACGGCTGGGGGGAAGGAGGGCACCCAACATGACCGAGGGACATACAAGACTCTGTCACTATCATATATACCATCCTTGGTATATTTATTCTCACATCATCACTCTGAATTATCCTGTGGGCAAAACTGAGAAAGCTAGTTATTATGTGCCAGACAACCTTAGCTTTCCTAGCTAGAAGATAGGCTTTCCTCTCATGCATTCATTTAAACACTCACATAGTGCTACTGAAACATACACAACGAGGTTAAAGAAGGAAAAAAAGATCAGTGAATCCATTTACACACGCCATCTTGGTAATGAAGGGAACCAGGCCAGCATGTGGATCGTCTGCACTAGTTCTGCGATGAAATTGTATTTTAGGAATAAAATTTAACACTTTATGGATAAATAAGTAACGGGGAAAAAACATAAAATTTTCTTTTTTAAAGGTATAACATCTGCAGGGTCACACACATTTTATTATTTTTTTCAGTTTTGTCAGAGAAAATGTATTTGTAAAATTACTTGCAACAGAATCACTTAAAAAATGCTTTAAATTCACACATGCAGTAGTGTCACTGAAAGCATTTGAGGAATGAATGCTGCCATGCGGCTTCTTTGATCAGGTAGGATAAATTTCACAATTGGAATTGCAACCTTATCAATTCAGTCAAGCAAATTACTTTAAAGCAGTTAAAAAAAATCAGATACATAGAACAATAGCTGAAAAATGATAATTTTTCTTCCTTTCCCTAGTCTCAGAATGGGAATGAAAGAGCACCTGACAAATGTATACCAAAGTAGCCCTGAAATAAAAATTATTTTATACTCTACATAACTTGCAAGCTACTGGTTCAGGGACACTATGGTTTAAGCAGGACTTTTAAAAAATTGGAGCAGAATGCTTGGAAAGAAATAACATTAAAAGTAATGCAAGCTCTGGCAAGCTATGCAACTATGGTAGAATGGAAGACTAAAACCTTATGCTGCAGGGCTTAAATTTTACCTACTAGGGAGGCCAGGAAGCAATTTTTCTCCTAATAACACTGTATAATTGAATAAGTAGGCAGTGAGTCTGTTCCAAAGCCCACTGTAGCTAATGAGACACTTTGAATTTATTTTCCTGAGCTTTGGCTCAAGCCTTTCATAGTCAGAAAGCTGCTCATCTTCCTTTCAGATGTGTGGTAATTTACCGTTACTGGAAACAACTCAGACTAGGTGTTTGATCAGCAATCGGACCAGAGAATAAAAATGCAAACTATTCTTCCAAACTCAAGTGGCGTGAAATTCTCAGGAGCTGTGATGGTCTGAGCATGAACACACATCTGTGATCTCTGAGCTTCTTGGCTTCTGTGTACAGCATGGCTTCTGCTGGGTTACTTAGAGATGCTTTCCTCTCTGAAGTTTGGCTTCCTGGGCTTGGCTCTGCATGAAGAAGGGGTCTCAGAGGTCCTTTAAGCCTTTGCTAAGCTTCTTTAATTGAGAGGACAGACTTGAGGGAAATGGTGAGCTTTCTCATCAGAGGTGCCAAAATTAGCTGTTGCTCATCCTGCAGATTTTCTGAAGGCCAATTCTTCTTTCCAAAAAAGAAATAGTGATTGCAACAGGACATGAATTCACCTAGTGAAAGCAGAGAAGACCTAAGAAACCAAGGCTTCAATATTAGTACTGCCTGGGCAGTATACATGCACCTGCAACCTTCTCCCACTACCATCTCTGCTTTCACTGCCTGTGGCTGCTACTGATGTTAAATATAAGTATCAGCTAGAAAGATAAACACATTTCATCTGTGAAAATATATAGGGTCAGAGATTTTTTTTTTTCCTTTATCTCTGCACATAGTGTCCAATAAATAATATTTTCTACCAGATGGGAGCCTCCCAGTGGGAGCAATTATCATAAGCTGCTATAAAATAAGAATTGTGAAATCTTCTATCGACCCTCCACACCATCTAAGCAAAGTTAAATGCCAGGGCAAGAAAACAACAGGAAAGCTAGCACCATCCAGTATTCATCAAGAGGCTGAAAATATGCAGGGATTTTACCCAACACAGTCCACCTACAGCACTTTTTCTCGGAAATGTAGGGAGCCCAGGAAACTTGCATCCTACTAAAGCAGCTGGTATATCATCTTCTACAAGAACAAGTAAACCCTCCTACACAGTTGTTCTATAACCTGGTGCAGTAATCACACCAGTGCTTTACAGCAATATTTATTTTCCTATGGCCTTACTGTCTAGAAGATAGTTTTTATGGCAGAGGGGAAATACTTCTTTCTAGTGTGAAACTAGAAAAAATTAATATTTAGTTTGTCATTGCCTTATGTATTGCAGTCCACATTCTATTAATGTGGAAATATCTGTGATTTTTCGATGATTATTTCTTTTTTGTATTATATTCTTGTTATCCCATCAGGGTAATTGTTCTGTATGCCAACAAAATTCCCATTATTTGGGAAGAGCTATATATAATAATCTATGTTATCGTATATAACACAAAATGTATAATACTAGAGGAATCTGGAAGTAAACATGGTACAATGCTGTAATGCCATTTTGAAATGATTAACAAGTCATTCCAGAAAGAAAGGCGGCAGCAAAGAGCAGGATAAGATTCAAAGGGCCCAGATCTCCACTTCAGGGTGTTCTCAGCCGTTCCTGGGGTCAACACTACAACACCTAGCCAACGTAGCTGACCTGGACCTAGAAGGGCTTACAGTCCTCACACAATTAATGGAGAAAGTTTCACTTAAGCCCAGGCCTGGGCAATTGTCTCTTCCCATGGACTGTCAGAGAAGCCTAGAGCAAGTGAGTACTAACGCTGCTGAGCAAGGGATGTGCCAGAGGCAGGGTGGCACTGTTCCCTGCTGTGCGCTAGCTCATCAGTAGCATAAGGGTTCTGCGTTCCAAAACATTGCTAACTGAGATCAAAAGGAGCTGAGTGCACAAAAAACTTTTTATTAATCAGCTTTTCTAGCCTTTCAACCCCTTTCAGGTTACATGGGTAAAATGAGGGCACCGTTGGACCTAGATCTGTTCTATTGCACAACAGCACCTGTCAGTCTCAGCTTGTTTTTTCCTGAGAGGTTAAAAAGTCCCTGCTCTTTGGCCTCTTTTTCTTTGAACACAATCTCTTCACGTCATCTCTCTGTGCACTAATCCCATCTGCACAAACCATGCGCTGTTCTCAGCTAAGCGGAGCATCGCTCGTGAGTCACTATATACACAATCTCAGATCAAGCCATTAAAATGTCGAACTGTAATCTATACACAGGTTACTTTCAGGAGGTCAGATTTCAAAGGAGCAAGTGCAGAAGAGGGGTGAGCAGCTGTTCCTTACATCACTGCAATCAAACTGTTGAATGTCTTTCCCAGACTAAACAAATTTCTTTCATTTTATATTTGAGAATAGCAAAAGTCAAATCTGGATGCTGAATTAATTAATGATGCCTCCGAGAATGAGTTCCCCTTCAGCTTTTTGCTTACACTTTGTCATGTGCCTTCACAAAATCTTACAAGGGAACACATACAGCTATTCCATGGAATCTAGGAAATGGAGAGTAAATGCAAAGTGACTCCCAGACAGAAGTCTTTAAGAAAATATTTCATCTTGTGTAGCTGAGTATTGGACATCCACAATGGTCATTATTACTATTGGCGGCAACAAATTGTCTCTCTCACAGACTCCTCAGTCATGTTGTAATATAAGTTAGGTGCCAAATGTTCTTTAATGTTTTCTTGAAATGCAAGCCTGCGTCACACATAAAGATTTTTTACGTAAAGTGTACTTGTTTGCTAAGAATAATTTAAGAAGCTGTCTGCTTCGGGGCGTGCAGCAAGACAGATTTATGTGGGTAAAAGGAATGTTAATAATGTTCTTTTTTGTGTCAATATTTACTGCAATGCCTTATTAATGGCAAAAACAAAAACAAAAACAAAAAAGCACAGCTTTAAGCAGTTTCTGTTCATTTCTATCCATCAGAAGGTTTTCTTGCCCAATTCAAAAGAGTGTGCAAGGGATCTGGCCTGGTTTTGATTATTTATACATCGACATAAGTATTTGGAGATAAGCTGTCTCACATGAGTAATTTTATTTAACTTTCCATCTTGCAGGACCATTTGTTTTCTCTAATGTCTTTGTTCCTGTCTGAGGAGGAGATTAACAGAAGTACTGTTGTTTAAAAGCAGCAAATGACAGAGCTGCGCTGTGATCGGCCCCAACAGCAGCCCAGGCTGGGAGGTCGTGACTCTGCTGTTGCTCCTCTTATTCATGTGATGCTTACAACCTTCAAAGAACAAACTAACCAGCGCAAAAAATGCCTTAGTTTTCAATCACAGAAGAAGCCAAAGATTATGAGCAAACAATTGAGAAGCACGTTGTCAGCAGAGCTTCTTGCTAGCGGGAGAGGGACAAACACACAGGCAAGGTATAGCTGAGACTTACAGTCTCACCAGAAAGGACAAATTCATCACAACCTGGCTGGCAACACTCTCCTCTTTGTTTTAGATTAAATCTGCCCAGTTCAAGGATCTGATGAAACAGGAAGAGGCTATCTGCATTTGTCCAGCACTTTTTTTTTTTTTCTGTAGGTAGCTATTACAAACTCCCAGGTTGTTTTCTGCATTGGTTTCTCGGTCATTCTGACAGCATAAGCAAGCGCTGAATTAATGCCATGGTGGTTTTTCCTTCTGAAAGCAAAAATTTGCCAAGATATCACATTTTCAGGATGATAAAGCTCAATCGCCAGCCAATTTAACCTTTGGAGAAATATCTAGGTGCAGCTGATGCTATGCATTGACTGGAAATTGAATCTCCTGCATATAAATGATTCTTTCATTATGTCCTTTAGAGCAATTTTGAGTGTCTTAACCACATGACTGGCACATCCACACTTCCACTTGCACCAGCTGAGTGCTTCAACACGGACTCAGATGTTCACTTGAACTTGTGCTTCATTTGAAGCACTGGAGCTGTCCCAATTATGTCCATTCTCCCACATGGGTCTGAGGCACTGGACAGTGTAATGCTTGAGAAATGGGCAGCTAAATGGAAAACAGAATTTTCCTCATAATCAGTGTTTTCAAAGCACACAATATTTTTATGTGTTTTTGCAAATCCTTTTCGCAAACTTCTGGCAGTACTAGCTTGAATTTTATTACACAACAAGACAGCCATTCTTACCTCCATTTGACTTATTTTGTTCAGTCTTAACAATTATTTCAATTGCCACAAAAGAGACAGCTGTCAAAAGAAAGATCTGGAAAAGTGCCATGTATTATTTACTTCATGGTCAAACCTTCCCAGAAGATACCAGACCAAATCTGTTTTTAGTTGTAACACTCTAAATATGAATAACTCCAGGGTGTTCTCATATGTATGTGTAGCACATAAACAGGAAATGCTTGGATGTTTGGCAATCTGTGCGAGAAATCCATCCAGAAGTTTACAGCACTCAGGCAACTTATTCTGCAGGCCAGTCCCTGTCCATCTCCAGGAGATATTGCCCAGGGAAGGCACTCTCACTCCATCAGGCCTGACTGAGTCCTTGGGGACACAGAAGACCTGGCAGCAGCTCCTGACATTGCCACACATTTTTCTGTCCTAGGGCAGGTGATTGATTCAATGTCTCAGTTCAATAATGATAAATACATTTTCCTTCCTGGAAGGAGGGTTGTAAGGAGTCTTGGAAAGAGGAGGAAGCTCCAGAAGCAATAATGGGCTGCCTTTCCTACTGTGTTTTCTGTCAGGCATCTACTACATCATATTTTTCCTCTGTTAGATAGAGGAAGTCAAGTCCCTGCCTTGCTGTAAGGAATTGCTGTAATCTAGGAGCATAAAAAAAAAAAAAAAAAAAAAAAAAAAAAAAAAAAAAAACTCAAAACAGAAGATCTGAAATGAGACCAGTGCATCTGGGGCTATTTTAAGTGATGCAGTAGGGCAGGGAGCTGAGCAGAGTCAGGTGAGAATGTCTGCTGCTTTTTACCTTGGCAAAGCAGCAGAGCACTCCATCTCTACATCCAAAGTGATGGATTTTGTAGTTAAAATAGAGGGATTTTGAATTCAAATACAAGTGTACTAAAATAGCATAACCAGCACTGTAACATTTTGTAACACTGTAATGACACAGTCAGACACAACATATGAGTATTTTAACATGCATGTTTAACATGAGTATAAAAAATATGACCACCAAAAGGACAAGCAATGAGTGTAGCTGCACATGGAAGATGTATAAAGTTGCCAAAGTACAAGATAAGCATAAGAGACTGCAAATAAGCGAGACACTCTTCCAAATACACAAGAATGGCTGGAAAGCCAAAAAGTAAGTATTATCAGGAGCAGAGGACGCCATCCCTTCTAGGGATGTAAAATAGCATGAAAAAAATCAGCCATGATGAGGAAAGATGGGGAAGAAAGAAGACAATCCGCTTTGGTGCTCATCAAATTGTTCTCCAGCCTGCTGACCTGGACCTCTGTGGACCACCACAGCATGGACTCATCAGCTATACAGCATCAGCTCCATGGTATATATACTCACAGCTAATTCACAATATGAGTATTGAAGTCTAATATTGTTGTATATGTAGTGATGATGATGATTAATAACATATAAAAATGAACCATTAGCATGAAGGGCTGTTAATCAATTCATTCATTAATGATTTGTTTTAAAGTTTAAAACTAAGTTAATTTACCAGTCTCCTAAACACTCCCTCACAGCAATCTCTAATTCCCTCATATACATACATATACGTACATACACATATTCACTGGCTAAAAGTTGAGAGATCTGTGAGATAAAGGGAACAGAAATTATATGCAAAGCAAAAACAGATGATTAATGAGGAGAGAAGAGTTATGAGTTTACAACTTATATTTATCTTCAGTGTTCATATACTAAGGTAGAATCATTATCGAGAAAAACATAAGTGACAATGTTCCTCCTTTCATGCTAGAATGTAAATCCTTACTTCCTCTGGGAAGGAACTATGGCTATGAGCAATACCACACAAATGCTCAAAGCAACTGTTCATACGATGACCTGCTCATTAGAGAGTAGGACCTTCCATTCAATGAACAGCCTGAGGGAACTTTGTGAAAATAAAGATTGATCCTTAATTTAATCTGGTATAGATTATTCATGTATCTGAATTGATTTTTTTCTACTAGAATATATTTTCTGCTTTTTTTTCTCTTTTACATACACAGTTTCATCAAAGGAACATATCAACTGTAAGCATAAAGGGAAGAACAACCAAAGGACAATTTCATCAGTAAACTTAAATTAATTATAATTTATGGCTTAACTTGACATATATGTGGCAGCTCAAATGGAAAGAGTCCTGTATAATTTAATAAGGTGGAAATCTGGAATGTTGTAGAGTATAATTGTATTGAGAGAAATTAGTCAAAAGCCTATGGTACTTAATGGAGAACATTTACCTTGAGTAGAATTTTCCTCAAAAAAATTGCAGGATTTTGTGCCTTGAATATAATTAATTCTCTTCTAGATACTATCAGATGAGTTTGAAAAGTAATAATTATTTTTGATACTAAATTGTACAGGATTCTTCCTAAAGGGAGGATTATTCAAAGCTTCTTTTCTTTGTTCTGACCTCTTTTTCCAACTGATTCTGAGTGTTTAACAAGTGCTGCTCACCTTTTACAGTTAGGTAGTAATGATATTATAAATAATGTATACATATATAAATACAGGTATACTAACTAAACTTGTTTCACCAATTAACTAGAAGCTATAGTTTCTCAATCTAGTCCATAGAGCAGATATCATACCACAAATAGAGGTCTACTGTTTAAAACATACCTTATCCTGAGTAACACTAAAACGATGTCTCCAAATAAAGTATTTTATGATGTAGAGTAATGGTTTTGCTTATGCTTTTCAGGAGGTCAGGGGACCACAGTGTTAGTCAGGAAAAAAAAAAAAAAAAAAAAAAAAAAGTCTGTTTTTTATTAAACACATAACTTTAAGTTACAACAAGTGAAAAAAAAACTTACTGCTGTTTCTCTAAAAAGGACATACTTATAAGGAGAAAATAGGAGTCCGGTGGCATTCAATAAAAGCAACTTAAAGAGAAAAATAAATACCATAGTTAATGCAATAAACTCAGATTTATAATTTATGACGGTATTACAGTGTGCCCTTTATGCTCTGTTGGAAACAAAGTTAATACATAGGGTAAAAACACTATCTGTTTCAAGATATCATATTACAGATTATTGTACTAAAGGTTTTGTTCTCTGAGGTCAAACTTAGGTGTTTTCTTCTGAGTTGCTACCCTTCAACCAGAAATGTAGGCATGACTATTAATCAAAATCAAGACAGTTTTTTGACTGTCTCCCTGGCCCTAGATGGCACAGCATCCTGATCATGCTCTGCAGATACGCTGAAGTGCTTTCTCCTCTTCAAGGTGACCTTACTCATTACAGGAGATTTGTATCTGTCATTAGTAAGTATAGCTTTTCAGTGGCCAGTCAGATTTTATTGATAATACAGTTGAAGTGCTTAGAATTGGCAAGCCGAGGATCTGCTCTTTCAAATTCCTTGCAAATTTACATACTCAGCTGGATTTTCAAAACCACGATGCCTCACTGACATGAGAGTTTAAGAGCATGTCTAAGAATATATCTCCACGACTCTGCATGTCATCTATTCTCAGTCTCTGTAGCCAGATTTTCAGTGCCTTCTCTTTCTTAGTTTTTCATCAGCTGTTTGAGATATCTGGATGCTATCGTGTTTCTCCAGAGACTTCACTGTTCGTTGTGAATCAGGCCAGTGACAGTAACACCTTTCTTCCAAGTACAATTAAGACCCTCAGTGGGTTCAGCCAAAGCATTTAATTTTCTTCTTATTTCAATTACTTTGTCTTTCTGAAGGACATGTGTATCACCTTTTTTTTTTTTTTTTGAACATGAAATCGTAAGTGCTGTATAAGAACATGATATTATTTTTGTTTTGTTCTGATTATCATTACTGAAGGCAACCTGGTGAACTGCTACTCCTTTTGTCCTAGCTACCAAAGCTGAAATCTAGACTTGCCAAAAAAAAAAAAAAAATGCAAAATGGAAACTTAATGAGCTTAGTATTGACATTAGGCAATTCAGTACTGAGCTTTAGAGACAAACATTCCTTACTCATTGGAAAACAATTAACCATTACCTACAGGAAAATTAATCTGATTATATGAATAAACACTCTAGGATCCCTTTAGAAACACTGGTAACTTAATAGAGTCAATGAAGTCTAGGCCACAATTGTTCTCACTCTACAGTAAATGTCTAAAATAGGTCACAGGAATCATATCCTAAAATTGCCTGTTTCTCTCCGTTGACAATAGAATAAGCCTAGGATTACTAGTTTGGATGCTGACGTATACCTTGTAAACATCCAAGGTCAAATGAGATGAATCTTATCTCTCACGGGCTCAGGAAAACTCAGTCATTTTCCTGAATTCTATATATATATATTAAAATCTTCTGATTAGAAATGAAACTTAAAGAGAAAAATTAGGGACTGTGAGACAATACAGGACAAAACATAAAGAGGGGCTGGAGGGCCACCTTGTAAGCCCAAACTTGTAAGGGAACCTACTATGCCATTCAGTGTTCGGTAAGAGTACCTAAGCTAATGCAGAAGATAGTTTTGGAGATGAAAACAATTAATCTGTATGTGAATACAGAGATGAATGCTTAGAACAAAGTTTTAATGACCTCTGTAAGGTGCTGCCTAAAGGCATGTAAAAATATAAGCTTATTTTGACCTGGTATGGGTGTTTTTCAGGGTCCTATTTTTGTATAGTTTCTAGTCTCCATAGTCTTGTGCTCTGGGTACCTTGAAATATTCCTCCAGCTGCTGGGGATACGGGGATGCGGTCCGGCACTCTGGGACTCTCAGCAGCCTCTGCTACATCTCACTCATTTATCTTTGCTGAGGCACTTACTGTAAAACAGCTTGTTTCAGTAGAGATGTTTGGAGCCCTAGTGCTTTTTCAACCTTACGTTTATTAAAATAACCTTTGACAGAAGGTGGAAAAAGAAAACAGCAGCCTCCAGTCTTTAAAACCCTCCTGTCTAGGCTTTGTTAATTCTACCACTCAAAACTCATATTCACAATAAGTTTCCTCTCTTGGACTTGTTTTTTTTATCTTGTTCTGCGGACTATAAGAGTTTAAATGTCTCTGATATTAGCACGAACAAGATTCTTGAATGTATAACAGATGCATTTGTGTATTTTAAAATTGATGGATACAGAACTGTCATCACACTCCCTGCAATCACATTCGCAACCATGCATGTGGCCAACACCTGGGGAATTTGGCAATCTCCTTTTCTCTCAGTTTCACTACTATTTGATGGAGTTACTAATTAAAATATAGCTTTGCAAAATTCAAGCGGTGCCCCCATTTTTTAAGTTACCTTTTATAAAGGAAAAATAAGACAATTAAAAAAAGAAAGAAAGGAAGGAAAACACCTGGATAAATGACCCAACGAGCAGGAAACAGCAGGGAGAAATTTTACTAAACCATGAGCCAGGATGTCTACCATGACTAGGCAGTGGATGTAGCAGGACAGAGTGGTACATAGACCATGCAGTAGTGACTCAGAGAATATGAGTATTATTATCACCACAGCTGTTTTCCGATGAGAATAAGTCAACTGATTGCTTAATTCCCAGTGAAACTGAGTAAGAGGCGGCAACTGATGTCTCTTATCTTTCTTTAAAATCCATGCCCGCAGTCACAGAATTATCAGTAAATAATGACTTAGGGACCTATTTTCCCAACAGCTTGTAAGCAGAACTTGTCTGGGGATTAAATAAAAGAGATGGGCTCAAAATAGCTGATACGTTGCAGCCTTCTTGATACGGCTTTTGCCTCCTGGAGAAGACTGACTTCAAAGATGGTTCCCAAAATCTACTCTATTTTGATACTCGTTTTTTATGTTTAGTGCAATAACTCTTCGTGTCAGAGGAAAGGCTAGATCATTGCTGTTGATACAGCTTAGATATAGATAGTGCTAGTAATAGTACTAAATATAGATAGTGCTTTGACAGTCCCCTGCCTGTGGTGAAATGCCAACTAGCGCATGTGCTCCCAGCAGCTACCATTTCATCAGCAGAAATTAAAGTTGTACATCATAACCCTGCCCACAAAGACAACCCTGAAAGTATTTCATAAGCAGATACCAGGCATTTGTCTGCTGACAAAATGGC
Organism: Rhea pennata; assembly: GCF_028389875.1. NCBI lineage: Eukaryota > Metazoa > Chordata > Aves > Rheiformes > Rheidae > Rhea > Rhea pennata. Next base: position 115,422,411 of record NC_084663.1, read on the forward strand.
AATAGCAGGTTGCACATGAACATAGGATAGGCAGAGCACAGCACAGCAGTTCCCTACCTCCCTACTTCTTTAAGGCATACTCTTTTTCCCTTATGCTTAATGCACAAAATGCCCCACTCTAGTTTCAGTGGCAGTGGGGAGTCAACGCATAAGAATTCTTTTCACCATAGGGGAAAGATTTAAATTTATTGGAGTAAACGCTTTATGGACATCTGTAGATATAAATGATCTGCCACAGAAACCTCCAAAAGAACAGCAGTGTGTGAACTCACAGTACACACAAGCGGCTCTCCCACTGTGCCTCTACGAAAGCAGTATCTGCTGTGCGCATGCAGGCTCTTGCTATCCTCTGCTGTTAAAATAAGATGTAACATATTTTCTTTACCTATTCCAGGGTCCAACTGAGTAACATTTTATAGTCAAAATAATGGGATTCCCTCTGCTCATATTTGAAGCCTGCAAACAATTACAGGGTTTTTTTGCTGTCAATATTTGGACTGAGTCAGAAGCATATGCTTAAGTAAAGCCAAGCAATTTATTGTTAGCACTATTATAATATTGATTGCATTCCTACTAGAACAGAAAAACACATTTTTACCACATGCAGTAAAATGCCTACGTACAGATCACGTAGCAGAAAGAACAATATGCTGGCATCACACTATCATATAGTTAGTGAGCTCTAGCAAAGAGAAAATGGTTTACAGCCATGCTAAGGGTCAGCTTTAGTGTGTTTGAAAGTCCCAAAAAGCTGACGTTTCTCCTACTCTAAGCTAACAAAATAGATGTAAATAAAAATATCAAGATAAGAAGGAAGTCATTAGTCATTTCTTTCTGGGAGGTGACATCAATCCTCTTCAGCTCTAAGAAGGAATTTTCTCTGAGGCTGCCCTGGGACCTGATTCTGCCTTTCCCAGCCAGAGCCTGACAGCAGAGCCCATGACCAGGTCTCCTTTTTTGGATGGATGACTGGAGGGACTCTGGAAGCTTATTGAAACAGAAGAATCTTCTTGCCAATAGCTAGCTCGAGAGATGTTCATGTTTCCAGTCCACAGCAGCATAGTGCTGGCAACACTCATGATCCCTACAATCATGACACTAGTGTTCTTCTCTCACACATATTTATCATTAGGGAGTCAATACGAAGCAAAGTAGCTTGCAAAGCTGTCTACATATTTCAGATAAGAAATAACAAACAAAGAACATGCTTTCAATGCATTGAATCAATGCAGTCCAGAATCGATAGATGCAGTAGCATAATTTAGCCAACTGGTTATTCTGACTAATTGATCTATATCATGATCGTGGCATGGCAAAGGGTAAGGACAAATTACTCATTTCCACTAAATCACATTTGAAATACATGACAGATTAAGGAACTAAATGCACATTTCTGAACTTTGACACCATAACTACAGACCCATCCTCACAAATGTCCTTAACTTCAAATCTCTTATTTCATGCCCAAAAAATGGAGGTGGTTGAGCTCTACTAGTAACTGATGAGGAAATTACGTATTTCATTAAAAAAAAAAAAAAAAAAAAAAAAAAAAAAAAAAAAAACTTTGCTCACTACAGTCAGAGTTGCTTGTCGTTTATTGCAAAAGAGATAAGGTTTTACCACAAGAATATTTGATTCATGCATATATAGCCAAAAATAGCACTATCATAACTACACCAGACTGCTAGAAGGAGAAGAGAGGGTGACTGACTACTTCAGAAGATATCAGGGTGCAAGAAAATGGAAGTGGCTGTGCCAAATGAAAGGGCAGCACAATTATCCTAGATACAACCTGCCTCTCCACAGCCTGTTTACAAAAGGGTGTGTAGAGGAGCTTTGGAAAATTCCTGCTTACCAATGGAACAGAAAAAGGATCGTATCTAATATTAAATTTTACAAAGATATTTAAGCTAACAAGCTAATGTGTTTTCATGGCACTTGGAGAGCTCCAGTTGTTTGTTGTAATAACTGAAATGCTATCTTGTCTCACCTTGAGGAGACTTGATAAAAGAGAGATCCAATTTATGGTATATTGATAGAATTACCTGATGGACTTCTCTTCCACTCATTTTTGTTAAGAGAATCCCTCAACTTCCAAAAACAAATTACCCACAGAAAAATAATCATCATGTTACGATGAAAAAAAATTAAGAAAAATAAACCAATAAGCAACAAAAATAAGGAAAATACTGTAAACAACTTGCCATACTCAAATCCAGAAAGAGCAGAGCTCTTGTATTTGTGCTGAATACTATAACTTCTTCCATTTACGTCGTTTCTGAATGTGACTCAAATGCTATTTAGATTTTATGATCTGTTCATGTGTCTGCAAGTGGTTAGTGAGAAAAATACTCTAATTTTATGGAACATTGTGTATTCATGTTCATCTTAGCTGTATTTTTATCTAATTTATTTTCCTTTAGTCAATGCAATGGAAGAATAGAATGCAAGGCCATATAAATAATGTAAAAGGAGAAGAGCAACAGAAAGCATTCCATCTTCCCTTCTGCTTAAAATCACTGAAAATAATTTTTATGCTGTCCCTGTAAGATGCTAGGACAAAGATCACAGTTCTTTAAATGTTCTGTGAAACATATATACATTCACTTAATTTTACTACTTTGCCATTTTTATTTAGTTGAAAACTTATTAGCTGTTAAATTTTTTTCTGTTTCATGCCTCTATCCGCTATTTAAAAATCCAAACCTATAGTGTAACTGCATATTTCTTGATTCACTGCAGGTTCTGAGGAAATAGGAAGAACTTTGGTTTTTGTTGGATCAGACTTCCAAAACTTTTGAAATTTCTCATAAGGACTTTTAAAATATTTTTGAATGTAATAAATGTTTAGTTTTCATGATGCCCATTTTATAAATGATTTTATAAATGATTTTGTTTTTAAATCAAATTAGAAGACACTTTGAAATAATTACTTCAGAACAAAATTAGAGTTCATAAAATAACATATTCTGATTTTCCCAAAGTTCTTTTAAATTTTGTTTTCTTTATTTGGCAAGTTCTGACACAAAGTGGTTTAATATTTCAGTTTTTCCCAGTATGTGTTTTTCATCAAAAAAGTTTCATGCTTACCCCAAAATACATAGTTTGAATTAAAATACAATAAAGAGGAGATCAGGGCCTCATACTCTCTTAATAGTCTTAACTTTTCATTCCTCTCATTCACTACAAGTTTTTTTTTCTAGTATGCTCTGAAGCATCCCTACAATATTTGCAACAAAAGGTAATTCAGGCCTTTGGAATAGCCACCCTGCCCATATTACAATAGCCTATTACTGCCATGCTAAGACCTAACTACTGTTGTAATATGTGTAGGATATATAAAGGTATGCCAGCATTACTATTTTGTGTAGAAGTTAATTCAAAAATAATTTTTGCCCTCATAATTCATGCATTTTATGTGTTATTCCTCTAACAAAACATTACTGTTAGTCAAAAATCTTGGGGGAGTGCCTCCTTCACTTCTTGTATGCTGTAGGCACTCCATGAAGTCAGCACAGGCACCATAACCACACTATATGAGCTAAGAGTTTGCTTCTGACACAACACGTGAGTTCATTTGTTATTCTGAATTGTAATTGATCATTTAATGCATGCTTCTTTTCAGGAAAGGAGCTGTGTGAAGGTTGTGATTTCTTTGACAGTTTTCTTCTCTAAGTATACAATAAGAATTATATTTGATTAATACATTTTCTCTGTATTTTAGTCTTTTTATCAGTAGAGCAAAGTGAATCCTAACACAATAAACTTTGCTAGCAACAAAATTATTAAATAATCTCCAACAGGACAGTATTGTACATTTGAAGTCAAAATTTAGCCTCTGGAGTGGTTATTTCTAGGGAATACAAGCAATTCGGGAAGGATCCTGAATCCTAGTTTGATTACCACCTCCAACCACAGTATTGCTATGGTTATTAGACTTGTGCACCTTTGAGCCCTCTGACTGCAGCCTGGCAGGCAACGAGCTGCTTCCCAGAAACAGACAGTTATTAAACAGAGCTTTTGGAGTGCAATGAGAACAAGAAGGAGATCCAAACCCCAGCAGGACACTCTCAGAGGCTACGTCTCTACCAGCTGTGCCAGCCACTGTCAGCTTCGGCTCACACATGGTGCTCACAATGGATCTGCTAGCTCTGCCCAATGTTTTCGAAGCAGCCTGTCCACCTTGCTCATCTGCACCACCTGGGCACCGTAAGCACGTGGCCTTCACCATCTGGAGTGTGGCCAGTCATGGTACCAATCGCTTCACAGGCAGTCAGCTCAGTGGTGAGGTCCGTTGCCAAGGGGGTGAGAAAGAAGAGCAAAAAGAGAAGCCTGTTGTGATATCAGGCTTGTCATCTCTCACATCTGTAGCCAGGGAAAGCACAAGGGGCTTTTCAAGGTACTGCTTTTCTGGCAAGAGGAGATGGTTGCATGCCATTCGCTGCCTGCTCCAGCAGCCCTATGACCAAAGGTGCATCCACACCGCAGCAACATTGGACCCATGGTCATGGGGGACATGTCACTAATATAGGACAGTAACACAAAGTCATAATGCTGATACCTTCAGAAATGTGATTCTCTTCTCCCAGCAGTAAGTCAGCAGTCCTGTCTCACTTGTAGTAGGGCATCACCATCATCAAGATTAAAAATAGTACTGAGGACAAAACTGCATATCCCTTGTTTCTCTGTGTCATGCAACCTCACTTAGGCAACTCTAACTTTCAGTTTTTAGCTGGGCATTTTACTGCTGTAGGTTGCTCATGGGACAGGATGTGCATTCAGATGCACAAGAACGAGAGGTTTGCTTTGCAGCCCAACAAATACCTGTATGGGTTACATGTATATATATTCAATGAGGTGGAGAGGAGTAGGATCCAGGAGTAAACAAAACATTGACATACCATCCCTTTTGCATCTACAGCAGTATTTTCAAAGGTATTCAGTACAGACCAATTTTTAATCCTACTAAAAGCATCTCAGAAGCTTTTGGCAAGGTATCCAAAGTACATGGCTAGGAAGACATATGTTCTTCATTTATCTGGCTTTCCCTACAGTTTCTGAGCACCCTAAGTTTAGTCTATTCTCCTACTGAACTTTGAACTGCTTTTTAAGTACAGAATTTCACTGTTCTCAGAACAATGCTACCGAAACTGTAAGCTATACTACCATTTTCTTTCCTTTCTGTACATAAAAGCCATGTGAAACTTCTAGGTTTCTGAGCAGATGCATTTTAAGCAAAACCTGAATCTGCTAAATCTCCTGTCCTTACTCAGCAAAATGAGTAAGTGTTTGCATGTATATTTAGCAAAACTATTAAGCAGTTACTTAAAACTGCATTAAGCTGCAGGCTACTCACTAATTCTATAAAAGATGCTGCCCAGTTTCTACATAGAAACAGCCCACCCAAGACTCTGAAAATAAATTCTCTGAACTTGAGTTTCATGAATTTCTGTAGTGCGGAGCACAACAAATTTGGATTGAATTTTGCCATTACTTAGGTCATTAGTTTTTATTATACTGATATTTTCCATTACACAATTGTATACTATTTTATGGAACCACTTACAGAAAAATAAAATAAAGTAAAACATCATTTAAGGAATATATGATTTTTTTAAGAAAAAATCTTTAAGAAACAGTTCAAAATTACCCTGGTGCTTCATGTGTTCAGTCTGAAAATGTAGACTCAGGCAAATTTTACAGCTAAAGGTTACAATTTCATTTGGAACCTAAATAGTTTGTTCTATCTAGTAGTTACAGAAAATTTATTTGACTTAAGGATGAACTTTTCTGCTGACTGAAGAAGAACATCCTGCTTTGAACTTTTATATGTTAACCTTCACCAGCAGCATCTTTTTGCAGAAAGCAGGGATTATAAATCACCCTGAAAATGCTGTCAAATGCATCCCTAGTTTACTATTTTTTAAAAAGATATTTCCTTGTAGAAATACATAATGAATTTTAAATATTATTTTTAAATTTAGCTATATTAGTAATTGTATGGTTTGGTTAACTAGTTATCCTTATCCTATGAGATAAATCCTCAAAAAACATATTGAGTTGGCATGTTCATTTAGCAGATTTAAGCAAAAATTACCAAAAATAACATCACTATATACTTTTTCCTTCTCATTTTGAAAACAGAGTATGAACTGACCTGAAATAACTTGTACTCAAATGACTTCCTGGTCAGCAGAGAGCTCTTGAAATGAACCATATTCAAAATTCACACTAGACTGTTTATGAAAAAGTGTGCTGTTTGGCTTCACAGAAGAATGTATCCAAACAATCTTTGGTAATCAAAGCCTAAGTGTCTGTAAAAAAGCCTGTTGAAATAGGAATCAGTTCAAAGAATAATTTTTTTGTAAAGTGTTTTCAAAATTTTCCCCCATTTTAGTAATGAGCATCCCTGCTATAATAAACTATGGAAATGATCCAAAATCTGTGAATTTAATCACATAACAGAGCCATGTATTGTGACACTGTTGCTTACAGCATTAAGTTTTTTATGAAGTTTTAAATCAGTGCTCTCCTGACTGTTCAGCTTGAAGGTCAGCCCACTATTCCGGAGGCCAGAGCTCTCTGAACCGTCGTGGCTGGGACATATTTTTGCCCTCTTTCACTCTTCTTGTGCTGCTCAGAGAACATGACTTCCCTCATCGCAAAAGTCCCAAGAGATTACAAGGCAAACATAATTATGTCCTGTAATTTCTTTTCCTGTCTCTTGACATCTAAGGCATGGCAACGGTGGGAAAAGTTAGCATGCTGTGCTCTGGCTGCCCTTAACCAGTGCATGTGCCCATCATCCCCGCTCTAATCTGAGCTGAGTCAGAGATCCAGTGAATGGGGATCAGCTTCCTTTTTTCCTCCCTTTTCCTGAGCTATTTCCCTGTGATTGGGAAGGGATGAATCACTGCATGGTTGGATCCTTCTTGCAGTCCAGGTCAGGCAGTGCAGACCCTACCAGGATTTATGTGAGAATCCCAAAACTGAGAGTGAAAGGGGGCAGTGCAGTCTCCAGAGCAGATGTCCTCTCCCTGCTGTGGTGCACCCCAGCCACCACAGCCCAGACAGATGACTGCCGGGGGGCACTCTCTGCGCTCCCCAGTGCCTGTCCTCCCCTACCACAGCAATCAGCAGGTAGTGACTGGGAGTGCAGTTCAAGGAATAATAGTTTGCATTTCTTGCAAGGTTTGCAAGTACTGAATGGGGAGCACAAGCATCCAGATAACACATCATTGACCTAGATGCACAGGTGAATAAAGCCAGTAGACTTCTGTCACAATTATCATATGAATTTTTGCAATCTAGGATTATATACTATATCACTGTGATGCAAGTTGGAAATTGCTGATTAAGTTTATTGAGTTACAGAGATATGAATGGTCAACACATATGAAGAGGATAGGAAAAAAATATACACATATACGTGTATATATAAAAATACAGAATTCTTGCTTTCATGCAAGAACTGCAGATTGGAATTGGTAATCTATAACTCTGTATTTTGGTAACTACAATTACTACCACAAACATTAAACTGATTCTTCTTAGTCCAGATGGTCTGTTGGACATTTTTCTAAAATTATAATTATCATACAGGGAAAAAAATCCCTTTCTACATGGGTCATTTTGAGTTGCAGAGAAGAAAAATTATTATATCAAGAATGGTGCAGAAATACTTCTCTTGTAGTTTGCATCTTTTGTGGTCACATTTGTGAAGGTGTTCCAAGAATTGTAGTGTTCAAATAAATTTTAACGAAGATGAGTTTGGAGGCAGATGAAGAGCTCAGGCAGAAACAGATGTTCCACCACCTTGAAGAAAGTATGCTTCTGTCTCTCTGATATACATACACACAGAGAATCTTTCTGCATACTAAAAGAATACAGACACCAAATAGGTTACATATGCATTGACTATGCAATATTTTATTCTCAATATTTGCATAAAGCATGACTTTAAAATGATATCCTTTTAAATATGTGAGCATACACATGCATATATGTTGTATGCAGATGTAATGACCAAACTCTGCCCTCAAAAACCCACTTGCTGTTCCCAGGGCCACTATATTGGTACACAGCCAAGTGAAAATAATATTGTAATACAAACTAATGTAATGACACTTCTTAAAGCAAAGTTTATGTATATAGCAGGGGGAAAATCTAATGAGAAGCAGATGTACACAGGAGAGTATTTTGAGTTAAATGGTATGTGTGGTTTCATTTGGGCACATGTTTCTTTAGCACGTGAAGAGAGAGAGAGTATATATAGCTATGCAAAGGAAAATATTAGTTTCTGAAAAATGTGTATGCTATCAGGAAAAAGAGGTTTTAAGGGGGAAAGTATTCAGATGAAAAAGCAAATTATGGAAGTCTCAGGAGAGCTCAGCACTTTTAAACTACAATTAGTTAATTCTTCTGCATTCTGAGACACCAAAACAAATGGAACGATCGGTTCCTTTCTATACCCACAAGACGGTGTTTGCTGCAGCACTAGCTAACGCTGTAGCATTAGCTGCAAGCACCACTGCTCGGGTACTGCTACCAAATGAGCAGCGGCAGCACCGAACTCTGCAGAGGCTGCAAACGAACCCAGCAGCCAGTGTCACTGCTGCCAGAGTGAACCCCTCCTGGACAGCAGTGCGCCCAATGGGACCTGCACTTCTTAGCAGAAAGTCCACCCAGTACACGGTTTGCAGCACTGACCATAGCGTTAACATTTGCTGAGTGCTCAAGAATCTTGACTGGAAAAATAGGTAACAGTTCCTTCCTCCTGCTGGACAGGAAGGAGTCCATTTTTACCAACAAAACATAACATTGTGTTTTTAAATCATGTGGTAAGGCAGAATTCATTTTTATGAGATATTGCTAGAGTAGAGCAGTAAAATAACATTAACATAGCCATCTAATGAGAAGCCGTATTTTTTCAAAGAGAATTTCGGTTACAGATGCATATTTTACCCATGCTTCTACAGACACTCAAAACTGAAGAAAAACCCTTTATGTTCAGGTTAGAAGTGGTTTCTAGGTGTTTCAATGTCTGGAGGAAAAGTATTGCTTTGTTAGCATAAATAGCAGCCAACTTTACCTACATATATGATACAACTGTCATACAAGGTAAAAGGCAAACTGGAACCGACAGGGGCTGTGAGACCAAGGTTGTTTGTTCTCCAGATGTGCTCTAATTCCAATACAGGTTGTTTCTAAAAAGGTTTCTATTCTCTCAGTGTGCACTATCTCAGCCTGAGATTGGCACTGTCCATCTCTTAACATGTTCGAGATCTTATTCCACAGCACATTCTGCAGACTCATAGCATTAAAAGATAAAGTATATGCACTTGAATTTCTAGTCTACCTGTCTGCATAACCCAGGAATCAGCTGTTAAACTTCTCTAAAAGTCCTGTGCTTTTCTCAAGGTTTTTTGCTTGGTTGTCAAATTTCAGTAAGAAATGGGTTTATTCAAAAGATACAGTATCTTTGAAGACATTAACACACGCAGCATAGGTTTAACTTGGTCAGATGCTCTGTAATAAACTAACAGCGATTGCTGTCATGTTTAAAAGAGTAAAACCTTTCTCCTTATCCTGCTATGTTCTGAAAGTCTGCCTCATTTTTTTATAGATGTTTGTTAACATCTATGTAAGCCGCTTATTGGCTACGTATTTACTTTGCAAATCCAGCCCTCAGGGCTGATTTACAAACAGGGACCAAGAGATGAAAAGTCAGCTTTACCGTAGACTCGTTCTGTGCCCATAACCTTTAAAACAGTTCTGCTCCTTTACCATGATGGACTTAACCAAGAGGAAGGCCAACATATGCAAAACTATGTAACAGGCAAGGCTGCTCTGTGAAATCCTTCCTGAACATCGCTATTGGAGATCATTGTTTCAGGCTTGATCTTACACCTACACATGTCAATGGCACTCCAGTAAAAAGAGCATAAATTACTGTTTTACCATATGAGTACCAGTGTCATTGACTGTGTTCCACAATAGCTAAATTATTTTAATTCCATTTTGCTTTACTGGTTAACAGTGCTCCTTCTCCTTTGGTAGCCTTGCTACCCCTGAAGACAAACATCTGGCATGGGAGACTGCCAGCACTGCCGGATTGCCTTGTGGGGCAGCAGGGCCAGCAGCCTTTCTGTGCAAGAAGAGGGACAACCTATCAGCACACTCTCCTCCTGGAGAGTTGTAGCCTGTCCACAAAGTGACAGAAGACTTGCAACCCACATGAAAACTACCAATGCCATGAAACCACAACGGCAGTCAGTTTTCCTATCGCTATGTATATTCCACATCAGGGTCCTCAAAGCAAACTGGAAGTGTTCCCCTACCCTCCTACTGAGTAGCTGAGTCATACTTTGGAGCACTTAAAGCAGCATAAATTGTTTTTTTGGTACAAACTCCAAAAAAAGCATCCAGAATAGATAGAAATTTTCAAAGTAGTTAATCCAAAATCACCTACAATTTGATGCTGCACACCACCAGATAGGGTAGAGATAACCGAAAAATGTTTCTACAAAAGAAAAAAGGAATCAAAAATCTTTTTACTACTCTTATGGAACAAGAAGAAGATGAAGAATTGAGGGAAAAAATTACGTTTTCTTCTGGAAAGTATTTTCAGCCGTTTCTGGCTCTTTCGGCTCTGTCAGACCACTGAGATATTTTAGCTATTTCCCCCACCATTATATGCAAAAATATTTCACCCCAAATCCTTCACACTTTTAAAAGGTTTTATAATACAGCCCTTAAATCTAATGTCACTGAACAAAGCAATCATGATTATTGGATTCAGCTCTTATTTTTTGCTTAACTATTCTTTTAAAGCATATTTTATCTTAACTTGCATATTGATGGCAGACTTTTGCCAGTCTAAACCTTTTCTTCTCTATCTTTCATCTAGTGGCAATTCAGCACATAAACACTTCTGCTGATGTAAGTGCTGGCACGAAATCTTCAGGCAGAGTATCTATTAGGGAAGAGGATAGCTGGGAAAGCTGAAAAGAAATTGCAGCATAGCCTGCGACTGGGAATGTGATGCCTTCGGGAGACACTGAAGTCCTTCAGAAGCGGGGAAGAGGACTGGGATGTTTTCCAGTCATCTCCTCCAGAAAAGTAGACTTTCAACACATGTTCAAATTCTCTCTTGAACTGGGGCCAATACTCAAAGCAACTGAATCCTCCCAGTGCCTGGGTTAAGGAGACTCTTTTTCTATTTAGTTTCCCTTTCTTTTGATGCAAAGTTCCTCAGAAAACATGTACATAAATAGGAATTCATATTTGTAATGGCTTATATATTAATATTTTAAAATGATGCTGATGTTCCCTTCAGAAAGCAGTCTATTACTGTGCTGTGCCACCTACTCCCAGAAAAGTCTGTTTACTCCTTCAGCCTGCTGGCAAACGTGAAAGCCTCAGCTGGTAGAAGTGCAGCCTCACAGAAGCCTGCACTTTTGACAGACAGGCACGTAAGAAGCTGTGGTGCGGTCTTTGCTATGCAGTGACCTAATTTGCCTCGTTGAATAAGAGAGAAAGGGGGAGCGGTGCATCTCAGAATGTACCATTTTTAACAGGTAACGGAAGACGGTCTGAATGGCGTGTTTAATTTATAATTAATATAACTGGTACGTGTTGAATTCCTGAGACAGCCACACCAGATTTGAATGTGGTGTATACTACTGATTGTGTTGGATTTCCTTCCGACTCCTTTCATTAAGATGTTCTATTCCCGTAAAATGAAAACATTTATATTCTCACATGTACGTCAATGGCAAGAGATCAGTTTTCAAAACCTGCCTCGTTTCCTCAGTGACTCAGCTTCTCAACGTTGCACTGTTTGCGTAATGACAGTAGCTAATCCCCAGAGTAAATAGACCCAGCATGTGGTCCCTAACAAATTTATATCATTAAAGGTCATGTAAAATTACTTGCTTCCTTATATGCTTCTTTATATTGTCCCATGTGCGTCCTACATCTTTTTAAGAAGTGTAGTTCATGACACAATGACAGTGGGAACAAGAAAGTAGGGAAAAAGATGTATGTGCAGTTGGCTTTAAAAACAGAACTCTACTGATATTCAGACAGCAGTAAATACACACTTGCCAGTGCTCAGTTTACAGAAAGAGAGAGGGGAGAGAGAGAGAGAGAGATTTTATTTATATTTTATGGTTTTGGTGTACGTCTTTAATTAGTGATGTAAAAAGACAGTTACCATCTCTCTGTATTGCCTGTTCTTCTATATTTCGTTGTTCTACTCTATTCTTCATGTCACAGTAATTAACTTATTCAATATCAGATGCAAAAATGTGTATCAGCTGATTTTCCTGATGAAGCAAGATTTATTAAAAACAAGGTTTTTATCAAACATTAGGCCTAGTTGGCTAAAATATTTCCCCTCACCCTTTCCACCCTTAAGTGTCGCTTCAAAACTTCATGTCAGAACCCCAGTTTAAGATATATAGGCTCTGCTCCCCTTAGATAACACAGAGAGTATACAGAGATTCACAAGTTTTTACTTCTTAGATACTGAAATATGGGTATAAATTCCTTGGAACATATTTTTTAGGGAACAAGTACATATTCTACTAGCACCCTATTCAGTAACCCTGGAGGTCAGTAAGAAGATAGTTACTGAATTAAATTCCAGCATGCAGGTGACATATAACCACTTTTAGAGAGCTCTTTTGATCCATATTTTTCATACATTACAAAGCAGGCACCATGTACTTTATGGGCAAGTCTCCAGTAATGTCTTACTACAAATTTTTCACATTTAAATACAAGGTGACAATGTAAAATCAAATGCATTATTCATTACTCCAGCAAATCACTTGATTTAGTCCAGTGACAAATTCAAAACGTACAGTTGTGATCTCTGCTGCTTTCCAAACATTAATTGCATAATCCCTCATAGCAGTACTGGAAAATGGTTTAAAATCAAGTCAAGCAGAACACAGGCAAGTGATTCAAACAAGTTACCAAGAACATAGAGGCAGCTGTGTTGCAATTCAGCAAATTCAGCAGCACTTGTCTCCTGGTTCCCTTCCAGAGTCAGTTCACTGCGTTAGCATCCTCATGTTTTAGGCAAATATGTTACGAGCCATGCACTGCATCACTCTTCAGGTTAATTCGTTGTTTGAGACCAAAAAAAAAAAAAAAAAAATGAGGAAAGGGAAGCAGATCTTACCTTTTCCCAGCTTCTCAGCTTTCCCACAATATTTTCACTACAGCATCCTCAAATTTGTTTATAATTACAAAGGAATTGAGGGTTAAGAAGATTTAGGTGGAAATTTTGTCTCTGGTTTACTTGATCTGTACGACTAACAGAAAAAACAAACAAAAGAAAGAGACTACTGCACAAGAGTTAAGGGCTAGATGGAGCATGGAAGACAGCACTTCATGGCTGAGATGCTCTTATTCATGAAGATCTATTTACAACACAGGTAGTCATACTGCAGAGGACAGACTACGCAGAGTTTGCAAAGCCTACCCAACTGGCTAGTGAAGTGCTGCCTCATCCGAGAGGAAATACGTTGTGGTCAGGCCCTGAAGTCATACTTATTAAGAAGTTTAGAAAAGATGTTTTAAGAACCAAGCTATTACATAAGTCCTGATGTGCTTCATTATAGGCTTTGCATCAGTTTTATTAGGGAGTTGTTTAGATGCATATTTCTAGGATGAAATATCTGCAATAAAGAAGGTTTCGTGTCATGTATTCTTATCGTACCATATCCTGAAATAGCTTAGATAAAGGTCTCACCAGGAGAAAAAGGTAATAGGAAAGCCAAAACCCAGAACAAGCTAGTATGACATAGTAGACTAACTACAGACCTCAGGTTTAGATACCAGCAGTATCATTTTGGTAGCAGAGGAGCAGTAAGAGGGAAAGGGGCCAGAGTAAACTGTATCATGCATCTCTCTAAGTTGCTGGGTCTTTTGCCTCTGCCCTAGAGGGATCCCCCTTTCAGTCCCAGTGCAGAGCAAACGAGCAGGAGCTCTGTCCCCACCACAGCCAAACTGTTCTCCCTGATGTCAACAGAATTAAGTAGCCCCCCACATTCAAACAAATCCACACAATTTAAAGCTGAGTCATTGCCAAGGCATTGCCTCCCCTAACGTTAGATGATGCCAAAGGATGACTCACCAACACCATTTGACAACTTAATCAGACCTACGTTAGGGAAGAGTGGGATGGTTGCATGAGCTCTTGATTGCCAGACAGCACAGATGCTGAGGGTCCTTGCGGATACAGCTTGACACAGGCTTTGCAAACCGCTTGGATCTCAAATGTCCCAATTACAGAGCCAACAACAAGAAGTAAACATGCAAATGCCATTGAAACACCCTGTTACAGTCATCAGAGTCTTTGTCTCGTATCTATTGCACAGAATGGAAAAGGCCTAGGAGATGCCCAGGGCTAAAAGGGGTGCTAGATTCCCAGGGTATGACTGTACAGCATGGGGCATCACCAAACAAGTCACCCACGTGTGTCTGAGGCAGTCAGTTGACAAGTTGGCTAGTTGACTAATGGAAGCACTGTATCCATGTTAGGAGAATGTTTCTCTCAGGTTAATTAGCCAGGCAGAGAAGGAAAAGAGGGCTTTTTCTGTGAAAGGAAAAGTCATGATAATGTCACGGTAACCAAGCTGTCACATTCAGAGCTAGCTTGGAGATCTCTATCAGGCACTGCATTCTGTCCTTGAGATGTATCCTAAAATAACATGTGGAAGAGCACAGCAGGTAAAAGCTCCATATGATTGGCATTTTTTCTGGAAACTGAAGAAAGTGTCAGCAGTACTTTCTGCTGTCTCCACACTCAGCTGGTGCCAGAAGAAAGGAAGCAGGTTATAAGGTAGGTTTATTTCTGAGAAGAGCTGTTTCTGAAGCACTTTGTATTTTAGTAGTTATTATTTAATGCTGGCACAGGAAATTAACTAGGAAATTTTGTTATAGAGAATGTTGCTATTTTGAGGTGAAGGAGTATTTCTAATAAAACCATGAATGGGATTTGAGACAGCCCCCTGGGAGATACAAAATTAAACACTGAAAAGGGAGTTGGAATTGGTTAAAGGGGTGCCTTGATTGGACTGAAGCTGACACAGAGTAGACCTGTATCTAATGCAGCTCCAGAGGAAGGACCTGCGATAGTCATCACTCAGCCATGACTGGATTATCAGCATTATGACTTTGGAGCCAGTACAAGTGCAGTTGGGGTATTAGCTGAATTCCCCCAGCGCCCCAGCACATGCATACTGCTTCCACTACTGGCTATATTTGGAAGGAGAGCATGAAGTCAGCTTGGGTGACTGGAGGCACAGGCCCCATGGGTCTTTCTATGCCACGTTGCCAAAAGTGGGAGCATTGGGAAGTGAGCTGAGGAGAAACATGGTAACTGCTTAGGAAGTTAGCTGAGTCTAGATGGGTTCATTGACTAGGTCTAGATAGATTCATTAGCTCCTGTTGGGCTAACACCATAATGTGAGACTGTCTTTCTGCTATTTGAATTTACAGATGCAGCCCAGAGAACCTCATGAACTTGTCTACTAATGTGCTAGGAGAAGATGAAAAACTATTGCATGGGTATGCAGCACGGCAGCTTACCAGCAGCAGTGCTAATGCTGAGCGGGAGTTAACAGGCCCTGCACCAGCAGGACCCTGTCTCGCTGCACCCAAATGCACAAGAGTGGGAGGGCCAGGACCACTCGGCTGCTGAGATGCAGGGTCAGAGTGCAGAGCTACGTCACCACCATGTCTGTGGGATACTGAAATATCAAACCCCTGTCAGTTAACCTCCAGAACCATGGAGGAGTAACAGTGGACTCTTGGCAGGAATCAGCTGAATATCAACAAAGCAAAGTGTGAACTATGGCTTTGAACTAAAGCCAGGTCTCTGAAGTATCTCTGTACTCTGTCTCTCCACACCATTTTGAGTTTTCCATTAGCCAAGGTATTCCACTTTCCACTTCCACAGATAACTGAGATTTCACTGCTACCAAAAAAGTCAATAGAACCCAAAGTCAAAAGCCTCACAAGGATGTGAAGAAGTCCACAGGCAGGAGAGACCTCACAAGTGCAAGCAAAAGAGTCCTTGAAAAATATTTTTAAAGCAACAATATTTTACATCACCTTGGAGGAATTTTCAAGAGCTAGTCAAGAATACACAAAGTGAATCATATTAGTTTGGATGAATTCTTTCTAGAGAATGCATAATTTATGCATCGGGGAAATGCATAAATCTGCAGTAGAAGCTGTGCTGAGTATCAGTCTGAAAGTAAAGGGAACATTTCTTTATTTTTATGTTCTAGGCTGCTTTCAAAAGCCTTCATTGAGAAAATAAAAGTCCGCTTCTAGTGTTTATGAACTTTTACATTTATCTGAGGATAGTTGACCAGAAAAAAAGATTTTTATTTGCATATAATACACACAAACAAACATCTCAGAATCTATTTTCACTGAGATGCACAATGAATAAATTCCAATAAATTTCCAATAAATAAAATTTAAAATGAAAAAGAAAAAGAAAGAAAAATTCAAGAGGCACGAGAGTGTCTACGTATTTCAGAGAGGGAAGGAGAGACATTCCAATGTACCCCAGTATTTATGTTATTCTGTCCACTAGCCTACTGGACATGTTACAGTATCATGTCACTTACAGTATCATTTCAGCTTATGCTGCTTTTCTTGTTCTCATTTGGTCCAGAAATCTTCTCCATAAAAGTTTCTTCTGCATATTTACATCTCCATGAAGAGCTTTGGGGTTTTAATAAGAAATTTCCAAAAAGGCATTTTCCAGCAAAAAATGTTTCACTGAATTTCCTAGCCTGTTCCAGCCTGGAGATACTAGTGCATTAATTTAAACTCTGGTAATTTGGGTATTGAATCACAACACAAACCCTAAACTCGTCTCATTTTTTCTTTCTGAAATTGCAGAGGGGGTTAATACTGGTCACGGAAAAACAAAGATGAATCATAAACAAAGGTATAGGAATTATGAGATATTGTTTACCTGCAGGCTGAAATATGTTTTCTACAAAATGAACTTTGCTGCTCAGAAGTAGGAGTTAATACTGTCCAAGGCCGCGTGTAGTTCACAGACTGCAAGCCATGCAGTGGGTTTGGAACTTCACCAAAAATCCCAAGGGGATGAGGACAGGCCACTGGCAATTGACTCCAGCTATATTGTGCAGAAAAGTGGAAAATATAACTCACACTTCTCACAGATAATCTTTGGGATTTTAACTAAGTGTTGACCTTAGGGTCTTCTAAGAAATCCAGTGCGTAATGACAATATGACAATAAACAGTTTTCTTTTCTTCTGTCTCCATGTGCATATATATATACATACATGAATAAAAATTAGACTTAGTCAATTCATCTGATTTCTCTGACTGCATGAAACTAAATGATTTTCAACAGAGCAATCCAATATAAACTGAACAAAAAAAAAATCAAAGTATTTACATCCTTTTGGAGACAATCTACTGATCTTAGTAGTTTGAACTCTG
Organism: Rhea pennata; assembly: GCF_028389875.1. NCBI lineage: Eukaryota > Metazoa > Chordata > Aves > Rheiformes > Rheidae > Rhea > Rhea pennata. The sequence goes on from NC_084663.1 coordinate 115,439,921, forward strand.
ACTAATGATATTCTTTCTTGGGCTTTTATCTTGAATATAAATTTTTTTGTATGGTTAGAGAAAGCATAGTTTTCAAGGGAAAAGTAGAAGGAGAGGTAGATTTCATTTGTACAGGCAGACACAAAATATGCCATTTGTCCATATGGAAGCAATGCTATCTTCCCAAATAACATAGTACAGTGTTACATTTATAATTATTTCAATACTTCAAAATATTTTTTCGCTATAAAAAATCATCAATAATTTCAAAGCTGATGAGGAACCCTGAATGCTCTTCTGAAGCTTTAGAGAAGCTGGGTTTCTGCAGAATACAATTCCTGAAAATCAAGGCACTTCAATCAAATAGGACTTTCAAAATTCAAATCATTCCAAATAGCCTTTAAAAAAATGTTGGCTTGTGAAGGTGTATTTCTTTCAACTCTAATATATTCCAGTCAATATATTCAAGTCTGGATGGCTAGCAAAAACCAGTTAAAATGCTGAAAATTCTATAAAAAATGATAATTTTTTGAAAATCATGCCTATCTCTTCCCCTAAAAAACATTAACTTTTGAGGCAGTCTGCCACCTGTAGAAAGCTTATGCCTTCCTATAACACTAAGACTGTAGAAAAGCAAAGGCAATTATATGTGTAGGAGGTAATTCATAAAGTAAACAAAAAAAGAAATGGAGATGTCCAGGACTTAGGGGGCAGGAGGGATTGGTGAGGGCATTTCCCAGAGACCATGAGTTATTTTATTAAAATAAACTCTCTTCCAGTACAAATAATCTGTTTTAATCTAATATCACTTTGAATCTAAAAAGCCATTAAAATTTAATTTCACACATAGTAACCAAAGCCAAAGAAGATAAAAAATCTCTGGTAGATCAGTAAATACGAAATCTACCATCCATCAATTTTTGCAAAATGATTGATTTATATAAAGAGAGCATACGGCCAAGCTCTAATGAGAAGGATGTTTTATGCCCAGTTATAATATAATCCATCATCTTTTGTTTGTAAAACAGAAATGCATAAAATATCCAAGGAAAAATATTTTAAAAATGTGATTTCACTAGTTTAGAATAACGTATACCACACCCTGCTGATGTTACTTGTGATGACTCTGCTTAAACTTCAGTAGTGCTGTCTGAAAATACAATGAGATTACAATAGCAGCAGGCTATAACAAAAAAAAATCTTAATGTATTATTCAAGTACTCACTAGGAATGCAGAGATGTCCTGAGTACAGCAAAAATAGCCTAATTTGTTCATTGTGCAGGTCCTGCTTATGCCATGTTCATGGAACAATCAGGATCCTGGGATTCAAGACAAGAACATGCTTATGCATGAACAGATTATCTTCAATGTGATATGGAACTGAAAGTTGTTAGCCAGACAAATAATTATATATGTAGATTTGAAGAACATTTTGAAATAATTACAAGCACTTACAGGGCTTTGGCTTACTCACCTGGTAAATTCAGGTGCCTCCCACTAAAAATATATCACAGAAGACATAGTAAAATATATAAAAGAAAAAAATATGTATATTTTTTCTGTTATTGCAAGGCTATGCTGCATAGTTTTAATCTTTCTCCAGAATAAATCTTTATAGTAATTTATATATGGAAAAATCTTGGTACATGAAAAATAATAGTAATCATAAAAACCAACATTAGATGTAAGGGTTTGTGGTTTCATTTATATTTATTCTGCCCTTCTTTTGGAATGCATTCACACTAACATCACTTGAACATCAAGCAATATGTCGCCCTACAGTTCTGCAATATATCTATACAAAGCCACTACTCCCAAACAAAAACAAAAGTGCTTCCTTGTGATAGGAGTGTAAGTGCTCTTTAAGCTCTAATGCAAAACTGGGCAATAATACTACTTGGCAGGAGTATAAAATATCTACACCTAGCAGCCGCTAGACAAGACTCTCAAAAGCTTTGTGTGCATCTTGTCGTTTATGCTGCTTACCACAAGTAAGGAAGATGACCAGGAGAAATGTCCTGGGTTGTGTTCCAAATCAGCATACTGTCAGAGTAAAAATATTAAATATATAAATAGAATCAAACAAAAATCTGACTTGATGTCCATTCTTCTTACTGTAAAAGCTAGCTTGATAAGGTTCTTAGTCTCTAACCTACAATAATACTTCTGAATTATCAATATGATGTATTTTACATTTTTAAAATGTGTCTGAAACTGGATTCCTACATCCAATAAATAAAAGCAAACTGGGGTGGGAAGTTTCTGAGTTCTCCATAGTACCCCAGGGGCCAATAGGAGCTGAAGGACCCAATATCTCTGAAATAAATCATTGGTGTCTAAATGCTTGAATATGGAGGTAGGAAATTATCTGAATGTGCAAACATTTGGAAATTTTGACTGATATTCTTTGTTGTTCTGCAAAAGCAGTAAATTCTTCCACTCTCTGTTCTTCTGCCTGATAAGAGATGCACAGAGAAAAGCAGATGCACAATGCAGATTTAGGAAATACTAGAATAGGAACTTTCAGCTTGCACACATCAAACCACAGGCACCATTTATATTCCTAGGCCTTCCTAAAAAGTTTGATAGTATTCCTTGAGTCACACAAATATCTCAATAAAAGTTTGATAAGGACACTGAAGAAAATAAGTATTGTAGGTTTTACCCTTAATAGAATAGGTAAAGTGTGCAGAATAAGCTTAGTTAGTCCACTTGCCCAACTTGAAGTGTATTAAAAGCAAATACAGTCAATTAATCTTACCTCTCAAAGAGGTTTAAAGGACAAAATGAACATTTTGTTCAAATACATTTTTGTTCTGTGGCAATACACAAAGAAAAAAAAGGCAAAAAGTCCATTATTTGTTCAAATCCCTGCAGTGCGCCAGCTGTAATAGATATGATTAATCAGCCACAACGATCAAACAATATGTGGAGGACACAGACAGGCTGCAGTTTAATACAAAATTCCACAAAACACCACAGTCTGCAGTGCATCTACATCCAAAACCACTCAAAACTAACACATGACATTAATCATTCTTGACCATCCATTATAACCTGATGAATTTGCAGAGTTTGTATTCCAATCCACTGGAGACTTAAAAAAGTAAAATAAAACATAAGCTGGAGCAGCAAAAATAGCAGAGGCCAAAAGAATAAATAAAACATAGCAATTTCACAGCCCAGAATCAAAATGAACGACAGCTAGGGGTAAATGGGCCAAGTGGTTGCCTCTGCTAAATGTATACCTGATTTTCATTACAAATGCACAACTGTAGCTAAAATTAGTTCATGTAATTTTACCATGGAAGAAGGTGCAACAATTGCGGTAAGTAAACTAGATGATAATTCCCATAAAAGTATCTCAAAGCACTTCATGAACATGACTTGACACAACCTGTGTTCTTTTAAGGGAGATAATTAACATTGGCATCTGATAGATGCAGAGCCTTTACGCATTAAAGCTGAAAACGCTGTGTCCTTGCTTAATTCTGACAATGGGAGCAAGATCATTACTGTAACAATTAACTACAGTAAAGCATTACAGGTAGAAGCCATGACAGTAATGGAATCTGAGCAACCTACCCCAAATCTTTCAGGAAGTGCGAGGGAACCCAGGTCTCCTTCTCCCTGCTCTCACCCTTACTGATATACAGCAGATTCTTCTCCCATCGTTAGTATTACGCAAATTTCAATGATTATTACAGTAAACATAACTGATTTCAGTGGGGAAATCTATACACAAGGTCAGGGCAGAAATATATTCTTTGAGGAGGTTTTCGAATCTTTCCTTATTCTAGTCTGCAACCTCAGAATCAAAATCATCATTTAATTCTGGCTTTTTGTTCCTCATGAGCGGCGAGACTGGAAATCGTGGCTTTTGACTTTTCAGGAGTATGGGCTCTCTTATTCTTGAATGTGTGCTCTCCCGCCCCATGAGGTTTACAACTTCTAGGCTCTGTGGGAGACCAAGTTTGGGCTTCCAGCATATTTCTTAGAAGGCTTGGTCCCAGGCTCCTGGCCTCTTACCGTTTAGGTTCCTGGGCTCCCCAGGCATCCAGATGCGCAGCCTCCAGGAAGGCTGCCAGGTCGACTGCTCAGAGCCATGGTCCTGGCTCCTCGGAAGCCCTGGGAGCTCCCACTCTTTCAAAAGTCCAGTTCTGTACTCAGTCAGCCTTGGAAATGTTTTGTAGAATGAAACTAAAAGTCATGCTGACTTTTCCAAATTTCTTTTCTGCTTATTTAAGTCCAAAAAATAAAAAAATAAAAAAAATAAAAATAAAAAAATAAAAATCCAGCAACAATTGGGAATTGTTTTTTGCTATGACGGTGTAAGATTTTAACATCTATACAAAGACTCCCAGTCCTTAAACGTGAGAAGCAGTCACTGCCTGATATCTGGGAGAAAGTCCTTACTCACTTCCATAGCACAATATTCCAAACCTAAATTTTGTTTGTATCCCAGGTGCTTATCAGACTTCAATGCCTTCAATGATAATAGGAAACTGCCAGTAACAAGGACCAAAAGCCTTAAAGGGAAAGAACTGAAGGCACACACAGACTCTTTTCCAGTCAACCCAGCTAACATGTAATATTATTCCACCAGGCTGTTCACACACTGTCCACTGTATCATGTTCTCATTGCCCTTTTTTTATTAGAAAAAGAAATTTAGGGGCTTTACCAATGCTCATTATCATTTTATGCAACACAAGAAACTCTACTGAATTATTACATTGTGGAAAAATGGTATGCTAAGTCAGCAAATCAAAACAAGCCCCTTTGACGTGTCAGTGCTAAATCTTGCAGTACAGGAAAGGACACAAACTAAGAATGAGTTTGATTCTAGCTTTTATATGTAAAAGTAAAAGATGACACTAGAGCAATAGAACAGGAGAAAATTTAAATAGAAAATACTAGAAATATATTATGTCAACATTCAGTAGATAAATCTCATCATGTCTGATTTTTCATCATTTACCTGAGTATTTACTAAGGAGATGTAAAATAAGTTTTAAGCTTCCCAAAGAACTGGCATTTATGTACAGGGGAGTTTTTTAAGCCTTATGGGACTGTTTCCAGATGCAGATGTTTAAGGATCTGCATGACTTCCACCGAGACTTGAAATATAAGGATTTGTAGAGTCCAGAAGAGTACAATTAAAGAAGATGAAAATCACAGTCTGTACTACTTTTTTCTACCAAGTGCTTTGAAGACAGGGAGAAATAAGAAGAGTAAAGAAGGACAAACTATGTTCTTTTGAGAAAAAAAAAATCCAACTAGTTTTACTACAGGAACATGACATTTGGGAATGCACATATTCATAAATTAATGGGGTAAGTCTTACAAGACTTAAAAGAAAGCAGTATTAACAAGGAAGAACACTAGAAGCTTCACCAGTGCAGAAGAACTGATAGATTTAAATGGATAGGTGTATATGAATATATATATAAATGACATACTTTTTTTTTAACCAAATGAGTACAATATTAACTTAATACCTGCTCAAAATACAAGGGAAATTGATCTGTCTCAGCCTAGAGTCGGTTCTTAGAAAAAAACAGAAGGAAATGGGATTGTCTTTACTTCATACTTCAGAAAATGCTGAATCTAAATCTATTTCAACAGGTGCCACACAGTGTTTTGATGAGCACCTTAAAGTTATTTACTAGCAAATCTGATAGAAGACCAACAGGCATGAAGCAAAGTCTGCGCCAGCTACATACAAAGTATTGATTGATGGTAAGCTGTATAAATCTTTTTATCATTTTAAAGACAGACTCACAGAGAGTCTTCTACATAAATGCAGTGTAACCACTTGGAAATTACTCTCCTCTTTTACAGAATTTTTATGTAGACTTACTGCCAATGCATCCAACAGCTGAAGACCAATTCCAAAAAGTTCAAGGGGAGATTCCTCACATTTATAGCTAAATTACATGAAATATATGTTTGGTCAGCTCCGTCTTTCTCTCTAGACAGTACCTGTCAGCTCATATATCGTATTCACTTCTAATTTACTAGTCAGCTGGGATACAATTTTATATTAATACATATAAAATGGAAAGCTAGGAGATTATGATTGCCTGGCAAAATAAATCCTTAATAAATTATCCTCCTTTAAATGGGAGAATTGAATGAGATATGACATAGCTCCATGGCCCAGTGTGTTGTGATCAAATCCTTGAATTGACATCGCATGAACTATCGCAATAGCAGGAGCATCTGCACTGACACACCAAAGGCACAATATGCACAGCAGCGTGGGGAGAGCTGAGCAAAAAGGCAGGCCTCAGACCTGCATTTGGTTCACCTGCATTCAGGACTCTGACATCTCTGGGCTTGAGTGTCCTCAGCTGCACTGTACCTTGCTGCATTTGGTGTGACTGGTGCATTCCTATCTGCCTCCTAAGGGAAAGTGTTGTTCAGGGCCTCACCGAGAAGAGTCAGCAACAGGATGTCTGCGTGTGGTCAGCACGAAACCCTTCTGCTACATGTGTATTCAGCATGCTTTGGGCTGAGGTGGTTACAGTCTGCAGGCAGGTAAATCCTCTTTTCCAAAATCCTAACCAAAGATGAATGCTGCTGCTCACAGCACAGGTGACATGGGTCACCTAAGAGCTGACTTGCTTTCGAGCAGCGCAGGGAACAACTTCCCGTGCCACTTACAGAAGCTCCTCTTAGAACAACGCTCAGGGGTGTAACCTCCCAAGGGTTTCTTCAAGGACCGTGCAGCCCTCACGTGCTGATCAAAAGCTTTGAGGGGCTTGGGCTGTCACCACCAGCTTGAGACTTCTGCCATGTGTTTCTTGCAGCAGCCCAGAAAGACCTGCACCAGGAGTTCCCCCTTCTCCCAGTCCTTCTCATGGTGGGCCCAACTTTTTCCCAAATATGAACTGCGGGGCCTGAATGGATCCCAAGGCTACCAAGGCACCATCATATCTGTCTCTGCAGGCACTGCTTATGGTGTTGGCTTAGCTTTAAACTTAGTTTAGGCACCCTCTAAAGTAAACCTGAATGACCTGGAAAAATAAATTGTTTGCTAACTAAACAGTGAGCAAGCATAGCTCAGTGTGGTTCATTCATTTTGACACTTTGTTATGTTATTATAGCACTTTAACTTCTGGAATATAAAGGGTTTGATAATTCATTACTGCCATTTATTGAAAATCCACATGTGAATTCAATCTATGAATATACAGTATAAACGTGGTCTGAATCAAAGACTAATGAAGTCAATGGAAAGATTCCTAATACATCTCATGAGCTTTTGGACCCTACTCTGAAGCAAAGAGTTCAAACAGCCTGTTTCATGATTCTTCTTGACTAGAACAATGCAATCATATGAAACTGTAACATATGTGTTATCATGAAAATACACAATAAACACAAACCATGGCCCAGCAGACTTCTATGTGCCTTTTTTCCAGTAGACTACTTGCATCACACCAGATCAAGCATATACTTCAGCACAGAAGGAATCTATGAAATCAACAACAAAAACACCAAGAGTGTGTCCCAGTATTTTGATTTAGCTCTTAACTTGGGGAATTTGGCATAACTTCTCTTAGCCTTTTGGTGCAAGTGTGAACTATACTACTCAGCTGATAAGTACGCAAAAATACTAATCTTTTAGATTTCTAAAATACAAAGGGGAAAATAGATATATCAGTCAACCTCCTACATTGCAAAATTGTTCATGTAATTGTGGAACTGGTCAGTTTGCTAAACAGATTGCACATTACAAACAGTAGAATTACGTTGTACCTACAGTGGAAAACTTGCTTGCACCAATGCTCTTCTGCTCGGAATTGCTATCAAAAACAGAAATGCACAACGTAATAAGCACAATAAAGTGTAAAGCACTATCAAAATTATATGGTTTTTAAAATTAGTTTGTACCAGCACTTTTGGCACAGCTTTACTCATAATTTCATTTCAGATCCATCTAAAACATTTTTATTATTGTGTGAAGCACCTTGAAGCTAGTGAGAAACTTTCTATTGACTTTAGCTGGACATCGATTATGTCAGTCAATGCATGTTTTGATCACTAGTACTCTTGCACGTTTTGATCACTAGTACTCTTAAGTACATGGTCAAATAACTGATTTCGTACAACAGAACACCTACCTGGCAGCTGAATTGAAGTCTAAGAGTCAGGGCTTATTTCTGTCACTAGCAAATTACTGTCTGTACTTCAACTGTAATTAAAATCAGGTTGATTTCATGCATATGAGAAGCTTAAATTATATGACAAACAAGTAAGTTGGTCTTTAAATTAAAAATTCTCTATATACAAAACTATCATTAACTGCTTATCATTCAAAAAAGCCATCATGAGCATACCAGCATATCTCTCCAAAATTAGTTAGATATATCCTAACTAAACCACACAGACTCAAGTTAGCAGCTGGAAAATAGAGTATTTTTCTTTGCCAATTTCATTATTATTCAGGAAGGGTAGGTTAAAATACTGTAAATATTATATAGAATATATGTGTACTTTGCTGTAACATATTCTGTGGGTGGAAAAACAATTGTCAATTTGATTTTAGTCAAATATACACTTTGCTCCAACCTCAGTCTTAGGCATACAGTATCATTTCAAGGTAAAATTTAGTAAGCAAACAAAACGTCTACTGAATACATCCTGGGCCACAAAGTGGATTTAGACAGGATTTAATCAGTATGGCAGGACTTAGGTTATCATCGTCAGCTGGATACAGTATGAATAAGAAAAATTTGCTTCTAAAGGCAGGGCAAATATGAATTAGAGATGAAAATGTATACTTGAACCCCAAACTGAAAAGGACTTCTGCTATCTCATTTTTGTACTTTCAGTCTAGAGGTTAAATGCATATACAAGGTGCATACAAATTTGGCTTTGGCACCTAACAATATGGCCAATCTCTTTTCATGCTCAGTGATTTCTCTTTCAAGGTGAAAAGGGGAATTTGCTCCCAGATTTTTTAAAGAAAGAAAACTTCAGTTTAAAAAAAAAAAAAAAACAACTATTGTATAAAAATGTCACACGGAATCTGTTTTATAGATTAGAAAGGAGACTGGGATTTATGCAAACAGTTGCTTGAAATTATTACACACTGGGCTTAACTTGGGATCCTTCTTTCTGGGAATCATAACCTCTGCTGCCAAAATAAAATCTGTTTTAACTATTGAAGTGAGAGTTTCAAGGGAACTTAATTCAGAGCAAATGAGATCCTCGTATTAGAGTTTAATAACTATAACATAGACATACAAGTAAAGAAAAAAAACCTGCTCTGGAAACACTATCTTCCTCCCACCCTCATTCAGATGCATATCCAAGATACTTTTCATTTTTTAGCTCAGAAAACATTGTGGGGCTAATGCAGAATGAATGGTGCTTCTTTACAGATTCTTTTTGAACTCAAGCAGGAGTTTCGCTCACTGGTCCAAACTGGGTATCATCACAGTACTATGGTGGCGCATTATTCTGGCTGCTTCTTAGCGTACTGAAAAAAAGGTCGAATACCATATCCTGAAATACCTGCCTTGGACTTCAGCTCCCATTTGCTTGGCAATGACAAGCAGCACTTATAAGCAATATTGCGTGAAAAGCGCTTTATTTCCCAAATGCTTCCCATGTCTTTCTTGAAAGTGTTTTCTTCAAACTAAAACCTATCACAGCTGCCACATCTCAGTTTTTCTCCAACAGCTGCTTCTACAGCAAGTTGTCCAGAGTGCACTGGGTGCAGGATGCTGGCCTGCTACACTCAACCTGGTAAAACCAAAGAAAGGTGGATGGATTATGAGGACTTTAAAACAGCCTAAGATAGACGTGGAGTAAAGGACATGCCAAAGACCACTCCCTGAGAGCTTGGGGTGGGCTGGGAAGAGCTAGAAACTGCATATTATCTTCAGGAATATGGAAGGGACAAGTCTACCCCTAGGGATCTTCTGTGCCATCAGCAGAGGGAAAAGGGACATTGGAAGCCAAGTGCAGATAAGTGCACAAACAAAAGGTGAAGGTAACACATGATCCAGGAACGGAAACACAGAAAGAAAAGGTGGAGCGTTTGAGATAGAAGGAAAAAAAAAAAGATCAAATTTCCAAATGAAGGAATAAAAAAGGAGTCAAGATACAACTGTAAGAAAGTGCAACACTGTTTTGTATGGAGTAGCAGCAAGTGGAAAAAGAAAAAAAGGATCTGAAGGAAAAGGAGAGGAGAAAGGAGAAAGCAGGGAGAAGATTGCTCTTTTATGCTAGTTCTGATGATGGAAAGGCTTTGGTTGCTATGTATGTTTATCTGAAATATAATGTTGCTCTTAGCACTCTTTGCCTCATTCTCTCCCATTCCAAGGGGAGAAAAAAGGAGGAGGGTGTTATTTATTTTCAGTCAGACTGCTAAGACACGTAAAGCCAGTTCTGCCAGCATCACGTCTCACACCGTCAGTACAGCCTATTGAGAGGACAGCTACTGGCAGAGTCCGATCTGTGAGCTGTTTCCTTATGATTAACTTTTCCAAGTCAGTATGGCTGGACGAGGAAATGTTTGGATGAGGTTTGGGATCACATTCCACTGCCTCATAATTCAAAGTATATGGTATATTCTCAATTCTAATGTTATACACAAATCAGTAGTTTTACACACACTGGCTCCACTTTAGATACCAACTGTCTCAAGCAGGTCTGAACACCACCAAATTGAATAGTAATGTCTGCCTCTGGTTTCTGACTAAGCTTTCAATGCTATTTTTCTTTTTTCCCCCTAATGTTTAGTAATCTGGTAGTGATTCATAGAGCCACACTCGAAGCAGAAGTAAAAGCCCATGGAACAACGTAGCTGTATCTTGTCAGAGGATCTGACCTTCACATTCCTGATTTTGGAGGACATCTTCCATAAAGGCACTCTGATTGTAGTATATAGGCTTGGTACCAATTGTGCATTCAGACATACGTACATACATACACACACACACACACACACACATAAACATATCGATACAGTATGATAGGGCCAGCCATCTCTGAATAACCTGAACCTAAATAGTGACTGCAAGCTTAAAACCTGAGTGACATTAGAGTATGAGAGTAGAAAAAGCATCACTTACTGCTCTTGAAGGCCATAAACAGCATATTCCCTTACTTTATGATCTCTTCTTCAAACAGAAGTAGCTCACTGTTCTGCTATAATTCTGAAGAACCACATTTCTCATGGATATTGTTAAATAAAATGCAATTTTTCTGTGAAAATGTGTCTGTTTTTCTTTTTATATGAAGGATTTATGAAGCACAGGAGATGTGTGTCCCTTCCCTCAGACAGCCCTTAGAGCTCTGCATGCCAGAGAATACTTACAGCTCAGGAATAAGAGGATGCATTTGTTCCTTTCTGTACATTTTCTACAAATTCAAAGTGAATTATTTTATTATAATGATTCCCCTTCTGGGTAGAGGGAGAAAAACTATCGCAGGTGTGACTGCAGATTCTGATCTTCCTGCAGCGAGGAGGGGAGTTCTCACTACAGGCAACCAGCAAGCTGAAAAGATAAAATGGCAAAGAATGGAAAGAGACAGTAACTTTGCAGGTAAATGAAACAAATTATCCAGGGCCACCCTATGGATAAGATGCAGAGGCAGGTTTCAGGTTTCTTGTGTTTTAGTCTAATATCTGTTCACCAGGCGATCCATCTGTTATACTGGTTTTGTTTCTAACCAGGGGCAAAGGGGTTCAGATCACTTTTTCCTAATTTTTTTATCAGGCTTTAATGTTCAAATTATGGGCTCATATTTATCTTCAAGGATTTTGAAGTGAGCTACCCAAGTCACTCTACGTGTGTGCTAAAGTAACCAGGGAGATGGAGCACAGTGTGGTCACTGCTGAAAATGCAAAAAAAATTCAATCCCCAGAGCTTGAATTCCAGATACATGTATCTCTGTATAGGACATACAATAAGCCTAAGACATGCTTATTTCTCCCAACAGATTGGTCAAGATAAAGATATGGTGTAAAGACACTTTTTCTGAGTGCTACTTAAATAGCAATAAAAAGAAATAAATAACCAAAAATCAACTCTAAAGATGTGGCCAAACCAAGAAATGAGCAATGAACAAAAATATTGCCAGTTTAAAACAACTGACTTTCAAAAATACACGATTTTTTAAAAAATACAGAAGGTAAGAGTTTAAGATTTTTTTTTCCTCCAACAGTAACCAAGTATGCACTTTTGACCATGAGCCAGCAATATGCCCTTGTGGCCAACAAGGCCAGTGGTCTCCTGGGGTGCATTAGGAAGAGTGTTGCCAGTAGGTCAAGGGAGGTGATCCTGCCCCTCTACTCAGCCCTTGTGAGGCCTCATCTCGAGGACTGCGTCCAGTTCTGGGCTCCCCAGTCCAAGAGATGCTCCAGTACATCGAGCTACTGGAGAGAGTCCAGCATAGGGCTATGAAGATGATCAGAGGGCTGGAGCATCTGCCCTATGAGGAACGGCTGCGAGAGCTGGGCCTCTTCAGCCTGGGGAAGAGAAGCCTGAGGGGGGATCTTATCAGTGTGTACAAGTACCTGAAGGGAGGGTGTCAAGGGGACGGGGACAAACTCTTTTCAGTTGTCCCATGTGACAGGACAAGAGGCAATGGGCAGAAATTGAAGCACAGGAAGTTCCACCTGACCATGAGGAGGAATTTCTTCCCTGTGAGAGTGATGGAGCACTGGAACAGGTTGCCCAAAGAGATTGTGGAGTCTCCTTCTCTCTTCAAGGCCCGCCTGGATGCAACCCTGTTTAACATGCTCTAGGTGACTCTGCTTGAGCAGGGAGGTTGGACTAGTTGATCTCCAGAGGTCCCTTCCAACCTTACTGATTCTGTGATTCTATGATTCTATGCACTTCATACAGAGGTGTAAGGAATGATCTGTATTCATTAATAGAGTTCTACCCCCAAAAGTTAGTATTAATTTGAAACAAATTATATTTCAAGGAACTGCTCTGCTGAGGCAAGAAATTGGGGGGAAGATGTTTTCAAGTAAAGTCTTTTATTTCCCACTTCTTGTTTTCATGTTAAATTCAAGCAAATAAAAATTGAAATGTTTTAACTTCAACAAAAATTATTTCAGGATTTGTGTCCCAACCGAAGGAATTCAGAAAGTCTGAGGCACATTATTTCATGCTTCATTTTTTTTCATGTTTTGTGAAAAATTTACTTTCTTGAAGCAGCAAAAAGTATTACTTAAAAAATTATTGTCTCTTCACTGCATTGGTTTAACCATTCTAACCTTAAAATCAGGAACTTAAATGAAAGTATGAATTGATTTTAATGATACTAGTCTATATTAATGCCTCAATAAATGTATGGTTTTAAATTCATAGCTTGTCTGCTCTAGATGATTTGAACATCTAAGACATTTTGTAATGTTATTTACATCAACGTCTCAATATTAAGTGATTAAATATAACTGTCCATTCATATTCTTCCTTTATTTGCATACCCATTTATAATTCAGTAAGTCAATCTATCAAATAATTCTCAAAACACTTGCATCTATGTAGTAGCTATCTGACACTTCTTAATATTATTTTTTTTCTTAGAGAAAAGATTCAAACCTGCCCTCGCCACAGCAGAATAACTCGTATGTTTAAAGTTTCAGGTGGATCTGCCTTCTTTGCTGGGTTGAAGCTAATTTACTTGAAATATAATTTCCTGTCTTTTGCTTTTCCATACTTACTGATGAACACAGAAAAGTTCTCGTACTGTCAAAGATTTTCTCTCCTCTTGCTAGGATTCTCCTAGGATTAATGCAGCAGTATCTTAATTTTATCAGTTTTTCACTCAGCCTCTTTAGGCAATTACATTTTGAAAGATGGATGTTCTTCTCCAGGGAATGACTGTAGTCCTTTTTGTTGGTTTTGTGATAGTGGATACCTGTTAAAAGCAGCTTTAAGAGAGACAGTGGTGCTGCAGCAGTGTAGATACCCCTTAGGATTCTTAAGCCTTGCCTGAAGAGCACAGAAGCAGCTGTTCAATATATATTCATTTTTGGAAACTAGTTTAAATACATAGACATAGCAGATTTCACAGGAAACTTATATTCTATATAGTCAATATGTTATTCAAACCCATCCATGCCTTTAGGGGAGAATGAACCATAAAGGACAGTGAACTAGCTAGCTCTTCTTTTTTAAAAAACAGAAAGGCCAAGCTACATCATCATTGATCATATCACTAGAAATTACCCTATCTCACAAATGTTTCCAGGTATATTTCATGCAAAAGGCATCTCAAGTTTACCCATAGAATTTGTATTTCAGAAATTTTTCCTCCTCCTTCCTCTTTCTCCTAAAGTAAAACATAGATTTTTTTCCCCACAAAAAAACTTTTAAAAAAGCAACAAAGTAAGGTCAAACATATATTTCAGTCATTAATCTAACAAAAGTTGTAAATTTGACTGCATGCATCTGAAATTAGAAGTATCTTGGGATCCTCATTTTAAAATTGAACCCTTACAACAACTATATTAAATTTATTTTAATTAATGAAAATTAGTTTCAGAGTTATTAAATTCTATGCTGAATTAAATCTTATCTTAAACTACTCAAGACAAAACTAATTCCTGGCCTAAACTTCACTAAGTCAACTGAGTCTTCGTGTATCCAAGTTAAATTTGACCCCAAGGACCAGATTTGCAAGTACCCTCCATTCACAGTGAGGCCTGATTTCCATGGAGAGAGTCAAATCTTTTCTAATTGCCATTTTCAACTTCGTGACAGACAAAACAGCCAGGTTCCTTGGAAAGCTTGTTGCCAGAATGATCACCTGGCTCTCTGAAGAAGCTGATCGTACACTATCGCAGGGTCTTGTATACTCACTTAGCATCAATATGATTAATTCTTTAAGCAAAGATGATTGGCAGTATCTGGTATCTGAGCAATCTCTTCTAAAATACTAAACTGAGAGAAATGTTCAGCTTCACAAATACCTTACTTTCATAGATGAGAAATAGCCCAATAATACTACTTCTAAGGAAAATGTGTCAAAGTCTACAGTGAAAAATAGCTGCTCATTTAAATTAAATATTCACTGTTGATCATTTTATTCTTTTATTTATTTAATCCTTTTTCGCCCTTTTTGAGGCAAATGTAACATAAGATCAGTATGATCCTGACACTAATGAAACAATCTAGACAAGGCGATATTTAAATACTGACTGAATAATATAATATAGAATAGTAGAGTTTTTCACAGAAATAGTCAAGACTCTGAAATAAATTATTTCTAACCCCTAGTCACATGAAGAATAAATAGAAAGAAAATGCTGAAATGTTGCACTTCCAGCTTTCAAAATTTCTTCGTGGTTTACGCAAGATATGCTGGCCAGCTATATAATTGCAGGGCATAACAGGCTGACGCACCGCACTAATCAGTAGTAATTCCTAAAGACTTTCCAAGCAGCAAAATGAGTTGGAAGAAAACAGATCCAGAAGCAATACTGACAAAGGCAGTAAGTCAGGTTTATTCGTTGTCATCCTGACATGGGCAGTCCCAGTAAGTTCCAAATGACATTGTTATTGGACGACAAATCTACAACAACAAAAAGGATACTGTAAAAAAGTAAAAAAAAAAAAATCATGAATTTGTGCTAAATTAAGGAAAACATTAAGGGCAATTTTTTTGAACTGGAAAAAAAATTAATGACAGAATTTACATTTACATTAATTTACATTTTTAATGCTGAAATCTTGCTATCATCCTGAGAGACCACAGAGCTGAAGCTGTATAAGGACACCCACACTGTCCTTTCTATTTCTGCAGATCATTTAATAAGCAGAGAAAACTATATTACAATGAATACCAGAACTAGCTGCTCTTACAAATCAAGAATATTTTAGGCAGAATAAGAGACTATTTTCTTTGAAAATAAGTGTTGCTTACATGTAAGTATGCATTGTCTCATTAGCGCTTATGACAGAATAGTTCACAGTATGGTTAAATACAGCTTTTTATTTTGTTTTTTAAGTTATATCAGAACAGTTGCTATTTGAAGGGAAAGAAATACACTGAGAGTAGTATAGTGATTTCTATGTGCAGGACATTTTCACAGAATCACAGAAAGGTTGAGGTTGGAAGGGACTGCTGGAGATCATCTAGTCCAACCTCTCTGCTCAGGCAGGGTCACCTAGAGTGTATTGCACAAGGTTGCATCCAAGGGGGCTTTGAGTATCTCCAGGGAAGGAGACTCCGCAACCTCCCTGGGCAAGCTGTCCCAGTGCTCTGTCACTCTCCTAGGAAAGAAGCTTTTCCTCATGTTCAGATGGAACTTTCTGTGTTTCAGTTTGTGCCCGTGGCTTCTTGTCTTGTCATTTGGCACCACTGAAAAGGGTCCAGCCCTATCCTCTTGACCCCCTCCCTTAAGGTATCTGTAGACATTGATAAGATCCCCTCTTGGTCTCCTCCAGGCTAAACAGGCCCACAGGGCAGATGCTCCAGCCCTCGAATCATCTTTGAAGCCCTAGGTTGCACTCTCTCCAGTAGCTCCATGTCTCTCTTGGACTGGGGAGCCCAGAACTGGACACAGGACTCGAGATGAGGCCTCCCCAGGGCTGAGTAGAGGGGCAGGATCACCTCCCTCAACCTGCTGGCAGCACTCTTCCTAATGCACCCCAGGAGACCATCGGCCTTCCTGGCCACAAGAGCACATTGCTGGCTCATGGTTAGCTTGTCCCCCAGAACTCTCAGGTCCTTTGCTGCAGAGCTGGTCTCCAGAAGGTCAGCCTCCAGCTTGTACTGGTGCATGGGGATATTTCTCCCTAGGTGCAAGACCCTGCACTTGCCTTTGTTGAACCTCATGAGGTTCCTCTCTGCTCAGCTCTCCAGCCTGTCCAGGTCTCTCTGAATGGCAGCACAGCCCTCAGGTACATCATCCACCCCTTCCAGTTTTGTGTAATCAGTAAACTTGCAAACACTCTCTCCTGTTGTCATTGATGAATAAGCTGAACAGGACTGGACCCATGTAAGTCCACATAAGCAGTAAGCACAAGGACAAGCAACCCGTCCATTATAAAGCTATTTTGAGTGAGAGAATACTCACTGGATATCAGGTTTGCCTAAATGACCCAAACCTCCTTGACCAAGGAGAAGTCTTCCTTTCTCCAGACTTTCTCTCTTGCCTCCAGGTTGTGGGATTCCTGGGGGCTGCCCTTAGTAGTAAAGACTGAAGCAAAGAAGGCATTCAGTAATTCTGCCTTCTCTGTGTCTTTCACCACCATGGCACCTGCCACATTCAGCAGTGGGCCTACATTTTCCCTAGTCCTCCTCTTGCTGCTGATGTATTTGAAGGCCGTTTTGTTGTCCTTGACATCCTTTGCCAGATTTAATTCCAAATGGGCCTTAGCCTTCCTCATCGCATCCCTGCGTACTCTGACAACATACTTATAATTCTCCCATGTGGCCTGCCCCCTCTTCTGCATTCTGTGTACTTTCCTCTTCTCTTTGAGTTTTGCCAGGAGCTCCTTGCTCATCCATGCAGGTCTCCCACCCGCTTTGATGGACTTCTTTCTCCTCAGGATGGACCACTCGAGCTTGGAGGAAATGATGCTTGAATACTAGCCAACTCTCCTGGACCCCTCTTCCTTCTAGGGCCTTAACCCATGGGATTCATCGAAGTAGTTCCCTGAAGAGCCCAAAGTTTGCTCTTCTGAAGTCCAGGGTTGTGATCCTGCTTATTGCCTTGCTACCTCCACACAGGATCCTTAATTCCACCATTTGGTGGTCACTGCAGCCAAGGCTGCCCCCAACCTTCACATCTCCAACCAGTCCTTCTTTGTTTATTAGTACAAGATCCAGCAGGACACCCTTCCTGTAGGCTCCTCCACCACCTGTGTCAAGAAGTTATCGCTAGTGTATTTCAGGAGCCTCCTGGACTGCTTGTGCCTAGCTGTGTAGTCCCTCCAGCAGATGTCAGGGTGGTTGAAGTCCCCTGTGAGAACCAGGGCCTGCGATCGTGAGGCTACCTCCAGCTGTCTGTAGAAGGCCTCATCTATTTCCTCTTCCTGATCAGGTGGCCTGTAGTAAACACCCACAACGGTGTCCCCCATGTTAGCCTACCCTTTAATCCTCCCCCATAAGCTTTCAACTCGCTCTTCATCCACCCCTAGGCAGAGCTCGATACACTCTCTCACATAAAGAGCAGCTCCACCACCTCGCCTCCCTGGCCTGTCTTTCCTAAAAGCACATAGCCATCCATGACAGCATTCCAGTCATGTGAGCTATCCCACCATGTCTCCATGACTGCAATGAGATCATGGTCCTGCGACTGCGCACAGATCTCTAGTTCCTGCTGTTTATATCCATGCTGCATGCATTGATGTACAGGCTTTCCAAAGAGGTAGTTGTGCATGCAGGTTTCCCAGGAGGACTGTAAGAGGATCCCCTATGCACTTCTCCGGCTGCAAGCACCCACTGGAGGCCCCCCAACTCGAGCTGTGTTTTATTGACTACCCTCTCTCTATAGCTCTCTCCTTCCCCCATCCTTCCTAGTTTAAAGCCCTCTTTACCAGGCTGGCCAACTTGTTGGGAAAGACACATGTGCCCTGCTTAGTAAGGTGGATTTAATAGCATTTTACACCAAAAGATTGTTTCCAATGGAAGCGCTGGTCTGACAAACATTCTCATTAATAATGCAAGTGAGTTTTTCCAAAGATCTGCAGGACTAGACTGAAAGTGTCTTATAGGTCACTAGTACCTGTAGCAACTGATTTCTTATTTCATTTCTCCTTGTAAGTACAAGAGTCACAGCTCAAGCAAAGCTAGTATGATTTGTCCAAGACCAGCCTTCCTCCCTCCCTCCTTTCCTCACTCTGCAAAGGTCTCATCAGTGCCAGCTTCTGCTTCCCAAACAGGAGTGGATGCCTTAAGCCCACCAGAGCCATTTGTCACATGCTCAGAATATCACATGGCTTCTTTCTGCTGTGGGCAGCCAAGTTGCACTAAACGATATTCTCATTCGCTGCACAACTCCCCTGTCATGCAGGCATTTGACAGTCTAAGACAACAGACTTCACCATGTCTGTGGAAAAAGTCTGAACCAAGGTGATAAGCACTTCAGAAAATAGTGGACACACAGTCCTTCCAGGAAGGATTATCCCTATCATGCAGCTACATATGTACAACTATCGAGCACGACAATTGTGTATCATTATCATGATAGAGGAGCCTCCATTACATTTATAATTTAAACTAAGTAATTTATGATGTGGAGGCCATAATTTTAATCATAAGATCATCTTTTTCTCACTCCTCAGTAGCAAGTTATAATGCTTTTTTTTTACACTTGCATTTAATTAAGCAGAAGATCATTACTGTGTGACTCTTGACTTCATGTTTTTCTAGAAATTAAGGTTTAGTTTGCAGACACATTACTACTTAAGTACATTACAGTCCTTCAGCTTAAATTCACATATTGTAAATGTTTGTACATTACAGCTATTGGCTCGATCACAATAAAGATATTCCGGATTAATTATTGAAAAGGACATTTATGTATGTACAAGAGTGAGACAATCAAAACATTGGCTGTTTTATGTTTTCTATGCATTTAAAACTTGGAAATAAATTATAAATAATACACAATTTGTGATAAATCAGAAAAACTAAAGGGTATCAATCAAGAGATTTACATTTACACTGAATAAAAATTCATCTACCCAAAACATTAAGGAAAAAAAACAATGTACCCATTTTGAAGATGACCATTTTTTTATTCCATTTGGCATTAAAGAAGATATCTGTGTTCAGTGAGATTTATATCTATTAGCTCACAGGGCTAGCTCGGTTCAGCTGCCTAAACATAAGTTTCTAGTTCATATGAGCTGTCCAAAGGGTCTGAGATATCAGCATGCTGGTAGTAGATAAGAGATAAGATCTCTGAGAGATCCATGCCCTTTTGAACTTGCCACAGGAGTCAGGTAAGGGCCCTAGAGCATCTCAAATAGCACCAGACTTTTGGGAACTGGATCATGCCCAGGAACTCTAAAATTTCACTTCAGCTAAAGATTATAGGAAAGATAATGGGTATTGCTAGAATAGCATTTTTTTTTGCATGATTGTCAATTAAAACACAGTTTAAAGTTCTATTTGAAGTCTACCCCCTTTGAAGTATCCGATTTGGTATTGCCACAGATTCATTTTCAACCCTAAAAGCTAATGTTGTTCTCACTCAATGCAATGGCAAATCTTCTCTTCTCTTCTTATAAACAAGATCAAGAGCTCCTTCAAGAGACAAGACCAGCTATCAGTAACTGCAGTAGGGCACATAGTGGCTCTGCTTGGTTGGCAACAGGTCTGAAGGTGCTGTGGTCAATAGGAAAGTAGGAATCCCAGCTGAAGGGTTGGAAGAGGAACACTATGCAGAGAAACAAAAACACTAGAGCAGGCTTTTCCACTCAGTAGGGATTTCTTTCAAAGGATGGGGAACCTTTCCATAGACCAAAAATATCCTCCCATTTCTGACCCAGCTAAGGGCTGTTGTAGTTTTCTATTACCTTTCTTGCCTTGTTTTCCGTTCCCTTGCTCAAAATAATGGCCTCTAGAGGAAAGAGTTAATTCTCTAGGCAGTAGCTCTGTATCTACTTAGGTTAGAGAGCAGAGAGAGCTATAGGGATATATTCTCAAGAGTGAGCTTAAGATGTCTAACTTGGCTAAAAGCTGTCCTGAGGCTCCATCTGTAACTCCATAAGATAATTCAAGCAATGTAGCTGCTTGAGTTTCTCTTGTTCTGAATTCTTGTCTGGCAGAGATCATATTACTACTAGTTATAAACAGAAATTGGCCACATGACTTAACCAGAGAGTTAGGTGCCACCAACATATCTCCAGTGGTCCCATCTCCTAGATATATCCCATATCTTTGGCATGAGCAGAATCAAATCATGGATATGAAGACTTCATATGCATAAGAGTTATCATTTTTAAAGCCATCAAGCCTGTGGCTTCACCCTTTTTGTATCACTTTGGCAGGGCATCAGAAGCCCAAAAGATGAAATACTGTCCCACTGAAGTAAAATACCATGCAGGCAGTCTCTTTAGCCTGTATGTTAATGGCCTAAAAGACAACATAGTATGCAACGTACCAACGAATGGGACATGTATAGGTTAGTGTAGTGGCACAGTTCCTTCATTCACCAAGTGCAGTGAAGAGTTATACTCAATCCTGCAAATCTTACGAATACTAAACTCCACACCAGCAAGATCAGAGGTTGTTTTATATTAAAATTAACATGCACTAGGATATTATGTAGACTTCTCCAACAGCTACAGATAACTCATTAATAAGGTGCTCTTTATACTTAATCAATAACATTTGCAGTTAAATGAGTTTAAAGTTTTTACATGGCAAAGGCACATTTCTAAAACAAAGGAAAAGTACACCCATAAATGAACAAGGCTTTTTGCACTAATGCTCTATGTACTCTAATATTAGCACAAGGACGTAGTGTTAAGTTTCCACTAGGATAAATGTGATGGAATGGACAAAACTTCCCTTACTGCCATGTAGTACATTACTCAATTTGTGTTTCTAATCTGTAAGTACATTACATTATGAGTCATTGAAAGGAAAGGGTAGAGTTTCCTGCCCAATTCATTACTGAAAGAGAAGTAACATTTAGAAGGTAATATATGAGAAATGGGAATTATATCTCACAGGTAAAGTTTTTTTCTCATGAGAATTCTTTTATTTAAATAAAAAAGAAAATGCCAGAATTGTGTCACTAGCTGCAGGTTATCCAGCTGGTTTCTTAAAGGTATAGAACACTAAATGGAAAAGTTACTAAAAACAAAATGCTAGCTCCCCTGATATTATTCAAGATAGCTTTTTTGACATTATTTGGGAATCTAGATAATGGTGTAGAATAATTTCACATAGAAAGGTGGGTTTCTGTTTTTTGTGTATGTGTTTTTCTATTGCTGTTTGAAGGGTATTACCTTGCACACTTCAGTGCCCCTGAAGAGAAAACACTATTACAGTGTGAAAATATCATGGAAGAGATATCAAGCCAACACTGGAAAGATGCATCACAAATCACCTTTTATTTCCATAGACACAACACTTTTGGTGTTACTGAGAAACAAATGAGAAGATAGTCAGGTGATGCAAATATTGAATATGAAATATGTGTCCAGTTCTAAGCACTTAAGGTACATGTAGGTTATAAATGGATGGGTTTTTTTTAAAAAAAAAATGCTCATCAGCATACTACTTATTTGCCTTCTTATCATCAAATTTTTGTGACTGACAGAATTCAGAGTACTAGTTGAAAACAGACCACTGTGTAGATTAAAAAAAAAAAAAAAAAAAGCTGCAGAGGACGGAGGTCTTCATTGTTAATTTGGTTATATCTTTAAGTATCAAAGCTAAGCATGATGGGAAACTAACTGAAACAATGCAGAAGAAAACTATTTATGCAGTCCTCCCTATCACTTTTAAAAAATACCTATTTCTATGTATTGGATATAGTTAAGAAAAGAGCTTTCATGAGCTCACCCTTTGGATTTCCTAGGGTTCTCCCTCATTCAAGAAGGCATCTCTGTGAAAGAATCAACTAGGAAAGGCATGCCATCCTAAATCAACTCAGCTTTTCATCCTTGAATTGGAAAGGGATCCCTGGTAAAACGAATACAGCACAAGCTGAGTGCTCAAGGCAGGGGGCATGGAGCATGACTGTGGGCACATTTGTCAGGATAAATAAAGCAGAAGCCACAAAGCCTGCATAAAGTGGAATGAAGGAAAACCCAGAACATCCCTCTCTGTACAGCTACTGCTGGTATCCTACTCCATGGTGTTCATAAATGATCATAAGACCAAGAGCGTGAAGGAAACTGCACTGCTGAGCCTGGGGATGAATAGTTTATCTCTTGTATGTTAAACAAGGGTCAAAGAGATCAAGATAGCTGATGCCTCTCATGCTCACCTGTAGACAGAGTATTAAAACTTCCTTTCTCCAGAGACTGCCTGGCTATTTGAAAAGTGATTCCACACAGCAAGTTATAGACGCTTAGGACTAAAGGGTCAGCCAGATATTAATAATCTGGCTTTGAATCTGGACCTAAACAAGTGGGAGATTTAACTGTCTAGTGCAACAATTGCTTAGTATAACAACCTCTCTACTACAAACTTTGTTTAATGTCTTGTAATGATGAAAAACAAGTTCATCCATACCTACCCCTCTGTCAAGTGATTCTCCATACCAATCCTTAATTTAGCTTGCCCAGCTGCTGTCAGTGTCTTCTTCAATTGTCAGGCTCATTGTCTCAGTTTTTTCAGTTCGCAGGTGCTTTATCCCTCAGTCATTTTATCAGAGACTCGTAACATTATGATGCTGTAGAGAGCTACACCAGAAAAAGGCATGGCAAAGTCGCTCAGTCCCTACTTAGTATTTCGTTACTTCACTAGCAGGTTTATTTCTGGCTACAGATGCAGACGTCTTAATTACACTTGAAGTCCCTGCCCATGGCCATGCTGGGCGCAGGCATCAGCCCCACCGCCTCACTGAGGTGCCTGGCTTCCTACCCATCTACACCAGGGAAGCAGCCTGTTTCATGGAGGGAGGACCTAAAGGCAGGGCCGAGTAGGTCCCAGGTGGAGCCCTTACTTCTCTCAGGCTCAGCATCATTTAAACTTTTCATTATTATTCATTTCTTTAAGGTAAAGCCAAGACTCAGGAGCTTTCTTTTTTTGTGGCTTCTATCGAGTTGTTTCAATCTAAATTTTCTGGCCAAAAATAGTTGCTTTTCCATGGCAGATGCTTATCACTAACTCTTGGTTATATTGGTGCTTCTCTTACAAGCACAGTACAAGAAAAGTCGAACATATCCCTAATATTTCACCTAAAGCTGTACAACGTGAACTGCAAATGTTACAGAGGCCCTACAGAGGAGTAAGATATCTCTTTTCTTAGTCGATACACATTTACATAATGTGGGTAAGACCTAGGCACTCCTGAGTGGAAGAGCTACAATACTCATACACACAGAAGAAACACTGTAGAAAATTATTCATCTGTCACTTGTGCTAAATAGCTTCTGATAAAAAATTGAGCTCTACAGAAAGCCCTTTGCTCTCAGATACCTTTCAACCATCCTAGTCAGTATATGCCCCACCGTGACAGCAAAGGCCACCATCACCTCTGTGGAGTGCAGCTGAGGTGCACAAGCTGGGGAGAGGGTGCCTGATTTTTTAACTGGCTTGGCTCCATGAACCATCTTTACAAAATTTAATATCACCTCAGATACTCAACTGGAGGTTGGTACTCCTGTTTTAAGCTTTGTTGCATTTGATTATTAAACCAGTTCTTAAAAATTGGTAAATACAGCTGTTAAAAACTGAAGTAATTATAAAAAGAATAGATTAAGCATAACACAGAACAATAAATTTATTCCAAATTTGTTAATGTCAACCAAAAGACAGTCTAGAACATTGGATCGTAGTCTAAATAATATCTTTCCTATTTAGAAGTGTTCTAAATTAAAAGACTAAGGGCCAAGCTGCACTACTCTTCCTCATGTTTGTGTCTGTTGAGAACGTTCACTCACCACTGTGCATGTAGAAATTGCTGTCCTCTGTGCATCCCTACTTATGAAAGGGAATTGCTAATTTTGAAAAGATAGCTTTTGCAGTTTGCCTTTGGTTTCCTGTAAAAGAAAGAAGGAATGGGAAAAACATTACCTGTTGAACTGTATACACCATCCCCAGAAGTGAGCTGTAGCTCTGATTCTGGTTCAAAGGTGCTACCTCTAAGAGCTGTCATGCAAGACCAGAAAAAGAAGCAAAAGTAACATGTGTGCTTGCTTTGGAGAGACTGCCCTCTCATGCTGGCCTAAGGTATGTGTTTCTTTTATCAAATACTCTAATAACCAGAATTTAGGATACAGGGAAGACTATTTGTGCTGAACAGAAAATTCTTCTGGATAAGGTCAGCACGACCAGTTACCAGCTGAAGGGAAGTACAGGGGCACATGCAGTTTGCAGAGAACCAGTTCAGTGGGAGCGAGCTATAGCATGACTGCTTATGCATACATTCTTACATCTATAATTTATTTCTTAAGCATTTTTGAACATCTGCTGTTCCAAATATGCATCATGTTTACAGGACATAACATAGACCCCATATAGGCAAAGCACTTAGTGTGCGTTTACCTCTCAGCATCTGTTCAATTGCTTTGCAGAATTAAGATCCTGGAAAGAAGTTAATTGTGTTGAATTTCTCAATTATACAAAGCTGCCTTCATTTTTAGTTCCCTACATGTCCGTATATGGTTAGAAATGGGATTAGAGGTTACTAGATGACTCATTTTAACAACTTCCAGGACAAAAGCAAAACACTATCAGATTATAATTCTGATTTCCTGAATCTAATCATGAAAAGGAACTGGTTTATGCAAATCATCTTCCTACTGGAAATGACAGAATAATTCTCCCAAGGGGCTGGGGGAGGTAAATTAAGGGAGGGACACTGAAACTGTACAATTTGTATGATGCTGAGAGGAAGGAAATTCAGCAGTTCTGTTTTTTTGTTTTGAACGCCGAGGGATTAATTCTTCCTGTCAATTCCCTCTCCTCTTTAAAGTTCATTAATATCTTTTGCCTGCAAAGCGTGACTTTAAGATGGTATTTTCAGAACTGATAAAAACAGCTTGTCTCTACCTAAGTTAGGTTTATTTACAATTTAAAAACAGATCTGCTTTTTAAACACATCTCTGAGGACACCTACACTCCCTCCCCCCTTCAGAAGATAAATATTTCAAAATGAAAAGGACAGAGCAAAGACAGAAGCCCAGAAGCATTCTGACACTATTTTTTTTAAAAAAGCATTAAAAATTAGATTATCCTGGAAGACATCTGTAGGAATATGTAGAAGTGAAACAGTAATCACTCACCAACCAATTGAAATTACAAACTATTTTAAGGGAATGTATTTCTGAATTTACCTTAAGCCAAATGAAAATGAAATTTGGACTTAACTTTAAAAAAAGAAACACTCTAGATTCCATAGTGCAAATTTTACATAGATGAATTAAAAAGAACAATAGAATGGCCTACTAATTTAAAATAACTCTGTTTTAGTCAGCATAAGTGTCCTTCCTTGGCCTTGTATCTCTCCCAAAATCTGAATGAGCACTGAGAAGCTACAACCGCACAAATATATACTTGGTCTGCCAGCAGGAAGCACTTTTACTTTAATGGCATTCACATTCCCATCAGTGAAATTGTAGAGCTGTGTAATCTGCTCTCTCTATAGTTATTTTTTATTATTATTATTTTGGAATGAGTTCAAGGGGAAAGTAGGTCAAAACATTTGGACAGTGATTGGCCTGCATTTTGTACATTTAGCAAATTTGGTTGCCTAAAAGTCACCGTCAGCAAAACGTTCTGGTTGCATGGTCATCTCTACAGTGTTGCAACTGTTTTAGTGCAAGTATAGTACATTATTGCTCTTTTACCACATAAAAAAAGTTATTTGCTTTAATATGCAGCAAAGCTTTTGGTATCATTTTTATGCAGTACTATCATAAAGCAAGTGAAAGAAACACTATGAAAGAAAGTATGAAGCAGAGTAATCCCTGGAATTGCTAGCTAGATGGAAAAGCTGCCTTACACAACCATATGGTATACATTATCCTTTCTCTTAGCGTCTCAGGCTTACTGTCAGAAAAGCTTCCATAGCGAAGCTGTGACAACATGACAACCTCCAGATGCCTGTGAATTAGTAGATGGCTTGAGGCTTCAGCCCCATGCACATTAATGTAAAAACAGTCATCAATAATATGCAACATCAGAACATTTTAGTAGCGCCAAGGCTGGATAGGACTCAGGATCGCAAGAGGCCAGGTGGGCTGGTACACGTTTGTGCATGATCCCAGCAACAGAAAATACAGTCAGTTAAACCCTAGTTTCCTAGCAGACACTCAATTTGTACACAGTATATGGGATAAAGTAAATGGGTATCTTGAGGGCATGAAGCCTCTCTGTTGCTATACGGGTTATTAACTACATAAGTAGAATTACTTTGGGGCTTAGTACCACAATTGGCTTAGAAGGACTCCACATCTATACAAATGATAACACTTACAAAGCTTAGGATTTTCAGCCTCTACTGTAACTGTGCCTTCAGGAACGATTCCCAGCTTTACTTGTGTCCAGATAGACTTAACTTAAGGAACGTCCTTTCAGTGCCAGAGGCTATTACCGGCAGATTAGATCTGTACCAGCTTGCCAAGGGAAGGCTCAGTTCTCATCCTAAAGGCCTGGGTCTGAGAGGACTAAAGACCCATCAGAAGCTCCAGGGTGTTGCACAGGGGCACTGACATGACACAGGGAACCTATTTCCAGGTGAAAGGTGCTCTTTGTAAAAGATTGAGTTTTGAGGGAGTGACAGAACCCTGGAACAAACCTCCTGCAGGAGCAAGCCAACATCACAAACCTCATGCCTTTTCCCTTGCAGGTACAAGCTTTTATTTATTTGTTTGTTTGTTTGTTTGTTTATTGCTAACACAAATGCAATAACGGACTCGCAATAACAACTAATTGGCCAGCAAGTCTCCCAAAAATTCCTGTATTCCTCCACATGTTTATTTCCATGTGGAAAATATAAGAGGACAAATGACATAAGACAAATGTCACTATTTCATGTAATTTCCAAAGTGAACTAATACAAATCAGAGGTAGAAATTGTATAACCCATAGTGAAATATTACAGGAATAAAGAATGCAATCTATGAAACAGCAGACTCTGTTAATAGATTGCTTTAGCTTAAACCCTTCTAAACCCTCTTGTACCACCACATTTTGCATGTTGCATGCACTGCTGGTAAGCTGAAGTAGGGGGAGAAGAAGAAGAGCGAAAGACGTTGCTTTATAGACAGTCTTCAGGCTTAAGTTTTTTAGAACATTAATAGATGCCACATGGGGACTCTTACAGTGAAAAACAAAACACAAGAGCCTATCATAAACATTAAATACAGGCCAGAATCTTCAGATGCATCCATTTTCATCTTGATGTAAATCACTGCTGTTGATAGAGACATAGAAAGATGATTTGGCTCTAGAAACTTGACTTTTTTCTTTGTTCTAGTTCTCTTCTCCAGAAAAAAGGCTACATAGCTAGTCAGTATGGAATTGTATGTGTTACACCACCACGTAACATCAGTGCAATTGTTGTGTTTTAAGCAAGAATCAGAACGATGGATTTTAAGCCTGTTACCATCTAGCAATATCCCCAGCAGACCAGAATCCTTAGGCTATTACTCTGCAATCTGAAAAGGGAAGAAAGATCATCCATAGACTATTGAATCTCAATAGTTCACATTCAACTTCAGGAGCCATCTCACGAAAAAAAATAGCCGTGTCAACTATAATTTAAAGACCAATGGGGATAGCATACCTTCTTTTAGACAGATACCCATGGAACATCTGCTTTCGAAAATGATATCACCTTGCCAAAAAAATAAGACCTGAAAGAAAGAAAAGGAAGACAGTAAGAAAGCTTGAAGGGCTCACATCACATTGCAAAGCAGAGGGGAATAACACTCTTAGGAATAAGCAAGTGATGTGTAGGAGTATTTAATGCACAGATTAGAGGTCACGACTGTACTGAGTCCAAAATGAGTTCCCAGACTACCACACAGGTCTGAGAGAAGCTGTGGGCACAACAAAGGCCAAAACCCTTCTAGGCCAGGCCCAAACCTTATCCCACCAACCCAGAGGAGGGGAATGTACATCTGAACTTCTGCAAGCAAAACAAGGCCACCTTACTCTTTTCCATTTTCAGTAGCTCAGGAATCCTCCCCTCTCTTCCCTACTTTTTTCTCTTCTACATCACATAGGGGAAGAATCCTACCTCTAATACATTTTTGGAAAGAACTCTTGTGAAGACTGAGATACTTGATTCTGCACTTTGTGACTGCCTTGTGACCTTAAGCTACACTGTATTACATCATGTTGATATTTTAACCTCTCTAAATCCATGCTAGCAGCAACCCATTTTAATGGACATTTTTCACAACGCTCAAACATGTCACACAAAGCAACAACTGAATAGTTTCATTCAGCTACACATGGAGCACATCTGTAAGGTTCTGAGCACATCACCAAAAATGGGCATGGAAGGCTTTTATTATGATGAATTTGCACTGAATTGCCCTGCTATGCTGTGTGAAATCTTGTCAAAACCTTGAATGATGTCTATTACTGTTTCCTGTAAAAGTATAGCTTTTGGCAAATACTGACATCACTACTGTCACACTTCCAGCTAGACCAAACAAGGTTAAACTACAGAAAAAACAACAAATCATCATTAGCTTCAAATTTAGGTGAAAGTCTACAAACAAACTTACTTCATGGATTTGTTTTTCATGTCACTTCAGCAGCACAGCTGTCTGCTGACAGGTTGTTTCATTAACTGCTGATTAAAAATTCCTGCAGTAAATGGATGCAAACCTGTGTTTAATTTTTCCTGCATGTAAAAACAAGAACTAAAGCAATTAGGTGCATCAGCTAAACATTGCTTGATATTCAAATGAAACCTCCAGGACAATTGAGTAATATGAATTGTCTGTTAGTAAGAAAAATGTGAGGGTTGATTTGTGAGTACTCAAAAAAAAAATTACTATCTATCCTGGGGCTGGAGAAAATATGCAAGAGTAGCCAGGCTGAAGAAGAGATAGAGAACAGGGAAACAAGAAGAAGTGGCAGCAGGATATTGTTTTTTCTGAAAGTCATGATGTAACTGAGGTGCAAGGAGAGAAGAGAATGACAGAACCTAGAAGTTTGTGTTATATCCGATGACTTATTGCCAGTGACCTGCCCCTGCATGAAAGGCAACCAAAAGTAATGACAATATCACCAAAAATACAACTTCCACTACCCCAGCTTTCATTACAAGTATTTTTTAAACAAGTTTAAATGGTGCACCCAAAGAATCACAGAATGGTTGAGGTTGGAAGGGTCTTCTGGAGATCATCTAGTCCAACTCTCGCACTCACACAGGTCACCTACCTATGTTACCCAGGACTCTGTCCAGACAGCTTTTGAATTTCCAAGGATCGAGACTCCACAACCTCTCTGGACAACCTGTTCCAGTGCTTAGTCACCCTCACAGTAAAGAAGTTTTTTTCTCATGTTCAGATGAAGCTTCCTGTGTTTCAGTCTGTGCCCATTGCTTCTCATCCTGTCACTGGATACCGCTGAAAAGAGTCTGGCTCCATCCTATTTACATCCTCCTTTCAGATATTTAAAGGCACTGATAAGATCTCCCCTCTGTCTTCTCTTCTCCAGGCTGAATAGTCTTGGCTCCCTCAGTCTCTGCTTGCATGAAGATGCCCCAGGCCCTTAATCATCTTAGTTGCCATCCACTGGACTTTCTTCAGTAGCTCCATGTCTCTCTTTTATTAGGGAGCCAAGAACTGGACACTACTCCAACTGCGGCCTCATCAGGGCTTAGTAAAAGGGAAGGATCCGCTCCCTCCCTCAACCTGCTGACAACACTCTTCCTAACACACCCAAGGATGCCATTGGCCTTCTCTGCCACAAGGCACATTGCTGGCTTATAGTCAACAGGTCCTTCACTGCAGAGCTGCTCTCCAGAAGGTCAGCCCCCAGCCTGTACTGGTGTATGGGGTTATTCCTCCCTAGGAGCAAGACTCTGCACTTGCCTTTGTTGGACTTCATGAGGTTTCTCTCCATTCAGCACTCCAGCCTGTCCAGGTCCCTCTGAACGGCAGCACAGCCCTCAGGAACATCATAGATTCATAGAATCAGTAAGGTTGGAAGGGACCTCTGGAGATCATCTAGTCCACCCCCTCTGCACCTAGAGCATGTTAGACAGGGTTGCATCCAGATGGGCCTTGAAGATCAGAGGAGACTCCACAATCTCTCTGGGAAACCTGGTCCAGGGCTCTGTCACTCTCACAGTGAAGAAATTCCCCCTCACAGTCAGGCAGAACTTCCTGTGCTTCAATTTCTGCCCATTGCCTCTTGTCTCGTCACACAGGACAACAGAAAAGAGTTTGTCCCTGTCACCCTGACATCCTCCCTTCAGATACATCATCCACCTCTCCCAGTTCTGTGTCATCAGCAAACTTGCAAACACTCTCTCATCATCATTGATGAATAAGCTGAAGAGGACTGGACCCATATAAGTCCACATAAGCAGTAAGCACAAAGACAAGCAACTTGTCCATTATAAAGCTATTTTGAGCGAGTGAATACAAGGAG
Organism: Rhea pennata; assembly: GCF_028389875.1. Classification (NCBI taxonomy): domain Eukaryota; kingdom Metazoa; phylum Chordata; class Aves; order Rheiformes; family Rheidae; genus Rhea; species Rhea pennata. The sequence continues at coordinate 115,471,135 of NC_084663.1, forward strand.
TGAACACTAGGGTACACTACTATAGCACATTGCAACATCGACATGTTTTAGAAGAGACTAAAAAAAATACAATTTTAAATTTTGCTTCTTTTCTCAAACAAAAACCTTTTAAGAATATCAAGATTCTGTCAATAAAAAGATAACCTTTAAAACTTCAAGCTTCAAATGTTTCCTTTTATACAGAAACTCTCTGGATATAGCAGGGAAAGAAAACAAAAAAGCTGAAGAGCTTCTGAGCACATTTTTTTAATTTTTCCAGGAAAACAACAGCTAGCATCCTCCAGAAAGCACATAAACCTGTTCCCAGAAAAGTGCTATATTAATAAGCTTAATTTTCTTTTCCAACCTGCTAAGTCAAATTTCAAAGTTTTGTTGTAGGATTAAAGTTCAGTAGTTATCTTCCTTGAAATAGGTTAATATCAATTGCATGATCAGTGCATTTTTCTGGAACATCAGAACAGCAACCAGGGGCTTCTCCTCAAGTGCCAACATGCAGTAGCCTCACATCTCTTTTCAGTCCTCACTGTTACAAGGTTATGATTTTATTAAAGAGCCACACAAAATGAGGCCATTTTCATGAATAACTGAGACTAGATAAGAGTGTTTCTTCTGATTTGTGTTCTTTCTCTTACTGCCATGCTTAATCATACAGATAGGTGGCAATTTCCATCATTGGTGAGGCTTAGCTATGGTTTTCCTTTCCATGAGTTCCTCACATGTTTTAGATGATAAATCATGGAAACTTATATAAACATGACAGTCATTTAATGTAAGCTCCCGCTGTTATGTGGAAAAATAGTATTCTAGACACTACCACAAAATATTTGTGTTTATCATGTTAGCAACATCCAAAAGCATTGTCTGCTATTGAGACTACAAAATTTGATTAACGCAGTTTGCTTGCAATATTCACACAACAGCAAATTCTGCTTGTCTCATGGCTGTTTATAGTCAGCTTCTTATGACTTGATTCTCCACTCTGCTGTTCACTTGCTAGTAACCCAAGACCTCGCAGCAGCAAGTCCCATTCCTAAGCAAACAAATATTAGAGAAACTCAGTTCCCCATCAAGTAGGACCGGGGTCCCAAGCACCTTCCAGTAGCATTGCTAGTGTACTGCTGACACATTCGCCCAGCCTCCATGCTGCTGACCCACTCCAAGTACTTACTTCACCCAGAAGCTTAGAGGCAAAGTAGAATTCCCATCACCATACCTGTTTCACTGCTTTCCTGGACACGTTTGTCAAATCTTTCCGTCTAATGACACAGCCTCGTTACCCTGCAGTGGCATTTGATGCCAAGCGTGGCGGAGGGAGGCCACACACAGACAGCACTTGTGACGGGGCAGGGACTTGACTTGCATTTGCAGAAGCATGGATCTACGTCTGATTTACATGCTGGCATAGTCACTATTTGTGTCAGCTAATGCCCTTGAAAACTTCACAAGCAGTGTAAAGAATGGGTCCCAGAGCCCTCAATTTTTAAGTCTTTTTACGTATGGCTGTAGCAGTTTGACACAAATATCAAACAGGTTGCTTTAAATATGATACACTCATTTGCTTTAACACGATACAAAGAACAAAGCAAAGCGTTCAGAGGACTTAGTTGCTTTAGAAACTAAATCCCACTGATTTCATCTACAGAAAATGCTCGTGCATTCCCAGCTTCTTTAAATACAAAGTACACACGTTGCACATGATGTGTTGCTCCTTCTAGAATTCACAGCCCGTACAAATTAATGACACTGACTGGGATCCTGGAGGGAATCCAAAAAGCCTATAATTCATCAGATTTCACCCACACTCAGACAGCCTGGCTGCTTGCTTCATTCTTGAGGCTGTATTGCTACAATTTCTTTTGAACAGGTCACCTCCAACCTCAATCCAAGAGCCACAGTGTTTAAACTTTGCATCAATTTGACTGACACTGCAGAGAGCATTCACTGCATGGAGTTTTCTTGCAAAAACAAAGCAGCTGCTGGATTATGGTTCTGAAACTCTAAAAGGCAAGAGCCCAAATTATTTTAAGAAACTTGAGACTAAGCGAAGAATGTGGTTTGCACAGCTGAAAATGAAGATCATCAATTCTGAAATTTAGCCTATATAAATAAAATATTTGACTTCTTGAAATTTTTTTGTTTAAATTCCTGCAGGAGTCAGTGGATCCAAATGACAGCTGATTAAAAACCAAATTTTTATAATTTCCTTTTAAAATTGAGACTAAAGTCAGCAGAAAAGTAAATGTATATTATTCTTTTACAAAACAAACTTATTGTTTTCGATTAATTATAAATAACCTTAATTGTTGTCATAGCTAATAGCGATAACATTTTAGTCTTAAACTTTAGTAACCACATAAAATTCAGTGAAGATTTAAATAGATTCCTGAAATAGCTATTCTTGATGTGTGGATTTTAAGTAGACAAAATGCTGAGTGACATTACTTTAACTTTTATGCTTTACATTGAATATTCACATTGTAACTGAGTATCTCACCTTGATTCATTACTTTGTGTTTTCATATATTTGGATATTAAAATATAAATATAATAGGTACAATACAAAAAGACTTTAATTTGCATACAAAATGTTTTGAGATTTATTGACGCTACATCCATAGGTCATGGATGAATTATAACACCAAAAAAGAAAACCTGTTAATAGTTCTGACACATTTTGAAGATGTGAAGCTCTTATTCTCTACGATCTTATTCTATATTACTGCATTCTTACAGTAACATAACATTGTGTTACTGTAAGAAACCAAAACCAAGCAACATTTAAGACTATTCAAACACTTCTTGGATTATTTTGCTGCAAGTCCACTATGAAGTGAAATGGAAGCTGAAAAAGGTGAAATGGAAAGTCCTGGGTATTCTTATTTGGGACCAAGATGGATCTAATTCACACTAAATTGGACATTTAAAACAAATTTCCCTTCATTACAACTCAGTGAGAGGCAGTAGTCTAGTATAGTACCTTCCAGATCACATATATGACCAAAAAAAGTCAAGAAGCTGAGGACAGAAGGAAGGCAAAAACTACCGAAATAATCAGATGAACACACATACACAAAGGAAAAGAAAACAGAGGAGCTGTGGTACCCTTTCTTGTGGGCCCCCAGAAAGGAATGTAAGTGCTGAAAGCAAGAAGGGGAGAGGAAATGCTGGCAATATTTACTTTCCTTTTCTCAGTCTCTCACTCATTTATATCATATCCTTTCTGGATGGCTTCCAGAAAAAAAGGTACTTTTCCTGCTATGATTTCAGAATATGATCTTTACCAAACACAGAAGTCACAAATAGCAAGCTACCTCTTTTAAATACATTTGTTTCTTTTCACTGCTCATGAGGCACTAGGATACACAGCAGATATTTTGAGACTTAGTTCAGGAGGGAAGGAAGAAGAGTTATTGTCTGTTATATCCTTTCAGATGTAAACAGTTACGTCATATGTTATCCAAAATAAACTCCTATAGGGATAGAATTATTTAAAACATCATTGCTTACACATCAAAAAAAGAAAGTCCAACACTGCTCATACTTGTAGGTATCTTTAAGAAAAACCTCAAAAACAATATGAACAGTGTATATGGCAAAAGCAGCTAGTATGACTAGTTATCATATAAACTCTGTTTTATAAAAGGAGGCTCAAAGAGCTGGGCTTGTCCAGTATAGTAGCACAAAGAGACAGTGCAGTTAGTACATCTCTAAAAATTCAATTAGAGAATAGAAAAAGGGTCCTTTAAGCCAAAGGAAAATAACAACCCAATCTGTACAAACTTCCCATAAATAAATATAGGATGAAAATTAGAATAATATTTTTTAAAAAAACATAAGCACCATGAGATTCCTCAGCAGCCTTCCCATGTAGATGGAGGGGGGAGGGAAACAGTTCTAAGGTAAAGGTTAGTGGCAGGGATTTCACACTGTTGTGGGGTCCTGCCATCAGAGCCTTAGACTTGTTAATCCAAGAAGTTCTTTCTAGCTCTGAAAATGCAAAACTGCACTAGCTCTGCTGGCTTCAGGTATCACCATCCTCCCAGAAGATGACACTCAGAAAAGGGATATTGCAGTCATCATCGGAAGTCCTCCAAAATCTTTGACTTGATGTGCAATGGTATTCAAAGTGCCGACGAAGTTTTGGGCATTGTCAGGAAAGGTTTTGAGAATGAGACATTTTGCTGCTATGTAATTCCTTGGTGCTCTCCCATCTTGAGTACTGCATGCAGGTCTAAATCCTCAAAATGATTTAGGAGAAGGCAAAAGGATTTAGAGAAGGACAAATATAATAATCAAGGGGATGGAGCAGCTATCTTACCAAAAGGTATTGAAAAGCCAGTGACTTCAGACTAGTGAGAAGGCTGAGTAGGGAGTATACAAACGAGGTTTAAAAATAAGTCAGGAAGGTCCAGCAAACACCAAACTTATTCATCAGATCCAACAGGCTAGGATTCCCCTAAGTCTGATTGGTATTTAAAATAGATTAAATAAGGTATTTTACACAGCAGGCAGTGAACTTCTGGGAACTTACTACCTCAAGAAACTGTGGCCCTCTCAGCATCAGCTGGTTCAAAAAGGAGTCAGACAAATTCATGGAGAAGAGGTCCATAAACATAAGCTAATGCTAGCAGGCAGCAGCAAGCCTTCCAAGATCCCTAAAACAATGACTGGAAATGCAGAGACATGAGGGAACTGAAGTGCAGAAAGTCATCTGCACGTTCCCAGACTGCATCTCCTCTTTCCTCCTTGCCAAGGGGGATAGCAGGTTAGATGAACACAGGTTTGATGCAGGAGGGCATTTCTCACCATGAGCTCCATGTAGCCATTTCACATTGTAAGGTCTGATGTACATGCTAGAAGTCCTCTCACAATTTAACCACTGCTCTGTATCTTATATATCTCAACAAAGTTGTAAAACCTGAACTGCCATATACACAGCAACAGGACTGAAGTTGCATTGGATGTATCAAACTCCTCCCCAAAAGCATCCAAAGCATCCAAAGTCATGCAGTGGAAGAGGAAGACTTGATAAGATACACTCTTACTCTTCTTAAAACCCATCACCTCAACCACGTTCTCACCAGGTACATATACAGAACTGCCTGTAAAAAGAAAGGGGCCAGAATCCTACTTAAAAAAAAAAAAAAAAATGTCAGCATTATCTGTTCACTACATCCCTATTGATGGATAGGGGTCAAACGATAGACGTGATAAACAAAATATATCCCCGCAAATTTGAGGCCAAACAGTAAATGCAATTCTTTTAGTCATGTAATTATCATTGTTATAGTAACTGTAGGCATAAGTAAAAGATAGCATGCATCCAGTAAGAATACCATTGAACAGGTTAAAATAGACTTCTTGGAAAGCCAAAAAACCCTTTTCCCTAGCAATGTACTTACAGTGCAAAATTTAAAAAAAATTTTTTTTTGTAGGCAACTTAAGTAAATCTTCACAAAAACAACCTGATAAATGGTAAATATGGACATCCAATATTAGAAGGGAAAAATTAAATGCTAGGTGTATTATGAAGTGTGCTGGAACAGGACAACATGTATCTTTGGAAGGCTTTCAAGCTTTAAGTTAAAATCACAAGAGATTAAGTTTTATTTTTCAATAGTCTACCTAAGGTAAACATATCTGGTATGTTAAAAGCATTTCAGTTTGAGACTCTGAAATATGCTAAAGAAAACCATTTTCAAAGAACAGTATCTCTACAACAGCTATTTTACATGCCAAAAAAAATAATTTTATTAGCAGTATCATCCAATATTTGTCCAATCTGTTTATATACAACTCAAAGTATGAAAAGTAGCAAATTAGCTTTGCACAGAGAATGATAATTCCACATGGGGAAAAAAATGCCAATAGAAGAAATGAATGATCAGAGAATCAATTATCACTAGAACTTTTATTTACAATAAACAGCTAATATGGTAAGCAGAGGTTTTTTTTGTTTTTGCAAACCACAATATTTATACATTTCCATGAGATTTTGGAAATGTAATTCTGGATAGCTATCAACTGTCTCAAAAAAAAAATAGAAGAAGAAGAAGTTTAGTACACTTACGCATTTATATAATTATGTAATTCTTTCTATAGCACGTTTTTTCCAAGGGAAAATCCTCTCTAACATAAGACTATGTCAAATCAAACCAGATAAAAGACAAATCATCCAAACTGCAGAGCACAAAATGGTTTTTCTGGGAAGTTTTGCAAAGATACCATCATATCTGGATAGACACAGTTACTTATTTTCAGCTGCATATCCAATAGTCTAGCCGTTCTGCAACACATTTGAAGGCACAGCCTTCCTCAATACAAATTACACAAAAATGATCAAATATATGAGGCCGGTAGATGGGATGAATAGGACCAAGAGAGGGATCACCACATTTCAGGACGCATGTAAATAGAAACATAGGCTATACATACAGAACCAGGCGCCTGCCCAGCTTCGCAGGTGACAAAGCGGAACTGACCTCCAAAGGGACCTCAGGAGAGGAGCAGACAGTGCAGAGCCAGCTGCTACGGTTTGTGGCCAGGCTAGCGCCAGGAAAGGAGGAAGCCACCAGTCCAAAGAATGAGGTAAGAGCATAGTTTATACTCAGCTGAAAGCCAGGAACAGAGAAAGCCAAGGAGAGAGCAGAGCTCACATAAGGAATAAGCAGAGCAGGACAAGATGCACCAGCTTGTCTATAGCACAAACCAGAGCTGAGCAGCTGGGACCACAAACCAAAGGAGAGTTTGGACAGGCTCTAGACAGCAAAACCACAACCTAGAGACTGAAGAGACTCCCTCGTATATCTAACAGAGGGGGGCTAACTGCCAATCACGCCTTAATTGCTATGAAGACTGATGGCAACCAGCTGTATGGCTGGCTGGATGCAAATGATCATGCAATCTGTATACTTGGGTACTTCTGGAACAACTCTTTTCATATATATAACAGAAAGTGCCACAATGTGATGTTTATAATAGAGAGAAAAATACTCTTTCCAGTAATTCTTGTGCTATCTTTTGCTAGCATCTTTTCCATCTGCTGGTAACAGTACTTCGGTCACATTTGTTTTCTCCACCCACTTTTTTTTCCCCTTGAAGATTTCTAAACAGAGATCTTCTGTTTGAGTAAGATAAATATAACTTTGTTTATGAGGAGATAATTCACTCCTGCTGTGTACTTTTTTTCTTCTGGTAACAATTATATTCCTTGTGCAAATCCATTGAGTCAAAGAAGTTAAATCAGGGATATATGCAGACTATTTTTCCATGTAGTATCAAACTCTTGCTTCATGGCAGCAATGTGGAAAGGAGATTAATTAAGAAAGATGAATGAGCCTTTAAAAACAAAATCTGCTGATAGGTAAATATTTTTAAATCATAAAGGAGAAAGAGCAGAGCAATGTTAAAGTTTATATATGCTATAAGCATTACTGTAGTTACTAGGGAAGCACTTGTATTTTTAGGAAGCATTAGTGGCTCTTCTGATCTCATTCCAGGAAGCAGAAAGTGTAATTAACACACTGTACTTGAAATAGTCATAGTTTTAAAGAAAAAAAATGAAACACTTCTTGGATCAGAACTTATCACACCAGTTACCTCCTTGGGACAAAAATTTCATGAAAATGGGCCACTGTCTCCTGGGTGGAATTTCACAGAGTGCTCTAGTCCACCAACACCCTGGACTCTTTCAGCAATGACACTAAGAAACGGCTAAACCCAGCTATGTTTGCTATCACATATGAAAGAATATCTTGCAGGACTGAAATAAAGAGAGGACTAGATTTTATGACTGTGTCTGCAGAAGTTTACCATCAATAGGGGAAGAAAATTCAGCAAAGCCTACACTGGTAGCATGTATCAAGTCAAATACAGGAATTTGCACCTGACTGGAGGAATATGGAGCAAAGCAGAACTGTACGATCTCTCCAGCCAAGCAGCTGGAAAGCTCCACTGTGTAGATGAAACCTTCTGTGCAGCCTCCATCCCACGAGGAAATACAAAAGCGTTGCACTAGCCCGTCACTACTCCCTTGCTGACACAGACCATTGGGCCTATATCAGGGTCCTACTGTTGTGTAGGAGACCTGGGGCACATGCCTGCACTGACTCTCTAAGTGAAGTTATTTTGCAGAGACTTCTGGCTGCCACTCCTGCAAGTGTGCGTGGTACTCCCACAGGACCAGTCTCTGTTCAGCTCACAAAAGTGGCAATACTCATTTTTAAGCTTTCTCTATTTAAAAATTTCTTTCAGACATGGCCACAGGCTTTTCCTTTAATGAAAGTGACCCCCTCTGACTCAGGTAAAACAGTATTTACTAACTCCCCTTGTTTCCGTGTCAGTTTTCCACTTCTCAAGCAGGTCCTTTGATTAGTACAATCTATTTGAAACCATGAAACCAGGTTTCTACCCAAACCGGAAAACATGCTTTTAAAGTAAAAACCTTACCCCTGTCATATTCTGTTTAACCTATTGAGTTTGTAGTTAAGAAAGACAAAAGATTAGGAATAGAGAGATGGTAGTTGCTAGACACCCTGTAGAAATGTCATTTCCCTGAACCAAAGCCTCTAACCCAAAGACACAATATGCAAGACCACTGCTGGGAACCAAATTCCAGTATATTTTTCTCTTTTCTTCAGATATTAAAAAATTCCTGCAATTCAATGCAATCTTCTGGTCAAAATACCTGATTTATTTTGTTGCAACATTTAAAAATGAAATCTAGTTACTTAGTTTCTAAAGCTAGAATGAAAGTGATAGGGAGGTCTTGTGTCAGTCTCCCTCTCAAGGCAGGTGTAAAGTTTACCTTTGCAATTGCTATATGTGAGATGTCTGCACTTATGCAATGGCAGCTCCTCTGAACTGGTGTTTATTGAAAACACATATTGCACTATCTGTATTTTCTTCTAGCTAATCTCAAAGTATTTTACAGAAATCCAAAATGCTACATTGGTTTAAGGAGCTCAGCACACTTAATAGGTAATACTTGACAACAGTTCAAACACAAAAATATGCCTGATTCCCATATCACTGCATAATCTGAAAATATCACTGATGACCATGTGTGCCAACAAAGTCATAAATCATTTATCTTAATTTCAGAGGTATTCTGAAGAACAAATGAAGTGAGGTGCTATTTCTCGACGGTAAATATCTATTTTTAAATTCTGACAATAAGTGAAGAACTTTTTCTTGAAGCCCTGTTTGACAGAGGAGAAGTTCCCCTTCTTGGTTCTAGCTTAAGAAAAATTATGAGGATGTCTTCTTCCCTCCCGTAAATCACAAAGGAAGCATTTTGTAAAACAAACAAAAATTCCCAAATACTTACAAATACTTTCAGCTATTAACTAATCTTCACACTAGGTTTTGACTGTGACCTTCCAAATCAGTTACTCAGATTTTTTTAATCGTAAGGATACAGCCTGCAGTTTTTCCATTCAAAATGAAAATAGTTCCTTAAGGACACACAGGCAGACATTGGGTGTTAGAGCATAACTAGGGTTGTGTGAACTTATAACATGCCAAATATGGGAAAGGGTGGGAAACTCTATAGCTTGTCTCCCACTTTTGTATGTGTATGTGTGTCATATTTGACACAGCACATTTATGTAGGTATCATAAGTGTTGAAATCACAAAAACATAGCCTGTCTGTTTAGTTACTACAATAAATCTGTCCTCATTCAAAAATCTATCAGGAGCAAAACACTGGCTTTACTAGCCAGGTAGATAGCATTAGTATGAGAAGGGAACTTTTTCTTAACTCAGGCACTAAACTAGGAAACTTAAATTCAGTCCTGCCTTTGGGACAGACTCCACAAATGTTCAAATAAGTCCTCCAGTGCCTCAGTTCCTCACCTGTAAAATGAGATGAAAAATCTCCGTCACACTTCCCTGTCATAAATTTCCTTACCTTTGTGCAATGCAAAGATTTCACAGTATTGGGAAACAGATGTTGAAAGAGTCAGATTGAACCAGCAGGGTCAGTCAAAGGATGGTTACCACGTTCAAGTTGTGCGTTATATGAAGAGTTTATCTCACAGCCAGGAAATTTGTTAGGTTTTCAGCTACAGACTTGCCATAGTCGGTACAGGCTGCCATAGCAGTAGTGGTTATAATGCCATGTAAGGTGGGCATAGCGTGAAATGTCATTGCAATAGCATCGGCTCAGTGCAAAGCAGTACAAAACAGTTATTTTCTCAGGTTGTTTCTTCAGATACAAGAGACAGATTTTCAATCCACTGGATGTTACTGACAGCCAGATTCTTAAAAGACATCTGCATCTTCAAAGATCTCCCTTCAAATGCCTCCTTTTGGGGAAGGAGAGTGATGTAATGGCCCAGTGAGTCAGCCATAACTTTGAGGTGGATATGCTTAGACCTTCTTTTTATAATGAGCTCCCCAAAGAAAACCAAAACACTTTAAAGCTTGAAATAGCCAGGTTTTTTTTTATATTGAAGATTAGAATTTTTAACTTTTTAAACACAGAAAATTCAGAGTGACTAAAGGAGATGGAATAGAAATTAAAAGGATTTATACACAGCTTTCCCTTGTCTTTGCAGGTATTCCTTTGCTTCCAGGTGTGGTGGCAGTAAGCTCAGAGGACTTCTGATTTGCAGCAAACCCCACATAGTCCGTTCTGTACTCGAGGAGGGCTGGTTGCTCCCTTCAAGGGCCATCCAGCAGCTCCTGGCTGCATCAAGCCCTCTCCTCGGCGAGCTGCGGGCTCCCCACTTTGTGCTGGAACTCCCTTGTCGGCCTCATTTCCTCCTGTGTGCAAGGTGCCCAGGAACCATCTATGCCCTGCATCAGCTCCCTGATCCCATTGCAACATGATGTGCTCGTGAATAAAAAAATAGGGAAAAGAGCATACTTTTCTACAACAAGAAAGGGAGAGAGCGATGTTATTTTACTCACCTATGAGATTTTATTATTGTATTTAATGCTATCATACATCTGGCTTTTTCCAAACACATCCTTGTTTTTTCACTCAAGATCTTGCCCTGGCAGGGTTTGAGAATTTTGCACATTCACTTAAGATTTCCAGATGTCCTGCAGCCTTCTCCTTATGAGGACGCAGGACTCCCAGAAATGCCATTTGTGCCCAGGGTGCCCTTGCAGATCACCTATTTAATGCGTGCAGCGTAAATCTGATAGTTCTCTTGGACACACGCAAGTAGTGCACGTAAAATCCAACTCATCCTGAAAGTCCTGTATGGAAATATGAGAAAAAGTATTATGAGAACCCTAGGTTTTCAGAAAAAGGCAATGGGCTAACCAACTCCCTCACTGTTTCGGGGCTGACACCTTTTCTGATCCAGCGTTCCATGTTCCAAAATCTTAATATAGATGGGATCAACCAAGCGCAAGGCACATGCTCAAAGATGAAAGAGAGAGGAGCTAAAACTGTGGCAGACTGTCTAGGTCACTGCAGCTATGTCAGCCTCAGCAGCCTGTGCTGCCCAGCATTTATACTACACCATAGCTCTTCTGCCAGCACAGGGTGGCTGCTGGTTATGTGATAAAACAGCCACACGGGAGCCACAGCTGAAATGCTCAAAAGTGGCCTACGAGCCAAGAGTCGCTCCATCCAGTTGGCCATCTCCACTTAATTTGTAGATTACACCTCAATTATTCTTGGATTAAATGTTGAAAAATGCCGTATCAAAGGATTCAAGTGTAAAAGAATTCCTGAGAAAAAATTAGGAAAAGACCAGGCTGTTGACTTTGGCTTTCAAATGCTGCAACTTTATTACATCAGAGAATTGAGATACTATGAATATATTTAAGTGTTGACCTCATTGCAGTTTCCAGTATTGAAGGCAATAAATATCTCTCACTGCAATAATAAACACAGAGGCCACCAGTATTTATGAACTGCAGGAGACACTGATGCCAAATATGCTGTGAAAACCAAAATAGGATTAATGATATTTTATTGGAATTTTTAAAAATCCAGAAGAGTGGAAAAAAAGAGGGTGGGCTTTTTTATAGGCTGCTGATTCTTAAGTGAATAATTTATGCTTTTAATAAGAGCATTTGGAATATCATGGTTTCTTATTAACTTATCATTGAGTTAATTTTTCACTGATTCAGGGGATAATGGTGAGAAAAATCAGATTACTCTAGATTTTCACCATATTAAGAGTGTAGTGTTAGTAAAGTTCCTTAAAGTTATGAGCTGAGCTATAGCACCCAGTGCAAGCAAGGATTGAGAAGTCCCATTCTGACACATATTAAGGTCATGCTCAGAGATGTTGCTCTGCATTCTGCTCACTACGATGCTGCTTCTTTATATGCAATTGCCTTCTTCAATATCCAGTGCAAGGGACAGTCTCTATTACACACAGGTTTCAAACTTTTACCACAGCTGATTAACAGGGTTGGCATGTTTGTAGAAGTCCTGCTTTGTCCTTGCCTTCCTTCCAGCTCCTTGCTGCTTTGGACCCCAGGCTACCCATGGAGAGTTTGTAAGTCACCAGCTCCCACACCAGGAGAGCGCTCTGCCTCTTTTGTGCGTGCATGGAGGAGCCGGGCAATATTTGGTGGGATGACAGCCCTCTAGGAATAACAGCTGGCACTAGATACTTCACTGAAGTGACAGCACATGGACTATCTCCTCTACTTTCCAATACTATCTGTTTTGAATCCAGTTGTTACTTTTAAAATTTGCCATTTGCACTAGCTGGATAAATATGGCTACCTCATTACTGGCAATGTTCTGCGTAACGCTCCGTGATAAGCCCAGGAGATAGTGCAAGAAAGTGAGGCAACTTGATCCAGCTAAGGCAGAAACATTCTCTTTTTAATGATGGTTGTGGTGTGTTTCCTACCCAAACTCTTTAAAAAGACCACATGCAAAATGAGATCACGCTGTGGTGACCTGGCTCTGGATGAGCTCTTTTATTTCAAAACATATTTCTCCTGCAGGTGTGAGGAATCAGATTTCAATATTTCCTTCAAAGCAGGCAGAAGGGGTATATTTTGAGTCATAATGCTCAGTAGACTGAGAGCAGAAAGGAGCTGATCATCAATCAAGCTGATTTGTATTGCTGACGGGATGCACACAACTTTTATTTGCTTCCTGTGACCATATGTTTGCTTATTCTTTAGCATTTTCACAGAGAACCATAAACACTCATGAGAATACGTGCATACATGTGTATGCATGGCAGACTGGTTCAGGTCAAATGGTTAAATGCTCATTTGTTCAAAAAGCTCTCTGTGCGTTTGAGATTCATGCAGCCAGGAGCCCAGAAGTGATGCCAGGTGGCTGAGATGACCAACTGCCTGAGGTGTACGAGCCAGCTGTGAGGAGAAAACTACTACTGCAGTGAGTGCACCACACAGATCCTGAGTTAAGGCCTTTCACCTTTGCTATGCTGTGTGTAACAAACTAATTTATTAAATTTAATGTCCGCCCAAGCATGATTTCCAGCATGGTGAAATTCATCCCCCAGGCGAAAGGTGAGCATAGTGTCTGGCATTAAGTCCCACGCTGGCTTCTCCCACAGGCTGGATTCACTGAAGTACACGTGAGAGGGCTGAGTACATTTTCCCAGCTCTTGAGAGCAATTCATTAAAACAGAAGGATGCAAAGAAAATGCTTAATTGCTCTAGTTTGCTGGGAGGGGGATTTTCTTAAGAAAAAAGTTCCCCTCTCCATCACCAAAGCAACAGGTGGTCAGTGCTGTGAACTCACTTAGGATAGGAATGAGAGGTCTCACAGCAGTTCCCAGCAGACAGGCTAGACTGCAGAGCAGTTAGAGCTTAAATATTGCTCTAAGGCATCCCTGCAATTGCAGGATATCATTTTCTTTCAGGTGTATCATTTGCTGCTCTGGCTTATTTGAGCATCTTTCTAGGGCGTGTTCAATTCAATCTGCAGGTGCACGGCAACGCTAATCAAGCTAAAGGACCACTATATCGACATGGCTCTACTGCTGCTGCAAGCAAGCTATGTTTTCTGAGCTAGCTTAGTTGTGTCTAGAAGGCTGCATCAGCCTTTGATTTGTAAGCGACCCTCTTTTTGGCATATCAGAGGAAATGAACTGCTTAGATGTTTTAATACTAGGACCAGTGTGACCTTTAAAAAAAAGTCAGCTTTTTTTTTTTTTTTTTTTTTTTTTTTTTTTTTTTTTGATTCCCCAATAGCAAATAGATGTGTTGGAAAATGCTTGCAAAGCATGAAATTTCATCTTTTTTTCCATGAACTGTTAATTCAAAACTAACCAAGCAGAATTTCAGCAGACCTTCAGAAAGCACATTTTTGGCTTAAGAACAAACAATGGAAATTTCAAACAAAGCAGTAACTTCCCCACATTTCTGGAAAATTGTAAGCACCTGAAAACAAGCACTTCTAATGAAAGCTCCTCGTGCAATGTTTGTATAGTAACTATAGTGCAGATACCACAATACTATAAGACAGCCGCTAGATAATTGCAGCTATTATGCCCCATTACAAAAATTTACCACATTGTGGGCAATGAAAACTGCTATCTCAACTGATCCTGACTTTCCATGAGGAAAATAAATGCCTTTTGCTCTTGGACAACTTGTTAAAGAAAAAAAAAAGCATCATTACTCGCTTTTTGTTCGGAAAGTATAATGTGGATATCACATAGCAGTTTTTCAACCCTGAAACTGTTATATTACTTCAAATGGGAAGATAATAGAAATTATTTTGTAGAATTAAAAACTAACAAGTAAGTGAGCATATTCCAAACCATTTGCTCCAGTTACTCTAGCTGCTTCTTTGCTTCTTAGTTCTGCAACTTCAGATCACAGTTTCTTCTCAAATTCTGCACCAGAGGTGACACCATCTAAGTATGGAAAATTGTGCTAAGCTTACTTAGTTTGCAGGGGAAGGTTTGCAGCGACCGCAGGCACCTGTACACAGGGAGCTCCCTTGCATCTTGGCTCTTACAGCAGCCGGTTTGCTCTGCAGCCCCTTCTGGACCTGAAGCAAAGTCTCATGAAGCCAGTCACAGTATTTTCACAGGCCATGGATTTCGGGTCTTCAGTCAGTCCAAACACAGATCAAGTTATCTGCTTGGTGGCAGTGGCCTGTCTTCACCTCTCTACAGCTACTTTGCCTCACTTCCACATGCCACTCTCATCACAGTTCTCTCTTTCTAGTAACCAGCAGAGTTCAGATATGTTTCCTGCTCTTTGGCACTCCTCCAGCCCCAGAGCTAATGTTAAAGATATGAGTTGGAAAAACTAATGAAAACATGTGAGAAAAGTGCCTGACTTGCAGACTTTTAAAGGACTGGCACAGCTCTTGTCAAGATTGCATTAGCTTTAATACACACACTTCTGGGTTCCTCATTTGAGCAGCTGAGCGTATTGCTGGTGCAGAGTCAGCTTTGGTTTTGTATCTGAATTTTAAGCCTTTTGAGCCCCTTTTCACCCTTACACACAAACACACAAAACTCTTTACGTGGTCTAGGGCTAGATTACGTGGCTAGAAGCAAGCACAACTTGCATGACTAAGAGTCAAGCTCAGAGGGAACGTCTTCCAAGACATCCTACAGCTGAAAGCCAAAGATAAGCCACAAAACAAGCATGACTTTCTGTCTCCAGCATTGCTCAGCAAACGTGCCATATCTCGCCCAATGAAACTTCTGCCAAAATACATCCCTGGCTGGAAGGGAATCAGCATTTTAATTCTGTTCAAAGCATGTTCCACTTTAGTAAGACAACCAAAATCTACACAAGCTTGCAAAAGCCATATGTAAATATTCTTCCACTGCCTTCTAATGGATCAACTATCAGTGATCCTATAGACTATTGCAATGTTACTTATGTTTCACACATATATATACATATATAAATAAAATATAAAAATACACATATTTTTCCCTAGGGTTATATTTTCATATAATGGATATGCATTGAATAATGTAAATTGCTATGCTTCTGGTCAAGTTGTTCAAATATCATGAGACATTCTTATTAACTTTATTGGATTTTTTTAATTAATTTTATTTATTGCTCTCAGTGAGAAAGAAAGCTATGACCTATATAAATACATTTATTTAATTGTCTATATTTAGTCTAAATTTGTTTTCAATTTAGTTTTATAAGAACATGGCTTTATCATGGTGGTAAGAATGAATTAATTTTGTTTTCCATGAAGCTATATATCAAACAGACATTGCCACATCCATGCCAGATCAGTTCACACCCACAGAGGATTAGCTAGACAGTATGTATACCTGCCCTAAGGAGAAAGTCTTAGGTTTGGGGTACATTTTAATTGAAACTAATTCTTGTAGGAAATTACAAACTGGTAACATTTATGTCATGCAGCCACTTAATTCAATTAAATCATACTTCTTTGTTTTCTTTACTCAAATCCCAGAGTTAATGCTATACTGAACTCCGATTCCTTCATTGCACAGTTATTACTTTACACCATTTCTCTCTGATCTACTTGAGCATCTGGCAGAGATGAGATACATTGCTTAGTCACTCTACCTGCCCTTCTGTTGCACCTCATTATGTGCCAGCCTAATCATTTCACTGTTCTTCCCACTTAAGAAATGTAGATATAAACTTGGAGAAAAGCAGAGAATATTTGTGTTCAGTGCAGCAGTGGCAGAAGCAACGGAATAGATCTTTTTCTCAGTCAACAACTACAGTAAGTGCCTCTGAGACATGCTCTAAAGTTAGTGGGATGACACATTTGGGTATGAATGACAGTAAGCTGTTAAACAGGACTAAAGGAAGTGCCATCCTCCCATCAGATCACTGGCATAGCTCTGTCAGCAGCGTAGAAATGCAATAATAATCAAATTGGTTCAGGCTGGAGTGGTGTCCTGGCTCCGAGACTCAACATTGTCAGAGATTTTATTAGGAGAGATAAGAAAATATTTGTCCTAGACATATAAGTTCACCAGCTGGAAATAATAACTTGTCAATTTAAATTATTGCCATGTCGTCACTTGAGCTCTGGCCAGGTAGTATTATATTTTTGCCCTATGCTGACTAAACGTGACATGCCAATTAGAAAAAAAAGGAACATAAAGAAAGAGGAAAGAGTCCTATTACCATTCAATGCCCCAAGCAGGTTCCTTATCTGAAATAACAAAGCCCTACACAAAAGATTTAGCTGAATGTGCGTAATGGCTGAACATCTCAGGTTGGGCAAAGACAATGTTAATGGGAATAGCAGGAAGCCAACACAGAGCTGCTGACCTCAAGAAAAACTCAATTTTAATTAATTGAAAACGTAAGAAGCAATAAATAATTCAAAAAAGATGAACTAGATCCTTAACTGAGGTGAATCATCATAGTTACACTGAAGCGACTGAAGCTGAACTGATCTATACGTGCTGCAGATCAGGCTGCTGGCGGGAGACCAGAGAACGCCCAGTGGCACTGACAGCCGACTTAGGGGGTAGGTTGTGCCTTGGCCAGAGAAATCTGAAGAGCTATAACACAGCAATGCAAGAGCTGACACACTTACTTGTTTATCCAGTACCTAACATCAGGCACGGCTGTAGAAGCAAGGGATATTTAGTCATTTGTAGGTGGACACAGCCTGGCAAAAAATGCCAAAGGCATTGCTCTTTCCCAGGGTTGCTCTTTCACGTATTCTTTCCCAATTCTAACAGAGATACAACTTTCTCAAAAGTAACTTGGCTCAATAACTAGCATATTGGGAAACTGCAAGCAATATAAACAAGTGTATCAACCTACTATGAATTCTTCCTGGAGCTATATTTTCCTGTGCATTGTGCCCAGGAAACATGGGTATTTGAAAGGAATAAAAGAGCCTTCAGGTGTACCATCCTTTCATCAGAGGCTCCAATGATCTCCTCCTCATTAAACTAGATTCACCGGGTGAGTCAGATACTCTCTGTCACTTCCAGCTCAGCAACTGCTGGCCCAGCAGAAGTGATGAAGAGGAACGTCTCCAGTGATGAGCAGCAAGTCTTCCTCCGCTCCCACGGCAGCACCAGGCAATGAAGAGAGCAAGGAGCCTTCTTCCAGGCCAGCAGTCCCCTGACGCTGTCTTGTCTGTGGAAAGGTGTCTGCCATCAGCCAGTAAATGGAGCATCCTCAAAACTGGCAATTTCATTTTAGGCAATATCCTCAAAACCAATCAAGCCTAAAACCAAGGGATTGACAAGGAAGAATAAAATTCTGTTTTTCTCCGACTGCCACAGCCTGATGCCAAGCTCAGCCAAACCAGTGAACCCATCATACTGCCTGTAAACCACCTTCCTTTTCTGGTACAGTAGTTAGTACTAGTACTTATTGCAAAGATTAGAAATAGTCACTCTTAATTAAACACATATCACTTTAATCAGCTGCCTGTTAGTCAAACTTTTCGAGAACTAAAGGAAAGTTAAAGTGACACTCTCAGACAGAATTCCCCTTTGCTAAGTACTGTTACTTTTTCCTGATGTTTACACAAGGCCTCATAAGCACTAGAAATATTTATAAGTTCATAAATTTTCACCCACAAGAAAATCTCCAGTTGAATTGGGCAGTTCAGTGAAGTTCATCCTAGGATCAAGAGTTTCAATGATCATGTGTCTGATAAAAATTGTATTTATATTTGTTTGACTTTACATGGTTTGTAAAAAACCCACTTTTACCTTTTCAGTTACCTTTCAAAAATCCTTGGGAGGCTAAACATGATTGTGGAACCCAGTTCACACCCTCTAACTGGTGATATGCTTCCAGGTTAGAAGAGAAATCATAGAATCAGTAAGGTTGGAAGGGACTTCTGGAGATCATCTAGTCCAGCCCTCAAGTGAGTGGCCCATACTGGGATCGAACCCACAAGCTTGGCATTATTAGCACCACACTCTAACCAACTGAGCTAATTTCATGATTCCCATCTTCCTGTGTTTATAGATAATTAGTATTAGTCCAGTCAGTTCTTACGGTATATATTTCAGTTCTCATCTGCTGTTGGTCCTGAGTATGTCTTAATGTCCTCCATATTTTTGTAAAATATCCTTAAATCTCAATCATGCTCCTCTAAGTGCCAGTCCGAGTACAAGAGGTTTGTTCAGTATTTCCATGTTTTGGTTTGGAAATACCTAATTAATAATTACCTGTGGCGTCAATAAACCCTGAGTTGTACAAATTAAAATGTCACATCCTCTGACTCAGTGTGTTGCTTTATTTTGGAAAAGCAGAGATTCTGAGGGATGGGCAGATATTTGTCCTTCTATTCCTAATTAAAAGAAATCATACAAAATAAAAGCCTGAAGAATTCAAACTGCAATTACAACAGCAAGCAAATATAAAGCAAAAGCATAAAAAACACAGTGTTTCTGTGCCCCCAGAGGAATGAATTGTCTCCCCCTTCCAAATAGAAATAGTAGGTTTGGGGCCCAAAACTGTTTCTCTCCATGCATCATGTGGTTCTGCATGACTCATCATTTATGTGGTCAGGAAAAAAAACATCCGCAATTGTATCGTCAGATGCAGGTTAGAATCGTTCCTCGCACTTAGCCGAGTTAAATGCGTAAGTAAGTGTAAGTTACTCTAAGAGAGTTAGTCTAAGAGAGTAACTCTTAAGCAAGTTACCACAAGCATTTCATTGTTCTGGAAAGACATTCAATGCCAGCGTAGAATTTCAATAAAACCTCTGTTTCTTTCCTGAAAACCAGTTCTCCAGCTTCAGGCTGAGATTACTCCCCTGGAAATCGATGGGATTTATTCCCATTGCGTGCCAGAATATTTAAGACAACAGGTCTCTCCTCCTAGCTCCTCTGGTGCAAGGTTTCTCTCGAGAGAGAGTAGCAGGCTCGGGTCTTATTTTTCTGGTAAAACTTTCCATTGACTTCTGCAGAGGTTGCTCCCATCCTGCGACAGAAAAAACATCATCGCTGACAATTTCAGTGATTTGCATAAGCCTTGTGTTTTCTCCAGGAACAGTTGGTTTCACATCCAAACGTTTGGTTTCAAACCCCGGGAGGTGGTGGGAGGGGGCGCTCCCGGGGTGCCACACGCCGGAGACCTCAGGCCTCCAGCCACCGGCCCTCCAGGGAGCGAGCCACAAGCATTGCTGACCCCACAGCCACATCTCTAAAGAAAATTGTCTGTTCTGCTGATTTCTTTTCACTGACCTCTGAGACCCAGGCACTCACACATGCAAACGCTGCAGTCTGTGAGCCTGGCTCTTCCTTTTTGTTTCTGAAATTTTTGACCCAGAAATGCAGATTATTCAGGAGAAAGGATACTCAGCACCAGTGGGCTAGCAGCTTCCAAAAGAAATGACTGTGTACCCACACGTATATACATGCACACAGCCTTTACCCACTAGTTGAACGCAATTAAAATATATATATTCAATTCTTTGAAATGTCTAATGGCAGAGAGGAAGCAGAGGGGTATTATGTCTGGACTCAGATTAGGTCGATCAGTGTCACGACCAAGCAAGCCTAATTTTGCAGCTCTCAGAGGCTGGTGGATACACAGGTAAGCAGCCAGCAGTCATAAAATCTTCTAACTAAACCGTGGCCGTATATGAACCATGCACCTCTCTTGACTTCTTGTGCACTTTCCCAACTAAAGTCTGCTCTGGAAGTCAGTCTTGCTCTTGGTCTCTGAGCTCCCAAGGTATCCAGCTGAAGAGGCCAGACATTGCTTCCTCTCTTCACCCCTGTAAATTACCGTACTGTACAAGGCCTCTGCTCTTTCTTTCTTGTTTTCAGGGACCTAATTCTCAAACTCTCTCTTTTCCTCTGAATTCCAGTTTGATGTAACAGTATGGTTAACGGGAGTCTCAGAATACTCTTGCTTTTCTCCTTTCCGTTTCCAGCCTATTAAGGGTCAAGATACTGTCACTGCTTTTCTAATCCTGCAGAAAAAGAAAAGAAAAGAAAAGAAAAGAAAAGAAAAGAAAAGAAAAGAAAAGAAAAGAAAAGAAAAGAAAAGAAAAGAAAAGAAAAGAAAAGAAAAGAAAAGAAAAGAAAAGAAAAGAAAAGAAAAGAAAAGAAAAGAAAAAAGAAAAGAAAAAAGAAAAGAAAAGAGAAAAGAAAAGAAAAGAGAAGAGAAGAGAAGAGAAAAGAAGAGAAGAGAAGAGAAGAGAAGAGAAAAGAAAAGAAAAGAAAAGAAAAGAAAAGAAAAGAAAAGAAAAGAAAAGAAAAGAAAAGAAAAGAAAAGAAAAGAAAAGAAAAGAAAAGAAAAGAAAAGAAAAGAGAGAAAAGAAAAAAGAATTCTTTTCCATGTGTCTGTCTGTCTGCTTTATCCAAAAAGACCTTTATTCAGTGCATTAACACATATAGACCTAAAAATGAAAGCAAACAACAGAATACTAATCAGAGTATATCTTTTTGCAGCATTAACAGGAGCCTTAATTAAATATCCAGATATTTATGGATACCTGGAACAATCAGAGCACTTGAAAAAAAAAAAAAAAACAAAGAAAAAACAAACCTCAAAACCTGAACATCTGATGCGTCTAGGCAGTAATGTCTGAAAATTAAGCCTGTCTTTTCCAAGTCACATAACTAAAGCTGCTTTGTATTTCAGTCCTCCAAAAAACTAAATAATTCACTGGCTACTGTCCTGCAAAGTCATTTCCTCTCTTTGTTTTCCACACTTGAATTTTCATATCTTTTCCAACCTTTTGTGCACAGAATGAGTCAAGTTTGGCAATTTTGCCCAGAGTGGCCCTTTTTTTTCCATAGATACAGTCTTTATTATCCTCCCCAACTCCATCTAACACAGATTCCTGTCAGGGCTCTCATAATTTATTCTTTCATGCAATTTTAAGACTACTGACTAAAAGGGATTAAGTGAAACAATTTGTGTTAAATTAGCAGGTACTTCTAGAGAACAACACCACCTATTTTAAATTTTGAATGTAGCTAACATTCACACACACACACACAAGACAGAAAACACTTGCCTATCATTTCTGATTATCCAGTGAAGAAGTGAAATTCAGAAAGAGCTGAGGCTAACTTTTTAACTAGTTTCACCGCAGGACCCTTCTGTTCCTAACATTATTATCATTTCTTTCTCAAGATGCTAAAGGGAAAGGAAAAAAATCAAGTAGCAGGCCCCAGACATTATGTTTTGGAAAGAACTATTCTCAGATTAGCTCTACAAGAAAAATAACTGGAAATAATGTGATTTTGTTGATTGGATCTGTGATAGTCCCGATTAGGGAAGAGCTAGAGGATGAGCAATTCAAAATATTGAGAGGTCAGCCAATATAGAAGAAAGGCTTCTATTTTAAGGAGATACATTTTTAATGTGGACCAAAAGAGACAGTGACAGAGAAAGAAACAGTCCGTTCATGTCAAAACAGAGAGACTTTGTGACTGCTAGATGAGAAGTCTTGGGAAGAGGGAGAAAGACTAAGATACAAATCCTTATCTGTTAGTTCATTGTTTGTATTACTCAAAAAAGTAAAACGAGCTGATTCAGAACTTCTTAGGAGGCAATCCTTTCCCATTTCCAGAGTAATTTAGTCAAGTTATATGCCAGCTCTCCTCTGTTGAGAAGGGAAAGTCCCTATTTTTTCCGACTCTGTTCCTCCCAAAGCTTCTCTTAGCCCAACGTATTAATGTTGTCCAGTTAGAAGACTTTGCAACCTTTCCCGTCCCAGATCCCCCTTCTCTATCTGCAGCTTCCATTACAAATGGCAACCCACTTAATCTGCCATCGTCATCAACACGATGGTTGAGGAAGAAATCCTGGGTCCACTGAAGCCAGTGGGAATCTTGTCCCTGGTTCCAGCAGGGCCTAGAATTTATCCTGACAGCTTTTAGTGCCACTCAGTTGGGGACCAAGTGCAAACTGATCTTTTTGCAGTCTTTGGCCCGTTCCTAATGAAGTGGACACTTATCCTCTCCAATTACTGTGAAAGCTGCAGCCTTAGCAGACAGAAGACTGACCACTTCCAAAGGGGTCTGTCTGTTCCGAACAAACCTGAGGCATACTTGAAGAGTGTTTGCACCGTGTTTGCACTTTTCATGCTATCTGTTTAGGATATAAAGATTTCATTGCCATGAATCCAGTAAGTTTCACAAGTACTACAATAACGGCTAAATTTAGTTGTTGCCTTTTTTCAGGAGTGCAAACCTTACCCCAGTCAGAGTCTCAACAGAAATCTCTTCCACTGATTAATCTTCTACTGGGGAGTCACTGGCCTTGCGTTAGGCCTCTGGGGGGAAGTTCAGCCTCACTGCACAGGAAAATCTTCATATCAGTCACTTCTTACGGAAAACAGGATTCTGAGAACTTCAGTACAAATTTGATCTTTTGGTCTTGTGTGTTTCCATGCTTGGGAATAGTGTAATGTTCAATAACACATCTTGTTAATGCAACAGTTTTCTTGTGAAAATGAGTTCCTGTGGAAATGTAGAAGCATTGCTTAGCTTCAAAGGCAATATATCCTGGAAAGCCAACTCATCTCCTGTATATCTCAGTGCATCTCTATCTCTACTTTACTCTCTGTTCCTTGTACCTATAAAAACAACATGATCTATTCAGTACTCAGTCTAACAGTATTTTTGCCATACATGTGAGAGAACAAAAAGGAAAGAAGCTTGGGAAAAAAGGAAAACGTTTCCATTTTCAAAGGCTTCAGCTGAATAGCTACTGTTACAGGCCATAGAAAGACAGGGTCTTTTAGTATAAGGATTCTGTTGCAAACTTTGGCTTCTCCTTCATTGCCTGTTTGTGCCCTTGTACCCTTCATCCTTTTTACTCATGGCTACTCCATTAAAAATTATTGGCTTTCAAAATCGTTCAGAGCTGAATAGAGATATATGAAACCATAATGAATGCCCACCAGACAAGCTTGCAAGCCCTGCCTTCCACACTTTGGGAGCTAGTCATCTGAATAAATACAGATGTCCACAGTGTAGCCAGACATCTACTTTGGAAGCAGACATCTAGCTTCCTCTTTCTAGTCTGCAGAGAAATAGGCGCATTTTGGGTAGGATTCACCTCTTCCTATAGTAGAAATCACAACCAGATGAGATTAGTTGTGCCCATTACTGCTTATCCTTCTCCAGAAGGGGACTTTAGATGACTAGCTCAGATGTAGACAACTGTTTGGTAAATGTCTAAAGCCGCATGAACTGAATCCAATTGTAAGTAATAATGGAAGCAGTAAAGTCCACAAAATGGCAGAAGTGCTCAGAGTGTAAGATTAGTTTAACCAGGGGAGACATTTGCCAGCCTTTTCAGGGTCCAGCCTTTTTTTGAAACATACAAATAGTTTTGCAAGAATGATAAACACACCCTCCTAGCTAAAATTGTTTCCTCCTCACATCTAAATTGTATGCATAAACTTGAGACTTTGGGGAAAATATTATTGCTCTGGACTCTAAAAGACAGTGTTTCAGTTTTGGGAGCTCTGACATTCTGCTGCCATAATTAGATTCCCAGAAGTGCCATCTACTGATAGCTCCAAGAAAATGTCCAGAGCCAATTAGGCCAAATTCAGACCCAATATAAGTATGTGTAATTCCTTTGGAGAGGCACTTTATCTGAATTTGTCCCAATTGCACTAAAGAAGGAAAATGATCTCAAACCAAAACACAGTGAAATGGCCTGCAGAGCCTTCCTCATGTTCTTCTCTGATGACAGTTTTTACCCCAAATAAGTTTTTTAATATGCATACCATTGTTTAAGATAAGAAATGCTCAGTGCCACGTGGCTTGATGCAGTTGGGGCCATTGTGACTGAGACTTTGAAAAGGAAAAAATCATTTGAAAAGGGAATATACTGCTGCATTACTGACACTTAACAGCAGGTGCTACTCAATAATTCCCAAAATCTTCAGTTGACTGGAACTTAATGCTTGGCAATCACATTAAACAACTAATGTTTGCTAGTTTCTTATGTGGTCATACAAGTCAGCTTTCAGCATGTAGATGATGTGCTTACATACAGAAAAGCACCAGAGAGCAGTGAGTGCAGTGTCCCCTCTCCAGCCAGGTCTAGTGTGCAGCCCCTGGCAAGGTGACCTGGGCTGAGCTGAGGATGGAGACAAGGGCTGGCCACAGCCTGTCCACCACCAGGTACAACCACAGGCCACAAATCCATCTACGAAGTTAAGACAGCAGGGTGTGAGGCCAGGCACAGTCTCAGCTGAAATGGCCAATTTTAAAAAGTGTCATTAAAGTGTGCACACATCTTTAGAGTGCTTCTGCATTAACTTTTTGTTTTCAGCCCAAATTTTAGTTTGACTTGATGGGTCGGAGAAGTATGACCTCCCTGAGATCCTGATAAGGATCTCATAACCATAATTCAATGGCTTGCACGAGAAATCGGCACACAAAAGGCCTTCTCACTCCTGAGAGTACCTCAATGCATTTATTCCCTCACATGAGAGGATGAAGTGCTCTAGACCACAGCAGTGGAGGTAGATGGATGATGTCTTCCAGCTCACCAAGCCAGATTAAGATTTGGGTATGATGTTTCCTACGCTTTTTTGTTTCACCAAGGTCAGTGCTGATGAGCTTCTCAGCTGGCAAGAGTTACCAGAACTCTTGTGATTTAAATAAAAATGCCTTTGGCTACACCCTAGAAATGTGGTAAAGAGTGTGGCTGAATCTCTGGTGATGAAACTTCTCCCTGTGGAAAAGGTGCTGTCTTCTGGTGTTAGTGGAAGCTTATAGGGTTTTTTATTTTTTCAGTTACATACTTCAGAATCTGCTTCAAGTAGAACAATTCTGCTATATTCAATAGTTAAGCTTACTTTCTTTTATGTTTCCTTCTAGACCCCTAAAAAGTACATCTAATGACATTATTTTTTCTCTATGTGAAATTGTTTTCTTCACTGGCATTTGCTTTTACATAGCTTTTTGCAGAGTTTGGGTTAGATGGTATATACTGAAGATATCAAACTTGCCTGAGTTTCAGCTACCAGAATATTATCATATTCCCCAATAAAAAAAATAGTACAATGCAGATAATGCTATTTGACTGACAACTGTGCTACTCCAACTAAGAAATAGTGATTTTATTTCAATTATTCATCCAGAAAGGAGGGCTTTTACTCTGTTAGGTATTCACTTCACCAAGCAGCTTAAGTTTTTCAACCCTACAACAGAATAGCAACTCAGGTATAGAGGTCTTTCAATCTGTTGTCTATTCAGTTTCTACAATACTTTAGTAAGAGCAGCCTTCATGAGACCTGGTGCCCTCTGTGGTGTCTGAAATGGGACAGTGTGCAGGACGGACAGACCTGTCTCCTACAGAGCCTTCCAAGTCGGACTGGCTACTTGTGCCCTCGCTCTCCACGTCCCGTCCTCACCTGTGCAGGCAGTACTGCATATCAGAACGTAACTGTGCTGTATTTCATAGTACTTGAGCTGCTGTTTGAGAGATAGACCAGTCTACCCATTATTTTATTGTTCGGTGAAGAATTATTTATTTAGCAAATTACTGAAGTTTCCCATATCAATATGAGGATTGAAGGATTGAAGATAAGAAGAACAATGATTATCTCAAATGCCTGAAGAAAATTGTTAACAATAAATTTTAGTTGAATTATGATACATTTGGAAGCTGCAGAAAATTTTGAAAGCTGCTATAACTCCTGTAAGATTTTTACCCAGATTTTGTGAGGCAAAAATGAATCTGAAATCTTGGATGCAATAATAAGGTCCTATTAGCCCTACGTTTACTTGGGGAAATATATCAGAACATCAGTTCTAAGTTTAAAGGATATTCACAGCATTTCAACTCTGTTTTGTAAATCATGGCTACATTTTCATCAGTGATCAGCGATATCAGATATTTATCTGATTTTCCAAAGCATGGTGTGCAGATATTCAGTCTTAGGGAATTTGAAAATATTTCCTTCACAACATCTCTACTCTCATTTTCAAAATTATCCTTCAGTTTTAAAGATTTGAGATGTTAAAAATGACAGGCAGTAGATGTCAAATGGAGATTTTAATCCTGCTTAGGAAATTCTCTCTCTCTCCTGAGTGAAGGTTACTGATCTACTTTGATTCCTTTTTGAGCTATAGTGAAATTCCCAAAGTATCTTCTGCTGTTTGAAAAATTACACTTACATTAGCTGACTTTATAAGCTACAATTTTGCACAAATTTCATACTTTTAAATTCTCCTTTAAATATCCATAGCTCTCATATTAAACACATATGATAGTAACTGTTACTGTAATACTGGCAATCTATGAAGCTTCGACTGCCTCAATGTTGCTCTCACAGTATAGTCTGATTTAAAATTATCATCATGTTTTAAATATCTCTCAGTGCACTGACTTTATCATAGCACAGTCTCTCAGTTGGAAAACCTTTAAGCAAGTAAGGTTAAGCAAGTAAGTAAGTAAATGAACTCATGTTCATTTCTGGTGGTTGAGAGACTACAGCAAAGATTAGGAAACATGTTGCTCTTTCAGAGGTACCATCTGGCATCTAAATAGAGAGATATATAGGGTATTCAGGATCTCAGAGAGAGCTGGAGTATCTCAAGCTGCCTTGATCTCATCTTTTTATATGCAAAGAATTGCCAAAGTCATCAGGCCACCAATCAAGTCAATATAGAAAAAGAGGACCTTTCAAGGCACCTGGTGTTTCTGAGACGGGTTAAGAAATTTCTCTATTTTTTTACATTTAAATTTCTGATCATTTTTCTAAGGACAGTAGATACTTCCTCTTCTTTCTTTCTCCTTTTATTCATTGTTTTCACGGATTTTCAACTGAAGGCAGGTGATGCTTTATGTAGGTGTTTTATGTAACTATAACTCAAATTACAACATTGCAGAAAGGATTATAAAAGCACATGAACTGCCAAACAAAGAAAAGCTTTTCATAGGAGCCAAAAGGATCTAGGCGCCATGGGGCCAGTAAAAGGCGACAGAAGTGGGGCACTTGATTCTTTTATGTTCCTCATTATAGACCTGTGGGTACAGCTCACCAGAAACACATTTTAGCACAAAGATTACAGGTCCTGTGATCATGCTTTGCCTCTTTCAACTCTGTCCTTCAGATCCCAGTCCTCCTGCTTTGGCCAGGTGCCATATCTGTGCCTTTGTTTCCTAACTTCCTCTGTTATAGGCCTTGGCATTATTTTAAATTTAGGGAGTTGAACTGCAGCACCGTGAGCCAAAGGCTGAGCTCATGGAAGTGGGTGGCCTCTCTGCAACTGCCCTTTAAAGAACCATTTCGTTATGACTCCGCATTGTTTCTCCGGTGTGAAAAAATGAGACATTTTTATCGTTGTTTCTCTCAGAGAGTATAACGAGCAAGCGTTTTGGGCCACAGACGTTGTATTTACAGCCATTAACACAAACTCAGACTTCAGCTGCATCCAAGCAACACCACAATTTTCAACAGTGTTGTCTTGCTGTGCAAAATTTCACCATCTTTCCAAATTCTTCCCTCCACTGACTCTTCCATCACAGTCAATAATTCTTCTTTTTAACCTGACCTCTAGTTTTGGTGCAATTTGAAAGACAAGAATCTCAGAACTATGGATAAAACATTTGTCTTGAAAATGCTTTTTTAAAGCATATTTTTCCTTTTGTTATGAAATGTTTCTTCTCAGAGTTGAAAGGTGGTAAAGATGTCTGACTCAAATTTTGAAAAAAACAATCCTCCATTTACAAATCGTCCTCTCTCTACTGTGTAAAATCTAGAAAAAAACAGAAGCCCCTTATATGAGCCAGATGCTTCTCTGACCCATATATACACCTTCTCTTCTTCTCGTCATATTGTGGTATTCATCACACCTGTTTCCTCTCATTTTCCCTGTTCACATGTTTCGTAACAGTTTTTTGGCACTTTGAGTGATCTTTTGCTAGTGACAATATAGAAAATGAAATGTAAAACTTTCTAGTAAAGTGATGGCATCAAAGAAGCATTTATGATTTATGCAAATTATTGTTGTAGGCATCTAGATAAACCCTGCAATAGTATAAAGTATGAGATAAAATTAAATATATGCACACATTGTTGATAAACTAAATAAAGATCTGCTTAGCAAAAGTATAAAATATATTGGACAAATCCCACTACAGTGAGGTATATTTTATTGCAGTCTTCAATGTACATTGAAGAAATCCTACTACCCAAACAAACTGAAACCTGCATTTTTCTCTCTTCTCCTTGATACTCTTTTTCCCTATTCTGACATGTACTGCAAGTTTAGTGATAATTGCTACCTGCTGTGGCCACAATGCCTGTTTTAGCAAAGCAAAATTAAAGGCACCATATTTAAGACCTTATGCAAACCCTATGGAAGTGAAGATGTTTCTGCTGACTTCAGGTCAAGTCCTTCTGATATGTGAGAGGCATCCAACACCTAGAGTAGCCTTCTCGACTCCATTGAAGCTAGGGAACATCAAGAGTGCTTCCACTGCAGCTGCAGAATTGGTGCCAGACTGGAATCGGACTTGAGGGTTTTTTTCACACATCAGTAAATACATTATACACTTCTTTCCAGGCAGAAAACACCTGAATGCTGCCTTAATATATGCCCTTTCCTTTACATAAAATCATTAGAACAGGATGAAGCAGGATGAAATTCTGGGATTCTGTGAAACTTATTGATAACCTGTGCAATAAATACACTGTAATGATTTGCTTCAGTCACAGTTAGAGTAACAGGATATTAGTTTCACTTTGTCTTCTGAATAGTTCAGTATCTATTTTCATATCAACAAAGTGTAATTTATTGTTTTCAATGGC
Source organism: Rhea pennata (assembly GCF_028389875.1). NCBI lineage: Eukaryota > Metazoa > Chordata > Aves > Rheiformes > Rheidae > Rhea > Rhea pennata. The sequence continues at coordinate 115,500,789 of NC_084663.1, forward strand.
ATTTGGATTAGGATTAAAATTGTTCCAACTAGGAGATCTTACACTTCATATGTATTTATGCACATACTTATTGTTTTTATTCAGATATATATATATATATATATATATGCAAATATACGTATTTTTATATATGCATATGCATATATTACTCTATTATCTAATCTTCCTTGATTCTATGTTTATTTTTGTAATGAAGAAAAAAGTTTAAAAACTGTAATGAAAACAGCAGAACTCAATTCACTTGCTGGATCTAGCAACAGTGGTCCACAGAGCTTAGCAAGGAGTCAAGCTCTTCTGAAGAAAGACCACAGAAAGCAGAGAACTGTGACTGGTATCTTTAAGGAGAAAATATCAGAACAATAGTAAAATCAGTGTCACTTCATCATCCAAGCAAGCAACTTTTCAGTTCTGTTTTTTAGCACACATTATACAAGAACAGCACACAATGGCAATATGATAGAATCACAGAATCACAGAATGGGTAAGGTTGGAAGGGACCTCTGGAGATCATCTAGTCCAGCCTCCCTGCTCAAGCAGGGTCACCTAGAGCATGTTAGACAGGGTTGCATCCAGGCGGGCCTTGAAGATCTCCAGAGAAGGAGACTCCACAGCCTCTCTGGGCAACCTGTTCCAGTGCTCCGTTACTCTCACAGGGAAGAAATTCCTCCTTGTATGTGTTTGTTTTAAACACGCAAGTCTCTTATCCTATTATAACCTCAGAATAAAGTGGTTTTTTCTTCTATTGGGTCAGTGTTACACTGCTGCAAGATTTAGCTTCTAAAGGAATATATATTTTTTATATATATATATTATATATGTTTTTTAATTATACATCACAAACTCCATACATATGTAGGAAGAATAATGTGGCTCATGATGGAGTCCTAGAGGCCTCCAGCCTTTCAGTATGTTTTTGTGAGTAGATCATCACAAAGAAGAATAGGAAAAGTAATAGCAATTTTAGCATACAGAGCTGGTCCTCTTCCTATTTTGAACTAGAAAAAGCCTGTTTGCCTCCCAAGACAGATCTAAAATCTGTACTGTGATATTTTGGCCCATTCTTTTAGTGGGACTAATTTAATACTATGTACTACACTACTCGTGAGCTCGAGGGAGGTGGGAGGGATGCTGTGACCACACGAGCAGGGAGGCACAGGGTGAGGAAAGGAACACTAGCATCACCTTTCCAGTGGCTGTGAGTACAGCTCTGTCCCAACCTGTGGAGCTTCAGTATATGCATTAATATTATTAGTTTTCAACAGAAAAATTAAACATCAGTAGATACAGTGCAATTTGCATACATTTTAATTCTGCTCTTGAGAGACCAACCCAAAAAGAACACAGTAAATAGATTCCCTATGCCCCTTCATGCTCTTTCCTGAACCTGGAAATCTGATTTACACTGGATTTCTCGAACAGAATCAATGTTCTATTGCCTGGTGCCCTGAGTTTTTCAAGTCTCCTTTCCAAAGGGCTGCATTATAAGTTTTGTTGAGTTTTATAAATATCATATATAATAACAACAGAGAAACTTTGGAATTCAGTTATACTCAATAGGTGTCATTTTGGTCTCCCTCTAATTGTTTCTGCCAACATACTCGGATATAACATCCATAGAAATTATATGGAATATGCTAACTACTACATAAATTTTTTCCACAACCATTAATTTTTGTATACTGAATTGTATACTTTGGCAGAATCTTCAAGTGTGTACAGTTTAGAGATTGCACTGTAATATGATATTGTAGCACGAAATGGGAGTATTTGGAACATGGATCAGACAAATTTAGCAATGGTTTAAAATAGGTAATTCCACATTTAAATATAATACAGAATATTATACATATAAAACTAGCCCTATTAAAGCTAACAAAAGAATTCTTTATCCTCTTTATATGCACACACACACACACACACACATACACATACACACCCCCCACAGTTTCCATAAAATAGTAATATATATAAATTCTCATTTAGTGGCAGTAGGATTTACAAATTTTTAATGACTTCTCTGAATCAGAACCTCATTCTGCACACAGAGCATTGGTGGAAATTCTTCCGTAAAGCAAAAACAAAATATAAAGTATTTTTTGAGCAGGATTACCTTTAGCTGGAAAGACCAAATCTATAAATCGTTATTTCCAAGACTTGCTTGGTTTTGGTGGAAGGAAAGAGGAGATAAAGTGAAAATGTTTTGATTTTTGTTTCCTATATTTCCTCAGTCTGTGAAAACCATTCTTGATAAATCATTTCAGTTTCACTTTCAAAAAAAGTTTCAGAAAGGCACTGTAAATTCAGAAATCTTCCCCATGTTGAATGTCATATTTCTGTTCAGAAATTACCACTAAAATATTCTACGTGTAACAAAAATTAAGATTTTATTTTAATATTTAACTTCATCATTTTGGGGGAGAAGCCATCTTTTAGTTGAAAATAATGTTTTAATAACAAATTGTAAATCAGTTCTGATGAAAGATCATATGAGTTTATTGAAACAAACTATGAGAAAAATATCCAGAGAAAAGGAAATAAATATATAATGCATGCTGGCTCCTTTACAAGCATTTGAGCCTCTCTGTTTGGAAACTCCATGGCTCTTTTGAACCTTAATGGATGTTTTAGTTTCATTTGGATACCAGATTGTTATTTATACTCATTTGCAGTTTTTATTCATACCTATTATTTTGACTTGCTAATCCGATTTCTTAACAACTGTCTCAGTGAAGGTTTTATTGCTGAGAGCTGATGCCATGTGAACCTTTTTCCAGTATTGCCAAGCATTTGATACTGTTAACTCCTTAAGCGGTCAGGAGGGTCCTGGAGCTTCTCGCAGGAGAAGGGTCTCTCTCTCTTCTGTAGTACCTGCTGGCAGGCGATGGGATGCTTCTGCAAGCTGGGATCTGTCCCAAGGGATTTCACACTGCATGGGGAGCATGAGAAACCCTGGATCCTCCTCTTCCCTTCCCCAGGCGCTTTTGAGGCCCAGGATCCCTATCCCATGGGAGCCCCATCCCAGTACAACCCCCTGCCTCATGCAGTCCCAAAGATGGGGCTCAGCGCCCTGCTGACATCTAACAACTTTAGCAGCATTTGCTACCTGAGTACCTGCTACTACTGTGGTATCGATATATTGCCAGCTGATACTGTGCGTTACCATGATTGTACACATACAAAACTGGAATATTGCAGTGAATTAGAACTGAAATATTGGTTGATATCAAAGTGGAGAATGTTATAATATGTTTTAGAAAAATAATGCATGGAATTTTCAAAAATATGTGTAACTCAGAAAGTCAAAATTCTGGAAAAATATATGGCATTAGAATCTCAGAAGATATTTATTGAGATTTCAGGTTTATTTTTATATATGTATAAAGTAGGTGTGTCTACGTTTGCTATATATACAGCCTATTGAGACTTAATGTAGATGCTTATTATAATGACACAGATAGACCCAGATATATAGGTAGACGCATAAAAGGGAAAGAAACAAAATACTACAGCTCCACATGTTTTTCAGAGCAGGAAAATATTTTTGTTCAGACTCCAATATTTCTGGTGGAAATACTTTGCAAGAGAGGCATGTTTTCCATTAACCTAAATACTGTTAACCCCAATAGAAAACACACTGTTAAGAAAATGACTTGATCATACACAGTTTAAAAACACTGTGCTACACACCTGCTTAGGGATCTGTATGTAATAACCTACTAATGTTAAGATACTAGCTTAATTGGTTTTCAAAATTATTTGTTTGCTCTGGAAAGCTAATCCACAAATTCACATTAATCCACAGACAGTATGTCTGAGATCCACATGACAAGCTTGATCCAGAGCATATGAAAGTCAGTGGGAGTTCATTGACGTCAAAGGATTTCAGATCTCAACCTAACATAAGGTATTACAGTTCTGCATTGAAAGTCTCATTTGTGAACCCTTCATTCATCTGGGGGAGGACTGTCTTTTGCCTTTCTTTCAATTTCTTTCTTTCTTTCCATATGTTTCTCCCTTTCTACCTTTCTTCTCATTCTTCCTTGTTTGCTTCTTCAAACCAGCTGAACAAGTAGATAGGGAAAATTCAGTGACACCTTAATGCAAATCTCTCTCAGCCAGAGCCGGGGTCAGTGCATTTGTGAACCTCAAAATGGTTTGTGGATCTGAGAAATAGGAGGCTGGCAGCAAAGGTATCATCCACCTCCGAAGGCATGACTCAGAAGCATTTCAGCACACGTGGGTACAAAGTTGTTGCTGTGGTTGCTTGTTTTTTCTGTGACACCATCAATTCTACCCTGTTTGTTGCCATTGTGCAGTATCTTGTTGTTTTCAATTCTTCCAGGCATCTTTTTTCACATTTCTGTTCTTTCTATAAGAAAACAGACAGATATATTCTCTCTTCAGAAATGTGTGGCATGCTATTCATTTATATGTTGTGCTTTTTGCCTTTGCTGCAGCCAATAAAAGGAAAGTGTAATGGTGTTGACTCCATAAAAAAAATACACTGAATTTTTCCAACTCAATCCTCGTTAAAGCTCTGGGTTTGTTTTTGGGGGGGGGTGGTTCTCTACTACGAGTTGTTTTATTACTGATGTGGAGGCAGTTTTGCATCTAACCCAAGGAGACTTTAGTTGGAATGATGATCCTTTGAATGATGATTTGATGATCCTTTCACAGCACAGGACACTGCATCTCTGGATAAGCCGCAAGTGAGGTACTTTACCTGAGGTATCCAGACAACTTCTATTTCCAACATATATGGAATAGTCCTGTAATATCAATATTATTGAGCTACATCTCCCCAGCAAGCAGTGAAAGACAGCATACTTCATGAACTTAGCTTGCTCCAGTCTCTCCTTAATTCTTCTTTCCCACTCCTTTCTATTAAGCAGATGTCTGCTAATAGAGACTGTTATAAAGACTCCCTTTTCACACACACTCACTGTGCTTATAGGGCATCTGACTGCAATTTGGACGGGTCTACAGCAAACACTCATAGCAGTCCTGGAGCTGCTTTTCCTGAGTACGCTTTTACTGCATCTTTATTTGATGTATGCCCTAGCAGAGTTTCTGACTCTGAGCAAGGCAAACGAGGAGACTTCAACCTAAAGGACTTCTGGTATGGAGCAGAGATACCAAAAAAAGATAAAATGGATGATAAATCCCTGGGAGAACAAGTTGACTGTTTTATGTGAGATCATTCAAAAGGCTTCCTGTTAATGTTAGCCAAATATCACAAGCAAATATTCTGTCAGACCATCATAGCCTAGCAGCAAGAAAGAAATGGAGAAATTAAATTCTTTCTCTAATCAGAGTACACAGTTAGAGCAAAGCTTTAGCAAAGACGTGCTTTGATCAACTCCTGCCAAGAGCTGATTGGCAGAGAGCAAAATCTCCCATTGCTTGAGAGAGCAAAACCCAGTAATCAAGTCTGTTCCACTGTAGGATGGAAAGAACAAATGTTCATCTAGTTTCTAATCTGAGAGAAAGCTCTCCTTCCCTGAGGGCACAGTTTAGCTTATTAAGCAACTTTTCTTAGCACAAAGAGTCAGCAGTTTGGGACTTAGCACCATTGGCTGGATCAAGACAGCTGGCAAATACTACCTGTCACCTGAGTGCACAAAGTCTGATATTATGCCATCATACCTTTCCTGTGCACCTGGGATCCTGCTGCACTTTTCATTTGGAGACAGAATTAAATTAACATTATTTTAAAAAATCAGCTTACTATTAAAGCCGACAAAATCTTCCCCAGAAGAATAAGATGACAACCCAAGCGTTTCTGTTGGGTTTTTTGGTTAAGTATTTTTCTTCTTTCTACAGACTTTAAATAATTGGGGGATGCTTTTCATGTTTTGTAAAAATAAATTAATACATTAAATGCACTGTATTTTTCAAGCAAAGTTAAAAACTTGGTAGAGATTTATATAGCTAAACAGTAAGTGTGTGCTACAATAACATCTATAAGTTCTTACACCATAAGAAACAACACTGACCAAGGCAAAGTTATTTCTGTAACATGACAGGGAAAGGCCAGTGGTGTCATTTGTGGGGACACTGCAAAATGTTATGATAGTAATGCACTTTCTATTCTTTAAAGGTAGCAATCAGATTTCTCAGCATACAGATAAGAGCAGAAGGGCATAGGTACACCTTGGCTTCAATGACTGGAGTTGTGTTAGCAACATGAATAGAAGCAGAAATAGGTCAAATGCGGCCACTTAGTGAGCATTACTATGGCACAATCTAAATCCCAGTAGGCATCAAGGGTTCTGCTACTATTACACAGAAAAATGTAGCCTGACTAGAAGTGGAGAGGTTTTCTTAGGCCACATGGTTATGACTGAACTGTATTTTTGCTGCACAAGCTACTTGAAGAAAGTGGAAGAGCTCACTCCCTAAAGGCTGATTTTCTCTGCAGTAACAGACCTCTAAGAGACACATGTTTGTTTATGTCATACCCATATGCTTCAAGAAATCCTTGTCAGTTCCAAGGAAACATTCAAGCTTATGCAGTTATGACATACAGCAGCACTCAGTGTAAACAAGGATTGGAGATACCCCAGAGCATGAGAATATTAGCGTCCAGATCCTGGGTGCTTTCCAGGTCCAGGCAGAACCTTCAGCACAGATGAGACAGAGTGCAACCAGGGCTGCTTCAGGTCTGCTCCAGAAGCAGTACTGATGCCTCCTTACCCAACATAACAAGCTTTTCCAGATCCCTGAGCATGGTGATCAGGCATCACACCAAACTCGTTCAGCAGATCGATTACTGAGATTGAATGAAAGTGCCCTGCTGAACCTGCCAGGCATCTGTCACCACCAGGTATTGCTCTCTCCAACACACTTGTTCTAGGAGTGCAGTACAAATACACCTAAGTGAGCTCCCTGCAGAAAGGCTCTGAACTTGGAAAGTTAGAAAATTCTATTGTTTTATGCTAAAAAGAGTTCCTGTTATTTAGCAGCAGGTAAGTTGGTCACTGTTAGACATTAAGCTCACAGCAGCATGAATCCACATTTGGTTGGTCCAAACAGATCACCAGTTTGCAGTCAAAGAAGAATAATATTTTTTTACTTCTGTGTGCATCTTACAACTAATAAAATTACACTTCTCAGCTTTTAAAAAGTCTTGCTGCATATTTCTGGTGCAAATGTACACAGCACTAAAAAATATCAGTATCATAAATGATATTTGTTCTAGCAGGGTATGCAGTTACAAAACCATTATTCTAAACAGCTGTGGAACAATATTATACTTCTGAACATGTGGATAGATACATTGCCTTTTCTATCCTCTTTCAGAGGCTCAGCTGTCTGGCAATCCTCTGTGTTTAAATGACATTCAGTGTCTAAACTGCTGTGTTTCAAAACTCACCTGTTTGGCTTTTCAATAACTGCCACTCTGAAGAAACAAATATTCTCCTGAACACCTCTTGCGATGAATTAAGATCCAGCTCTGATTTACATATTGTTCCTAATACCTAGAGAGCATTTATATTTTTTCGATGCTGGGAAAGATACTCCTGATGGAAATATAATTGTTCAATTTCCATGTTGGCACTACAGAAGGAGAAAAAAGAAAGGACATTATGGCTACAAAATAGTGAAGTCTAAGATCTCTAAAGGTGTTGATGATCTCAGCGCTATTCTGACATGCTTTGAGGTATCTTCTATCAAATACACTATGCGCCTAGAAAGTAGGTAGCCCTAATTCAAACCACATGTTGCAACTCCTAGCTGCTCTGGTGATCTCAGCTCTCTCAACCATCATGTGCCGTTGTGCATTGTGCAACCCACCCCTTCTTATTCTCAGTCCTGGCTTGTTTAGTAAAAGAGCTCATTTGAACTGCGTTTCTCCACAATACATAAGAGTATAAATATTAATTTCTCACTTTCTGTACCTATAATTGAATTTCACTTCAGAAATAATATTTCCAGAGGTGCCTCCAAAAGACAGTTAAAAAATATGTGGTGCATTAATTATAATAAATTGAACTCCCTGCATGTAATGAATATAGCACCCTGTAATTTTTCTTCATTAATTCTCCATAATTGTGTCTAATTGCATCTATTACTTATGCAAACCTCCCAAGGCTTTGCACATAAATAACTCCCATTGACTTCAAGAGAAGTTACTCATATCCTGCAGTAGGAAGAGAGTCCAGTTTACATTACACTGCAGATTTTGCTTCATAAACTCAAGAGTGTTTGGCCTTCTTTATTATAAAGCCAAGAAATTCACCTACATCTCTGAAGACTGAAAGAACCAGAAGAACTGAAACATAAGAATAAACTGTTTCAAGGAAGTGCTTCATGCTTTATCTCATGCTTTCTGTCATGTGAGAGAAATGTGTGAAAATACATGATGAACAATCTCAGAATTTCTCTTCAATTTTTTTCCTAAAACTCTTCTTTGCCATTTCTACAAAATGTTAAAATGAATTAGCCTGATGTGGTGCTGATTCTACTGCCTAATCTGCTGTTGAAAAACATCCTTCATATTCCATTTTTCAATATTCCCAGGCTTTATCTCTCTGTATCTCTCTCTCTTTTTAGAATACATTTGGGACAATTTTATTGTTAACCAGCACCTGATAAATGAGCTACTGGACCATGAAGCACTACCGTAGCGTAAAGATGCACGTTGGCATATATGATAGAAGAGAAATAACTTAGGTTAATGTGTCTATATTACTAACAGCCTGAAGCCAGGTTCTTACTCATTTGCCCTACTCATTTGGTGTGCCATTTCACTCCATGCATATGTCAGTTGATTACAATAACTGAGTATCCTAAATCTGTTCTCAATAGAAAATAAGAGTTTATCTGAAAAGGATAAAATAGGGATTATCTATTATGTCTGCAAATTTGCTTGTAGATGATGAGAGGAATATGTATTACCTGCCTAATCACTTTGCTGAAGTCTTCCATCACTTTCCTCTATCTTTATACCATCCTCTAACCAGTTAAATCCAGGGATAGAAATTATGTCTTTGATCAGAAAGAACCACATACGTTGCCTGTGCTTTTGGAAATCTCAGTAAGGAATATATATGCAGTTAGGATACTTATTATGAACATTTAGTTTTGAATAGCAATAGGTGAATATTTCCACTTACAGACAGTAAATTATGATGAATGCAGGGGAAGAGTAAAAGACAAATCTTGACTTCATATTTGCTGAGCAGTTGGCAATTACAGTTTTTGAATTTTATTATTTGAGTGGGCAATCTCTTCTTAGTAATAATTCTCTTTTGATTAAATCTCTCTGGTGATTAGATCTGTATGCACTAAGCTGGATACCAATTTCAAAGACAGATGTCCCTTTTCTTTCACCCACCGTGAAATTTATCCACATGCAGAAGGCCAGTCTGAGGCCAATGCACCATTTAAAAGTCACTGCATTTTGCAAAACAGAGTTAAAGTGCAATTTAAATAGTGCCTAGGGCTACTTCTGGCTCCTTGCAAGGGGGGAATTTCACCCATAAAGCTTTATACATCTTGTTCCACTGATAAATTAATACTGAACCTGATTTTTTTTAATACAAGGAACAGGTAATAGTTATACTGCTGAGCGAGGCCTTTTTTAGCATCTTTGGACTGGAAATAAAGTGTTCCCCAAGTGGACATAAAATACATGGCAAGTTTAACAACCTTCTTACGTTGTCTCTTAAAATTCTCCCTGGCCCAATGTAAAAATCTATTTGAGTGATTTCAGATAGTTTAAAAGAGAGCTCCAGGCTCCTACTTAATATCTGTGCTAACATCATCATCCACTGTGTTCAGGAAATAATTATTTTGCAAGAGGATACTTTCTTTTTATGAATAATAAAAATATTTGCTAGCTGGGATAATAAACCTTTATTAGGAGGAAGAAGATCAAATTATTTTTTATCAGAATGCTCGGTAATCTTCCACTTAGCTTGATTCTGCTTAGCTTAAATTCAAACAAGATTTCTCCGAGTTCTGTGATGTTGGATCAAGTCTGTGACAACTCCTTGCAAAAATGGTGTTGACTCCCTAGACAAAACACTAGCAGTATCTTAGCCAGTTATTAGTGCATATCCGGAAAATCAATTACCTGGAAGAATTTTCCTGCCCAGATCTCCGCACCATCTAGTAACTGATAGTATAGCGTGAAAGCAAATGGAGGACGAAGTCTGCTTTTACTCTATAATCTTGTGCTGTTTGCTGAGAATTTGTTATATGTACATTTTGCTGATATATTTCCTGCTGATATCAGAGTATATCTGATTCTATTTTATTGAATGTGTGGTATTAGAGCTCTTCTGTGAGGGTAACCTACACATCACTTTGACAGGGACTGTATACAGAGTTAAAAGAAGTGATCAGCATAAAAAGCATGTCGTTTAATTTGTCGTCGTAGGTCCCACAATGCAACTCACTGCTGTGTCCATGCAAAATACTACCACACTTCAGAGGGTCCCCTTTGCAGCACAGCAGAGTGACTAATATAAAAATGCACAGGCAGACCAAACTACTGCTCTCACAACTTGGGTGCCCAGTTCTCACGAGTGGCAGAGTGCTGCTGCTGTAAGCAACTTCCTTCAAATCTTCTTGAAGCAGAGAAGCATTTGACAGCATCAGTCAAAAATTGTACAAATCAGGCAGGTTGGTAACCTGACAAAAAAAAATGCCCATGTAAATTCGTATTAAAATCAACAGTATGTGGTGAGGACTTGAGAGCAAGGCTTCACCCTTGGAAGCTATAAGCAACTAATAATTAGATTTCCAGGTCTCGCTGCCTCTTTATGGGATTCTCAATTTGAAAGAGTGTAACTAACCAGTAAAAGATCTGCTGTGGTCTCGGAAAGCAAACTGAATCAACATGTAGAGGATTTAGACCATTCCGATAAATACATTTTAAAACAAAATCAACCGGAGTTTTCAAATAGGCCTTGAGTGAAAAAATTTTGAGGGCCTGTATAATATCTCCAGCTAATATTTTCTCCATATGTGCCTGAACTGCAAAGCGGCCAAATAGCTCTCTGAAAGCTCTAGCAGCTCTGACGGAATCTCACAACGCAGAGCTCCGCTGGAGCGAGAGCGCAGCGAAAATTCCTGGCGAGGAAATACATCACTTAAAAACAGACAAGGTCCAGGAAAAAAGTCATGGAAAACATTGAAAACAGTCATATGGCATTGCTAGATGTTAGTAAATGTCATTTTTTAACCAAAAAAGCTGAAAGTCAGCATGATAGAGTGTATCATGCTTGTTTTCATATCAGAAGTATTTTTTCTGCCTTCTTAAGTAAAAAAGTTACATATGAATTCTCTTAAAAAAAAAAAAAAAAAAAAAAAAAAAAAAAAACTTCTTACTGTGCTCAGTCAACTGAAAATTAAGCACCTAGACAGCACTTTATCAAGTTTGTATGTTCACCAATCAGAGAGTCATACTGAAGTGGGCATATCAAAAATGAGAGAATTTTCATTTACTTAATTGGTTTGTTAACATTCCCCACATCCCAAAATAAGAATTGTAATTACTTACTCCGACCTACAATTCAAGCATTTAAAAGAAAAGTAGCCTCAAGAGGTTCATTACTGTATACAACTTCATCCATGGCAAACACTACATTCCTACTCTTAATAAGAACAACCTCAAATTAGACCCACAGAAAGAACCACAGAAGTGCATATTTCACAAATAGTACATTTCCTCCCCAAGCCAAGCATTTTTCTCCATTCTTTAAAGCTGCTCTGTTGTCGACAAAATACTACTTTGGCAGTCCAAAGGAGCCTTCACTGGGTATGCAACAGGGCTTAGCTAAGACGGGCCTGGGTTTGTGTCAGCAGCTGTAGGTGCCTCCTATTCTGCTCCTCTGACTCTGGAGAAAGCCTGTCTTGAAGCACAGAGTGACACCTCCATCAGGAGGATGCGGTGCAGCACAGTGTAGTACTGCAGAAACCCTACACTGTTGCTGGTGCAAGCAACTTGCAGGGCTGAACTGGCTCATATGAACCATACCTGGAAGTGTCTGCACTGCACTCACTGGCTCTTCTACTTTATATTGCTACTTTTACCTTGTATTTATTTTTTTGAACTTAACTTTGTTAAATTTGAATTTAACATTAAGGGAGAATGGGTCCAGAAAGCGAAAGAGAGTTTTACGTGAGGGGCAGTGCAACAAACCAGATTGCTGCCTAGGAAATATATAAAGGGCATGATGTATTAACATACTGGTCATGAAGCTCCAAAAGCAAGTAATGAATACTACCAAATCTCTTTTACCATCTTTTAAGCAACATGAGATTCTCCTTTTCACTTGCTAGTTCATTCTGACTATTACACTATTCAACTATATTTAAACCAGATGCAGGTTGCCAATTTTTTTTTTCCTTTTTTTCTCTTTTTGTATTTGTTGGTAATCTGCTGCGCTTGACTAACAAGAGCTGCTTTTGTTAAGAACTGCTGCTGCAATACATTTAAAGATCAGATGTCATCTAATTCCCTATCCCCAAAATCACTCAGGTTTATCAGGATCTCTGTTTACATTATTAGATTAAATCTGAAGCGATCTTTGAAGAAAACAGCTGCTGTAAATAATATTATGCTCCTAAAAAAAGATCTGTAATGTCTTATAATATCACTGAAGGAATATCTTAAAGATTACATCATTTGGGGGCTTATCACTCCCTGACAGTCAGTACCTGTGCCTTAATCCAAAGGAGTGACTCAAATTAAATGATTCTTCTGAGTTCAGCCCACATCTATGAATATTCTTTAGGAAATAAATGATCACCACAGGAGGAAGCTTCAGAAGCCAAGCTATGATGCAGGCAGGTATAGATGTGGAGTAAGGAGGCAAAAAAAGATTTTCTTCCCCAGTACTACTCAGGATCTGCTCTACAAAGCATTAAACAGTGCTGTGTGTACAAAGCACTTAGCAGTACTAAGCAGGACAGTGTGTGATGTGTCTTCATTTCTGAATACATGCATAGACGACCCAAACATGGATGAATTTCTCTTTATTGTGCAGTCATGCTTTGAAAGGGGTAGCAACCTGGACACATACCCTGCCTCTAAAAATCCTACCCTTCCTTCCATAGCAGAAATATAACATAAGCCATAAGGCTATTGAAAAGTTTTAAGAACTTTAGCAAGATGCCCATCATGTACAACTCCAAGCCATGTATTTTTCCCCTTCAGTTTGGTCCTGCAAGATTTACTGACATGAGAAGCCTACATTGAGAAGTCCACAGAAATATTCACTTTGACTTAGAATGGATATCTCCTCTGATAACCACACAAACAAGGCTACAAACTGCAAGCTGCTTTTTGATCACAGCTGTAGAATTTCTCCTGCAATTCCTGTCCCTTTAAAATATTAATAGCTCCCAAATCATATAAGACAGCTTGTTTCCATCTGCATAGCTGCATTCTACACTTTAATTGCAGTGTGCAACCTGATCTGTTGGTGTCCTTCTGAAAAAAAAAATAGTTGTTATTCTCATGCTATATTTTATTTCATAAATTTTCTGAAGAAAACAAGAAAGTATTCCATTCCCTCAGCATAGTGACTCCTTCTGCATAATAGAAAAACACAGCTGCCTACAACAGGAAAAAAAATGATATCTTACAAAATTTTTCATGAAAAGCAGAAAGAAATCATTCCATAGGCTAGTCAAGAACCGAATGGTCATGGCACAAAGGATTCAAGTCCTTGTTCTTATTCCTCAGCAGGGATGAAAAGGCCTTCTAGGGCCAAAAATCTTCTCAGAAAAACTTTTGTCAAAACTAGCATATCTGCAAAAAGGTTTCATTTTTGAACCTTTTCCAAAAGAAAAATGTTTTAGCAAAAATAATCAGCTTCTGCCAGTGATGATATGATGTGTCTCAAAACCATTACTGGGTATTTCCTGCTCTTTACTGACCTATGGTCTGTATGAGCTGCTCCAAACTGAATGCTTCTTGTCTTATCTGATAAATATAGTCATGTTGAAAATAAGATATTGTTCCTAAAAATAATGAATGTCTTCAGAAAAAAGAAAAAGAAAAGCCTGTTGCTCTCCCATGTTAGTGTCATTAAAAAGTGCTTAACTTACAGTTGTCAAAACCAAAGTCATAATCAGCTACGCAATAATTATAGTTTGATACTATTATTTTACTGCATTTAATTCAAGTAGAAAGTTTGGCTGGTTGCCTCTCAGGTAGGCCATTAAGAAAGTAAATTATAAAGGTTTTTCTTGACCCAAAACTAATTTAGTATAAATCATAAAGATGATCAAAAGATCAGAATCACTTTGAGCCACTTTTTTAGATGTGCTTTTACAAGCATCTAGGAAGTGAGATTTTATCATATACTGCATAAAAATGAAAAATAGGCTAAACAGAATAAGTGTAAGAATAACAACAGTAACAATGATAATAAAAGTAATGGACAATTGGTCTCCTGTTCAAAAGGAAGTAGTGTTTTATTTGGCAGCAGCCGAAGTTAGTCCCCATGACGGAAAGATGAGCAGAGCAGATGAGACGCACATCCAGTGCTTCAGGGGTTCAGCATGCCAGTGCCAGCATTACCGTGCTCTGCGCGTCGGCATTGCCTGCTCCCTTCGTCTTTGGACACAGAGAATAAGCCCCAGTCTCTGCAGTATGCAGATGCCACCAGACGACTAATTTATCCAAGCAGAGCTGATCAGGTTTGTTCTCAGTATTGACTCAAGGAGAAAACTTACTCAAGATGCCTGGGCATATGGAGGTACTACGCAGTCCCATGACTAGGTAAGCATGCCTGGAAGAGCTACACAACCACAACAAGTAAGAAACCCTGTGCTTGGGGACCTGCATCTGCACTTTTAGCAGGTCTGAAAGACATACAGAGAAATCCCCACAAGAACTGATGAAAATTAGCCAGAAATATTTATCTTAAGAAATTCTAGGATGAAAAATTTTCCAGTTTTGTGTTGTGGTTGGATCTCTGATTTGGATCAGAGCATTTTTAATTATGGGTGAAATTAGGCTATTTGATAAAAACTTGGAAGTTGGAAAAGAAAGAAAGAAATTAAAACTTTTTCATCTCCAAAGCAAAGCCATTTTTCATCCCCAAAATATCCGACTGGAGTCACGCATTTCTTTATTCCCCTTTCTCTATATGAAAGAAACAATGGTTGCCTTCAGAGAGCCCTCCCTTTCCTTCCGGGTTGGCCCAGGAAGAAAGGTCAGCATGGGCATGGGAATGGGACTAGGATAAAAACAACCAAGTGAAAAAGGAGATTATTTAGGGGAGGACACAGGAGAGTATTTCAGGAGAAGTACTCTTGCGTACTTCCCTGTTCTTCCTTAGGCACCATTATTGCCCACTGTCACGGCAGGACACCGGGCAAGATGAAGGAGCCCAGGGCAGCTGTTCTCATATCCTTATTCATAAAAAATAATTCTGCTAGCTGTACATTGATCTCCAAAAAACAACACTGACTCCACTGTAAAGCCTATGTGAATTTCTATTAGTTACTTTACCGCTCCTTCAAATGTCCCACGGAGAAGCACTAGGTGAGAGAGTCCCAGGCATCAAAGGCTTCAACACAGAAACGTGCAGATGGAGCTTCACTGATCTGGTGTCACAGGTACATAAAGTCATTGCCAACAGCACAGAAATGAAGCCCCCAAAGTCTTCTGCGGCATCATCGCTCTTCAGTAATGCCCCATAGGAGTACCATGCTCCCTTGCTTCCTTCTTCACCTTGCCTGCTTCTCACTGCAGTATAAAAATACTGGTGGTAATGCCATATAACAGATGGCAGCCCAATGTAGTAGGCTAGTTCTGAGTGATGGTGGTAACTATAAATCCCTCCATAGCTAATGGTGCATTAGACAAAAGACTTAGGTGGGGTCAGAGGCCAGTGAGCTTTCACTACCTGTAAAATTTCACACAGTAGTAGCTTTTAATGACTGTGAGTTTTCTTTATCCTTTCTATTTGGTTTCTCTTTAAAAAATGATCAGAGGAGGTTTTTTGCTTTGAACTCCAGCTGGAACTTGTACTTAGAGGTCCTATTCGTTTATTATTAACTGAAAAAATCTATTTAAAATTTTGTCTGAACAAAATTTAATGGGAAAGTGATGTTTATTACTGTCCTCATAACTGGTTGATTGATAAGGACCAAATGCAAACACAGCTTCTTCATCAGGAGCTACACTATTTTCCTCTATCATGAACAAAAAAAAAGTGTTCATGTAGTGCCACTGACATAAAGGTCTATGGTAAATAGTTGGTGGATAAAATACATCCTACCAGGAACTGTACTTTTACTTCCCATTGGTCTGTCTCTGTCCCTGTCTGATCCCTATTATCAGTTTATCATTGAAGAAAAAGTAAATTAAGACACACTCCAAGAAAAGTTAGCAAGTATTTCACATTAGGATTCAGATAGAGTATCTCAAAACTGCGAGGAAATGCAAAGCTAAAGTATGCACAATTGCATACGCCACTCTTTCACCCTAAGTCCGCACCTCATCGTTCCCACATGTGCTATATACCCTTACGCATGTCCCAGCTAGCAGCCTCTGCCTGCTTTGTGGCTGTCCATACTACCAGGCACTACCTACTTCCACCGGACTAGAGCTAGCAACGCAGTGGGTAGAGGAGGGCAAAGGGAAGACGAAGGAAGGTTGCAAGAAGGCGGCGGTTTTTATATGGTTATCTGTGTCAGTTAAGTTGTACAAGCAGCAGATCTTTTCCCACCTTAATGTTAATATAGAGACAGAACCACAGAAGGCTGGGGGTTTTATTTATTTATTTTCTGGGACATGCCTTTAATACTATTGGCAGGATAGCTCAGGTGTTTAAAAAGGAAATTAAGATTGGGAAATGTTACATGACTGTGGGAGTGTGTGTCTGTTGTTCTACAACTGGAACTTGCAGAAAAGAGGCCAACAAAGGCAGATTTTACTATACCAAAATTAAATTCTTGAGGGAAACGTACAAGCATCCCAGTGGAGGTATACTGCTCTGCAGGAGATTGTGATGTGCCCATAATTGCTTTCTAGAGTCCTAAGATACTCTGATAACTAGGACCCTTACAAATCTTTGTCACAGAGCTCAAGTTTAGCAAAATCATTAAATGAATCACTTCAGAATACATCAATCATTACAAATGTTTCAGAGTATTCCAAAAGAAAAAGATAACCACTTGTTGTTCTGATGTAAAAGTTTGCTTGAAGTACTTTAGACTTTAGGACACAGGTTTTACAAAGTTAGCAGCACTGAGAAATCATTTCATTATTTCAAACTCAGTATACAGAGTAACTACAGCATCAGTAGGGGAAACTTTAAGGCGTGAGCTGTCTCCTCCTCACTTAACAGGGTTTTTTTGGTGTTTTAATTAAGGTATTTGAATATGATAACTGAATATAACAATTCCAACAGAAAATTCTGGCAGTCACTGCCTGATCCCTCACATCAGTGAGCAGCCCCCGTATCCAATGGTCATCCAATAGCTTAAGGTGGTGGGAACAGCAGCCTCAAGTGAAGCAGACAGTTTCCTCCTCTTTCTAAAATCTCTTAGATCTCTCTAAACTTTAAAGCTTGTTCCCTACTCCTAGAAAATTCTTTTATTTTGAAATTCTAATGGGATGGACAAGTTGCAGCGTCTAAAGACTATACCATGCTGTTTTCCCTATTCACAGTCACTGCTGAATGAGGTCCCGTCCTGGAGGACAGCGAGGAACTTGCTATGACTAAGCACACTCTCTGTCTTTTAAAGCTGCCACAGTACAGTACTAAGGAGGAGGAAGGCTGATTCTTACTGGCTATCACAGATTGTTTCTAAATCAAAAAAGGCTACTGTGACAATTTTAATAGAAAATGAAGCAGCGTCCTGGTGCAAGAAAGAAAAAGAATTTTGGGAAAAGTGAACAGGCCACTAGTTAAAACACAGGCAAGATATTTATGCATGTGCCCCTCCAGAGATTAGGCGAGGTGTTTTAATGAAGTGTACTTTTGAAACACCCAGATTTTCCAATAGATGGGTGGAACTGGAAAACAGTTCAAATCTGTACAGGCAGAGGGAGGAGAAGACCACTTTATACCAAATGAATGGGCAGTGTTTTATAGTTTCTTTCTGGTTTCAGTTGATAATTATAATTGGCTTATGATGTTCAAGACAATCGCAGACATCTGCAACTTGTCATTGGTCCAGATGAATATTTTTCTTGGTGTACATTATCATTTACGCAGTCTGCTGGTATCTCACCTGTATGTTTCTTTCATGTGCTAGATATACAGTTTATCTGTAAGATCATTTTCCTAATCCTATCCGTATATTTTTACTGTAAACTCTCTTCTACATAAAGACCACCTATATCTTGCCAACCACACTTTTTGAGGTGTTTCTTGAAGAAAAAAAATGTTTATCTTCTGTAAGTCTGTAAGCATAGCAGTACATGTGTTTTCCAATCTGGAAAAAACCCTGAAGACAGCACACTACTGTACGGGTGTAATTAAGAAGGTTTCCTTTCCTCACAATAGAAAACTGATGCTACACAAAGATTCAAAGCTCTTTTGGTTCATTTTCCAACTTTTAAAATTGCAACCCTGGGAGAAGTGGAGATTGAATAGCCTGAATAGTGGGAGTGAAAACACGATCTTTTTAACCCTCTAAGTCATTGGTCCAAGTCCTGAGCTGGCCAGCAGTAATCCAAAGCCATCTAGTAGCTATTTAGAAAACTGTGTATCATGAAGCAGTGGCCACATGCCAGGAACTGATTAGGCTTTGCTAGCCTGTGCTCTGTGAAGGACAAAGTGATGGCACATTGATGAGGTAACGTGAGAAGTTTGTTCAACTGCTGCCAGGGCTGGACCTGATCAGTGGATAAACAGAGGACTTCACACTCAAGAACCTGAGTTTGGATTCAAGCTCACAAGCAGGTATTTTGTAAGATGTAGTAGTCAATGTCAACATTTGCATTTTCATGAAGACTATTTAAACATTTCATTTTTCTCCCTTATCTAGCACATGGATGAGGGTGAGTTTAAAGGTACACCCTTAATCCACCCCCAGCACAGATTTTCCAGCTCCATCCCAGAGCTGACTGTAACTTTAACTCTAATGTAGCTTCTGAATTAAATTAAAATAACTTAGAAGAGGTGTATCTCAACCTATTTCCAGTTTAAGGGTACATGCATGTGCTGCTTGACTGCCTCAGTAATGTTTACATCCACATCACCAGCCACCCCTGGGTGAGGTGGAGCTTATCTCCACCTTATTGACAAGAAGCTGAGGCACAAATAAATTAAGGCCTTGACCCACAAGAACTCTGAAATAAATAGTAGATAGGTGCTTCCTATTTTTGACACACTAGTCTGAGTTTTTTTCCATGCCTCCCATCCTGGCTGGAGCTGTGCTAAGTGAAGGTATTCCTCTCCTCAGCGGTTTTATTCTTCCTCTTGCCAAAGGTTCAACTCTGGCAGAATAACTGTACATGTAAGCTTCCTCTCGCACACTTCAAGAAATGGTAAGGGCTAGTAAAGATGCACCATTTATGGTGTTGAAGATTGTGGAAATCAACTCGAAGAGCAGTTATCCTAACAGAGTTGAGATGGTGGTAGCCCGTGATGGAGGTGAGCAGGGAGCGTGGGAGGGGAGGCATGGGAATAATGCAGAGGAGTAAATTTCACCCAGCACAGTTATCCCAGAAGATCAAAGCCTAAAGGCCAGCCTCAGCTCTAGATTTAGGCAAAGCAGAGAGATGTCTACTGCACAGGGGTAAAATGGTCCCAGCCTCTGCTGCCCACTTTATCTGTGCCAAAATGTACAGACAAAAGTGCTGAGGTGTGTAGGAGACCACACCACTGTCCCCTCTCCTCCTAGGAGCCACACATGCAGCAGACATGAGTTTCCCAAGAGTTTCTGTGCCTCCTCTCGCCATCCTCTGCATGGATGATGGGGATGTCCCGCCACATCCAGCTTCGCCTATACTCCAAGGAAGCAGCAGTGAAGTGCTTTGCCTGATGGTCACAGAAGAAAATGGGAAATAAAGTTAGATTTAACCCCAGCTCTCCTCAATCCCAATCTGATGTCCCTCTTTCTGCTCTTAACAGTAAGAGGAGGTGGAGAAATCCACTGATCTGCTGTTAATCTCTGAAAAGCCGCTTCCAAACCACACAAAACTGGCTTTCCCTTCACAGCAATCTTCCAGACTAGCAAAAGTGAGTCTTCTCTGAGCACCATTTAGAGTCCCAGACTGTGCGGTTTCTTGTAGGTGGAGGCATAGTCAAATACTTGGCTTGGCACACTTTGTTTCTGTTCTTCCTAAGTGTTTGCAGTAAGTGCTTGAGGAAATGGAGAGCACCCGTTATTAATGATGTAACACCACCGAGAGACAGACACACAAACACAATCTTTTTTTACAGGGTGTAGATTCTCTCTTGCAGCTTCTTATGTTTTTATTTCAAACATGGCAGCTATGATACCTCTCCCTGTTTGCAGTGGCAGAACATCAGAAGTCGCACAGAAACTCTTGGACAAAAAGTGAATTATCTCTTGCAACCAATCTTGTCAAAAACAAATAATAAGAATTCCAAGACTTTAGCAATTCCTGCAGCCTTTCTCCAAGAGACTTGATTTCTGTTATAGATCAAGCAAAATGTCACAAACGTCACAGAAGGAAGTCTGTAAAAGAACTAGAATTGAAATACAGATCTCTGAAATCCCAAACTGGCTATAATTCTATAATTAATGTATTCTATGTAGCAAAACTGTTACGCATCTCATTTTATTATTTGGAAGTAGGTCTTTCTGGGTTTTGTATTTCATCATAAGCATCAGTTCTATAAATACTTTTTCCATGTGACTAATCCTATGCAGTATCTCAAGTCAGACTACTAAAACACATGGCTGCAAGATCAGGGCCTAGGTCTGTTTCCAGTCGGTCTTGTAAGACATAATTTAGCCTCAGCATAGCTAAGTCACATCTCAGAAGGTTTTCAGAGAATTGCCAGAACCTGGGCATGTGTCTGTCCTCTGTTTTTGAAAAATCTCCCAACATGTTCAAGTAAAGCAATGGTTCAAGTAAAACTTCACAACAACTGAGTGAAAAATCATCAGACACATAAATCTATAGATCAGTAATATTGCAAAGGACTAATTAAAAATGAACATTTGTTTTTACATTTGCTAATAGACTACATCATTATTATCAGCTTTTACCATTCGTTATACATGCTGGAACAGGCTTAGAAGGAAGCCTGCCACTTGAGGACAAACTAACTTCAATCCAGTCAGCAGAGTGAATACACCAGTAAGCCTTGATAATAACAGTGTAAAATTTCATTGTAAATAATAATAGTAAAGTCTGTATCTTCCACAGCTGCAAAACAGCAAACTGAATCAAAAATGAGGCCAATTTAAGTTTTGCATCTAACCACCAAACAGCTATTCACAGTCCTTTACTGCCATCTACAGCTTTCAGATATTAAAGGCTGCTGTATAGCCACCCTAGCAATGGTATGATCCCTGTTGACCTTAGGAGTGTCCTGTGGCAGACAAATGGTTTTCTTACACAAATATTATTGTATTAAAAAAAATCAAAATATTTCTCTTTTACGTTAGAACATTTCTTCACTTTCTAGTTGATTTCCTTTTCTATTTTATCTCACTTGTCTGTTGTCTTTGCTAATTAAAGTTGAATGTTAGACCCAAACTGCAATCTATTTGATATCCCAGAAAGTTGTTAATATACTGATAAAAGAAAGTGCTTTAGGAGTTGCACAGACTGTCTGTGCTACATGTTGAAAAATGTTTTGAATTTGTGTTATTACAGTTACTGCATTAAAATTGACGCTTAAAATAATATATCCCCTAATATCTATAGCCAGAGCAATATGACCACTTTTTCTTACACCCAAAAGTTGCCTGGACTCCAAAAATATATTCTAAAATTATAATGCGATCTTTCAGTGGAGATACCTATCTCTAGCTATATTCTGTTACAGGCTACAGAAGCAGACCAGCTAAAATGGTGCTGTTGTGTTAATACACATGGGCACATGGCTGAAGGTAACAAAGTCCAGTGGCGTAACAAGCTGCCACGTATCAGCAGTGAACAGCCATAGCTGACCACGATCCTCCATGAAGCTTCTCCCAGTCTGCGAGGGAAAACATGTAACCTCAAGGGCTGTTTTAGAACAAATTAATTTAACCTCAGTGTGCTCCAGGTGATGCCCTGACCAGGAGGCCAGGCAGCACGTCTCCTGTGACATGCAATAATTTAGAAAGATGTGGTACCAAGTTCACATGACTGATCCCTTCAGTTCTTCTTGGAATTAATTTATCTTTGTGGACTGTAGAGTAGAGAATTAGCATAGTGTTTGCAGGGACAGAGTCACTGATAGACAAGGAATGCTATAGTATAATCAAAATTATCTTTTCCCAGGTAGAGAAAAAGATCCTGGATTAAGACGATAAAATACAGATGAAAACATTGTAAAGAATAGACCATTTTATAGTGATAAGATAAATCCAGAATATTCACTTGCCATCAAAGAGCAAATCAGGCACCTCAGAACATCAAGTTCAATCTTGAACGGAGCGGTTCAGCTGAACCATTTACTATAATCCCTCTAAGATCTGGTGTAACTCAGGTGTAAATCAGACCTGCTAGAAGCTGAGTGACTAAGGGGAGGCTTGACATTGGGTTTGCACGTCTTGTCGCTAGGCAGTGACACATCAGTCAGCAGATATTCAGCGTAGCTCAGGCACACACTCTGCCCTGGACAAAGTGAGTAACCCTGAACATGTGGCTGTAACACAGCGCTGGCAGCACCGAGCTGGTGGAAACAGGGCTGTCGAGCCCTGCCTCTGCCTGGCTTCTTGGTATTTGAAACCTACCCACACGCTGTCTTAGGAACTCACGCTTTTGGGCTCTAGCCCCTCCTCTACAACTATTCAAAGTTAATTGATTCAATATTGCTGGTGTAATGTATGGCTTTGATAGGCTTCGATCTGAAATAAAAAAGGAGTCTGAAAAGACCTATAATTTCAAGATGCTTAGAGTGATAATCATCTTCTGCAAGATTCGGCATAGTCTCGCTAGCACCCTGTGGGCCTGATCCAGCCTTCCAGACACTTGCAGCTACAGCCTTATTGATGCAGTTTGGGGATAGTTACTCGGTCCGTGTTAGCTGGTACCAGCCCCAGCAGTCTCCTACAAAGAAGGGGTTGACACATGCACATGGCCAGAAAATCCATCACATCAATGAAATCTGCAGGAAAGGTTCCAAAACTGGGATCTAGCCCCACTGGTCAATAAGGTCGATAAGGTCGAGCAGCCTGAAGCAAGCACTTGCAGTGCCTCAGATACCAACTGCAACTGCAAATATACACTTAATTGTTGGAGAAAAGTCTCAGGGAGTGCATGTAAAATTTAAACTGTACCACAGGGATCAAATAAGGAAACAAGGAAAGAAAGTAATCCATGACTTGTGTAGTAGATTACTCCTTACTGCACAAATTGCTTCAAGAAAATGGTTTGCAAAAGTACAACTAATCTCTGCTGACAGTGTGCATCATTGCAAGTGTTAGCATAACAAAATGGTAGCAAAAATATAAAGATCAAGGGCACATCAATATTAAAAATCATTTTAAAAAGGGATAAATTATACTACATTATAATTTTGTTATAAAAAACAAATTAACATTGTTTTTTATCTGCCCTGTGTGAAGGAGACACTGCAAAGAGAAATGAGATTTACAATTACAAGGGGGAAAGTGCAGGACAAATTGTAGAAGTAAATGAAGAGATTATATTACCAGAGATATTAGAGTTAAAAATCATGCTGAATCAATTCACATGAAGGACTGATTAAATTTTCACGAAGCCACACTGACATCTTGTGGTTTGTGCAGAACATTTAAACATGCACATGGGGTGAATTAACTTGTGAGCTGTTACAGCATTGTAAGATAAAATTCTTTTTTTTAACAGAACAATATGTGGCTCTCCCAGTATATCAGAAGTTGCAAGGATGCAATTTATGTATAAGCTGACTCTCATTCCAGGTTCTGGTTTTGCAAATGTTTGTTAGCCATGTCATCATTTTTAAGTCTCAATCAAATGACGAAACTGCATTTAAAATCACGCACAAAAAAACCCCATGTGTCTAACACAATAAAAACTGAAAAACTGGCTCAAGTCTCATGAAATTTTAAAAAGTATTAGTAAAAGTGGGTCCTTGTTATTTTTCTGTTCGGGAAAGTTTATGAAATACAAGAATCACCTCTTTTGGTCAGGTCACCTTATAGCAGTATCTAGTGATTAACAGTAACCGCTTGAAGAAGAATAAAGTACAGAATATGAAGACAGTTTTGCCTTAATAAAATCGGAAGACCTGACAGCCTTTCCTTCTCCAGTCGTAACAAGTCACAACCCTCACATCAGTTTTAATCCATTCTACTTGCCAAAAACATGTGTTCTTTTCTCTTTTTTTATCATGCAAGCAAAGATTGAGAGGAGACTACGGTGGAAGGGGCAACAAATGATCTCCAAGAGAAAGGCTGGATAAAAAACTGTGCACAGGGAGGATTAAGGGCACATCCATGCTGTGTCATGGTAGCTGGCTCAGCAGGCACTCAACCAACCAAGATAGCTGCATGAGAAGCCACCAGACCCTGCAGTGCATGTGCTGCCTTGCAGGTCTGGTGAGCTCAAGGGCTGCACCATGCTCATCCAGCTACGACGCTTTGGGCTTTGAGCTAGCAGCTCTGTACAGTTCCAGCCGCTGTCACATGGGCTCCATATGAGCTCTGCGATCTTCCTATCACCCTCCATTTCACTGTGTAAGGTTACACAGTTACATCGGATTGCTGATGTCAAGTAGACATCAAGAGGATCTCTTGTAGGACAAGGGGCAAAGAAGATTAAGTAGAAAATGCTGCGGGTTGAAATAAAGGTGAAAAAGGAAGGCAGAGGAAAAAACCTCCAACAGGAAAAGCCAGCCATCCTCCTCTCCTCCCTGCTTTACATGCCTCTCTGCAGAAAAAAAAAAAAAAAAAAAAAAAAGAAAAAAAAGAAAAAAGAAAAGAAAAAAAAAGAAACTTTTAGGGCTAAACTGTCGAGTTAAAGCTCTGCACTGACCCTTGACACAGGGCTGAATGTCCCTGATGTGTGAGGCGAATTCTTACAGAAATGGAGAAAAACAGGGCCTCTCTGTTATGAATAGTTCACAGTTGTTAATACCATAAATGCCATCAACATTAGGAAAGGCTCCTCCAGAGAATAATTCAAAGCAAGAGTATACCTAAAAAGAGTGAACTATCTGAAGTGACCATGTCCCCATCTCTCTCCGCTGAAGATGCAGAAGGAGCCTAGAGAGACCCCTCTCCTAACCCAGGGCACTTCAGTGAGGTCCTCTAAAATTACAGGCAAATGTGCCAATAGTACTAGCAAGACCTGAGCCTAGGTAAACAAATGTCACACTTTATTTAGGTCTTCTGCTTCATCCACTGCAAATATGTCCAGTATGTGGGCTAAGGCATCCCCTACATGCAGAAGCGGGAACCCAAATGTAGGTGTAGGTTCTTGATGGCATGTGGCATCAGCACAAAGGGTATGTTCTTCAAATAAAAGCTGGATTTTTTTTTCTTAGGTACTTTTAACATGAGGAAACAAAAGGAGAGGAATTGATGTCACTGTCAAGAGATTTCTAAGGGCAGAAAGGGGCCACAATGCCCAAGTAGATCAAATGATTTCAGCTGAAGCAGTAAGGGAGAAGCAACCGGCGCAGGACTTGAGTAATAGATTCAATTGAATCTCTCTCACACAGCTCTTCTCATGTACCTCAAACACAGCCTGGATGCAATGTCCTTGCTGTCCCAGCTGGGATCTGCTTTTCATCAACAGCTGACATTCACACCAGATTGTAGAGTTTAACATTTATCCCTAAACACATAAAGCCTGCTAATAAAAACGGACTGGGAACTATTTGGTTACGATTGCTAGCGCACCAATAGGCAAGAGTGGGAGTTAATATCTTTGAGCTTCAGGCTGTTCCCGTCCTCCCTGACAGACTGTTCTCAAGCCTTTTCACATCTAGGCTTCTCAGCACTTCAGACAAACTCCCAACAGCCTCTGTCTCTAAAATGTCTAAAATTCTCTTGCAGCATAGACAAACGGTGGGAAAGATGCTCTGTCAACACATTCCCTTCTTTTTTCCTACAAGATGATTCCACCTTCAGGCCTAGAAGGAAGAGAAATATTTAAAAGCAGGTTATTTAAGAGCAGCTGGGAAGGGTTGCAGGAGCAGGAGGGGTACCTGTGCCTTAGCTGGGTAAGCTCTCCCAGCCCTGCCCCTAGACCTACCATGGTCACTCCAAGGTGACCGCATCTGAGACCACCACAGCTAGGCATTTGTTTTCCCACCGCCTTTATAAAAAAGCATAACGGAGGGATGAAGACAAGCTAATTCTCTTTCTTTTTTTTCCCATTTGTCTTGATAATAGACCCTTAAAATAAAAACATTACCTAAAGACTTAGAGATTTGCCTCCTTTTATTGCCAGGCAGCAAGCTATGTTTGCAATACAGACGCCTGCATAGATGGGAAATGTTCAGTCTTTTAGTCTATCAGGTTAACACATTTCAGGGCTGGTAACCACCGAAAATAATTATAAGCTGTGACAAAGTAATTAATAATTAATTTTAAGGCCACTTCATTCTGAAAGTGACAGCTAACACTCAAGTATGTAATTACATAAATCCTCCCTGTATACCTTCAAAACTCACCATAACCAGAGGTATCAAATGGTTGTAAGCAACATCAGCTTGTCATTACCCATGATTGCTAGAAATTCTTGAGTCATTAACCAACCAGTATGGATTAAGATCTCTAAACTTCTTAAAATCAGACCAGCTACCCACAGCTGTTAGAATTGTGATTTCTGAAGCAGAGATCAGGTAACACACACACACACAGAGCTTTCACACATACTAGGTTTTGGAGTGCACATATCAGTTTTAAATGGGATAAATACTACTGAAATACAAAAACAGATTATTTACTTATATCCTATTTGTGCTCTCTTGTATAAAAATTCTAATACCCTCTCTTGCTTTCTTACTGGTAAAATATTAAAACTGCTATGAACCATGGGTATAAATACAGCAAGGTTTTTAGTGTGAGGTAATATCTTTTACTAGATCAACTGATAAAACCAGAATAAACGGCCAAGCTATGAAGCACCCTAGCTCTTCTTTGGATTCATCTGAGCTGAAAAGGGCTTAGGTGCCCCAAAGCTTGTCCAATTTTTCCCATATATTTGAGTGAGTCTAACAGAGGACCATACCTCTTCCTAGAAACCCGCCCTCACTTATAGAGACCATCACAGCAGCAAAATTACTGCTAGCACACAGCAGCTCAAGACCTTCCTTATGTCTGAAAAAATAGATAAGCTGGAAGAAACACAAGCTCTTCTTCAGTCCATCAGACTATGAAAAAGGCTTCTGCCCTGCTTCTTACATTTTTTTTCAGTTATTGTAGTAGAGAAAAGGACCTCTCACCACAGACCCCATCTTGCCTAACTAAGCCAGTTTGTGGTTAAGCTTTTTCTTTTATTCCTCCTTTGATAAATATTACTGTACAATGTGGGAGAGATCATCATTTTTAAACATCCCAACCTTTATGACAATTATCTGTGAAAAGATAATGCAATTAGGACCTAGTCTTGTCAGCGAAGTCAGTGTCTGTACCTTCTCTAGGAGGTAAAACAGTCTGGGGAAGAGAACAAAGCCTAGTTACATGATTTTGGCAAACACTGACTCTCAGAGTTTCATGAAGATGCTATGATAGGCTTTGCAGGCTCTGAGGAGTAATCTTATGGCTGTTTTATCGAATATTTGTAATATCTAATTATTCCATAGTAAATATGCAATTGCCTAAGTAAAGTATATATTTCTCTTAAGATTCCATAAACTGTACTCATCAGCCTAAAGGACAGTATGCTGGATTTTTGAACAATTTGATCAGTCTGATCAGGTGAGGCTATCCTTTTGCTTGTACTCCAAATGTGTATAGATTTTCCACAGGGACTTGCAGAAGTTAAGCTCAGGTTTGCTCTGGAGAAGGAAAGAAGCAAAAGTAGGAGCTGCACCTTCCCCCTGCACCAAAACGCTGGGTGTTTTGGAGGAGATATGTCGGAAGTCAGAATCATTCCTATGTAGTTGAAGGAAATCATCTGAGGGCTGTATGCTTTACGAGCAAGGCTCCAGGGATCAGATCCCGTCTCCTCTACACTCCCCAGGTAAATGGCATTGGTATTTATTGGAGTAGGGTTTCAGCAGAATGCACATGGACGTAATTATGCAGCCCACATTACCATTAATGACAGCCAAGCACCTAATCCTCCACATGCAGCACACTGAATATGTCACCCTATGAAACTGCAACTTCACAGTTGTTGCACTTCAGTTTATGCAGTTTTCCTTCTGCTGCGCTGAATGGATTTTCATTCTGTGTCCAGGAGCATTCCAGTCCCCCCAGTAGCAAACAATAAATGAATCTTAGGAGGCTCTGGTGTAGTTAGGAGGCTCTGGTGAACCTATCTAAAGAAGCAATTTATTTCTGAACTTGGCTCTAAGCACAGCATGCCTTGTAAATGTCAATTTGTGTATGTGTGAGCATCTGACACTACTCAGCAGCACATGGCAGGGGCCAAGAATTTGACTGATTCTGGCTGATTTGCAAGCCTAAAAATATTCTCTTTTATCAATATCCATTTTTGTGCTTATTTGCATGCTAAGAAAATTCTAAGCAGGCAGTGGTTTCATGGATCAATCCATAACAGCTCTATGGAGATCAAGCACATGATGACCTGCCATAAACTATGTGATGACACAGAACCATTGCATAAGAAATGGCCCATATATAGGCATACTTTGATTTTCAATGTTTGTCTGTTCTAATCCTGCAGGAATCAGAGACATTTTAATCTCTTTTATTGTTTTGTATTCATTTACATGGAGTGCCCAAAGGCCTCTGGCAACCAGAGAAAGGACTATATAAGTCAAATGTATTGTTATTACTACTGTAGTTCCTATCATGGGCCCAATTCTCTTCCCATTGACGTCAATGGCAAATCTTCCAATAACTTCAGTGGGAGCTAGATTAAGCCAAAAAAGCTATTATTACACCCTGTTATTTTTTATACCAACAGTTCTCTGGGCTCTGGCTGAGATTTTTAGCACTTACTACAGTACGGGAAACACAGGGGCTCTCTGACAGAAGTCCCAATCATGAAGAGGCGCATTTATGCAGTAGGCTGCTCCATTTGTCATTGGAACATGACAATCATGGGTGTCAAAAAAAAAAGCCTCAGAGACAGTAAGAAAAACACAAATTTCTAGCATTTCTTAGAACTACTCAGGAAAGCTATATCAGTTTATAGGACAGTTTTGAACTTCAAGAAATAGCCTGATACTGCCATGCTGTGATAAAGCAATACAGTACTCATACTATGCTATAGATTTACAGATTCGGTGTGCTTTTTTTTTCCTGTTTATCAATCCTTTTCATTTCATGACTCTCAGTACTGCCTACCCTATTGCTTTCAGTTTCACACTCTCAGTCTCTTCATTTCTCTCTTCAGTGTTCATCTCTTTCTTTACCTTCCCCTGTCTTCTCACCCTTTTTGCATCCCATGCACACACTGGTTTCCTTCTGTGTTTGCTGCCTCTCAGACGCATTTCTTCCCATTACAAAGGAAACTGTAGCCACCCACATACTCCCACCCACCTCCTAACACCCCCTGAGCCTCTTCTCTCTATTGCCAGCTTCCTTTTTCAAGACCAAAATATGCATATTGCTCCCAGTTCTCACTTTCAGAACCTCTCCCTTGCCCTCCATTTCTTTGACTCAGGTTATGTTCCTCTTCCTCAGCACTTCAAAGTGTTCCTCCTAAATTCATTAGTTTCTGTATCTCCTTTTCTCACGTGAAATTTCAGTCTGCCTTGCATGATGGACTTTTTGCTACCCAAAGATCTATACTGACATCATTGATCTCTTTTGAAATTGAAAGGATAGATCAAAATGAGATGGGTGGAAAACTGACTAAAGTGCTAAGCTCAAAGTGTGATAATTGATTAGTGGCTCAAAATCAAATGACAACCAGTCACAAATGGTATTCCTCAGGGTTCAGTACTGGGTCCAGTACTTTTCAACGTATTTGAAAATGATCTGGATGACAGGATTGAATGCCTTCACCAAGCCTGTGGACAACACCAAATTTGGGGAGGTGGTAGATAGGCTGGAAGGAAGAGCCACCACACAGAGGGACCTAGACAGGCTGGAGAACTGAGCCAACAAAATTACTGTTTAATGTGAGATTAAAATGACAAATGTTTGAAGTGTAATGAAGATAAATGTGAAGTCCTGCAACTGGGATGGAATAATCCCAAGAGCAAGCCAGGCTGGGGACTAGTTGGCTGAGGAGCAGCTCTGCTGAAAAAGTGCTTAAGGCCTGGGCAGACAACAAGCTGACCATGAGCCAGCAGGGTGCCCTGGCAGCAAAAAAAGGCAAGATGTGTCCTGAGCAGTATCAGCTGTAGTACAGTCAGCAGATCAAGGAATGCGATTATTTCACTTTCCTTGGCACCTTGGAATATTTCATCCAGGAATGACTTGGAATTTTTCATCCAATTTTGGTTTCCCCTAGCTCAAGAGAGACATTGAAAAATGGGAGAGGGTTCGGTGGATGATAATCACCAAAATGATTAGAGTGTTGGAGAATTTAACACATAAAGTGAAGGATCTAGATTTGATCAGCCTTGAGAACAGAAGGCCCCAGCAGAATCTAATCATAGTCTTCCAGTCTGAAAGGTAGTTATAGAGAGGCACAGAGAGGAACTCTCTTCACAAGGGTGGACAAGAGGCAATGGGCACAAGTTGCTAGAGGGAATATGCTGTCTGGACATAAGAATAAAATTCTTCACCATGAGAACAATTAAACATTGGAATTGGTTGCCCAGAGAAGTGCTGGAATGACATTCATGCACAGCCTGGGTAGCCTAACCCTTTCAAAAAAGTTCAAAAAGTTCAAAGACCCTAAATGAAGTCCAGGGGTCCCTTCAAGCCTAAGCTTTTCTGTGACTCTATGAAAGCACTGGGGAAGAGACACGTGTCAAATTCTGAGTGCCTCCTCAGAAAGAGACTTAGAAATGTTCAGATAAGGCAGGCAAGAGATGTGATAGACTTAGGACAGATGCAGGAGATGGAAGTAGATGAGAAAAAAACACATGAAGGGCTCTTCACTTTGGAGGAAACTTTTCAGACTCCTCTCTGACAAAAGCAGAGCTGATCTCTGAAAGGAAAAGATGAAAAATAGGTGAATTGTTTTTCATCTTATCCAAGTGCACAGGAAATTAAAGCATGTAGCAAGATACTGCAGGCTAGATACTGTACAGCCAGAGAACAAAAGTGATAGCTCCTGTGTGAAAGAACTTGTCCAAGTATAAGACAGTATAAACCAAGAGACAAATGAAACACACAGACTTATGGAGAGTGCTGGAGACTAATATAGTGCTAGTCACATGACAGCACTGGTTGGGAACCAGCTCTGGGAAACAGCAGCTGTATAGCTCAGGGCTAGGTTGTGAAGCTTTCAGTCAGTAGCGTATACCACCGGATCCAGACTAAAGCCTTCTTACTCCCTGGAAGCTGTCGAGCTGGCTAAATACTGACATAGAAACTGGAGCTGCTGACAGCCTTGCAGCTCTTACTGCAGTGCCAAAAGCTTTCTGCAGCCCTGGGTGGAGAAGGTTTCATCTCTGGTGGCTCCGAAACATCCCTACCACTTTACAAAACATGCAAAGTCATCTTGAGGGTAACATATGGGTGTGGGTTAGTATTTCCATTTATTGAAGTTTCTGTAGTAGTGAGGTGTGTGTGTTAGGAGGAGGATCTTTCAACTTGAGAAAAAATGACATACCAGCTGTTTCTGAGAAACGTACACAAGCATTCAAATTGTGTGGAATGTTATTCTTTAGAACATTATTTGGTACACTTTTACTGTCAGAGTTATGTCTGATTCATCCTCTTTTTTCTTTTCTTGTTTTTGTCCATGCATCCTCTGAGAAGTCAGGCTGCAATACAGGAGAAAGGGAAATTGCATTAATGTTATACAGTGATATCTCAGTAGATGTCTCAGCAGTTAGCAACACTGCAGCAAGCTTTTGGTCCCCATAACAGTCCTTTAACAAGTAACTAAGCCCACAGAAATGTTGGTTATACCAAGAGAGTTCAAATTGCTGGTTAGAGAGGACAAGGACTACATCAAACTCAACTCAGTGCACTACTAAAACTGTGTGCAAGGTGTAGGGGACAGTGAGCAAGGTGTTTGGCAGGATGTAGGCACTTTCCCATACCCCGTTTCTCTGACAGAATGCCCTGTGTCTGCCACCAAGGAGAACTCGTGTCCCTCCAGGAGGAGCTACAGGAGCCACCTTCACATGCTCTACAAAAGTCCGTGTTTCAGAAGTCTGGGCAGGCTGCTCCTCTCAAATTTCTGTCTTACTTTTTTGTTCCGTGAAAGAGTCAACGGCTCTTCTGAAATTATCACACAACATCCACCAACCCTGAACAGCATGAACTATTCACCCCTGAGGTATTTTCAAAAGCCCAGGGTTTCAGGAAACATGCCATCTCAGATACCAAGTAATCTCCTTTACTGTTAGAAATATATTTAAAATAAACCACGAAGAGTAACCTCTTACACTAACCTCTTACACACAAGGCCACAGTGCTTTTTTGAGAAGAAACATCCTTCGTTAAGAAAAATCAGGAAACCGTGAGATGCACATAGGCTGACCTGGAAGAAAACACTTTCAGGACAAACAGCTTCAAGTCACTGAATGAATTTGTACATTTTCAACATCATGCTTTTAATAGATCATTCTGGAAAACTTAACAGAATAAAAATTATTTGGTATTATATAGATATATAAGGGGATTAGAAAGCCTAATTATTGCAAACCATTTTGGACCTGCATTTTCCCCAGATATTACTTGGATTGGTTTTCATAACATTTCTGAGAACCAGACAAGTGAATCACAAAGAAGTTAAGTGATTTGTGTGTGGTTGCAGGGCCATGACCTCACTGCAGTCACAGAGACATGGTGGGATAGCTCACATGACTGGAATGCTGTCATGGATGGCTATGTGCTTTTTAGGAGAGACAGGCCACGAAGGCGAGGTGGTGGAGTTGCTCTTTATGTGAGAGAGCGACTGGAATGCATCGAGCCCTGCCTAGGGGTGGAGGAGGAGGCAGTCGAGAGCTTATGGGTGAAAGGGCAGGCTAACACAGGGGAAACTGTTGTGGGTGTCTACTACAGGGCGCCTGACCAGCAAGAGGAAATAGATGAGGCCTTCTATAGACAGCTGGAGGTAGCCTCACGATCGCAGGCCCTGGTTCTCATGGGGGACTTCAACCACCCTGACATCTGCTGGAGGGACTACACAGCTAGGCACAAGCAGTCCAGGAGGCTCCTGCAATGCATTGATGATAACTTCTTGACACAAATGGTGGAGGAGCCTACAAGGAAGGGTGTCCTGCTGGACCTTGCCCTTACCAACAGAGAGGGACTGGTTAGAGATGTGAAGGTTGGGGGCAGCCTTGGCTGCAGTGACCACAAGATAGTGGAGTTCAGGATCCTGCAGGAAAGAAGTAAGGCAACAAGCAGGACTGAAACCCTGGACTTCAGAAGAGCGGACTTTGGGCTCTTCAGGGAACTACTTGAAGGGATCTCATGGGTTAAGGCCCTAGAAGGAAGGGGGGTCCAGGAGAGCTGGCTAATATTCAAGCATCACTTCCTCCAAGCTCAAGAGCGGTCCATCCCAAGAAGAAAGAAGTCCATCAAAAGGGGTGGGAGACATGCATGGATGAGCAAGGAGTTTCTGGCAAAACTCAAACAGAAGAAGAAAGTACATAGAATGTGGAAGAGGGGACAGGCTACCTGGGAGAATTATAAGTATGTTGTCAGAGTAAGCAGAGATGTGACGAGGAAGGCTAAGGCCCATTTGAATTAAGTACAGCAAGGGACGTTAAGGACAACAGGAAGGGCTTCTTCAAATACATCAGCAGCAAGAGGAGGACTAGGGAAAATGTGGGCCTGCTACTGAATGGGGCGGGGGCCATGGTGACAAGGAATACAGAGAAAGCAGAATTACTGAATGTCTTCTTTGCTTCAGTCTTCACTGCTAAAGGCAGCCCTCAAGAATCCCTGAGCCTGGAGACAAGAGAGAAAGTCTGGAGAAAGGAAGACTTTCCTTTGGTCGAGGAGGACAGGATTGAAGTCCACAAATCCTTGGGCCCGGATGGGATGCACCCGCGGGTACTGAGGGAGTTGGCGGATGTTGCCAGGCCACTCTCCGTCATCTTTGAAAGGTCCTGTAGAACTGGAGAGGTGCCTGAGGACTGGAAGAAAGCCAATGTCACTCTAGTCTTCAAGAAGGACAAGAAGGAGGACCCAGGCAACTATAGGCCAGTCAGCCTCACCTCCATCCCTGGAAAGGTGATGGAACAGCTCATCCTGGATGTCATCTCCAGGCATATGGAGGAAAAGAAGGTGATCAGGAGTAGCCAGCATGGATTCACCAAGGGGAAATCCTGCTTAACCAATCTGACAGCCTTCTATGATGGAATGACTGGCTGGGTACATGAGGGCAGTAGACATTGACTTCAGCAAGGCTTCTGACACTGTCTCCCATAACATCCTCCTAGAGAAGCTCAGGAAGTGTGGGTTAGACGAGTGGATAGTGAGGGGCTTGAGAACTGGCTGAAAGGCAGAGCTCAGAGGGTCATCATCAGTGGCGTGGAGTCTAGTTGGAGGCCTGTGGCTAGTGGCATCCCCCAGGGCTCAGTACTGGCTCCCGTCCTGTTCAACTTATTCATCAATGACCTGGATGAGGGGACAGAGTGCCTCCGCAGTAAGGCTGCTGATGATACCAAACTGGGAGGAGTGGCTGACACACCTGAGGGCTGTGCTGCCATTCAGAGAGACCTGGACAGGCTGGAGAGCTGGGCGGAGAGGAGCCTCCTGAGGTTCAACAAGGGCAAGTGCAGAGTCCTGCACTTAGAGAGAAATAACTCCATGCACCAGTACAAGCTGGAGGCTGACCTGCTGGAAAGCAGCTCTGCAGAGAAGGACCTGGGAGTGCTGGTGGATGACAGGTTGACCATGAGCCAGCAATGTGCCCTTGTGGCCAAGAAGACCAATGGTCTCCTGGGGTGCATTGGGAAGGGTGTTGCCAGCAGGTCAAGGGAGGTGATCCTGCCCCTTTACTCAGGCCTGGGGAGGCCTCATCTCGAGTCCTGTGTCCAGTTCTGGGCTCCCCAGTCCAAGAGAGACATGGAGCTACTGGAGAGAGTCCAGCGTAGGGCTATGAAGATGATCAGAGGGCTGGAGCATCTGCCCTATGAGGAACGGCTGCGAGAGCTGGGCCTGTTTAGCCTGCGGAAGAGAAGACTGAGGGAGGATCTTATCAATGTGTACAAGTACCTGAAGGGAGGGTGTCAAGGGGACGGGGACAAACTCTTTTCAGTGGTGCCCAGCAACAGGACAAGAGGCAATGGGCAAAAACTGAAGGAACAGGTACTTCCCCCAGGAAGTTCCTCCTGAATATGAGGAGGCATTTCTTTACTGTGAGAGTGACAGAGCACTAGAATGGGTTGCCCAGGGAAGTTCTGGAGTCTCCTCTGGAGATACTGAAAGCCACTCGGATGTGATCCTGTCTTACATGCTCTAGGTGACCCTGCTTGAGCAGGGGGGTTGGACTAGATGATCTCCAGAGGTCCCTTCCAACCTTGCCCATTCTGTGGTTCTGTGATTTGCTTTAGGTGAAGTTACAGCAAAGGAGAGACTTAAAGCCTCTTGAGTCTCATGCCAACCATTGGGCCATTCTACCTCACCCTCTAAAATATAAATGATGTTAACTCCACCACATACAAAAGTTAGTTCCTGCTCTGGGAAATAGCTCTGTCAAAATGAATAGTTTTATTCAATAGGTTACTGTCAATATTCAGTTATAATACCTTGTTTTTTCCCCCTGAAGTAGATATTCATTCTAATTTCTGCCTCTTCTAAGTACTGCGGAGCCTCCTCTATTAGGAGAAAATGAGCTAGATTCTGTTTTGCACCATGTATCAATATGTTTTTATATTGTTCCAAAAGCAAAGTCATAATCCTTTGTCCCTCTAGACAGCCTGGAGAAGGAATGAAAAAGATTAACTACAGACAGAATCTGAAGAACGTCTGCTTGCATAAATGCAATGTAAGACAGTCTGGCTAGTGGAAAGTTATGGTAATAATGAAGAAGACAAGGAGAATGCAGTTTGAATTTCAAGAAGTCTGCAGAGCTGGCAGGTGGACAAATATGTCTTGTAAGCTTAACAAAATTCTGTAATAGCTGCTGTAGCACAGACATGAAACTATATCATGCCATCTTTTCTGTGATATCATTCAAAATATGACCTCACTAGTATAAAAGGCCTTTTGATGTGTATTTTGCACTCACTTCTTTTTTTCTGGCTAAAAAAAATGAAGAAAGGAGAAGATATAATCTGACTGAACAGGTAAACATTTAATTTGTCTTTTCTATGCTAGGGGATAAATTCACACTTTCACAGCTGCAGGTGTCTGGCTAGACCTTTTCTTCTGCATGGCTGAGCTTTTAGGACAGCAGCACAGCAGAGACAGATAGTAATCATGCAAAGAGGTCGTGGCCATTGCATCTGAATGAGTCATATACAGTCTTCCAACTGTCACAGCAGCAGACCCATGGGAAAGTCAGAAAAATTACCAAAGATGTTAAAAAGAAGTGTAGAGATCATAGGAGAATGCAAATAAGCAGGATCCCCAACTCTGTATTGACCCTGGGCCCAGCTTCTCTCTTTGGGGCACTTCAGTTTTATGTCAGTGAGCATAAGGGAGAGGTGGAAGAAACAAGCATTTTTTTGTATTAACATGCACAGCATATCAATGTTATTTGTATAATTTTTCCTTCATTCCCACTTGGATGCTCGCTGTAATGGTAGGAAACTGGAAGGTACTCACTCTTCTGCTCATGGCAATAGCATGCAGAATATAAACTGCCATCAACAGGCTTGATCACAGGATTTTATGGCAAATGCTCAGAGTAAGAGACATTTTGAATACTTTGCAAGCACTCTTGGAGATGTGGAGTTCCCAGGTCCCATTCCAAAAGTATAGATTCTCTGTTTCTACCAACTAATCAAATCATGGTATTTTCTGTAGAAGTAGCACAGCAATAAGATATATTATGTGGTGGTCTCTTCTGCAAGTTACTGCAAATTGCTATCGTGAGTACCATTGTTAAGTACTAATAGTACTAGTAAGTTCCTGAGCCTAAACAATCCTGAAATTACTTAGTCATATAGGCTCAAAAGCCATCTATTTTTGAGAAGAAGGAAAAACAATCACTGAATGCAGCCTTCAGAAACTTAATGTTTTATTGTACTTTAAGCAAATCCCAATTAGTCACAAGATAAATTTAAACAGACTTCAGCAACAAAATGTATGTCTCAGGCTTGTCTTGCGCAACTGAAGAGCAAGAGAAAAATGTTTTTTTTAATGGAAAACATTTTTGTTTCAGTTAAGGAACATTTACAAAATTAACTGCCAAATCACACTATCTGCAAAGGAAAAATATTTTAATTGGCTTTTAAAGTTTCCTGATGAGGCAAATTTGTTATCTTTTCCATCCACACATGTAAAATCATCCTCTGACTGAGAGGGATTCTTTCAGGTACTGTATTAGCATTGTCATTATTATTCTTAATATAATATCTGAACTGTTGTGGTAGGTTTATATATAAAATGTTTTCCTGATGGCATACAAATCTTGTGAGTAACTTTACTTTAGTCTGCTCTTAGCTCGTGCATATTAAAGATAAATAACTAGTGAATTACACATATGACTTCATTTAATATTCTTGGTAAACTATTTATTATGTCTGTGGCTATACACTGGTCTCATTCTTTCTCTTGCTCTTGATTTTGCACAATTTAGTGATTTATGGTTAAAAAGGACAAAACCTTCGCCAATTTGAACAAATAGTTCTAGAGACTTGATACAGCTGGGCATGATTCCAAATTCAAGAAGGCTCCAGTAAACTAATGAAGAATGTTACTGATCTGTTCAAGCCTCACCAAAACAGAATTTCATCTTGTACAAACTGAGCAAGGTCAGATATAGTCAACATCTAGTTAGGAGTCCTCAGAGTGTTCTTAGATGTTGGTGAATCATCAGGTTTAATTCAATGACCCAGTTTGCTCCTAGGAAGCACTGTGCTGGTAAATGCGATAGCAAAGTCTTTTTTTTTTTTTTTTTTTTTTTTTTGAGTCCTCAAGGCCAATAAAGATTCCTATGGTACCTTTTTTGTGAGGCAAGCTCTATTAAGCTGTCCTGGACAAATTCCAGCTGTGAGTAATTTATGCCAGCCTAAGTGACCTATAAAGAATTAAGTGCATATGTTTTTCTTCTTTGCTTCCAGTACTGGAGCTGGATCCAGTAGCTAAAGTCTCTGGTAAAGACTGCCGAGAGTCACAGAGCTCTACCAACAAGCTGCTAAATACAGTGTTTTGTGAATGAAAGCAAGAGATCTGTCCTGCAGCCCAGCTGTCTTAATAGGCTGGCAAAGATTAGGTCCTCCAACTGCTGCAGCCAACAGTGCATGCAGCAATGCCAAGGCTAGGGTCAAATGTTGCCATCCTTGGCCAAAAAAGCACAGTAAGGATGACCAAAGGTGTAGAACAGTTTCTGTCCTAGTAAACTGAGACTCTAGTCTAAAAAAGAGATATCTGAAAGTGCATATGATAGAGGTCTACGAAATTATGATATATCATGGAGAGGTTGTATAAAGATTAAGTGATTCTTTTATTTTCCAATAAAAGAACTACAGGGTACAGAAAGAAACCTGACGGGTCCAAGTTCAAAACAAAACGGTGGAGGTGTTTCATCATGCAATTGACAGTCAAGTTGTGGACCTGCTTTCTGCAGGATGCTGTTGATGCTAAAAGTCTGCATGACCAAAAGGCAGATATGACAAGTTCACAGAAGAGAAATCCATGGTTACATGTTCTTAAGTGCACAGAAACCTCATACAATTCAGGCAGCTAGAGGGTAGGAAAATAGAAGTACCGTATGTGTACACCCCAGTCTCATACACTTCTCCAGGCACCTGGTCTAAACTCTGCCAGAGGAAGGAAACTAAGATAGCTGGGCCTTTGGTTTGACAGTATGGCCACTGCTACAATTACCACTACTTGCCCGACAAAATAAAACACCCTTTGCAGCGAGGCTGTCTGGTTGCAGTGGCTGGCACAGGTTAGCACAAGGTTCGAATTTGTCTCTGCCACCTTCCTTGCTGATCGAAGGAACAACATGATACATTTAAATCAGTTGCTGATCCTGGAGCTTAATTTATTTTGCTTTCTACTTAATAATATATTCTGATAGGATTCTTTACCCTTTGGGTAGCAGACATAATTGAATATCTAAACAATTATTGGTACAAATATCTGCTTCCTTTGATGTGCAATTGAGGCCTTTAGTAACATCTGCCACATGGCTTTTTACATAGCCAAGATAAACCAGACAGGCACCTACTTAGAGAAGGAGGCACCTATCTCTTTAGCTAGAGAAGCTAACGCACTCTTTTCTGTAAGACACATCCTATTATAGAAGCCTTGAGCAACATGTGGGATTTTTTTTCAATAATAGTATGGTTTTAAGGAGATATAAAGGAAGAATATGTTATTTAATGGTGTTAGGAAACTAAAAGGCACACGTCTGAACAGAATTTGAGTTAGGAAAACTTACTATAGACACTATAGGCATATCAAACCCTTGATTAGACACATAAGGAATTTTTGGTTTGACTTTTCCCTAATACCTCCATGACACTGCAGTAAAAGTCAAACCAGAAACAGATTTTTGGAAGTTTTCTGTGTAACAAAGATATGAGCTTAAATGCAATGGAAAAAAGAGTTGTGAAAAGATGTTGAAAATGAACATTGGCAATGACCTATGGAAAGAGATTAATCAAAATTTATGGATGTCTTTTATTTAATGAGAAAAGGAAACCTCTCCACCTTAAAATCATCAGCAGAAGTTATTTTGAAAAGAAAAGATATCGAGGCAGATATAATTTGCTGGGCCTCAATTCAGCAATAAGGTCTAGGCATTTGCTTAGCATGTGTTTGCTGAACTGGATTCCTTGTGTAATACAAGGGAGAGCTACCAGTCTGTGACAACCAATAAACCATCTCTGCAATGGGAGACATGGTGAGAAACTGCAGGCAAAATCTCTTTGTAGGATACTATTACATTTGTAGGACACTGTTACTGCTTTTTTTTTAATTTATGTTAGATGAATATTTAATTTGCCAAAACAAATCCTCTTCTTTTGTACAACTAAGTCAAATATGGAATTGCTTTACAGTCTTTCATGTACTCTAAATGAGATAGGGGCCTTTGGAAAAAAAGCAACATGAGGCCATATACTTGCAGAATTGAACTGTAACTCAGAGGCCAGAAAATCTTACTACTAGCACTTCCTAAATCAGGTGCTTAATTTTGCAAGTTAATGTCTTAGATTTTTGTAAATGATAGGAAATAGTTTAGCAAGCTGCTTGATTTGGATTTGCTTGCCTTTCTCATAAGAAATATTGCTATCAGCTGCTTTCTTGTATCCTTGCTTAGATTCCTATCTGTGCAGCTACTGCTGAATTCCTGTTCTACCTGGAAATATCCTGGTTTCTAATTTTTTTTACTTACTGATCTTCATCAATATTTCTTCACACTGAGCCTTGCATTATGGAACTCAGCCTGGGTAGCTGCAGCACCCTCCCAGGGCAGTTACAAGAGAAAGCACTGTTTCATACTTCTCTGGCACATGTTCAATATGTCTTAAGAAATATGTACTCTCACCGCATCCCTACTGACCGTTGTCTTTCTTTATGAACTGACCCACTTAACCTGGCCACACAAAGCACACGGCTCAACACAGTGCAGGAATCAATGCAGTGCAACATGCAGGTAGCGAGAGGCAGGGAGAGAAGAGCATCATGTTCAGAAACAGGACAAGATGTCAGTGAAAAAAAGAAGTGTGTAGTATTTCACAGAAGAAATAACTGAAAAAAAGAATGAGCAAGGACCTTTTATATGAGTTTAAATGAACAGGGATTTTATGTTTGAAAAATCACAGGCTGAGCAATTTCTGTTCCTA
This sequence comes from Rhea pennata, assembly GCF_028389875.1. NCBI lineage: Eukaryota > Metazoa > Chordata > Aves > Rheiformes > Rheidae > Rhea > Rhea pennata. Next base: position 115,542,038 of record NC_084663.1, read on the forward strand.
CTTGATGATCTGCCATTCACAGGTTTATTTGTCATTTACTTGTTTTGGTGGAGGAGGACAGGGATTAACCAAAGTGGAAGGCGATTAGAAATACTTAAGGGAAAAATCAGAATAAAGGATGGGCCAGTCCAAAGAACAGGGTATATAAGACTATGTCTACATTACCAAGTGAAGTAGCACAGAAGGAACAGACTGGCACGTGAAAGCAATTAATACTTAGTCCCTCCTTACCCTCTTCTGTGCTATGGACCATATTCCCTATTATCTGTCTAGTCTGAAACTACTCAAAGAACAAATCTCTGGTTCAGAGCTGTATGTCCACAGGAAGCACTGAAACATGTTACAAACTTAGAACAGGCTTCTGTTTTCATTTTGTCCAAAAAATATATAGTCTGTGCACAACAAAACTGCTCTGCAAACCAAACCAACGTCAGGTACATGGGCATGACTGAAGTCATTCACTTCAAAACTGTACTGCTTTTCAAATAAAACTGCTCAGGTGGATGCAGCCTAGCAGTTTTTTTTTTTTTTTTTTTTTTACTTTTTACTGTAGGAAGCAAGGATAACAAACACCCGTTGAGGGAAAGAACAAGACTTTGAGGCAAGCAACAGCCTCAGCTCTTTGGCTTCACTACACAGAAGAGGAAAAACCCCACACAAGCAATCTGGAGGAACACTTATAAAGATGAATGACCATAGAGTCGCTAAGGCCAAGAGAATTTACAGGTTTTGAGCTTCCTCTATTGTCATTCTTCTAATGTAAAGTGTCATCAGTCTTTAAAAGGAGAGTTTCAAGACTTCACAACCTAATTTGGCCTATTGTGTGCAGCAAATGGGATAGGACTATCATGATATAAAACAACTGTGAGATGGCTTTGTTAAATAGGAAATTCATTCCCTAAGCAGCATGGTCTAGAGTAGAGTCTGTCTGTGATTTCTGTCCGGGAATTTTTGTAGAGGAAGTGAGTTCAAATCCTATGAGGCAGAGGGGGAGGTCAAACCTGCATGTGCCCTAGTTATCTAGATAGATAGATTGGAGATGCTACTACCACAGTCATCCACTCCATCCCCACAGCTGCAAGCCTGCTCCTTTGTTTCTTCAGTTCCTGTTAGAAATGATCCAGATGGGAATATTTTGCTCCTATTCAGCTGATTTTTCCACAAAACCCTTTTAGAGGTCTAAAAGTTTGGAAAACAAATGAAAGAACTAAATTTTCAGTGCAACCCAAACTAGGCCTGTTTCTGACTTTTCAGTTTGGATGGTCAAACTGTATACTAAGGTTTAATCCCTTTAATGTGGTAAGAAACACTGTTAGAGCAAGGCTAGTACTCCTTGTTGTATGGCTATCCCAGTACCCATCCATGGAGGTGAGTTCACACTCCCGCTGAAATGAAAAAGCCTCAGATCTTTTTCACTATTTGCTTCAGGAGACTATAATTTTGCCTTCTATCTTCTCTGTGCATCTGCACTGAGATGCATGTGGGTTAGCCTTTACCAGTGTCTGATGAGAACCTTTTCTTTTAGCAGAAACACAAATCAGCTGTATTTAGAAATATGTGGGATTAATCACTCGAAGGGCTGTATAAACAAAAACATTCTTCCTGCTGATTTGAGGCAGGACAGCTCAGTGACATATTTTGGTATGAATTTAAATCTTTAGTTATTTCAGAAATTCTAACAGTTCTGCCAATTAGGTCTGCAATTCAATAAATAGCAAATTGTGTCTATTAATTAAAGGCTACAAGTCACTCACTTTGTAACCACAATCTAAAGAGCTATACGAAAGCATTTGCTTTGGATATCTTTCTGATGCTTGTTCTCCAAGATAATCCACCAATTGTTAATAAATCTGATCTACATGTTTAAACAGAACTTAACATGCAAAGTAAACTGCTTTTTACCAAGTAATAGAGAGCCTGAACATAGAGAGCAAAGTCCCTACTTTAAGTAAATACAGTAATTACAATAACTAGCATAAATCCTGACTACAGAGCATTTAGAAAAATAAGAGGAAAAGCCTTTTTTCATAATATCCTTTGGAGCAGGCAGGGTAACAAAGTGCTGCATCTATTTTACAGATGAGGACTGTGTGAACGTCCAGAGTTGCCTCACTCCTCATCTCGGGCTGAGCTTGCTTGACTTTAAGACTCATGATACTGACTGAGATCCTTGGGGAAAGAGGCCCTCCCTGCAACTGCAGGTAGAGCATTAGTAACTGCACCGCTGCCCACCAGCAGCCCATTCCTGAGCACATCCTGGCACAGCACTCACAGTGTATATAGCACAGTGTCTTCCAAAACTGTCACATGGCATCACAAGCATGAAGGAAAGTTGCTGATGTAAACGTGTTTTCTAAGAATTAGAGTAACACTGTCAAGTTCTTCTCCATAAACAACTAATGAATAGCAGTAGGAACTGCTATTAAATCTGCATTAATTTGGGACCTAGAAATAAATTCTTCTAAGTATCAAACCTAAGATCTATATGTCAACAATATATTTCATGTGATTTCAAGACATTTCTGTCTCTCCCATAAAAGTTACTTCTAGTTTATGACAGATTGCATGTTGGTGTTTATTGGGTAGCAGTGCCAGTATCTGTTCTGACTTTGTTTCAAAGAAAGACCCAAGGTCTTAGCCGCTTGAGTCCTTCTTTGGGTAAGTACTAATATCACAAACATGCTGTCCAGGAGAAAGCTGAAAAAAGTGTTCATTTCATGGTCTCATAGCTACAGGGATTTGTTGCACTGAAAGTAGAAGCCAGTGAGGCTTACGTTCATGGTGCTCTGCAGGGAACGAGACACAACGGCAGCGCACTAGTTTAAGGCAAACTGCTCTTAGCTATGACCGACTCCTCCAAGGAAGAAGCTTATAGCAGGACCAGCAGGTAGCAGCTTTGCTCTCAGTGCTGCTGTGAGGATGCGACAGACTACAGCACAACTTCTGCTGTGATGAGGTGCTTTCCCCTCCATTTTTGCCAGAGAATTTTAACAGTCAAAGCACATATTAACTTTGCCACTCTTGGGCTCAAGCCCCACAAGGACCCTCACCTTCGCAGTGAACCAGGGACCACTTCCACTCCACCGCAGCTCAGAGAAGTCAAAGGGCAAGCCTGTCCGTGATACTTAGCTTACATACATAGCTTCCTCCTGGAAGGAGGAGGTCCTAAGAGTGGTCTGGCTGTAGCACAAAATATAGGACAACCTTCAGACTGCAGTTTGCACCCCATCCTGAGTCCTGCAGAGCCACAGCTAGACTCTTTTAAAGCTAGCTGGAGTTCACAGTGACGCAGAAGTCCCTTTAAAACAGTGATTAGTAGAGGAACAAGGGAATCTTTCTTAGTCAAGTCTGCTTTTTCATGTGAAGACTTTAACAGGGAAGTAGTCTCCATAAGACAGGTCTAGCATATCTCCCCTTTCATAGCAGGAAGAGTAGGCTTGTAGCAAAGGGCTGGAAAGGTTTTTGGCCGCACATTTAATTCTTTTCTGATTGTCCTGGTCTACATGTATTCATCACAGAGTGATTTTGAATGCTTTAGCATTTTGTTAAATGCACAAGTGCATTATAGATTTTAACTTACGATAACTCCAATTCAGGTTTCAAAAAAAATAAAACATGATTTACTAAAAAAGTGTAAATTTGTAAGTAAGTTATCTATTCTATTTAATGGTAGATTTTTAAGGCAAAGGAATCAATTTGTTTTAAATGTAGATGATGATTATTTTAGCTTCTTTATAAATTCTTGAGTTTTCTTCTGAGTTTATTGAGCTTAATAGTGCTTTTACAGAGCAAATTTTTAATATGTGTTGACCATATAACCAGCATGATGAATTCGACTGAAGAAAATTATTTAAGATTCCATAAATCAGAATAGAATTCACTGCATTCTTCCTTAATTTCTGGGAATAGTTTGAATGCAAGAGGAAAAGGAAAACTATATTAAAATAAAATCATATTTTAATAAATTACAAAAAAAATCTACTGTATTATTGCAGTGAGGCCAATTTGCTAATTCACTGTCTAACCAACACTATGGAAATCCTAAATTGAGGCATTAAATGTGGTAGAAACATGATGTTTTCTGCAAGCTGATTGAGCTGACTGGGTGAAAAGGGATTGGGAAACACTTGAACAGCTCAGGTTTGAAATAAAATCACGGGACTTCTTAGAGACTGACTGTTAGACACTTTCCTATAGGAGTGGGAGAAAAATATATGCCAAAGAGGTATACAGAAGACTGCTGGGACTCAGAGAGGGTCATGAGGAATGTTTCTTGTACTGCCAAGATAAATTGAAACATAAATGCATACATTAAAACTAAAAATTTGCTGAAGCAGTACAGCATAACAGGAGTAGGTGCAACCGCTCAGCTTATAATAATTGTTATTGGTACATTAGCACCTGAAAGCCTAATCAGAAGTTAAAACCCAAACTGCACATAAACACGTTTACAATATGAGCAGAAAATATCTGTGGCTTCATGCTAGGAGCATGGTGAAGAAATAAATCTCCCTGTGCTTCCAGGTGTTCAAAATCAAACTAACATTCATCTTCCAATACTTTTGTTTGGAAATCTGTCATGAGCTGAGTTTTCACATTTTTTACAGGTTAATTTATTATTCATTTTGCAATCACTTGCTGCATGCTGCATGCAGTCTTCTGTGAAGCTAACTAAAAAGTCCTGAACTAGATTCATACCCATGTTCAATACAAAATAAACGTCCTCCTGTTCTGTTCACTTTATAGTGAAGTTTGGAAAGGAGAGCTGGGGTACAGTGAAATCAGATTTCTGTAAGATATTAGAGGACTTTCATGCATGCATCTAGCACTTCCAGATGTGCAGGTTTAAAGCTTGTCCAGTTTTTGAGATAAAGTAATGTTAATGATGTCGTTCCATGTCCTGAGAGGTCATATTGCACATTGCAAAAGCATTGTCCAATGCAGCATGACTGGCAGCTTGTATTCAAATGAAAGTTGAATATGAAGTCTAAGGGGTGTTGGAGAGCAGGACCTGACTGTGACAGAAATGTGTGAGGAGCTTACACAACGCCTTCATTACTCCTGGCTCCTGCCTGCTTCTGACCAGTGCTATTACTTACATCTGTTCATACAGAACATTGTGCTTAGTTTACAAAGTCTAATGAATCCTCCTTTAAATTCTCTGCCTGGTGCTCCCTCCCCTCTCTGCTGCTGGTGCTAGAACAGACCGTAGACTCAAAGTGCCAAAACTACACTGGTCGTTCAGATAGCAGGATGATTAAAAATCATCTTCCAAACTAGGAGAGGGAAGCTGGAAACACAGGCAAAACCTATCAGCTACAATATGGCAGAGATGACAGTGTGAGTGACATGGCTCTTGAGGACAGAGATATGACATAACTGCACAAAAACCTCTGTATCAGATGGGTTTGAAAGGAGCAAGATGACCAGGAAAAAGGAAATGCCTCGTGACTTGGCTATTGCACTCCATAACATTTATGTTCTAAACTGTCTGCTCATTTGCCAAAAATCCATCTATGAACAAAGACCATACTGGTTATTTTCTGTTCCTGATGATCCGTCTGCTGACGAATATCTGTTGTGGGAAATGAGATGGTTCATGGAATGTGAGATCCATTTAAGGAGTGAATTGTGCGACGAATATGCATGGCAAGGAACAATCAGAAACCGCTGTGAGCTTGGGGATGCCCTGGTCTCTACCAGTCCTGTGTCAAAAGCAGGAGAAGTCAACGCACTGTTCACTTGCATATCACTTGCCTAAACACAAGCTAATTTAGGCATGATCATAGTTTCAACTGCTGTAAGATGTTAATGCAATGACTACACTTGTAATGATTTAGTTTGCCTGTTAGGAGACAGGAATGATTTTTCCAGTGAATTTATCATTTTACCTGTCATATTTTTTCCATTCAAATGTTCTGCCAAGCCAAGAATTTGTAGATGTCTGGTGCTGTACTGTGTGGGCTACTATACCATCTTAAAGTCCAAAGCTATTATAGGGATAATGTCGCTGTATTATCCAGCAGTATATGGTAGTTCATTTAGGAAAATATCTATTAAATCTGGAACTCTGTGCTTTGCAATCTAGCAATCTTTCCTTCAGTTAAGAAACAACTGACTAGACCTGTGATCATTTCATTTTACATTTCCTTTATTAAAAAAAAAAAAATCTTCTATGGAAGTTTGTTGGCACATCTTTTCATTCTGTAATACATACCACCGCCAAAGGTCACATTTAGAACATCAGTGCAAACAGACTCACTCTTCCTTCCTCCATCAAAAAAACCACAGAGTAGGAATAGACCTAGAAAACACTGTTGCTTCCATTGATTCATTCGTACGTGCCGTTAGGGGGATTCCGATAAATACGGCAGCATTGGATGGGGTAAAAGAAACAGCTGCTCTCAGCTCCTTGCAAAGAGGAGAGTGGGTATGCTGCTTGGCCTTGGCAATTCTTCTCCCAAGGCACATTAAACTCACGTTTTTTGAAAGTCTTTTCCCCATATTTAACTGCCATATTGCTCACCTTCCTTGTAGCTGTGTCTTTTCTAATATTGCAGAGTACTTTTCTAATCCCCCTAAGACATTTTTATTGCTATGCTAAATTGGCAGACAGGCTGATGTTTTGCTCATCTTTCTTGCAGCTTACAGCAGAGAGAACTGGGTTACAGCAAAAGGATTTCCACAGTGATGTTATGAACATAGTTGCTTGTTACAGCTTGCAGGCAGTGTTCAGAGTGAAAATCACAGAGTACTGACACTGAAATACAACACTGTCAACAAAGGGAATAGATCTTGTGGATCCTTGTATAAATGGGCTATAGGAGACAAAATAACAAGTAAAAGGACAGAGGACAGACCTTAGATCGAAAATTCTTGGCTAGAAAATTAGGTGGATCAGCACAGGTGAATTAATATGTTGAGTGCTGTTTTTACAGTTTGTTCTGAGCTTCCAAATGTAGACTCCTGTTTAACATAGATGGGCTGAATTTTATGTTTAAAATAAAGTACTATTGCAAACATAAGACTTAGAGCACTGCCTGAGATCAGGCTCTTCTAATATTCTTCTCTGTTAATTCAAAGGGAATAGTCCTAGAGGTGGCTATCAGGATCCCATTTTTTTCCCTAGGAGGAATAATGGTTTCACTCTATTTCTGTGCTTAACTGCATGGCTTTTAGCATGCCACTCTTCAGTGCTTTGAAAATACAGCTGGTAGTATTTCCTAAAAACATATAATTGAAGAAAATCTGATTGCTTTCTGCTTCATGGAAATCACTGGTTTCGATCAAAGTTACTTAGGAAATGCTCGCTTTCATCTTGTAGTCCTAATGGAAAAACAATATAGGCTGCTTTTTAAATATAATTGATGTGGCATTAGTCATTGACAATGACCTGCACATCCTGCATCAGGACCTTCCAAATTATCCACTTCATGGACTGAGGTTTTTAATATCTATTCACAGGTATTTTTTCCTTATTCCTAAGTCTGAAGAAAAATCAATTGTCATACAACTCTAAGAAGGTGGGCAAAATTTCTTCTTTGTTAAAATGTTCTTTTGTATAAAAGTAACTTAATTGAAAGCCAATATAATTTGTGTTTGTTTTTCGATGCGTGTTTTCCTTGTGCAAAAGATACATAGCAAGAGCATATTGGAAGTCTAAAACAACAGAGAAAGAGGAGAGTTTCCTCCCTGTTTTGTCACAGCCTTCTTCAGCGAGGCAAACCAAGGCCATTCATCTCTTTAGGTCTGAATTTCCCGACCATTATAATTGGGTAATAGTTCTTTCCTGCCTTATGAGTACATTGGGAAATCATATGCACTAAAGGCTGGGAGAGGTTAAGTACTATGTTAATAAAGACAAAGTAAGGATTTTAAGAGAACGGAAGTACTTTGTATGCTTAGAATTACTCTCCTCGAGCTCCCAACAGAGAGAAGGATGCCTTGCATGTTTTACTCTTTAGTGCAGCCACATAGCCCCCTTCAGGATATTTTTTTGATTCCAATAAAAATGTGTTCTATAAGACACCGTTTTTAAATAAAGCGGTGACAATAAAAAAGCCAAGTTAATGTTTTCCATTTAATTGGATAAGGGTTACATTTAGCATTTAATTTTAAATCCCTCTCAAAAATCCTGAAGAAAAAGGCTAGAGAATTGTATTCCTGCTCTTTCATTATATCCAGAGGAGATAGATGTTATTTATTTTGAGTGCACAAACTGTGACACTTTCACAAGTGTTTATTAGACAGGCCCTGAAGATATTTTGCATTTAGACTCTCTCTAATTGATAATATGCAGAAACTTCAGCCCCAAAGCCACTGATTATTTTTGGAAATACTGACTTCAAAACATATGTTTGCCTTCTGTTTATAAAATGTCATTAACAAGTTGTTATATATTAATTAATACTTAAAATGTTTGGGGGGTAGGATTTTTTAAAGTATACATCCTTTCAATTTCTCTTAATAACAATTAGTGCTGTAATTAATCAGGATTTGTAGAAGCTATTCAAGGCATTTTGACCTCAGCTGTAAGAGACAACTCTAGGGGCAAGATTATTCCTGACCAAGTAAGTGATCTTGAGATAGACTCTGTGATGGTGCCACTCAACCAGGAAAGAGTATCAGTTTTAAAAGTGTAATTGAATGCAAACTAAAATTATTTTACATCGCTCAGAATATATATTTTTTAAACTCTGGGAAAAAATAGCCCAGGATTTGCTCCTTCAACAATTCTTCCGTCATTTGCAAAGTTTGTAAGACTACTTTGAAGACACAAGAAGAAGAAGCCCTATCACTTCATATTTACTAAGAGATGAAAACAAAAGGCAAAGTAAGCAAGTGAAATATATAGAGTAACAGTCATATGCAGCCTAGGTAAGAAGCGAAAGGTCTGCCATAGATTTCTGGGCCAGATTCAGCACTGCAGTTACCTGAAGGAAGTCCCTGGTACAATATTATTCCAACTGGCAGTGGCCATCAGTTCAGAGGAAGTCTGGGATTTCAATACACCAGCTAAAATTTACCTATTGCTGATCTCCTTATTGAAGGTTTTCCTAAATTGCTTTGATCCATTTGTGCTGCTAATTGTGTGATTCTCTTTGGTTGCCCACATATTCAATATGTATTACCATGAACTGTATTCAAGTGCCTTAGCTTAGAACCAAACAAGATAACAAGCCAATATAGGATCATGGTGTTAGTATAATCTCAATTTCACTTACTGCTATCACAAGAAATTCAGCAGACTTTTTCAATACAAGTGTGTTAAAACATAATAGGAAGATTATCTTCTTCTTAAAATGGATTTTCTCAGAAAGGGCCACAAGTCATTTGGAAGACCAGCTCCATTCTGGAGGTAGATATTAAAACGTCATGCAAACAATCTTCTAACTAAGCTATGTTTCTAATTAATTGCACTCAGAAAGTCACCTCTAGCCAAAAATGAATTGTAGCTGCCAAAGTTTTCATAGGCATCTGCACGCATCATAAAATGGGCAGGTTTTCAGGCTTACTGACCGCCTGCTGCTCCACATCATTGTGGATGTTTAACATCCCTGAAAATGAGGCTGCTTTTATTTAGGTACTTGAATTCAGATGTAGTCACACAAACTGGCACGTTAGTCCTAATAGTCTGGGTCCTTTCACTTACAAAGCCCACAAACTGCATTTTCCAAAATTTTCTTACTCTTGTTATGTAATTAGAAGGATACATTTTCATTTTATCTTGAATTTAATGTGTATCAAACTGACATACCTTCTGGCAGACTGGAGCTTCGTAAAATTTCACTACACTTTCTTCAAGCCATGAACTATAAAAAAACATAAAAGGGACTTATTTGCTACAGCAGAATAAAAGAATAAAAGTAATGATAATTTTTCGTATACTCATACTAAGATGGGATTGAAAGTATAAAAGCATTTCCAGGGCATTCTCAGAAGTAAAATAGCAGAAGCATCTTCCTCTGGAAAGAAACAGCTGTAATTTGTTTTAGATCTTGGAGGATGATTTGAAATTTATCCATTAATGTCTAAGGAAAATGTTAACATTTTTTAAATGTTCTGGCTAACTAATCATGTGTTACTTATCTCTTTTTCTTCCATAAACCTAATTCTCTGAGGGCCAAGAACCATGTCCTAACCACTAGAACTGAAAGTCTCAACAACTGTTCAGTCACAAGCCTTTTTCAGAATTGTGCATTTCATTTTACATGAAAGGGGATGGAAAGCTCTGGGGGTTTTTGTATAACTGAAGCAACGCTCTGATATATGCTCACAGCTATCAGATATGCTGTTAAACAGTTGAAGAATGGCTGAGTATTCTTCCATTACTGTTAAATATAAAAAGCACAGCTCCTATTCCTGAAGTCAGTAGAATTAAGTTTCAGAATACTTAGAGTTGACATTGTGAAAAATTATTTCACATCATCTATTCTGACCTCACAGAGGAACTAAGCATAGAATAAGATTTTTCACTCTATTTAAGAGAGAAATATTCTGCACCAGTAGAGTTGACGGAATGCTCTCCAGCACGGGGGCAAGCCAGTTACTGGAGATATAGGACTTGTGAAAGTGAGCAAAAGCAATCATGAAGCAATTCTGATGAAGAATTTATGGGAAGCTTGATTTTTCAGCAGAGTCGAGGTAAGGCGGAAAAGCCAGAAGTGGTTATGTTCAGAGTCAGATCTTATGAGGATATTCTCTTAAGGAGAAGGGCTGAACAAGTGGTTAGGTCTTACGGAAAGACCTATGTGAAGTAAAGACCAGGAATAAGCTTACAGAAAGCTATAATCCAGTAACTTGTTCTCCCAAGCAATATTGAAGAAATCATACAAAACTTGTCCCTCATATGTACTTAGACCATACAGGCTATGACAACACTAGTATTGCATGCAATTATTTATATGATATTGACCTTTATTTCCTTGTCCCCAGCCAAACCCCTCACATCATTTCTTATATGTAAAAACACATGCAATTCTGACAACAATAAGATATATTTATGCAATTTAGGAATGTTCCACTGAAGACACCCGAGATCAACTGAAACTGTTTGACAAATATAGCTATATATATAATTGGAATATAATTAAAACTGGCCTTGCTTGATTAAAAACCATTAAGGTTGTGCAATCATTTGGCTCCATTGTTCTTGAAATACAAAATGCTGTGCTAGATCAGGGGCAGTATGATTTTCTGTGTTCCAACCGGTCAAATGAAGGAATATCTTTTGCTAGTACAAGAGCACCTTCTACTGCCTGGGTAATGGCATTGTGTTAGGAGTGCTAAACATTACAAAGTAAAGTCCCTGAGAACCATAAGCCCTATCAGAGCCTTGCCAAGAAATTGTAAAGGATGATTGCATTTATAATATGGCAATTGAGATTGCACATAGATTTCAGATTGAAACCTGCATTTTTAGAAATGAAGATTCTTGGAGCTTCAATTCAAAACACCATATATCTCCATGCTTATACTCTCAAGGTGGGGAAAAGTGTCTATATGTATTAGACTGTTTCATGAAGTCTGCCTCTTATATTTTATTTCTTGGTACTGTTTTAGTTCATGAAGTATGGCTGTCTTGTATTTCTAGCTTTGCTGAGGGGGAAAAATCGCATACCTCACAAAATCACATATTAATAAAGCAGTAATTTTAATTACAATATGTTTTCATTTTTTGCACATGTGAATTTTATGTTCTCAGGGGATAACTATGTGCTGCAAATCTGTGCACTAAAGGAACTCTAAATACTATTTAGCAGAATGTTACTACAACTACAAGATATGTTTTGTCATTACAAACTGATCTAGCAGGGAGTACTGAAACTTTTTTCTATTTTTTTAATTTCTTATTGCAGTAGTAATACAGCATAGTAGGGGATAATGCCATGTCCTTTTGCTAAACCTGCCCAAGTTAATACCAAGAATCCTCACCTATATATTTTTTTGGGGGGAAAGGATTCACTCATAAGCTGCACATTAGCGTTGAAATGCAATTTGAGTGCAATCTGACAACAGAAAAAAAATTAAAAAAATGATCCTAATATAGCTCAGGGACCCAGAAGGAACAACTCAGCAATTGGAGGCAAAACACCAGGCTGCAGAAATCACCTATTGAACTATTTGGTTTAATGGTGAGAGATCCTCTGTGGCCTGCAAAAGGCTTGTTTGTGCACACCATGCAACTTGCAGCCTCTCCATGAGTTAGTTACCTGCTCTGCTAATCTCAAGGATCATTGTCCCCCAAAACCCACTGTACCGTAAGCACTTGTGCAAATGCTTAGCTCACCCTCCCCACTCCATCAATCACCTAATGAGGGCCACTAGGGAAAAGAGAAGCTGTATTCTCTTCAAAATCCGTTTCAGCTTTCGACTGTACCTGTTAATTCCCCTCAGTCTCAGCCTGAGTACAAGTGTCCTGCTCCGCTCTTGGCATTTCTGCCGTGACAGCATGCCCCCGCACACACTCACTCAGAGCATCTCCTCCGTTATGCTCCCATTATCCGCGTTCATCTGCTCCTTCAGATGGGCCTCCTTACCAAGTAACGCAGTGCCATATCTCCCCAGGGAAGGCTAGTTTCTCCCCAGGGGCCCCGAGGGGGTGGTTTCTCCATCTGCCCGGCCTGAGCTCCTTTCTGAGCAGGTCTGAAGAGAACTACCAGCATTCAATACTGAGCACGAACTGCAGAAAGAATAAGGGGATGCAGATATTTTTTAAAAGGGTCTGTTCTCCTGAGTTAGTAGGAGTCTTTATTGACCATCCTGAAGTTAAACTTCCATTTATAGGAAGAAATAGTTTTAAAGACACTAGATTCTAAATATTTCTTCAAAAAGCACTCATAATTTCTGATTCTCCTCTCTATCAGTTTATATATAGCTAACCGATGCTTTTTTTAAGGATGAATATAAGAAATCTTGAAAAACCTAATCCCTTATAATCCATTCCAGGTGCTTCCTATTTCAGACACATTATGCAAAAAAATAGCTTACGCAAAAAATCAAAGGGCATAAAAACTAATACTGTCATTCAGTGTGCATGGCCACCTGCAAACAGATAAAGAAAATAAAAGATCTACATTCTTTTAGAATACTGGCTTCGGCTTAGCGCTGCAATAGGACTGCCTGTTTCTGGTTTAATTCTGCCATCTTTGGAGTTAAAGTTCCAGGAGCTGTGCCATGCATATCCTCTCTAATCATATGCATCACCTTCTAGAGCTTGTTGCACTGTTCAGTTAGGTTGCAATAATATGGCCTTGTGTCATCCCTTTGCACAACGGCCCACCAGTGCACCTACACACTGAATGGGAAGACTAATAAAGTAATTTCTGGAGATGAAAATTCAGCACCTCATTTCTGTATAATATTTTCCTTAATCAAAATTCAGCACAGTTTAGCTTTTCCATCTTTTCTAAGGGCATCTGGATAATACCAAATGTTTGCAGTTAAGCTAATTCTGCTCTTGTGCAAGTGAATTCATGTTGACATCATGCTAGACTTGGAATCATTTTTGGGTACATACCACTGGGGACAGGTGGAATTTCAATAATAACTCTTGTTTCTTGGGTTGCGTTATAAATCTAACCTGTGGAATCCAAGTACATGAGGCAAAAGTGTGCTATGGTAAATTATCTTTTATAGAGATTGAGCTTTTTATTGAAGTTTTTTATTGAGTATATATCTTAAATGATATATAAATTAGTTTTATCACACTCTACATAGCGAATCATATGGAATAGTGATTTGTTTTAATAACATGTATATCCTTTGCCAACTTTTAAAATTATTTTGTAAGAGCCAGATATAATAGGAATTTTATAGAACATTTTTGAAATAAAAAAATTGAGGAATTACTACAGCTTATTTATTTTTTTAAATAAAGCTAGTTACACTGCACTTAAAAATATTTCCCCATATGCTCTCAGTAAGTAGTGCAGCTGTACTACACTGGTATGAAACAGATGAGGATGAGCATCTGGGGCCACTTCTCAGAGAAAGGGAAATAGCTGAATAATTTAATTATTTAACATGACTGCTATAATTAGCCAAGATATAACATAGTCATATAATTAGTCCAAATATAGACTTTTTGAGACTTCAAACAGCTTGGCTGGATGTTTGTAAAAATAGTTTCATCCTCCCTGCCAGAAGCAGTTTAGCAATAAGGGCTAAGGTCCATTCCATTCTGTCTGGTTTTGCCCCTGTGTGTTTGTGCATTGTGTGTTGACAACTGTAGCATGTTTGCACTACAAACAGTGCTTTGAATGAGAGCTTAAATCTGGTCAAGTTTTCTAATGTCGAAGGAATGTTGGCATTGCTAGACAGAAAAAGAATCCCCTTTAAAAGTCTTCCTGCATAAAGAAAGAAACTTTTTTCTCCTCAGTAAATGTGATTTGAATAGAACAGAAAGACTAATTGTTTTTTCTCTTGTTCTGGTACATACGTTGTGAATAGGGTGTGACCAGATTTAACTGCAGCATCTATTCAAATTGGTAGCAAATAATCAGGCACTAAATAATAGTTTTATTTGGGAAGGAACTTTTGCACAGCCCTTGCAGTAGATTTTAACATGTACTCCTCAAGTGGAATACTATTCAGTGATTATATTTTAAAAGACATTTAATCCTGAACAGATAACTCAAAGGTAAGCAACATGAGTGACAGATATGATACAAAGCTTTCAGTTTAGATTAACACAAGCAGAAATTGTTTTTTCTCTGTGTCATTGGTGGAGAAAACCAGGAGGCACAGGCTTAAACAGAAATGAAAGCTATTTAGGATAGGCATTTTGAAAGGCACCTTCTAATTTGAAGGAAAACGCAGAAGTGTAATAGATTGCCTAGAAAATGATGGAGTCTACATCAAAGATCCTTAAGAATAGACCATATATATGTCTGTCAGGAATGACCAAGGTGTAGCTGATCCTACTATAGTGCATGGGGATGGACTACCTAATTGTCTCACATCTCTTTCTTTAAAGGTGTCTGAGTAGTCATTTAGTGAAGGCCTTGGATTGCAATGGACTGCAGCTCTCAGTTCAGCTGGGCTGAACAAATACTTTCTGCCAGATCTGTATTTTGTTCACCTGACTTCTGCATTTGTGCTGGTATGAGAGGAAAAAATGCTCAGTTGCACTTTATATTTGCCTTTAATGACTAACTGGGTTATTTTATGGTGTAAATTTAGAAGGTGCAGTGCAAATCTGTTAGCTAGAGGGCAGTGGGAGCAATGGTAGATTTAAGCACTAGTTCTATTTCCTCACCAGAGAAGGGACCAGAGAAGACCCATGGACAGGTGCTAACACTACAGACCTGTCCAAGGCTAGAAGAATCTCTAAGCCATGCCAAGGGCTTTGCAGAGCTCTGAACCATCTCAGCAGCCTGTATAACCCTCCTCTCTTTACACTTCTTCCTCTCTTCTCCATGGCTCCTATGTGCCAGAGTTTGCAAGCAGTCATCCAGAAAGCCCCAAAGCTGTCTTCTCCTGTGCCAAGGCGAGGAAGATCCTTCTCTCACCAAGAAAAGGGGAAGGCTGGTTTCTGCATTCTGGATGGATGCTACTCAGGCCTTCAGCAGGTAATACAGGGCAATAGGAGCTGATCAGAAAATAAAGTCATTCCTTTCATCTGCTATATGTACTGGAAGACGAGAAGGTATATTAGGAATATCCCCACATATTTGCCCTGTTCTTTTATATTTGCCTGGGCATCTGCTCGTGTCCACAGCTGGAGACAGGAATTCAACCCAGTGATTTGACAGTGGATGAATTCTTTAAGTAAAGCAGAGGCATCTTGTGGATGTTTGCTATGCCATGCTACTGCCCATCCAGACTGAGAAATTGGCTGGGTTTATGCACTGTAGGGGTTCCACTGATACCTACAGGCTGCCTCCCCTCTCATCCCAGGCAGAGGGTATCAGGGAGCAGGACTACGCGTGAGCAGCCATGCACCAAAGGCAGGCTGCCATGTAACTCATCACGCCTGTGGGAAGGAGGGCGGCAGAGTGTTACCATGCCTGACTGCTACCTCCTCAGTTGATAACTGCTTAATATTCAGAAATCCTTCCATCCAGCTACCTGTGCTTGCTATTCATGAGACATGGGGCAGAGACCACGTCAAAGCACTAGCACAGGGAAGCAGTGGATGCAAGAAGCTGTAGCAGGTACGGCGCAAAGGAGAGGTCCCTTCCAGTTCCCCTACAAGGGTCTCCATTCACAAGGGGATACAGCCTACATGTTGACTCAAAAGTTAATATCCTCATCCAGTATGAAACAGCAGTTGATGAGGAGCTTCTAGTTTGGTTTTCTCTAAAGGTTCACACATACCAGAATCACTCTGTAAACTGAGTCAATGCACAGTAACTGGAGGAAAGCAGGTCATTTTAAAGCCACATTATAGCTCCAAAATAAATTGCTAAAGTGGGCAGTCTTCCTGCACAGAGATTCTCCTTTATTGCTTTGGATCTTCGAATGTTTCCTATCCTACTTCCATATTTTCCTTCTGTGAACTCCTCATAACATAGCATATTATAACATAACATAATAAGGGTAATATGAAATTTACGTATGTTGTTTGGAGCAGGCTTTCAGAGACTGTAAAATATCACCATTAACAATGAAGATTTCTAGACAAATTGCAGTTCTCACAGGGGTATCCATTACTTTTATAGTGGGTTTTTGGTGATTTTAAAATATATTGATTTAATACACCTCCTTCATTTACATTTCTTTTTACACATAATTTTCATCATACCTTTTAAATACATTAAATTAAAATTAAGATTGGAAAGTAATCAAAAGTTAAGGAATATCAAATTTAAATTCTTCTAGGCAGTTTTATATGTTTTACATTTTCATTGTGTATTTGCATAATCATTTAATATATCTTCTCAAGGGAAAATGTGTTTTGTAAACCTATTAAAGGGATAGTTATTCTGCCTTCCTTATCTTCTTCCTTCAATGTGTTTTTATGAAAGACATCAATTTTCTGCCATTAATACAAAATTATACACAGTAATCCTTTAAACAAGGATTTTGGAGGACTTCTGAAAATCTCAGCTAGCACTAAACTATTCTGACAGTACTAAATGCATGTGTGTGTGTATGTATCTATTAATCTGGGCTCCTAATTAACATATTCCTTTTCTGTCACAGGAGGAAATAAAGAAATCTGGGGTGAGATACCAAAGCTGTATATTAGATTATCTGTCTAATTAGCCCTTCATATCTAGAAGTCTTTTCAAGCTAGCTGGTATTAATCAACGGCTTAATATTTGAGGGTGTTTGCTTCAAGCATTAGATACTAAGACAGAGCTGAGAGAAACATTGTAAGAGTGACAAGCCATGCAGTTCTTGGCTTTTCGTTAAATCATTAATGTTTATGTATCTGTATCGCTGACATTTCTAAAAATATCACTCATATACCAGCATCAATGTGACATAAAAAGAATTTGTGGGTAAATTTCATATTATTGAATTGCTCTATATTCAGAAAAGATACGGAGAATAAACATTTCAGACAACGTTGTGGAACGGCAGGACCACTGAAGTACTGTTATTTGCACATTTTCCTAACAAATTTTTTCATTCTCCCTTAAAAAAAGTAGAAATCTGCATTGCAGCTGACAATTCAGCATGGGTATCAAGCTGCCTGGTATATTACAAGAGATGGAAAATGCATATTCCTCCTTCATTGATTTATCTACTCACTCCCCTCCACTTTTTTCCAATTCCACATTGACTGAGCCCTGGAAATGTTAAGCCTCTTGTCCCTTGTTATGTCAACCCACTGCCACCTACTCGGCCCTCAATCACCCACCACTATCCTCAGCAGAATTCAGCTATTTTCTGAACATTTTATCTCTAACTACAGGTTTTTATCCCTATCTAAGCAGGCTACAGGCTTGAAGGGATAAACTCCCTGCCAGTTCCTGACTTTTTTCCTTCCTCCCTCCTCTTCACCAGGAGAAATTACATTTGCACTAAAAGCAAACTTTTGACCAACTCCTGGATTTCTTCTTGTTTCTACACAGACTTAGAGTAAAGTCAAATTTTTGCTTTTACTTCTGTATTATGAAAACATTTTCATTAAAATGTTTACTTTTTCAAAAAAAAAAAAAAACTTTCATGGATTCTTGAACACAGCTTAACTTGCATGCAAATAGTTAAAAGGGAGGGATTACAAAGTTATATATAGTGTGTGATGACTCCTCTCCTCATTAAATGTGCTTCTTCCATAACCAAAGTCCTTATAAAGTAACTGCATTTTGACACTTTTGCTTCTCTTGGGAAAACCACTCCTTTGCTTGACTAGTCCACATCTGCACACAGCCAGAAATTATAGACAGAATTAAAACTGTTGGTAGCTGTTTTATTTCTATCCTCGCTTTTTGCTTCTCAGACTAGCAGACAGAGGAATGCAAAGAAAACATTGAGATCAATTGTTTGTGGGTAGGAAAAAAAAAAGGAGAGAACGAGAAAGAGACTTGCATCTTTCATTGGTTATCTTTTTAGTTGGTTAAAATACAGCATTGCCAGAGCTTCTCATCCAATTTTCTTTAGCCAAAACACTGCTGGTAGGCAATGCAGGGCCTAACTAGATAGAAAATTGAAACAAGAAAATCATAAAGGATGGAAAATGGAAGAAGATGTGCAATTCCAAATTAAGTAAGATCCTATCTCCTTAGCAAAATCACTTATAAACATGCCAGTAATGACTGAGGGTTATAGAAACAGTTTTGTTTTGTTTTGTTTTGTTTTTCTGTTCTGAACAGGATCTCACTCATTGCCTCTGAGTGAAGAGTAGCCAGCTTTAGATGACCTCCATGAAGTTCATTACTATCCCAAGTGAAATGGGGTGCCCCACTCCCCACAGCTGCCCTGTGAGTGCTACCATTGGTGATGCAGGCCTGGGACATTATTCAGCCAGATGATGATAGAGGGATTAGCCAGATCTTTTTCCCGCTCCCCTTGCTATGCAGTGCTGCTGTTGTCTATAGCTGGATGGAGAACGAGCACCACTGCCCAGGTATGACTTCTTGCTTTGACATGAGTAGCAGGATAAATTTCAAACTTGTCTTTACCCAGTGATCAGTGTTGCACTATGTTGCACAAAGTTATCGACTGGTGAGCAGTTTGGGGTAGAGGAACACAGGTGCAGGCCAACTATCACACTTTTTTTTTTTTTTTTTTTTAATCAAGATAATTCTCTGTGCCTGCAGTAATTCACAGGGCTGGATAAAGGTCCTGCCAGTAGGTGGTATGCTCGAGTGTTCAGCCTCTTCAAACGTCGGGCAGGGTTTCCCCATTAGATGGCACTGCTGCATACACTCATCCTTCGTGTGGCTGCTTTTCAGGGTTAGGTTTGTCGCCTCCACAAAAAAAAGTACTGAGGGGTGCCCCCGAGGAGAGAAGAGCTGTGACCTGTATCCAGTGTGCATTAGTAGAATAGCGAACGCATACAGCGAAGAAACTCAACAGTGTCCATCCAAAATAATGGGTTAGACTTCTTCAAAAAAACCCCTGCAAATTTTAGGAACATGATCTAGGATTTGTCCACAATTTTTCATCGTAAAACTTGCATTTTGTACCTTGTCACTCTTGAGTTTCACTTGACAGAAGATCTATTCTCATTACTATGCTCCTCTTTACAGTGTTCTACTATACGTGATGTTTCTTTGTCAGTATAAAATGCCATGCAAAAGACAGTCTGTAAATCAAGATGTTTGTCTTTATAAAAAAAATTCCACATACCGCGTTTGAGGGTATATACCTTGTTTCCTACAGGAAGTTAGTCTATATTGTAATAATTAGCCTGCTTGGTCTTAAAAACTTTTTTACAGTTTAGTTTACAAATAAAAATGCCTTTGCTTAAAGATATTTTACTGTCATTAACTTATTTTGCGAAAGTATTCTAGGATGTCTTCCTACTCCCAGTTTGTTGTTTTTTTCAGTTTTGGAGGGAAAAGGAGGTTCAAAACCAAATCCCAATTTAATTGTAAGTCTTTTGACATCATGAAGTATTTATGTCTTTGGTTTCAGTCATAATTTGGGGTTTGGTTTTGTTGTATATTTGCTTGTTTTTTTCCAAATCTGCCTGTTCAAACAGATCTAGAAAGGAGTGTCACATTACTTCTATTTCTCCCTACTTGTTTCTAAGCATGTAACTCCGCTGATGCTGTTAGTGCTGGGAATGGAAGGTTTTTTAAGTTGTCATAAGAAGCAAGACCCTTAGCACAGAGAGGCAAGGCTTTCAGGAATGAACACTAACATCAGCATTAACTAGAAGAATTTCATCTTCTAACTGTAAATCTCTCTGTAGCTATTTGTAGGGTTTTAGACAAGTCACATCATCTCTCTGTCTCAAAATCTGTCAATAAATTGTAAAGTGCAAGAGTTAACTGCATGACAGGTGGATACAGAGAATAAATTGATGAGAAAAATCCTGAATTCCTCCCCACTAATTTTATATCTCTATAAATGCACTATTCCAATTTGCACCATTTCCAGTGACAGAAAATGAATGGTGCTTTGAAGAATCATCAAGGCAAAATATTATATGTAGCATTTGAATTCAAAGTGATAGTTTTTTCTAGAAATGTCTGAACTAAATAGGCAATGCCAAACACCACATTTTTCATATTCTGCAATATTCTTCAATAATTGCTCCAAGATTCACATAGGGAAAGCAGCACACTATGAAAGTGAGGCTGTTAATAATACTCTGACCACAGTCATATGATTTGTCTAATTTCTTGGACTTTGCAAAGTGTTTTTGTTTTGTTTTCTATTGTAAGAGTTCTCTATGTGAAGTAACCACTTTTATACCTCCCACAATCCCTGTGGTTTATACAGGGGTTATGTAAGTAATAATAATCAAGGTGCAATAAATTTCCTGAGCATTAATGACTGGCTGTGAGGAGATGAAGGTCACCAGCACAGCCAAGGATCATTAACCCTAGCTGGTCATTAATCTCAAGAATTTACCTTATGCCAAGGTCAGTATTGTTATTTTAAGCTGCAAATGAAAAAAACATGGCCATATGTATTTTTATTTGATATATAGTTTTAACTGCAACATCCACTATATTTTGGAAAAATTAATTATATTCAGGAGAATTACATTATGTAATCATACCACCAGCCCATCTTTCAGTATTTGATTCATCTTATTTTCTTTAACATAGGTACTGGAACTATGACAGACAGAAAGAACTCTCATTTTTCTTCCATGTGTAATTGTTATGGACTCATTAATTAATGATCTTGTTTATGTATCTATTTACAAGTTTTGATTTCCATCTCAGATTATATCTCCTAGTATTTATTAACATCTCTCGTAAATTATTTATTTAACTAAACATATGTAAGTTTATTAGTTTTTAAAGTGATGTTTCAAAAGCCTGTTGCTTGTAAAGTTAGAGTTGTAGACACTCGACAATGTCTACAATGTCAGAGAACTTTTACTTCAGCATGATGTGCAGTACTACTTTTGAAAGAAAACTGTAGTACAGATTTTGAGATCTAACATTCATATTTGTATCTATGAGCAGTATAGTGTTTACATTAACACTGCTAATTGAGCTCCTTTTGTAGATATTCATCAAATTTCTATGTCTGTACACGTATGCTGGGCTTAGAAGACTTTCAGTTCTCACTACTGATTAGGAAAGATCCAGCCAACAACTCTGATGTTAGTCTCACTGGCATGTTTAGTGAGTGCACTTTCCCTAGTTTTTGGAAATAAGTCTTCAAAAAAACCAGGTGCTGCCAGTTCTCGTCTCTAGCCATCAACAGTACCCTAGGAGACCAAATATCCCTGAACTCCACTCTTCTGGCACACTGGCTTACAATTTATCGTTGACAGACATGTGATTGTTGAAGAAAACAGGCAAAGACTCAGCAAGAGGAAAACAAATTAGTGTTGAGTTTCTATAATGCAAGAAATACATAGATCTTTCTAAAGCAAGCAATTTTTTTCCCTGTTTCAAGGTGGAGCCTATCTTGCCTTAGAGGTGGGATTCAGGTCAATTTGTTCTGAGTTTCAAAATCTCACCACTGGGCCACAGTCTTCCAGCTCGGGCTTGTCCTCAGGGTCAAGGAACCTCTGTCTCCCTCTCCTTCTCCCTTTCCTTATCTCTCTCTCTCTCATCTTTCTCACTTTTTACAGTCAGTCTTTCTCGTATTTGTCTGCTAGTTGTTTCTATACTCATTTAGAAACATTTCCTCTTGCTTGGGAAATTTGTCTTCGAGAGCTCCTCCTGAACTTCTCAGCCTTTGTGATTCTAAATCCCCATTCTTGCTCCCAGCTGGGGTTTCAGTGCTGAAAGGGACTAAATGGACCTTTAAGGTCTGTCCTCCAAGTTTACAAGCAACTGTGCAAAAGATATTTAGACCCAAAGGATGGCTTTGACTCTGTGTGTCCAACTCACCACAGATCACAAAATATTTTCCAGTACTTCTTACAAACTCCAGCTCTACAATAAAAGACCAAAGCCACAGCGTAACGTGCAACGCAAAGACAGCAAGAGAGACATGGATCAACTGTAGCAGTTTTATATGCTTGGCTATATCTTGTTTCCAGCTGAGGTCAGTCTGCCGTGCTTTGGAGCATGGCTCACCAACCAGACACCTTGAAGATTTTAATACAATTCTAAATCACCTCATTTATTCTTACTGACATATGTTATGCCTCTACTTGTAACATACTTTTAGTATTTCCTTTAAAATATATTAACAGGTGTGCACATGAAAAGACAGAGAGCTTTAAGAGATTGTTGTTACTGGACAAAGTGACAGTGAGTTACTGCACTTAATCTGAGTGCAAGCCAATGAAAATGTTACATTATATAGCCTTACAAGCCAAAAAAAAAAAAATCCCCCAAATTCCACATTCTGAGTCTATGGCAGGCTGATCCAGAAAGAAGCTAATTTTCAGTCTTCTTCCCAAAATATATCTTTATTTTCTTCTTTCTGTCATTCTCTTCTGCATCTTCTCACTTTTCCTTTACAAAAGTAGGAAACGTATTCAAAGAAAAGTCATAATGTAAGGTTACTTGAAAACCTGCAAACTCACAAAATGCAGGGCGGTTGGTTCATTCTTTATTAATGGAAGCAGATGCTTGTTGCTATGGAAAGCTATAGCAAATGTGGACTCTCGCCTATAGTGCTTAGCCTGAGTATATTGATGACAGTCTTGATTTGTACTGTGAAAAAGTCCTTCATTATGGGCCTAATTCTGCCATTCTTTGTTAGATGGAATAATATCTGATTACACAAGTTATTCTACTAAAATGGACTTACATGAATACTTATGATCTGAATTTTTGCAATGTGTATTCATTAATGATCTACTTTATGTATCGTTATAGAGACAACATGTATTTTGCATAGCATTACTGTTCTTTCCTTACAGTCTGTCAAGACAATTTATACGACCTTCAAGAAAAGCTTTCCTCTAACGCTCCTGATAAAATGTTCCATCTAGTACCTACTAAGCTTGCTACATCAACATCCAATATTTTGAAAGACAGTTGCCTAACCTCCCCACTTCTGAAGCATCAGCACATTGGTATATCAAATGTCATTACGAAAGACATCTCAAGGTTGTTTTGAAATGTAAATCCTTTTTAATATCTCTTTATTAGGTTTTCATACTAAAATACACACAGGGAAAACTGCCACCCAAAACATAATTACATGCAGGTTTTGCTTAGTTTCATAATATTCACACTTTCCTTCATTGACTATCTGAACACAAGTTTCCAGAAAATAGATAAGAATGTGCTGACAAAATGTTCACAATATATCCAAACAAGCAAAAAGAGAAAAAGAGGCATAATATTTGCAAATAGAAGAACCACAGCCTGCCTAATCCCGTATGGCAGCATCAGCTAGAAGAAGGTACAAGAAACCTCCTATGGGGTAGGTTAATTTCCCTGACATTTTCACAAGCATTTTATTTAATAACTAGTCTCAAACAAGTTTGCAGAGGACACCTAACTGGGAGAACCAGTCCCGCAGTGGAAAGATGAGAGACAATGGACACAGGTTGCAACAAGAGAGGTTCAGGCTGGATCGTTCTCACCCTGAGGAGAGGCAGGCAGTGGAGCAGGCTGCCCAGAGGAGTTGTGCAGGCTCCATCTTTGCAGGTTTTCAAGACCTGCCTGGACACAGCCCTGAGGAGCCTGGTCTGGTCCCAGAGCTGGCCCTGCTTTGGGCAGGAGACTGGGCTGGAGACCTGCTGGGGGCCCTTGCCACTTGAGAGTGACCTTGTGATCCTATCATTAGAGGCTTTTCAGCAGAAACAAAACAACAAACAAACAAACAGCTCCAAGTTTCTTGTAACATTTGGTTGTTCTCAGGCTCCTTTCTTAAAGGTGACTCAATTCAAACACTGAGTCACCTTCCTTAGTGATTTTCTCCCAATATTCCTGATGTAAGCTGATTCACAGTAAATAATCACATTTTTTTCTAGCAACAATTCTCAATAGTCACTGTTAATGTAGAGTAATCCCTTCAGAATAAAAATCTACTGCACAATGTTACACTAACTTGTTAAAGAAATCTTACTCTAAATGCCCATTTGAGAATGGTTGCTTTCTACATGAAGCATACGGGTTATTGTCTTTTATTGTCTCTTCCTTAAATTGCTCTGGGCTGTTGGCCTGATATTGAAAATGAATTCTATTATTCTATTATATACTGTGAAAAAGATATATTTCTTGTTTTTCTTTAATGGGTTCCTGAGAGTTCACTTCGGCTCACTTAAAGTTTCAATAAGCTTCTATCATATTTTATTCTTACTCTTCCCTTCTCTAGTATTCTAATTTACTCTCCAGAAAGCCAGAGTCTCTCTCCGGCTCTCATAGATTTCCATCACTCATTTATGGGCTTCTCTATGAAAATAGTCAATAACAGAAGTAATGCGCTCTCTCTATATACACCATATAACATAGATCATATATATAAAATACCATTTATACACATATACAATCAATATTTATATATATTTTATATCCTTATAAATAAATAAATATATATATATATATATATAAATAAAATGGGATTATAATATTTATGGGTTTTTTTTCTTCCCATCCTTTATACAGGCTGACCTCTTGAGTTTGTTGAACAGATTTTCATTGATCTGCTCATAATGACATTCAGATTTATATTCTAAAGATTGACAACTGATTTAGAACTCTGAAGTGTGAATGGACAGTTATAACTTTTTTGTAATTTTTCTCTTTGTTAACACTAGAGCAGCTACAAATCTGCTGAGGTCAATGAAGTTCTAGTAATTTAGAATAAAGATTTAATCTGCTGTGTTTATTCCTACTCAGATACTGTGATAAGTTAAGATAGAGTTCATCACAGTTTTCTCTAACACTGACTAATTTAAATAACTGACTCTCTGTAGTGTTGCCACTTCTCTATATAGTCAGAACTGTTTCAGATAATTTGGGCAACTGTCGTTCTGCTTTCATAGTGGAAATTGAGCATATATTCTTTTATTTCTTTCTGTTAAACCTTCTCAGAGTGAAAAAGGAAGATTTTCTCTCTGGCTAACTCATAAACTTTAATATGTTTTTCAAATGAGGAAAAAAAAGAGATTTAGTAACCAGAGTTTTCCTAAAGAATTGCAGGTGAAATACTGTCTCCCTTGGTATGACTTCCAAATTTATTCAGTTGCTTCTGCTTAGCTGTCCAGTAAACTTTCTTTCACTCCAGTTCTGGGAGACTGGCACCTACAGAAATCATCCATTACTCATGTGATAAATATATCTGTTCACTC
Source organism: Rhea pennata (assembly GCF_028389875.1). Lineage (NCBI taxonomy): Eukaryota > Metazoa > Chordata > Aves > Rheiformes > Rheidae > Rhea > Rhea pennata. Next base: position 115,567,827 of record NC_084663.1, read on the forward strand.
TGAGTTCTGAAATAGGAGAGTTTTTAAATCCTTTTCAGAATGTTTGCTGAATATGTAGTCTAAAGATTTTCTCTATCATGTAAAGCCTTGGAAGAAATGCCCTTCTAGCCAGTACATTTTTCCCCACGTGTCACATTGCTCCCTACGGATGTATAAAATTCATTAATAGTATAATTAAAAAGAATATAAGTCTCTATATTATGTGTGTGTACATTCAAAATAGCTTCTTTTTTTCTGGTAAAATCCTTGCCATGATCCTAATAAGTCTGACTGCTTTACAGTTTTGCTTTTTCTAAGAGATTCCATATGAATCTCTCACATTTTCCTATAGGTGATTGTTATCATTAAAATGTACAAAGAATACAACTACTTTTTTAACTATCATGACTACTGCTGACGAAGTTTTTACACTTAAACCCTCTTAAATGTAATCCTTGTTATTCTTTTTTAGAAAGGACTTCTTTTATAAATGTCAGGAAGGAATATAAGCATTTTGCCATGTGACTGTACATTATTTTCCTGTTTTATCTTTTTCTCTATGATCTCTCCCTTCAAAGTCATTCGACTTTTAGACAAAATAAGAAAGCAGTCTCAAAACTAGCAATCATAAGAGAGTGCTTCACTATTCAGTAGGCGGGCAGGCAGAAAGGGAATGTTTTGTGTTGCCAGTTTGCTTGTTAAGAAACCAATGCCATAAAACATTTTTTCAGTCACATATACATTTCAAAATTAGCAGTTGAAAATGATAAGGAAAAGGAGAGATACCCCTGCAAATAGTTTAAAGAGACAATTTGCCTGCAGGCACATTGTAATTTCTTTGGAAATCAGACGTTATTCCTAAACACTGAAGGAAGCAATGTTCACAATTCAGTTGTAAGGTAAAACTCCACTGTGACTCTGCTGCTTGAAGTGTTGTCATTTAAGAGGTAATAGAAATCCAAGGACTAGGTCATTTGTGACTTAAAAATCCCAGGTCAATTTTTTGCATTAGCAGTAGGTTTTTCCTAGGTTTCTGGACTATATCCAGTTCAAGCAATTGTATATGACTACTTACCTAACATTCTCTTTCTGTTCAGATGATTATGGTATTATTCATTTTCTCTCCTGAAGTGTTGAAATACTTCTGTACACTATTAAAAAGTTCTTTGCCTTCTCCCCAAGGTAGCTTCAATGATGAGTGATGTGATTCTTTGAATATAATAGTTTGTAATTGGTTTGTAAAGTTCAGCATGCACTCTGGGATCTATGGAGGAAGGGCTATAAAGAAGCATCAATCATTTTTATTCTCTAATATATCATCCCTGGACCTTTTCTTAGCAGGTCTGGAAATACCATAGCCATGATTAAATATTACCATGCTATGCTGTATTGAAGCAATGTCATGACAAGAGGGCAAGTATTTTCATCAGTCACCAGGGAAGTAAGGAAATGAAAAAAGTATTAATCTATTCACCTTATAATGAATGAAAGACGCTTATTACTTAACAAATACAACAGAGCAAAAAAAGGAAAGAACAGTATGTAAAAGCTGCATCTACTTCCATGACAATCTCTGTGGAGAACAGAGGAGGAATAAACTCCAAGGTTTGTCTCTTGGTATGGTTAGAGAACTCAGCAATATTATTAGAATTATAAATGTAATTGGGAAATGTGACCTTCTGAAACAAAATTAATTATCTGAAGACTGGAAAGGAAATGTTTCTAATGACAGTAAATCTTAAATATTCCTAACACGAACAATAGCAAAATTCTTCACCTAATAGTCAGGGAAAGACGCCAAAGAGCATACTACTTTTAACTCTGCTAAGAAATGAGAATGTTACTTCAGGAACATCAAGGGAAATAATCTGGGATGAGTGACCAAGAAATAATTGAACATAATTAAACAAAAGGATAAACAAAAGTAGGTCTTTAACTATTATCATGCACGGGAGAAGGCTTCAGACCTAACTGGTTAAATAGCTATCTCAAGCAATATATTATGAATAGACAGAATGTCAATAAATGATAGAAAAAATAATCAATAAAAAACCCTATGTCTTACAAGTCAGAAAATACAATGTAAAATGACAATAGCTAAAATCAGTTTGAATTAGTCTTTATGAAGGTATTAAAACATAGAGCAAAAACCTCTGCACACATCTTCACATCTCTGTACATCTTGCCAGACTAGTGTCTTTCTCCGGTTAGTTACTGATATTTGAACAGAAAAAAATGAAGCACAGTGAAACTAATTAGTCTGTCATTCAGATGTGGGTTTTGATGTGATTTTATGTGGAAGACTATAAACTAAAATGGGGATGATGGAATTGGTACAAGAAACACGAAGTGAACAGAGAATTGGCTAAATGTGAGATAGTAATAGATTATATTGAAAAGAAGCAGTATCAAGTTAAAAAAATAATTCACTAACAGTGTTCTCAAAAGCTCAGTCTTAGGAGTTTGTTTTTATCAATAACCTTTACATAGGTCAGTGATGTCAACCTTGGCATCACTCACAGAATCACAGAATAGGTAAGGTTGGAAGGGACCTCTGGAGATCATCTAGTCCAACCTCCCCGCTCAAGAAGGATCACCTACAGCATGTTACACAGGGTTGCATCCAGGCGGGTTTTGAATTTCGCCAGAGGAGATTCCACAACCTCTCTGGACAGCCAGTTCTAGTGCTGTCACTCTCACAGTGAAGAAATTCCTCGTATTCAGGCAGAACTTCCTGTGGTTCTGTTTGTGCCTGTTGCCTCCTGTCCTGTCGCATAGGCCCACTCCCCTTCACACCCTCCCTTCAGATACGTATTGGTAAGATCCCCTCTCAGTCTTCTCTTTCCCAGGCTGAAGAGGTCCAGCTCTTGCAGCCGTTCCTCTTGGGGCAGATGCTCCCGCCCTCGGATCATCTTCGTAGCCCTGCGCTGGACTCTCTCCAGTAGCTCTCTCTTGGACTGGGGAGCCCAGAACTGGACACAGGACTCAAGATGAGGCCTCACCAGGGCTGAGTAAAGGGGCAGGATCACCTCCCTCGACCTGTTGGCAACACTCCTCCTAATGCATCCCAGGAGACCATTGGCCTTCCTGGCAAAGGGCACATTGCTGGCTCATGGTCAACCTGTCATCCACCAGCACTCCCAGGTCTTCTCTGCAGAGCTGCTCTCCAGCAGGTCAGCCCCCAGCCTGTACTGGTGCATGGGGATATTTCTCCCTAGGTGCAGGACCTGTACCTGGCCTGGAGGTTCCTCTCTGCCCAGCTCTCCAGCCTGTCCAGGTCTCTCTGAATGGCAGCACAGCCCTCGGGTGTATCAGCCACTCCTCCCAGCTTGGTATCCTTGGTAAACTTGCTGAGGAGGCACTCTGTCCCCTCATCCAAGTCACTGATGAATAAGTTGAACAGGATGGGACCCAGTATTGAGCCCTGGGGAGCTCCACTAGCCACAGGCCTCCAGCTAGACTTCACACCACTGAGCACAACACTCTGAGCTCTGCCTTTCAGCCAGTTCTCAATGTACCTCACAGTCCACTCGTCTAAACTTTCTGAGCCTATGTAGGAGGATGTTATGGGAGACAGTGTTAAAAGCCTTGCTGAAGTCAACATCTACTGCTCTTCCCTCATCTACCCAGCCAGTCGTGCCATCATAGAAGGTTATCAGATTGGTTAAACAGGATTTCCCCTTGGTGAATCCATGCTGGCTACTCCTGATCACCTTCTTTCCCTCCAAATGCTTGGAGATGACATCTAGAACGAGCTGTTTCATCCCTTTCCAGGGATGGAGGTGAGGCTGACTGGCCTGTAGTTGCCTGGGTCCTCCTTCTTGCCCTTCTTGAAGACTGGAGTGACACTGGCTTTCTTCCAGTCCTCAGGTACCGCTTCTGTTCTCCAGGACCTTTCAAAGATGATGGAGAGTGGCCTGACAACAACATCCGCCAGCTCCCTCAGTACTCATGGGTGCATCCCATCAGGGCCCATGGATTTGTGGATGTCAAGTTTGCCTAGAAGATCTCTAATCCTATCCTCTTTGACCAAAGGAAAGTCTTCCTTTGGCCAGAATTTATCTCTGATGATAACAAGAAGTCAGAAGACATCATGCAAAAGGAACAAAAAGACTAGAACTTAAGCAACAGAAATGCAAAGTGAACTAGTAAAAAGATATATATATATATATATATATATACAAAATTCTCATTTTATATCAGTAGTTTGGAAACCATTGAGAAGAAACAGAGTATGACAGCTGATCACAGAAATCACTCCTGTGAAGAAAATGCAAACACAATCCTAGGATGTACTAGGAAAGTCCCAGTAGAGACAAAGAAGCTAGTGCATTTTGTAAAGCTCCAGTAAGATGTTACCTGGAATATTATACACAAGTCATATTTGGGGTGAACTCACACTTGATACATATATGGAAGGTCTAAAGAAGTGACAAGAGGAATGAAGAGAATGACATATTTATGATATTTACAGTAGCTCTAAGAAGAGGTTGTCTTATTTAGTCAAAGCAAAGGCTGATGAGAGCTTTTCTTTTTCTATAAATGCATGAAGTAAACACTATTCTTTTATCAAGTAATCTGTTTAAGCTGAATTACAGTGCTGTCAGAAGAGTAAGAGGGTATAAAACCTCCCAACACATCTAGGCTGGGAAACAGGAGGTTTCTAATTACTAGAGCACTGAGGCTTTATAATAGCCTTTCAGCAGAAATATTGAGGGCAAGAAAACTACTTTTATGAAGGCATTTGCTCAGTTTAATGAAAGAGATTGTAGTGATGTGGTTGCCTGCCAGGCTCCATTGGTAAGGAGATTTCTTTGAGATCTCGTATACCTTGGTGGTTCTGCCCTTGCAGGGATCCTGTGGGCTCCACCTCCTCACATGCTCACTTTTCCATTCCAGGCTTAGATCTCCTCTGGGAAGTGGAGTGCCAAATACATATGGAGTTTGAGAAGTTTATGATGGAGACCTCAGCAGGCTGACAGGCAACTAGGAAGTTATGGGTTAAGCATCTCTGAGATGAATGGTACTGATTTCCAAACTGGATAGGGCCATGCAGCTTACTTAGTGTAAACAAATGCTTATGATTCCTGTCAAGATCAACTTTTCATTTCTATAAAGCCTATTTTAATAACATGGCCAAGGCACCATTCAGATGGGAATATTACCTTTCCAACAATTTCTAAAGATTGAAATAGAATCTGTTTTGGCAAAAACAGTGAAGCTGTCTACCAAGAAAAACATTTTAAGTAGTTATATAAGCAATAAAAATAAATGTTTTATAAAATTCACCAAGAAGGACTTGTAACTATTAAAATAATAATAATTAACCAGATTTCATAAGGTGTAAAATAGCCAAAAATAACAACTAGTACAGCTGAAGATGGTGAAGTCATTTTTTTCTACTGCACTCCAAAGCCTGACCACCTGTAAAGATTTAAAAAATATATCCGAAGAATTAATTGTCCTCATATGGATAGAGTGCAAAATTCTGTCTCTTACATGACTTCATGTTGCCGAAGTAATTGGAATTTTATACAAACTTAGTATGTTTTACAAATATTTGTTCCTCTGGCACAGAAGAAATCATTGGAAAGACAGATGAAATAAAGGAATATCTATTACATTTTCCTTTGCATTAAAAAACTGATACTGTCTCTCTCCAGTTCTGCTCAAGCTCTCTTTTGTCCCCAAAGACAGCCTACCTTTCTCCATTGGCCATCAAGAGAATTTATGAAGGGTAGATAATGTTAACATTTGTTAGTACCTTCATTATAACATAGATGTGTACTTTATATCAGGCATAGTATTTTCGGTGAAGTGCCTAATGATGAAAGAAAGGATGCCTAACTTCAAAGAAAGAATTACTCATATCAGAACCAGTTCACAAAAAAGCATGATTTGGAGATAAATTAGGAGGTGACAGGAGTTTATTCTGTCAGTAAATGAAGGTTGAGTTATGACAATATTTTATAAATACATTCAGAGGAATAAATTAAGAGAACATTTTAAATCAAAAGGTAATACTAGTATAAGATCAGGTCCACCCAAATTGGTCATGAATAAATTTAGCCTGAAAATTGAATTCTTCTGAAACTCTGAGACACTAGAACTGCTCTATGCTAGATACTGGAGCAAGGAATCGAAACTGCTGAAGCCTGACCTGATGATTTTATTTCCAGGCTTCTATAATAGGACAAAAATGATTCTTGAGTTAAAATCTAATTTTGGATCTCTGATTATTAATCTTTGGATAACTGATTGCCTTGACATCCCCCCCAAGCAGTGGCTTTAAGGGAGATTCATTTGCTGTTTGTTGATCATATTAGTTTGCATGTATTTCTGATATATTAACTGTGATTCTGAACATCAGTTGGCTACTTGAAAAAGCATTTGCTTTTACACAAAAGATTAAGAGTGTTGATTTTACTTGGAAGTACTAAAGGTGGGCCACAACTTAAAGCAGATGTAAGGCAGGGTGTGCTAATACTAAAACCTTAGCTAAATTCTCCAGATGTCTGGTTGGTGAGCTTATGTAATACATTTGTATTAGATAAAACCAATCTCCCCATCTGGATTAAGCATGGAATTTTCCTTTGTGTAAAACTCCCATAGATTATTCAGATTTGTTTTGTTTGATTGGTTTTTGCCTGTACTGTGGGCAGAATAGTCCTTTCTCTACAATTAGCTGGTAATTTCTCCTAACAAATTTCTGGTTACTTTAAGGACTGAGTATTTTGATGACACCCTGTTTTTCTCACGTGGGCATGTGGACTAGATGTTCTTTGAATTTTCAGAGCTAAGTGCCTACATTACTATATAAAGCTGACCTATGATGGATACAGCAATCAGTAAAACAGACCTAGCTTCTAAATGAGCTGAATTTATGAACTACAAGTTGCTTAAAAATCACAAATTATTCTGTAGGAATGGATGACACCCTCTGTTTTACAGTGGATATTGTTTATCTATTAGAAATACTTACAGGAAATCAACACTGAGTTCTTAAATTTCAGAGCCCAGGGTCCACACAGAAGTAAACAGAGTTGCCTTTTAAAAAATGAGATTGATTATATTCCCACAGTTCCAGAGCCAAAAAATGGAAGCTGACATATAAGATACACTTTAATGTCTTTAAGTCAATGCCTTAAGCCAACAAATACTAATCTAAAGGATTAATCATGCACTTTTTCGCAAAAGCTGATGTGCTTTGAAACGATTATTAAAATAGTGTTTTGAGATTCTGGGCTATTCATTAGCTTCACTTTTTTCTTTCTTCACTCTACCTATTTATTGCACTAGGCTTGGGTGTCCAGTGCATTAATAACTAAACACACACGTCCTGGGAATAAGAACTTGTCTTCCTCTTTCTCTTTGTCCTTTGGATCCGAATTTGTTTGTTCATTTGTGCTTTGCAACATAGCGCAAAATACTAACCTCCTGTTCCTCGTCTTCAAATTTCCCTTCTGTTCTCAGTTTTGAGAAGTCTTTATTTTCTTTCAAATATTGGAGTTCCCTGGTGTTAGATCTAAGGTTTTTGTCAACTAGCACTGGTGAAGGATTATAGAACATTTTCTTTCATAACTGAAAAAATCATTTACAGCTTACGAAAAAAAGTGTCGCTGTAAATCTTTCCTGTAGAATTTCTGCCTAGAAACTTCATCAGCCCTTTTTAAGTTTGACTTCCTGCTAACTTTTAATGAAAAAAAGTACTTCTCAGTGAGGAACACGGAGTAATTTTGGAAGCTGATGGAAAAAAATAGTAACAAGCTAAGTTAATACTCCTTTCATGTGGATTTTTAGGGATGACTAGATCAGCTATAGTTGGGATAGCTATGCATTTGGTTTGTCTTTTCCTGACTAGCCAAGACTTTTAGTTGGGACTAATTAAATCAGTACGACCAAACCGGAATTTCATGCAAGTATTTAGTGAAAGTAGCTATCTGGGGGCCACGCAAAACCCACAAAACCATCCCCGCCCCCCCGGCCTTGTCTCAGGGTGGGCTCCACCAGCTACGCCGCCTGCTCTCTGCGCAGTGAGGTTCACAGACAGCATCAGGCGCCGCGGCAGCCGTTAACGGCGACTAACGGCCGTTGGACCCGCCTTAGCTGAGGAGCGGGGCGTGCCGCATGCAGCCGCCTTCCACTGGCGGCCGCGGGGGCGCGCGCGCACTCGCGCGCTCTCGTTCCCGCCCCCGCCGCGGCTCCACGGGCCCGCGAGCGCGCAAACGCACGAGGCCGGGCGCGCGCACCCGACAGGCAGCCAGCACCGCCCCCTCCCGGCGCTCGGGCCGCACCGCGAGCGTTCCCTCCCGCAGCGCTACCGCCTGCGCGCAGGCGCGGTACGCGAGTCCCCGCCCCCCCTTGGCCCCGCCCCCTTCCCCGCTCCCTGCGTGAAAGAGGAGGGGCCGGTGTGCGGGAGGGATCCGCGCACGCGCGCGCCGCGCGGGAGCCATGGCGGCGCCCACGCTGCCCACGCCGCGGTACGAGCACGTGGGGCCGCACGGGCCGTTCCGGGAGGTGTACGAGCCGGCTGAGGACACCTTCCTGCTGATGGATGCTCTGGAGCAGGACGCCGCCCTGCTCAAAGAGGCTCGGTACGCGCGGGAGGAGGGGGGAGGAGCCTCTGGCGGGAGGCAGCCAATAGGGAGGAGGGGGAGGGGCGGGGCTTCGGGGCGGTGTGAGCACGTGCCGCTGCGGGCGTCGCAGGGCCGGGTGGCGGTTGGGCCTAACGGCTCCTCCCGCTGGGGGTGAGGGCGGGCGGGCCGCCCCGTTCGTGCGGCGCGGGGCCTTTTACATGCGGGGGGGAGGCTGTGGTAGGCACCGCGGCGGGTTCTCCGCGCAGCAGAGGTTTGCTGCGGGCGAGGGGGAGGGTTGGAAGGTAGTAATCGGTGGATCTGTTGCGCAGCTCTCTGCTGCGAGGAGAGCTGGTTATTACTTTAGTGGCCGCTGCGAGCATCTGAGTGTGGTAGGAATGTTTGCTCTCTGCGTCTGAGCCTGGAAGAAGCTACAGAGATAATGTAGCTCCTCAGGTAGCTGCCCACTCTTGGGAAACATTACCTGTATTTTCCCGCTGGAAGTATGTTTTAAAGATCTGGTAGAAATGTGTAATTCGAGCCCAAATGTGTGATAATTGGGTTCTATGGTTTTCATCCTTGCTATTAAAATGCATAACTGTAATAAATACTATAGGAATCAGGCAAAGAGTTAATCCTGTAAGTGTGTATTTTGAAATAACCTGTTGCTACTCTTTGCCCAGAGTTGCACCAAACTCCTGAATTACTCTGCACCCGAGTTCTGCTTCCAGTGTGTGATTTTGCACTGATCTCTTCAGACTTCTGTTGGAGTTCCACCTTGCTGCAATAAAAGTAGTCTGTACTGTTGAAGTTGTGTAGTTAATGGAAGTTTGATGTTAGGTTCAGGGTAAACGTACGTGTTTCCTGAACAGGCTTCTGATAGCCTGGAGTTGCCTTTATCCTGTGGGCTCAAGTGAAGAGCAGGCAATCACGAACGAGATCACACAATGCGGGCTTTGAGGATGGTGTGATCAGTAAGTATTTCAGCATGTTTGGGTGAAGGGCGCCTCAGCAACAAGTTATGTAGTGCTGCCTTGATTAGTCCTGTGTCTGTTTGGTGGAGATGCTCTTAATGTTACAAAATAATGTGTCCAGAGCTTTCTCTTTTTAGAGTTGAGATCTGCCTTGAAATAGGATCCGGATCTGGTGTGGTTTCAGCGTTTCTGGCTTCCATTATTGGATCCAATGCACTCTACATGTAAGTATAATAACAAGTTGTTGCATTCAATAGTAAAGAGTATTTATCACTGACCATCTATTTTTCACTTTCATGTTTTTAAAACTACCTTTTTCACAGAGAAGTATTAGCCTGATTTTCCAGGATGTTGAAATCAAAGCAAAGAGAGTCTAAACTACTTACTTAAGGTTCTGCAATGATTAAGTAGTGGTGTAACTAGAATTCAGTTTTCCTGCTTGTTAGATAAATTGGCCAGTATAGACTTGTTTGCTGGTTTGAATCCTGAATTTTAGTCAGTGACTAGTCTTACAGAGTTCTGATGGCTTGACGTTAATTGGTTGCTTTGATGTTGGCAGGAAGTACGTTTAATGTTATTAGAGACTGTTATGCAGAGATAGTATTGAGAAGGAAATTTTACAAATGTGTCACATTTTCACATACTTCAACTTTCAGACAGTCATGTTTGAGTTTCTAGTGCGTGGTCTGTTTTGTTTGAAAGCAGAAAAAGTCTGTTTTGGCCTCATTTAGGAAAAAACAAAATTTTGATACAACCTTAGATATGTAGAAGAACATGTGATTAATAGATACTTCTGTTCATCTACAGATACAAATACAGCTCTGCATGTATGTACAACTTAACTGTATCAGCCTTAATGTTCATTTTTCATAATGTTTATATGAAGCTGGTGACATGAGTGTGCAGACAAAACCACCTTTTTCAGAGTTCGGATGATGATTATTTAATAAAACTTACTAGCAGGTATTCTAAATTTACAAGTATTATTTTAGAAGGTAGACTAGGTTGTCAGATAACTTGATGTCATCATCAGAGAGCAATTTAAACTTCATTCCTTCTTTCAGATTTCACAAAATATTCTCACTAGGTTTTGAGTAGTAGAATTTGGAACTATTGTTTTGGAAAGTATATACATAGATTATAATAATTTTCTCAGGGTTAATGACTGCTGTCTTCCTTACCCTCACAAATGGATTTTAAATTTTAATTTCTATTGTGTTTGAATTATTTGAATTGAAAACTGTTCATTTAAAAATAAACTTGATTCCTTGTCTAGTAAATTAGCATTTCCCTTTATTCATACTTTACTTTCTAAAATATGTACTATAGATGGAATGGGAGTTCCTGTAAGCTTTTTCTTCGTAGATTTATTATATTGGGAATAGGAGAGGAAGAAATAACTTTCATTAGGTACTTTAAAGGTAGTGTTAAGTGGTTTAGCTGATTATCTGTGTTTTTTTGTTTTGTTTTGTTTTACAGGATGTTTTTTGTTGTGTACTTGCAAAGTAAAGGATATTGGAAAATGTTATTTGCATTGAGAGTACTCATTAGTTAGCATACAGTTTCCAGTATTAAACTTCCAGATAAAGCAGTCAATAACATTTTGCTTTAAGATGTACAGATATCAACCCTATGGCAGCTTACTGTACACTGGAGACAGCTCTGCTTAACAATGTTCATCTTCAGCCAGTAATTACTGACTTGGTAAGATACGTGTTTTTGTAATATTTCTTAATTTTTCTAGTACTTACTAGAGATTTGCCTATAATCATCTCAGATATTTACAGGAATATGTTAATGAGGCCCAGGATGTTTTGTATATTATGCCAGTATTATAAAACATATTGTTCTTTCAGAGGTATGCTTTAATCCATAAGCATTCATATATCAAAATTGAAAGTAATCATAAAGTCTAGAAGAAGAACAATTCCTTCAGTAAATGTCAAAGATTCAAATTCAGTCTTAATCCAGTGCTACTGAACACATGATAAATAGCTTGCTTTCTAAAACAGTATTACAGAAGACTGGTGAATTTATCCAACTTAGTAGTAGTTCTCATACAAGACAATCTGTAACCATTAACAATTTATTTAAAATTTTTATTAATTAATTACTAGTTATCTTCTACAGGTCAATTTTTCATTCATATTTATTTAATTTTTAACAGTTGGCAACTTAATGCCACAAACTTTGCTCTTTGTGGGTTTAGTTTTGTGGTTTTAAGTTGGTCTTTGTGCTGCTTAAATTGATAAGCAAATATCTAGCACTATAGAACCGTATTGTTACAAAATGTTTGTCTTCTGTATGTATCAAAGAAAATAGCCAAGGAATCATCAATTTCATCTGTATGCAGGTCAAAGGATTGTCACCAAGATTAAATGGGAAGGTTGATCTCCTGCTGTTTAATCCACCATACGTGGTAACACCTTCTGAAGAGGTATGGAAAAATAGACTTGAAATGGGAAGTAAAATGGGGTTTCTGCTGTTGGAGGATACAGCAAATAAAATAAGTTCTGATATGAAAACTGAGCTTGCAGTTGTTCAGTAACTTCTCCTTAATTTGCAGTGTTTTTGAAAGGTAGTAGAGGGTGTTGTGGATCCAGTAGTTGTAATAGAACTGTTTTCAGTAAAAACAATTTATTACAGTAGCTTATAAACACTAAATTGGAACAAGGATCACTAGCTGCTACTTCTCAAAACATAATTTCTCCATCCAGTATAAACAGCATAAAACTCTTATTAATAAGACTTGGTAAGCTACTCCTATAGAAGACTTTCAATGGAAAATACAGTTTTTCAGCAAAATAAGTATCGTCTGCTTCCACAGATTTCTGACTCTTTCAGAACTTGACCTACAAAATACACAGAGAGTTTACTGGCCACCTTCCATTTAGCAAACAAGAGTTCACAAAACATTACAAGAAAATGTATATAATACATATGACACTGCAGCTCTTTGAGAGTACATGTAGCATCTTCATCTTGCAGAAGGAAGTTTGGCAGTAATTTTGCTGCATAAACTAATCTTCTGAATCAAAATTGTCATATTTCTAATGATAGATGCCTAAGGATAAAGATTATGGTGATGTTTTTCTTCTAATTACCATTGACATATTTATCATTCTGTACTAAGTAAGACAATCTTTGCTTTAACTCTTCCCAGGTGAAAAGTCATGGAATAGAGGCATCCTGGGCTGGTGGCAAAAATGGCAGAGAAGTAATGGACAGGGTTTTTCCATTAGTAGCAGACCTACTTTCAACAGGAGGATTATTCTACTTGGTTACAATTAAAGAAAATAATTCAGGTGATTGTTTTTCCACAATTCTTAAATGTGCCAACTAAATTTAGAATCACAGGATGGTGGAATTTAGAAAGGACCTCTGGAGATCATCTAGTCCAAGCACGCTGCTCAAGCAGGAAAATTCAATGTAGTATATAGGTTATCAGACTTTTGATGGGTGAACAAAGTGGTATGTAACATCACTTTAATATATGGTAATAGCAATTACTGAAGACAGCATATATTAAAATTGACGTAGAAGCTGTTCAGTGTAATTCTTCAGGAATGCTACAGGTAGTTTTTATGAGAATGCTTCATATAAACTATGCCGACCTTCACAGAGCCTCATGCTTTTCTTCTTTAAAGTTATGTAGAGTGACTAATCTACAGCAGGACTTTTGCATAACCTGATGCCTCTTGAAATCCTTTTTCTGAATGTAAGGGCTGTGTACTCAGTGTAGAATCCATTGGCATTAAGAACTCTCTTATCTTGTTTGGAGGAAACAGTAATAGGTAGGTTCTAAGCCCAACAGCTCTGCAAGACTTTAATTCCAAGTGTGAAATCTGGCAATGTATCTTTTCCTGAGTGAGGTAGCTAAGCCAGGGCAATCCTTTCTCACTAAAAAGGAGTGTTGGGGATGAGGGAAAAGATGTATACGCAAAGGCAAATAGCCTTTATTTTGAAATGAAATCTGTTTCCTTCCTGACCTGTGTAGAGAAAAGATTCAGTGAGCTACAGACTCACTCCTGACCTAATATTTAATAGATACACATTGTGAAGTAACTTCCAGATTACTCATTCACAGTTGACTAGGCAGCTTTTGAGAGAGGATGTGATGAATTTCAATTTCTTCTACAGATTAGCTTCATAATTGAACTATTTGCTGCTAAATACTATGTTGAAATGCCACCAATGCACAAATACCAAAACACAGTACCTTAGTAGAAAGTAAAGTTTGTGTGTTCTTGATAGAAGACTACTTTGTACAAAAGCATTCTGAAAAGGAAAGATGATGGAACTTAGAATCTTTGCCTTGTAGCTAATGTTTGGCAAATATTTTAGCATTGCCTTTTATAGGTGATTCAAATGCAAACTTGGTTGTAACACTGCCCTTTTAATTTCAGATGAAATTCTGGAAATAATGAAGAAACATGGCTTAGAAGGAACAAGAGTACTTTCCAGGCAAGCAGGAAGAGAGAGGCTTACTATTCTCAAATTCAGGAGGTCTTGATAATGGTTCTTAGTCTTTTGGATTATCTAAACATACTGGATATGCAGAAAGCTGTTCTCAAAACAATTTTTTAAGCCAGGATTTTCACAATAAAGAGTACCCTCACTTCCTGGCTACTGTAGTACAAGCTACACAGGTGCAGATTTCTTTTCTCTGAGAAGATATTCAGGAGAATAAAATGTATGAGATATTGTTAAAAAGATGAGTTACTGAAAAATTGGATATAAAGTAGAAAAACAGAATAAACGTTTCCCTCAAACTCATTTTCTGGAATAGATGCTACTTCCTGATCACCAGATGCATATGAAGCTTTCCTCCTGCAGCTCCTGCCACCCTTTATAGTGCCCACTGTTTTAATACAAAGTTACCCCAATAGTATTAGACATGCAGAGCAAAGAGTAGTCCTAGTCATCTCAGAAAGCACTTTGCTCTACAGCATGCAGCACAAACCATCAGTCTCAATCCAGTTTAGGTATTCAGCACCACTAGTGCCATCTCTGAAAGCATTCTCAACAATGTTTAAAGTTTGAACAGCAAACTGAAGTGGTGTTCTGATAAACTGTTAGCTGTTACCCAGCTCGTTTCAGGGTACTAAAGTCACAGAAGATTTTTTGGAGAATTTTAAAGACTATTCCATGCAAGACTTCAGAAATAAGTGCTACTCTATACGTACCAGCCTGCAAGCATTAAGAATTCTTCCATGGGTAGAACTAACCTGCCAAAAACTTATCTAGGTGATTGGGAAAAAAGTTCTGTGTATGTAAGATATTTAACAGGATAAGCGCTGTTAACAGAGACAGGTGACTACAAACCCTGAAGATTCCAGATGTTTTGCTGCAAAAGTCAGAAGTAGCTTCTCATATTTCTTTGTCTCACATAAGGTGTTCTGTATACTATCCTGAGGAAAACATGAGAAGTAGTAGATAGATATCAGGTGGTCTGTATTGGCAATTGTTTTTACATCTTAAGGTCATCATTCCACAGGCTGGAAGACTACTCAAGAGCAACATTGCAGCCTCATTTAAGAGCAATTAAGAACAGCTAATACTTCCCTTTCAGTAACTTCCCTGTTTGTATTTGATTTATATTTTAAGTTATGAAATATCTTATTTATAACTGTATTGATATTTGTATGTATGTACAGGATGAGGGTCTAGATAGAAGACTCGAGCATGGTGCATATTGACTTCAGTGGTATATAGAGGAAGTCTACTGCTTGGATCTATTAAGTCTGAAAAACCATGGTTTTTTATGAGGGTAAAGCTAGAACTAGAGACTCTGCTCCTTCTGAATGGCTTGTCTAAGGAACATCAAAGGTGAAAATGGAAAGTGGTCATCTGTGAAATAACTTATGTTCTTCACTGGCAAAGACCATGGAAACACAAGTTGTAAGAACAGAAATTTGCTTTGCAACTGGTCAGTACCGAGAAGTCATATTTCAGGTTGAAAAACTCTTAAGTCTAGAACCTTACTGGTTTGATTGCAGACCCTTTGTTAAGTCATACTATCTTTATTGTTCACTTTTCCTTTAGATGACTGTTCTTATGGAGAGGAGAAAATTGCTCAGCAATTTACTTCATGCAGGATTGTGCTGTGTGAATGAACTGCTCTGTAAGTTTTACACTGGTAACAGCTTTAGCCAGCAGAAAGCTAGGCTGCTTTGAAGAAAAGAATCACATCAAAAGACAGTTTTAAGACGCAGACAAAGCACATAACAGTTAAACTGCAAGCTGAACAAAAGGGAGGTTTAATTAGTCCATCTAGTTCTTAGTTACAACAAAAGAACTAATTTAAAGAGCAGTAATGAAAGGAAAAAATGGGCAGTCATCTGGCACAACAGGTCACAACACTTCAACAGCATGTGTGGTTTTAGAATACATCATATAGGGCAGAATAATCAGAAGAGGGAAAAACACTGGACTATCTAGCAATTGGATTTTTGGACAATATATCTGTATAAATACTGTAATAAAACTTGAGTCAGTAAGTGTCATGCTGTTGGCTGTAATTTTAGTAGAACAACTGTTCAAAGTGCAATCCAACTTAAAACACAGATGAGTACTGCAAGAACTGATTCTGATTCATCATCCTTGTGAAAACTCGGGACTACTGAAAGCAAAATTATAAGGACTGAAAAAAGTAATTTGGCCTATCTGTGCACACAGAGGTCTACATGAATGCTCACTGTTTTTTAGAGTACACCTATTCCTTTCTCCTAGAGCATGAGCAAAGAATGAAACACTTCATAGAGAGTTTCAGGAGACCTGTTCCTGCATTCAACACACATGAGAATAAGCTGCATGGCAGATACATGCTGTCTATGTAGGGTCAAACTTGCCAAGAAAACAAAGTTTCCGCTCCCCTGGACTTGTATTCACCAGAACTGAGACAAAGGCTCCGCAAAAGGCTTTTGAGTAGGCAATTTACAAGGTCTACTATGTGAGTTTAGATAGAGAGCTCTTTTTTAAACAATATTTGGTCAACAAAAATTCACCTTCACATCAATTATCTAAATTGAAAAGACGTCATTTGGAATAATGAGTGTTTTTTTGAGACAAATGATACAAGAAAAAAAAATAATAATTCCAGAGTTTTAGTATCAGCAATTACAAAAACAATAGAACTTGCTCCTCAGTGCGTGTTTTCTGTTAGCCTTTTTTTCTCCTACCAGTTTAATGTTTCCCATTATCTCTTTCTCAAAAAAGATCAGAGAAATTTCTGTTCTGGAAACTGAGCGTTCCATGTAATTGAAATCCAATTACATTCAATTATGAACAGCTTTAAAAATATTTTTTTAAGCCCTCTTTTCCAACTTCGAGAAAATATTCAGCATCTGAAGATCAGCTGATGAAGTAAAGCTAACTGTGTATGCAAAAAAGTCATGATCTGAAAATTTAAACTATTAATTCTGAAAGTCTGTCACACAGAGGAAGAGATGATAATCCAAAGAATACAGAGACTGATAAAATTCATCTATTCTTTACATTTTATTGACCTTTCCAAGAAATCTAGCACAGAACAATACCATCCAACTTAGAACATATTACTATGCTACTGCTGTTAAAAAAAAAAAAAAAAAAAAAAAAAAAAAAGAAAGAAACATGAAAAAAATAGTGAAATGCAGACAACATTAGATTCTGATATATCTGTCACGTTCAGTTAGCAAACAAGTCCTGACTGGACAGTGGAAGTACAGTGGAGATTCAGTGACAGCTTATTTGGCAGATGGTGAAGACATTAACTGAAATAATGAAAACACACGAGTTGATCAGTGTGCATGTCTTCTCTTTAAATCCTATCTATAATAAGTAGGTAGTCTTTTGCACTGTCATGCAGGAATGACTTTGCTCCCTCCGTGCTAACTTGGGCTTTGGCATTCTCATATTTTTAGGTTGCTAGATGGCTGAGGTTTTTTGAGAAAATCAGACTGTTAAAGGTTAAAGCTCAATTTATAAACATCTTAATTTAGATCATGCTGTGTTTAGGTTTTATTCTTTAATACAAAGTAATCACCTTAATCCCATGCGCTAAATTTAATGTATAACAGTAATATCCATTTTTTCCCTAAGAGGAACTATAATAAATGTACATTTACTATAATCAAAAACTCAATTCTTCATACCAGCTATGGTAAATCTATGTGTATGTATATTAAGAGGCATGATCTGACTTAAGTGCATAACTCCATGTCAGAATATAGCTAAAATAAGAGGTTTGAATCAACTATGCTGTGGCTTAAACACCACTTTTTAGACATAACTCTGCATCACTTCTAAATTTTTAACATACCGTAACACTTAAAAAATATACAAATTAAAATAAATTATTCTTATATATTTCTTTATATCAAAGAAGAATCTTTAAACTTTTACAAAAAACAGTCCAGAGGTAAATATGGATCATATCCCACTAGTCAAGAATTCAAAGTAACTGACATTATTTTAAAGAAGTAATTAGCTTCTTTCAACATACAGTTTAAATGCCTCCTCTTCATTTACTGGTTAGCTTATAGAAAAGACCACCGACCATTTTATTTCAGAAAAACGTCTCTCGACAAAGCGGACACGTGGATTTGTTGCTAGATGTGAACCATTTGTACTGAAAAAGAACAATTTAATATACAAACAATCAATACCAACACTTTTATTACAAATAATCAAGTATTACTTGCCAATGAAGATAATTATGATAGTATTTACTATTTTTTAAAAAGGGGGAAAAAAAACGGAAAGGAGTACTCTTCCGTCTGGGGATGTGTGAGTATATACACACAATGCGGTGGGGGACCACACCCACACTGCATGAGAGAAATCTCATCCAGTCTCATTTTAGGAGAGTAGAAAATGAATGTTTTTTACACACAGCAACAATTTTCCACTGTATGGCAATACAGTCACCAACCCGCTCCAGATATACTCAGTAACCATACAACCAGTGTTTATAATGACCTGGATATAGTCAACTGTTAAATACCAAGACCAGCTGGGTTTACTGAAGAGCATGCTGCCTAAATTAAATGGAGCCTTTTCTATTCCCCTATACGAGCAGATGCATCAAGATACTGTTGCTACACCCTACGTAGATGTAACGGTTGTCTTGGCGAACAGAAAAGGGATAGATACTGCTTGTGAAGTGCAGAAATCTATGTCTCATTCAATGCCCTTACAGCCTAGTATAAAATCTACGCAAAACATTTATGAGTTCAGTTCATCCCAGAAAACTCCATCAGTATAATGGAGAATTGATGGTATTACAGTAAAAATGCCTGTTTTAAATTATTAATAGATATTTTGCCTACTTAGACATAGTTTAGGTACTTACCAAACAGGCTGAATGAAACTTTTTCTTGCATGTTCTGCAAGCTTTTTTGGGAAGAGAATAGTTGGAACCATGAATGACTGAGAAACAGATCATGCAATCTTCAACACCCTCAAAACGTTTATCCACATTATTTTTCCACAAAGACAAGCCTTCCATAATACTTCCATTCTAACAGAGAGAAAAATAGCTGTTAACATCAAAAAGTCCCTTCAGAATATCCTCTGTTAGCCATAAGCATATGAAGGCAACAGGGCCCAAAGACATTACATGCCATATACACATTACCTGAAGATTTCGTAATCTGAAATTACATGCAGTTTCTGCTGTGAGTAGTTTACAAAGCCAACACATGAACTACAGAGAAACAGAACTATGAACTGAACTAAGAAACAACCCTCACAATGAAAAGAATGCATTTAAGAACATTTAAAAAAGGTGATTTTAAAAATGTCATTTCCCGTTTCTTATTTTTTTCTTATTTTTTTTCCTAACTACATACGATGTAATTTCAACCACTACCAGTCTTCTGGAGAATTTCACATAGTCATTTTTTTTCAAATTATAGTTGAGATAGCATTGCCACACACAGCAGACTCTGGGCTATGTTTCAGAAGATCTACATTCTCAGCTTTGGCCACAGATTTATTATGACTTACTAGACAGCTAATTCTACCTCTCTGTTTCACCATCTGAAGAGAAGTAGGTAAGAATGACCAATTCTATAGCACACTGAGTTCTACTGATGAGATCTGCTATACAGATCTAAATGATATTATATTACTAGGGTTATTTTTCTATCATCAGGACTTATTTACATTTTCAAAACTAAAAGCTTCCTCTAAACTCACCTGATGTGTAAGGTAAGTGCTCAACTGCAGCATCCAATTGCGCCATTGCTGAACAGCTACACCAACCCTCTTTCCACTTTCAACTGTTATGGATCCCAGTGGGTAATTTGATGGAAGCTGTATTATTAGTTCTATAAATATATCATCAACTGAATAAGTAGCAATGACTTCCCGTGCAGCAGATCGAGCTTTTACCTGTGAAAAAAAATGAAAATATTAAAGTAGTATATAGCTCTCTGATTACAGAGTTTTTATCTCTTGTGTTTATATATATGAAACATTTATGCTTCACTACAGATATATTTTTCTTAGAACAGAAAAACACTTTACTCAAAGCAAATAAAGATTGCTAAGATATAGGTGGGCCTAACAAGAAATTGCTATCCATCTCTCAATTGAGTGGCTCATTATATTTTTCAAATTTACTAGAAAGGGAGCAGCATACCAACAGTGGCATCTTTCACTTACCTCCTCAATTTCTCTAACATCCAAGAAAATCATCCTTCTAATTTATTCAGAACACAGAATATTAGTAAGTACCAGCATCAACTTAATACACTGATACCAAGCTAAACTATGTTCTCATCAGTCATTTGAAATAAGAAAAATACAATCATACAAGACCCTGTATTACAGTCTGGTTCTCAGAAGAAATACTTCTTTAAAGGTCTGCAAAATTCTCAAATAAAAAAGGACACAAAGTCTTACTAACCGTCATGCCATTAAATAACTGGGTGCTAGTCTGTACAGAAGCTATTTCCTGTGAAGAAAGCACGCTGCTGACATATTTGCTTGTAAATTTATCTACAACATTGAAGACACGTTTCTCACAGCTATTCCACCACAGCCTAACCATGGCTGGCAAGTCTTTCAATGTTATATGATACACAGAGCAAGCCAAGTGTGGTATCTGAGATGACAGTAGTCCTGTACCTGTGAGGAGAGTGGGGAAAAAAAATGTTGTTGAGATACTATACCATTAGTAACAAATGTTGGTTCTTCCACACCACATACAAAAATGTTGATACCATCCTCACCATGGTAACCAGAACTTCATTTATATGCCCCTTCCATATTTGATACCATAACTTCATAGTCTTGTTGTTATTCTTTGTTTTTCAGACTAACACTTCCAAACTGGAAGCTCACCTTGCAATTTAGAGGTGCACTATAGATGGACTACCAGAAATCAATAATAATTTTCCACAAATGACAGAAAGCTGACTTTGGAGGGAACAAGCAAGGAGATATTTGGAGCTTATTTGAGGTTTGCAGTATTCTGAGAGTGTACAGAGAGATAAGGCAAGTCTTTTCTTGGGACATTTTGTCAAATAATTCCCCGAACTTCCCCATTCCTTTCTCTCCGTTACCCAAATAAGCTGTTCTGCAACACAATGCTATTCAAGCACAAAATTAAGAAATGAAATCTCAGCATTTTTGCTCACGTCTCTAGAGGGATATAAAATAATTTCAATGAAGTAACTTTCAAAAGTAATTCTTCATGTTTCTCAGCTAGAAAAAACAGGTAGTTTATTTTCTATCATTATGGTTGATTAACTCAAGTTCTTCTGAACCATGTGATGCAAACAGACAATTTAACAAGTTTTAAATGTTTTGAAAAATCTTACTATATTAAAATATTTATTTTTTGCTTCTGTTTGTATATTAAAGTTTTTTAAAACTCTATTTAGCATCAAAAAAACCTAGAAACATTTGAGAAGTCCCAGGCTAGACCGTATTTTTAATATTTTAGAATTTTTGCATACATTTAGATTCAGACAATGCAGAAATAATACTTTGTCACTATTAGTGACAATCTGTTATTAAAGCATTTCCTTCCCCCTCCCCAAGTTTTCTGTTCAATAGTTCTAATGTGGCTAAGCTTCACATTTAGGAAAGACTGTCAAAAATTTTCATATGTACGTAGGTGGGTGGGTGGGTGGCGTTTCTATAGAAAAGATCTTCTAAATATGTATTTAAGTAGAAATGTATATTTAAGCCTTTGAAATATCAAAACTCGCAAATGCACAAATATCAAATACATTTTTACTAACCTTTAACATTTAAATTAAGTTCTTCTGTAAAGAAAGTTTTTGTATCCTTATTTGGAACTTCAGAAGTCGGCCCAGAAATGATAGGGTTTTCAGGCATTAGCCTGAACAAATGATAAAGCAGTTTATTCAAGCTTTTAGTTCTTCTCAGGTATTGTGAGTAGAGAACTCGCAGCTGATTGGACAAAAGCAAAAAATAGAGGAAATTTAATAAAAATTAGTTTGTCCTTCATATGGTACAGATATGTTTGTGTAGGGAGGAAAAGCAATCCTGTGGTTTGAAATAAGTGTTTGTTTGGGAGGATAATTTAGCTCTCTGCAGCCTTCTCAGTGATTACAAAATTAGAAAATGCAGCAAAGTTGTTTGAAAAAGTAACAAAGAATCATCTGTTAACAAATCTTTAATCATTATTACTGTAATACTACCAGCCCAAATTATCACACTGCATAAGTCTAGTTCTGTTGAAGCTTTTAGAATACCACTAATTCTAGAAGCCAAATAATTCCATTAAAAGGGGGGGGGGGGGGGGAAAAAAAGTATATACCTGGGAAGAAGCTGCTTTGAAGAAAGTTAACGTTAACTTCCAAGTGAGAAGATATCCCAGAACAAGGCAGAACTCATCACTAAGTGGCTGGATAACTGCAAATTCTCCAACTGGAATGCATTCTAGAATGTTTTCTAGCAGGAGTTCTTGAGTGGCCAGGACAGACATAACAGCTGCGGGAGGTGATCTATGGAAAAATATTACCTCGCATAGTATGCAAAAAACTTCAGTAGAAGATTAACTGAATTTATATTTACAGGGTATCTACCATCCTATTAGTACAAGTGTACATGTAGATCAAAGGGGTGTTTTAATACAGGAAAACTCACTTCCAGATTTGCACACTAGTGCTGTATTCTAATAGTCCATTTTTTTCAAGTGGGCAATTGATCTCTTTACCCCCTGCAAGAAGAATATAAACTGAATGCTGATCGCTTTATCTGAAAGGATGAATTTGGTCCATGTCTGAGCAGCTTTAACCTATATCATGGAGTGCTGGCTTGCTTCTGCGTTTGCCAAATCACACTAACAAAGCAGCTAGTGAACAATCTATCTCCTAATCACTGGATGCGTTTGGTTTGCATTTTGCATTAGATTAAAAAGACTTTAACTCCATAGTAAAACATACTTTTAGTTACTGAGCTAAGATTAAAAATAAATAAATAAATTGTAATATCCCCTCTTGAAACTTTACAGTATCCCCTCTTCAAACTGTAGACTGTCTAATTTAAGCTGTATAAAACACTTATTTTGGAAGTCTTCACTTTTATTTCAGTTCATGGATAAATTCACCTAAGAGGATTAATCCATGAAACTAAAGTTAACTGTACAGCTGGGAACATGCTGAATTTAGCAGTTCAATAAAAATCTCTCAAGATTTTACAATATATAGGACATATGCTGCAGTTACTCTAGTAACTATACCTAGAAAACAATTGCAAATACTGGTCCAGTAAATAGTACAAAAGCAAATATAAACAATTATATTACATAATATCGATGTTTATGTCCCTTTTGTCATAACCATGTCATTGTTACTCTTAACATCTCCTGACAGACTACTACTCTGCTGTAAATATAAACCCATAAAACAGATACTAAAAATAGGGAAAACAGTAATGAAAAATAGGACAAAAAAATCCATACAATGCTGATTCCTCTTCTTCATCACCATAAGATTTGAGATCTTCATCATCAAACTTAGGCAACTCAGGCATTAATCTATAGAGATACACGGGGAGAGAAAAGAAAAAAAAAACAGATTCAATTTTTACTGACTACATATTTTGACACAAGTAATGCCTAGGTCATTGCTTATCAGTGTCTATGTTATTGATAAGTAATAACCACTAATATTTTATTGCTTAACAAAAACACAGAACCTTTAATAGATACGTTACCATTGTAGACTTGGCTCTTAAACGACGATGGCCGAAAGAGCAAATAATCTTGCTTAACTGCTTTCCAAGCATTTTAAACTTTCTAAATCATGCTAAAATAAGCTTCTCTATCTCAGTGCAAGGCCATTACCAATGTCTCAGTACAATAAAAGATGAGAGTAAGATTTTAAAGCTACCATCAAGTCAGTTGTCTTACAATCTGCATTTAGAGCCATCAAATGCACATACTAGTTTTCAAAATCTGTATTCTATCTTTTGGTATTAGAAATAACCAAGTTTACAGGAATACTAAGTATTTTTCTTCACTTCATTTTCTTTACCAAATTAGTGAAAATAAGGGATCATACTATTTGGTGATATTTACAGTCCCAGATCAATACTGAAACATTTCTGTTTACATTTTAGGATGAGTGTTGAAATAGGGCCTATAAATAGGTAGTTTATATTGATAACTAAGTAACTATGGTACTGTTTCACCAGAAAATAAAATCATATTTTCAGGTACTGTAGTAGAATTTCTCAGTACACAGTTAGTCTACTTTTATAAGTAAGCGTAGTATTCATAGCCTTAAATAACATACTCCGACACAGAACACAACTTGCCCAGTTAACAGTTTTCTCCCATAACAAAACATTACTTTGCTAGACACACAACTGTAAGTGAATTTTCTAAAACACATTAAAAAAAAAAAAAAAAAAAAAAGTGGAGTGAGAAATTTGTTGATTCTTACTTATACAACATGTGGTAGACAGAAATCTGTACAGGTCTTGCCCGGAAGAGCAATAATGGAGATAATGTGTTTAACAGAGTCTGGAGTTTATCTGGAAGATTTGTTTTCTGGCCTGCAACAAACTTTGCTGGCAGTTTATGGTTTAACAACTGGTCCTTCGAGATATACGTTAGAGCTTCACCCAAAGATGTTAATACAGAGTTCTGAAAAGCACTTTCAGATGCATTTTTGGTTTCTCCTATTTAAAATGGAAAAAAAAAACAAAAAAAAAAAAAACAAAAAAAAAACAAGTTGCGATACAGAATGCATGGATATCAACATTAAGCAAGCTTAACTAGAAACAACTCAGACTGCACTTAAAATATACCTAATCTTAAGGGTCACAGAAAGTTAACTGTAATTATTAATTAGCATAAAATTAAAAACATGGCCTATCAAGTTCTATTTCTGACTGATCTGACTTATATCATATATTCACTATTACTGTCCTTGTCAGTTACCATATACTTGCCTGTGACTTTCACCAATAAGGGTAACAGCAAATTGTGAATTCCTTCAGAAAAGAATTCTTTCCATTCACTGATCAAGTTCACAGGAAGGTTTTCAATAGTTTCAGGAGCTGCAGCTTCAAAGTAAACACTAAGGGCAGATGCCAAGTCACAACTGGCACAAGCAAAAAGTTGCACAAGTGGAAGATGATAAAGTGAATGGTTTTCACTTGTTGTCTAGGAGAAAAAAAAAAGAATTTCTTCACCATAAATTTGTTTTAAAACAACAGTTGCTTCACATTCATATTCTACAGAGAAACAAATAAAACTAGAAAGTGCAATGTCACAAAAAAAAAAACTCAGCTGCAAGTTGGAAACTGTAAGTTTGAACTGTAAGTTAAAAAAAAGTTTAAAAACAATCTGTATTTTTTTTTTTGAAGTTATCACAATGAATTTCCAAATCTCACCAAGAGTTAAAATACTAGATTGCTTTCTTTATATGCCTTTCTTTATGATAGAAGGAAACTGCCACCAAGTGGATTCAAGTAGAAATGTACGCATATGTAGCTCATCAAGTAAGCCAAAACTGCAATACAAAGTGCTCTCATTTTTCCCTTCCAAATATATGAAATGTATTAATACATCATGTTTCTATCTTCAAGTCACAGAAAGAAATGGACAACACCTTACTGTAAATTGGAATTATTTAAGGGGCTGTCTGTAGATTTCCTCCCCACAACCTAGCTCCTCCCTCTTTATTTGTCCCAGACAATCACTAAATATTAAAAATACTCCCAAGCATTTGATCTATGCAAGAAGTTTTTCCACAGAAGTTAACTATTACTGTTTTTTAAAAAGAAAACTAAGCATACAGGCACATACAGTACAAGTAAGATGAATCCTGACATCAAGAAAAACCACATGGAAGTTTCCAGCTCTGATGATATTTTCCGTTTTATTGATGATCTGCCTTTTGAAAATAAAAAATCATGCTCCCTTGGAGTTAGACTTATCTCATCTTTTCTATAGAGGCAAACCTCAAACTCAAGAAATGTGTTTTGCCAAGAGATGTGTCTGTTCTTCTACCCTACTGAAGGAGGGCACTGCAATTTAATAGCAGAGACTAGACGGTCAGAGATTCTCTATCTTTATTTGATTTCAAAGTAGTCAGCTGCGCACCTTGATTTCTTTTCTGAGAGTTGTTAGAATTTAAGTTTTGCGTAATCATTTGGGTATTGATAGACTGATGACGCTTTTGTTCAGTCAGTTTTATACATCATGTTAGACTTCAGCTTTACAGATTATCTTCCAGCATAGAGATCCAGAGCAGAAATATTTTAAAATTATTCTCTAATTATCAATACCACTAATAAACATATACTACACCAGAGATGCAACTTCATCTCAACATACAGAAAAGGCTTGTGCTTTTATGCCACACAACCATTGCCAAAACTCAATGAAAAAGAATTCTGTCAATCCTTTCTAACTTTCTATCAAATGTTTGATAAACTGAGATGACTACATCCCTGCCTATCCAGAGAATAATCTAAAGAAATAAGCACATCAAAACTGGAAACGCAACACTGATGTGGTATGTAAAATTTGGTTTTACTTCCATATTTTGTTGGGATAACTTTTTTAAAAAATATCTTTGAAATCCTGAACACATAGTTCATTCTTCCAAAGCACTAGAAAGTTACCACAAGAGATGGAAAAAGTTAAAATGCTTAAAACCATCATGTTCCAAATTCTATCTGAATCATTACTATTACTCTGATTTCCATTCTTCTTGGTAACCCCTGTGCATCTTTTGAACAAATCTGATTGCTACTTAAAACAGTTTCTACAATGCTTTACTGTGCTATCCTGATATACACCTTTCTATTTTGTAAAGATGCTCATATAAAAATAAAGCAAAATTTTAACATACTACATTCTAAGATTTAGGATAAAAGGTCTAGCAAGAGAGCACACTAAGATAACAACTGAGGGTTTGTTTGTTTTCTCTCCAAGGAGGAGATTACAATGAAAAGTAAGCTAGGAAAAGTCAGTCTTGTAGGCTCAGAGGGCAGTAGCAGAATGCTCTAAGAGGAAATGTGATGGTTAACAATAATCTCCTTCATTTTACCTCTAACCAAGCCAACATGGAGCACATGATAAAGTCCCATTCACTGTCAGCCAAAGGAGTTGTAGAATACTTCAGCAACAAAGAAAGGAAACGGATCATCTCTATGTTGAAAGCCAGCAACTGAGCACTTGTTTCCTTCAGACTGCTGCAATAAAAATACAACTGACGTTTACATATCTTCATGTTGAAGGAACAAAGTACTTGTGTTTTTACCTTGCTGCTTCTCTTCGGAGGAATTAGTCTTATACTAAGCTCTGCTCTATGTACTTTTCATACCCTTACTCTAACTTACATGGTTTGAATCCTACATTAACTAGCAATCCTAACTTATATACAAGCTAACAGACACAAAACATACCATCAGAAATACCTGTTCATTTGCATGTTACTTTAAAACATGTTTTTAAAACATGTATTTAAAACATTTAGAACATGCATTTTATCTCTACTTGTACAAGTAAAAAAATCGTACAATTTGCTTACCAACATAGTAACTCAAACAATATACTTAGGTTATTTGCAAAATTTAGCAATTTTAACTAGATTAAAAAAAATTTTTTTGTATTACTAATAAAATGACCAGTTTTCAAATATAAGACTTCAAATGTCCCAATCCAGTACATTATTTTGGGACTATGTTATGAGGATTTTTCCTCACTATGCTCAAGATAGATGAAACTCAGATAATTTTCACTCCTTGCTGGAAGCTAAATTTTCTAAGTTACATTTTCAGGTCCAGATTTTTTTTTTTTTTTTTTTTTTTTTTAAAAGACATTAAGTTTGGCACTCACATTTTTTTCATGCTACTTGCATGCTTTCATATACCCACTTTCAAGCACTACAGCCATAGTCTTTAGTAATGATTTATCAAATACTTAAATACAGGTATGTCAAACTGAGGGATCCAGTTTTACAAAGGCTTAAAAATGCAGTATTAATGTAGCAGATGTCAAGTGTTTTACCAAAAAAAAAAAAAAAAATGTTGATTTTGCTTGAGTTAGTGGACCATTCTGTATTTTTAAATCCTTTCCCCCCCAAAAAAGTCAAAGTATCTCAAAGTTGCACCCACCAGCTAAAAAGAAAGCTGTCTTCATTATCATTTTTCCAAGATATTATGATTTTTAGTATTCCAGGTAGTAAGCGATCACAATCAATACTTCTGTCATTCAAGCAGGAGTTCAAGATGGAAAGACACCCGAATGCTCCTATAATAAAAATATAATGTGAAAAAAAATAATAATGCATGTGCAATAGGTTTTAATTATCAAGACAAACATTAAAAGGTGTGTTAATGGACTGGATCTTTTAATCTGTATTTAATGTTAAAATATTAACATTATAACGGATATACCCAAATCTTTTTCTTTCAATAGTTCATCCAGAATTTCCATTATTAAATCAAAAATACTACATTCAACCAAAATTAAAAACAAACAACCCCCACAACACTAGATCTTATTCACTGCAAACTGTGAATGTCAATACTGCCCTGAAAGTGTTAGTTTTCACTTTCACAATTAAGTACAACAGCTGTATTCTTTCTGTTCATCATTTTTACAGAAAACGGCATGCACTTCTATTTCTTGGAGAACAAGGACATTTCTCAAGTCTGATGACAAGAAACTGAACACTGTTAACAGTGCACTGTGTTAACACGCACTGTGAACATGTGCATTGCAAAAAAGCTCACTTCACGTAAGCAGCAATGCAATGATTTACAAGAACTTTAGTAGCACTTTCATGATTTGAACAAAAACAAAAACCTGAATGGTCAACCCACACCCTAGATCACACTTAGTAGGAAAATTTGGGTATATATTTTCTGATCAGCAATCCTTGGGATAATGACAAGCAGCAGAAAGAAAAATATGGTCTCAAGGTATGGACTGATTGAGCACTCCATGACTAAGGAATAGTGAAAATTCATTTTCCTATCTTCCACTTTAAATTTCACACCTACATTTGGCTGGTTCAGTGGTTCACTCAAAAAGACAGGAAAGGTTAAAAATCTAAATCTCAAGAACAAGTGTTAGGAGAACTAACACAATAGAAACAACCCAGACTTCTCTCAACTGCTGAATAAAACTAATATTTAGAAGTTCACACTTCAAAGACACCTATCTGAAAGAAGTAACCTGAAAATGTGAGGACACTGCCTACTGCAGACAGATGCAATTTCAAATTGCTACAGATAGTTTCTTCAGTTTAACTTCAGAACAGTATTGTTAAAAACACAAATCAATTTCAAGTTTTATATAGCCTGATCAAAAAGGGTATGTGTAAGAAAGCATGAAAGAATGAAGAGAGTGACGAGCGGGCTTCCTGTTTTAAACTGCACTTAATTCAAACATATGGAAGAACTCTGTTCTGAAGATTCTTCTTGAAAAGAAACAAGGTTGTGCAAATAAATAGGTTTTCTAAAGGACACTCAAAGTAATATTGTAACATCCCAATCACCTCATTAAATAATTTTTCAAAAGCTGTTACATGTGGTACAGCATGTTAAGTCAAAGCTGCTGCATATGCACTGGAAGATTTACTCAAAAATTATCCATAAACTTTGAAAAAGCTCCTAGTAAAATATCTAAAAACAATCATGATGCCACCAGCTGACAATACTTATGTTTCTATACACACTATAGAGCCTAAATGTTTAAATGAAATTTCAGTACCTACAGATGTCAGTGTCTAAATCATGCAAAGCAAGCAATAAGTAGGGCAGTATCAAAATTGTTTAACAAATTAAATCCTTCAGTTCTAATTTTGTACCAGGCAGTGTAGCTTAAGCTTAATAACACAGCAAATCCCTGTGCCAAACACTTTAGAAGAAATGTATGAACAACTGCAAAGGTGTTTCTTCTAGTAAAAATGATATGATGTCTTAAAGGCAAGCATTATTACAAAATAACGTTCTTAAATTCTAATGAAGTTGGATGAGTTAAGAACATACTGACCATCAGTATTAGAGAGCTCTGTCTGCTTGCAAGTCATGAGTTTGGCCACACAGTCGAAGACAAGTTCTTTCTTTTCTTCCTCAATTAAAAACGATGAGAGACACTGAAGTGTATGCAATCTGCCCTCTGTTAACGGAAGAAACCTGTTCACACAAACACAACACCAAGAATAAAACAAACCCCCAAATTCACTAATAAACAAAACGTCAGTTGGTTTATAATAGTCACAGGACTACAAAATATCCTGTGATTTAACTAAACCTATACACTAAAACGATTTTCACTTTTACATACTATGCATATACATCCATACTAAAAAAAAAAAAAAATCAATCTTCAGATGCCATTCTTCAGAATCAATACCACTTAACGTTATCAACAGCTGCAATATAAACAACATTATATAGCCTGTAGTATTAAGATACCCTTCACTTGTTTTAAAAAGTTGTTTCATTCCACACGATCCAGTCTTTCCATCACAGATCACTTTAGCCATGGTTAAGGACCACAATCTTCCATGTTCCTCCGATCTTAAAAGGAAGAATAAAGACCCTGGTTAACACACACAGTTGCGTAGTTCACCACAAAAGCATTGGTACGAAGTTAGAATCAACACACAAGGAAATGTGGTGGCACTAAACAGTTAACTGCAGCTTCAAATTTTGCACTGCATAAGGAGCTGTATTATTTCAGAGGTTTTACTTGTTCATGCATACCTATCAAATATTGTTTGATGAAGTTTAGTTGTATTACTAAGCGTATTGAACTTCTCATATGTGATGTGCATTTCTTCTAACATATGCAGATATTCGAGAAGCAGATAAGGAGGATTCTCCAATTCTTCAATCCATTGTAATGAGTACAGCAGTTCTGCAACTAATTAAACAACAAAAGTAACTACTGAATATATTCAGCGCATATGCCAAAAGTTTCAGAAGTTTTAACACATTAAGTAGTTGGCATTTACATACAATTTCAGGTGCTTTAGAGCATGAATTGGATACTGCTACTGCATTGTAATACACAAACAATTTACAATAATCAATCCTAGACGTACAGGAGATTTTAAAACAAAACACACGTGGCAAGGACTAACTCTTCTCCAATCTCTTACTTCTTGCAGATAAGGCAATCAAGATCTAAATTCAGAAAAAATAAATCTAGTGTTAACAGTTAACATATGGCTTCTTTATCAACTCACAAAGACTTAGATGAAACAAATACACTTCTCTTCATAGCAAGATTTTGGAAACAAAGAGCTAATTTCATAATTATAGGTCTGATTTAAGAATTTGAATATAAGCATTCCATAAATAAACAAGTTCTGCTTGGTGGAATTAAGAGAAAATACTGCCTCAAAATATTTTTGTGCTCAGGTAAAAACTTTCAAGACATTTATTCGGTGGTATAGATATATCCTATTGCCCACTGATGCCAATGCACTGCAAATATTTTGGCAAAGAATAACTTTTAAGTTCAGCATAAATTCAAACGTTAACTTCAAAGTTCTGCTGAGACAGCATGCATGTAATCACAGAAGTCCTAGAAATACAAACACTGTACTTAAAGTATGAGTTTAAGGCAAACTAAAGCAAACAATGTAAAGGATGAAAGGATGATTTGTGATATTTATATGCCAAATCTTTACTGTTCATTTCAAATTACCAATTTTGGTTGGATTATAACTACTATAAAGTCAAATTCCTTTAAGTTGTAGCATTGTAACTTACATATATTGTCAATTTTCTTTCCTTCGGCATCATCACATCCATGGAGTACACCATTTTCCAACATAAACAGCACCATTTTACCTAATAAGGCTGAAGTACACAGGTGGCCTGAAAGTTTTGTTGAGCCGCACAGCTTAACATATGATCCCAAACGCTCACAATTCACACTTAGCCTTCCTTCCAAAAGAGGTTTATGCATCCACTGTAATATGTGCATAAAAAAAGTATGAACAATTAGTAACATTTTACTATTATATGCAAAAGAGTTATAAAATATTGAAAATTCATAGTTACTTAAAAAAATAACCAAGACAGTCAAACTACCACTGAAAGCATAATAGTAAAGATGAGCCATTCCTATATAAATTCAATTTGTATCAAATTTCAGCAGTTAAATAAACAAATGCACAGAAGTAACTTGAAACTGCATTGCTGCCCGAGAAATAAATATGCATCTTTAGAGCTCTAAATATCTTATGAAAGGTACAAGAAATACGAGGGTTACTGAAGACTGGTGGTTGGACATGGAAATAATTTCCTTTCTCTCCATTCCACATATGCCAACATTTTATTTACAGTCAGCAATTCATATTCCTCTGAAGATAT
Organism: Rhea pennata; assembly: GCF_028389875.1. Classification (NCBI taxonomy): domain Eukaryota; kingdom Metazoa; phylum Chordata; class Aves; order Rheiformes; family Rheidae; genus Rhea; species Rhea pennata. The sequence continues at coordinate 115,600,171 of NC_084663.1, forward strand.
CGGAATCCTCTCACAAAAGTAATCTTATAGAAGACAAATACAAGAACACCCTTATGAGGCATATTCTGTTGGACTTTAATTCAGAAAGTTAGCGTTAAATTTCTGGTGTTCCACGAAGAAAAGGGTATTTTCATAAATTCTGACTTCTTTCAGTAGTACTCAGTGGGGCCACAACTATACAGTTTTTCTCTTCCAGCAAGAGAAGTGGCTGAAAAGAACCTCTAGTCAGACATGTGTATTCATAACCACAGTGCTGTGTCAAAACAGGCACGTTCATTACTCTAAAAGCCCAAACCTTCGAGATAAGTAAGATCAACTACAGCATCAGTTACCATTTTCCTACCTCAGTGGATAGGGACTCATGCAGTTTCTCCCATTCAGTTTTGTTTGGTGTAATATGCTCAACATAAGCTCCCACAAGATATCCAGGTAGTCCTTCAGCTTCCAGCAGCTTAGATAACAGATCACTAACTGTGGAGATCAAAACCTGCAGGCTGAGAAAAGGGCAAACATTGCAAGTAAGTTCAGCACTATCCAGTAAAACCAAGCTGCCTTGTTCTACCCTGATAAAAAGCTATTGGTACAACATTGCTAAGTTGAGCTCTAAGCCACAGTTCTCACTTCTGATATGCTGAAAAAACTTTAAACAATGAAGATGCTAATTAAATACAGACTAGCACAGCCTTGGACTGTTTTGGAGAGAAATGTTATGAAACAGACATGTACAATTACCTTTTAACATCCAAAGAGGAAGACTGAATTTGATTCTTGACCCACAGTGCAGATTTATGCAAAAAGGTGCTCTGTTTCTGCATACTTCGAAGTTGATGTACAAGTGAATTTACACCAGACATCCAAGTGTGCTTTAATTTACACATAAGTAAATCTATTGTAGGAAGGAAAAAAAAACACACACACACAAAAACCACAAAAAATACCCCAAAAAATACACAAACAGGTAAACTCCTAGGTTACATTTTACAGTCTATAGTAACAATCACATGTGTAAAACTAAGGTGCTAGAGCAGGAATAGAATTCTCTTTTACATATATGACAGCTATCAAGAGCAAATACACAGCTTTGTTGTGGCATAGTAATTTTAAATAAATTCCAATTTAATATTTGAGAAAAGAGTGAGATTCCTATTATCTACTACAATATCTCCATGAGGGCTTTAAGATTCCAAATCTGTTTAAAACACTGAACATTCACAGCACAGGTATTCTCCTGGAAAGCAGCACTGGTTTTCAGGTTAACACTGTTCTACTTCAATTCTAATACTGCAACATTTCCTCTTTTGCCTCTATACCAGCAAATACATACACTCAACTTACTACTCTCAAATTCTGCATTCAAAGAATATAAATCAGCATCCCAGTTTGAAAATGAGACACTGTTGGAAAGAGAGAAGAGGACTCAATTTGCCAGAGCAACTTGATCTGATATACATGTATTTGTTCTGAAACCAGTTATCTTTAGCTTAGTGACTGCATGCATTTTTTCCAATGAAACCTCTGCACTACTGAAAGAACAACAAAGTGTTCATTCTTTGCATTTCAAAGACCTCAATTTATTTTTACAACACTTTAGAAGTATGGCATATCAATTTCAAAAATAGCGGAAGCACAGGGATAGTGATGTCAAAAACGTCTGAAATGTCTGTCAAGATGCACTAGACCTGATGTTTAGAAGTAACTACTGGCATTGTAAACCAAAGCACAAATTTTCATGTCAGCTACAGTTGCCAGTGCTCAATACTAAATTCTTCCATCTGTCTCACGAAAAAGAAAAATTCAGATTTAATCAGCTATAAAAAGTTAAGTTCAAGTGAGTTTTCAATTCCTGCTCCCAACACAGAGGAAGCCCCCCTGTGGCGCCTTTACAGCAACATGTCTAGAATATTTAGTATCTGTGTGTTTTAGCTGGGAAACTCTAGGAGAATTTCTAGAAATTCTTTTTCTAAAAATTATGATTTGATTAACTTAGTTGGATTCTCACAGCAGCCAAAAAAAAGCATATTTTGATAAAGCCATCTCCCCTCTCTGAAATGTTATGTCCCTGATCTAGAATGGGTAACAGAAGAAATTCTCCACACAAAAAAATGCAGCAAAAATCCTACGTTTGCATTATAAAAAACAGCATATCTGGAAAAAAGCATAAAAGCTGTGTATCTGATAAAACCCAATTATAACCATCATATGGGCTTTATAAAAGCTGACAGAAGAACTAGCTGCAAACTGGAACAGTGTTTAGGAAAACTAATACTTTCAAGGCTTGCAATTTCATAATACAGTTTTCACGTCCTCTTTATTCTAGCGAACTGTCTTCTGTGACCTTCTGGGAGAAAATAATTAGGAATTCTGCTTCACTTTTATCTATTGTTTTCAAAAAAAAAAAAAAAAAGAAGAAAGAAAGAAAGAAAAGAAAAGAAAATGTGCAAAATCAGAAAAAGCTCCCTTCAGATTTTTAAACATTTTCCCCATTCTACTACTTAGCTGATGCTCCACTACAGGACAAATTTTAAGAGATCAATAAAATAACTGAAAAAAAAATAACATCTCAACGTTAAATTTGGTCTGGAATACAATTCTTTTTCCAAATTACCTGATAAGTGTGTAGCATCCTGCCTCTGAGCACACAACTGGAAGATGGTGAACAGCAAGTCTTCTGAGGATGGCATCAGTAAGCAACCTTTAACTGAGCTGAAAAAGCTTGAGGCTACATCACAGATGAAAGATACTGATGGTTCTGTATTTCCAGCTTCAGAAAGATCCCTAGCTTTAGACAACGCTGCTTGAAGTTTATCAATAATCCTTTCAACAAAAGTTTCACCAATTAAGGATTCTATTGGGAAGGGGAAAAAAAGAGGTATGCTTTTATTACTTGATAAGTGCAACTGCTTTCACATACTTGCTTTTTTAAAAGTTTATTTACTACTATTGAATGCAAAAAAATCAAGGCCAAAACAGTTTTATTGCAAAGCTGAACTCAATTTTGTATTCAACAGCTATCTAGAATTTTCTAGAGAAAGGTTCACATAGCCAAGTATTGTTTTTCCAAAACACCTAAATCTGTCTAAATGAAAGGTATATAAATGGATCATTCTGTATTTGCTCTATTTCCCTCAAGTGCTTTTCTAACTTCTGCCAATCAACTGTGAGCCAGAGACTGCCTCTAGATCACTGCAACTAATTACCCTAAACAGATTTATCTTCCATAAACATGCTTAGTACCATTCTGATTGCGCTAAGACTCCAAAGCATCCTGTGGCAGTGAGTTTCACAATTTTATTATGAACTATATGAAAAAGTATATCTTTTCCTGTTCTCCAGCCTGCTGTCTAACCTGTAGACAACCTCTGGCTCTTATGTTTTCAGAAATAACGAGAAAACTTTTCCTACTTGTTTTCTCCAAACAGATTATGATTTTATGGCTCTTTGTCACAACCTCATCTCCAATCACTTCCTTTGCAAGCTCAAAGGTTCTAATCCATTTTATTCCCTCTACAAACAGAAGCCACTACATTTCTCTAACCATCCCTGTCATCTTTCTTTGGACATTTTCTGCTTCTATTGAACCCTTTTTCAGAAGCATATAGATGAAGATATCGCAGCGACTGAAACTACAGGCAATACCCAAGATATTGACACACCAGCAGTATAATGATTTTCATTTGCCCTAACAGAATGATGGAACGGTTGACGTTGGAAGGGCCCTCTGGATATCATCCAGACCAACACCTACAGCACATTGCTCAAGATCGTGTCCAGGTGGCTTCTGAATATCTCCAAGGATGGAGATTCCACAAACTCTCTAGGCAACCTGCTCTAGTGCTCTGTCAGCCTTACAGTAAAGAAGTTTTTCCTCATGCTCAGACCAAACTTCTTGTGTTCTGTTTTGTGCATGTTGCCTCTTGAGCTAACAAACTAAGTCACTGAATAATCAGCCTCTGACTCACAAGCAAGTTTGTTGAACACGTTATCTGGAGTGAGGAATGTTTCCCTGGTGTTCCTTTGCATCAAATTCCAAAATTTCAACAACACAAACAATAACATTTTAGCACACCCAGGATGCACTGTTTACAAATATACATAGTAAGATGGCTGTAATGGGTATAAATTCAATTCCAGTAGAGAAGTCTGTATCACAGATGCCACAAAGTGCAAGGAAAAAAAAAATGAAAGTTTTTTTCTGTGCTTGGTTTTAAATAAAAAAAAGAATACATTTATAACGTGAGCGCATACACTTCCCTCCACCTCCCCCCAAATATGTAAGTTTAACAAAAAATGGCTCAAAACAATTTTTAACTGCACACATGGGTCTATAACCATTGATTCTTGATATGCTGTTTCAAAGGTAAACTTCAGACAGCACGGTTTAAAAGCTAACAATATTATTTTACAGCAGCTTAGGTAATAAATCCAACTACTACTTAAGTTTTCTTCAAGTTATCCAGATCCAACACTGATACATCAGCTACACAGACCAAAAAAAAATGTGATGCCACAATTGCAAGTTAGTGTTTATGAAATTAAACTGAATATGGTTAATTGGCTCAGGTTAAAAATGGGAAAAAAAAGTTATAAATTAAGTAACCTGGAAGATCTTAAGGACTTCCTCCCAAGGTAAAGTATAGCAAAAGCATAAAGTCAAGCATAAAGTCTAAATGCAACACTTTGCAGAGTTCAAAAAATAAATGTACTTACCATTTTTAATGTGCTGTGACAACACTAAGCTCAGGAGGGTCCACCTTTCTGAAGAGGAAGATTCTGATGGGGCCATGATGGGTTTCAAACCCAGATGACACAGATCATCTGCCAGCATTACAAGTCTTTCTCCAAGTGTCTCTCCTTTCAGCCAGTCAGAGACTAAGGAAAGCTTTGTTGTGCTTAAGCATGCCTGAATCACAAGAAAATAATTTTATTAGCCTTTTGAGGTTATTGATTTTTATTTTAACTAAAAGTAAGACTGGTATGCGGTCCTCAGAAATAGTATTTCAATTCTACAAAGACAGAGTGAGAATCTTATCTGTTGTAAACAGCAAGTACTTAAGTACCATGCCTGCAATAATCCCCCTCAACTTCCTCTTTAGACAGACAAGATACAGCAACTTATTGTGGCTATGTCAGATTTTAGGTGAAATGAGTCGAAGGGTGAAAAGAAAGCTTCCCCCCCCCCGCCCTTTTCTCTAACTACAGAGTCTAGAGAATGATTAACTCAAAGTTAGAAAAATAATGTTTAGATGACCATGTTACGTGAAATAAAATCTATTTACAGCATCTGAATTTCTGTAAAAAACAAACAGCAGGTCACAAATCAGAAAAACATTATTTTGGTGATAAGCCATTCTAATTAACAAAAATCATAAAAAAACCTGAGGATTCATAAAGTACACAATATCTGTAAGGAAAGATACTGTGGTCCACATGCTGGATTATAAATCAAGTGCTAAGAGTTCTTGTCCAAAAACTGTAATATACTTTCCATTTCTTCCCATGCAATCACTTACCTGTCAGTCACTCCCATGTGCAAAAATGGGATATTATGTTCTCCTTGTAGGGATGATGCAAAGGTGATGGTACAAATAATCTTCTAAAGTGTTCTGAATATATACCTAATTTACATCAGTGTTTGGGGGGGGGGGGGTTCTATGAACAATACCTGAGTTTATATACCCATTTTAAAAATAAATGTGCACATACTGATAATCAGTGGAGAACGAAGACACGTATGTAGATGATTAACCTAAAATCATCGGTCTTACATCAAACTCCTCTCTCTCTAGCTTAAGATGAGCAGAAATGAATGAGAAATCCGTCTAGTTCAGAGAAAACAAACAAACAAACAAAAACTGCCAAAAATAGAAGTTACAAAGATAAAATTGTTGGGTTTTTTTCCAACATTGCCATTTCATTTGTAAGAGTCTCCACATCTAAATGGGAATAAAAATAAACAACACTCAAAATAAGAAAAAAAACAGTTTTAAAAGGTACCTTTTGAATTATCTGGAGAAGAATAATCCATTTCAGATCCATCTAGAAGGAAAACAAAATCCCACAAAGTTCATCAGAAATTCTTTGATGAATTTGAAGTATTTAATACCATTTTAACTGTTTTACAACTTAAATTTCTGCAGGGAAGAAGCAGAAGTTGCTAAGTTTCAATAACAAATTTATTCTGAGGATTTTTTTTATACTCTATTTTTATTATACCACAATCTTTGCCTCCCAAGTCTTCTCTCTTCTTTAAGAGAAAGATCACCAATGGCTAATACAGAATTAAACTGCATAAAGGAACAGGTTATTATTTCTGTTATTTTATGATTTATGCCATATAAGAGGGGACATATACTGATGTCATAATCATTCACAGTAACAGTCTAATGTCAACTTTCTTTTAAAAAAAAAAAAAAAAAAAGTCTACCTTCTTCATGATGAAGTTATCCAAGTTAGTGTGGAACATCTTCCCCAACCCCAAAATAAAAACTAACCAATCACATCCCACAAAAAGGAATGACTAATCACTTTGATAAATTAACCTATCAGCAAAATGAGTCGTACCTTTGTTAAATCATCAAGAATGATTTTCCTTTCATCGCTACTGTTACAACAATTAAGCACACTGTACAAAATATCAACAAGAAAATAGGTGTCTTTCCTCCAGTCTTCTTTCAGCCAAGTTATTAAATTCAGATGCAGAAATTGCACAGATGGATTTTCATGATTAGCTTTTATCTTTTCTTGGGATTTAGCCTGAGCACAACTTGCACCACTTCCCTGCTCTAAAAGTACGTGAAAAACTCTTTTTGAAGAGAAAGAGCTGAGCAGGGCAGAGAGGAATTTCAAGTGCTGTTCTGACTTCTGTTCGTTGACATACACAATACTTAGTTCAGCAAGGCTGCAGACTAAATTTTCTAAAGGTTCTTTCCTTAAAGGCAAACTATGTTGTTGTTCAGCCTGTATTTCAGAATCACTATTATTTTTCACTTCTGTAAATTTTCCATTCTCTGTGTTCCTTTCAGATTCATCCTCATCCGTAAATCTGATTTTTAGAGATTTTCTTTTATTTGGTTTTGTAGCACTTTTTGGATTCTGAAGAATTTCTAGCATATCAGATATAGCAAGCAACGTTTTCTCATCTGTGTCCAAAGTATCAACATGAAGCACACACATTTTTAAAAGACAGTCCCAAAAACTTGATAATAGCTTCTGGAAAGTTTCATCTGTGCCATCATCACTGAAGAGTTCTGCTTTAGCTTCCCAAGAGCTCAGTGTTTCTGCAATTTGATAAAATAATGGTCCACTCTGTAACCTGGGCTCCTTAAGCACAGCATTGGTAAGAGGAATTAGCTATAAAGACAAGAAATAATTAAAGTACACAAACTCAAATAGATTATTTTTTATTTTTTATAATACCAAGATATGCTGTAATTTTGACAAAGCATTCTGGAAGCATTTCCAAAAAAAAATTCAGGACTACTTATGCTTGCACACATAATAGAGAAGTGAGAGAGAGCTACAAGATGGTCTTTTTAAAAACATTTAATTTAAACCTCGCACTGGAAGGGCTGATTCTATAGCACATAAAAATCTGAGTAACTAACATTACTTTTTTCATAAAATCTAATGAGACTTTCTATAGATGAACAAATTGTCACAGAAACTTAGTTTTCTAACTTCGAATTATTAAAAACCTATACAACAGTATTAAGTATTTCTAGTTAATACCTGGTCATATATAAGCATTTGGTGAATCTCTCTTTGCTCCTCCTCTTCACCTATTTTCTGTAGCATGACAAAGCGCAGACATTCCATAAATGCAGCTATAATTGCTGAACTTTCTGAATTGCTACTTACTGCTCGCTCACTTGACAACCTATTGAAAGGCAACATGAGGAAAAACACAAATCTATCACTTATACTTCTGAGAAACCCAGTTAAAATGCTTTAGTGTAACCCTGAATATGTTGCTTTTATCAGGAAAACAATATGGGATGTCAGATCAGAACAATTCAACAGGACTTGTTCAAAAAGTCAAGAAAATAAATACAGACATTTAACACAGCCTGTATTAAAATAACTTTTTCATCAATTTCTAGGATTCAGAGATATCTGTATAAGTGCAGAAAAAAACATGCAAGTACACTGTCCACTCTTTCACCTATTTTTCCAATCTCTTCGTTCTATACACACAGCAGGGGTTTGAAAATGTCACTATTTTAATCCTGTGCCATATGAAATGAACTGTAAACAGATGGGAACCAATCATAAAAATAAGGAGAAAAACAGACAATTTCACCATGATCAGTTTGAGTCAAAGTAAGTTTTTATGTGTAGTCTAATTTTCATTAAGTTACCATGCAGATATTAGAAACATTGTACCACTTGCAATAAAATTCAATGTGCCCTTCAAAAGCAATCCTTACATAGAGTTCTTGGAGGGGAAGAAGGAACTAATATTGACCATCCAATGTCAATCAAGAATTGATTTTTAAATAAGCTGTACTTTAGTCACTAAGTAATTTATGTATGGTTTTAAGTTTATAATGCGCATAAAAGTATTTAAGTTACATTTGATAGAAAGTTAGTTTCAAAGTATTTTAAAGGCAAAGCATAAAGTTCAAATCCTTTAAAATCAATTAGTATGAGAATTAGCAAGCTCCTGCGGAGTAAGTTTCACAACTAAAATCCTAATCTTCTATAAGCTCTGTAATAATTATGCACTGCTGAGAAGAGTCTGATATATTCAAAGCCATTCTTAACACTAAATTAATTTCCCATTTTAAAACTTTTCATGGAATAAACATGAGGTTTGACAGGAAAAATAAGAATATTTTAGACAAGACAGACAAAACTGAAAAGAAGGTTGAAGATTTAAGAAGACAGTGACAGCTACAAAGGATTGACTCCAGTTTAAGACATAGAAGTATTTAGAAAACATTAATTTTTCAAATATTTTAGTGGAAACAGTCTTTTCACAAAATAAACAATTGATGTGTATTTTAATATCCCCCAGTCGAAGAATATATAATTACCTATTTTAAAATGCTCAAAAAACATAATAAAAAAACTAGTATCTTTTTTTCCCCCTCAAATGAGGAAAAGAATGAGGAAAATCCTACTTCAAAGTGTAAATGAAAGAGATTTCAAAAAAGAGAGAATTGAGTAAATTTGTGATTCATACCCTTGAATTACAGAGCTGAAAAAAGTTCTGAAATAATCCAGCTTTGGTTCTGCAATACCAGGCGGTACCTTGCTAATGAATGGCAAGAGATTCGGGTATATGACAGTAGCTAGGCCTCGTCCACCTTCTCGAAGCACTGTCCATAGCTTTGGCAGAACTCCTTTTCTGGCATTTACATGACTCCAACAGTCCTTCAGAAAGAAATACAGTTGTTTTGAATTAAAACAAACTCTATTGCCTTGGAAGAACTTGGACAGTCAGTCTAACTCCCTATGTTGCAATCACAGCAAGTTACTGTCATATTTAAATAGCCTTGCCAGTATTTCTAAACAACACACAAAAAACCCTTATCTCCCTATTTCAGTTTATGAACTGTAAGAATTTAATGTGATAAAGCCATTTCAGTATTGTTTGAGGAAAAGAAAGTTTCCTTGTTAGCAAGCCTCAGTTAAAGGTTTCTCCTTAATGATCCTGCATTTAAGGGTAGTTCATAAAAATCACCATGACATCTGGTCCTGTACTTAACTCTCAGTTCTTTTTTTTTTTTTAAAAAAAAAAAATCAAGAATACACAATGATTTCTAAATCCTACCTGTAGAAGCATCACAAACTTCAGAACTCACCGCAAAAGGCTGTTATTTTAAGAACATCTCAGCACTTTTCTCCTCCCCCTTGAACACTTTTGTCACCTGATTTATCATGGTGCCAGATATCTATAGCTATAACAAACCGGTTAAACACATTGCTTTTTCAGAAATTGTTACACTTTATGCCAGTATTTACAAAACTGATCTGCAGCATTAAACCTTGATACCATCCTAGTCTATGGAAGCACTGCTTGGCCTGCTACTAAATTCAGTGAAGCCGGTATTTCACTTTGAAAACAAAAACGGTTATCATGCTCAGCGTTAATTTAGAAGGGGAAAACGAGCAAAACAAAAATGCAGAGAAGGCCATTCTTGTAACCTTCTTTAATCAAGAGAAAGGTTTTAAATATTATTTTACTTATTAGTGACTATTTTTAATCCAGGACATTCAGATTAATTCAATCTGACAGAACAACTCTCATTTGCAGAGATGTTGGATACACTGTGTTTTAAAGTTAAAATGAGTACCATAAGGAGGAAGAAAGGGTGTGTAGCATTGAGAAGTCCATGTTGTTAACAATAAAGAAAATGCAAACTGTTCTTCCCAATTCTACATAGAAAACACTGGCACTTTGTGAGGAGTTAAATATGACATTTAAATAAAACACCTGCCTTTTATTTCCCATGTTACCTCAATTGTGGCAAGAACATGAAGTGCAGCTTCCCAAAGAGTCGGGCACACCACTGCATCGCTGTCATCAATGCTGTGAAGAACAGCAGGGCAAACTCTTGGTGCTTCAGTTTTCACCAGCTCAGGCAGGCACTGGCAAAAAGCGGAAGCCAGCTCAAAGAAAGCCGAGCGAACCTGATGAAAGCCACAGAAAAATAAACATTTTAAGCAAATAACAATACTCTTTCACTATCTGTAGTTTTATAATGTTCCTTTTGAAGCCACACAAACTTGCAATATTCAGTCACAGTACTTTATCACATAAGTAGGTGTTATTAAAAATAAAGAAATTACTTAAAATAATTACAGGATTATCAAGTAAGACATCTATCAGTAATAATAGATATATTGAACATTTATTTTCTAATACACTTCCGATAGGCATGTTTATCCAAAAGCACCTTTAAAAAAGTTAAACTACTATGAGAATCAATTTTTTCATCACTGTAGGCAGCTACTTCTTGGCAGAGTAAAGATCAAGAAAATAGTTTAAATAATGAAACTCAAAGCACTGTGAACATGTGCAGTAAAATGACAGTTTGTTTCTTCTGCGTGATTTTGAAACAACTCCAAATTGCCAAGTAGTAGATGACAGTGGCATCAAAATAATAAATTAGCCTATTAGAAGTATTTTAGAGTAATAGTGTCTATAATATTGTGTATTTAAGGTCTAGAACCTTAAAACCTAGAACCACTTCAAACATAATTCAGCATATTATCTCTAACTAAACCCCACAAAAATAAAGAATTTAAAAAAAGTTACCTGCGGTATGCTGTGTTTACTATATTTCCAAAATTTATTTTGAGATAGAAGTGGTATTAACTTTTCCTCCAGTGAATGCATCTCTTTTTTTGGCAACATGCTCAGCAACTTCTTTAAAGCTAACAAGGAACAGGTGAGAATCCGGAAAAATTTGGCCTCTCTTTCTTCCTCTGGTACAGTTCTCAAAAAAACAAAATAAAAAATTAACAGTGAATTAATCAGTAGGCTTCTAAAGCTCTTTATAACTATAGTGTCTTCATTTTTTCTGTCTTTCTTTTGATTTCAAATGGTACCAATATAGATACCTAAACTTTTTATAGGTTCTCATACTTCTCATACTAACAAATTACTTTGCAAGTGTTAGAAATAGTTTGGAGACATCTTGTTTCCCAAGTATTCATGAATGCTAAATCAAAAAAAAAAACACTGAAACAAGAGCTAGACAACAGATAACATTATCAACAGCAATTTAAGATACTTGTACTTCAGCCCCAAAGAAAGTTGGCAGCATGGTCTCTTGAACGACTATTCTCTCTTGGAACAACTAAATCCACTACACCCCAGGACAAGAGAACACCCAATACCAACTAAAAAATGTACTTTAAAGTAGGTCAACATACTGTGGGTCACTGAGTGTATCAGGTGTTTCTTTCAGAAGATGATCTTGAAGTACCTAAGTGAAGGAGAAGGAAGGTGGGGGGGGGGGGGGACAAAAAAAAAACCACACACATACCATGAGAACTTGCTATTTACAAGCAAATCACATCGTCTACACATTATTCAAAAGTATCTTTACACCTCAGTGAAGTCATTACTAAACATGTTTTAGATATGCTACCAAGCACAAACAGAATGCAATTGACTCATGTTCAAAATAATGGTGGTAATGTTTGAATCCAGACTTTTAAGACTTCAGAAGTTGCGGCCCTGTGCTGACATGCTTCTCACAAAAAGACTTGCTGAGACAAAACAAACAACTACATTTCCATATGACAGAACAACAATGCAGACTTTCACCTTCTTAAATTCAGACAATTTGGTTTCCTATGTGATGGCAGAAGAGCACGAACCTTAGCAAGCACAAATCTCAGAGAGGCTTTCTGAAACCGTGCTCAGCATTCTTTAGTCCTCTATCACTGCAGCTAAACCATACCAGCATCATTACTCTATCCGTGAGCAACAGTATCTGATGACTGAGCATCACTACATCAAAATACAAGCAAGAAAGTTTACTTCATATTCATTTCTATAGTTGTATGGTTCCAGTCAGTGTAACTGTATGTAAAAAAATAAAGAGCTGTATTTGTCTGTCTTCTCTTGACCTTAGTTTAGTAGCACTGAAATTTCAGGTGCGTATGGGGGGAAGTCTTACTGAAATTTAAACCATTAGAAATGGATGGGGACAGAATGAGTTTTTGAATTTGTATTAACAGGTGATATATACTCAAGCAAAACCTTATAGAACTACTATAGTAAGCTTAGATACATAAACTCACATTAAGAATTTCATCTTTACAGAATGCTAAGGCTTCAGGTTGCTTGCTTGAAGGGAAAGCTTTTTCAAAAGCTACTCTTGCTGCAGAAGCCGCAGGGGAGTATATGTCACATTGAGCAATCAGCCAGTATCCCATGATACTTTTTAAGTAAGGAGCCAAGTGTTTCTTTACTTTAAGAATGAGTTGCTCAAAAGATTGCTGAGTTGCTTCTCGAACACGGCGATCATGATCCTGTTTAAAATAGGAAAAAAAAAAGATTTTATTGTTTTAAGAAGTATATTTTTTGATGCCAAGTACTTCAAAGCAAAAATTTTTCTAGTATACCATTACATACCAATGTCTTCCACCTAAAGAGAAAAGCTCTCTCTAAGTACATGCATTTATGCAATGAATTGGGCTAGAGAGATTTGAAAATATGCAAAAAAATAAAAGCAAGTCTTTCAGTAGCATCCCTAGATACACAAGAGGGTCCTAACGTCTAATATGTGCTATATATCCAAACAGATGTAACCTTAAAATCCCTAACTACAGTTGTTATTTCTGTTTTATACAAACATTGAAAAGAAACACAGGAGAAGAGAATCAGTCTTCAAGTAAGACTTTTTTTTTAATTAAAACATCCAGAAGCCTACACAAATCACTTATTTACAACTTTCAACTGTTTGTGTACAAATTTACAGCATCATGACTTTCCACGCTCCTGGCATCTAAAAAGAAAAAAAAAAAAGTATCGGGAATTGCTCTAATGGATCAGAATAGTGATTCATTTTGTCCAATATCCTGTTTACAACAGTAGTCTGTTGAGATACAGTATTTTAACACATATCCAAAGTATCAGAATGTTATCGCTTAGCTGGCTACACATGCTTTTATTTATTTAATGATCAGGCTGGTCAGCTATTAGTCCTAGCTCAAGAAGATTTATAATTATCTTAACTGAACAGCACACTCTTTTAATCTGTTCTGCTCTCTACTTTAAGACAGAGAGAGAGACTTCTTCTGTTGAAGAAATTCTATCATCCTTTCAAAGTTGTAACAGCTAGCTATCCTCATACCAAAAATATAGCTTGGGCATCAACAGTGCAGGGCTTCACCCATGGCAAATACTGAAACATAACAACCACAAGGAACACTACTTTGTTTTTTACTAGAAGCAGATGAGAAATCCAACAAATATAAATAGTTAAATATATCAACACTACTGCCTAAAGAGTTTTCACAGAACACCTCCAGAAGTTTTAAATTTAGATATTTTAATACTTACTAGTGAGATTTTACAATAAATTCTTGGCCAGTAAGGCAGAACACCTTTAACAACTTCGGCTTCTCTTTCCTTGCACATCATCCCAAACTCTTGCATAGCCTAAAATCAAAAAATCAGCAATATGGTTTAAGAAACATCAAGTAGATGTTTTATGTAACTTACTAGCTTCTACTAAGTACTGTAATTCTCATTTTCAACAAATCAATTTATTTCTTTCAATTGAGCAAGAAGTAATATATTTAAAGATATTTTTATGAATTCAGTGCCTGAGGGACTTTTACAGAAGTCCTCTGAGATACTGTCTGTATTGCACACATCCAAACATAGTTTATGTGACATGTAAAAGTAGAGGTGAAACAATAACGGTATGTTCTAGGAAATTTATTGGAATGAACTGGTTACCTTGGCGGATCCCTCTCCCACCCTTCAGAAAAGTGTATTGCTCTTCCCACAAAAAAAAAAAAAAAAAAAAAAAAAAAAATCTACAGTGGACAAAGGACATACATACTTTTAATTTTGTTGTGATATCCCTTTTAGAGAGTTTTCGCAATACCATTCGAAAATCAGCATCAACAAGGCTGTCTATTTCCTCTGCTCCTTGAACTGCAGGAACATATCCTAGATCACTCTGAGAGGTTCCAAAGCCAATAAACCCAGGCACTGTTCCACGTTCTTTGGCAAGGAGCTCAGCTGCTCGGCCACTACTAGAAGGCTGATTAAAAAACAGAGACATTAGTCAGTTATAAATTTTGGCTGCTCTAAACTATTTTGTTTCTTATCAAAATGATTTTATAAACCTTCTTCATGCATTTGAAAAAAAAAATGAACTTATTTATATTGTATAATTAACCTTCTAGTTAAAACAAAACTCTACAAAGAAGGCTATTTACACTTTAAACATAGAAATTTGACCTGAAATATTATTTTAGAATCAGCATTCCATTTTCTCATAATGACTTTAATCAGTGAATACTTACGGAAAATTACATTATTTTTACATATATATGAAAAAGTACAGTAACCATATACTTCTGTATGTGAACAATTTATTAAGAAATAATTTGCCCTCCTTCACTCCTTTTCTTCCTTCCATTTTTTTCATGTCATTACATACAAACTGATACTGCTTCCAAGGAATGTTCTTAATGGAGGGGGCTGGGACAGGTGGGGATTAGAGAACCTATCACACAAGAAGATATTACCGGCAAAAATTAAGGGGCCCAAAGAGGATACAGAATAATGGAGCAAGGCAGTACAAATTAAATATAACTTAATGCTGTCCCACTAGTATTAAAGCAAGCATTTTGGAGCCCAGCAACTCATGCAGCTTGTCACAGTTAAATCAACACTGTGCTCATCGTATCACTAGCTTCCCATTTATTTCAAGCACAATTTTTAGAGGATGATATCCCCAAACTGGCTGATGCTTCAAGCATCTCTGTAATGTTTCATGGTTCCTGACACCTCAAAAATTCAAAAAAAAAGAAGTACAATGAATTCGGCAAATTCTCATTACTCTAAAAAAATCATAAAATTGGAACTGGGAATTAAAGTTAATAAGACAGAGTTTATGTGACTACCGAAGAACTATTTTTTGTGCCTACGCAACCGTAACTACACGGACACGCTTCTCCGTGTCCCCTGAACCTCTCTGAACACACGGGAGGAAGAAGATTCGCAAGAACCGTGCGCACTAAACACGCACACACAATTCCCCCACGCCCAGGCGGGAGGCCGCAGCCCCAGCGCCGGGGGAGGCCGGGACCCATCAGTGGAGCGGAGAGGGGGGAGGCCGGGGACCCGCCCCGCCGGGCCCAGCTGCGCCGCGCCACGCCGCGCCTCTCCCTCCCTCCCCCGCCCGCGCGCTCACCCGCACGTTGCCCTTGGTCCGCTGCTTGTTCTTGCCCCCCATGATGGCGGCGGCGCGCGCGAGGCCCAGCACCGCCGCGAGACCCACCCGCCCGCAGCCGGCGGCGCGAGAGCGCGGCGCTTCCGGAGGGAAGCGGACGGCCCTGCGCGGCGGCGGGGCGTGGCGGCGCCCGCGCATGCGCACAGGCGCTGCCCGGCTGGCGGCGCCCGCCAAGTTGCCTCAGGTGCCGGGGCGTAGCCGTCGGTTAGGATCAGACGGGCGAAAGCCACGCTGGAACGGCTTCAGGGGAAAGTTAGCTCTCTGCAAATATGGGTGTTGATATTCCTGCCTCAGAACTACCCTCCTGGGACGTGCCCACGTCGCCAGGTCTGCTCATCGTGCCAGACGTACAGGTGTAAGTAATCACGTTGAAAAAGAACATGCACAGCTGGTGTTATTTTGGATTTATTTTGCCAAGCCTATTCCTTTAAAAAAGGATACTCCTGTAAAAAGTGATCAGTTAGTGACAGAAAAAAATACCAAAAAAATCACCATGCACAATTCATAATCATTTTTGTGAAAATTACAGCATTAAAATAATCTATCTGAAACATGTTTGAACTTGGTTTCTATTAACATGTCTTAAAAGTATTCAGACGTCAAACATGTTTCAGGTCCTTTTGATTAAGCTGCACTGTCCCTGTAAAATTACAAGGACTGACAATTTGTCAAGGTTTCAAACAGCAATACTGCACTCGTTGAATGAAACTACTGCAAAAATACCACCACAAAATGTGTCTGACAAAGTCCACGCATGAGATCTGAAAGGTAATTTTACTGGATTTACACAGTAATATTAACATCAGTAGTAACCTGTGTCTGCTTTTTATGACACGTACGTGATTTAGACAGAGAAACCATAAACGCAGAAGGAAAAAAAAATAGCCTTCCTATCTTGAATATGAATTTGTTGAAATCAGATTCAAAAGCTTATGCAGCATTGAATTAGCACTTTAAATTAGACCACTGCAAATTTGTAAACTCAGTATGGTAAGGATTGTTTTACTATTTTGGAGTGTACTGTAAGGGAGCCCGAGCCTAGGTAAGCTTCTACTGTAACATGAGTAATCAACCAACTTCTACTGTAACATGAGTAATCAACCAACTAGACTCCTCAGCCACAAAAGTAGTGGAGGTACCACAGTCTCATTCTTGCCTGTACACATATTTTTATCTATGGAAAATTCTTGTTAGTAGATATCCTAGCTTCAGTGAAACAAACTAGTATCCTAGCTTTACAAGACTAAGACTTGTGAAGCTGCCCTTCTCTTTTCTTTCACATTAATACCATGACAGAATATGCTTCCAGGCAGAAAGAAACAAACACTGTTACTAAAAAGTCTTCATGTAGTGTACATAAATAGAGTAATAAGTAATGTAAACATCAGTATTTCTTTCCTGAGATGGCTACACTTCATTTTTGTCTCTTCCTAGTCAGGTATTTATTCACTTTAATTCCACGTTCTGGAACTCTGCCCAGTAGGTTATCAAACATTTTTTCTGTCTTTATAATTAGGGATATATTCTAACAATCTTAAAACCCAATGCTATATTAAAAGCATTCATTTAGTCATTTTCATTATTCAAGATTTCACTGAATATTCGTTTTCATAGAAAACTGCATTTATCATACAAACTAAAAATTATTATTCCTTTTGCTGATCAACTGTTGCAGAATAGCTACAGAATCTCTTAAAGGATTAATTTACAAACATAGGCACTTGGACCTGTAGCAATCTAATGTCCTTCAACTCCAAAGTACATTTGAAAAATGTCAGCACATCCTTTTTCTTCTAAAAAATGATACAGCTGACCTAAATCCATATGATTTCCTCTGGAACCATGTGCATCAAAACATTTTTCTTCCAAAGCAGAGAACTTTCTTTGTTTCTGAATCTCATCACATCCTCCACCTTCCAAAGAAACATCTTCTCTGTGACGAATTAAAATTCTCTTCCATGTTAATCTTCTAATTCTGAAAGCAATTGTAGAAATATGAATCTAGCTTTAAAATGCAGATAATTTTAGAAGATACGATGAAATAGTTAAAATCACTGAAGTCAATAAATTTAATTTGTCCATGTGTCTTGGCAGAGAGAATGTCTCCCTAGCTCATCATAGAAATACTACTCAAATGCATACACTCACACAAGCAGGAGCTTGTTTCTTTTTATATCTTCCCAGGATTAAAAATCTTTAATGGTATTCCTCACAGAATAATTGGTGAAGATGTGGTTTAAATTTAAAGTAACTGCTTTTGCCTTGTCTGTACTAAGAATTCTCACATCTGCATCCTATTCATCCTAGGAGTTTTCGTACTCTTTTAGCTAGTATAATCAAATAGTAATGTTCATTTACTCTGCACTATTCAGAAATGTAAATGATGAGAGCAGAATAAAATATGAACATAAAACAATATAACAACATATGTATGTAACAAGATGGGGGTACTGCAGTCCACTGCTGCACACTGAAATATATAGAAAATAGAAACAGAAATGTGCACTGTGTATTAGCAGCTTTCATCATTGTAACCAGCAGTACAGTGGACATTCAGACCTGTAAATACACTGTGACAGAGACAAATACTCCACAGATAGGAGGCTGGAAGGTGGGATGAGCTTCCCACCTTCTGGCCACATACACAACCTGAAAAACAAAATATTCTAACCACTAATAGTACTTAATTATAAAGTACAAAGAAAAGCTAACCTTGACCAGAACTCTTCACAACTACTCTGCAGACCTTCTACACAAACAACACCTGGTTTCCCAGGCATGCAAAACCCTGACAGAGTGAGCTCCTTGGCCCAGTCAATAATATTCTTTCTTTTTTGCTTGTTGTAGATATGATGACTGTAGATCCATAATCTAGTGAAAATGGTGTCTTCTGACTGCATAGTATCTGATGTCGTCACTGAGGAAGATGAAACCTCTTTGTCAATGTAAGCAACTGCATGATCTTTAACCCATTCTCTTGCACTCAACATGCAAGGCTCACCACTGCAGTTTTGCATCAAAAATGTTTTTAGATCAGAGTTCAGGTGAATCTGCTGAGAGCGGCTTAATAGGGGTGACCTAGAGAAAAATATAAATACATTGTAGTTTGCTTACAGTTCACGTTCTCCAGTTTTACTTCAAAATGCTAAAAAAATCAGGCATAGTTAGATGGTTTGCACTTACTGTCGATATTTAAATCGGTTTAGCTATGCAAAGTTCATAACTAGTACTTAATCAATGTGTGAGTCCCCATATTTACTGTTATCAATCTGTAATTTTCTAAAATATACAATGTTACAGAATGCTTCACTAAAATATTTTTGTTCCAATGAATATAAGGTAAGTCAGGGAGTAATAGTATTGTGACAAGGGAAAAAATAAGACCATTGAGCAACCTTTCATTCCTTCAGCTAACGTTAAGGTACAAGTTAGGTCTGAGCATCAGACCTGTGAATGGTTTATGTGACCACTCTGGACAGAATATGGCATTCCTCCATTCTTTTCCCATTTTTCTCACACGTATGTTGAGGACACTGGAGAAATCATACCCTTGCAGATTTGTTTTTCTTCTGACATCGTCCATCTGGCTCAATTTGACTGTAAACTATGAAAAAGGACTGCTTTTTGCTACTATACGTTTATTTATGTAGTACATTGTAGCTTTTAAACATTTTTATTAGTTGTATTTTTAATGCCATACCTCACAGTGATTTCTGGTAGAACAGATGGATATTTAAATGGTAAAGCACAGCACATAGAAAACTCCACCTAAAAACAAATGTTCAAACATTAAGTTGAAGGAAGTTCTAGAATCTGGCCTGAAGTCCCACAATATTTATATATATTTTTTTCTTTTTTTACAAAAATATATGCAGTACCGTAGACGCCTCAGGGATCTCTGCCTTTACATTCACTATAAATTGAACTTTTGAAGATGGCACCTCTGCACACTGATTTTCAACATAATGTTTCAGTTCTGCTACAGCCAACTGGTCAGTCACAATGAACTCCTCTTCATAAGGAAACATGCTAGAGAGTAAATCTAATTCAGAAATTTGTATCTCAGCTTCTTCTCGGTTACTCATTTCTATTTCCTAAGAAAAGGAGAAATTAGGAGAGAAGAACATGAATACATGAACAAGTTCATTGTCTACCTCAGCAAAAAAATTATTCCTTGTAACCAAACCTATTAATATACGCTAGGCAATCAAAAGCTTGAAGAGGTATGTGGTGAGTTTGTAGTATTTCCATTAATCTGAGATGGAACAAGAGTTGGAGTTTCAACAGAAAGTAAATGTTCAATCCAACACACACAGCACACAGTTCTTTTGTGTTTGGTGACTGGAATACTGGACAGAAGCGTATTTAGGGGCCTTTCAAATCAAAACCATGTACAACAGCTAGGCACACTAGGCCCATTTTATGATCCACCTACCAATTCAGACTTCCTTCAACCACCTAGCTTTAGTTCTGCCGACGTGGCAGAGCTGTTAACCCCATTAATGCAACATACAGCTCTCATTTTTAAAGGCAGGCTACTCGAGCAGCCTCACAGGGGAAGCGAGGCACGGCAATGGCTGCGTGGCTGTCCCTAACCGCTCAGCCGCAGGGGGTGGGGGGCAGAGGCTGCACCGCACCCCGCCGGCCATTGCTGTCGCGCACCGAGAGGAAAACGCACGCACGGGGACGAGGAGAGGTGCTGCGCATGCGCCGACAGCCACAGCGCTCCCCTTCACACACACACCCCCCCCTCCGACGCGGCCTCATGGCACTTCCTCCCCATAATGCAACGCGCCGGAAGCGCGTACGGCAGCCGTTGTTCAACCGCCCAGGGATGAGGTGAAGCTGCCAGCCTGCCCTAAGGCAGAGCTATGTGTCGCCAAGCCGCTCGCCCCGCGGCAGCGGCAGGTGAGCGGCTGAAGCTCGCCGGCCCCGCTTCCGCCCTCCTACCGCCCTCCTGCCGCCCCGGCTGCCGTCCTTCCCCCGCCCCGAGACTCGCTGCTCCGGTGCTCCGCGGGCTACGCTACGGTCGCGGCACTCGGCTTCCCCTATTGGCTGTGGCGCGCGTCAGTAAAGGCGCGGGGGGGCGGGTTCAGGCGGGCGGCGCCGGCCTATTGGAAGCCGGCGGGGCGGAGCAGCGGGGTAGGCTGCGCTGCGGCCGGGCCCACGTGGGCGGCGCGTCCCGCGCGACGGGGTGAGTGAGGCGGGCGGGGGCGTGGGGCCGGGGCCCACCTGCCCCCCGCTCCGGCGGCGCTGCCTGCCCACGGGACGGGACGGGACGGAGGAGGGACGCGGGGGCTGCCTGCCGGCAGCAGGTGTCTGGTGGCGCGGCGCGGCCTGGCGCGCGGCGCGGCGTGGCGGCAGTGGCGGACGTGCCGTTGCGGCCGGTATCGCCCGGTTTCCGGGAGGCGCAAGGGCGCTGCCAGCCGTTAGCGGCGCCCCCATCCCCGCCCGCCACCACCCCGAGCAGCGTCCGCTCGCCCAGGAGGAGCTGGGCACCGCACCTCGCCTGCCTTCTCCGCACAGAGGGGCCCGTCCGAGGAGTCCGTCCGGGCACGGTGCGGCTTAAAGCGGTAGCTGTATGTGTTCGTGCGCTCGCGCCCTCCTGGCAAAGGAAAGGTCAGGTCGTGCAGGCTTTTAGCGGCTTGCAGTTAGTCGTAAAAGACCAAATGTTGTAGCTTTTTAAGAAAAAAAAAATGGATCGTGTGGGCATTTTATCGGATGAACTGGCAGTTCCTTTCTGAGCAGTCTGGCTGCTAAATTTTTAAAGATGATCCTTCCATTTTTGATGAAGCCATTGCGTACTTCTTTCTAGTTAACTGGGCAATCTGTTCTAAAGGCATGCACCTGAAATGGTTTCCAATACATAAAGTCCTCTCTGCCTGTCATGTCAGTACTCCCTCAGTCCTAGTTTCTCCTTGATTCCCCAAGCCTGGCTTCGTTTCAGGGCTGTCATAGCTCCAGGCAGGATGCTGTGCTGCTGTGCTTAGTGTGCAGCTGAGTCCAAGCTAAGAAATGGTTCTGAAAGGATGGATGTTGCAAGGCAGATATAAGTGCTGTGCTGACACATTTATGTGGCTTGGAGGGTGGACAGCAGGGTCAGGCCTGCCTGCAAAGATTGCATAGGTCAGCAGTTTTGAGCCTTTTTAGTTTACGCATTTTCAGTGGATAGCAAAAATAAAACTTTGAAATTATTCTCACTTTTTTAATTATCTCTTGTGAGATAAACAATAGGCCTGTACAGGAGCTACATACCAGAGGCTAAAAATCTTTTACCATATGTCCCATAGCCGACTTTTAAAAGAAAAGTGCTTGACTTAGGGCTCTGTTGTGATCAGTCACTCTCCTAATTTGCACTGGGATATTGCTGCTGCTGATTGCAATTTTTTTGTGTTAAAACATAATCCATTTTTTCAAAATACCAAATTAAAGCAGATTAATTCACTCACAAGAGAACTTGGTGATAGAAATAATGTATTGTCTAACTACTGTCAAATAAAATTGAAACTGAATTCCTGATTTATTATTTTTCTTTGTTAGGTCCCAGTTCTGTGTAAAGAAAATTACAGACCACAGATATGGGAAAGAAACGCACCAAAGGCAAAATCATGCAGGCTGATGAGTCTCTGGATATGCTGGGTATGTTTCTTCCTAGAAGCCTGTAGTTCTGGGAAGAAAAGTCTTTCTTTTAACTTCAAACAGAGGAGGCTTAAACTCATTAATATTAGAAGAGCTTTACAGTAGTCATTGACTTTGAGGGCTCAATTACAAAGTGTGACTTTATATAATTGAAACTTACATCTTTCAAGAAGCACTTTCTTAAATTTGCTGTAAAATAATAAACCTTTTGGAAATGATTACTCATGCAAACAGTTCTTCACTGTCTTATTAAGTCTGCTAAGACTTCTCAATGTATGAAACATTTGTAGAGTCAGATGCTGAACTTGTCATGACAAGTTTAAGTAGCATACTTTTAGAAGATTCATGTTTCAACAATAAAAGATTTTGATTTAAATATCTATCAGAAACCACCTGTCTACAATATCAACTGACTCGGTCTTGGCCGTGGGTACTTCAGCTGTCATTGTTTTGGGGCTTTTTTTGTTTTGTGCTTGTTTGTTTTTTCAGTATGTCTGTAGTCATAATGATTTTTGTTTTAAAACCCTTGATCCAGCTTTCTCTTCCTTCACCTTTGTTCTTCTTGAGAAAATTCCAGATAGATAATGTTATCCTTCCAGCTGTACTGGATCTCTGCATTGAAGCTCTGTTGTCTTGTTTACCCAGGTTATTCTAGCTGTTGTTTTCACTTGTGCTATATAACATTCTCTTCTGCAGCCTTTTCTACCAAGTTCATATATTTCGCCACCCACCTACCTGCCGCCTATCTTGCATACTGCATTGCACGGGGAAAACAATTTGAAGCATGATAATTTAGCTGGGGGAAGGAGGAAGGAGAGAGGGAGGAAGAGAGTACTTATATCAGGCCTCTTGGCTAAAACTGTGATGGCCTGTCTATTTTAAATTCTTATTTGCTGTGTTTTGGTTTCCTGGTTGTTCTTGTCTCCTGGTAGCTTTTCTGTCCTATGGTGTTTCAACTGTTTTGTCTTTTTTCCTGGAGTTGAGACTATGGTCTACTTTGCTATTTCTCATCTTCTTCCAGCAAAAGATCAGTTACAGTGCAGTTGCTGATGGCGTCTCACATCTCTGTTGGCTGAGTAAGTCAGCTCACTCTGAGAAAGTCCTATAAAGCCACAAACAGAAACTACTTGCAGTGATCAGTCTTAGTTAATTCCTCTGTATAATAGCAGCCAATATGCAAGAGCTTTATTTAAAAATAAATATAATTTTGAAGTTTTAGATGAGGCTTATGCCTATAAAAAAGGGTTAAAGAATGCTTCTAAACTCCAGATGCACTACTAAGCTTTTGTCGGCTACCATTTGTACTGTGGTAAAACCCTGCAATCTTGGTCAGAATCAGAAGTCTAGGTACAAAACTTCTACTGGTTTCAGCTCATACCAAGAAAAATTTGCCATCTTGAGGCTGTAATCTTGCGTATGGTCCACAGCAACAATAAATCCAGAGCTGTTATACTCTCTCTGATCTGAGCTATAAAAGTACCTCTGCAGCAAAAAAACTTGAGAGTTGAACTATATAAACAGCTGTGCAATTCTCCTGGATTGAAATTTCATGAAATAATGTTGGGTTTTTAGCATATTAAGTGTTGTTTCTTCTTTTGGTATGGGTTGCTCTGTGCTTTTAACTTTGATGTGAGCATTCATGCTCTCAGATATTTGACCTTGTATTGGCAAATTTAGACATTTGTAACTGCAAACAGTGAAGAATTATAGGTTGATGATGCTACATGTCTTTAAAAACACACCGAATAAAAAGACATTAAAATTCCCTTTAAAATATCGCACTGGTTATTTGGAAGAAGTTGGATCAGTTTGTATGCATCACCTGTCAATCAGGAATTCTCCTCTTAAGAGTAACTCTCACCAATGTGTGATTGAAGTTCTCAGTCAAATCATTCCTAACAAAGGTTAGTTGAATAGATGGGGTTCACACTAGTCCCAGACGATGGAGCTCTATGTAGTGTCTAGTATTGTAAGGTGACAAAGATATAGATGTGATGACTCTGCCATTGCTCTTCGCCATACTCTGTTGCATAATTTCACTGAGGCCACTCAGCTGGAAGCATAATCTTATCTCCACTTTTATAGGCCAGGTGCTGCCTTGGTGACTGGGAACCATGGCAGTGGGCTGCAGCTACTCCCTGGGAGGCTGTGGGAATCATAATGCCACAGTCGTAATCCCATGGCTTCAGCAGGCCTGGCACAGTAGGTGGGTCTATATATACAAAAGCTCTGTCAGCTTTTCTGACTAGAAGTAGATTTGAGTGATACTTAATAGTAATGCAGTAGTTTAGGATGCAGCAATATCCCCAGATTGTGAATAGTTAACAAAGAATTTGTTTCTGATACAGTTTTCTGATACCTGCTAAATTTTCGACCTTTCTTTGGCTCTAGAAAGATGATCTTAGCTTCTGGATTGCTCCCTGTGCTTTTGAAGCCTAGAGGTGCTCACACTTGTTATGCTATCTACATTCTTCTTGTGCTTTCTATTTTGTAGAACCTGTGTGCAAGCATATCCGTAAAGGATTGGAACAAAGCCATCTGAAAAAGGCACTGCTGAATGTGGAATGGCATGTTTGTCAGGACTGCAAGACGGATGATAAGACACGAGAGAAATCTGAGGAGACTGATGAAGGCCCTTCCATATGGTTGTGTTTAAAATGTGGCCACAGGGTATCTCTTGTTTTGTTGTTGTTTTGTCTTAATATCTTTCAGTGGCTCATAATATAGTTGAGCAAGACAGCTTCTAATTAAACCCTTATATTCTGCCTTAATTTTAATCTGAAGGTGGTGCTATATAAATGATTTGATGTACTTAAATGTGATGAAATATATCTGCTCTGAATTGCAAATGAAGTATTTGAAAGCTTGGCACAAAGGCATTTAGCAGACTTAAGGCTAAAAGACCATCCTGAGGACTTAATTCTCCTCTTAAAGTCTGAATTCTTTTGCCAGGAAAATAATATTTCTATTAATGCTCTTAATCAGGAGCATTATCAAAATTTTCTTGGGTGTTTTGTGCTAACGTTGGTTTATTAAACTTAGAACTATGCATGCTGAAGAAGTTTCTGGTTTTGTGCAGTTTCATTCAGGTTGTTCAATCTGGAATTTGTAAAGAGTTAGATGTCCAGTCTCCAAGCAACTTGATAGTTGTTATGCACCCAATAAGTTACTTTTCTCACTGTAGAAATGTATCTTGAAATAGCAACCTAATGTTCAACCTAGTTATTTTAACATAGTTTTAAAATTAAAAATGATTAATCGTGTTTATATTCTGACTTTATATATGTTTCATTGATAGTCAACTGGATTTTGTGACACTTCTGGTTATCAACATTTATAGGGCTGTGGCAGAAATTCTCAAGAACAGCATGCTTTAAAGCATTATACAACGCCAAGATCAGACCCCCATTGTTTGGTTCTCAGTTTGGACAACTGGAGCGTGTGGTGAGTTTGTCAGGCAACAGTTATAAGACATAGCTAGAAAAAAATGGAAGTTGAAATGTAGTTTATGTTTCTTCGTGATTTCTAGGAGGTGTCTCTAGAAATGTGTAAGCATTTCTGCACACAAAAATCCCAGCAGTCTTTTAAGATTTACTGAGCATTACCTTCTTGTAAAATCTATGACTAGAAAATTTTCATAATTAGAATTCATTCATTAGAATTTCATAATTAGAGTTGAAATGGACCAACTTTTGAATATTGTTGATTTCATATTTTACTACTTTTGCTGAATTAAAATACTGACACATGGAAAGTGTGTTGTTAGGCAGATGCACATATAGTCAAATTATTTGCTCAATAAATACGACCTCTTAATTCCGTATTTATAATTAAGTAAAACTTTAAAATTACATGATGTTACTAGATCTATCTATACAAATTCTATTGGTATGGTAATATTTGTTTCTCTTAAAGGAATAGCCTGTTATAGGTGGAGAACCTTCATGTTTTAAATTGCCATACAGAAGTATTTTGCCTGATGTAGAGTTTTTATGCTCTTTCTCAAAACTTACTCTTTGTCATTAGGTTTTATTTTATATAACATTACCTTTTTACTTAATCGTATTTAGCATATATATATATATATATATATATATATATATATAATTAGTATTTTTACTGATCTCTAGAATGGAAATGGACGTTATTAATGAACTAGTGAAACTCCTTTTGTGTTTTTAAGTTAGTGCTAAAATTATCATTTGGAAATACTTTATTTTCTCTGTTTTAAAATGTATGGTTTTTAGATCAACATACTTATGAGACTAAGCAGGATATTTTGCTTCCTTTTAGAATAATTTCTTGGTTGTGCAGATTTGTACAAAATAGAACATTATATGATACTTAGTGTAAAACTATTGCTATAAATCCAAACATTCAAGAGCTGTATTTCATAGTGGGGCTGCTAAATAGAAGTAGAGGCAGTTTTAATCAGAACTGATTGATGCAATGAATGTATGAATAAAGTTGAAGATTTTTAGAGTCTTTCCATAGTGTAAGATTGAAATTTAACTTAAATAATATTTTAAAAGTTAAAAGAAACAGTTTTGAGCAGGGAGACAGAGGACAGTCCTTAGTAAGTCATTATATTCTACTGTTTAGGAGTTACAGCAGGTGCCATTGTGTATATTTGCAAAACTGGTATGATATACCTGTTGCATGTATTACGTTTTTTCCCCACTGGTCAAACACATCACTGAAAAAACCTTCATTCTATTTCCCGATTCCTTCAAAAACACCTATAAAAATTGTTGACAGACAAAAGTTTATTGTGCTGAAAATGGCTTGTGGAATAACTTATTATTTGTTATTCCAAGAGTGAAGATGCCAATTTTTAAAATTAAACAGACTGACTATAAATAAATACACAAAGATTCCAAAAGTGGAGTGATTTTTTTCAATGAGACGACATGTGAAAATTACAACCAATGCTGAGGATGGTAGAGATTTAGGGAAGCAATTTACTGCTTTTAGGATCAGAAAATATAATTTGATTCTCAGTAATCCTGAAATCTGCTAAATGCATTTGTGCCTAACAACTGTAATCGATGTGTTTCAAAATGCAGAAGTATTTGCATTCTCTTCTGTTTATTTTGTGAGCTCTTCAAAGAGCTGATTGGGGAGAACTACAAAATTTGTCCATATAACTCTTTGTGCTGTATGGGAGATTCTGGAAGAATTTCAGTCTTACGAGCTTTTATCACTGCAGCTTCTCTCACAGTTCTGTTTAAAGGAGTTCAGTGGTCTAACCATGTTCGTTCTTTGCTCATAAAGAGAGAAATAGATTTGTATCAGCAACAAAAGAGCAAGTGAAAGCATATATGGTTGATTAGAGTGCACAGATCTGTTTCTGGTCCAGTTCAAATATAATAAAGTGCTTGGCTGGCTGAAGTACTCCAAAATTTTTTTTTGTACCGTAAAATTGGTAAGTCATTTCCTTTAGGGCCTGATATTTCAGTTTCTGTATTTAAGCAATGTTTCTGCTGTACTTAATTTACCTGCAGCCTAGATATCTAAGCACATCTCTCAAGGGTCTAATTCATGTTTGTAGATTGCATCCTCCAATTACTAAAAGAATTTAATAAAGATAATTCTGTTAACTTTTTATTCTTGTAATCAGCAATAAATTAAACTCTTTCTAAAACTTCTAAATCAAAAAAAAAAAAAAAAAACCTTTAAAGCTGTGTGTTATTAGATGCATCAAACCAGCAAATATTTAAGACCTGGAAACATTTAAAGATTAGAATTAATTGTTTTTCTTTTTTGGGTTGGGGCGGAGATAGGTGCTACATGTGTGATAATGAAGTTCCATATAATACTTCAACTCGATTGGGCCAGACTGTGGATTTTGTTAGAAAACAAGTTTGCATTGACACATCACGTACAGGTAAGTAGCTGTAGTATACACACAGTAAACTAGAAAACACCTTAAATGTAGTAAATAGTATTGTAAATCAATACTGTACACTAAGTGAGGCTTAGCTTCTGGAGCATGTTACGGTAAAATAAAAGGCTAATTTCTGTCTTTACGTTTTTCTTTGTCAGCATTCTGAAATCATAAATAGCATCCTTGCCCACTAATTTAATTGGGCCAATATTTTGCTTAATATCCTCTAAATTTCTACAGAACAGAAATACAGGAATAGGAATTAAAAGATACAATCTTACCATGACATTTGCAGTTGGGGGAGAGAATGTGGGAATATGGTATCGGGCTGTTGTTTAAGTAAGGAATTCACTACCCGTACTCAGAAGTAAGACATTTATTTATCAGCAGGACTCAATCTGACTTAAGATTTGAGGGAAAGCTTAAAATTGTCATTGCTTAAAGATACTTTGTTGCTGTAATTTGTTTTGTTGTTTTTTTTTCTAAGTAGTTCTAAAGTCATTCTTGAATGTATCAGCTGTAGTGACTAGGTTCCTAGCTTTTGCCACCCCCCAGCCCTTTTTTTTTTTTAATTGAAGGAGTACAAAAGGATTTGTCTTCTGAAGCTGTACGTCTGGCATATATAGCTTCTGTGCATTCAGCACTCTGAAATTTTGAGCCTACAGTCTACCTGCAAAAAATGGGAGGTTTTTTTATTTTTTTAAAAAGTTTCCACAACATGCTGTTTTCCTGCAAAACTGTTTTTCTATGAGGCATTTCTGTTGCAAGACTTAAAAGAATTTGGATATCACAGTGCTATAACTTGTGGTTACCAAAAATTCCAGCATCATCCTACAGTTAGATCAAATCACATCTCTTTTGGGAAATAGCAACCATCCAGCAATCCCCAGTAGTTACCTTTGAGTATTTGTTCAGGAAGAAGCTGAGGTTTTCTGACAAGGGACCACATTCTTCAGTGTCTTTTGCTCAGTCTTTCCCTGTTAGTACACTTAATACTTGAATTTTTTACTGCCAGAACTTCAGCTCAGGTTTGATCTGGAACTGGATGGATACTCGGGTACAGAAGATTCCTGTTCCAGGTGTTTCATCTGTTGTCCCTCCTTCTTATCCATCTGCAAAGATTTTATTGTTCTGCTTTTTTTCTTTTTCTGAGTTGGTGTTCCTGTATTTTGAAGTTAGTATTGGCCTACAGTTTGTGCGAACTTTGTCAGGAGAAGACTGGCACACTGGCAGAACCGGTACAGGAGTTATTCTGAAAATTCTGTGGTACTCCCTTATGGTTTTATTTAACTAGTCATTGAAATTTTGAGCTATACACCAAGGTAATTTTGGAGAAAATATCTTGATTTTTGAAGAATATAAACTTCCCAGTTTTTGCTTTTTAGGTTGATGAAATGAGCACAAGCGCTATTTGAGAGTGAGACCTGTACATTTCATTCCACACAATAGTGCTGTGTCACATGAGATACTATCTCAGACGCCATCCTGATGGATGTTATAGAAAGCCCTAATGTAGTTGGTGATGTAACAGGAATGAAATTTCAGATAACACATGCTGAGTTTCAAGGATTGTTGGCATGAATGGCTTGTTGGCTAAATAGCCTGTTTCAATCATATGTTGATCTGAAATGGAATTTCAAATAGGGTGTGTGTGCATGTTAAATCTCAACTCTCAACAGTTTTAAGAACTTAAAACAGTAGTGTTACATTTATAATAATTCTGTAATTGTATGTGTTTAAAGTTAAAACTTTGAGGACTTCTGCTGTCTGTAATAACATTTTTCCTAACCCATTTCCTGTTACTGAGTTAACATATGGTATGTTTTTTTGTTATTTCAGTAAAAAAACAACAGGAAAACAAAGAACTTGAAAATAAAAAAACAATAAAAGACAGCAGAAATGAGCAAGAAAAAGAGGTCTCGCTCAAAGAAGAGAATTCTCACTCAAGTAGCAATTCAGAAGTGACTGTGAAAGGACTTAGTAACTTGGGGAATACATGTTTCTTTAATGCAGTTATGCAGGTACAATAGTTGTTACTGCTTTTAAAAATAAAAAAAAAATGAAGCAAGAAGCAATAGCAAAAAAAAAGTTTTAAACATGCCATACTGTACAGCAACACAACTAGAATGCATTTTTTTTTCTGCCAAGAATGACAGGTTCGTGCTAAAAATACAGAATTGACCCAGAGGAATGTGGGACAGTGGAGCTGCAGGTTCAGACTTGTACTAAGAGAGGATACAACCGACTGCCTTATCTTTGAGGAACAGCATCTTTTACTGATAGAGGCTGAGCATGCCAGCTGCCTAATTTAGTAAATAAAAATACAGTCTGGTACATTACCCTTGCTGACCTCTTAGAGTATGAGATTAATACCCAAAGACCACTGGTGTTTGTTGAAACAAAAATACCTTTCTCGGCAACAAGAAATCGAATAGAGCTAAATGTTAACTGGATGAGTATAATGCGTTGCCATCTTGTGTGTCTTCCTCAGCTGATAAGTGTTTAAATAGAATGAACTTACGCTTTCATGTGTATTAAAACTTGCACATAATCTTGTGTTTTTTGGATCTTTACACTGACACTTTATTGGAGCAAAATTCCCACTCTTCTAGCTGGTTTTAGAGAACTATTTGATGCTTGTTACATGCTTTAATCAAAGGGAATAGATGCATTGCATGTTACCTCTGGATTTTGAAGCAGCTAGTAAATAGATGGAGTCAAAAGGTCTGTCTCAGAAGGATAGTAAATTTGGGGCTTCTGCAATCTAAAGTAATGTATGTAGAGGACACATTTATGTCTCCATAGCTCTATGAAATTTACCTTCACCTTAATTATTAAACCTTGTCGTAGTTGTGTTTGGAAAACACAACTGCTGCTAATTTAATTTTCACAAAATCTGTAACAAATGAAACTACTCTGACCTGCTGCTTCTTCCCCAGTTACTAATCTTTTTCTTTCTTTATCTTCTACAGAATTTATCACAAACTCCAGTCTTGAGGGAGCTGCTTAAAGAAGCCAAAACATCTGGCACAACAGTTAAAATAGAACTACCCGAGTTCTCCATGGTATATATGCTTCAACTACCATATTAATATCTTCCCTCTCAAAAAAGAAAAAAAAAATCCTTTAAAGAAACAAGTAGTACTTTTTCTCTCTGGATTTTGAAGCTGCTTCAGTTAAATGCTGACAAGATTAAGATGTAAAGTCAGTGGAAACTTCACCATTGCCTTCAGTAGAGCCATGACTTCATTAGAAGTGAGAGAGCACTGATTCAATGCTATAAGTATTAGTTGTTGTGAAAGACATAATTACATCATAATTATGTATTTAAAGGATAAAAATTTGTAACTTTTGGCATGATGTGATTTGTCTAAATGTAAAATAGTAAGCTGGAGCATATCTTCAGCACCAGGTTTTAGATAATGTACGTATCATTAAAATCAGGATTTGGCTGGGAAAGAAGGGTTGTTCATTTTAAGTTGTATTTTTTCCTAATAAAAACAAGAAATCCAGGAAATTCAGAATTGCAGCTATATAAGCAATATAGTGAATATAAGCAATAAATAATTATTTGATGCTTAGCTCAGTGTTTTGATTCCATCTCATGAGAAACTATTCTTTGGTTGTTTTTGTCAGGTTAACTTACTACCATTCAGGGATTTTTGTATATCCTATTTTATAAGACAGATCTGTCGCAAAATTTAAGTATAACAATGTTCTTACTTTTTTAAAAACAGGAACCTCAACTGATAAATCTAGATCAACCAGGTCCTTTGACATTAGCCATGTATCAGTTCCTAACAGAAATGCAAGAGACAAAAAAAGGGGTAGTCACTCCTAAAGAACTTTTTGCTCAGGTTTGTAAAAAGTAAGTATCTGTACGATTGCCTGGCATACTGAATATCAAAATAGTTATTTGGGTTTTTGAAAACAGCAGCTTTCTTCTTAATTTTATTAAGTTTACATCACAGTATGTAAACTTACGTATTTTTTATTAAGTTTTGAAAGAAGAGGGTAAGGGACAAAATATAAATGAATAGAAATAAAATGAAAGAAGCCTATTGAGAACTCCTTCATATTTTCAGAAACTTCTATATGCTCACACTTGTTGCTTTCATAGAAAAATTAAAAACAGCTCATGACAGACAGAATAGAACAAAGTCACTGAGTATGAATATCTACTTTTTAAGGTGAATTATGACTTACAATTATTTTTCATTTAACAGAGCAATACGATTTAAAGGCTATCAGCAGCAAGACAGTCAGGAATTGCTTCGTTACTTACTTGATGGAATGAGAACAGAAGAAATCCAAGTGAGTGCCTATTTCAGAGTTCTGTGGGTTAAACACTGAGTGTATTTAACAGAGTGTATGCGTCTGTTCATTTAAAGGGATTTTTTTTGTTTGGATTTTTGTTTTGTGGGGGGTATTTTGGACTTTGGGTCATAAACTGATGCCAGCTGTGTAAACAGTTGTACTGGTTGAAGTACCAGTACTTCAACATTTTGTGCCCAAGGCCGTGGTTTTCACCTCTGCTAGAGGGGAAAAAGTGTACTCCTTAACTCTTTCTGGGAGAAGTCAACCTCTTAGAGTAGAGTGCATTGCATAAGCTTACTTGAAGCAGCAGCAGGGCTTTACCAGATTAGTAATGGACCTGTAGAAGCAAGCAATAGTAGTGAGATACTAACGAGCAGCCACAGTATGATTTTCATTTAACAAAACTACATTTGAAGAAGGATTATGTTTGTAGCCTGTATCTTTTACGTGTGTTGTATACATTGTTTAGGTTTCTAAGGTAATGATCTCTTTTGCTTTCATAGAAAGCAATGTGCTATTTTCTTCCCTAGTATTCTTACTAGACTAGCTTGTCTAGTAAAATCAAGTAGAAAAGTTGAGGTTTGCTTGCTCTAATCTTTTTCAATACTTTTTAATGTACATATCCATCATCCTTCAGAAAATAGAGATAGATTTGTCCAAAACTATTGTAAAAATAGTGGACTTGGAGAGTGTCCTAAAGAATGTCCTTTTCTGCTAACTTCTGAAGCGTCTGAAAGAACTCTTGAAGATTTGTTTATTTATTTGTTTATTTTCAGAAAGTATTTTATCCCCAGACTAATTTTTCACAACCATAGTGTTTTAGTTAGTATGTAAGCTTGTTGGGGGTTGGTTGGTTGGTTTGTTTCGTTTCAGGGGGGTGTTTGTTTGTTTTGATTTTTAGCTTTTTTTGGTTGGGGCAGGAGTTTGGGGGATTTTAATACCCAAACACAGGTACAGTTTTGTATCTTTACAGGTAGTTCTTAATGTTTTTTTTGTTGTTTTATTTTATTTTTTTCCTTCCTCTGTCTAAAGCGTTTTATAAAACTGACTGAATTAGTTTAGGGAATTTTACAGTGAATTTTTTTAAACTTTCAGCGAGTAAGTGCTGGAATACTGAAGGCGCTGACAGACTCTAACAAACAAAATGAAGAAGAACTTAAAAAGAAAATTAAAGGTAAAATACAACTTACTGATGTGATAATTCAGACTTTTCTGGTTCATTGAAATACACAACAAAGTAATGTTACTATCATCAACTAAAAGACATGTATTTAAGTAAACAACTTAATGCTGTCTTGCATGTGTATACATCTAGAATGTACGGCTTGGATATCTTGTAGACTGTGTATTTAAAGGTCTTACTGACCTTGGTGGGGTTACTTTCTTGAACAGAGTAAGAGAGGACTGATTCTGTAGTCACTATCCTTTAAAAGATGTTTGGGCACTGTTTCATCACCCAAATACCATGTAAGAAATTAAATTATTAGCACATGAATGTAATGATTTACTCAATCCTAATAGCCCATAATTATTTAACAATAGCTTCAAAAAAAAAAAAAAACACTAAAAAGAAGATTTTTTAAAACTTTTTAAACATAAATTAGATTTGAAAATGAAGAACAAATTTAAGTTCAAAGTGTCTGCTACACAACTATTACTTGAGGAAATTGTTTTTGTTTATAGAGCACCTATCTTGACAAATACTGGTATTTCACTTTTTGGCTTCAGAAAGTTGTTTCGCTGACTTAATTTCTGAAAGAGAAAAAGGAACTCTTCCTGGAAAAAGTGTTCTTCTGAGAAAACAGAGAAATGTATTTGAGTTGAGAAATTGTTAAAGGTGTTGGTTCAATCAAACTGTTTTCCTGCAAATGTTTTCACCTCCATTCCCTTGACATACAATGGGAGCTTAATTTGTGTCCAATTCTGGGCTCCCCAGTACAAGAGAGACGTGGAGCTACTGGAGAGTGTCCAGTGTAGGGCTATGAAGATGATTAGAGGACTGGGGCGTCTCTCTTACTAGCAAAAGCTGCGAGAGTTGGGGCTGTTTAGCTTGGAGAAGAGAAGACTGAGAGGGGAACTTATCAATGTCTATAAACATTTTAAGGGAGGGTGTTGAGAGGATGGGGCCGGACTCTTTTCAGTGGTGCCCAGTGACAGGACATAAGGCAACAGGCACAAACGGAAACACAGGACATTCCACCTGAATATGAGGAGGAATTTCTTCACTCTGAGAGTGACAGAGCACTGGAACAGGCTGCCCAGAGAGGTTGTGGAGTCTCCTTCTCTGGAGGTATTCAGAACCTGGGATGCAATCCTGTCTAATATGCTCTAGGTGACCCTGCTTGAGCAGGGGAGTTGGACTAGATGATCTCCAGAGGTCCCTTCCAACCTCAACCATTCTGTGTAATTAAGAATCTTGCTGTAATTTCTGGGGAAACTGAAACTATCTTAACATATTCCATCATACATCTTACATACTGTATTCTCTCTTTTTATATTTGGCATGCCATAACTAAATAGGTCACCAAAATATTATATACAATATTAACTTTATATTTTGTTGTCAATTCTCAGAATATGAAAAGAAAAAGGGAATACAAAGCTTTGTAGATCGAATATTTGGTGGAGAATTAACCAGTATGATTATGTGCGAGGAATGCAGAACTGTAAGTAGACTGCCAGCTTTGAATAGTCTAGAATATATTTTTTATATGTAATCTGCAAAAGAACCTCAAAGTAACTATATGTAGAAATAAGTGGAATTAACGAGATTTGCTTCAATTAATACATTTCTAAGTGTTGACTAGCTGCATACTTTTCAAAGAGGAGTGTGGTTTGGTTGGGATCTTTCTTCCTTTATACTGTAAAGCTAATCTTCTAGTCCCTTTCAAAGCACCTCCAGGAAAAAAGGGCAGCAGGAGCGAGCTGACTCTGCTGGAGTAATTTACTCTTTAATTCTTGGTGATCTTTTTCCAGCAAATTGTAGAGTGGATGAGTTGTTCAGCTCAAGGCAGTATGCTGCCTGGCGCCCTCATTCCTTTTCTGTCAGATTATTAGGTCTGCTCCTTTCCCGCACTAGAATGACCAAGGGGTTGCAAGGAAGATTGTCACAGGAAAAGTGCGCTATCAGGATAATTCATCATGAGAATGAAATATTAGTGAATGGGCTAGATGAACGTCCTGATAGAACCTGCAAGCTTGGTATCTGCAGTCTAAGTTGAGTATTTAGGTTCTAGGCCACAAGAAAAACATATTGTGGAAAATACTTGTTTCTCATTTCCATGACTGACTGGTAGATTTTTGGGTCATGGACAGCTGTTTGTGAATGTAGATTAAAACTTTGTTTTATATTTGTATGTGGAAGTAAAAGCATGCATTGAATGCAAACAAGGACATGTTAAAAAAAAATGTTGACAGCAAGCCAGTCACTTGAAAGAAAGAAAGAAAGAAAATCTAAGTCAAAATCTTAAATATTCATTTAAGGTATCCTTGGTCCATGAGTCTTTCCTTGATTTGTCGCTTCCGGTACTAGATGATCAGGTAAGAAACTGTACATGCTTGGGGTTTTTGGCTTTCTTAGTTTTTGTTTGCATACATAAACACCTTTATTACATGGTCATTAGGGAATGAATTTATCCATCATCCTAAAGTCATCTTAAAAGTCAACATAATGAATTTGCACAAAAATACAGAATGAGGTTTTCTTGAGAATCATTACTGTAAGTTGCGGCTCATAAATTGTCTTTGGAAAAATACTGGTAGTATATTGGTGATTTTGCTGCTTTGTCGGTTTATTCGGAAGCAAAATTAAATAGATTATCTAGTATGTTTTATTACAGTATGAGACGACTGAGTTGTGAAGAATAATGTTTCAATTTAATCTTCAGTATTGTAAATCTGAAATAAATTGGATGATAGTGATAGGTTCCCAGTAATATATTTAAATGCTTTTATATTTATTTTCATTGAATTTTAATGCATTGAGAGGTGTGATGCTCTCAACTTTACTCGATATTCTGAAGACTGAGAAATGTTGTTAGTATAAACAGAGAATACTTAATTATTTCATCAGTCTCTAGATATTCAAAACGAAACGTGTTCCTTATGTTTCATTTTGATAATCTGCGTGTATAAGATTTTAGACTTGTCAATAGTAATGCTTGTGCAAACATTAGTGACTAAATATTAAAATGAAATCTCCTCAGCCAAAGGGATCGTGTCTTCTGCAAAGAACAAATTTCATTTTAGCAGAAGCAAATGAAGAACAATGCTGCATCATGTGTGGCAGGAAGTTCAGTTGTGAAAATGTCTTCAGTTGTGTAATACGTTAGTCTTTACTGAATTTAAATAGGTTTACATCTCGAACCAAAGGTAATGTTGCCCCTTTACATGTTCACAATATTTCATTTTGAATTTGTCATTTCACTTGGGACTGCCTCTGGAGTGATATATCTCTTTGGTATGCTTGGCATTAGGTTGGCATAAATTGTTTAGTTTTGTGCCTTAGTCTCTAAAATGTCATCTCTTGGGTTGAAAAACTCCTTGAATAACATGCTCATCCCTGAAGTTTTCTTTGGACTACTATTATGTTACTCTGCAGAATAACATAACTAATTTTGTGCTTGTTCTAAGAGTTTTGTTTGTTGTTTATTTTTTGTAGAAATTAAAAAATATAAATGAGAGAAATGCTAAGAAAAACAAAGAAAAGGAGTCTGAAGATGATGAAGAAGATAAAAACAGTAACTGTTATGTTAAACAGAGAGATGAGCTCCCGGGTACAAGCAAGCACCTTCAGAAAAAGGCAAAGAAACAGGCCAAAAAACAAGCCAAGGTTGGTTTTGATACATATTTTACTTTTATTAATGAAGCACATGCAGCTTCTGATAAAACAAAAATTTTCTTTTGCTTCTTCAATTTATAAGGAGGAGAACCACTGAGAAGATGACAAATTAAAATTTCTCCTCATTCACAGCTGAAAAGAGCAATTGCATATTCTTGATAGCTATCAAGAAGTTGCATGTTCTGTTAAAAGCTGCTGTGCTGGGAATAAGTTAATGCCAAAGCAATGTGGAATATATGTTGCCGGTCTGTAGCAGCATTAATTTGTATCAAATAGTTGTTTTCCTTCAGAACAGCTCACATTCTCACTTCAAAATACAGTCATGAAAAAGGATCAGGAAAATATAAGGGGAACTGTAGCTGTGTTCTAAAGATACTGTGTAAAGAGGTAGAGTGAGGAACTATATTTGAGTGAGGATGAATTTAGCATTAGTTACTTTGAATTGACAAGCTCAGATCACTAACTCATTCCGCTTGCCCCCTCTGTTGTCCCTCTCTCCTTTGACACCTGATGCATGCTCTAAATATTTTGATAGCGAAATGGTCTGAAATGCTAAACACCATTTAAACTTTCAACTCTTTTTTATATTTTTATGTATGATGTATTCCAATTTTTAGAACCAGCGCCGTCAGCAAAAACTTCAAGGAAAGGTACTTCACTTGACAGATATCTGTGCTATTGAACAACCAGAAGAAGATCTAGAGTATAATCAGGAAATAAAGGCAGAAGTTTACTCTGAATTACCTGACCTGAAGCAAGAAGAATCAGCAAATGATTGCAAAGATCACTGCTTAATGCAAAAAGACTTAAGTATACAGGGGAACAGTGCAGATATTCAGAGCCTGCATGAAAATACAGGAAAGCTGGAACAAGAACATGTGGAAAATGAATCTCACACAGATCTCCCTGTGGAAGACTTGGGTTCTCCTGTAAAGTTTGTCAATGGCCTTGACAACCTGTCCTTGAAAGATGATGATGATGATGAAGAGGAGGAGGAGGAGCTTGCTACAGACTTTTCAAGACTACGCTTGTGTGCCAATACTGAATCTGATAAAAGTATTTCAGATGACCTTCAGACTGTTTCAACAAAGATTCATGAAGTGGTGACTGAAGATCCAGAAACAGCATTTTGTACTCTAGCAAACAGGGAAGACCTGAACCTAGAAGAAAGTTCAATCCATCACTGTTTATATCAATTTACCCGTAATGAAAAGCTTAGTGAGACTAATAAACTACTCTGTGATGTATGTACACAAAGACATTGTGGACCAAAGAAGAATTTAAAAAGTATGAAAATTATCTTTCAAAAAAAAAAAAAAAAAAGAAAGAAAGAAAGAAAACTCTAAAACAGTCCCCTCTTGTCGCTTGGGTGGGTGGAGTGGTGTTCCTGAAGCAGCAGTTGTGTAACTTGCAACCTAATCTTAGATCAGTAGGCCTAGTATTCAAATGACACTGTGAGAACCTCTTACTTCTGCACAGTTTGTGAAACATATGAGTAAATTCTTACTTGAGCAGAGTAGCGGGTTCACAAACTTGTGTAGAGAATACTGCAGGGTGGAAGGAGTATTGAGGAGGACTGAGGCTGGTTTAGGGCTTCTTGAGCGAGGAAGAAGGAGGGTATTTCAATCTAAAACTTCATGATGTGGGTGAATATAGGGAGTGGTTATTTAGCAGATGGCTTTTCTTTAATGTAAAACTTCTGCTATAACAGTTGCAGGAAAATATGTTGGCATTTGTTTGTAAGACCAGTAAAAGCCCCGTGCAGTTTCTGATTATGGGAGTTGCAGAGATGTAAGAATTCATCCTGCTTATGCTGATGTTGCTCAGACATGGTTGCTTTTGTGACAGAGGATCTGCAGGAAGACAGCTGTTGTACAGCTAATGCTGTTAAAGGAGAGTGTTCACTTTCTCAGTCATTGTAGTAGATGATATTGCAACAGTGTAAATAGTAAGAATAATCAATTTCTTGCTGTAACATTTGTTTAGAGTTTAATCATTGATACTTTGTGTTTTCTGTAGGTGAAAAGAAGTATATTTATACCAATGCCAAAAAACAAATGCTTATTTCTCTTGCTCCTCCAATTTTAACTCTTCACTTGAAGAGATTTCAACAGGTAACTTGTATTGTTGTTGCAAAAATACATATGTGTATAGCTGTATAGCACTAGCTTAGCACAGAACTGGTGTTAGCATGCTTTAATTTGTTTTAAGGCTGTTCCCCCCCCCTCCCCGGGTTTGGGAGGCATTGGTGGGTTTTTCTGTTTGTGGTAGTGTGTTTGTTTTTAACTAGTTTTCTGGGAAATACTATTTTGGGAATACATTTTTGCTGTGTATTCATTTGCTGTTATTGCTTCCTGTATCAAGTAGTGTCTTAGTAATAATTGCTTTCTGCTACTACAGCAGTTCTTGTACTCTTACCTTTGAGTACAGGCATGACGAGATCCCTTACTAAACAAATGCAACAAATGGGTCAGTAAAGTCAGAGAAGAGAAGAAACTGAAGCCTTATAGGGGTGGGGAAGGGTGAATGGAAAGCAAGGCAACTTAAGCCTTATCTGTAGACACCAAAGGAAAGGTGGCTACCCTTTTTTTCCAAGTTACAGCGATGTTTTTATTTTAGGGCTTTAGGTTTTCAAGAAAGAAGTGAAAAAGGAATGGTGCTGGGAGACAGTATTACCTTTTCTAAATTTAAAGCTGTTAAGTGATGTAGTCAGAATGCTTGAAAAATAAGGGGTATAGCTCTTAAGTAGATGAAAATCAATTCTACAAAGTAATTAGAAATATGTAGGGTACTCAAAGAGACCATAACAGAATTGAGGAACAGACAGTGTATACTTCCTTAGTTTTTTTTTTTTTTTTTTTTTTTTTTTTTTTTTTTTTTTTTTTTTTCCCGCTCCTGCAATTTTGATACTAGGATATTATTTGAATAGGGTAGGAGTAGAAATTCCTTCAGTTCTGGCAATCAGAAATCAGCTCGTCAGGCATACTGCAGTTCTACAGTATCTGAGAAGTAAGAGATGCCTTCAAAGTAGTTACATAAGTATATAGAGCTAATTCTTTTCCATTTCTGCTACCATTGTTAAGATACCAAAAGAGTGAGTTAGATTTGTCTTAACTCATGCTCCAGCACAGCATGTAGAGGCAATGTTGTAATGCAAGAAAAGCTTGGGTGCTGGGGCGAGGGGGGTGGGGAAGGAAAAATGCAGGGATAGAGGGGGAAAAAGAAGCAGTTTTGTCCATCTTACTGTAAACCTAATTTTGTGTATCTTGTAAGGAGTCTTAGCCCTTCAGTGTGAAATATGCAGTAAATGATGATAAGCTTAATATGTCTTAATATGTTACATTCTAACAATGTTGCATTTTTTTTCTTTATGTCCTATTCAGGCTGGATTTAATCTACGAAAAGTTAACAGGCATATCAAGTTTCCTGAAGTGCTAGACTTGGCTCCTTTCTGTTCAGTTAAATGTAAAGTAAGTGGTGGTGATGTAGAGGAACAGATTCTGCCTTTCCATATTTTAATATTTTCAAAATTATGCTGCTTGGCAGAATCCCTTTATACAATTCTTACCAAGTTTCAGTTATTTTGCATGGTAGTACAGGATATTTTGTAACTTATGCAAGTTTGTCAGTATGCTTCTACTGGTCATAGTTGTGGCAACTTGCATGAATCTGTGACAACTAATTTTCTGTTCATCAGTAAACAAAAGACAGACTAAAAGAAATTATATTCTGGCCGTGTTAAAATCCAGTACCTCAGTGATGTACCTACACTTCTGCTTTTATAGAATGTGGCTGAAGGGAATACGAAAGTATTGTACTGTCTCTATGGAGTTGTTGAACATAGCGGCACAATGAGATCTGGACACTACACTGCTTATGCCAAAATGAGAAATATGAACAATCATCTTTCTGACCTTGTCCTTCGAGGAGAATCTACTCAAGGTGGACATCAGTAATATTCCTAATTACTTCTTACTGCAGAAAGTAACATGTCTACTTCAGTACTTTTTAATAAATTTTGCCTCTTCAATTTTCTTTTACAGCTCTAGAAACAGAACCAGTAAAAGGA
The DNA here is from genome assembly GCF_028389875.1 of Rhea pennata. Classification (NCBI taxonomy): domain Eukaryota; kingdom Metazoa; phylum Chordata; class Aves; order Rheiformes; family Rheidae; genus Rhea; species Rhea pennata. The sequence goes on from NC_084663.1 coordinate 115,641,855, forward strand.
CAATGGTTCCATATTAGTGATACCCATGTACAAGCTGTGTCTGTGTCAAAAGTGCTGAGCTCACAAGCGTACCTCCTGTTCTATGAGCGACTGCTGTAACTCACCCGAGAAGCCGCCTTCTATGTGCAACCATGTTTAAGCTGGCTAAAGAAGGAATGGACTTGCAAATCATGTTGTTACACCTGGGAGCTACTGTCTACAACTGCAGGAATATGCTTATGCTTCTTAGATACACTGACAAATTAAAGGATTAACTTATACTTTTTCCAGTGTTTTCACTACTTTTAAATAAAAGTCTTTTTTCAAAATTACAGCTTTGAGTTTTGTATGAACAAGCAACCCCTGCTTCCTTAGTTTCTCATAACTGCTAATAGATTTTGGCCTGCAGCTCTCACTTTGAAGAGACCGGCTGTAAGCTTGGGCTATAGTTATGCTTGGAACTGCATACAGATATGTAACTGAGCTAAGAAGCTGTCTCTTCCTGCACATCTTAAGTGAGACACATTTAGCACCAGCTATCTTTCCACTGACCCTTTATTTCTAGTACAGAAGCACTCAGGTTCCAAACTCTCTAGGAATTTTTTGACATAGGAACCTTGCTCTGGTATTCTGACAAGCTTAAGGACTTGGATCTCTTTTCCTTTTACTAAAGGCACCTCAGCATAGGACTAACTTTTCCTACCACTGCAGTAGAGAAAGGCTAACCTGAAGTGGTCTGTAGTTTTTATTTAAAATTGTCTTCCCTGCAGGCTAGACTGCCCCTAGCATTTTACACAAATGAAAGCCTGGTTCCTGCCTCCTCAAACAAACAGCAGCAGCTTTCTGCTGACTTACTCCGTCCAGTTAGTGTGTTTTTTCCACAACAAACCTAAGAGGTACGCGTATGTGTTTCTATTACCCTTGAAGTTGCCAGCGGTAGCACTTGTGCAGTTGACTTGATAGGCCAATCCCTCTGGAAAAATTGCTGAGTTTAATTTTCAGCCACACCAGCAACTGCATATAAAACAAGCAGCAGAGTAGCTGTTGTATAGCAGCCTTATTTAGGCATAAGAAAGCTCCAGACTTGATTTAGCCTTCCACTCCCTTCTGGCTGTGAAACAGAATAGAGCTGGCAAGAGTAATAAGAGACTTACTTAATTATTAAGTGGCTTGAATTTCAAATGCAGTTCTTCCTTTAAACTTCTTTAAGACATAAAAGGTTTTTAACTTGCCAATAGCAATTCTTAACACGTCTCCAAAATCTCTCCTTACATGCTTTTAAAAAACTAGCACAGTATATAATGTGTCTGAAAGCTAACTTTTCCATACACAGTATTTATTTTTAAGACAGCTTAACTGTGGCTGTTAGAATGAGGTGCATTTTATCTACTGTCACAGTTTGAGATCATGGGAACTCTGGAAGGGTGAAGATGAGTAAGATGCAAGTAACAAAGGTGAACAAAGGCACAGACCTGTTGTCATGCTTATTTCTTTTACCTCATTTGACTTTGTACATTCAAGTATTAGTAAGGAGCACAATGTCACAGGACGAGGTCCAAATAACAGATAAAAATATGTTACAAGTTCTCTGCTCGAGGCCTACATTCCACCTCCCTCACCCCTCCCTCCCAATACTTTCATCCCCATATAAAGACCCATGCATTCACACACTTAATAACAATCACATCAGGCTTAGCTCAAAGAAATTGACAGTTAACATATTCATAATGACAAGTGCATTTATTGAAGTATTCAAAGTTCTGCACTGTACTGGACATAGTCTCATAACTTAAAGGTAAGGGAGAAACTCATCATGACAGGTCCCAACTGGAATATTACAAAACTCATTCAACCATGTCACTTGAGAAGTACAATTAAGCAGTTCAGTCATTTTGGTCTTCATCCCAGTCTTTCTTTCCTGATGGAGGCTTAGGACCACCAGCTGGTTTTGCCATGATGATCTTGAAGGTAATAGGGAAATAGAAAATAAGAGTTAGAATCAGCTTTTTTCCCCTCCGTGATGCTGTCAACATTCACTAAATTCATGCAGTCTGAGCTCTGCACTTATACCACTGAATATTATCCACCTAAATGATTCATAAATTAGGTATTTTATCTTGAAAATAGCAGAAGCAGAGCCCTGATGTAGAGTAAAAAGACAACTTTTAACTTATTTTTGCATGCAATTTAGACTTCAGTTAGTCTAGGGAAAGTGTAATGCTCAACCAAGCTAGCCACCAACCTGTTTGCACAATGCACACTACAGTAAGCAAGAGAAGAATTATTAGTATTGTTGCTTTCAATTCCTCAGTCTATAAACATCATGCTTTTAAAGCAGTGTCCACTAGTCGCACCTTATTAAACATAAAATGTCACTGCAGCAAGTGCAACAAATGTAAGTAACATAACACTAAAGCTGTGCTTGGCCTTCTTTCAGTGAAAGCTTGGTTTTAGGAATAAGATTCATTTACAATGGCACACGTAAGTATGTTTATTGCTACATTTCTTAAGTAATGTTGTATATGTGCTCTTAAAAAATACAGATCAGCCGTGTGATTGTCAATATATTCAGGCATGCAGTCACACACATATACTTCTCTGCTGGAGAAACAGTTTGTTGCATACTATTTTTCAGGTTCATCTTTCCAGTCATCCTTATCCCAATGTCCTTGTTGTTTAGGGGCTTTTGGACCACCTGCTGCTTTTGCCATAATAATCTACAGAAATTTTACATGCAAATATATTTTTCCTAAAATTTCACAAAATACTATAGAAGCCTAAGACTTTTCTTGGATAAGAGTATAACCTCCATTAAATGAAATTTTCCTGTAAGAACATATGGGATTTTCTTGTAATAAATCTAGTTTCCTGGAAAAGTATGGTTAACTTTTAGACATGGCATCAAGTGCTATCAACTGCCAAATATTTAAAATGCAGCACACATAGCACTTCTATAGAAGTAGCAACATTGCACCTTTCCGAAATACAAGTTTTTGAGTAGAGTGCTACCATTTTTCAGAAACAGAGCTGAGTTTTCAAACATCACGTCTTATGCCATGTACTTCCAAAACATTCAAGTATTTTGCATCAGTGTTCTGCATATCAAGTTAAAGCCAAGGTTTCAATTTAGCATCCATATTAGTTTTAAGCTTACCTGATCCACCCTTAGAACTGTCACAGCAGCATTGGTAGCCAGCTTGATCCCCCAGCATTTTCCAAGGTATGTGTCTAATACACCAGCTTCTAACATATCCTTCACAGCAGCAGTTTCAGCCTGTCAGACAGGATAAAAAGTGGTTTTCAAAGTTTTCTCATGCTTTTACCTGTAACTTCCTGGGTTTTCAAAGTTACACGTTTAGAACAAAACATATCTGTATTTTTTTTTTTATTTTGTCTGCTTTCTTTCCAAAAAGATCTTCATTCCTAATCCATTGCAAGACGACAAAACAATTACTAAAAACTTACTTTTCGCTGTATTAGTTCAAACTCTCATTTCACCTCCTACGTAAGGCCACTATAGTACAATGATCTTAACTGCCTGGTGAAATTTTAAGTTATTCTTCTAGATTGCTCAAGATAGAACTCTGATAGTTTTAAATTAATCCAGAAATGCTTCATACTGAGAGAAGTACTTCTCTCAGTTTATGAGCATCAAGTACTGTTTAAGACTATTTACCTCAATATCAAATCCAACATTTTTGTTGCCTTCTTGATGCACCGCATAAAGTTTGGAGATGACTTCATTAGCCTTTACTCCAGAGTTTTCTGCTAATGCTCGGGGAATTGCTTCAAATGCCTCCGCAAACTTCTTGATGGCATACTGGTCAAGCCCAGGACATGTCTGAAGTGAAGTTGAAAACCATTTAGCTTTTTAAAATGAACACAGAGAGTACCAAAAAGGTAGGAAGGGATGTGCAAATGTTTACACTTTCTATATCTATATAGTAATAATATAGAATTTACTATAATAGAATTTAAATATACATATATATATAAAAATATATTAATATATAAAATACATTAAGTTATATGCATACACACACACACACATATATAAATTTTTAAAAAGAAAAAGTGAGGTACCTCTCCATAAGATGTGATCTGTTTGGCTAATTCAATCTCTGTTGCACCACCTCCAGGAATAAGACGCTTGTCCTGTGAACAAAATGTTCCGTGTATTTCTTAAAACAGAACACTGTTTTTATTTTTAGAATTTATATATTGTAGCAAGAAAAACACAATAAAACTTTACCTCATGCAGACTCAAGCACTACTTCAGAACAAATAAGCATTACGAGTACTGTCACTAGAATTGACTCTTTCATTCCAAATGTCTTTGAATAAAATAAAAAATAATAAAAAAAAGCTTCTTTCAAAAAAAAGAAAATAGAAATGCTGGTTTGGGCTTTTTTTAAAAAAATCATTCTAATTCACAACTTACTAGAAATAAAATTCCTAGACTTTCCAATCTTTTCCTTTAACTGTTAAAGGGCCAGGAAACACCATGCTGGAAACCAATCTACAGTATGCTGTTTTAAGTTTAATTAATGACCACATATCACACATTTATCTTTAAAAATTTAAGTACTTTGTGTATCTTTTGACAAGTCAGCACTCACTCAAGAACTTTCAGATTTTTTAAACGGAAGTCATCATTATAAATCAGGACAACCACAAGAGCACAAACTACTTCTGCTTCTGTACTCTAAATCAATACTCATGTTGGTATGTACAAAATACTAAGTATCAGGTGGTAATTTTTATGTAGGCTTCTAAGTACACTCAACCTTTTCCTTTTTACCAAAAAAGGCTCAAGTTCACAAAAGCTGATTAGAAAACACTGAAGAATTAAATTATTCTATTTATAAGACCTATCAGTAGTATTTACCCATGAACTAGAAATATAGTCTGCAACCAGTCCGTTCCTCCTGATCCCCAGCAAAACAAAGAACAAACCAACCACATACCTAGCTTTTTTTCTGTGTCTGGTTTCCAAGGAACATTACAGAGGGTTTGTGGAAGTGGTCAAAGACCTGACTGCCATTAGAAAATGGTGAAATGAATAAGTCTTCAAAGACTCGCCTCAAACTGAAAAATTGAGTTCAGTACATGCTGGGCATAACCTTTTATGCACACCGTATTCACAGGGGTGGCAGCTTCATACTACACGATTGTCTCTGTGCCTCAAGGAGGCTCGCAAACTGACAAACAGCCTTTGTACCAAGTGATGAGTGCAAAGCAAGCAGGAGGCTTGCCTCAAAAACTGATCCATAGCTCAATTTTGGCAACTGAACAGTTCAGTTTACTTACCCTTGTGAGCACTTTGAAAGTATTTACACCATCATCCACTGCTCTCTCTATATCATCCATCAAATTGTCTGTAGATCCACGAATGAGTATGGTAGATATGGCACCATCCTCCTTTTCTGTTAAAGAGGACATACATGCTTATTACTGAATTAAGTTCATTAGATGTAAAACATTCATGAGTATTGTACTTGTAGCATTAGGACTTTATAGAACATACATACCATGCTTAAACACAATAACTTGTGTATCCCCAACCTCTGATAAATATACACTATCACAGTGACCCATTTCTTCTAGAGTAGGGGGAGTCTGGAAAGAAGAAAAAGACAGTTAAAATAAGAACCTGTTCACAGCACTCTCCACTCTGCTCATTTGAAAATTGCATACCAGTCTGGGTAAAGCTGTTGCACCAACAGTTTTACATAGTCTCCTCAGATCCCATTTTGAGTTCAACCTTAAAAAAAAAAAAAAAAAACACAAACAGCAACACTTGTTAAAAAGTTTCCAGAACAAATATTAATATTCAATTTAGTATTCTCTCTGTAACTTGGAAACATTCCAAGTTACATCTTACATCCAAAGTTCATCTTACACTGTGTAACACTTGAATTTATTCTTACAGTATCTCTGTATTAGATTTCTAATCCTTCTCTGTTTTGCATGAGATCACAATACCATGTTCCCTTTCCAGGAGTTCAAATTTTTCAGAAACCAACAATCAAATTTTCTGTTTGCAACAGAAAAGGACCACTTTGCTGCATAAGATGGAAGAGATGCCATCAAGATTTAACTTAATATTTCGTGGAATGTTTTTCAAGGATGTGTAACATGCCTAATTTATAGTTAAGAAGATACATGATCCATAAAATTATAGGAAAGTATTAAAAATTAGTTTTTCCATCCATTAATGTATTAGCAATGCAGGGAAGAATATCTTACATGACTGGAAAATTATCACATATAGAATGTGGCCAGGAAGAATCATTATGGTATAGTCTCATCTTACCTTTGTGGCCACAAAGTCCCTCTATTAAATCCACAAATTTTAACACATTTGACTTCAGTTGAGCTAAAAAGACATTTAAACCATTTTAACCGTACCATACACACAAGTTACTCCCCAATTAGATATCATACACAGGTGAAGGGCTATCAAAAAATATAAGCTATGAACACAACCAAATTGCTACTAAGGTTTTGTTCCACTAGAAATCCAAATGGTCACCAATACTCTGCATTCAAAGTAGTTTGAGATGCAAGAATCAATATGGTAGGCACATTTCATAAACTTCAGATAAAGTGTTTTACACTGTTTTAGTACTTACCTGACTAACATAAGATTGTATTTGTTGGCATAATGAAGTGCCATGTCTGCCACTTTGCCACCTGTTACTATTACATTTGCACCAGTATCAGCAATAGCTTTGACTTGCAAGTCCATCAGGTTTTCTTCTCCCTTGCTGAAATTCATCAGTTCTTCAGCGTTCTTTATAAGAACAGTGCCCTAGCAAAATAAATATACTATTACCAATTCAGTGTTAACTACATACATACTTAAAAAATAACTTATATGACAAACCATAGTGCCAACCTATTCATAACCTCAACCCATCCTATTCTATCAAATTGCCACCTTTTCCAAGCAATGGAGTAGCAAAAGTCAAAGAAAGGCAGTTCTAGCATTTCTAAAAAAAATATCCAAGCTTCAGACATTTTAGCATGTAATTTGTTCACAAGTAAACTAGAAAGCAAAATTAAGTTCAGAAGATCTCTGTGAACTCTTTTAAACTAACAAACTGATTAACTATAAATATTCTTGACTCATAGTGAGTCTAGAATCTCTAAAATAAGAGATTTAAAACTGCACATGATCATAAATAGATATAAAATTTATTTGGGGCTTTACATACCTTAGTTTCAGTTATCATACCATCAAAAGGGCAAGAATACACAGCTATCTTTGCATCTTTAACAGAGGTAACATCTCCTTCAGTTTCTTTTTTAAAAACCATGCCATGCAGAACTGACGAAGCAGAGATACCAGCACCCTGAAAGAACAGAGATGGAATGGAGTAAAGTCACATTACTGAACACTTACTGTCAGAAAGCTGCACTATCCATAACAAGCAGTCCTTATATTCATTTGAATGTAGCAATTAAATTTCCATTGTAGCAGATGAGACTTATGCTGATTCAGCAGCATCAAATACTTGTCTTACAAGGTTTATATCTTAAGACAAGTTTGCTGAGAGCAATGATTACAGCCTATAACATACACTTTCTGTGCTCAAGTTTACATATTTATTAGCAAGGAATAAGAACAGTCTAGGGAAATTCATATTAGATGTAAATTAGGTCCAATTCTACAGGCCATACTAAGGCCTAATATCCCATTGACAAAAACAGCATAAGATCAGACCACTTCTGTTCTTCTGGCTTGCCTCTTAGCCTGATCATGTGAATGTTTCCAGTGTATAATTAAGTTAACAGATCTGATCCAGTTTAAACTATCTTAGTGTTCATGATTCCTGTTCCTGAAACTAACTACTGGACTCTTTAAGTATTTTAAAACAAGAATTCATTTCCAGGTAACTATGCATGCTACAACTGAACAGACGTTAGAATAGAAAAAACAGTTTCAAAGTTCAAAGATCTAAGAACTCCTTTAACTTTTGATCTTAGCTCTACAGTAAAGCCAGCTATGCCCAACTTACCACAATCTTGCACACTCTGATATTGTCAACATTGAAATGACCAGAATCAGGGAGAATAGAAACTGTTTGAAAACATAAAAAAAGAATAATTTCTGTTGCTTAATGAAGTAAAATTGTACCACCATAAACAATGCATTTTTTTCCTAAGTATTAGAATTCAAAAATCTGAACTACCTATAAATTTTACGCAATTACAATTCATTAAAAACTTGCATCAAGAGATGAGAAGTTTTGTTTTTACAATATAACATGAAGCCATATTTATTCAAGCTAACCAGCCTGAATGTCTATTTAAACAAGTGTTGAATCTGACCCATAGTATTTTGAGGAAGCACAAACTTTGAAGTTTATTTCTTGATGTCTAAAATGAGAAGTCCACTACTCATTACAACTACATACTCTTGCTTTCATTGTTCTGTGACTGCAACTGGTAAACAGCTTCTCTGAAGTATAATGCATTTGCCTAGTGATGAAAAAGATAAAAAATCTGTTTCTGCTTGAAAGATAGAGTAAGCTATTTCTATAAACATTTATTAGAAAACACAGACCTCATCTGAGTCACGACAATGAACAAGATTACACGTAGTTCAGAGCCTAATTTAACCTGATAAACTAACCATACCTTTTCATCTTACACAGAGATACTAGTAATGATTATAGTCCAACCTAGATTGTTTTCTAAATGCATACTCACATTAGTCTTGCCGACTTACCACAGGCCTGTGCAATAAGTTTTGCCAGAAATTTTTCATTGCCATATTGTTTACTCATCACTGAAGTATGCAGCAAAGATGCCACTTCTTCGACATCTCGAAGGTTCTTTGCAGAACAGCACACCAAGTCAGGAAGAATTTCTAGGGCTTTCTTGCAAGCTTTTTCATATCCTTCAATCACCTGCAGCAAGCAACAGAAGTTCACTATATCACACCACTATACATTCATACTACTTGAAAGGACGTTCGTTCTTGAAAGGACGAAAAAGCTTGAAAGATAAATATAGTATTAAGCTAAGTAGGAAAAAAAAACACTTTAACAAGTGAAAAAGCTTACAAGTGATGCAATCACACACAGCAAAACATGCACTATTATTCTTCATAGAGCTATCTAAAAATCATTTTGGAAGGAAACACAATATTATACTGAATAGTAACTGTCTGAATTTAGGTTATATCAATCATAATAACACAGTAACTTACCTCTGACACTGATAATCCCATTCTCAGAAGGTCCTCTGCTAACTCCAGAAGGACTCCAGCAAACACAAGGACAAAGTTTGTTCCATCTCCAACTTCTTGCTCTTGCATGTGGGAAGCCATCACAATCATTTTGGCAGCAGGATGCTGGACCTTTAAAAGAAGTTACATATCTTAGTTTACCTGCTAATATCCCACTTGGACTACGGCTCTGTATTTTTCCATGCTTCAAATGCAAGCTCTTTGATTTCAAGTTATTTCTAAACATACCAAGAATGCACAAGAGGGAAGTACAGATTAAGTCAACTAGGTAATTTCCATAACAAGCGAAAGTACTGCACCTATGAAAATTTCACAGAACTTAACAATTCCTCTCCAACGTAAAATACATACCATTTTACTTGTTTTGTGCTATTTTGACAAGATACAGTAGCTTCACATTCAAATTTTGGAACAGGAAAGCAGGCTGACGTTTTGACCTTCAAACTGAGCTCATGTATGCATAACTTTAGAGATCTACATTATGTGCTACTTCTAACGCTTTGCCATCTGTATAGAGATCAAATTTTCTCTTTCAAAGAAGTGCAATAAAAATACATTATTCTTGAATGTATTTAGAGCACCTATCATCCCAGAAAGCAGCATGTAAGACTCATTAGATTAACTAGTTTTCCGATATTTTTAAAGAACTGAGACTTGCACATTTTTTCCACTTATATTGCATATAAATACAACACATTAAGGAAGTGTACTTAATATTGCTTTGAAAACAGTTTCACATTTGCACTGCCTTCTTGCTATTATTCTAAAATACTATTTCTACCAGTAGACATAGAACTTAAGAGTAAAATAATATCTATATCACTACACAAATAATATGATAGCAAGAGAAAAGTCAGGATAGGTCAGTTTTTCCATAATTCTTCTATCACATAATTCACAAGGATACTGCTACAGCTCCATACCATACTACCATATATCACTTCGACTACCATGTTGTAGTCCAACAGGAAAATACAGCAAGTGTCAGTATCAGGTGATTAACAGCTATTTCATTCACTGTTTTCCAAATGCACTGTTTAGAAACAGTCTTCTCTAAATCTACACTGGTTTGGGAGAACAATAGAGGCAATTACTACGCATTTGCAACTACTTAATGCTGTTTTACAGAAGTCTATTTCTCACTGGGAGACAGTCCATGTACTTTACACACTCAAATTCAGTAAAAATTTAAATTATTTACAAAGTGACATATGCAGGTCATCAGGCAGATTGACACAAATTTCCTTATTAACATTCAAACTGCAGTGGTCCATACTAAGAGAAAAACTAGTTCAGCATAACTGAAATCTTCCAAAGTAAGAAAACTTACCTCCAGCTCTCTCAAGATAGTAGCGGCATCATTTGTAACAAAAAGCTTCTCCAGATGATTGATAACCATTTTATTCATTCCTAAGCAGAAAAAAAAAATGTTTATACAGTGTGTGTCATTTTGTATACAAATACTGTTTCATAATGACAATATGTTAGTACTATTTTGTAACTTTTTAGGAGAACTTTAAAGACACTTAGGTTTGCGAGTGTTACCTTAGGAAGAAATCATTCATGTCTGAATGAACATTTTTCTCTTCAGAAGTTCTTGTATGTTATGTAATTAAATATTTTGTATGTTTGTCAGAACACAGTATGGTTATGTTCATTAGGACTATCTATGCAGTTATTGTCTTTCCTTTAATTTTGTAGGTCCTTCAGCATAGCAATAAAACAACAAAAATGATACAGTAATTGTACAAAAACAGACAAAGGCAGTTACACTACAAAACACTTGAGTTAACCAAACAAAAGCTGTAATCTTTATATACACGAAGAGCGTATTTTTAGAGTTCAATAGCAAGTCTAATGCATTTCTTCAAGAAAAAAATAAACAGTTGTTTCTTCCTCAAAGTAGAATTAGCCTTTGAATATTACCATTTTTCTCCAAAACATTACCATGATGTTAGGATTTATTTACCATTTGGTCCATAAGCTGTACGGGTGGTTTGAGCAAGTTCTTTGCATGCCTGGATGTTCCTGTAAACAGCTTCTTCAAGTCCTGAATAATGCTAAAAAGAAAAATGTTACCACCTTGGAAGAGGGCAAGGTTTGGTGAACACACTGTTTTAGCAGACACTTTTTATTCATACCTCTGTATTCCACAGAAATTAATTAACTCTCTTCTGTATTCAAACATACATGCACAATATGAAAAATCACAATGATTCAGGAAGTATTTGTGATTGCGAAGCTAATCAATTCAGCTTCCATTTGGAAGCCTTATGGATAAAGATCTCCAGAAAGAGCCTAAAGAACAGGGAAACAGTTCGGTGTGCTTTGTTCAGAGAGGAGAGAAAGGTATAGGCAGGTATTCTGCAAATACAAAACATCTCAGCGGCCAAGTGTTTTCTTGCTTTGTGAAATACAGATCCTGCTGTTCTGCCCCTGAACCTTATATTAAAGGACTAGCATCTGTGTTACTCTATTTCTCTGCTCATGCTGCCAACCCCGCTGAAATATGTTATTCCCTACCCCCAGAAAAGATTCTAGAAAAAAAAATAGGGCTTTTTGAGTCGCCTAATCTCCCTTCCGATCCAATTAAACATCAGCATTCATAAGTCTTTTTTCCTCGAGAAAAAAAATAAGGACTTTTTTTTCTTCCAGTTTTTTCAAACTAAGCTTTTGCTCTGTCAAGTATGGTCCTTGAGGGCTATCAAAATATATGTTTATCAAATTCATTCCCTGTTAAGCTTAACTATATGGAAATATTTCGTTCCTTTGCAATACTGTCAAATAAAGCAATAGAAAACAACCAGAAAAATATATTGTAAGCAATCACGTCACTTCAGAACTGCTCCAGCTCTAGGACCGGTTGCATTTCGCTGATCACCACTTGTAAACACTCCCTTCCCGAAAACGCTCTCCTGAAGTCATTCTCAAAAAAAAAAAAAAAAAAAAAAAGGCACAAAGGCACGCAGCGCTTCGTGCACAGAATAGAGTTAACTATGCGGAATACAGCTAGGAAGGGTGACCGCCACAGGCCAGAGGAAACAAGGCCACCAGGAAGAGGCCCCATCTGCCTGCAGCTAGCGGCTCCGGGCGCTCCACGGGGAAGCGTGAAGCGGCCCAGGGGGCGGCAAGAGGCAGCGGCAGCGCCCCCGGGCACGCAGAGCGCCGCCACAGCGGGCGAGGCGGCAGAAGGGAAGGTGGCGATCTCCCCCCGCCCTCAGCACAGCTTTCCAGAAGGCCGCGTGCGCCAGGCGGGAGGCGAGGGACGTGAGCCGCCGGGCCCAGCCGGCCTTCCAGAAGCTTCCCTGCGCCGCCATAGCGCCCCCACCCCTCCGCTCCGCCCCACCGCCGGGGAGGCGTCCTGGGACGGGCGGGAGTAGCGCCGCTCTAACCTTCGCGCCCTCCTTGAGCATCTGGGCGAAGCCCGGGGCCTTGGGGACGTGCAGCGCCATCTCCGCTCCGCTCCGGCCGGCCAGCCACCGCCGCGCGCCAGGGACGACGGGAGGGCGGGCCGCCGAGCACGCGCACGCGCACGCGCGCCAGGGACGACGGGAGGGCGGACCGCCGAGCGCGCGCACGCGCATAGCGGGAGCTGCGCCGCGCGGTGCCGGGGGGAGGAGTTGCTCCCCGGCAAGGTCGATCGGGGGGGGGGGGGGGGGGCGAGGCCTGGCGGCGCGCGGGCAGCCGTTGGGCGGCCGAACGGCCGCAGCGGGCCCGGGCACCCGGTTGCCGCTTTTCTTCGGGGCTTATGGTGGGGGGGCCTCGGAGCATGCGGTCCGTCTGGCAGAGCCGTTGCCCCTCTGCCCGAGGGGGCTTCCTGAAATCGGGGCCTCATAAATAAGACCTCTCTCTGGGTTTCTAAAAGAGGATACGGCGTTATGGAAAGGGTAACGTTTAGAGACTACTATGTTATTGCTGGCTTTTTCTATGACTTTGTATTTTATTTGATGTAATTGAAACCAAAATCGATGATACATCTGACTGTCACAATATTTAAGCTGACTGAGTTCATGCTATTTTATTAAAAAAAAAGTCCAAATCACACTTTTTTGAAGCAGGTAAGATAAAGTTTCTTCATTCATTGTACTACTTGTACGCTCACTACTCCTTTGTAAAGGGCCCCAAAGTGATGTTTTTCCTAAGGAACGTTGTCCATGTGGTAAAGTGGTAAGTAGTATCATGGTGAGTGATGTCGGCTCCATCAGAATCTTTCTTTCACTGTCTAGTTCAGCATCTTGCCTCCTGGGCATGTCTCTGAGTGCATTTAGTGATACACAGTCCAGAAATAGAGTTAAGAACTATCATAATCACTGATGGCAGTAGCCAGTCATAAAACCTTGCACACTCTAGTCTAGTGTTTGGCCTAACACGTATATGACTTGTTCAAAAGGACAGAAAATGTCCTGATAGGAAGAGTAAGTGCAGTCAGCTCTCCATTACCCAGGGTAGCGGCAAATGATTGTGTACTACAGGACAAGCTGAAGAGCAGTTTGGAGGTACCCCTCAACATCTCTACAGGCAGTTTAAATTCAGACAGGATTAGCTGTTGTCCAGCATTGGAATATTTCTACATTACTGCCTGGTGCCTTTACCTCTGAGACAGTGAAGGTGCTTCTGTAGGGAGTTGCTTTAGTTTTATTAGTTTTGATTCTGTCACACACAATCAAATAACGCTTTTTTGAGATGAGAGCTTCTAAGACTCTAGAAGTGATACAGCTGCACATAGGCCATGCTGTATTTGAGCCTGTAATCCAACAGAGACAGAGTTGCTCCACCTCTGCAGCGTTGATAGACCGTCTAAAGATGAGTGGAAGTGCTTGATGTGCATCTATATAGTTTCTTAAGAAATCTCAAAAGGAAACAGTTGATTTAGTTTTACATTATGTAATTCTCAGAATTCAGCCAGCTTTAACATGGAACATACCATGACTATATAAAAAAAAAGAGTGGTGATGAAAAGCAAACTATACATAAAGCATCCAAGAAATGCACACTGAAAATCTGTATGCAGTTCTGCTAGAAGAACTAGCGCGTAGGGGCAGATGACACTTGAAGCAGAGAATGGCCCTGACTATTGTGGCCAAGAAGTCTGGGCACTGCAAAAGGAGGTGCTCAGGCTTGGGTAAGGAGAATAACACTATTCCTCTGCTCCGCAGTGCAGATAGGGAACGAGGAAATGCCTGTCCTATTCTATAGCCAATGAGTTGTTTTTATAAAGCAAGTTCTGAAATCTGTTCTTAGCCATGGAGCTCTGAGAAGTGACTCCTAAGTCAATGCAGAAGACTTCTCATAGTCGAGAGCAAAAGGCTGGGATGCTGTATCTGTAGTCAATTGCATTCTAGTTACAGGTATTCACTGTAGGAGAGAGAGAGGAAAGATGCTTCAGTGGTTAGACTGCTGATCAGTACTTACAGGATGGCTTTCAGTTCCCTCCTCTATGACTAACAGCCTACATAACCTCAAGCAAGTTTCTAGTGATTTATCAACACTTAAAAGTTCTATCATTTTTTTTTTTTTTTTTTTTGCCATACATTTTCCGTTCTCTCTGCTGTTACTGGAGATAGGTATCTTATTATTATGGCACTTGCTTGAGTACTTCCCCCCCCCCCCCCCCCCCGGTAGGAAATAGAATGGTTTAATGATAAAACACATCTTAGAAGTTTTGCAAACTTCAGCCAGGAAGTCCATGACTCTTTTCTTGTAGGATCCTATCACTTGCCACACTACATCATTATAGGTGGAATACCAAATTGAGCATTGGCTATGAAGCCCAAAATAGTAATGTTTTATATTAAAAAAAAAACAAAACAAATCTGAGCTCATTGGTATACCCTGTTGTTATTTTCCTGACTTAATTTTCACCAAGACAAATAACAGAAGAATCAAGGCAATGGTAGGATGTTAAAGAAGTAGACTTTTATTGTTAAAAAACATTTCTCAATTTTGCATTCATTATAATATCTGTATAACAAAAAAGGCTGAGTATCTTTTCAGAACTTCTGAAATCTTTTCTTAGATTTTTCAGGGAAAGCCTCTCCAAAGCACTCATTTTCAGTACCTCTGTACTGAAAGTAGTACAGACCATAGTTAGTAAATGTTAGCTTAGTAAATAAACGCGAGGTTATTATTGCTTGACAGTGTGGAGTTTTAAACTTGTGAGCATTCATCCGTACTCAGAACGTGGCTCTCCCTTTCTAAATTATCAATAATTAAAATGATGTTATTTCATTACTCAATTGATTCTCTCAAGTGGTTATACGTGGTGAATGTAGCTTGCGTAGTGTTGGAACTAGACCAAAAAAACAAAGTCAGCTCATGCAAGCCAACAATAAGCATTGCAGGATTGCATGATACTTCTTTTAGGTCATCGGTGACTTTAGTTCCACTAAAGCAAGCAACTTGGGAGATGAAAGACTACTTATTCAGCACTTCAGCTATCCAGTTCACTTCAATTTAGGCATCTTTTGTTTGGAGAACTAAAATTATCCAATGTTTGTTTAATTCATAATATTGCAGGTTCATAAAGAAAGTGAATGGCGTTCTGTAATTCCACATTCCCCTTCCCTTCCACTCAAATCCTCTTTTGCTAAACAGCTGTGCATCTATATATGAACCAGGTTAGGGAACTGATCTTACATTAAAACTAAGCCAAAAGAAGCCTGGTCAACTTTCAGCTTTCTCACTGCATGGCTGTACAGAAACTTGTGCTGGCACAAGAAGGAATGAAGAGAGACAGAAGCAACCTCTTTCCGTGGCAGTGCTGCCTTATGTTATCTTAAAATATTTTTGGAACTGCCTTGTAGGTACAATACCTTCAATAAAGCTTATGCCAGCTACATTTTTTTTAAGCCAAAACGTCACTAAAGCTAAAGTACATACATTTGTATGTATATAACTATAAATATATACATATATGTGTGTGTGTGTGTGTGTGTATGTGTGTGTGTATATATATATATATGAATCTATACTAAACTATCACTACAAATCACTAAAAACATCTCTGTTCTAACCAGGAGCTATTTGGGATTGGATGTCTAATCATGACTTTGTCTTGGCCTTGATCTTTTTTTAGCAACTCATCTATTCTGTTTATATTCTGCACAGATATTGCCATGCTAAAGGACCATCCAAAGGTCAGAGGTTTGGCTGTTGGCAGTTGGTTGCCCTTTCACCAGCCAAAATCTATTACTGTACAAATGGAAATCCCCAGCTTATCTGTAGGCACATGTTTGTTGAATTCTGGGATGGTAAAATTTAAACAATTTTGAGAAGTTCATGCAGAGGACAGAATGTTAAAGGACTTAATTTCTGGTTGCTTATTTAGCAGTGGGAACCTGAACAATTGGAAAATAAGAGATAGAAGAGTGTTTGGTGAAAGTATAATATCGTGTTTGCCAAACAATACTGATATTTGGCCAAAGAAAAATGTGAGTGGCATGTTGAGAGATGCACGAGGATCATACCTGGTTTTCACAGAATGTTATTTATACCAGAAACACAGAAGTGTGAACCTTGTAGGGCTCACAGGGCTGAATATTCAAGATGAACTTTAATCTCTTTGTAATAGCAGTTGTTACGTGAGCCTTTTGTCACAGTTTGTGCTCGTCTCCCTTATGGCATAATGCAAAGGAGCACTCTAGTCAACCTAAGAGTGCTTCTTAAGTCAGTGTTCCATAGCTTCTGGCTAAAATGCTGCTCACGTCCTGGACTTAGCTTGCTTGATGGTGCAGACAATTCCAAGCTAGATAGGAAAGCCAGATTTTGACGCTTTGTGTGTATTCCCTACCTCAGTGTATGTGCTTTCTGTTATAGCTAATCCAGTTAGCTTGGGTCACTGGAAAGCACTTCAGGAGATTTTAGAGGAGGAGTATTGCTCTTGCATGGGATCAATAGATGAAATTATTTGAAAATGTCAACTTACATTAAAATAGTATTGACAGTCCCCAGGTGATCTAAGGATCTGTTATACTAGATTCTACTTCACATGTAGCAAGAGTTTAGGTATTACTCTGAACAGGCAAGATTGGAAAGGATGATAGGCTCAGAATGGAAGTGATGTTTTTCCACTTTTGTATTGCAGGTCCAATCAGGGTGTAAAATCATGCTGTGAAAACATTGCAGTACACACTAAAGTACAATCGAAAAGCATCTGTGTAATGAAAGAAGGCAAAATTCTGGAGATCTTTCTGGTTTCATCTCATAAGGACACAAGCTTAACTAGGTAAAAAAGACAATGTATTTTCCAGATTCTGGATTCTGTTTTGGAGAAGTTCAAATCCATGGTCAGATAAGTCCTAGAACATCTCTGTAATATTCATTGTGGCCGTATGGGTACTTTCTGCAGTGGAGTACACAGCAGCCTGGAAAGGTAAGCCAGCTGCTATTACAAATTTGAGTATTCTCATTGGAGGGGAAAAGAATTTATAGTACCTTTGGGGATATTTGGAAACTCATCAGATTGACGAGCAGGAGAAATGTTCAGTCATTTTAGGCTGCACTTGCAAAAGGATCACAGAATCACAGAATCAGCTGGGCTGGAAGGGACCTCTGGAGATCATCTAGTCCAAGCTCCCTGCTCAAGCAGGGTCACTTAGAGCACGTTAGACAGGATTGCATCCAGATGGGTTTTGAATATCTCCAGGGAAGGAGACTCCACAACCTCTCTGGGTGACCTGTTCCAGTGCTCTGTCACTCTCACAGAAAAGAAATTCCTCCTCATATTCAGGCAGAACTTCCTGTGTTTCAGTTTGTGCCCGTTGCCTCTTGTCCTGTCGCTGGGCACCAATGAAAAGAGTCTGGCCCCTTCCCCTTGACACCCTCCCTTAGATACTTATACACATTGATAAGATCCCCTCTCAGTCTTCCGAAGGGAAAAACTAGAACAATATGGCATGCTGGGGACTGAATAGCTAAAGACTTCTGCAGAAATAGCACCAAACTGAAGTCATGAAGAGTAAAGGAAATGACAGCTATCTGCATTCTCCTGGAAATAGGCTGCTATTCACCTGATTAGAATTTCCTTCAGTTCTGCAGACACTAAGCAGTACCTTTGCTACGATATAGGACTCTGAGGTCAAGACTACAACTCATGTTGATTGGCACTGCAGGCATTGAGGTGTGTGATTTTCTAAGTTTATCTTCACTGTGTCATGCCTTGACTTGGATGCCCAATTTGGAATTTTCTAAGGATGGTCTGAAACAGTACTAGATCTTCAGGACAAAGATGGAGATTTTTCTTAATATTTAGAACTTTGTTTCTCTACCCAATAAATTTAATACTTGTCTAAGTAGCTCCAAATCTTGTTTTTCATATTGTCTCCATTATTATTTTGGGATTAATTTTAGGATTCTTATTTATATGTGATATGATTATACCTGTTGAGGAATCTAAGAGTCTCCAGAACTCTTATCAGTGTGAGTGTCCTGGCTCAGCTGTCTATGAATCAAGCCTGGGATGTGTAGAACACTCTGCTTCTTACTGCCAGCATACAGTGTGATCGTCAACATGATCTAGGGAACTTCCGTGTGTCCCATTATTTCCTGATACTCCATCAGCCCCATCTGTCTGCCAGCAGCAAAGGAAATTGGTCTCATTTGTGCTTGGTTATGAATCAAAAGAATTCCAAGGACGCCTTTGCAGCCCTTGTTTCTGCACTGGATAACCTTCTTAGCTGTAATTAAGATTCATGACTTGCACAGTAATGTACAGTTTTTCATACATTTCTTGAAGTTTTAAAAAAATTATTAATGAATAAATGCTGTGCACTTCTGCAAAGGAAGAGATACTACTACCACATGTTACATACCAGGAAATCATGTCCTAGTGATAGCAAATGACTTGCCAAAGGCCGCAGAATGGACCCATGTCAAAATTAGGGACTACAGCACAAGACTTGTTCCCAGTATTGCATGCTAACTCCCAAAACTGTGACCGTTAACCATAGTCCGAGCAGCACAGTCGTATCACTTACTGCCTAAAAAACTTCTAAGCTGAAGAATATACTGTTGTTACTTAACTTGTGTAGTGGAGAGAAAACATGTAACATTTCTATATTGATATCAGGTATAGCAATTAGCAGCAGTTGCCTAAGCAGCACTAAAGCTGTGCAACACAGTTTACAAATAAAGAATAAGCAGTGAACATTTTTTTAATAAGCACCTTTGAAACAGTTACTTGTGAGTGTACCAGTGTGGTAATACAGGTACAACACCAGAAATAATAGTTCAGGAAGTTAATTCGTGAGAAACCTGCAGGCATGACTACCTCTTTGAAATGCATGTATACCAATGCACGCAGCATGGGGAACAAACAGGAGGAGCTGGAGATCTGTGTGCAATCGCAGGGCCATGATCTCACTGAAGTCACAGAGACATGGTGGGATAGCTCACATGACTGGAATGCTGTCATGGATGGCTATGTGCTTTTTAGGAAAGACAGGCCACGAAGGCGAGGTGGTGGAGTTGCTCTTTATGTGACAGAGCAACAAGAATGCATCGAGCTCTGCCAGGGGGTGGAGGAGGAGGAGGCAGTTGAGAGCTTATGGGTAAAGATCAAAGGGCAGGCCAGCAAGGGGGGACACTGTTGTGGGTGTCTACTACAGGCCGCCTGACCAGGAAGAGAAAGTCGATGAGGCCTTCTATAGACAGCTGGGGGTAGCCTCACGATCGGGGGCCCTGGTTCTCATGGGGGACTTTAACCATCCTGACATCTGCTGGAAGGACAACACAGCAAGGCACAAGCAGTCCAGGAGGCTCCTGTAGTGCATCGATGATAACTTCTTGACACAAATGGTGGAGGAGCCTACAAGGAAGGGTGTCCTGCTGGACCTTGTCCTTACCAACAGAGAGGGACTGGTTAGTGATATGAAGGTTGGGGGCAGCCTTGGCTGCAGTGACTACGAGATGGTGGAGTTCAGGACCCTGCAGGAAAGAAGTAAGGCAACAAGCAGGATTGCAACCCTGGACTTCAGGACAGCGGACTTCGG
This sequence comes from Rhea pennata, assembly GCF_028389875.1. Lineage (NCBI taxonomy): Eukaryota > Metazoa > Chordata > Aves > Rheiformes > Rheidae > Rhea > Rhea pennata. The sequence goes on from NC_084663.1 coordinate 115,662,081, forward strand.
GCTCTTCAGAGACCTAATTGGTGGAATCTCATGGGTTAAGGCCCTAGAAGGAAGGGGGGTCCAGGAGAGCTGGCTAATATTCAAGCATCACTTCCTCCAAGCTCAAGAGCGGTGCATCCGTATGAGTAAGAAGTGCAGCAAAAGGGGCAGGAGACCTGCATGGGTGAGCAAGGAGCTCCTGGCCAAATTCAGACAGAAGAAGAAAGTACACAGAATGTGGAAGAGGGGACAGGCTACTTGGGAGAATTATAGGAATGCAGTCAGAGTATGTAAAGATGCAGCGAGGAAGGCTAAGGCCCATTCAGAACTGAGTCTGGCAAGGGATGTTAAGGACAACAGGAAGGGCTTCTTCAAATATATCAGCATCAAGAGGAGGACTAGGGAAAATGTGGGCCCACTACTGAATGGGGCAGGGGCCCTGGTGACAAGGGATACAGGGAAGGCAGGATTACTGAATGCCTTCTTTGCTTCAGTCTTCACTGCTAAGGGCAGCCCCCAGGAATCCTGTAGCCTGGATGTGAGGGAGAAAGTCCGGAGAAGGGAAGACTTTCCTTTGGTTGACAAGGATAGGATTAGAGACCTTCTGGGCAGGCTAGACATCCACAAATCTATAGGCCCGAATAGGATGCACCCATGGATACTGAGAGAGCTGCTGGATGTTGTTGCCAGGCTGCTCTCCATCATCTTTGAAAGGTCCTGGAGAACTGGAGAGGTGCCCGAGGACTGGAAGAAAGCCAATGTCACTCCAGTCTTCAAGAAGGGCGAGAAGGAGGACCCAGGCAACTATCGGCCAATCAGCCTCACCTCCATGCCTGGTAAGGTGATGGAACAGCTCATTCTGGATGTCATCTCCAGGCATATGGAGGGAAAGAAGGTGATCAGGAGTAGCCAGCATGGATTCACCAAGGGGAAATCCTGCTTAACCAATCTGACAGACTTCTCTGATGGAATGACTGGCTGGGTAGATGAGGGCAGAGCAGTGGACGTTGTGTACCTTGACTTCAGCAAGGCTTTAGACACTATCTCCCATAACATCCTCCTAGATAAGCTCAGGAAGTGTGGGTTAGACGAGTGGACAGGGAGGTGGACTGAGAACTGGCTGAAAGGCAGAGCTCAGAGGGTCGTCGTCAGTGGCGTGGAGACTAGTTGGAGGCCTGTGGCTAGTGGCATCCCCCAGGGCTCAGTACTGGCTCCCGTCCTGTTCAACTTATTCATCAATGACCTGGATGAGGGGACAGAGTGCCTCTGCAGCAAGTTTGCTGATGATACCAAGCCTGGAGGAGTGGCTGACACACCAGAGGGCTGTGCTGCCATTCAGAGAGAGCTGGCCAGGCTGGAGAGCTGGGCAGAGAGGAACCTCATGAGCTTCAACAAGGGCAAGTGCAGGATCCTGCACCTAGGGAGAAATAACCCTAGGCACCGGTACAAGCTGGAGGCTGACCTGCTGGAGAGCAGCTCTGCAGAGAAAGACCTGGGAGTGCTGGTGGACAACAAGTTGACCATGAGCCAGCAATGTGCCCTTGTGGCCAGGAAGGCCAACGATATCCTGGAGTGCATTAGGAAGAGTGTTGCCAGCAGGTCGAGGGAGGTCCTGCCCCTCCACTCAGCCCTGGTGAGGCCTCATCTCGAGTCCTGTGTCCAGCTCTGGGCTCGCCAGTCCAAGAGAGACTACTGGAGACAGTCCAGCATACGAAGATGATCAGAGGGCTGGAGCACCTGCCCTATGAGGAACAGCTGCGAGAGCTGGGCCTCTTCAGCCTGGGGAAGAGAAAACTGAGGGGGGATCTTATCAATGTGTGCAAGTATCTGAAGGGAGGATGTCAGGGGGACAGGGACAAACTCTTTTCTTTGTCCCATGTGACAGGACAAGAGGCAATGGGCAGAAATTGAAGCACAGGAAGTTCTGCCTGAACGTGAGGGTGACAGAGCCCTGGGCCAGGTTGCCCCGAGAGGTTGTGGAGTCTCCTTCTCTGGAGATCTTCAAGGCCCGCCTGGATGCAACCCTGTCTAACATGCTCTAGGTGACCCTGCTGAGTAGGGAGGTTGGACTAGATGATCTCCAGAGGTCTCTTCCAACCTTACTGATTCTACGATTCTATGATTCTATGAATATCTTGGAGGTTTATTTGATAAATAAATTACTGTACAACTGAACAGTAGCAACTAATGTTTTTACAGTGCTATGACAATATCTAAAGCTATATTAAGTACTGCATTACTCGTAAATACTCGTAAATACTCTTGTAAATACTGCATTTCTTTATCTGCTTGGATTCCACTATATTTGCAAAGTACTGGATCTGTAGCAGTTTTACATACTACACAATGAATGGGTTAAATGAGAACTACAAAGCTTAGTGAAGCAAAAGCTGTTACAATACACTGAAGTAGCTTGGAAATGGAGCTTGCCATGTACAGGGATTGAAGGTGACAACAACAGACCCCTGACTCAGCATTATCAGCAGTTTTTCATGTTGGATATCAGCCAGATTTTATTCTGAACCCTATACTGAGGTTAAGATTTTTGAAACAGTACTGAGCGATAAAGGAATCTCTGCCTTTTTGCTTTAGAAGGATAATTATCACAACTGCTCTTTATCATCAATATTTCTTATCTTACCAACTCTGCAGACTAGCTGTTCAACTCTTATTGAAGATCGGATTTTATCTATGATGCCTTGAGCTTTTCCATTTCTATTATTTATTTTTTTTAATATAATACATCAGAGTGAATGCTTGACTTTTTTTTATGTGTATCTTCATGGTCCAGGTCCTGAATTCTATTCACTGAAATTTGGGAATCAGTGAGCCATATAAGAGATTCATGATGAATTCTCTGTTAATCATTCTCCTGCGTGAAAATGGCCCAAAACATATATTAAAGCTTCACGTAAGTTATTTTGATCCATTAACAGCTGTTCCTTTTATCAGCCAGCTGGCAAAGAGACAGTAGAATGCATTAAACCAGTTCTTGAAGTGGGACAATATGCGGCAGCATGCCATACCACCACTCTCTTAGATTGGATGTCAGCATGTCATAGCGTTAGGAGGGAGTCATCCATGTTCCCAACACCTGCAGAAACTCCGAGAGAGTAATTGCCTCATTTGACCACCTAAAAGGATTTTAGATGGATTTTTTTTTTTAGAATATTTTTTTTTGAAGGATTTTTTTTTGGCTGATTCAAAAGACACCACTTCCACAGAAAGGAGTGGTAGAATGCAGAGTCTACAGGATGCAGAACCATACTGCTGTGAGGTTTTTTGCTTTACTGAACTCTGGCTTTTATAAAAGAAGATATTTAACAATTAGACTTGCTTCGTGCAAGAACTCAAAAAACAAACAAACAAACAAACAGTGGAATAGTGTTCAGAAAGAAATTTGGGAAAGGTGGGAAACCCAGAGGAGTCATTCAGCAGTGTATGGTTCCATTTACTACACTTCGGAAAACAAAAACATAACTCTTTGCTCTCACTGGCAGTTTAATGCCTGCTTTTCAAGCCTTCAAATTCCCTAAAGGTTGGACTCTTGACACCTTGGAGTTACATCATTGTGCCTCCATCACAGTTCTGTGATGCGGTTTAACTAGCAATTTGTTTTTCATCTTGATTTTCTCATATTGTTGGCATGTACAGGTGAACTAAAAAAGAAAATGTTCCATTCTATTGACATTTAAAAATGGTAATGAGTTTAAAGAGCTAATAAAGATGTTACATAGTGGAGTCACAGCTGAAGCTGAAACTGTGAAACATAGAGCATATATTTTAAGGGTGCCACATGCAGTCTTTTTACTATAAAAAAAACATAAATTTTACACAGTGAGGTTTTGTGTAGGTTAAGTTACTGGTATTGGTGAGGTTTGTTCAGTTACTCTATAGTCAGACATAATAGATAAAATAAAGAAATTATCCCAGGACCATCAATAGCATGAAAATAAGGGAACTCTTAGAAAAAACAGGATTACAGTCTTTTTACTGTTGTATGATATGTGGTCTGAAAAGATTCTAAATGCCTCCATCGCCCTTTTGCAGGATTCTAGGTATATATTTTTAATGTTTCTCCCTGAAATCTTGGAAAAAAGAATGAATTCTCTGTATTACATCTTATAGTCTCTTAGGAACTTGTTAACTTTTGTGTATAATCCTTCATTTTAGGAGGATTATGGGTTAAGGGGACAGCTGTGAGTAGCAGTGTGAAGATAAGTACTGAAAACCTCCTAATATATGTACATTTAGAACTTTAATTAAAAATAGGATTTTTTCATCAGCAAGTGAACTTAGGTAATTTGATTTTCAAGTTTTCACTATTTTTTAATTGTGATGGTAAATTATGGCATGTAAAATACGATTTTAATAGAACAAATATTTAAAACAGTTTTCTGTTTCTGTTTTGTGCTTTTAAAATTCAAAAGCAATGTGTCATGCCTTTTACAAGTAGGCAGGAATTTTACATGCCAAGATGTATTTTTTGTAATTCCAGAAAGCAATGATTTAAAATTGAAATCTCATCAACAACTTGGCCATGGTAATACAAGCTATCTCACTCCAGTAAACAGCACTCTGGTTTTGGATTTAACATTTCAAAGATTGTGGGCCTTATTGATAACTGATTTTGCTCATTTTTAAACTGATGTCATTTTATTTATGGCTGTAAAACTGTAGGAACTAAGTGAATGCAAAGGAAGTAAGTTTGATGTTAGGTATTTCAATAGTAATTTTCTAATTTAGCACTGAATTTGAGACCTAACAGGCAAGTTGATGATACAAACTGCAATCAGGAACATAAAGCATATTACTCTTTTGTTCCATTTTCCCACCCAAATGCTAGTAGTACCCCACATACATTGCAGTTTTGCTTATGATGCTACAGAAAGCCATTTGAGAATGCCACCTTATGTTTCATAATGTTTCCTCTGAAATGGACAGTTACAAGTCAATAAGATCTAACCTTGCTCATCACACAGGAATAGAGATCCTGAGCTTTGCAAGATGAGAATCTTAAACATTGTTGTCAGGAGTCCATAGTTCAGCTAGGTTAGAGATTAATATTTCCTGCCACCTCCTTGCAAATGCAGGAAGCTGCAATTGCAAAAGCATGGTTAAGATACCATTCCTGTTACTTTTACAAGTGAATCAGGATTCAGGGTTATCAAGGAGGAGCTACTGCAGCCTGCTTACAGTTCATCGTGTGGTACTAGTTTGTTGATATTGCTAGCAGTGCTTACAAAAAAAAAAAAAAAAAAAAAAAAAAAGATACGGGTTTAGCTTGGAAATTTTATTTTGTTCTTACATTATTGTAGATGACCACAGGAAGAAAAACATAACATCAAAATCAGGATGCCATTAAGAGGCTTGGGAAATAGTGGTATATGGAATCAAACTCATTTTTTGAAAAAGATTGCAATAGCAAACACAATTCCTTAAAGTAATTAAGGAGTTTTACATGTCAATATGCCATACTGGTGAACAGTTAGTATCAAAATAGTCAATAGGCTTCAAAGGGCCCAACATTGCACTGTCTTGATCCAGTTCTCTTTGTACTATCTTCAAAAGATCTTTGTCCTTAGATAGATGAATTTCTTGCATGTGTCCTCTAAGGGGCAGCATTGAAGAACAGATACCTATGGAAATGGCTGTTTCTATTCATAATACTGTGTACATGTCAGTAAGGGACTAACATGTTAGTGCTCATTCTCTGTTATCTGGAATTACTGGTTTTCAAAGGTAGCCAATATATCTGGGAGTCCTTATTGCCAAAAATCCTATAACAGGCATGTTTCAGCTAAAGTTCTAAAACCATTGGCTCTCACTTGTAAAGTACTCAAAATCATATAGGAAAGTTGGACATTTTGTTAATATCTCTCTCTCTCACTCGCTTTCTTTTTTTAACAAGAAACTGAGAAACTGATGACAGAGCCTATTTTCATTTCTTTCCTGTGAGAAATATCAATATTATGTCATTTTTAGAAGTAATATGTCATCTTTTTGACTAATACTAATTAGATAATGCCAAGTCTGGCAGTATTGCACCCAAGAAACAGTATTGTATTAATTACTTGATTATGCAAATATTCTGGAGTATTAGCATCTCTGTATGCTGGATCACAAAAATATCTTTTTTTCATTATTCCATGGTAAAAGGAAGGAGTATGGCATTAATAATGAGAAAGTAGTAGTATTTGTCCCATCACTTATAATCAATCTTAAGGACACTGACAACCATTTAAGAAGAACAAAGTTCAAATGCCCTTTCCTCCTGCAAAAAAGAGGCAGTTTTACCTTCCTTACCCCACTTTGTTTTGTCAGCATCCCAGTAGAAGATGGGGTAAAGTCTTGTTTTCTGGGCAAGAACCATCCCTGGGTAAGCTGGCCTTTGAACGTGTCTAGTGTAATTCATCTGCCAGAGCAAAGTCATTTTTTTTTCTAATGTACCTTTATAAGGGTGTAACAACTTTTGAATTTATAAGGCTGATTTCTTTTTCCTCTCTCATTTGAACAAGCAGGTTTTTCTGAAGTTGGGTTCCTGGGGGAAAATAGCACAAGCACCATCATTAAAGAGTACATCATAGATGCACAAAGGTCTATTTACAAGCAACAGCTTGTAAATAGACAAGCTGTTCATAATTTTGAAAATGTTTGCCTTTTAACCATAATGATACATTTTTAGTGTAATTAATTCTATTGAACAATATAAATGCATGCACACATGTAATATTCTGCCATTTTGTGACACTTGCATGCCTGATACCTCCACTGCACTGCTAAACTGTCTGCTCTACTCTGCACTTCCTGGTTATAATACCACATGCTGTCTCCTTGGGTGAAAGAAATATGTATCTAGAGAAGGTGTGAGGACTTCCTGGACTGTTACCAGCTGTGTTTACTTTTTTTTTTTTTTTTTTTTTTTTTTTTTTTTTTTTTTGCTAATAAAGAGTCCAGCATTTATCTTTACTAAAATTTCCCTCCGTGTTTGCATCTGGCACTATAACAGAGGCAGTTTCAGTGCTTTATCAGCAGCGGGGGTTCAGCTACAGACAGAATACCATCTGCTGTCAGGGATTTTACCACAAGTTCTGCTGGGTGATTTCCTCCTGATAGTAACAAAGCTCAGTGAAAATAATATTGGGTTGAAAGTCTTGTACGTGAGAGCATGTTGACCTCAGCTATGCCAGTGAGCCTGTAATGTCTTGTAGTATGCCCTTAAGGTAAGTTCTTAAGGTAAGCTAAGTATCGCCTTAAGGAATAGCAGATCCAGTCGAGTGATGACTCCAGTTGTACATAGATACAACAGAATTATTTTCCTGCCCTAGGACAGTTGTATGTGGATTAGTGACAACATCAGTAAGCAAAATCTGTGTATTTGTGACATTCTGCTAGCGTTTTCCAGAAGTCTACTCAAGCCAATGCTAGCTTTGAACTTCAGCTGCTGACCTCCTAGCAAACTGCTGCACACTCTCCATCCATATCCTCCCTGGCTATCCCCTGTTGAGATGACCTGCCACCATTCTTCCCAAAATTAGTTTCTGAAGGTTATTTCTATCTTCATGCTGATGCAAGTGAAGTATATAGGTTTGCACCTGTTGATTTCTGACAACAGAGTGAGCCTTTTCCAATAATACTTCTAAACTCAGCTTTCATCTTATTTTCCACTCAAGAGATATGCAAGGATCTTTGGCAGCATCATATCTCAAACGCTTCAGTTTTATTCCTGTCAGCAGCATTAGCTTCCCACAGTTTCTGTCTAGAGGTTGCAGTGGAAGAGATGGAGCTTTTCATCAGTCCGGCTTTCAAATGATTCAAGATGCACTGTCTTTTCAGATGGTCGTAAGGCAAACATAATTGCTGAGTCAGGTCTTGTAATTCCACATTACCTTGAGTGGGCCAATTCTTAATTTCCCTGGAATAGCTTTTTTCATTAGATGTACAAGAGCCTATATAACTGCATTCAGATATTGCATCAATTTGCCATGAATTGTGAGGTTTTTATGTGGTATTTTTTACTCATCAAGTCAGGGCTCACATTCATGGATATTGTTCACATGACTAAAAAAAAATTCATGCCTGTTCCAAGGTATTTTTAATTAATTAATTTCATCTGACAGTGTTCAGCCATTTATGAGTATAGAGCTTCGGGGAAAGTATATGATTTTACCTGTGTTAAAATTACCAATGATACTTCCTATTAATGGATTTTCAAATTCTTTGAAGATGGGAATTGAAATACAGCAAAAAAGTAGCACTTTCTTCAGAAGTGTACCTTTCCTCCCACCCAGTGAAACCACCATATGCAAGATGTAAGCCCTTGACAAAGTGCAGTTTTAAATTCCCTGCTTTACATAATCTAGAGTAGGATTTTCTCAAAAAGTTCAGCTTTAGGATGGTGCTGATTCCAGATTCAGAGAGTAAGATGAAGAACGAAGGGAACTGCCTTCTTGAAAGGGTAGGGAGCAAAAGCAAGACCAAAGAAAGGAATGAAGAAAAAGACCCAGACAATGAAATTGGAGGAAAGGAGGAAGGAAAGTGAAACTATGATCTGAGACCTACAGCTATGAGAGAGAAACTTGGAGCAGAGATGGAAGGACATGGGACTTAAGTGTCAAGAAAACAGAGAGTGGTCTAGCAGGTGGGAGAGAGTGAGAATACTGAGTCAAAGAGACTGGAGATGGTATCTGAGAACAGTATTAAAAAGTGCTCTGTAGGCAGCTCCAGCTGTTAGGTCCTGGGATGATGGGTTGTGAGAGAAGTACCACAAAACTTAAGTAAGTAATGTATATTTGATACATGCTTTTCTGTTACCCAAAAGACAAGAGAGCAGTATTGGTGCTGATTCTGGATTTCTAGCTGGGAAGGTTGTGGCTGTCATGCTTGATTACATTGTATTGCATGTTCTGATCTCACCAAGTACAGCTGCTATCATAGGAAGAAAAAAAAACCCCAAAACACCCACTGCTCTACCAAGTTCCATGCAGACTTGAAATGGTTATTCTTGTGGACTGCAAGAAGAGATCAGATCAACAAAGAGCTTTTATTTTAGTGGCTGGTGTGAGGGTACTTGCTTAATTGCCGTTGTAGACTGCTAGAATATGTCATCTAGATTTTAATATTTAACAAATTCTGAGCTTTGCAGTCATATTGGAATTGGAAATTCAACAGATAATGTGGAATTACAAGAGGTGACTCAACAATTTTAATGTCTTCAGAAATCAATTATGTACAGCATGAAGCAGCTTCACTCTGATTAGCCCCAATGAGAGTCAAGGGAAACCACTGCCTCCCAGAGTGGGTTTTTACACAGATTTTGCTGCAGAAAAATGATGGTCAGAAATTCCCCAAAATATGATCTGTTTCTACTTGGAGGGAGTTGTAAAGTGAAAATTTTACTCTATGTTAGTTTTTTAGGCAAAGTGTTTTTAAGAAAAATTTTCCTTGGGACATCTTCCATATGCTATAATATTTTAAGTGTATTTTTAAACAGTGACTGACAATCTCTGAAACACCATTTTAGCATGAATGAGGTCATATGCTATTAAAATACTACTTATACTAGGAAATTGAAATGATTTGAAAGTAGCACAGCTAAAAAAGGGAAGGCAACAGGTGTTTTATTAGATAGCAGATATTGGTCCATTTTTATGTCTGTAGAATAACTGATGCTTCATCCTAAAAAGTCTTCCAAATTTTTATGTTTCTAGTGCTGAATATCAATAAGTTGCAGTGTTTGTGATTTAAGGTATGTTTCTTTAAGGTATTTTGATGAATAAGACATGATACCCTGAGTGTCGCTCTTCTAGCTTTTCACTAGTTTCATAATGTGATACAGCATTGAAAGAATTTTGCATGGGTACCAGGCATCTGATGACTAAGAGTATGCTGGCAAGAAATCTATCAGCACTCCTTGATTTTCTCAGAGATTACTGTAAACTCTATGTGTAGCCTGTTATAAAGAAGTATTTATTGTACTGCAATAAAGAATAATTTTCTTAAATGCACAGATATCAGTCAGCCTACTTAAGTAAGAGAAGTGGGATTTATCTGTTCCTAAGATATACAGTACCTTTGAATATTAATTTGAGCAAATCACTGAAGTGAACAACCTAATTTCACTTTTTTTTTAATGGATATACTACATCTTATCCACATTATTGTTACAAAGTCATTTTGAGAAATTTTTGAAATGTTCCATTTAAATCCATGTTGTTTGGTTTTTTAGAAGCAGAACACCAATAATAAATAGCTGATAAAATAGTTACAGTTTGATCATTCATTTTGATGTTTCAGATGTAATGTTGCTTACACAGAATGCCACAGTATTCTCAGATTTTTAAAATATGCTGTCTTCTGTTCAATAGTAGTTCTAGATGACTAATTATTTTATAAAGCACAGAACTGACATTTAAATGCAAACCAGGGGCTTTTTAGTTTGTGCAGTTTTGGTATCTTAGCACATGATTGCTGCCTTTGGAAGCAATATACTTATTAGAAGAGGAATGTGTGTATTAAGTGAAGCACAGGTGATTCCACCTTCATTTGTAAAGAGTATAAGACAAGATGGGATTTAACTAAAAGTACTAACATTTAAGAAGTGTATATGCAATAAAAACAGAAAACAAAATGATTATGAACTCAATTTGCAAATGCAGGTACTATTTAGACTACATACAATTGAGGTGTCTGTCTAGAACTCTGGAGTGTCAAAGCCATGAGGAAAAACTATCCCTGTGCTTTTCGGCCATCATTTCAGTCTATTTTTTTTTAGTATTTTAAAGGAACTGCTTATGTAAGATCTATGCCAGTGACCTATCAAGACCGTTGCATTGATGGCTATTGAAGATTTTGCAAGACTTAGCATTTTATGTGGAGATTTTTTTTTTTAGGCTTTACTTTATTTTATGGCATGTAATGAATCATTCATACCGTGTAAATACCATCTGTCCACACAAGGCAGAGCAGAATCTTATGATCTGAGGGAAACCCTGGCCTCATGCAAACTGAAGCACAATATTTTTCAGTGACTTCAGTGGAGCCAGGACTTTCAACATCTTTAAATAAATACTTCAAACATAATTACTCATGGAGCTGGAGATCAATATCACTTGCTGATGATATTGAGCTGTAGAATGTTATTAGCGATGATGGTTGTGAGCAAAGGCAAATCTCACTCCTCCTTCCAAAGGAGACATATAGGGAGGAATCCTCAGTCTTTTCAGAACCACATTAAGAGAAGAAAACAGTGAGTGTAGGCAGAGGCATGTTGCTGCTTTTGGCTACCCCTTTGGGCTAGAGCCTGTAGTCTGCTCTGGAAGCACAGTGCAGTTACAGAAAAGACCTCACCAGATGCCTAAGCAAGGCAGTTGCTGTCTGATACCCTCTGGGTTCAGTGCTGGAGGAAGGAAGTGTAGGTAGAATATCTTTGCAGTTTAGTCATTGCAAAGTATGAAAAAGGTCCTTTGAGGCCACAGGGGCAACTGGTGGGTTACTGAGATTTGCACTGATCAGACCAGACCTGGGCTAAGAAAGTGAGATGAGATGAGGGCGAGGAGAGATGAAATTTGATTTAAGACAACCTTCACCTCTCCATTTGTCCTGCTGCCTCTGCATTTTTCAGCTGAACCCAGAGAGTCTAGCAATGTGCCTGTACAGGAGATTTCTGTTGATCAACCTTTTCCATTTGGAATTTTAAAATATAAAATATTTTACATTTTATATTGCACAAGCATGGAACAGTAAATATAAAAATATTATATATAATAATTCTGTAGTTATTCTGCATTATCCTCCATTTGTTTTATTCACTGCGATAGCAATCAAAAAAGGTCATGTAGGCAGGATATGTGTTTGATACAGCTACAGAAAATAAAACTTGAAGCTGGAGGAATGCTTTTCTGCTGTGATATTTCAAGATTTATCTATTATTTACTTGCCTGTGGTTTTAAAACTGACAAATGCTGTCAGAAATCACACTAGCTGCTCCTTTGAGTTCGGTCAAATCTCGGGTTTAGCCAGCTTCAGTTATCATCAGCATCGTCAGTTCATCTATAAATACACGTGCTTTCACAGCCGACGCATCCTGAAATTTGCTCATTGTCCCTTCAGCATTGTAAGTCTATCATCCGCTATTAGACAAGCCTCCCTTTAACAAAGCCAGCGTGAACCTAGCCTAAAACACCAAGCCCGTCCCTTGTTGTTAACTTTGATAGTCTCTGCTATCATTTGATAGTTTGCTTGTAGCCAGTCCAAGTTGGCAATGTCACCCCAAGCTGATTGGAGCCGCAGACATTTTTGCTGACTGGAGTCATGCTATCTTTGCCAGTTTGCTGGAATAGACACAGACACTGATTGGGTCATGCTGAAAACATTCCTGTCCTATGAAGCAAGTCTGTTTGTATTTTAGGTTTGCCAGGACTAATGAATTAAAAATCTTGGGCTCACCACAGTTTGCTGCTTAATAATGCCTGTGACAGAAGGATTTTTTCCTCCCCGAAGCATGACAACATCATAATTCCTCACCACTGGAAAGGAGAGGAAGGAAAAGCGGAATTGTGGAGAAAAGCGGAAAAGGGTGGTCTTTTGGGACAGCAAAGCCTATGGGAAGTGCAGGTAGCAGCATGTTGCCCTGACAGCTGTCTCAGCTTCTCAGACCTTGTCAGTTTGTTGCTATGCAGCAGGTGCAGCCTTTTCTTTTATTGAAGCTTTAGTCCATAAAGGCAACGACAAGCCAAGGCAGTGGCTGGCCCCGGATTATACAAGTGCAGACACTCCACCAAGTGAGGTAAGGCAACAGGTGTGAAAACTGAACTAAACTGATAGAGCTGTGGCAACACTTAATCTGAATTCTGCTACACAGTTTTCTGAAGAAACAGCAGCCAGTTCTATAGGCAGTGGTCATGAATAAGGGGGCTGCTCATTGAATCTCATTAAATTCCAGGTTGCCCACTCGCACACACCTCTGTCTACAGAGATATTATTCTTCATGCATGGAGAAAGCAGGTGGGAAGTTGGGGGCAGTCAGCCTGCATGCTTCCCGCATCACCTTATTTGCACATAGAACGTTTCCATCCCTTTTTGTTGTGTTTGCTTGCTTCCCAGGAGGAAGAGCTCGAGGATTCCGCAGAAAAATTGAGTGAAGGGATAAATCAGATAGCAGTTGGGTAATTTGGGTACATAGAGATGAGATTTCCTTTTTGTGAATTCTGATGAAATGAAAATGCTCTTTTGTGTTATGATAGAATTCACCATTACTTACTGAATTGGATATTGATTTTTGCCCTCTTATAGCAGATGGTTAAAAGAGGCAATTTAAAGATATCAAAGACCACGTAGTATGTGACTGGGTGGGATAAGACAACAGGTTTACTTCTAGCTGTGTTGTTATGGCAAGTTTAAATCCTCTTGCTGGATGTATTATTTTAATTTCTTAGGCTATGATATGAAATGTGAAGTATCTTCTTACGTGGAAGACCACTGGTGATAGTAAACAGACGTCAGGGGAATGTGTGCCACCAACATAGTCTGCTGTCTTACAGCCTTGCTCATCATCTAATTTTGTTTTGTTTTGTTTTACCTTAAATTGGGAGGAATGGGAGGGAGATATAATAAATCATTTTAGTGTAGTAGTTGTACTGCTCTTTTTAAAAAACAGTGAGATGTCTCATGTTTCTCAAAAAGTGAGTCTTCTGGAAAAAGAGATCAATAACTTTAAGAAGGTGAAAGTTATTTGGTGTAATGCAGTGAACTTCCAAATAGAATATTTCAGTTGACCCCAGAGATCTTTTCCTGAGATCACGAATAGATGCTGTGGTAGTTTAGTTGACCTTTCTTTATCTCTGCCCAATTCGTATTGATCAGTTCTATTTCTCTGTGTCTTGATTATTAGCAATAGGGATTAAAGAACTATCCTGGAGATCCTTCATGTGTCCGTAGAAAGAGACACTCTCAGCTTCTAATCTGGTTTCTTCAAAGCAATGATTTTAGAATATTTATTGGTTTTTTAAAGATTAAGCATTTTAAATAACAAATTATTTGACTAGATTTAATGCTAAGACAGACAAATGCTGAAATTAATGGGCCAAATGCAAGTTCAGTACTCTTCCAGTGATTGTAAAGCAGTGTTACCAGGGAAGAATTTGATTCACTTGTGCCTCACCAAGGAAGATTATAATCCTGTAATATTGTTCTGTCCTACTGATTTTCTGAGATTGCCAAATAATTAAGTGTAAATTTAGAATGGATAGTTGGATTTTCAGCAGAATACAATAACCACTTTGTTGTTCGATTTTCAGCGCAGTACAATAGCCACTTCACCGAAAACCTGCAATATATGGGCTCAGGAATATATTGTCTTTTGTTTTCATTAGCTAAATGCATGTTATCTACTGATGTGTGGTACAGCTTTTAGTAAATTCATTGTATTTTTGTGAAGAACTTGGTTTCTAATTGGTTGAGGAGTTATTACAGTAATTTAAATGCTATATAATTGTCCACATAGTTGGTATGGGTACAATGCATTCTGGATAACATAGTTTTCAGTCTTAAAATAATTTTTTTATGGGCAGATCCTTTGCAAGCCTGAAGTCCCATTGACTTCATGTTCTGCACACATGGAGCTAATCAGAAGATTAACATCTGTGAATTTTAGCCGCCTTGTGCTTGCTATACAAGGAGAATAACTCTGTGCTTAGATGTTTAATAGAGTTCTACCAAAGCTATGTGTTCCAAAGGTTAAATATATATAGTAGAACCATGAGTGCAACTTTTGAGTATTTGGAGATGCTTTAGTTATACTAGTGCAGATAAGTAGTAACTATTTTTTTTGCTGCTCAGTGACTCTGTGGTGCCCTACTCGAAATGAATTAGTAGTTTTCTTAATGGACAGGGTTGCATCTCATTAAAACCACTTTTTGGAGCTGGTGGTCTCAGAAGAAAGCCCAAGGACTGAATAGGAATCCCGATCCGGGAGTCAGACCCATGCAGGCAGACCCCTACATCTGCACAGAGTTCCACTGAAGAATCACCACCAAGGTTTGGAGAGCCAATACCTTTCTGTCCACTATGTGTGTGTGTCTATCATGCACAGCTTGACTGGGGGAGTACGGGTGGAAGGTAGGAGGACGGGTTCCTCCTCATTGACACCATCTGGAGTGGTGTGCACGTTTCCAATCACATGGCAGGCTTGGGGTCATGTTACTCTCAACTCCCCACCCCTTCTTCCTTCTTCACCTTCAGAACCAGGCAGCATTGCCACGAGTCAAGGCTTGCTGAAGGGGCAATGGCGGGGAGCAAGCAGGTGAGGAGAGGGGAAGCTTCCTTTGCCATTGTTCTTTCTAATCTGTAAATAACACAAGAAAGGCAGTCTCTGCAATGAATTTCACTTAAATCCTTTTTAAATGGAAAAATGAAATGGTAGTCCCTTGACTTTGATTCTGAATATTGCTTAGCTAGAATGAGAAAGATAGCTATGAATGCATGAAGAACATTGTAATTCATTTGTTGAATGATGTCACATGCTCTGTAATAAATATATTGTTTATATTATTGCAGCTGGAACAAACAAGTAAAAGCATTGACTCAAGTGCCCACATGATCACCACCGCCAGAGTACCTGCTGATAAGCCAGTACGAATTGCCTTCAGCCTGAATGAGTCCCCAGGTACAGTTTAATTTACAGACTAATCCATAAAGAAATAATTGCTTTTAAATTTTACATGTTCTTACTGGTATTTACAGTAGCAAATGAAGTCCAGTGTTATGGGCGTTTTTTTCCTGAGTGATAGCATGTGATCATTTTTTCTGTCCAGTAATTTGTAATGTTTTCATTAAAAATTTCACTGGTCTTAAATAATTTGACTGACATTTTAGATGTTAACTTTTTTCCAACAGTCTGTGGAACATACTTAA
The DNA here is from genome assembly GCF_028389875.1 of Rhea pennata. Taxonomy (NCBI): domain Eukaryota; kingdom Metazoa; phylum Chordata; class Aves; order Rheiformes; family Rheidae; genus Rhea; species Rhea pennata. The sequence goes on from NC_084663.1 coordinate 115,677,972, forward strand.
GACTGTAATTAACTATCAAATTTATTTGCATATACAGTGTATCTGTTTTTTTTAAAAAAAGGAAAGATAAGGACACTTCATATTGAAGGTGAGGCTAGAACAGGAAGAGACTTTCCCTTCAACAGGAAGACTGAAAAGTGCCACACGTGCCCAACCTGGTGAAAGCTTTCAGGAAACGGATGCCGCACATGGCACGTTCCCCAACAAAGCAGCAGAAATTCCACTGACGTTTATCCTGTCACTTAGTGCTGACTGAGCATTAACTTCTCCTACATAACCTGTGCAGATATGACCCCCTTTGGATTAGAAAATATTACTAGCTTGTATCTTAAATGTTATTAAGGTCTAGAAAGCTGTTGGCATACAGTAAAAATCAGAATGAAATAAAGTAAATTGGAAGCTAGGAAGCATCCCCCAAAAATACCAGGTGTGCTTTTGGTAAAGGTGAATGCCTGAAGTCAGGGTAGAGATGTGTTTATAGCATGAAATACAAGGATCTCTGAAAACAGTAATTGAGATCCACTGTTGATGAGAACTTTGTGAGATGGCATGCATTGCAGGGTACTATGTTAGGCAATTTCCTGAGCTTTGTGTGAATACAATCTTGGCCTGGATATAATTTTGTCATATTAAAAATATTCTGAAATTCACATTAGATTTCTTAGATAATTATTATGTAATATTCACTTGTGGTCACAAGCCTAAAGTAGAATCTCCTCCTTTGTGCAATAGGACTTAAAATACACATTTTCATACATTATTGCACATAACTTACAGGTCATAAAGATGAGTGATACTGAAAAGCTGGGAGAAGGAATATAAGGAAATACATGTGGTTGTCTGTGAGCCCTTTAGAATAAATTAAAATAATCTAGTAATTACATTTTACTATAGAAACTAATTATGAACCATTCTCAACTCTTAAGCTGTAAAAATGAGATAAATTTGTTACAGGAATTACGGCAAAGATAGGTCTTAGAGATGTGAAAGAAAAGGGAATGGTGTTACAAATTATGGAAAAAGAATGAGTATGTGAGAAACTGAAAACAAGTCAAGGAAAGCTGAAACCATGGGAAAATCAAATAGGGTAGAATGGTTTGTGACAAGAGACGGCAGTAGGAAATGACAAGGTTGAGAATAGCTTGGAAGAAGAAGGACATGAAAGGCAGGAAGCTTAAACTTCCTTAACATTGCATCATATTTTATTTTTACTTTTCTATCCTGTTAATAATTCCAGCCTCTCTCTTAAAGTTTATAGAAAGAGTCTCAGTTACAGAAAGGTAGTACTTTCTGTTACATTTTGTTAAACTTTTCTGTAATTTTCGGTCACTTATACAAGGGTTCCTGCAGTAAGTGATCTAGACTCACTATTTGTGAGTATGGGAAAGACTAAATAGCAACCAGTAAAATAAGCATCATATTTTCCTCCGTATCAGACCCCTTTGGGGCTACAAACAGATGTAAATCAACATACTATTATACCACATCAGCAGAAATCAGCTCTCCTCTTAGTAGTAAGCCTGAACATGGTTATTAGTATTTAATGTATAAAGAAGACAAAGGAAATAAACTTTATCAGGTTTGAAAATTTGCAGAAAACCATATTTATCTGAACCAAGAGAGTATAAATAACTAACACTTTTTTCCAAATATTCCACTTGTTTTTTATTTCCTTTTCTGCTCATTTTAAAAAATTTCTTTGATCTTTCTCTTCCTTGGCAAGCATACTGTTCTCAGTTCAAACAGAAGTTGCCTGTTTTATGTGTGATAGTAAAGCATCAAGTGAAATTTTTTTATACTTGTAGGGTATACAAAAAAGTCCTTAACTAGGGCTAAGTGGAGAGAGAATCTGTCTGATTTAAACTTTTCCTTGAATTTTACTCGTTTAAAAGGCACAGTGACAGGTTTCACCAAGTAAGGCTATATTATCCTTCTGGGAGCTGTACAACTTCTTACTAGGAGGAACTTACAGCATAACTAGATATAAAAGGGGAAATGGAATGTTTCTTCTGGGTGGTGATTATCTCACTGGCTAGGATTGTAACCAAGCACTGGGTGTGAGAAGCATTGAAAGGACAGACTGCACTCAACTCAAGAAAAGAGACTTACTTTCTGGTAACTGACCTACAGGAAGGGATTTGGCTTATCTTGAGCAAACGAGAATAATTTAATTGTGTTATATTATTTATATTATTTGTCAGTCACCATATGATGACTCAAATCCTGGCCAGCCTTGTGCAGTATTTTCAAGGTGAAAACTGGCTAACCAGTTCCTTAAAAGTCTCAGGAACAGCCCTTCAGCTGCTGACAGGGATGCTATATAAGAAGACAATTTTATTGTGTGTCTCTTATTGCTGTATATGTAGATATCTATGTTTGGTTATTTTACTGAAGTTCGCTAAGCTGGCATCAAACATAGGTTTCCCAGCGTGTCTGCACACCGTATTACACCAGTTTGACTTAAGGTACTGTTTTAAGTTAATGAGCGTGAGACATTTTATTTCAGCACACCTTATATGCTCAGAAACTAATGCAAGTTAAATTGAATATGGTGTTCAGAAATTAAAATAAGCATTTCCAAAGAGAAAGTTTGTCATGATTTATCAGCATCAATTTAATTAATCCAAGGAAATTCAGAATGTACTAATTTATATCATTAAATCTTTATTGCACATATTAAGATAGTCTGTAACAGGAACTTTATTTAATTTGGCATAGTGGATTTGCATTGTGTAACTGTTCTATGAAAATTTTATAGGTAAACATCTCTTCACCTTGCTCCCTAAAAATAAAAATCTGAATTTAGCTGAAAAGTTCTGCTAGTGCCATGTGATGATAAATGACTGCTTCTGAAACTATTAGTAATTTCTTCTGTTTGAAATTACTCTACCTCTAATAAACACTCTCCAGAAAAAACGCTGGAACAGACAGTGGAACAACATGGTATTTGCAAGTAGAGCAAATGACTTCTTTTATACTTCTTTGTTATCCTAGTGACCAGGAAGAATTTTTTCTTTTATAGCTGCTAATGCAAAAGTGTCTTTTCAATATTTGCTTCTTCAATCTCTCCTTCGGATCCTTCCTCCATCCTCATTTTGGTTCTAATAACAACAGAGGATTTCCAGCTGACAATGTATTGGTTGAAAACCGGTGGAGATTACTAAAATACATGACTAAAATTTACAAAGCTCATTTCCTAAAACTGCACCCAACATAAAATTAAGTGGCTTGATCTCTGGAAATGGCAAGAACCATTATGGCTTACGATATGTTGTCAGCTGCCAAGGGTAGAAATGCTGTCACTTTGCCTGTCTGTCCAGAGACTGGCACCATAGGTCCTTCTTTGGGGTCTTTTGAGCACTTTTGTTGTATAAACAAGAAATTACTATTTAAAGAGAAAGTGAGAACATCACAGTGCATTCACTTTTTAGTCAGGGTTTATATATGTCTTTGCAGCCCCACATTTTAACTAATCATGAGAGCTGGACCATATTGGAAAAGGAAGTACCCGTTGCTTTATTATGTGGAAGTTCGAGAAGAACTTAAGGAAATTAATCCTCAGAAGGGCAGAGGCTGTGTCTTCCTCACCGGACCTTTTTGGCTTAGGTGAAGGTGTACTGAACGGGAGGGTTCTGCTCTTATCTCTTCTGGTATGGGCTGTTGCTATTTTGGGGATGTCCACAACTCTTACTGAGCAAGCCTTCATAGCCTATTCCTGGGTCAGGCAGTGACCGTTCCCCACTATTTTATGTGTGAGGTAACCGAGAGGCTGCGTAAGGTCATTGCAGGCAGAGCTGTGAATAGAACCCAGGGAGTTTCACACAGCACTGCCAAGTCTCAGTCACTTAGCCACAGAGCCTTCCAGGATGAATTTGATAAGGCTGCGTTTGTCTGTCAGTAACCATTGCTCTAGCTGCGAGCTCTCACTGCACTCCCAGGGCCAGGACTGGACCCCTGATCCAGTGCTGTCCCCCAGCTAGTTGTATTACTTGTAGTAGAGTTTCAGCACTGTGCCTGTGCAAGGGCTGATCCGTTCACAGGATAACAGCCTACTTACATTACCAATTTGATTCTTTCATTTAGGAGGAAGAGATCTGAATGCACTTGCCCACGCATGGAGGAGAAAAAAATAGTACCTGATCATATAGTTAAAGACTGGATCATAAGTCAGTTAAGGAAGCAGAATTGTGATTGGTATTTCCTAAATTTTGAGTGCCTGATTTAGCAACCTTAATGTGCTTTTAACACATTTAATTTTGCATATTCTATTTCTATCTGTCTTTGCATGTAGGATCTTCTCTAACTGTGAAGATCCTAGAGAAAATGTAATTTGTGAGATTATACTACAGTAAATTTAGATGTTGTCCGTAACGTATTTATTCATCACAGTTATATTGCCCATAGTTCAGCTAAATGGAGCAGCCATCTAAGAAGAAACTGGGCTGATACCCTTGACTGTCCCAGACAGACAGCAAAGTGTGAGTGATTTTGCTTGTCTACATCACAGAGGTTTGGGCTACTGGGACCTCCAAAAGGCCCGAACATTATTAAATAAGCAAAGCTTTCCAGAAAGCGTGATTCATTCTTCACTGTGCAACATTAGCATCTATCAGAGGACTGAATGCGTCAGGACATTACTAATAACTAATAAGCCTTTTGTATGAAGATAATCAATATCAATGTAGTATTGATGTAGGGATGGTCAGAGAGCTGCCTTTAAAATAGAAATGTACTTTGTCTTAGCCCTCCTGAATAGAAAACAAAAGGAAGAAATGACTTCCCTGGAGACTCTCTCTCAAATGCTCTCTGTTATAATGATAGTTTTCAGGCAAGAAGCAGAGAGAATGTATGAATCTTTGATGAAACAAACATGAAAGTTAAACTACTCCGTACATATGAAGCAAGCCTTTGGTTGAAAAACAATCAACTGTATGTGCAGGGAGTTCAAGTTGTAATCAGAGTACAAGTCTTTTAAATCTAGACCTCCAAAATTAATGTCAGGATTTATGGGAAAACAGGAAGTGCTACTTGTTTAGAAATCATGCAACATACTGACTTGAACTTCAAAGGATGGTGATGAAATCTCTGAACAATCTGTCTCACATCATGGGTTAGTGCTGTTGGCTTTAATGGGATGGCCAAAACACCCATGTGTTTTTCCTCCTTTTTGTTTTTTGTTTTAACCAGAATCTTGACTCAATTGCAGGTGCAGCAAGTTGCTGTTTCTGATAATTTTTAACAAAATTGATTTTGTTATAAATCCAATTTCAATGATAGGGAAGAGAGACAAAAAAGAATGACTGCAGAGGTAAGGTGCTCTTTGTTTCTGGTGTAGAACCAGTTTAATTATTTTCAGTTTTTGTTAGGCATAGAAAAGCCATTGACTGTTAGAAAGAAGGTCTTTGATTATATCCATGATATCTTATTACTATCTCAGAACTTAAATATGAATAATAAAGTGAGAAAAGCAAATACAGGGAATTTTCTGAATTCTGTTGTCTCATGAAGGAAATGTAGAATAGAAAAGAACAAGTACAGGTAGGTAAGCAGATAATTGGGAGGGTGCTTTGATATTCAGAATAATTTCATTGACATTGCAGATTATTTTCACTGTTTCTGTTTTTCAGAGTCATAGATTTTTAAGGCTAGAAGCCACTGTGATTTAGTCTGACCTCCTGCATAACACTCAGTATTCAAGCCTGTAAGGGGAATAAGGATTCTTTTGGAAGAACATGCAGGAGTTCATAGCTTTCCTCTTGACTTTCTGAAAATATCCTCAAAAGAGTCTTAGGAGGTGAATGATTGCTGTCATTTCCCCTTCTGTGAAACCTAAGCATGTGCTTTATTTTTGCCAAATGATCTTTTTGTCATTGTTGTGTTTGTTACTTTGACAACACTGAAATACAGACTGACCTGAAGAAATAATTTATTTCACTGGAAGCTGTGAGGAAAGTTGTCGTTCATTTTGTGGGAAACAAGCTTGTAGTTAAAGATTTCCATTAATTTTTGTGCACTAAATAGTTAATCTAAAAATTTCAGAGGAGCCTAAGACAATTAGGAACTCAAAAAAATGTCAAGCCATCAAAGTCCCCAACTTATCTGATGTGCAGAACATCAGACGATTTAAATAAGTCTTAAACTAGCATAACTAAAAAAAAACCCCTAGCAGCTGTTCAATAGATGCTAGGGCAGGCCCATTATGAAATGTACTATGGTATGCCATAATGGTTAGGATACCAATATGTTCTATTTTTAGTACCATTGACTCAGTCACTTGAGTTCAGAAAATAAGCAGGGAACATCTGCTTACTGAAAGGATTTCCTCTATAGTACTTTCTTTCTCTATTCCATCCTTTTAAAAGTATTTCCAAACTTAAAAAAAAAAAAAATTACTGGGTTCTTTTTTGAAGGTAATAGAATGTGTTTCCTAATATTCTGATACAGCATTGACATTTTTATTATTAACAACTGATTCAGTGGAAAAAAAAAAAAAAGGCTAACGTTCCTTTGTGAGTTCTTGGGGTTAATATTGTTTAGTTTCTGTTAAGTTAAAATCATCTTACTGCTGCTGAACCAAAGGTTGTACTGCTGGAATTGTCAAAACAAATATCAGCTTAACTGCTGTCTACGACTCAGGTCCAATATCGCTGTCAGAATATTTAACAACTATTCAGCCAAATATTTGTAGAGCAGCTGTACTCCTAGTCCAGCTGAGTCCTATTCTGTCCTTCCTTTTAGCCCTGCCATATGATTCATCTTTCTTCTTTTAGAGTATTAGTCTATTTTTAAATATTGTACAAGAAAGCAACAGCAACTTAAAGATGAACGCTTTCATAGCAGTGTGATACAACTCTATATAATTACAGTGATTTAAGTATATTTTCCAGAAGGGAAGTGTTTGGGACAGGGTGTACAAAATTAAGGTATATAAGAGGTGGAGGTAGTGTATTTTGTTAATAATAACAAGAATCCTCTTCTATAACATACAGTACTTCACTTTGGTTTCTGTAGAAGTTCATTGTTTTGCTTTTGCCTCAGTATCACTGCAGCTTTTTCTTCTCTAGGCATCTCTTCCTAAAAATTTTTGTTTGCATAGGTTTTCTCAACAGCACACAAACTGAGACTAAAGATAGCTTGTTTTTGTGGTGCCCAATTCTAGCTGTGGTAGCTGAAATAATGTTCAAACTGTACATTAGCTGGTATGTTTGTTCTTGATAGTACAAGATGGCTTATTTTACTTTTTCCCTCTAATATAATTTGCTGTGATCACTGATGGCAGGATAAAGAGATAAAATACATTTGAGGCATAATTTAGATCCTCATTAAGATTATACAGAATACTGCTTTGATACATGGTTCTTTTAATCTTTTGAGGACTTTATTGTAGTGTAGAAGTCTGCCAACGCAGAGCAGTTTGCCAGATCTGACCTATGTTAGCAATTTTCTCCTGTGAGAGACATTCTTGTTTACTTTTGACACATTACAAATAATTGACTCTGTAAGCTAGCTAATAATAACCTTCTCTTTACCTCCCATAACCTGTAGTAAGATACATAAACAGTCATCACAATCCAATGCAAAACTGATAGTGCGAAAGTCACCGAGTAAGAAATATTGCAGTGGCCTGTTGTGACACTACCAAGTATGATTCATATTTCTGATCTCAGTCCAGCTACTAGTGGGCAGGTGTCCACATCAGAACACTGACGTAACTGGCACACTTTGTCCCACCTTGCTGGAAGCCTATATTAAAAATAAATAAATAAATGAAAACATGATTTGACTGATCGTCATGAATGAACTCACCTTATCACATAAGGAGAGTTACCTACAGGTCATAGCAAAGATATTTCTTTGCAGTATGAAGTTGTTTGTGGTGCTTTCCCATTCTAATCATGTCTATGTAGATAGGATTCTAGTTCCAGGTTTGCCAGTCTGGTTTGTACATTCTTGTGATTGCCTTTGGAGTGTGAGAGAAAGCATTTCTGTTATTGCTGTTTTAAGCCTGCTAAGCCATTGTACTGTGATGGAGAAGGTATCTTTCCCTTTCATTGAAGTCATGACCTCTTGAACAGTAAGGATGCTGTCTGTGGAAGATTTTTGAGTTCTTTGCATTGTATGAACAGCTCAAGAAGAAAGATTGTTTGAATTTACTTTTTTTTCCCCACATTATCACACGTTCTATTGCTGTAGCTAGTTTTGTTTTGCTTCCTAATCACTGCAGTACCAATTCAGGTTTATGTCTTTCCAACACTTTAACTTTTTCTTATTTCCAACTCACTAGTATTTTCAAGGAGTTTGTTAGAGTATCCTATGTGTGAAAAGGTAAGCATATACAAAAGTGTTTGAAAGATCTTGATATTACGGTGGATGTATGCAATGTATGACTACATCAACAGATCATTTGAAATACCTTTTCAGTAGATACTGGCTTTCAACTTAATGTTTACTTTTTAGATGATGCTTCTCCTGAAGACTCCTTCCCTTTGACTTTTCCAGAGCTAGATCAGCAGCTGCAGGTAAACTTATTTTATTTAGTTAGTTAGTTTTAACTACCATTCAACTTAGTGTTGACTAGGTTTATTATATTAGAAAAATGTGGATGTTACGCTAAGATGGGATTTTCAGTGTTGCTTCTTTAAACTGTTAATGTTTCTTGAGACTTTATGTCTCCATAAAAGGAAACATTTTCCGTTCAAGAGCTGCAGAAAAATTATTTGACATTTTTAATCCAATTGCAGAGAAATATGGCTATTTTTGTAGTCTCACATACATTTTTATTTTTTACAATTTCTGTGCAAAACCTAACTGGGAACATTGCCCTACAATGAACAGTTCCTGTGATTTTGGCGGGAGAAGGTATGAGCCAGGTATTACATTCTAAAACTCACAAGCTGTGTGAAGATTGATGTTACGACTTTTCTCTGAAGCAGTCCAAGAAAATGCAGAGGTATATCTTGCAGTGCCATCTTATCTCTAATCTTGCTTAACTAGGGCCAGTGTCCAGAATAGATCATAGCATCCTCAAAGTTAGTTTAGTTTATGCTGCATGTCCAGCAACCCTTATGGTTGCTCTAGCAGATGTCTGCAGACAGTGCAGGGCAAAAGAGGTGAATGCTTTTGTGACCAGGCCAATTTGTGATGCTGGAGAAGCAAGACAGAGCCCTGATACATTGCTCAGTGAGACGTCAGTCCACGGAAACTCCATGGTTCAGTGGGCATGGTGCCAGTTCTGTATCTAGGGATTATTTCCCTTTCCTCTCTGGCGGTTCTGGAGTGTTTGTTAGCCATTGCAAGGTACTTCAGATCATCTGTGTCCCAGGAGCATTTAGACTTCCTCTGATATTTCAATACACAGGCAGTTGTTTCCTGAGTGTAAACTGAGAAAGGCATTAGCAGACCATGTTGTCCAATGATGTCACCCTTCCTGTCCCCATCAACTAGTGAGACAATACGGGAGGGCTGCTGATCTAAAGGACTTTATTTTCTCTCCTGCTGCTCTCATCAAAAGGATGACTGGAGAAAGAATTGAGGAAGACAGAGACTCTTCTTGCTCTCTCTCTCAAATCCTGAGAATAGGGACAGGTTCCTTCACTGGGCATAACTAGGAAAGATTAAAGGGATGAACAGCAAATTAAGATCCGTGCTGATGGGAACGGGGTAGTATGTTTGCCTCTTCATTCTGCTGACCTTCCAGTGCAGCAAAGGACAATTGGTATTTTCTCCCTCAGCAGAAATAAATTTGAGGAAAGCAATACTGTTTTGTGGCTGAAGTGCTGAACTGAAATTCAAGAACCTGCATTTTTTTTCTCACTCTGTCAGTGACAGATTGTGTGATCTTAGAGAAGTTGCTTCATTTCTGTTTGTCTGTGCAATGAGGTTAACAATTTTTACCTTCTTTGTTAAAGAATATTGAGGTATGTGGGTGATGAGGGCTCTAAAAGAGCAAAGTATGATTATCATTACTACTATATTGGTACATAGAAACAAAATTTCCAGTGCTAGCTGTAGGTACTGTACAGGCAAAATGATATATTTTTTTAAGACATTTACAGTCCATTTCTGGAATATATAATATACTCTCTAAATGAATATTTTCATGATATATTGAAATTATTGCCCTGGAAGCATTCAAGTCTGTTGGATAAATAATAGCCCTTCAGTAAAAGTTTTCTAAGTGCACACAGAGCTATTCCACTATGTACACTCTTTCGTTCTGTTAAGTACCTAACATTTTTTCAAGAGAAGTCTCAGTCTTTCCTTTACCCTCATGATCTCAAGATAGCAATAAATTCAAAGAAACAATCAAAGATTTTGATTCATATAATGTTCTTTTTATTATATTTCAGAAACTTTTGTGGTAATGAGTTCAAAGGATAACTTAAGGATGTGGCTGACTCAGCCTCTCTAAAGGCAGTGTTGATGCTTCACCCTTTAGCTTTTCAAGCTTATATGTTCATTTATATTTAGATGTGTTCAATCTGAGGTAGTTATGTCAACATAAGGTTCTGAGTTGATGCTGTGGTAACAGGGCTTTGAACTGCAACAAAGTTATAATTTACCTAGTTGCATTTTCTTATTAATTAAGTTACTCTTTTTAATTGCTGTGATCCAAATGGTAATGATGTGTCAGCTCTGTATAGCATGTGGTTGCAGTTTAGGTTAACGTAACCAACAAGGTTTGAAAAGAACTAGCTCCCATATTACAGTAGGAATTTAACTGTAACAACATGGACTTCAGCAGGACCTGCGTAAGTATTGAATGGTGGAGTCCCTTGTCATTCCATCCATGCTTTTCTCTGTCCTAAAGTTAGCTAGTATAAAGCAGCACACATGAGGTTTCATGTAAATGTACCCTTTAATCAGCTGTGGCACAGCAGTTTGAAATGCTTGAATTTGTAAGAATGCTGGTACATAGTTTCATAATAAAAATATCACAGCTAGACCCACAAAATTTTCATCACCATGCCATAAATACAATGAAAGGCATTAGTATTTTATTTAAAGAAACAAACTATAAATGCCTGGTAGGGGGCTATATAATAATATGCACTTAGAAGAAGTAGTAACTTGCCAGCTTTCAAAGTGAAGAAGATTTTGAAACTTATAAGAATGAAGAGCTCAAATTAGCTGATCTTTGGGTTGGACTTTGAAAGATATGCAAGTTCACTGAGTGACTTGGAAAATCAGAGCCTTAGAATTTTATGCATGCAGGCAGCAGACCACAGCCTGAGTCTCAAGCAATTTGCACCTCTGTTTTGGGCTTCAAGCCCTTATCCTTCTATGTTAGGCCCTGGCAGACAACTTGGCTGTTTGAGCAGAATTACCTAGTGTTCCCACTTTCCTACCACGATCCTACCATACTTACTCCCTGCGCACTGGTATCCAATGGCAGGGCAAAGTTCACAGCAGCCTTCCTCCGTCAGGGTAGGGAAACCTGCTCTCGAAGCACTGATGCCAACTTTACAGAGTTAGAGGTAGAATTGGCTAGAGAATTTATGGAAGACTAATTGCAAATACTTAATGCTCTATAAACACTCTTGCTAGAAAACAATCCCAACAGCTGAAAGTTAGAGCTTCTTTCTGAAGGATAAAAATGATCAGTTGAGCATTCTGATCTACTACGTGGATTCAGACTGAAAATGTTATCTTCTCAAATTACTTTTTGGAATGCTACATTTTCCAATATTTTTATGGGAAAATGTTCCAATGAGTAACTTGTCAGAAAATAACATCTCTAATGTAACTCAAAAGTTTTATTATTATTATTATTATTTAACAATAAACACTATGTAGGGTCACCTCAGAAAGAAGGCATATATATGAGAATGGAGGAGCTTAAACTTCATACAGGAAGTATGTCTCTGGTCTCTTCTGCAGGTTTATTGACAAAAATCGTGCAGTTCCTGAGATGCCCAAGTAAAACTAAGCTCATATTAATAGTTTTTTCTTTTGATTTCTTTTGTTTGCTGTCCTGGAGCTTTTTATTTTCCTACTGAAGAGCAACACTATAATAAGGATAAAGCACTTGCTTTTTTGAATTTCAATGTCTTTTTTTTTTCTTCCTTTGTGTAAGCAATGAAGTCAGTAGTGCGGGGAAGATAGGCTTACTATGTTTGTCAGTTTATTATTGGGAAAAGTTAACCTTTGGCCCGTGTAAAAGTTGGACTTGGCCGTGGAAGGTACCTCTTTGATTAGCTGTTTATTGAGTGGTGGCCTCTCTGACAGACATTCTACTAGTGGTTATTTGCTATATTTAGACACTAAATCAGCATCTAAGGCCTTGTTGTTTAGGTCACTGAATATAGATGAAGGTATCAAGGAATGCTCCTGTTTCAGCATTTCCTGTGATTTGCTCAGTTCCTTTCTCTCTTCTCTGTGAAACTCTTTATTCCAGCCTAAAGTTTCATCCTCAATAGGGAAGAACAGAACTCATGTACAGACACATGTGGAATCTGTAACTCTGTACCATCCCATTTCATGAAATCATGAGCTTGATAGAGGCATTTATGTCATATTTGGTACTATAAATCTTCTGAAATCAGTGGAGTTAGATGACCATAAAATTGCTGCAAGAGAGAAGATGCTCCTGCCATTTATCATACCAGTTTATTAAGTCAAGGGAAAGTTCTTCATGGCTTAGTTGGAAATGTCTATACAAAAAAAGAATGAAAATATTTTATGTTATGAAAGGGACAGTTTGTTATATGTGACACATTTAGCAGAAACTGTTTACTCTAAAACTTGAGTAATGGAAATCTCACTTCTACTGACTGGTAAGACTAGACATTTTTGAATATGTATTAAATTACAAGAGAATTTCCAGAGTATCTTGGTAGTCTAGAATTAGATTTCATGGCCCATGAACTTGATAAGCCTCCTTTAATATTGCTATGATAACTATAATCTTATTTTAGGTTGTGTAAATCATGCATATTGACAGATTCAGAGCATCATACTAAGATTGGAAAAGAATGGAAGATCTCTCAGAAAAGAGATCTAAACTGCCAATTCCTTCCATCCAGCTGACTTGAAATGTTTCGAGGGAAGAGAATTGCTTATTTTCGTAATAAGCTTCTAAACTAGAGATCTCCTATAACTGATACCTGTTATTGGCTGAAGAGTTGCAGTCGCACAACAGAACCTAGTTACAATATATAGCTATCAGTTTTACTTGGTATAATTTGGTTGTTTCCATCCTGGAAGAGTACACAAGGCCATATAATAAACATGGGCTTTGTGCAAAACATTGCCAGTGGATTTTCTGGTTCTCCAAAATGATTTAGCTGGGAATAACAAAATCTACAGAAAGTGAGACATCACTCCTTAATTAGACCAGTGCTAAGATTCAGTACCTTCTAGATAAGTCCACTTGCTCAGCTGCCAAAAATGCATGACATGGTATTTTTCTTTAAACTTTAATCTTTTCAGAAGCAAACTGATTTTTTTTTTCGAAAGAGCCCAGAATCAAAAAGTAAATGCAAATAACCCAAAGTACATTTAAAAAATGTTTTAGGTTTTTGAACACTCAGGTAATACTATCAACTACACAGAACTTATCAGTTAGCTGTGGACTCTTGTGGAGTCCACAGAATACTGATACTCATAGGAGAAGACGAAAAAGGGCAAGACACACTTTGTCATGTAAGTAAAATGAAAAAAAAAGATGGAAAACAACTTTCTTTTAGTGTTCCCCAGTAAAGATTTTAATTAGAACAGCTCCTTCAACTTCTCTGAAAAAACAGGCCAGCCTACTCTTCTATTTCCACATTTTTTTTATGATTCCAAATAAAAATGTAAACAAATAGTGCATATGTCTTATACAGGTGTATGTGCACTTTTGCAGTCATAGAACAGCCTGTAACAGGGGTCTCTTAGTGTCTGCTTGCTAGACTCTGTAAAAGGTTTGTCAAAGTGAGTTATTCAATAAACTACAGAGAAATTTTCCTTTGCTGAAAATTAGGAATAACAGGACAGTATCAGTAAAAACTGTAGCTTTTGTAATAGCTTTGTGAACAAAACTAGAGATGCTGCACACACCGTGTTTTGCCAGTGCAGGAAAATGAGGGTGGATGACACTGAAGCCTGAAATAAGCAGGATTAAAAGTCACAACTGTTGCCATTAAATATAACTTTCTTTGGCAGGGGCTTTTTTGCTTATGTAGCAGGTATGCTTTTATATATATTAATTTCTGGATGGGCAAGATATGTCATGAAGTAACAAGCTGGGGCTGAACTGAGGAGAAATTAAAGCATGGTTGTTCGATTCTGACTGAAAAAAACCCATACTGCAAATTGACATTTATTAATAATTGGTCGCCTGTGTAAACACCCACCAAAATAAAGGCTTCATAGATGAAAAATACTTGTCCCAGGAATTCCATTTCTTTTTCTCTGTCAGAGGTGAGTTGCTGAAGGTATGCCATCAGCGTACCATCTGTAATACTGCATATGGCCTGATCACAGGCATTCAAGAAAGGTGTTGAAGCTGGAATAGGGGCCAGGACAAGACAGCTAGAATAGGGAGAATGGAAACATCACCTAGGAGGGATTAGAGGAATGTAGCTTGGTTGACCTACCAAGATGTAGGTCTGAGAATTATGTAATGCATCACAGAGGTAAAATAGACAGGATAGAGAAGAGCCGTTTAAAGGAAGGACAGTGCTGGCACAGGAAAAACATATATGAACTTGTCCTCAGTAAAATTAAACTGGAAATTAGAAAAATGTTTCTAATCCTTGGTAAGGCTCTGGGGCAGGGGACTTAAATTGTTCTAAGGTAGGACTCAAGCCCATGAATCCCAGCATTTGCCTGTGTTAGCAAGGGACAAGACTCAGTGGTTTTGTAGGTTCCTCCTAACTCCATTTAGATGAGTAATTGTTACCATTCTGTTATTGTTCTCTCTTCTGTGGAAGTAATACTGTAAATGTCTGCTGACTAGTTTGGGTTACTGCTTTGGAACAAGTAAGTTTTGCCTCTGTTTCTGCATTTGTTTTTTTCAGGAGTTTGTCCTGCATCTTCTGAAAATGCTTCTGTTGATGGGGACAGATTTTATCATTAATTCTTTGTACTCTTGTTTATGTTAAAAAAAGTAGGCTGGAAGACATGGCTAAAGTAATTTGTCTGTGCTTGTGTGTTAGTTTACATTTTCTGGTTGAAAATCAAAAATCTGGTTGAAAGTCAGAAAAGAACTGACTAGACTCTTTTATCTCACATTTTTCTTGGTGTTGTAGTAGAGCAATCTGTTAAATAAGGAATGCATAAGCTTGTGTTTCATGTACTAGTGGGTAAATATTACTCATGTTAACTGTAGGCACTATCTGCAAAAACCTCTGATAGAAATTTCAAGTTTTCAAGAAAGCAAATCAAAATGCTCCGTCATCCGGATCCAAAAAATGATAATCAAATTTACATTTTAAAGTTGAAATGTCATTCCACCTTAACTTTTACATGGCAAATAGGTAGCTTCTCCACAGTGATAAAAAAGTTCTCAATTTAGCACGTGATAGCATCACTCAAGATTGAAGCAAAATTGTATAAAGAGAATATTAGTAAATGACTATTTCTTGTTGTCAGTTCATTTTGAGTGAAAAACATAAAATATCAATTAAAAAATGACACTGAAGAGGAAACAATGAGAGGAAGGGGTCTGAAAGTTAGCAACTGGTTCGAAGTGGGAATTAGATACTAAGTCTCAGCATAACTAGATAATTTTTAGCTCTCTAAATATAACTTTTGAGTGGGAAGCTGGAATATAGAAACTGAATGCTGCTTTAGTTTTTAAACTGGTTTAAACCAGCTAGATTTGTAGAAAACAAGTTGGAAGCAAATGCAATTTTTTTCTCCTCCGAAGGATCACTGTTTAGGGACTTTCCCCCTGGGTACTGTTCAAAATTGTTTTATTGTGATGCATTTGTTGTTTGCTGATCTCTGGTAGATACCAGAGCTACTTTGGCTCACCCTTGCATTCTTGGATTAGAGCACTGAGACTTCTATATTCTGACCTGTTAAATTTATGCTTATTATTTGAGTGACTGTATGGATCATGCTATTGCTCATCCCCATTGAAATGCAATTAATGTCCCCTTCCTATGAACCAGCTTCTTAAAGTAATGGACAGCTCTTTCCCTGAGGTCCTGTCTTCTCCTGAGCTCAGAACTGTGCCGTGAAGCAATTCTGACATAGCATTTTTACATTCAAAACTTGGAAAATGAGTATCTGTTTCAAAATTTCAATGAGGACTATGTACCATATACAAGTACTTGCAAAGGTCCATATAGTAATTAATTACATCTATGCGTTGAGGTATATCTGAAGAAAACTTACCCTGCCTGTTGGATTAATCTTTGTCTCTGAATATGTTTAGTGAAATTTAAACTCGTAGTTCAGCTGAAACAGAGGATTGAAAGTTCATAAACAGGAAATATCCAAGAACTTGTGCTTTTGGACTTTTTTTTTCTTTTGTCATTGGACGATTTTACTACAAATAAGAGTCAAAAGCAAGACAACAAGAAGTAAAAAAAAGTCTACTTTTATTATGAAGGGCAATTGGATGTTCTTTAACTGGGCAGTAAAGGAACTATTTTAAGTGCTTCCTTTTGCTTCAAACAGGTGGCTCAAGCATGCTATTTGGAGTTCATTTACAGTCAATTGATTCATGGCTAATAACTTAAAAATACTGCACTTCCTGAAAGTGTTCTGGCAAAAATGTGACAGTCAAGTTTGAAGTCTGAACTAAGTCGCATTCTTTTTTTAAGGAACAAAAAAGCACTGACAATTAACCACACTGTGTTCTCTAGATTTTAGCTGTAATTCATATGAGGAGTCCCAAGATAGACTGGTTTCTTTGACATATTTATTATTTCTAGTGTGCATTAAAAAAAAAACCCTCCTTTCTGCCCTAATTCAAGTTAGGGTGCTTTTGCCTTCAAACTCTCTCTCTTATCTGGATATTATTTTTAATTGCTGTCGTTATCCTACTTTTAACTCTCCTGGAAATTCAAAACACTATACAAATATAGTATTTAACTCATATCATTTCTTTTAACTGAGTATTTCAGATTGAGACATTCCTGGGATAGAACATGCCATGAAATCTTGGTTTCACTGGAGTCAGCAGTATAACTCCTGTTAAGTCCAGCAGGATCAGCATCCCATCCCCAGTCTTCCAATTCATGCCTGGTCCCATTTGGTAGTAAGCTGGGAAAAGCATTATGCCTATGAAAAAGAATAATCAATAGCTTTCCATAGCTATTGATTTCCATATTGATTATTTCCAGAGTTTTTCCTTCTCATCCTGCGGAATTAGAGAATAAGAGCTTGTTTGCATTCAAATTTACCATTCTGCTCAGTGTTGTAGTTTCTACAATGAAAACATGCTCTTGCATTTTATGTTACAGTGTAGCTATAGTCATGACCAATGCACCAACTTTATCATTTTGTAGCAGAAAAAGAAGGAGGTAAGGGAAAAATCTTTTTTTGAACAATCTTGCAGGGATACTTTAAAAAGTCAACATGAAAAGTTATGAAAATCCTAATAGCGTTTGAAGGTCTATGGACATTCTTATAGAGGAAAGTGTTTTTTTCCTTCTGTGAAAGGCCATCACTAGGACTATTAGGCTAGATCCTGCAGTGAGGGTTAAAGGGAATTTTTTCTAAGTAATTGTCACAGAATTGAAGATAAAGACTGTATCTTTCAAATATGCATTTATTCTAATATTTCATTCAAAAGCAGTATATAATTTTTTCTTCTTCTATTCATAAAGCCTCTGCCGCCTTGTCATGACTCTAAGGAATCTATGCAAGTCTACAAACAGCACTGCAAAATAGCAGAAGAGTACCATGAGGTCAAGAAAGAAATTGCTCTGTTGGAAGAAAGAAAGTGAGTAACTTTACCAAACTATTTACTGTTGCATATTCCCTTCGTAAAGCCCTAGTCTGAAGTTGTGTATCTCAGATGATGTTTTCTGACCTTACTCCTCTGCCTGACAGTCACAATTAGGCCATTAGTCCTTAGCATCAACCTGGGAACTAAGGACGCTGCATTTTCATAGCTCTGGGCCCTCTGTTATCCAGCTGTTCCCTAAAACCTTCATTGACAGCTTCTAGGACACTTGTATCTTTGTTACATAGAAATCTAATTCAGTTGGTACAAGCCCACTTTTTAATTTTAATTTTAATTTAAGTTTAATTTTATTTTTTTTTTTCCAACTTAACTTTGTATATTTTAATGAAAAGTGTATGAATCCTCACTTTGGTTTAGAATACTTGACTTAATATTAGTAAACATTGTTCTATGGGGTGTGTTGCCTCTATGTACAGTCACATTTCAGGTGATTGTATCCAAACTGCTTAAGCAGGTGACTTTTTTTTTGGCTGTGGCTTGTACTCATACTCCCTCTATCTTCATGTGACTCTTAAATGGCAAAGTGCACTCAGTGACTTTCAGTTCTTCCCACAAGAAACCTGACAAAGACATTCTGAGAGAGAGGGAGGAGGGTGAGCAGTGAGTGTATTTACCAGACAAGGAAGCCCAAGGAATAACAGTTACCGCTAGGTAAACTTTCTTTCTCCTTCAGATACTTTTCTGTTTTCACATTCACACTGGGGCTGACTTCAAGCAAGGTTGCCTTCCTTGAGAAAATAAAATCAACAAATTCCTCCAAATGCTGCATGATGTTTTTGTGATGGTACAGTGCATAGTGAAAGGGGGAAGGGAGCTCTTCATAGTTTCATAGCAGTCTCACTAAGGTTGACCGTGCAGTTCAGCCAGCTTTGCATCCACAGAAGCCCTCAGCTGCAGAAGCATGCTGGTGGGAGAAACTGTTGAAATGCTGTAGCCTTACAGTAAAAATAGCCAAATATCTCTGTGCGTCCAAACTACACAGGGTGAGAAGGTGAGACTTATCTTTACTGGGATTGAAGCTATAGACACAATATGGTTAGTCTTTGCCTAACATGTTTGAATTAACTTGAGGGTTTCCAATACCAAATCTCCTTCCATTGTTGGACTTTCATGGTGCTTTGTTGCTGACAGATTAGACAGATTAGTTAAAAAAATATATATAACAAAAGAGATTGACACTAAGTTCTCCCGGTGTTCGCATTTGATGTTTTGTTAATTAAATTTGGCCAATCAAAAATAATTGGTGAATTTAAAAAGCTGAATATAGAAAATAATTAATTCAAATAATTTTCAAATGATTTGTCAAGCTGATTGTTTAAAGTAAGCTGCTTACATATGTCTTTAATAATGAAGTGACTTCACTGGGAACCATGTGTGTTTGACCTTCCTGAAAATCCAAGATGAATACAAAATATGAAATGGTGATTTAAATGCTTAACTTTATATGTATAAACCCCCAAAAGCTAACAGTAGATTATTTGTTTTTCAGAGTGTATTAATATAATTGCATTATTGACACATGCCTGAATTAGCTATGCCCGTTTACAAGTAAGTTTGAGGCTCTTGAGGGCTAGACACATACATTTTTGCATCTATAAGAATGAAATTTTGACTGTATTTTTGCATATCTATGGTACTAGCCAAATTAGAAATATTTTGCTCCTTGGGAATGGCAGATACATGCATAAAATTGTTTACTTGAGCTCAAAACTACCATAATCAGCCTCTGAGACCAGAAGAGAGTCTCTCAGGCATGGTCATCCTGAATGAATTAAAGGGCCTCAAACTGGCATTTTTCTTGACTCCACTAGTGCATGTCAACACTGGAAAAATGTGAGGAAGCTTCCACTATTACTACTTTTGCTGAATCTGTTCTGTGTGTATAAAAGACTTCACTCCCAAGTAAACATATGTTAAAACAAGAGTGGCTGAATAAGAGAGCAAATTCCCGTATTTTTTTCTTATGTGCCTCCTAATTACTTATTTGTGGACTAGATATTCACATGCTTTGTAGCTGTGAAATGCCTAGACCTTAAGATGTCAGTCCAGCAGCTTTTACCACCTTCCAAGTCCCTTAATCTGAAGAAGCGGTCCTACAAGCACTGAAATTAAGGATACCTAATTTCCTACAGATTGGTGTGCTAGGATTATTCGATTTTAAGTTGAAAAAGCTGCAAGCTCCAACTGAAGATTTTTCCCTAGCTGAGAACTGTTTATGAAGTTCCTTTCCAGGTAGATTCTCTTCCTGTGTGTAGTATTTTGGGGGAGGGCTCATGATACTAGCTTTCCACCCTTTGTGGTGTCTTCCTTGTCTGTAAACATGTTTTCATAGAACCTGTCAAAACCCAGCTCTTTGAGATCTCTTCATCCTCATCAAGCCTGGCTGAAATTGGAAGGTGGATTCAACAGTTATTGGGGCACATATACCTATATACAAACATGTAAGCATGCATGATCTGAACACAAAAACCTTGCGTTTATATAAAACTGTAAAGAAAAGGAGTATGAGTGTGTTGGTGAAGGAGTCAGCAAGAAGGAAGGTTTTTATCTAATGATCAGTAACTTTTTATATAAAAATATTCTCAGCAATAACAGTTTGAAAGTTGAAGGAAGTTTATGGGTTTTCCTATGCTGAATTGAAGAGGTCAAGACTGGATCACAATGACTGGGATGACATTCATATTATATATTCCATTCTCCCATTCTCAGAACAGGAAGAGGCTTTATCTTTTAGGACATAAGCTTGATGAGATGCACAGCTTTTAACCTCAAAAGTAGTTGTAATCAAATTGAAAAGGTGGAATTGTTTGAGGCTTTCTGAAAATTGAGCAGATTAAGAACAGGTGCAGGTGTTTTGATCTTACTCTACATTTGAGTTTGACAGCATGGAGATGTGGATTCACAGTTGCCTAATAATTTGGTATCTATAATTTATTTCTTTCAAATGTTAAAAGCAATAAAATGGACATTCCTTATAATGTTTTATTCCTTATAATGTGAATAAACAGTAAGTTGTGCACTGTTCTTCAATTTACATTTTTACTAAATGCAACTAGAAGTGCTGTTGGATGATTGCCCTCACAGCTTTCTTAACTTCCTCTCAACAGACTAACTCATTTGTAGAAGTCAAATGTCAGATCCCACCTGTCTGTGTCTGCTCCTGTGAAAGCTACTGGTAGAGAACTGTACTCAGAAAATTGATGATGATGATGATTGTCATGATCAAAGCAGAAAAGAGATTCAGCAAATTTTTTTGATTTGATGCTTAGGAGAAAGAAATCATTTTAAGTTAAACTGACATAAATGTTCTTAAGGGTTTTGGAGCTTTTTATTAAAACAAAAAATGGAATAATATTCATTCTGCTTCAAACAAAATGTTTTTTTTTTCCCGAACTTCAGGGTTCATATATAAAAGTAAGCTTTTACACATGTATTATATACATGTAAGTATATTTTAAAGAAGGCATGTTTAAGAAATAGAAAGTTGAATAACATTGTTTAAAAAGTCAAAACTTATTTACTCTTTCAAAACTTTTAAAAGGTTTTAAATTTTGCTTAGTTTGACTTGTCTCTCATTATAGTGTAAGAATTATGTATGGCTGCAGTATGGAAAGGTAGTGGTGTAAAATGACGTGGGTAGCTTTACTTCAGCGCAAGAAGAGGAACTTATTTGCCCCTTTCTCTTGTATACAGTGAAGATGGCAAGAGAATGTATTAGGCTAGGAGTGGGAGAGAAGACAACTGTTTCCCAGGAAAATAGAAGATAGTAAATGTGAAATAAAATCTTAGGGCAAAGGAAATGAGAAGGCAAAAAAAGATGTTGCTCAGGAAAAAGACAAAAACAAGGAAGATTTTGAAAGTATTTAAAAGAAAACTGGTCATATTTTTTTGCTAATATAAATGATCATAGCTGTATTTGCTTACTTCACTCAAACTCTGCCCATTTATGCCAACAAAATGTAGAGCGAGGGACAAAATCAGTCTGGAATGGGAGACATGATAGAAAAGAAAGAAAAGGGTGTGGAAGTCAGAACACACCACATTTAGGTCACAGAATGTAATTTAATTTATGTTCCAGAAACACACATGTATTTCCATAACAGATGTTTTTGAGTATCTAAGTTTGGGTGAAAGGGATGGGATGGCTGGTTATTTTGAGCACTTGTTATATTGCTATTACTAGATAATGACCCTGGATTATGTAGTTAAATATTAGAGTTGCCATGGTTGCTAGCTATATCTTATATTCTTAGCTCTGGATGGTTTTCTCTTTTTCCTCTCCCAGACAATTCTAATATAACTCTCCAGAAAATATAATTTGACCACCACCTGATTTAGGATCACTCCTTTTCTTTGGCATGGATTTGATTTATTTTCCTTCCTTTACACATTACCATTGACATGCTGTGAAGATGTCTGCTTAATTTTGTGGTGCTGTTCCGTATGCTTTAGCACGCTTTGATGATCCTAGGAGCATTTCCAAGGTTCCAAGGTCCCAAGTCCAAGTGGTTCCTCCAGGCACACTGTGTCTAGACTGTCTCTCCCGAAACTATTGAGGCAAGTAGTCTTCAGACTTTCAAGTACTTCAGAAAAAAAGAATAGTATAAACTATAAAGACAACAACCTTTTATCTTACTAATATTTCCCTTCTAGACCTGATTTTTCATCAATTTACACATATCCAAATACCCATTACCTGCCAAATCAGTGGAAATTAAAACTTTTCCAATTGCCCTATTACATTGATGAATACTTTCATGTGCTGTCATTTGAGAAATGTCCTTACATTAAAACTGTCATCTACATTAAAACAGGCTATCCCATTGTTTCAAAAGTTAGTTCCTAGACTCTGTACATGCAAAGGCAGTCTTCCCAGGCAGCAGCTAGCTCACTGGGGTCTCCTGATTCCTTCTGATGTGAAAGCTGTGCCAAACACAGAACGAGGTGGCACTGCCATGAGAAGGTACAACCCCATGTCACCTGGGAAGAACTGTATAGTACGACAGATGCAGGATCCTGAATACCTTGTCCACAACTGGGGAAAGACAAGTCTGCCTCTTTATGCTGGGGAAGTTGTTTTCCTTGAGTCTATTCTATCTCCAGATATGCTTACCTCTGAAAACTCTTATCTGCTCCATTTGCTAGAGATGTGCTAGCAGGAATAACTTCTCTTGGTATTTATTCATTGAGTATATTACTGTAAGGTTGCTCTGTGTTCCACATAAGTAGTCATTAAGGCTAGGACAAGATAAATAATTGCAGTAAGACCATTCTAGCATTTTTTTTCTGCTCTTGTGGTTTTTGGTTTATGATGCAAATCACACTGGTCTTCCCTTCTCACCCCAACACCTCCCTGAAAAAAGAACACTAAAAGTGTATGTTACAGCTTTGTCTCAAAGCTTCAAGTATCTCAGCACAAAGTAGAAAATACTTTGTGAATGCTGTTAATGTTTAAACACAGGGTAACCATTAACAGAAAACACAGATTACACAATGCTAGATCCATTTATTAAGCATTCATAACAAAGGCTAGATGGTGCAAGAGCTTAGTGTGGTGTTCTTTAACCTCTGAAAGCTAGTTCAAATCCTGGATTAGATCAGAAGCAAATGTTAGTTAGTGTCCTCATCCTTTTGTGAGCTTCGTAAACCACACCATTCATAACATTTAGCAATTCCCTGGTACTCTAAAATTAGATCTATGTGGCAGGCTGGCAGTATTTGCTTGAAACATCACCCTACCCTGTAAACAGGTGTTGATTCTGATGGGAAGGGAATAAGTAGGTTCTGCTGACTCAGAAGTGGGCAATTTTACTACCTCAGTGCAAGGAAGCTGCTTTCTGGGAGAGGGATTCCAGATCATGAGCTACAGAAACAAGTATACATTGATCTTAACCCATTTTTATTTTAATAGGAAGGCTAAATCCCAGGGAAAAATCCTGTGCTACATGAGTTTTACTGGAAAGCAGCATGAAAGCCATACTTGCTTACAGCCTCCTCTTATCAAATCAGGATTGACATTCATTAATGGAGCGATTTGATTTTGCACACTGCCTGCCAGTGGCAGTCTTGGCTCAAGTCCAGCAAAAGCAGTGAGCACGTTCTTTCACATGTACTAAAAGTTTGCACGGAAAAGGTTTTACCTGCTGATTACTTATTAGTGTGTTCACTGCACCTCCCTTTAAGAACTTGATAAGCATAAGAAAAGTAAGGAGGAATGATTTTGAATTAATTTTTGGGGTACACTTCTGAGTGAACAGTCTATAGTTTGAAAAAATTTCATCCATTACTCCAGCACTGCACAAACAGAATAGTTGCAAAGAAATACTACTGTAGCTCGTGTTTGGTCTCAAGAAACAAAAATCGTCCAGGGGAAACTCCAAGTGATTGAAGTGATTAAAGCTAGAAAATAAAATCTGATTGTTCTTAGATGCATTTCTTACTCCCTAAAATATACTTCCAGTTACACGTTTGTGATCTATAGTGCCATTAAATGCCATTAATAAGAGCTGGAATATTGAACTTCCTAGCCAGATCATTTCGTCTTGGCCAATTTGAAAAACGGTCGGTCTAGCAAGGACTAACCAAAGAGAAATAAACCTGTTAATGGCTTGTTCCTTTTACATATTTTACGAGTATACTATGCCAAATGTTAATGGAGTTTGACTGAACAAAAATATAGCCTTGATATTTTCTCTTGAAAAGTTGCTTAAGCGTACCTGATGAATACATCGTATTCCTGATTAAAGGGAAGAGAAGAGGTCTTTGTTACCACCTAAAGAAGTGGTATAAAAAAAAGCTGGCATATCTAGCTACGGGAGGACATCTGTATACTTCAACTCTTGGTTGATTTAAAATTGCTGTAATGGCCTCTGCTCTCCCTAGCTGTCTTGGTATGAGAGACAGTTGAGCGAAAGGAGTGTTCCAAGGTCTCTTCTAACATGCGACTCCTTGAGCTGCAGCAAGTGTTGCTGTAAACAATCAGCTAAGCCATGAGCAAACTCTGCTATCGCTGAAAGCTGCAATAAACAGAGCGAGATTAAACTGATCCTGAAAGAAGGCCAGACTGAAGAACTCTTTTCAAAACCCTTATTTCCTTATGCAAATGTTGGAAAGTTAGCATTTTATGAATACTTCATGGCCTGCAAAGATAGAATTACTACTCTGTAAGAATTTCCAGTCCGAAGGCACTGGTCTAGCTTGACAGGAGGGCTGGCCAGTAAGAACAGCCTGTTAGAGCCTGTGGAAAAAGCTATCCACTTTGAAGACATTACATCTTCCCGCTGATGATCTACAAGCATTGTTCTGGCAGGACTGGGAAATAAAGTCACAGGGCTATGAACAGCTAAAGATTAACTAATATCTCAGAGACAGGATGATCAAAAGAGCTAAGAATCTTTTAAAAGAGTTTTCCTGTAGCAGGGGTGAAGAAATGGCTCAAGTTAGAGGGAAGAAAAAGCACAGGCCAGGCTAATCTGCTGGCTAACTAAGTGGAGAGTGATTAGATACGCAATGAGTTACTCATGCATTCAGTGTGTTCTGTTGTTTTAAGACCTCTTTTATCGTAACTTCTGCTGAGGTAATTTCAGTTGATGCTGTATAGGAGACTGCAGCTTCTGGTCAGCTGTGGGAATACAGGGAACGGTGTGACTCCATCCTAGAAGAAGCAACCGCTTGACTCCTCAAGCATCTGCTCTTAAAAAGACCAGGAGGGGTCAGGTTTGCAGTTCAATAACTCTGCTCCTCAGCAGTAGAACCAAGGTCTGCATGTGTATAAAAACAGTATAGAAATAATATATGAAGCCCAGATTCATGTGCCTACTATCTGTTCACTCGGAACATTTTTCTTCATGGCAGAGAAAAGGAAACCAGGTATATTTCACAGATGTTGCTGATAAAGCCAGCCAACCAACCGAAAAAAAAAATAGCTCTGCTGCTCACCCTGCTCATCTTCAAATATGTAAATATGTTTTATATTGAGAGAAAAATACATTTTTTTCTTCTTATGAATGATCCAAGCAAAATATTAGCATGCAGTCTCTAGGGATTTGATTCTGCCCAGTGTACTGCATGTTCAAATCTAATTGAGATTAAAGCTTTTTGAAGGTCCTCAGCATTTTGAAGGTTTGGTCACTGAAGAACAAACATATCAGAGATTTTGACAGGTTAATATTTCAAGGGAAAGGAAGACTCTAACCAAATAGTTTTCTAGGCCTCTATTGCACAACAGCTCAGTTAATACCATATTAACAACTTATATAGTCTGGCTTTAACATAGCACCTAATAAATTTTTGTATACTTCAGTTTTTAACCTTTGTTTTTTCATAATCATCAGAAAGGAGCTGATTGCCAGACTGGAACAAGTGGAAAAAGAAAGCATGGATGCTGCTCGGCTGGCTAAGGAGTATGCAGAACTGACAGAGGAGAATCGAACACTGAAGCTGGCCCAGACACAGTGTGTAGAACAACTGGAAAAGCTCAGAATACAGTATCAAAAAAGACAGGGATCCTCATAACTCTCAAGTAGCTTATATGAGGCAGTATAATACAGGATTGTTCCTCTACTGGAAAGAGATTTTAAAATAAAGGTCTGTTTAATATGTTATAATACTTTACTACAGATACAGAGTATGTAGAAGTCTATATTTGATTTAATGTTTGCCAGCCAGTAGCTTAATATAATGGATATTTCATCCATTATATAATGGATATTTTATTTCAAGTAACATAATTGAAGTTAATCTATCCCCATTATATGTTCTAGTAGATCAGATTTCTTTTCTAAACATATTTCTTCCAATTTAAGAAGATATGGACACACTAGAAAATGATATAAATAGTCTCTGTGTTGGGAATCTGGACCATACTAAGGCATACAGCAGGGACGATGTTAATATATGGAATACATGTATGTTAATTTTAGTTTGGTGAAGATTTTTTTAATTATTTTCCTCATACCTAAAGTGTTTGGGAGTTATCTTAAAATGGATCTCATATATAAAACCTGTGTTTTATGAGCCCATATCTCCTTTACAGTGCTGTATAAAATTCAAGAAATTGCTCATTAAAAATTAATTAGTTAGCACAATTAGTTTCTATCAACTGAGTGTATTGCCAGGAATAATTTGCAAGTTATAAATTTGAAAGGAAACAGATAAGATCAAGTTTTCCTTCCTCAAGCATAAAGATAGCTTGTGAGTCTTTTTTTTTTCACTTCTTGGCATGCTAGAAATGAAAAAATAATATATAAGCACTATTGTCATAGTTTCAACTGAGAATATGTCAGTAAAAGTACCATAAGGATATTTTGTTCCTATTTTCTGGGCTGTTTTGAAACATAAGTGCCTGTAAGTAGGGACAGGAATTCTGTGACATACAAATAACCTGAAATTAAAGTATTTGTTTTCTTGCTCTATTTATCCCTTTATTTTCCTAGATCAATTGAAAATTCTTTGTTATACTTCCATTTCTATTCATACAATATTTTTTTCATTAAAAGCAGATACAGAAAAGCCATTTTATGTTCTGAACGTTCTTAAACCACCCTGTATTTTTAACTCTGCTTGACAGACACAGCCTGTTACACTTTTGTGAGGCTGGAATTCAATACAAGCTTGATGTGTCACTAGTACTAAAATGTGTCTTAATAATTGAAAACTATGAAGTTACAATTTCCACAGGAACTTTAGCTTTGATTACTATCACTAGTCTGTTATCAAAATGAGATTTTAGGTTAATCAGAACAATTCCCAGGGAAGTGCTTTGACACCAAAATATTCCCCAGTAATTTTGGCAGCAAAGGAGACAAAAAAAAAAAATACAAGCTGCCTCTTCGTTTCTCTTTGTTGGCTGCCTACATTGCACCCAGCAGCACAGGAGTGAGAACAAGCTCCATGTTACTAGTAGTAGCTGAGGCAGCAGGAGAAGAGTACAAGGAGGTAGTGGAGGAGTCCAGCCTTGTCTCCGCTTCTCCTGAGCCGCCGGGGCAGCATCGCGCCCCTCTCTGCTCGTTCCATGGCCAGTGCAGAGACACAAAGGGTAATCACTGCTACAGGGCTCGTGCTTTCTCCTGGGATGCCTGGGCAGTAAAACCCAGTATTCCCTTTTCCAGAGCCCACTTTATCTGAGGGCCCACTATATCTTGTGGAAGTTGAAAAGCAGAATGGATAAAAAAAAAAAAAAAAACAACGTGGGATGTTCGCACATGGGAATGCTGGAAAAGCCTTGATCTCAATTTTGGGCTGACGGCAAGCATACTATGTACAGTCTTCTTGGTTTCATTTTGAGCACAGGACATGGCAGAATTTGGGATGTATTCTTTATTTCTTTATTTATATGTTTCAAAAACAGGACTATCACTTTCAAAATGAATGGATGGATTTAGTCACAGAATTTCTATCTAGCTTTGAAAACATCAGCTAGTCTATTTGGTACTGATTTTAGATGTGGACTTCCACAGAGGTCAAAAACTTAAACTACTTAGAACTCTATTGAAATGTATTAGCACAAATTCATTCGAATACCCCAATTCGTCATAAAAGAATTTTAAACCTAGTGAAAGCTGCACAAAATACATACAAATCTTTCATTATCTGACTGGCTTTGTATGGAAATGGGCCAGAGAGCAGAACTTTGCCCACCTTTAAATTTTCTATTTAAATGCAACCATTATGTTTTGTATGTCAAAATAGTCTCAGATCATACTTTCTGAGAAAAGTTTCAGGGAGAGCCGCATTCCTGAATTCCTGAAAAATAGGCCTCATTTGTGACACTTGGTGGCTTGAAAGAAGCCAGGCAATATGAGTCTTCTAACTTATAGATATTAATCACTATGGAAGTCTTTGGGAAACATTTTTACAGGTGCACAAACACCAAATTCTTGGTGTGGTCCAGTTACCACCCAGGATAAATATCTTTAAATATCCCAAGCTAACTGAATTCACAGATCTGTATTTAATCTGGTCTTTAATTATTTGCAATCAATTTTTTCCTCCTATTTTTAGTTCTGGTCCAAAGTCAAAAATAGCTGTTTTGTATTAACATATTTGCATGCCAGCATAGATGCTCATGTGTCCAAGAATAGTGACTCAGAGAGATTGCATCACAGTCCAAATGAGTAAAACTAAAATAGAAGTACCTGTGAAGAAAAATTAAAGTGTATCATGAAAACAAAGTAAGAAAAATTAAGGGGGAGATGTTATTCAAAGAGAAGAGGGGTAGAGGAGTGAAATTTTCCAAAAACATTCATAGACAAGTGAAATTAAAATGCAGAAAAGTCAAGATAACCCAAAAGGTCACTCAAATTTTGCAAAGAATAAAAACGGCTAGAATAGCATTCTAAGAGGTAAAAATTGTATCTATCATTCATCTTTTGTTTTTTTAATGTTAATTAAAGTGTAATGATGATAAATGTTTTTGTAGTCAATGACCTCTGATTTTGACATGCTAAATTCTTCTCTAGATATTACTTTAAAATGCATAGCTCTGTTGGCTCAGTAATTGAAATTATGTTTTTCTAAGAAAAGATTTACTTATTGTTACACTTATGCAATACTTTCTGAATAGCTAACATGATTTGTGCCCTTCTGTTATTCAAGGTGAGACCTTGAATTGTTCTGCTTGCTAGGTCCACTTTAAGTGTAGCCCTGTAGAAAAGTGTTTTATGCAATTATTTCCAGGATGTTTTTATGCTGTATTTCATCCAAGAACTTAGAAGCCAATTTCAACTTCTGAGTTCAACCCCCAGTGACACATTCAGTTTTATAAATTCTCACCACAGCCTGTAATGGCTGCAATTGTATTCAGCAAAACAGCAGAGCTATCTGCAACTTTTGGTCACATTTTACCAATGGTCAGAATGCAAGGAAAGACGAGTGAAAGGCTCAGCTAACAAAAGTGGTTTATAAATGCGTAAAACTACATAGGCACAGTCTGTTAGAGGCAGTTTGTTTCTTCGTAATTCTCCAGTTATTCAGGATAACAAAAATAAATGTGTCATTACAATGACAAATATTGCCTCAGATCACTTAAGAAAACAGTCAGTGAAGTATATGGGTTTAAAAAAACAAAACCTGTGCTTTCCATTTCCCATTATTACTTACTGACTTCCTTCCATCATAACAAATGCTGAACAAGCTTATTTTTAAGTATTCCAGTTAGCAAGGATATGACTCATGCAGTCTTGAAACTGGCAAATTCCTGGGTGATTTTACATTTGAAAAATCTTGAAAATAAGGATCCAAAGGTATTTTTTTGTTTGTTTGTTTCTTTGTTTGTTTTGTTAATGTTTGCCTTTCCAGGATTATCCTTATTCTGGCTGTTTTTGAGAATTAACGGTCTTTGGAAATGTCCTACCCCCTGATTGCTTTATTGCCATATAGGCCTTCATGAGCACTCTAAGTTGTTCACGATGGTTAGAAATGCAAAAGGGTAAGACGCACAAATGTTTTCAAGCTTCCTTTAGACTATCCGGTTGGGGAGCTCTGGCACGTTTGCTTCTAGAACTCCAGTTCCAGGACCCCGTTGAGAAAGGAGCTAATCTGTCCTGGTCTTTAATTACAGAGTCACGTGGTATTTTCCCAGAAACATTTCTTTGCTTGTTCAGTGCACAAGATAGACCTATCTAAAGGGGCAGGGGAGGCTGCTGTCCAAAGGGGCCCTGCCACTGTTGTCTTGGAGGGTGCATAGGCTGCAGTGATCAAGGAAGGGGATTGCAGGAAAAAAAAGAGCAGTTCAGGCAGTGAGACAGGCAGAGGATCACCAGCCCCAGCCAGCAGGACTGCGTGGAAAACTGACTGAACCTGGGTAGGGGCATCACTTCCCTTCCCCTTGCACATATTTCCACATACACACGTGAACACCCACAGTCTCGGGGGTCTTTGCCTTCCCGTTAGAGCTTTCTTGTCCGTATACACATAGAAGAGGGAGGAAATGCCAAATTGTCCCTGAGCTCTGATTTCCAAAGGCAGTAAGCATTACACTTAAGTCTGTAAAAGTTGTGCTTTGAGCCTTCAACTGCTCTGTGTGTTAAATGCCCCAGGGGAAAAGATACATAAACAAGCAAAATATCACAGACGGTGCATCCAGTGTGAATGGCCATTTTGCACTTTAATCTCTGTGTGCTTCAGTTCCATTTAAAAGGAGGGGCTAGGAGGACAAATGAGAATAATAATTTATCTCACAAGGTACTATGTAGGGAAAGTAATGTGAAACATCCATGGATAAAACAGTGTAAACATCCTTAGAAAGCCCGTGGTGAAACTACTAATTGTCTACCTGACAGGGCTAGAAGGTGTGCAGTCATGAAGGTCCAGGGCTATGTACTGAGCAAGGAGGACCATGCAGACTGTTGGAGTCATCCCTCCCTGAGTGTATCTGGGCCTCTCTGGGAAAAGAACAGGCAATGGGATTGTACGGTTTTTACCATAGTTTGCACTAAGATGGGGAGGGAATCAAGCTAAAATTGAATGGGTAGCCTCGATCTTATTCTTTTCTCATCTGAGCCCGTGATTTTGCAGTCTTAAACTTCAAATTATTGAGATGATGCATAAATGCATACCAAAACTGCAACACTGATATTTTAAAGAAGAGAATTATTTTATAATAATGAAAAAAAATCAACCTTGTCTGGAACAATGGCAATCACCTATAGGTTCTTTATTCTTTTTTAAAAGAGTGTCATGGTTATATTCACTGTGTTAGGCATATTTATTACACAATTGAATGAAAGATGCCAATCATTCACAAAATACTGTTCAGGTTGACCCAGCGTTTCTAGGCTGAGTGGTTTAAACTGTACAAAGCACAAGATTTAGCGTGTGAGTCACTCAGCACTTCTACACACCACTCATCAGTTCCCCCTTCTGAACCTCAGTTCCTTTAATTCCCCCTGACCACAAGCCACGTATCCCATCCCCCCTCACCCCCCCACTCCTGAGTAAGCAGCATCAGTCTGGAACTCAGATCCAGTTGACCGGTTATGTCATGACGTGATCTGATGATGGCTGTGTGCTTGACAGGGTTGCCAAAAGTTACGATTGCACAAGGCACTGGGATTTGGGATGGGTGTATGGCAGCAAGGTATTCTGCCAGCGTGCAGGGCATGCTTGTGAAATACCGTCTGAATAGCTCGGGGAAATATGTGAGCAGGTGGTCTGTGGATTTAGTGACTTGTCTGAATTTTATATTCCATTTTAATACAGAAATTAGGGAAATGAAATGAGGATGTGTGTGCTGATGTAACAAATGTATGGCCAGATGCGAGACTGTCCCTTGGGTGCTGAGAATGAGTATAGTGATATGAGAACTGTAAGTGATGGAAAGGAAGTAGTTACAGCTAAGAAGAGGAACCAGGGAGTGGGCTGTATGCCTTAGCTGCTTGCTTTCTTGCTTTTTATGACTTGCATCAGTGGGATGCATAGACTGCTATTCTATATCCTTAACTCAAAATTTAAAAACTCTTGTGTGGACATTTCCCAGGACTTTTTCAAGCCTAGTCTTGAAACAAACAGTTTATACTGGAACATTTATTTCTTTTAAGGGTATGTTTTTGTTTAACATGCCTAAGGTCATCAAAGCCGTACTCTGATAAAGATGCCCATAGCGTTGTAGATCATCTCATATGAAAAGAGGAATTACTAGTACCAGTCCATGGCTATTTTCTGAGCATATCTGGCAGATGCATCTATGCCAGTTGCTCTATTTGCATTAAAAATAAATAAATCACTAATTCATTAATAGCCTATATACAGTAAAAACTTAACTGAAGGTAGAGCACTTTTGTACTGAAATAAATGCACCCCCCCCTAATGGGCTCTTACTTCTTTCATTGTACAGATACAGTTTAGTGCTTATATTATCTAGGTCATATTAACATCAACAGCGACTCACATGAGGAACTACTGGTGTGATGTTCTAGGATCAAAAACCTTCCACTTCTGTCTTGTGACTTTCCTAAAGGCATACAACACATCTCAGCCCACATTGCCTTATTCCTACAGGCTCTCTCTGTAACGGCTTCAGCACAATTTTCTCCCCACATTGCACATGTGACTCTTTCCTGTCACATTCTTCTGCTCTGTTGGGACAGTTGAGCTACATCAACATTCAGAATTTTTTTAAAAGAGTAGGCAGAAGCAAAAACATCATTTGAAAACATCACTTGCAAAAAACCGTAACTGTCTTGTGGTCAGATCCTTTTGTATTCAAATCCTGCAAGTACTTCAGTAAATAAGTTAACTGATTAGATCTCAGTATAAAAAATACAGGTGTTAGTGCTCATGGAAGACAGAGACACAGTCAAACATATACACAAACACTTACAAATAAGGCCTTAAATATCAGGCTTGTGCAGGAACCTCAGTCCCTTATTGTGTATCTAATCAGAAAAAAAGCCCACATCTAATATATGAAATAGTACCTGCTTATGAAATTATCTGCAGGCCAAGAAGAATGCCAACAACTACTTGTGAAATAATTTCAAAAAAGGAATAGACTTTCTAGGAGAAAGTCTGCATAGCAGCTCCCAGCCAAAATAACAAGTTACATGCAGTTATGCACTAATTTCTTAAAATGTTCTTAAAACTATTTATAACCCCTTAAACAGCTCTCAGTTTAACGCCAAAAGTAAAAGTGCTTTTACATTTGACCCTGTGAGCTCCCTCTAGTGGGTAATGTGGCATCTGGCACTATTACTATAACATACATACAGAAACGTTTTAGGTTTGCAATTATATTTATCCCAGTGGAGTTTTGATTGTTTTGATTATTTGTATTTTTTATGTTCTCTGGTTGTAGGATAGTATACTGATTTCTCACCATCTGATTACATCTGCATGAAACTACCAAAAGGGAGATATCTAGTGTTCTGAACATACCAGAAATACTTGCACAAAGGTGTTATTTTCAACAAAGCGTTAGGCAAGAGCTAACACAAACACCCAAGTTAAATGACGTCTGACATACTAGGGAAGCTGAGAGAGTTCGTAAAACTTAAATTTATACAGAAATACCTTTATTTTCGTCTAGTTTGTGTTGATGCTTGCCTGGAAATCTGGCCTATATGACTTTACCTTTTCAAAGCACTAGACAGCACTAACTGATTGCAGGCCTTTTATGTTTAAAATCATTTATTTAATATTATAAAAACTAAGAATCAAATCCACTGCACAGAACAGCTAGTATTACTGTATCTGGTTTTGCTAGCAAATTGTAGTATGCCTTGAGCCCAGTCCACCTTAGTTTCCATGAGTTACATTTTCACAGAACAAAAAGCAAATGTTGTCTTCCGATTTTTCTTTTCCTACTTAGGTTAAGTAATCTGAGCAGCTCGAGGGTGAGCCTTGGGAAGAGTGCCCCAGCACGTGGCACTGTTCCAGCCACAGTTCGGGTTTCAATGACCCACAGTGGGTTGGGCTGGTGCGTTAGGATCGCTCTTACTCACAGTGAATTGGGGGCGGTCTTGCACATCCCGCAATCAATTTGATCAATCGTATTTTAGAAAATTAGGATTCCTGGGACATTGTGGAAGGAAGAAGAGCAAGAAAAGCAGGCTAATAAGTTTGCTTTTCTACTTCAGCTGTTTCAGAATTCCTCTTTAATTAACATAAAGAGGTTTATTTTTTTATGCCTGCATTAAAACTGGTAAAAGACAAAAATTCTACACAATATTTTACACAGTATTTTAATGTGAGGCATGAAAAGGAAAGCCTAAGCAGGATTTTATCAAAGGCAGAGGCACATTTTTACTGTAGCAGCTGTGTACCTCCTGAGTGTGACTCTACAGTGTTTTCAGACGTTCACGGTATTTTCCTGAGCCTATCATTTATATTCAAGAGACTGTTAATTCAAAGTTTGACTGTCAGATTGCTCTGAGGTACAGCTAGCAGTATCTTATTATGCAAAAGAGAATCTTCACTAACTTTTTAATCACAATAAAAGTGGCATTTCAAAGTGCTTAAACTTGATTCTGAAATGAGGGAATTCACAAGGCTGTCTGGAAGGTAATCAGCAAAGTCAAGAGCACACCACATGGAAAACTGGATTTAGGCCCTGGTTCAACACAGCACTTACCATGGGGCACCGTGGCCACATCAAACAAAGCCCTTAAACACATATCTAACTTCAAGCTGTAAGTGGCTCCCACTGATTTGACATGAGGACTACTTACAGTGGTGAAGTTTTATTTAGGCACTGAATTGATTTTTTGTATCAAGGCCGAAGTGACCAGCACTTTAATTTGAAACTTGACTGCTAGTTAAAGTTTCTTTGAATTTAATTGTGTGCTTGGAGTGTTTACACGCTGTGCTGCATCCGGGCCTTTCAGCAGAGCCATCTGCAAATGAACTAAGCAGACCATTTCATAAGCTGGTAACAGGAAGGATCTTGTTCTGTGTGGTGCTATACACTGAGGTGTGTACAAAACTCAGGCATCTTGTTCCAGTCATTTGAGCTGGGTCTAGGTCCAGTTTTTGCTGCCGGAGAAGCCAGACACTGGAATAAGGAGTCGAAGTAATGAAGAAAACATTCCTTGTCGTTCCTGTTAACTACACTTGTTCCCACTCACAGAGCTACAGTCCTACCGGCTCTTATGAAGTGTCTCTGTAGAGTCACTATGTGGAACTGAGTTTAAAAAAATCCAAGCAAACAGAGAGAAAAATGTCAAATGTTTACAAAACACTATAAAATACATCTACAAATTGCTCTTAACTAGAGGATTGACAGCATAATACCGTTAAAGTATTTTAGAAATGCTCCTCTTGATTCTCTTTTCTTCAGAAAAAAATAACAGAAATACTGGGCTCTGAGGGAAATGCCATGGGTTTCTCTGTCAGATATCTCCCATTCCCCCTTTCCCCTCCCTCTGCATACCCCTTCCAGTTCTTCCAATAAGAGATATCAGCTGTTTCAAAGATGAGACGGAGCAAAAAATGTTTCTCAGAGCTGAGGTTGCAGCACCCTTTTCTCTGAGAAACTCTGTCTCCCCCCTGCTTTTGATGTAGGAATTGGGCAGGGGAGTGACTGGGCTAAAAATGGTTTCTCTGCCTTGTCCATGAATGCCTGCTCAGTTTTGGAGATGTCAGAAGTATATACAACTTTCAGTTTGCATGTGGTAAGTAGAGACTTTTAGAATTTAACAGCTAAGCTATTTCTTAGCTGGACTTGCTCTGTCACCCAAGAGCTCCAGTACGTATGTGACTGTTCAGCACACAGCAGATCACTCCACTCCGCCAATGAGCTTGCTTCAGACAGCGATATGTGACCAAAGACAATTTTGTTTGTGGTTTCATCACCCAACTTGTCCCATGCTGTCAATATCCTTCCTTTGGTCAGCGTAAATTCCAAAGGAGGAAAATGTCATGTTCAAATGGAAAATAACAAAACACTTGGACCCAGGAAGGAAAAATAGGCATGGGTTTGGAAGCTAGGGAGGAGGATAGCAGCGACGGAGCAAGGAGCTGGGAGACTACCATCAGGGACTTACGTGGGAAAAGGCAGTCCTGTAAGGTGGTGGCAGAAGGGGAGAGGAACAAGAAGAATGGACAAGAAACTAGGGGAGAAGGAGATTCAGTAAATTAATGCTGGCAGCAGATGTGAGGGAAATGTTGTGGGGACAGAAAGGATAGGTCTGATGAAAAGTTGGGCTACAGGAGAGGCCATTGACTGGAAAGCCAAAGAGTCTGGAAAAAGCAAGTAGGGAGAGAAAAGGGAAAGGGGGACACTGGGGCACAGCTGCACCATAGATGAAGTAGAGGGACAGAAATTTGGGATGTGGTGTCAAGACTAAAACAGGCCAATCAAGAAGGCAGGCTGGACCTGCAAAAAAGAAAACCGTTTATGATCAGGTGCTTAAGAATATTATAATGTATGTGCACAAAAGCTAGTTGAGTGAGATAGCACTAACTTTCCTACCACTTATCTCTATAATACAGATTTTTTAATACCATTTATGTGAAATTAGGAATAGATGATACCACAGATAATGAAATTTCACATCTTGCCAATGCCAACTCCCTCTTTTTAACAGAAGATGAGAACACATAACAAAGCATATATAGTTTGCACTTCTGCATAGACAAGTTTGGAAGTTATTCAAATAAAGTCTGGTTCAACACTTACTATCTTTTAAAACCAGTAATTTTGTTAAAGACTGTCTTTAGTTCTCTCTAGAACCCATTGTTACTTTTCTGATTTACTGTATCATCACTAATCACTACTAATCAAACCCAAAGCTTTTTCTTTCATTCCTCCTTTCTTTCCTTTCCTTTCTTTTCTCTGCTCTCTCTTCCCCTCCCCCTTTTACTTTTTCTTTCCTTTACCCCTATCCTTTCCTTTCTTTCTTCCTTCTCTTCCTCCTCTTTTCTTTCTTTTTCTTCCTTCTTTCCTTCCTTCCTGCTCTCCCTCTCTCCTTTCTCTTTCTCCTTCCTTTTTTCTTTCCTTCTTTCTTCCCTTCTCCCTTCTTTCCTTTCTTTTTTCCTTTCTCTTCTTTCTTTCTTTTTTCTTTTCTTTCTTTTTTCTTTTCTTTCCTTTCTTTTCTTTCTTTCCTTTCTTTTTTTTTTTCTTTTCTTTCTTTCTCTTTAAAAGAATGTTCTTTCTTCAGGAGTATTAAAACATATGCTTAGAAAAGATAAGCAACTTAAAGCGGAGTGGCTTTCTAAATACACTAGATAGGCAGTGAGCTCAGACCTACTGTGATATGTACAGCTGAACAAACAAAATGACTATTTCAGTATGAACTTAAGCATTTGGAGCTTTTTGTCTGATGACACACTCTCCTATTTCAAGAATAGGAATTATTTAATATCTGTCTGAAATAAGTAGAGGCTTTGTGAAATACATCATCTTCAGTTAGTCTCAGCTTTACTGAAGCATTAGTGAACACTTTGGTTTAAAAATAAATAAATAAAAACTTCCAGCCCCATTTAATTAAGCATACGCTTATAAATACTATTTTGGGTATGAGAGACAGTGCCAACGAAAGGACAAAGTTAGAAGACGAGAACTAGTCCACACTGAGATTACATAGCTCACCAGATAATTTAAGTCATTTTTTCAAAACTAACTAGTGTTTAGGTAAGCAGTAATGAATGCTGTAATGTCCCAGAGCTTGATTATCAGCAACTGGGTATTAGGACTTTCAGAATGTCAGATTTCTTTAAATATATCAAAAGGGACACATCACAGCAAGCCAGACTTCACCTGGCTTCACCTTTGAAAATTTAGACTATATTAAAACCTCCTCTGACATCTGTCAAGGACTTCCACAACACAAAAAGTGCCCCAGTTCAAAAACAACATGAGCAATTCAGACTGCATGTTATCCAGGACTGATGCTGTTCTGGGAACACAGTCAATAGCAGGGAGTAGGCGTTCATTTAGATCCTCCTGTAAGTGCTTCCTATAGAGATCTCTGTCTTTTCCATTGACTGTATGGGGACCTTGGGGTCCAGTCGCCCACTCTCTGACTCCAAAACCCACCTTACTATAGCTTGTGTTTGTATACAAGAGCCTTTCATCACCTAAAACTTGGGCCTCAGTGCTTAAGTATTGGCCTTCTAGGAATACTGTTAAGACAGACTGCTGGTACTGTGGATATAAAAAGTACCTAAAACTCAAATTCTGAACAGCATCATCACCTAACTGTTTTATTTTCACTTGAAAATCACTCTGAGAACCAAATATGTAAACAAACTACTCTGTCATCCACACAAGGGCCTGTGTGGCACGTGGTGGTACTGTGGATATAAGAAGTACCTAAAACTCAAATTCTGAAGAGCTGGTACTGTGGATATAAAAAGCACCTAAAAATCAAATTCTGAAGAGCATCAGCACCTGTTTTATTTTCACTTGAAAATCACTCTGAGAACCAAATACGTAAACAAACTACTCTGTCAACCACATAAGGGCCTGTGTGGCACGGGTACAAACTCGGCCTTGAAAGGGAACTTGAAATCCTTACAGTATGTCTGTGCAGCTATAGTCATCCCTCTCCTATATTTCAGTGTCAGATACAAAGCCCCACTGCATGCCATATACATTGCAGCAGTATTGTGCGACTTCCTTCCCTTATGAGAAGCCACTTCCAAATTTTGGAAAAAAGGGGAAAGCAGAGCAAAAGGGCTTGTCCCACACCTTGCCTGCCTGATTCTACTTGTTGCATTTCATGGGGTTGGAAAGAGGCAGAGAAGGCCTCAGAAGACAGAAAATGTCACCATGGCTTCACAGATACCTATGGGTAGCAAAGAGGAAGCCAAAAAGACTGCAAACCCATAAACTAAACTAATGCTCTTACAGCTCCATAGAGGCTCTAGAGCACTCAACAGTAAGAGGAGATGGAACAAATGAGACATTGGAAGCACTGCTGTTAAAAAATAATTTTAACAAATTGTATTGTGGTGCTGCAGTGAAGATGCAGGAGATATTAATGAAGAGTTGTTTGTAACAACTCCCTGAGTGGGAACTCAACAACTAGAGCTTTTTCAGGGTTCAACCTGAAGCTTCTTAGAAGTGGAACAAGTTTATTTAAACTTATTTAGTACTTAGCTGACCTGTGAAAGAAAACAAACAAAACCCAAAGAGAAGCTGTCTCTATATTGATTCTAGCCTGAAACCTGATAAATGGAAATCTCGGAGACAGACATCTGACAGGTGGTTTTAGAGAATGCTTTTTTAATATGCTGAAGAAACTTCTTGATGATTTTAGCTAAGAAATATGGGGAAAATAACTTACTAATTTGCTCATCTGCACTCCTTCAGAGGCTCCTGATGACTTTTCAGTTTAAAAATAGACTTTTAATTCTACCTTATTAGAGGAATAAAGATCAGGAAACAAGATAGATAATAACTTGCAACTGTGTATGTGGGTCTTCTTGGGATTCCTTTGAAAACTCTCTTGGACCATTTTCTTTGTGTCTGGAGCATCAGGGGAGAAAAGAGTGCAGTGATTTCTTATCACTTTCCAGTGTAGGTCTGTAGGTACAACCCCCAAATACCTCTGCTGATACATCTCCACAGCAATAATTCTTGGAGACTACAAGCAGGAATACATCCACAAGCAGGGCATCCTACCTTGGCTCCCCATACCCATTGCCTTGTCCTCACCTGCAGCCCACTTTGTTGGTTTACCATGAAAAGCTGACTAGGTAATTGGGATAGCTATTTTTTCAGTTACTTTTCCAGGTGATTCCTTTCCTTGAATCTTGTCACTAATTTTCTTTAAAGTTGGATTATGCATTCTGTGAATTCTGATGCAATTTCATCCTTCTTTCAACCTAATTATTTCTGGAAGATGCAGTATATTCGTGCAGTTTATCCATGTATCAGCTGTGCGAACCAGCAATCCATTCTGATAAAGCAAAAATATTAAATTATAATGTTGTTTATAAACACTCTCATGACTGAACTTTTCTATTACCTGTTCATTCTGTTAGAACTCATTTCCCATTGGGAACTGAATCATTTTATTGCATTTTTCATTAGAACTGCCCTAACTTGCTGTCAGACAGCTGTTTTACAAGGGTTTCTCCCTCTCTGGCTCCCTTTGATAACCACATCAAAGCTTCTATAAAAATCTGGAATTTATTGATAGCAGTACAATAACTCACTTAATTCATTGACAGACAATTAATTTCCTCATGGCCAGCTTTTCCCTGATTGTAAGAGTCTCCAAAACTATGCTAGTTCTTTTATGAATTATTCAGCTATCCAATTTAACGTGCTTTTCTTACTGGCTGGCTGATTTCTTTTTTCTTATTGATCTTTTGAGTAACTTCTCTAGTTTTTTAAACAAAACCAACAATTTTCTTCCAGGTGTAAACTTACTTCTCTTTCATTGCCTGTAGAGTAGGGAGGGGACTCTATCTCTACTATGTCTGCTTTTCTGCTGATAATGAAAAGGAACCTTTCCTACCTTGAACTCATCTTCCCAGAAGTTTGTTTCCTGCCTTTATTTGATAACGCAAACACATCTTGCTTTAGCAACTTGTTTGCCGTGCTCCACTAAAATCCTAACATAAGCATATGGCTGCAGTACTTAAACTATATATTATATATTGAACTAAATTTACAGCACATTTATACAGAGTCCTAATATACAAAATACTTTAGCAGTTGCTGTAAGCAATATGACTTGAAATTCAACAGGAAGAATGACAATTTTTCTCCGCACTTCTTCTTTTTATTTTTATTTATTTTTTTTTCCAGGAGAGGTTTTTTGCTTAATTAATTCTTCTACTCTGGTCCATCAATGGTTGAATTTTATACTTTCACTGTAAGGATTTTCCAGGGCATTTACTACCTAAATACCATTATTTTGTCTGGGCAAAGCTTCATTTTTAATATATGTATTTATATGTATTGTATTGGTATTTACATTTATAATATATATATTCCATAATACTTGCTTATCTAATGATGCCTATGTATTTAATAAATCAAGTACATCTGGGATTTGGAAGTTAGCTAGTTGGCAATATGTCAAATATTGCTGTTTGAAACGTTGACAGCTACTAAACAAGCTCAGTTTAATCCAAGCTAATTTTGACACTCTTAATGGCTGGTTACCTATCTTTATAACCATCAATTACAAGCTTAAAACAATGCACACAAATTAAAATGAAATCCTTCTGATGTGCTTGTGCTGCTTAAAAATAGAGTAGTGATTTGAACAACAGAGACTATTGTCTTGAGAAGTAATGAAAAGAGGATTTGCTGAAAAGTAGTGATGGCACAGCTTTTTTATCCTTGACTCTACACTAATTTCTATAAAAAAAACATTCCAAAAGTGCTCAGAGGAAAGAATTAGTAAGCCTCGTCATACCCCAGGACAATGTCTCCATCAACAGAAAATAGGTTAAAATGTACATGTGGATAGAAAATCCCTCATGATCCTCTCACATCACAATTGGTCCTTGTGCAGCAAATTTTGCAAGAGCTGTGAGCTGTAGGGAGAGCAAACAAGAAACAGGGCCATATAACTTGGACATAGGGACACCCCAGATTTTATGCACAAAGTTTTTGATATGATTCACAGCCCGAAATAAGGGGCTGGGTACTTCCTATTTCCAGCTAGGTGCCCCAGTCATAAGGCCACAGTTAAACTCATTTGCTCTTTTTCTTCCCCTATCAGTAGCATAGTATCTCCTCCGCAGGGGTCTGATTTCAAGGGAGGGGTAGAAAGCACTTCCATCTTGGCTTTGAGGCTAGGGTATTTCCCTAGAAGGTAGGAGATACCTCTTGAGAGAGTATTTCTAACCAGCAGAGTGCTATCTATATCACCATTACCAGCTGCTTCTTCTCATCATGTTAAAAAAAAAAAAAAAAAAACAATGATGTGCTGCATTTTGTGAGAGGCCTGGTCTTGTCTGCACCCATCAGACGTGCTCTGCTCACACTTGCCAGTTGGCCAACATTAGAAGAGTACTCGTCACTCTGGGACCTGGAAACTCAAGCAGAGAATTGAAGCAGGGATCAGGCACCAACCTGCTCAGGCCTTGGCTAGTCTATGCCCACAGAGAAGCAGATCTGCAAGTATGCGCAGGTCAAAAAGGCATGGGGTAAACTTAGCCATATTCAGGATCAGGAT
Source organism: Rhea pennata (assembly GCF_028389875.1). Lineage (NCBI taxonomy): Eukaryota > Metazoa > Chordata > Aves > Rheiformes > Rheidae > Rhea > Rhea pennata. The sequence continues at coordinate 115,720,455 of NC_084663.1, forward strand.
GAGAGGCAAGGAACATACTGCTTGGTTCAGTATTTTGAATTTAAGTAGACTTAAGCTTTAGATATATAGGTATATTTATATGCCTATGTATACCTCTATACATTTCAGGATGCCTCCCACCGTCTAGTATTTGCAATTGTCCTTTTCTATCACAGCTCAAAAGTGCAAAAGTTTTGAATGTTGTACTAAGTGCAGTGTGTGCAAATAAAATGTGGTTCTTCAATTTTCAGGATACAGTTCTGTTACTGTCTTTGCTATTTATTTAGAAGTAGAATAGATATCACATCTAGCTTCAGGATAGAATTTGGCTGGATGCATAAAACCCAGGTAAAATAGTGATGCATATTCAGACACTGAGAATACTAGATTCACTCAAGGCATGTGTATACAAACAAGCATTAGTCTAAGCTGGCTCCCCATGTGGGCTCTTTATTTCAGAATATGAATAATTAAAGGCCTTTAAGACAGCCTTTGCTTGTCAGAGAACCCCATCATAGACCTCATATGATGAAAATGTTGTCTCTCTTTACTGAGAGCTTCACCATCCTAATCATCATTTATTTGGCCAGCTGATATTGGCATTTATTGATTTTTTAATACTAGCAGAGTTGTGCCACCTTGCACCAGTGCATATTAATACACATCCTTGTGATCATTTCCTTATACAAGTAAATCATAGTTGTCTTGAGCATTGGATGGCTGCTCAACAATACAAAACATTAATCTGTATATGTGTTAAGATACAATGTCCTTTAAGGAATATCATCACAAATATGCATAAGAATTTAATACTGAACCTGATGTGACTTCTGAAGTTGCATTTAAGGTAGATTTCTTTATTCTTAGAAGTATTAGCAGAACAAAAACTAGGCAGAAGTTGAATCCAGGCAACTGCAGCACTTGTGATAATCTACAGTGTTATTTCAAAACCAGAGAGTACCTAGAAAATACAACCGACTCTCCAGTCAGCAGTTTTTTGTGCTGCATCATTTCCACTGCAGTTGGCAAATAACAAAAAACAAGCAAGCTGTTCATGTTCTGACAAAAATAAGATTTCCTTGGCACTGTGCAAGTGAGAACTTTCAACACAAAATTACAATGCAATGTGTATTTGAGAAGTTTCTACCAATTTATAAGTGGTTACCATACACTATCTCCCACTTTATGCGACAGCAAATATTGATAACAATGACACAGAACTTCTGAATTAATAGACGCATGTGATGTCTAGTCATTGTGCCTTACAAATTCAGCTGTCAACAACACAGAAGAAGTTACAAGTTTCTTGTTGGTAAAAGAACAGCCCCTAATCCAAATAAGCATGATTATGGTGACACAAGACTGATTTCACATGTCACATTCAATGTGACAAGATTTGCACAATGAAGAGACAGAACTGAATGGAACTGGTAGAACTTCAAGCTGTATTTCAGCTGTGTATCACTTCACATTTTAGCTGATCTGAATGAACTTTTGATGGGCCTCAGATAGGGGCTAGTTGGAAAAAAAGTATTTTCCTAAAGACAGTAAAATTGATGCTTATTGATTATTATACATGAGTGTTTTCTCAAAATTGTTCTTATACAAAAGGTCTGCTATTTCTTATTTCGAAAGACCAATGTCTGAAAGTCTCCTGATGATCCATTCTGCCACACGATTTTAGTCCTCCAAAGCATATTGGGCCACCAATGAAACTGCCAAGCAATATTAAAATAATCCAAGTCAAAATGACAGAGGAAAAAAAAAATCTCTGATATTTCCAGATATAAAAGATAATGGGGCATGTTTTGAATGGATTTTTAAATGCTTGGTAATTCAGATCTTAGTAGGAGTACTCATCTGCTTAATGATATGTATTCTATTAAATGTCTTATCAAATGAGGGACTCAGTGCTTAATATATTCCATTTTACTTTCTTTTGGAGTACTTAGTTGCCTAATTTTGCATAAACATTAGCTACATATGATATGATATAAATTCCAAACCTTATATTCTCAGCTAGAGTGACTGCTCATTTGCATTCCTGAATTATTCTTTTCATTTACTACTTTGTTCCATGAACATTTTAGCTTCTGCCTATTCAGTTTCACCTATGCCTTATAATCTGTTCTAAGACAACAGTAACTATTGTTTATCTACATGTATTTATTGAGTTCATAGAAAAAGATCTAACTGGTATGCTACTTTGTATGAAAGAAAACTGCATGCTTATGTTACTTAAACTAATATTTTTAAGATTTCTTCTCCTAGCAGTTTGTCAGGCTTCAGCAGCTGTTGCAGCTTAGACACGTTTCTCTGCCTGAAAGTGCAGTATAACAGATTTCATGATGTCATATAATAATCACCGTACAACACTGCCACTAACTACCACAGTTCAGTAGGTCCTACCCTTTTTCTGAGATCTTGCATTAAATGTGACAGGCATTGTCATTTTTTTCTGTGTGGTGATTCGTAAACATTTTAACCAGAACATTAGTATTTTGCTCTTTTTTGAGAGGGACTTCACATGAGATAATTACAACAGTTTCTGACTTACAACATTTATCATCAAGTATAAGGCATTTGCATTTTCTTAGGCAAGAACTTGCTTTCACGTGCTGGGAACGCATACAAACAAGCACTCAGAACTGCAAGCTTGTATCTTATCAGTACCAAACATGCCTGTGTTCTGCTGTGGCTGCACATAGAGATTCGTACAGGTTGTGTATGACTTGCAAAGCTCCACCTGAACCCCAGCATCCCAAATTTTTCAAGTTACTCTTACGTGGAGGGATGCAAGGAGGAGTATCATAGAACTATAGAATTGGTAAGGTTGGAAGGGACCTCTGGAAATCATCTAGTCCAACCCTCAACCGAGGGGCCCATACAGGGATCGAACCCACAACCTTGGCATTTTTAGCACCATGCTCTAACCAACTGAGCTAACCTAACCCTGGGCAACATGCATAGCATACCCCAGAGAATATTGCTCTTGCAGGCAACTTGCAAGCCCTGAATTGATCCTGAGTGTCTTGAGAAGTTAGTCAAAGGGAACCTGCTCTCTCTGCAAAGTGTTCTACCTTGAAGTCCCAACAGTAGCAGTGAACTTGGCAAAAGCATGTATGGAAGATACTGCTCTGGAGATACTATAAATGGACATATCCCTTAGAGAGGATGTAAGAGTCTTGACTTCTTATGGAGCATATGGTACCCAAGGGAACGGTCTTGCACTTTGACTGTCCTAGTATAGTCAGCTACGCATCAGGATGGTCTTTGAATCAATGTAGCCAGAATTTGCTAGGGAGACAAAAAGATGAGGATTTTGTACAGAAAAAAAGAGATCATAGTGGCATATGAAATACTATGAGAAAATTAATCTCTCAAATTAAATGACAGACAGAAAATGCCTTATATGGAATTTAAGGTCATATTTGCAGTTCTCCTTACCAGGAAATAAGTCTGTCTGCAAATTAGTAGGAACCTATCCTTCTGGCTATGTGGACCCCTACTTCCCTCCCTCTGTCTTCCCTCCTGTTCCTCACCTCAGGGGGACCAAAGACCCTATGTGAGCTCTGCAGACAAGAGACAGGGGCTGTGCTGTCATTTCAGGAAGATATAAGATACGCCCCAGAAACTGTCACCAAAATACTTACTGGCTACTTTTCAGGGCTCACTTCAGGTGAAGAGTTTGTTTAGCTGATCTGGCATAATTAACAGAAGGCTGCTCTGTGGTCAGGATGTCTGAGTAAGTCTTCAGTGACTTTTTCTGATGTTTTTGCAGAGTGTTTTGAAAAGCTTCTAGGCTAGGTAAACTCTGGCTGGGAAACACCCAAGATCAACTGTCCTCAAGCGCAATTTTTATACACATGCCTGAGAAAGAGCATGTCTCAGAAAGCGTTGCAATCGCCAGAAAGTAGCAGGAACAGCCCAAGAGGTTTTTGCTGAGTAGATCTGTTAGCTCAGTCCCTGACTAGGCAGCTTGGCCTATTTCAGCTCCACTTCAGTGTTTCATCCCAGCCAAAGGAAAAGAGGAAAAGAAACTGTGTTCCTGAGATAAGCTGTCAGTGAAAGCGGCTTCAAGAAGCTCCTACTTTGCAGCCTAAGAATCCCAGCTCCAAAAAGTTTCTGAAAAAAAGTTGAGTGTGTCCCCTCCCATGCTGGCAGTTTCAGCCTTGCCAGGCATGGATCATCAAAGGTCCAAAGAAGGGAGAGGAAAAGTAGGAACAATAGGAAGTTATCAAGCAGACTATTGCATCCTAGGCAATACCTTAGAAGACAAAAGACTACCAAAGAACCAGGTTATTAGGAAATGATACTACATAATTCATTGTATCATTTACTATAACAAATCCCAGGTTTGCGAGTACTTTTTCCAATCATAAACTTGCTGTTCTCAGCATCTTTCACCCTCTGACAAGAGATGACCACTACTCTCTGCATCATCTAATATTCTAATATATAAGTTTTGAGACTTGCCATTTTATTTCTCTCTTTTCCTATGTTGATGGTGATACCTCCTTCTGCTTTTTTTCCACAGGGCTACCCTTTCCAGTTCTGGGCACTCTGTGACTTTCAAGGAAGTAATTAAGCTAGAGATAAAACTAAAACTAGAGTTAAAATTCAGCTTCATTTTCCTTTTGGTATGAGCTGTGCATTTAAACCATGACTCATCATGGCCTGCAGTCACGCCCAAGCGAGCAGTGAACCAACTGGCCAATCCTTTGCAAGGGGAAGGAAATCCAGACAGACAGAGCAGATGGGCTAAGACTGGCTCCCTTCTCTCACCAGATCACCGCAATGACATGTAAACTAGTAACCACTCTGGTTTCTCAACTGAGACTCCAACTTGGTTAATCAGTAGCAGAAACTGAACAGCTTCTGTTGTGAGGCATTTAATTTGCTGTTCTAAACAGAAGCAGGCACTGAATCATTTTTTCCTCTGTTATGGCAAATAGGAAAATGTCCAACCCCTCAGAAAAATAAATCCCCTTTTCAGAAAGCTGCAGTAACAGTGGAGTTAATATGTAGAACAGTCAGATTCTCTTTCACACAGTGGCAAGTCATTGTGTGATCAATACAGAAGTAATAGTTTATAATAAGTACCTTATGTTGTGAAATTAAAACCTAGCCAAGTATTTGAATATTTGATATTCTTTCCAAATGTTTGATATTCTCTCCAGTCTTAGCTAGGTCTTCAAATATATCATTTGCTTTTACAGTCATCCTGTACAAAAAGGCAAGCTGGGTGATTGTAATGAAGAACTTACACAAACAAAACAGTAGCTTGATTTATTTTTTAATGTTGATGTTATGTCATACTGCAAAGGATCACAACATTATCTAGTCTTTTTGTGACTGTCAAGAGATCTCTAGAAGTAAATGCAATGATTATTCATATTTCTGTTGCTGGTATATTTACAATAGCCTTCAGATACCTTAGATGTAAGTCTTTCAGAACATTTCTACTGAAACATTTTAAAAATAATCATTCTTTAGGCATTGGACTCAAAAGGCACATATGTTAAGATATACTAGACAATTCATTTCCACATTTTCTTTCAGAGTGCTTGAAATGGTTCTGTCTAATGCTAGAAAAACTAGCCTTTTGAATCATTTAACCATTGTTTTTGTTGCTCATCTGTCTGTCTTGGTTGCGTCTGACCTCTGTAATGACTGTAATAGAAAAAACATTCAGCTTTTTTCCTTTCTCCACAGTGACTCAACATCCTTCTCCTCTCAGGGGTATGACTACAGTTCTTAGGGAAACTTTCCAAAGTTTTAATCTGTTTCAAGTACTGTAGACATTTATGAATCTGCATGTTTAAGAGAGACAAAACACTTCTATGCTACTTTCAAGGGCCTCAACCACAAACACTTGCTTCATTTCAGAGAACTCAGGGTACCTCCTATGAGAAATGTTGCCCAAGTTTTCATCTGGCAGAGGGTGTCACATTTTACTAGAAGAGCAACAAACCAGTACTCCAGATATCCCTGATGATAATGTAGTGCTAATTAGCAGACTTCAATTACAGCAGGTTAAAAACAACAAAAAAGCCCCAAACCAGACACACAAGAGAAGAATGCACTAAGAGCTCTTAGTTCCCTCTGAACTAGGGTCTACAGTGTGTTAAAGGGCTACCCAGAGATCCTAAGTCAGAAGACTAGCATTAGACTCTATATTCTACATTAAAGAAAACAGATGGGCACTTCTTTCCCTAAAGGACATTTTTGGAAGAGAAAATGACTCTCTTCCCTAGACTAGCTTATCATAGGGAAAGGGAATACTGACACAGGAAGTATAGTATATTTACAGTGCAGCCTGTGAATGAACACCCTCAGCCCCCAAGCATGAGGCAGTTCATCAGGTCTCCTTCCATCCTCCAAAAACCTCAGTGCCTCCGTGAATTTGTTTGCAGATCTGCACCTGGCTGAGAAATAAGCTTATGCTGGTTTCAGCCTCAGTGGTTTTCTGCTGCACTGAACTAATTCATCTAAAACCCCACAGCTTCTATCCTACAGCATTACCAGAGACTGAAAACACTTAGCAAACTCTGGACAATACACACTGGCTTTCTCACAGGCACCAAAATTTCCTCCCAGGCTTCAAAACGCCACTCTGTGATAATGCATGGTCTGGCAGTAATTTCCCTATACCTCCTGAAAATTTCTGGTGTTTTCATAGATCCCTCTAATCAGGCATTTCTGTCAGACAAAATTACAGCTATCACTAGATTTTCTCCAGTTTTCCAGGAAAGCAAATCCATTTTCCAGGAATATATCAATTGTTTTTGTGTTTCAAGCTAAGCACCCGAGTGCTTTAGCTTTTTAGCTGCCCTGCTGCAGTTCGCATCCCTTGTTTTTTTCATACATCTGCCTCAGCTTGTCTAAGCAAACCTCTTATTTTCCTAAAATATCTAGCTACAGACTTTTTCACGTTTCTCATCTTTTTGCCATTGTTTACATGTGTTTTATAAACCCTCTCAAAGAATCCAAAAGTTCTCACTCTTTTGATGCAAAATTATTTAAAAAATCCATATTTTTTTTCATAGGAATATTATTATTTATTTTAAGGTTGCTGGTTTTTAAAATAGTATCCAAAAAATATCAGTTTTAAGCAAGAGGCTACCTTTCAATTTAAGAAGCTTTGATGAGAATTTGGACCATAGCAACTTTAGATTTAAGATAATCAGTTTTATAATTGTATTTTTAAAGGAAAGTCTAATAGAATAGTATGCATTTCCAGATGAAGGCCATTTTTTCGTCTTTTTATAAAGAGGGAACTTAAAAATATTTTCCTGTGATTGACAGTATGTTTTCCCAGAATGAACGAAAGACTTTCATAAGCAAGAAGCTGTAAAAAATAAGCTTGTGTGTTCTTAAGAATTAGAACAGTACCACATACATACAGCAAAAGGCAGTATGGAAATAAATTTGCTCTGCTGCTTCATTTACATACTTGGAATAAAATGTGAGGGAAACTATATTTTCTAAACTAATTTATTTAAAGATTTCTAAAACGTCATTCTAAGAGTCTGTTTTTCAGCTTGTGCATATTGACATAGCCGTAACTGAAGTTTTTAGTCACTTAAATACACTACATTCTATAACAGCTACTTGATAGCTAGATTTACAGTTAGAAAATGTAGCTTAAGTGTTGATTAAAAAATATCTTTTGTGTTTGCAAGTTCATAGGGAGTGGTTTGTTTTTCATTAACTTTAGTGTAAATGAGATTACTTTCCATGTAACAGAAGTTATATTTGACATGGATTGGCACACAGTAAGATCTTCAGCCTCTGACCCACAAATTGAGGGTAGCAGTTACCCACAGGTCATTCGTGGCACACACCTTGGTGTTGACAAGTGCAGGAATACACTAGAAGCAGGTCATTAACTGTTCCAGCAACAGCAGGCCCATCCCAGTTGTGATCTTTTTCCACTCCCTCTCTCTTATCTGCCATCACACACGCACACCTTGCACGTAGCCAATTCAGATGCTCTACGTATGCACATAGAATCTCCTCCTCCAGGGAAATACTGGAATTGCTGCACACGCATAGATTTACTGAACCGCTTGTGATAGTACGACCAGTGTTTCCAGGAAAGCCTCAACCTACCGAGCATATGCAGTGCATTCAATCTATGCACATAAAACTAATGTGCCCAGGACAGCACCGTATCTACTACACCTGCTTTACTGTACGTGATCCATGTACTCATTTGGCTCATGACCAGAAATGCTGGTTTCATTGCATATGCCTAAGCAGTCCGTTACAGAGTAGGCAAGGGGCCAAAGACAGAAGCCCTCTTTTGGCACTGAAATAAGTGTCCTGCTCAGCCTAAAAAAATTGAGGTTCCATTGTAAAAGGAAGGAGTTTGACCTTTAGCATGTGCTTTTTTTCCTACAACTCTACAGCACTTTTGTTACCGAGCATTCCTACCCCACAACCCCATAAAGTACATACTGAGACACAGATTCAATTAATTTGTAGTCCTCTACAAGTTATGCATCTGATCTAACCTAATTACGTATGTTCCTACCACAGACAAAGGAGCAAGACAGGTATCTCCAAAAGGTGTTTATCACATCTGTCTCACCCTCCTACCACAGGAAGGGAAAAATTATCCTGTGGTGATGTCTATCTAGTTCCATTGACTGCAGAGGAGCCTAGATAAGCAGCTTAGACTAGACAGCTAAAATTTAGATGGCTAAAGATAGGTGGGATGAATCTCACCTTTAGACTTGAGATACATCGCAGTTTACCTCTGGAGAATTTACTAGCCAAGTTTCTATGGTATGAATCAAGGTTCAGCACAGGAACTGAGGGGAAGGGTAGAGAAGATGAAATACAGTATTAAAGATGTCCTACAACATTCCTTATTTCAGGCTGCACCAGTATCCAACACAACTAACCTCTAAAGATTATACACTTGATCTCTCTGGGCCATTACCCAACATAGACTAGCCAGGACTCAGTGCAGTTTAGCCACAACTAGTAGCCACTACTAGTCACTATTAGTTGAGGCTGAGGCATCCGCTGTGCCAGAGGCAGTAAATGACACTAGCAAAGAGATAGTCATAGCCGCGCTTCTCAAGGAAATACAAGCACGTTATATAATAGACTTTAAAATCCCATTAATGCCTTCAGTGTATCAGAAAATAATTCTGTTGCCAAAAAATTAACAGGACATTATTCTCTGTTTTCTTCTAATTATGTGAATGCTTTGGTGAACACTTATAATCTCAATTTATATATTTTTTTAATCTTTAAAACACCCATTCCTCATATGCAGGAAGATCTACTTCCTTATTTTTCAGCTTAGCTCACAGATCTTTTTTGCTAGTTTTACTTCTCTTTTTTAGGAAAAAAAAAAGGACTCTTTTTTTAATTATTTTTCCTCTCTCCAGTTGCGTCTAATTTCAATGACGAAAGTACTTATTCAGTTCTTCAGTCTGACTGTGAGTGAGCAACAAGCTATTACACCATAATTTCATTCTCTATTGTGTGGGGAGTCAGCATTGCACCATCCTTAGAATTGAGGACAAGAGCCGAAGATCCTTTCTTTGCGGGTGTGGTCCAATTGGTAGCCAATTTTCAAGCCAAAGTAAGAGTTCTTTTTGTTTTGATTAGTTTCTTCCCTCTTCTGCTCCCTCACAGGAATCTTAAGTGTAATATCAGAAAAAAATCCTCTTAGTCGAATGGTATATGTAAATTTTCTGCTTAGGCTTAAAATTTAAGAATAGGTGTTTTTGTAACTCAAATTTTATGACCTGAACAGTCTTCCTTAAGCTGCTTTCTTCTTATCTGAAGTACGGTGGATTGGGAATTACCAACATGTGTAAGGGTATGAGAACTACAGATCACTGAAAATATAAGGAGCAACTCTAAAAACATAAAATTCAAAATATTTTATTACTAAAAATGTAAGAACTGGTAGTATCCAAATCTCAAGCAAAAAAGATATTTCGGGGAAAATATTATCAAACATTTGTTTCATGAATTTATTTGCTGAGAAACTGCTTGTGTTCTTTTGTAATGACACTTTGGTTAGCAAGGTGGAAAGCAGTTATCAGACAGTTACAAAAGGATAATTTTACTAGCCTCTATCAAAACTGAAAGTCCTGGAATTTTGCACAATACACTCTTCATACGAATGGCAGAGAGAACTACACCCTCCTTTCACTACCTGTGATTTTACTAAAGCGTGCGTGAGATTACAAACCTCTCACATGCTCATTTTAAGATATAGTTGCAAACTGGGACTATCAATCCTTACTCAAAACACAGGAGTTGTATAAACAAAGGAATAATAATAGTGTTGTTACATATGAAAAGAACTGTTAAAGAGAGGTTATTTTAATGTACAAAGTAATGGAGATAACTTCTACCTTTAGGAGAAATGCATGTGGACAAATTTGACAGAGGAATTGCATGGAAAAGTAGCAGAATGGAATGTCAAACTTGTAAGGCAAACCTTCACTCTAATGGAGGATCTTTCTTACCTAAAAAACATCACACTTCCTTCTAAGACTGCTCACAAAGATCATTTGTAAAATAAAGTAATATCATAATTTTAAACTAGTAACTGAAGATTCAGATTTGCTCTTAAGTCAACACATATTTTTAAACCTTCCATTCCTTGTTTAGTCACATACTTTACACTGCTGTGTTAGGTTCTTTCAACACCTCTTTTGACCTGATACTCTCCTTTGCCCCATCAGCTCCAGTGTGCTTTATGTGCAACATGTTTTTTTGTCATGGCCTTTAGCATGGATGATCATATAGGTATATATTCCCGCTTAGTGCAGGCCTTAACAGACAAAACATCACTTCACTAAATCTTGTGTACAGCAAACAGAGTAAAGATTATTTACTTTATTCACATTTTTTTCTTTTTTTTTTTTTTTTTTTTTTTTTTTTTTTTTTTTTTTGGAAGATTGTCAGTTACAAGACAACTGGTACTCAGTCATATTAGCCCATATTAAAGGGCTAATTCTTGAAGAATATGTAAAAGCAATGAACGGCGTGTCACTTTGGAGGATGGCTCAAGTTTATGTGCCAGGCCTACAGCAGGTGTTAACAAAAAGAACAGACTGATTTTCACCTGGTACAAATCCAGGTAAGATGCAGTATCTATTGATACTTTGAATCAATGGATATTTTGGATGTTGCTGATCAAGGAAAAGACAGCTTTTACAGTGCAGACTTTTCCATCTGCATGTACAATTTACAGCCTAAGTACTGTGACTTTCCATGACCTGGAGAAAATGAAAACCCTTGAGTAAGTGATCTGGAACTGCTACTCAGGGTATGGTTGCAGATCTGCTTCTACAGTGTATCAGCTTGTCACTTTCATTTTGGGTGGAAACAAAGAAATATTAACAGAATACATCTCACAAAAGTTAGATTGAAGGAATCAGAGAAATGAGCCAATATGCAGTGAAGCCTACCTGATGAAATGCAGCCACTCACCAATAATAAATAAATAAATATCCCATTCAGAACTCTCTTAAGCCAACAAAAGAAACAATAAACAGAGATTTCCTGATATCAGTTTTAATCTGGTATAATGACTATTAAGAAAGGCTATAGAAAAGTTCCTTTTAATTTGCAGTGAAAATGAAACTGTTCTTGTGTACAAGGGTTTGTTAGTTCACTGCCCAAGGTTAAATCAATCAGATTTGCAGATCTCTCAGACCGCTGAGCTGATTAATTTCTAGTTGCCTGGGCACTGGAAATAAAGAAAATTAGATTTACCATTCTAACAGTAATTTTTTTAAAAAGCAGTATTGCTACAGGTATGGGAAAAGTAATAGATAAAAGTATGCTTCTAAAAATGACACTCACTTGAACATATTTTTCTGTATAGTTTTATCCGAGTTAGGCAAGTTCAGCCATTATGCCCAAACATGAATGGAACTCCCTTCCCCTTTTACACATACCTAACACTGTCAAAAATTACCAGCAAGATCTTGTTTGTATCTTCCCCCAACATTTGCAGAAGAGATAAAATAATGTGGAGAAATTTCTCAGAGTCTTGTTCTGTATTTATGAGGCATGAATGCAATCCCGTAATTCATACGTAAACTAAAATGTTGAACCCTAAACATCAAAATGGTAGTGCTCATTCCTATTCATATTATTGGCAGCATCATTCACAACTGCTATCGTTAATGTTTTATTCAGGATATGCAGCTTCTGGAAGGAGGCTGACTTCAGTTACACCTCTGAATAAACAGGGTTCATGGAGTTCACCCACTTCTCACCTGTCCAACAGAGAATTTACTTGCTTTTAATATATGAGTTGAGTCTTTCCACTTTTTTGTTTCTCAGGAACATGAGCAGTAATTTTTTCTTTGCATTTCCCTTTAAGATGATACTGGGAAGAGGAAGCTACCCTCTGGCTATTTGTAGCTGCAAGAAAGACCTTACATCTGCTCCAGGTTGCTCTGGAGAAGTGGACAAATATCTAGCAAAGTCTAGAAAATTCTCCAATCCTGACCAGGGTAACACACACCCTACAAATATCCTTAGAACAGCTTAGACTGAGTTTGTACATGCACATGGCATTGCACAAAAATACTAGGCAAGACCCGAAAGCAGTATGTTTTTCAGGAGGAAAGCTATATCCACACAGCCCCAAGCATCCTAGTTTGCCTTTCAGAAGAGCTGCTAGCTCAACAGTACCACCACACTGGTTTCAGTTCTAGCATTAGCTTGACCGCTGCTACCTGAAGGCTCTCTCTTCATGGCAAACTTACTCCAAGGTATTTTTTTGCCTTACTTGACATCTTATCTCCTCTTGCATAGCACAGCACAGACCTTGACAGCTGGCTGACAAATCAGGCCTAAACTAGGAAAGCTCTCTCAGTGGGACACTTCCAGCACAGCTTCCACTATCAGAAAGTGTTTTAGCACGCTCAGCAAGTGAAGAAAGCATACCAGCAAAAAACTTGCTTTAGGCCAGTGGCTTTGAAAAATGTCACTTTGACATTCCCGGGAGCAAAAACGTTAAAAATCACATTGCTAACCAAGGCTCCTAACCGGCAGCGTTTCCCAGCACACACCTCCCGCCACACAGCTAGAACAACAAGACTGTTCCCCCAGCGAAACACCGGCTGCCCCCGTGCGAGGCGGCACAGGAGGCGACCGCCGCTCCCCGCGGGGCGCCGGGCGCCCAACGGCCGCCAACGGCCGCACTCGGGAGTGCGCCGGGGGGGGGTGGAGGGGCGGGGAGGAGAGGGGAGGGGCGGCGGCCGCAGGGCCCAGCGCTGCCCCGGGGCGCGGGCCGCCCGCGGGGTGCCGGCGGCAGCGCGCAGGCGCGGGGCGCGCCGCTGTGGGCGGCTGCGCGTCGGTGGGGAGCGCCGCGTCCAATCAGCGCGCGGGGTGCGGAGAGGGGCGGGAGGGGCGAGGGGGAGCGGGGCGGCAAGGCGAGTAATGTTGTTTGGGAGTCACCTGACTGCTCTCGCCGCAGTCGGGCCGCAGCCTCTGTGGCAGGAGCAGCGCGGTGAGGGGGAGCGGGAGGAGGAAGGCGGCGAAGGCGGCTGCCGTCCGGCCACCCGCCGGCGCACGGGTGGCGGTGGCCGCGCGCGGGGGCAGCGGGCGGCGCTGAGGTGAGCGGCGCGGGGCCGTTCGGTGCCCGTTGGGACTGGCCGTTGGGCTGAAGGGGGGGGGGGTCGAGGCAGCACCATTCGGGGCGGGGGGAGGCGGAGGAGGCTGAGGCGTGTTTACAGCGGCGGTATTAGTCCCTGTGTCCCCCCCGTCCCACCCCACCGCGCTGTGCGGCCGGAGTAGTGGGGCCCGTCTCGCGGCGGGGCGGGCGGGCGCTGTCGGAGGCAGGGCGAGGGCGGCGGGCGGCGCGGGAGGTGGCGGCCCCGCCGCTGTCGCCGGGACGTCAGGCCGGCGCAGGGCGGGCGGCGCCGGGCGGCGGCTCCCTGGCAGCGTTGGGCACCGGGCGGCGGCCTTGTCCCTCCGCCCCACGACCCGACAGTACCGTACCTTCAGGTATCCCCCCCCCCACACACACACACACTCCCACCCCCTCGAAGTCCGGCTCGGCGCTGCGCCAAACGCCGCTGTGCTGTGGGCTCGGGCTCCGGATCGTTATTCAGTGACTCTCCCGATTTTAGCGGGTGCCCATGTGGCCGTGCGCTCTGGTGACACAGGCGTGACTCTCCCCGTCTGCACTCGCCGGCCTTGTGTGAAAGGGGCAGCTCCGCAGCGCTGGAAATCCAGTGATAGCTGTGTTAGGCGAAAAATGAATCTTGTGTATTTAGTGGTTGTTACCCTTCGTGGAAGCCGAGGAAGATTTATTTCAGACTGTAAACAAAGAGATCTAAATCCTGTCTGTCTTGTTCTGTGCTGTGAAATCCTTGGCATGCTTTGGGGCATGTTGAAAATGAAGTAGTTGTAAAAGAATCGTCACTTGCTTTTCTGTCACATTATATTTACGTTCTCCATTTCCAGTATGTTAATATGACAGTAATCCTAAATTCATACACAACCAGGGCCTCTGAAACACGTGTTGAATATATAATAAAAAGAATAGCAAACATTGTAGCAGTCAAAGATAACTCTATAATCTGTATATGATTATGTAGTAACTTTTGAAATGTAATTTGAGGCGTGTGAGGAAGGTGCATGAAAAATGATTTAGTAGTGGAGTAATTGTAATATAGGAAGAAAAACTGCAAACTAAGGTTACACAGTACAATGAATACTCTAGTAATGTAGTCTCTTACGTCAAAATAATATGCCATACTGAAAACAAGTGAGAATCACACTACCAAACATGGTGAGTCCAAGTTAAAGCTCCTAAGATGATCCAAATTTTATTTTGTGGCTTATGAGTTTAAGGGTGATTTAAGCAGCATAATTTCTTGCTCTGTTATGTATATGAGTAAAGCTATGTGTGTGTAATAGCAAATACCAGGACCTGAAAATGGCACATTTGCAGGGAGAAACAGTTGTTTCTGAAAACAGAATATCCACATTATATACCTTTTGAAAGGTTTTGCTTCAAGCCATCTCTGGTGGATCTTTAGATGTTCTTCTGGAGTATGTTTTCCAGTTGAATTTCATCCCCAAAGAACCCATTTTTTTCTAGCCCAAGACCATTCTTTGAACAAAATTACAGTAAGTAAGGTGTCTGGGAAATTTACTTTAGAACCAAACTCTTCTGATTCTGACTAGAACAGTAATATAAAAGTTCAGGTTGCATCTACTAGTGAGTATTTTATATTGAGAGTGTGTTTCTGTGTTTGTATATATAATTATACATTGAGTATAAATTGAGTATTTTATACTCAAAAATGTGCAAGATCTTGGGGAAATAGATACTTATTTGCTTAATAGGTTCTAAAATCGTTTTACTAAAGATACTTTGAGCAATAATAATCTTAAACTAATAAAATACAATATATATAAGGTTGATTATATCTGTGAAGAACAACACATTATTCTGTCATTGCTTTCTGCTATTAGAATTTTTTTAATATTAAAAAGTATATACATTCATTTAGATGTGCCACTGTCTGTGGAGATAGACTAGAGATATCTTTAGGAGAAGAACAGAGATTGCTTTATATGAGTAGTGTGAGTCCCGGATAACTTAGCCCTAGGAAAAGGTAACTCAAGAGTGGGTTTGTTTGTTTATTTATTTATTTTATCCTTGTTTTTATAAAATGAGAAGTACTCTAATAAATTCCTCTTAGGTTTCGTGGTAATCGTAGACCTGTCTTTCTCATTTCACTGGGCATTTTGATGTAAGAGGAGGGCATGGTGGGTTGGTCAAATGATTTGTTTATATCTGAGTGCTGGCATTTTAGTTGTTCATTAGAGTTCTGCCACTGAAAGGTTTGTGAAGAAGTTTTAGGAACTGAAAAATCCTATGCAGTATTTACCTTTATATCATGAGTACTGTTTACATGCAACCCTAAGTTAAAATATAGTTAACATGTTAGTTGATGCAGAAGTGGATTGAGACAAAATCTCAGGTGAGCAAAAAATAACTGCTGAGGTAACTACTAAGTTGTGTAAATTCATCCTGGTATGCCCTAAGTACTTATAATACATTAGGACCCCTTGCAGTTCCCCTGCTTCCATCCACCTCTGAGATTAATGCTTTGTAGGGAGTCACAGAAAGGCTCACTTGGCTATAACAAATTGTAAGCAATGTCACAAAAGTTTATTAATCTCTAGCAGTATTCTGTATTTTTCAGTTAAGATATTTTTGTGGGTGGAGGAAGAATTTGTTCTTGCTAGGTAGTATCAAGGGAAATCTTTAGTGAACAGTAGTTGGTCTAAACGTAAGCTGGCAGGTCAGAGTAATGCTCAATTGACTGGTCAGCTACTGAAGCTTTAAAAAGAAGGGCAGATTGACTTTGGAAACAGTAGAGAAATACATTGGACAGAAGAAGCAGCCAAAATGCATTCAGTTGAGAATGCAGATCTTATTCAAGTAGTCTTTAGAATTACATTGAGAAAACTTCTTTGCGAGTTGCTTCTTCTAGCTCTAAAGAGAATGTTTGTAGGAGTTTGGATTCTGATTTTGGCCTGTTGGCTAGTACTTTGATAAGTGATAAGTAAATAACGTTTGCTGTTCCTGCTTACACCCCTTTTAACCTAGATGTTTAGTATGGTCCCATACCAAAAATACTTCCTTACATTTGAGTTTGTAAGGCTGTGGCTTTTAACAGCATGTGTGAGATAGGAAATGGTCTATAGTTTCCTGATGGGAAAACTGAAACATTATGTGATTTGAAAGAGGTCTTTACTAAAATGTTACCCTTTGAATTTGGCTCTTCTGCATCTTTTTTTTTTTTCTTATTATATAAATACTATTAATTCTGAATAAATATATGTATGCTTTTCTGTTTCATAGAAGTGTTTCTGAAGTTCTTCTGATTTATTTCTGAAATATCTTAGAACTGTGTTTCAGTTTCACATGCTGCAGGAAAAAGCAGTTGTGGAAACAAATTAGAGGAGATACAAAGCTAATACCACAAACATTATGGAGTTCGTTCTTTGAAATGTATTTTAATTGACTTGCCAATATGTTTGCTTTCTCAGTTCTTTCATGTTGCTTCTTGCCTATTTTTAAGTCTGGTTAAGATCCATTAGAAGTGCAGACAGTTAACTTATTATTCTTTGTAAATATTTTTACTGACTATCAGAATCCATTCTCAAGTATCTATGTTAAAATAATTTGTGTGGTTAGTTTAACTGTGGCAAGGAGTAGAATATGTAGATATAAATGCAAAGGTGTTTGTCCTTTAAGCAAAGGCAGGAGTAGACAGTAGACGTTAGCTGTGCATGCTTTATGTTATGCTAACTTGCCTCTTATCCTAAATAAACATTTTATGATCTAACCTAGTTCTCATTAAAAAAAATTAATTTTTACTAATATTTCTTGAATTTTTTGAGGTAAACCATGTCTTCGGGAACTCTGTACATTGTTGTTTGAGTACTAGTGGAAATGAAGGATTGCAACTGGTGGGATTCTGTTGCAAATGAGGCTCTGAAATCCGTTCACTCACAGTAATTTTTTTTACACTGAAAAAAACAAACACTACAAAGTGATTTTTATCTCTGAAAAAATGATGTTTGATGACATTTAAAGCAGTTGTCCTTGAGGTGATGTTAAACTGAAAAATAATTTTCTTTCTTTCTTTTTTCCCTTTTTTTTTTTTTTTTTTTTCCCCTGGCTTTGGTATGGACTACTTGATATCATCTCACCAGATAAGCTGTTCGAAACTTTTTACTCTGTGGACAACTTCTGTGATGATATAATTTGACAAACTTTTTCTTTCCCTTGAGTTCTTATATAGCTTGTAAATTGTTATTTTTTTTTTTAAAGTGACTCTTAAGGCTTAACGCCTGAAAGACAAATTAGGACTCTCAGTGCAGATCTGTAACTTCCCAGACTTCAAATTCCTGGTTGTGTTTTTTTTTTGTTGTTGTTTTCTTTTATATATTTATTTTTTTAATTCTCACTTGTGACTTGACAAGAGTCAAAGTGCTGTGGTATGAATTGTGTTGCAGAAGCACACAATTTTTAAAAATTTATTTATGTAATTTAGCTGTGATATCAATACTACCCAGGTGTTTAGACTAATAACATAGAATACAATTTGGAGTTTCAACTATGAATGTGCTGATCATCTAAAGATGAGTCCTATTTTTTAAGAGGAGAAAGTATTGCTTTTATGAATTAGAGCTAACTTTTTTATTGGTTTTAATCACTTTGTTCCTTTAAAACCTTTCTGAACTAAAGATGAAGAAAGCAAGCACTAAAATGCTTGTTCATGCCTTGTCAGCATAACATAATGAATCAGCAGCTATTAACTGCCCTAGGCATTCATCTGTAACATAACTTTATTTCCTTAAAAGGAGAGGTAGTTGGGGGAAGGACACAGATATAAAACTTCAGGAAAAAAGAAACCTTTATCGTGTATTTTGAATGAAATGTTTCATATCTAGTCATCTTGTTTTAGCAGTAGTAAATGATAGACGTAATACACAAAGGGATAACTATGGATGACAGAACTTTTCATAGAAGAGAGTGAATGTAAACATTCACCTAAGAAACTGAGGGAAATAAGTGACTTGCTGAAAGTCACTTATCAAGAGATCCGCACAAAAGTTAAGAATAGCATCCAGTTTCTGTTTGTGTGTATATACGAGTGTTTTGGTGTCGGGAGAAGAGGTTTGTTGTTGTTCTTGTTTGGGGTTTTTTAAGCTATTTTTTTCCTCCATAATGTTCTTTTCAACTGTTTAGGAGTTTAAAGAGTAAGTTAATAAGATTACTGAGCAGACCTTTATTGTCTGTTGTCAGTGAACACTATGTGATGGTGAATTAATCTTGTTAATTTTGTTGTGATAATCATCCAAACTGAATTTGCGTCTGCATATCCAAATTCAACTAGCTCAGACAACGGTGAGCTGGAAGGTGTCCTGCCTGTGTTCTGGAACTGTCGCAGAGGAACCTCACTCTGCTCCTTTCAAGAATTTTACTTGTATACATGCATGTGAAAATTACTGTGATTATTGCAGAGGATTGATACCCTGTATGTATTAGTAGATGGTTGCCCATTAAGTCCTCCAAGAATAAGGAACTAGTTTTGTTTAGTGTTTTTAGTAAATTCTGTAACTCAGTCCTGGATCATTTACAGAAAGTTTGTGATATCTTTTAAAGAAAAAAAGAATGCTTTTAGAATGGGTTGATTGTTAGTAGAGCCACAAAATGGGTACCTGAGTCTAGGAGAAAAGATTAACTCTTCTGTTTAGGCATCTCTGAAATGGATTTATTGACCATTTGAATAAATAAAAAGCTCTTTTTGTTCTTTACAAGAAAACACTGACTTCAGCTTCATAGGCTATAACTTCTGTAGCTCATTATATTTGCTTAATTCTTGCTAAGACTATGGTTATCTTTGCAGAGCTTAAAGAATCAAAAGTTAATTTGAGCTTTTTTAAAATTACTATTATCCCCTTGCTATTAAGCTTACTGAAGTGGATAGTAAAATAACTACAGTCCTGTGTTTTATTTGAAAGTGAGTCTGAATTCTCCTTTCATGGACATTCGTTAGGCTTGGATGCTTGCTAGAATGAATGCTTCTGGTTTCCCACTGAGGTAGAGGAAAATCAGACACTGCATTTTTTCCCCCTTTCCTCCCTCCCTCCCCCCCATGTCCTTAGCTTTACCCCCAAGTGCTCAGATTGTCAGTTTAGCAAAACAGCTACATCTTTCCTAAAGGAACTAGCCTTACGGATAGTGAAGTGCACCCATCATTGATTTCCATAGATTTGTGTGCTCGTTTTATTGTTTTTAAGGACATTTGAAACACTTGAACTTACCTTGTGCAGAAGTAACTTGGTAAATGAATCATAAATGTATCATAAATAAAGCAGAAATGACAGTAGTTTGCTGTCTCAATCCTCTGTCTGTTTTAAGTGCCATTTTAATATTTTTTGGCTGTTTGCCCTAAGCAAGCTCCATAGGCTCTGAGACTTTGCTGTGACTCATTCATTCTTTCTAGTTAGGATTTTTTTTCTAGGTCTAGCAATGGATCTTTCCAGCTTCAACCAGCCTGACATTCTCTTTAGTTGTAAAGCATGTTTCTCTGTTTACTGAAATCTCTCACCTTTTTCCTTTTAAATTCAGTTTGTTTGAACACAAACTGAAGAGCACTGAATTTACCTGTGTGTTAACCATCCTGTTTTTCATCTAAGTTTTTTCTGTGGTAGTTCCTGGCAGCTGTCATAGGCAAAGACTTCTCCAACTTATTTCTGTCTTTTCAGTTCAAAAAGAGCAATGCAATATACAGTAAAACGATTGTAAGCATGTGTGTTATCTGTAAGTTATTGAAAAGCTTAGTATTAAACTGTATGGCATTTGGAGGGGGTTAATTAAACTGATGCAAAATAATCTGTTTAATATTCATTCACTGCATTGAATAATAACTTTTTTCGACTTTAAGATTTAATGTATTGTGTTTATTTGTCGGTTCAGTTTATGATTCTGTATGTTTAGCATTCATTATAAAATATTGTGGACAGAGCGTTGACGTTTTAGAAGTCATCTTTTTGTACAGAAAAGCTGAGGTTTCTGGTAGTTACCTGGTGGCATCTGGGTAAGTGCTGAACCTAATGGCTACTGATGTTAAAATTTGCAGTGAGCTGATAGGTGGTATAGTTACTTTATTGTTTTTAGGTTTCAAATACTGTTTTAGCATCCATACTCTTGCTTCTGGCAAGATATATAAATTGCCACTTTGAATGGGATACCCATTCATGTCATCCATCTTTTGCAACCACAGTCTTAAACCTTCCCTCTCGCCCCTTCTCCCCAGTAAAATTATTAGGCATTATTAGCAAGTATTATTCCACAATACAGATTTTTTTTTAATTTAATTGCGAAGTTTGAGCTCAACAGAAAAAGCAAATATTTGTTTGAGTGAATGTGTTCTGTGTGTTTTGCTATTTTTTTGCGTAATGAGAAAAATACTATTCAGTACTAAAAACTTGAGAAAATGATACTTGTCATTGTCAAATTGTGACTTGTAGGAGTGATTTCCTAGGAAGACTTATTGGGTAAGGCAGTACAAAACTCTTCCTAGATTCTTTAGTAGTATGAATTTTCTTAGGAGACTATACTTCATTTATCAAGCAGTTGTTTTGCTCCATCATAAGTGTGTGGAAGTAAGGTGGTTTCTGTGCTTGCTTTTGTGAGGCTTCAGTGACAACCTAATGCTTCAGAGCCTCACCTCTGGCCTAATACTTCCTTGTTTACCATAAGATATTAATTTGAGTGCAGACTTTTGCATCGAAGGATCTCCTCTGTTGTAGTAGTGCTACTGAGCATGAAAGTTAGTTAATTTATCTTGTGCCATGCTTATGGGTGAGAAGTACATCACACTGTTATGAGTTTGTTCTAGTAATGTGTTCCTACTCCTATATTATCTATTCCAAGATAATATTATCTATAATTCTATTCGTTCTGTAACTTAGTGACAACAGTTCCTTATATCTTTATCTGAGCTCAACCATAATGACTGTGTTATCTTTGGAATATATACATATATATATTCTTCTAGCATCACATGAGGAGACTTTATGGTTTACCTGAAGAACTGCATTTTAGTGACTTCCCTCCATTTCCTTCACTCTCAGTCCCTTCTTTAGAGGATCATTTAACTAACTTGTTCTATTCTGCAGTCAACAAGGAGGTAAGGAGCAACTTCTACCAATTGTAAGCAATCACATGAACATATATGAAATCCGATTTTACTTAAAGTAACTTACACTTGGCAATTACCTCCATGTCTGTAATGTAAACTAATGAAAAACTTCAGATGTGTGAGGAAAAAAATGAGTCTGTATTTGCCAGTGAACCTGGATAGGTATCTTGCTCTGATATTTACACTGTGTATTTAAAGAAACTGCTATTCCCTTTTTAGTGTTCTTAGTTCTACTGTCCTAACTTCTATTAAACTAGTAAGATTCTTGTGTATTCTTGGGAAAAATAAAATACATATATTAAGTTTAAAATAGAGATGTTTAAATCTACTGAAGATGTGGTAATTTTACAGATATTTGTTAGATGTAGTTTTTCCCATTGAGTCATATGCTAGCAGGGGGAAAAATGAGTGCCACTTCACTTTGATAATTCAGGGTGAAGTTTTATACTCAGTACTTAGGAGAAAGTATTTTTGCCCTTAGGCAAAACATTTTTTGATCTCAAATTCACTGTCTGATAAAGGGAGCTTTATGCTTTATACACAACAAAGTAGAACTTAATTCATGCAGCTGCAAGTACTCCTTTTGGAGATTTTTATATACACACACACACAGAGTGTATATGCACAATATGTTTATATACTTTTTTCAAAACTGAGGTTATAATGTGTCCAGAATTTCACGAGAGGTATTTGAGAATGCCCTAGTATTGACAATACTAGTTCTCTTCCATTAAGTGTGGAATTGTAGTTAGCGTGCTTTCATATTGTTTCTTCTTTCAGCCTGCATTTTTAAGCACTATTTTAAGCGTTGGAAGATCTTTTTGGACTCTTCTTAGTTTTGATGGTAATCGTGCTATATTAAATACCTTGAGCAATATTCTTGAATATATTTTTTTCTTGACACAGTCAACTTTTAACAGTGCTTTAAATATACAGTAGTCTGTTGATTCTTGGGGTACTTTTTTTACAAGTTATCTGTGCCTATTTTTAGTGGTTCTTTCTTGAACATTCATTTTAAAATGAGAGCATAGTAGAATAGGAGCTTTAGTCTGATTTCCAGGAAAATAGTTTTGTTATCCTTGTTTTGAATGTCCTTTTTTCTTTTTTGTAGCTTCTTGCTGCTTTCAAATAAATCATCTAAGTAAAAAAGCTTAAAAGACAAAACTTGTAGAAGCTTAAATTATCTAAAACAGACAACAGTATAGCCTACAGAGGTCTCTGCCAGGGGAAGAGTTGCAGTATGAACTTTCAAATTGTCAAGCTGCTTTAAACATTACTGCTCAATTATTTTGTCCACTTTATGCCTTTACCCTTTTTGTCCATCTATAAATGGAATCAATTAAATAATTTCTAAGTGCTCTAGGGTAATAGTTAAAGAGTAGAAAAAAAATAAATAGTTTACAGAAGAGATGTTCTGTCCTGTGTGGAATGAAGATCTATTATAATATATGGTTGTGTTTCCTGTGAGTGTACATAGAACAGGATTACAGATAGCTGTATTTTGTGCTTAAACACCATGAAAAGCCTGGTTGGTCTCCATGATAAATACTAGCATAAATGCAGGGGCATGCCTTTATTTCACAATTAGAAAACAGAGTTAAGACATTCACCAATTTGACCTTTGCCAGTACTTCTCTAAACTGTTTTAATTTTCTTACAGTGGTTAAATTTTTCCCTTTACTGTTCGATGATTTTTCGTGAGCATTTTCAGTCTTCTGGTTCTTTTCCTTTTGATTTATCTCCTTACTAGATGTGATAGCAATTAGATTTTTACAAAGAAAACAGATAGGATTAAGCATTTCAAAATTTAGAAACTTTTTAAAAAATGCTTCCTTTTATCTTCTGCATTTTGTATTTCAGATAGCTCAAAAAAACCTTTTATCCTGTAAAAAATAGTCCTGATATAACTTCGTGAAATCTTTACATTTGGAAATACAACCTTCTGTCAGATTAAGCGTGTTAATGTGTGTTACACTCTAAGTATTTGTTTTTACTCTTCAGTATTCCATTAGAAATGGGAAATGAAAATAATGCTGATACTCTGTACTTCACTGGAGACCAGACTGCTACAGATACATTACTAGTCTATGCTACTATCACTACTGGAAATGTCACACCAGGGAACTTTTTCTTGTCTAGCTATACTGTGACAGAGACAGTATAGCTGGCGGGATATTTGGTGTGTTCTTCTATTTTTTTTCTCTCTTCTCCTCAGTATATTTAAAAATACCCATAGCCTCTTTCTTTCCAATTGTGAAAGCTTTCCCATGTTTAAAAAATGAGGATTTGCATTGGCTACAAGTTTATTGTTGTTGGGAACTGACATATCATAGCAAACTATTGAGCAATATAATGATTAGGTAGTCTTGTGTCAGCTAAAGTGAGTCTCAACAACCAGGCTCTGTTATAGTAACTTTTGGGTAAAATAGTCCAGTGCAATCTCTAAATGTTCAATTTGTTAATACACTACTGTTCCCAGTAACATCATATTTTCCTGGTAGGACAGTTCCAGATCCAATTATATGGTCCCTTGATCAAGTATTAGATCTGAGAACACTTCTTACTGTGCTTGCTTGCTTGCTTGCTTTTTTCTTTTTTTTTTTTTTAATAACTGAAATGCTCAATCTATTGTGACATCCCCCCTCCGCCCAAAGTAGGAATATAGAAATAAAATGTAAAGAGTGGAATTAAGTGTTTCTAGACTCTGGTTTCTATAAAAGGGCTGTCTTCTCCCTAGCTCTTTTCTCAAATACTGAGAGTTCAGGAATAGCTTCAGGGCACTTATATATGAGTTTATTTCAAAGTTTTAAATATTGTATAACTTTTATTATCCAATAAATAGTGTTATTTCAGAACTTTGCTTTCTTGCAAAAGGAATTTCATTGCCAGGTGATCTTATCAGTGGTCTGTTATAAAAACAAACTTTAGCAAGCATGACAGTGTTGAGCAGAAGAGAAAAAGACTGCATTAGAGAATTAAAGGCAGGTGGAAAAAAAGAGAACTGATGTAAGTAAAGGCAAACTTCATTTAGCAGACGAACTCTCTTGAAAGAAGATGGAACACAAATACCTTAATCTATACTGGCTGAATCAGCGAGCACAAGTAGCTTGTATTGCATCTTGATGAAATTTGGCTTAAAGCATCTTGGTTTTGTTTCTGTCTACATTTCTGTAATACTGGCATCAGAATATACTGAAAAATAAATGCTTAAATAATTTTTAGTTACAGTGAAATTATTATTCTTCAACACTTGCTGAGGAAAAACTGCTTTTGACCCTGCTTGAGTAGGGGGGGTGTTGGACTAGATGATCTCCAGAGGTCCCTTCCAACCTTATTGATTCTATGATCCTACCACTGAAGGCACACACGGTGACTTAGTCAGACTTTTTTTTTGCTCTGCAGCTTTAGTAGTATTTATTAGTAGTAAAATGTGTGTTTTAGGATGTACCTGTTAAGGTTTGGGCATCTTAAATGCATGTAAGTGTGTATTCATGTGTTAACCAGTATGAAATATTAAGTGTAGTGTTTAGCTCTTAAAAATAATTAAAACAGGCAGTGTATTTTTTCACTGTTTGCTTATTATGCTCACATTTCAGTATGTTCCTATGGGATATGATTTTAAATGCATGTTTTTTTTTTCCAGATTTGAAGAATAGAAGCATGCTTTCCACTGAGGCTTACACTAACACTTGTGATACAGAATGTCTCTAAATGAGAAGAATAGCGTGGTTTTTGCATACGAGTCTTCAGTACATGGTACCAATGTACTTCTCAATCTCAATGATCAGAGAAAGCAAGATATTCTTTGTGATGTTACTGTTTTAGTGGAAGATCAGCGATTTCGGGCTCATAAAGCTGTGCTTGCAGCTTGCAGCAGTTACTTCCTTTCAAGAATTGTGGGCCAGTTGGATTCTGATCTTATCATCACTTTACCGGAAGAGGTGAGTGTTACTTGCTTCTGTGTTTTACCTGCCAGTGCTTCTAGTCTGTTATGTTCAATTCTATTTTACAATAGGCTGGTGCTTAACTGAGATTAGTAGTTCTTAAGGTAAGAGTTAAGAACTGCGGGGAGAGAATTTCTAAGTTGAAAGGCTGCCATTGATTAAGGTAAGGGCTAGACAGACTGTGTTTTTCACAAACTCAGTATATGTGAATGCTGCCTTGGGAAGTGTATATGGGAGTTACGTTTACTTAAGTGGATATTGTTTCTAAAACTGTGCACATGCTTGAAAGTACCCAAGTTAGACAAAAAACAGGTATCTGGCATGGTCCTCAAATGCTGGAGAGGTATTGTAGAACTAGACTGCCTATATGAAAAGGAAATACTTCTGGAATAATAAATAAGTGGCATGGCTTCTATAACTTTTAAATCAATCCTTTCAAGATTTATTTTGATGAATATGTTTCAAAACGCATATGTTTGAGAAATAAAACTATGCTTATATTCCTGGATTGCAAAATTACTGAGGCTTGCTGCTGTTGAGTTTCACCCGTTCTGTCTTGAGTTTATCTCTGGAATTGCTTTATTTTTGAAGCTGAGAAAATATATTGCAATTATTTGTGGTTTTTTTTCCATAAATTCATCATATTAAGTCATACTGAATTTAGAGCTGTTCAGTGGGAACAAGCTAGAACCTGTCATCCACAGGAAAGAAAATACATTTTTAGATGCCTGAAGTCTCCAAGACATATAAAGGTTCCAGGCGGTATTTAACTAGGTGTGAATAGTCCTGTTATAGGAGACATGACATGACAAATTATTGTGAGTAGGTCATCCTGCTTTCACCCTACTTCCCCCCCCCCCCCGAACATTGGACATCATGTTGCGTAAACATTGTGATGTGTTTCTGATGGTTGGGGGGGGGGGTGGAAATGCACCTGCACACTACAGGCTTAGACCTGAAAGATGGGTTATTTTTTCCTTAAACTGTGAGAGTAGGCCCTAGTTTGCAATCTGACTGCAATTTGATGCTGTGTGTATTTGCAGTAAGCCACCAGATATAGCATTTAAGCTCCTTCCATCCTTTACAGACTAGTAGTTGAGCTGTTAGTGATGACTTAACATTTTTTTTTTTTAAACTCATATACCACTCAACCTTCTTGAGTTCTGTGGGTTTTTGGTTGTGGGGATCAAGAATTAAGTTGTTCAGCACTGCACTTAGAGGTTCTTCACTCTTCATCTATAAGTGCTCTAGTTGTGCCCCTAAGTAGCAATAACGTGGAGAATAGGTTGCTTTAGGTTTGATTCTATAGCTGAGAAGTTATGAACAGTATTTTCCTGAGAGACAGTTGGTTATAGTCAGCTTTGGAGTGGAAAACAACATGTAAATTGTTTACAACTCAGCCAGAATCTTTTAAAGCAGAAGGAAAAGTAAGCATCACTCACTATTTCTAGTGATGTTAGGAGATTATTGTTGGTCTGTCCATGCCCATGACTACATTGAATGTTAATAACATAGAGAAGATGTATTCAAAAAGCCTGTACCTCATTAAAATAGGTGCTTTGCTAGCTTTATAATATGTCTATGGAGGCATATCCACAGATGCATTACAAAGCCAGCGAAGCACCTATTTCAGGTGCTGTTGCAAGAATCTTCTTGCTTTTTATTAAGAAAAAAAAAAAAAAAAGAAAAAAAAAAAAAAGGGAGGGGGAAAGGGAGGGTGGCTGGCTCATGATCTCTGTAAAGAGCTGTAGTGATCTATTCACTGTTGATCAATGAATTTGTTACAACACGGTCTGTTACAGTGTAACACCACTGTGTCGCTTTTATCCAACCTCCCTACCATTCTGTGTGTAATCTCTTCTCCCCTGCCATGATGAAGAGAGAACTTTGTTTTGGAGTAATGGAGAAAATACAGCGTTGGAAGAATAAGAAATACATATTGAAATTGAAGGGCAGGTGGGGGGAAAAATGAAGCATCAGGAATGATAAACCTGAGTGAGCAGAGACTAGAGTTTGTAAAGAAAACGGAGGAAAATCATAATCATAGTACTTATTATGTCCTGTTAAGTTTGTGCTTTTAACAGTATTGTTTAACATTACTGGCCTAAGAACTAAATCTGCTGAAGCAACAAGCAAAAATACTAACAGCGATTCTCATCTTTTAATCATTTGATCTGATCGCTTAGTAAAAACATTTTAAGATTCAGCAGCTTGAGTTTCTCTTCTGGGAACTGCTAAATATTTTGAAATGAGTCAGTTTGTGAAGCTACATATTTAAGAGAAGTAAATATTAATCACATAGTTTGACACCTTGTTAACCTTTTAAATCATCTGAAGTATTTAAAGTTTAAAATGAAAGACACCAGTCTTGTGAGGGTGAAATACCAAAGTATTCCTGGAATTAAAGTAGCTCATGTATATTATATTATCAAAACTAAACACTGACAACTTGGTGTCAGTTCTCTTGATTATTTGTTTTTATTCTAAGAATTCTAGCCCAAATACAAATTAAGTAAGACTTCTGTACAAATCACTCCTCTGGGTCAGTCAGACCAGAAGTCCATGTAGCTCAGTATCTTGTTTGCAGGTAGCCAGCTAGATGGTGGGGATGCACAGGAGAAAGTATAAGGAATGTAGAGCAGCCCTTCTTTTGATCCTTCCAGTTTTTGATAATAAGAGGTTCTAGAACTACTTTATGTGGAAAGTGTACAGTTTTTGAAATATCATTGTATTTATTTTAAGTTTCTTGTATAAACATCATCTGTTTGTAGATTTACTAAATGGTTTATTGACTAAGTTACTTAGTCATGCCAGCGTATGAGCCTTAAATAAACTCTGCATTTTATGCTTGCCTTTGTATTATATTGTGAACTCCATAGTATTAAGTATGAATTAATGTGTTCATGTAGTCAGTATGCTGTCTCAAGAGCATATTTCATATGCTATCTTAAGAACTCTCCAGATAAGTCAAAAGAATTTAAAATCTTTTGCTAAATTGTCTCTATGGGAGGTATTTCAACCTCCTTTCATGCGTTACTTACAGTTTTGGAGGAGAGGGGAGACCTAATTCATAAATTAAATTTTAGTGTATAGTTAGCAACTTTGCTGGCAGAAGAATTCAATACAGCTGATACATTAACATACTGCTTTCTTCAGTATAGTGTCCCTCCCCCCCCCCAATAAGAGAAGGTAACTACATGAGCTTGAGTTTATGGGTTGTAGTAGTGGATAATACTGCTTTGTCCTTACTAAAGGCTGTAATATGAGACAGTCTGTATACAGCTTTCCAACCGATTTCCTTACAGTTTTTTTCATTTATAGAAAATGATCTTGCTCAGTTTGTAACAAACAAAAATTCTGTATTGTTACCTTTGCACTTCCTCTGAGGTAACTTTATTCTGCAATAGAGACTGAGATGATAACAACTAAACTGTTCAAAATAAATCTACCTGCTCCAAGGAGACTTTAAACTCAGAGTAACTGATTTTGGTGTAGAGTTCTTGAATTCAATTTTTTTAACCTATGGGAATAAGAAGGGCTACGGTAACAAAAGCTCGAGTAGTCAAATTTCATTTTCTAAACATTTTACTATCAGTGGTGCTTGAAACTGAGCAAATAACAAAAATTGCTCTTCAAAACAGTTTTCTTCTAAATACCAAAAGTGCTGTGATCTTGTTTGAGAATAATTCACATATAACTTGGATTTGAAAGACATCTTTATAAAATTGAACTCCAGCTACTGGTTTTCAGTGTACAGCTGTCTTTTTGGTAATTAGTATTATATTGTCAGAACTGTTCACAAGATTGATCACAGTAAAGTAAACAATTGTCCTAAAGTATACAGAATGGAATTGTTATATCAGGAAATTTTTCTCAAAATGAGCGTGGGCAGATTTTTCTCTATACAACGAATGCTTGTTTTGCCTTGTTCTGTATTGCACAATTTGTTCACAGGTGAACATGGGTTCTGCGCATTTCTCTATGCAAACCCATATTGAACACTTGGACTGTAACTGAAAACTTGGCAACAAAACTGCTCAATATGCTAGAAGAGGAAGTACATTGAGACTTGTTTTTTCTTTTTTTTCCCATATAGCATATTCTTAAAGAGAAGGGCGAATGTGGATTTGGTCAAGGTTTCACCAAGTAGGAAGCTGGCAATACTAATGTGTTTTTTCCTTTCTTTTCTTTTCTCTTTTTTTTTTTTAATAGGTAACAGTTAAAGGATTTAGTCCTTTGCTTCAGTTTGCATACACAGCTAAACTTATTTTAAATAAAGACAATGTGTCTGAAGTTTGCAAGTGTGCTGAATTTTTGGGTATACGTGATATCGAGGAATCTTGCTTTCAGTTTCTGAAATTCAAATTTTTGGATTGTAAATTGGATCAACAGGATTGTCCCAGGAAGAAATGTTGTATGCAGCGTTGTCAGAAAATAAACCCTAAAATCGGTAATGCTGATGATGGAGATATAGAAATAGAGGATGAAGCAGAGGAACTTCTGGAAAAAGAATGTATTCAAACTCCTCAGACAAAGCTCTGTAAAGATGAAGAAAATGTTAAAGCATCTCCTGTTCTCCAAGATACTACTAATCAAACGTGTGATCCTGTACATTTAGAAAGGGGTAATGTTTCAAGCTCATCTTCCCTATGCCCAAAGTATAGGAAGTTCCAGAAAGCTTTTGGAAATGACAAAGTTCATACTTCAGACTCCAGTTCCAGTGTTAAAGATACTCAGGTGCCACCAATTGGAGTTTTTCTTGAGAAGGAATTATCTGATAATGATAGCATACAAAAAGCTCAGGAGCGTGCGCCTATGCAGCTGGTATCAAAATGTGAAGAGACTCAGGTAAAAATGGAAGAGGATGAGAGTGAGAAAAAGGAAGAAACAAAGAGGGATTCTGTGACTCAGTGTGTTTCATGTCCTATGGAGAAAGTGGATGTTGCCGCTTTCCCCCAAAACTCTACTGCACCTCATGGACCTAATTCTGTGTCTTTTTTACATACATGTGAGCAATATGGTGACTTGAATTTCAGTGGTATGCAAAGCAACACAGTCTTAGCTGAAAAAAACATAACTGGTACTGGATTGAGGAATGACAAAGTTGAAAGTCAGGATGCTGCATCTTCAAAGGTTGATTTATGCACTAGAGAAGCCACTAACATTACATCAGCTGGTGATCGAAGCAGTGTGGAGAGAGAAGTAGCAGAACATCTAGCAAAAGGGTTCTGGAGTGATATTTACAGTACAGAAGCCTGCCAAATACACTTGCCCTCTGCAGTAGCAAAAGAATGCTTTGAACCAGTATATTCAGGGAAAAAATCGGAGTGTCCGTGGCTAGGTATCAGAATCAGTGAAAGCCCTGAACCTTGCCCTCGAACTTTCACAACATTGAATTCTGTCAGCTGCCCCTTTATCAGCAACCTTAGTGCCGAAGGATGCTCCAACAGCTCTGAAATAAACAGTGGAGACTATGTTCAGGGACAGCAACAAGAACAATGTCCCTATAATTATGTGATAAATTTGGGAGAGGATTCGGAGACTGACACTGAGGGAGACAGCGAGTCCTGTTCAGCAAGAGAACAGGATTGTGAGGTAGGGACATTCTTGTATGTTCTTTGCTTCTCTATCTTTTGAGGCATTCTTCAGAAACCTAATTCTAAGCCTCTTGCCACTTGTGATTGCTTATTTAGAGTCTCATTTGTCATTCAGTCTTCAGGTAACCATTCAAAGATTTATGTGGAAGATCAAATAGTTAATTCACAGAGACTTACACAATTATTTTTTGTCAGCTGGGGAGCGGTACATGCTTGAGTAATAGATCTTTTCAGACACTTTTCTGGAACAACTTTATCAAAAAGGTTGCAAGTGAACCATGGTTGGTGGAGGTTTTTGGGGGGAGGGTTGTGCAGTTGTCTGTTTCAATTAAACTTTGAGAAAGAACTAAACTTTGCTTTAAACATCATTCAAAATGTTTTTGTTCTGACTTAAAGGGAGAAGATGGGAGGGAATTAATACTTTGTATTTCCTGCAAAATGGGATTTCTGTTTTCAAGCTGGCTTCATTAACTGTGTATTTAAGACTGGTTTAAGGGTATTGCCTTCTCTGTAACTTAGGTTGTATTTGTTTCTCCAGCTGCAGAAATCATTGGCACTTCTTCCCTTCAAGCCATTGCTTTGATAGCATTTCGGACAGATGCCATAAGTAATCTAATACTATGAAGCTTACTGTATGCAGAAAATAGAATGATTTCTGTCACAGTTCTTAGAACTGTAGAACTGCAGTGTGATTCTGTGCATGACGTATCATTTAATGTCACAAAAATTGAATAGTCTTTAAAATACTACTTTTTCTTTTCAAGATCTAGGGCCTTACTGAATTTTAGATGTAGAAGTTATAACCAGTATAGAAAGTTAGCAGGCCAAGCTAAGGCCCAGAACTAGCTAAATACATTTCCCATCTTTACATTAGAAAGAAGTAAATAACATCATTGCAGAGAGCAATGCTCCGCCCATTTATTTGCCTATTTATGTCACCATTGAGACCTAACAAACACAATGTTGATTCCCTCCCTGCACCCTTTCAAAAAAAAAAAAAAAAAAAAAAAAAGTGGCTATAGCTACATGATGTATTCATGCTGCTTAATATACTCAGATGTAAGGTTTAGTTGGGTACTTCATAAAACATGATGATTATTTTCTAAAGGGAAGGTTGTTTTCAGTTTTAGTTTTAATGACCTGCCTATGTTTCTGAAGGTACTGCTTCTGTAGCTCAGAGGTACGTGCACTAGGAAGAGCCTGGTTCTTTCTTTCTCCAGTGTTAAAAAGTATAAGACAAATACAACCTTGAGCTGACTTCTGCGTCTTAAAAACAGATGCACTTTTTCTGCAGAACTACGAACTGCTTTTGCAGAAAACTATTGGTATAAAAATGCATACAGACTGCAGTCTTAGTAACAGTTTAGGGAAAACAGACTATGTTAGTGATTCTTGACACCTATTTTAGTATACTACCTCACCATAATTTATTTTTTCAGGGCATATCACTTAAGTGATTGCTCTGAATATGCTTATGAAGCTCTAGTGTAACTCAGTTATTTCTCCTGTGCCTCAGCAGTTCATCTTCTTGAACCCCTGGATTTATCCTCCTCACCTGATGGCTATATCAGATTGCCCTTTTCTTGGACTTACAACCTGCAATTTTATTTTATTATTATTTTAAAGAATACTTAAAACTGATTGAACTGCTACTGTTTATGTGTATCTGTTTCACCTTTGATTCAGAACTGTATCTCACATTCCAGGTAAAACTGCCATTTAATGCACAGAGGATCATTTCGCTTTCCAGAAATGATTTCCAATCGTTTCTGAAAATGCATAAATTGACTCCTGAACAATTGGACTGTATCCATGATATCCGAAGACGAAGTAAAAATAGAATTGCAGCACAGCGATGTCGTAAAAGAAAGCTTGATTGCATACAAAATCTTGAATCTGAAATTGAAAAACTGGTATGTATAAATATTCATTATTATTGAATTAGTATTTCTTTAAATATCTTGACTGGATATCTGCCAGTATTCTGAAAGTAAAGTGGCTTACTACTCTATCCAATCAAACTTGGAAGACTTTACCAATCTTTTACAGATAACTTCTTGATAAGTGTTCTAGACTTTTTTTGTGCCCCACTCTAAGGAGCACACATTTTTCCTTCTGTGTGTGATTTTTGTTTCCATTCGAGTAAAAGTGCATCACAACATAGTTTTTGGTGAATACTGTTTCTGAAGCCCATAAGCATTGAGCTTAATTACACAGACGAATGATTCCTAAACTTTTCTTAAAAAGTAATAAAAAGTTAAATGCAGAACTTCAGACAGGGATGTATAATTTGAAGTTTTTCTGGCAAGAAAATCATTGTGGATTTTTTCTTCAGTCTTTATTTCTGACCCACTCTTCTAATTTATGGTTGATTGCGCTGTGTGCAATAGTTCAGTGCATAGTTCAGTGGCTTCGGGTTACTGTTCTCCTAATTCTTACTTTTGTGATAGTTTACACTTTGTGCTTTACATTGATGAGTTTGATACGTATTTATCAAGTAGGTACATGTGCAACTATGTAAGTACCTTTTTACTTCTGACATTTAAGTGAAAAGGAAGTAAAATTAGAGCAAAGGATTATGGACTAGAAACTGTTTTCTTGAAGTGCTCTGTCATCTTTCACTACACACACTTCTGCTTCTGAAACAACTGAGATAAGGCAGGCCTACAGTGCCATACAAGCCCGGTATGTTAACAGAGCAAGTCCATTCAGTGTGTTGAATGAAGATGATGTTCCAGGGGCAAGAGAAACCAAATAGTCACATTAGTACAAGTCTTACTATACTACTCTGACTGAAGAAAAATTGTATTTCTGACAGTTCCAAACTTTTTGAGTGTGTGTTTTTGTCATCTTAGTCTTATTTCTGCTTGTTATGTAAAAATGTTGATATTGTGAAACAGTTGAATTTTTTTTGATTTTTGATTTTTTTTTTTTCTTTTAAGATACAATTCCTCAGTAAGTCATGAAGTTGACTTCCTTAGTCATGAAGTTGACTGAATAGAATAAGTGACTAATAGTCATAGTGTAATATCCTTTCTTCTTTGGACCAGCACTGGAAGAGAATGAGTGTCTGCTGTTTTTCAGATAATACAATGCAAGCTCTAGAAAATGAGAGTTGAGAATTGTGAGGTCAGATCTGAGCTCTGAATCGTGCTGTAGGCACAAACTTGTTCTAATTATTTCTTTTTTCCAACTGTGCAGGTAAGATTTCTTCAGCATTTAGACCTCATTTTGGAACTATTAAGTATGTATAATAACAGTTAACATTTAGGACTATCAGACTTAGGTAAACCATGAGCAAACTCTGAGCTCTATCTAGGCATAGTTTCCATGTTAGGAGACAAAAGGGGACATCTGTGAAAGGCTGTGGTACATCCAGATTATTTCAGGTATGACTCCTTCTGCCTTTTCCTGCTTCGCTGGGTCAGTAATGTGTTTTAGAACTGTTAGATTCTTTGATATTTTCAAGATGTTCTCTGTAGCATGACTTTGAAAGAGTATATATTGTAGCGATGGTTTGAAAACCCTTGCAAGTAGATAATACCTGGTGTACTATATAGCTTATTAGGAAATTATTTGACTAGATCCATTATCTTCATTTCCAGTTTGTACAGTATGTTTTCTAGTATTAATTTCTATTACTGGTTGCTTACTAGG
Source organism: Rhea pennata (assembly GCF_028389875.1). NCBI lineage: Eukaryota > Metazoa > Chordata > Aves > Rheiformes > Rheidae > Rhea > Rhea pennata. The sequence goes on from NC_084663.1 coordinate 115,755,372, forward strand.
CTTTTGTTTTCTCAGATATCAAAAAACAGAGTATTTTTAGATGTGTTTCTTAGGAGAGTCCTGCCCCTGGGACAGGCTAACCACCTGGATTAGTACAGACTGGGGACTAATTGGCAGGGAAACAGCTCTTTGAAAAAGACTCTGAGGGTCTGGGCAGAGAGCATGCTGAGCATGAGCCAGTAGTGTGCCCTGGCAGAAAAAAGGTCATCAGAGTCCTGGACTGTATTAACAGAAGCACAGCCAGTGGTTTGAGGACAGTGATTATTCCCCTTACACTTGACACTCATTAGACCCCATCTAGAATAGTATGTGCAGTTTTGGGCCCCAGTACAAGAACTGCCTTGATTAAATTGGAGCAAGGTCAAGGGAGGGCCACAAGGACAGTCAGGACTGGAGCACTTCTGTGAGGAGAGATGGGCAGACCAAGGGCTCGTTCAGCCTGAGAAGACACCACTGTGGCAGGGCCTAACAGCTGCCTGCCCATGTTTATGGGATGGTCATCAAGCTCATGGAGCTGGGCTCTTTACAATGAGAGAAGAGATATTATAAACTGAAATGGGACGTGTTGACTGGATATAAGGAAAAACTCTTTTCCATGAGGACAGGCAGACAATGGAGCAGGTTGCCTACAGGGGTTGTGCAGGCTTCATTCATGGTTTTCAAGACTCAGCTGGACAAAGCCCTGAGCAAAATGGTCTAATTGCAGAGCTGACTGTTTTGGGTAGGAGGTTGGACTGCAGACTTCCTGAGGACACCTTCCCATCTCAGTGAACCAGTGAATTTTTTCATCTTCAGCCAGCTGTATTAGAAGTCTCAAAATTTCATGACTTTGTAAAGTTTAAGTAAAAAATTTAGAATATAATTTTCAATGAATAGAACTCTTTTCCATTTGATACTTATTAATGAGTATTGAATCTTGCGTTAAGTTCTGCATATACTTGGAAAAAAAAATGCTGTTCCATATTGAATCAATTGATAATCACATACTATTATGACCTTGGAACTAATTGACAGTACTCGACAACATTAATATAATGTTCGTAAAATAAAATAATAATACTGAAATGTGTTAAAGAAGTGATTTTATCTGTTAACTACTTCACACAGGAAAAAGAATTATACAGCAAAACTGTTTCTGAACATAGAAGTGTCAGTGTTGAGCAATAGTCTGTGTCATTTTGTAAGTCCATAATACACAGCTGGTTGCCTTTGTGTATCCAAAATGTACATGAAGTGATTTCAGATTAAGAGATCAGGCAACAGCTGCTCCCAGAATGCTGACTAGTGGAAGTTAGCAAAGCAGCCTTTCTAATCATTACAGGCAAAAAGGATGGACAGCAACTGCGTCTCTTGCAAAATGCCACGTAAAGCTAGTCAGTTCTCTCAAAAAGAAATTGTAAAGTTGCAGTATGGGGTTTCTCCAGCAAGAGGGAATATGAGATCAGAGGACTGGAGCATCTGCCCTGTGAGGAATGGCTGCAAGAGCTGGGCCTCTTCAGCCTGGGGAAGAGAAGACTGAGGGGGGATCTTACCAATGTGTACAAGTACCTGAAGGGAGGGTGTCAAGGGGACAGGGACAAACTCTTTCCAGTGGTCCCGTGTGACAGGACAAGAGGCAATGGGCACAAACTGAACCACAGGGAAGTTCCGCCTGACCGTGAGGGGGAATTTCTTCCCTGTGAGAGTGATGGAGCACTGGACCAGGTTGCCGAGAGAGGTTGTGGAGTCTCCTTCTCTGGAGATACTAAAGGCCTGCCTGGATGCAACCTTGTCTAACATATGCTGTAGGTGACCTTGCTTGAGCAGGGGGGTTGGACTAGATGTTGGACTCTAACTTCCAGTGTTCTAGTCAGTGTTTTAAAGCAAACAAAATTAGTGTGTTTCCAGAGAAGATCATTTGTTTACAATTTTAACAAGTTTTATTTCTTCAAATTTGTTCCATGTTTTACTTTAGGAATAATTCTTAGCTATATTACTTGTTCAGCCACAGACTTGGTGCTTCTTGAGATTTGAGTTTATTTTCATCTATTAGAATAGTATCAGGAGTGAAAATGTGAGGCTTGACCTTAAGCATTTAATTTTTTTAAATGTAAATCTCTAGGGACTGCTCTGATTACCAGTTTTGGTGATTCAGTGGTAGCAGTTTCAAATGTATTATCCTGTAGAATTGATGTTTGGGAAACATTTAGAGTAATAAAATTTTAATAAGTAGAACTAGATTTCATTTAATAACTGAAAACTATTTTTTAGGCTGTCAGTATCAGTTTTGGAAGAGTTGTGCGTCTGAAAAGTCACTTTAAATTGAGTTGATGACATTTTTAAGAGTGCCCTTTTTTAATAGGCATATCACTGTGTTGCTGTTTACTTTTATTACTGAAATAATTCTGTTTCAAGACTGTTAGTCTTGTTTTGGTTTTAATAGGAACACAGAAACCTGATCTTTTTTCTTTTTTCTTTCTTTTTTTTTTTTTTTTTTTTTTTTTTTTTTTTTTTTTTTTTTAAGTAAAATGTAGTCTAAAAAAATGTTTTTCTTTCTGCAGCAAAATGAGAAGGAGAACTTACTGAAGGAGAGAAACCACATTTTGTCAACTCTGGGTGAGACAAAACAGAATCTGACTGGACTTTGCCAACAGGTGTGTAAGGAAGCAGCCTTGAGTCATGAGCAAATACAAATACTTGCAAAATATTCTTCCTCAGATTGTCCACTTTCATTTTTATTCCCTGAGAGAGAACGAACAGCTCCATCTGATAGCGAACTTGTGATACCATCATGTATGGAATTAGCAGATGGTCTTTCAGATGTTACATCTACAAATGAGCAGAGTTCTTGCTATCAGTGTGTGAAAAGCGTGTGTGATGCAACTTTTAGTCAAGTACAAGAACTGCATCCAGTTTCTGTAACAACATTGGAGAAAGCCTCACTTGTGGAACAACATGGACAAAGTGGTGGTATCACAGACTTCTGTCAGCAAATGACTGACAAATGCACTACAGATGAGTAAATCTGTTCTTCTATTGTCAGGCGCTCACCATTGCAACATAGAGTGAGGATTGAACATTGTTGTAAAGTAACTTACAAAGTGATAGAAAAGATGCAATTTTATCTTTTGAAACTACATTAACAAGTACATGGTCATTATGTTACTTGACAGGCTTTTGGGTTTGCTCTGTGTGGTTCTGGGAGGTAATTTGTATGTGTCAGTCCTGGAGCTTTTCTGTGTAGGATGCTAAGGAGAGTTCAAGTAAGTTGATTGAAAGTATAAACTGTGTACACAGGTGTCTTTTGTGAGGAAGTTTTCATTTCATTCAGGTATAGAGTAGACTTCACTCTGATTTATGCCATAATACCTAATGCCACTCTACATCTCAAGAACAATTCTCTTAATAAATGTTTATGCACACTAACCTCTATAAGTGGAGTTCTTACCTCTTCGGATTCCCCTCCCCACAGCAGACAAACCCTAAGAAGCATATACAACTCTGAAAATGTTTTTGCTGTCAGTGTGTTAGGATAATAGGATATTATAAGGAGAATCTGGCAAATGGGCCCTGGAACACTTCGTTACTTTGCTGCTGTTCCCACCTTTGTAACAACACCAGTTTTATAGAATATATGCAGTTTGCCTCAGCTCTCCAGTTTGTAGTTAAGCTGTTTGGAATGGCTGAGGTGCAGAAGTCTGTTCCTTTTTCTCTCTCTCTCTCTCTCTCTCTCTCTCTCTCTTTTTTTTTTTTTTTTTTTGTGGGAGGGGTGACAACAGACTGGGAAAGGCAAAAGTTTGAAACCAATGCAACTCTTTGCTCATACAGGGTGCATTGGATCCTGTAGCATCTAAATCCCATATGCTTGTTAAAATGCTGCTCATTACTGTATAGTGACTTACAATCCTAGCACCTTCTAGCTCGTTGTTCGTGATGTGTTGGAGTCAGTATTGTGAAAGGCTAAGGGCAGATTTTATTTTCTTTTCTATTCCCCCCTCCCCCAACCCCTCCCCAGTGTTTCAGGCACCAAATTCTTACTGACTTTAGTGCTTAGCTGTGTTTAAAGTAACCTACAAATGTGTGTGTTCTCTGATCACTGGGACCAGTAAAGATCTATTTCAGAATTTTAATCTTCAGGATGCTATTATGGATAAACCTGTAGTATATTTCAAATGGCTTGTGCTCTAAGTATAAACATATTTAAAAAGTGTAATAAGGATATGAGCTGTCGGGATTTCCTGCTTTTACTTTGTGAGGAAGAAATTCAGCCACTAAAATAAGAGCAATGGAAAGTAATCCCTTCTTACAGATTTTACATTATAGTAGATGCGTATTGTATACTGATGATGCTTTGTTATTTAGATGTTTTTCTTGCATCAGAATCAAGTATTGAACCTCACAATGGAAAACATTTTTGGTTTTGGTGGTTTACAAAACATGAAGAATTTTGTACAAGCCAGTGGAATTCTTCATTTCCTACCTCAGAATGTATATTAGCTTTTTTTGTGTCTTTGTGTGCATGTACAATAGGTAGCAGCTAGAGCAAAGGACTATTGTAAATACTGTTTTGAAGTTTTATCTTGCAACGAGACAAAAATTACTGAAGAGACTTTTTGTCAACTTTTTTTTCTTCTTCTTTATAGATAACATAGCATTAATAAATATATTAAGAATATTAGGCCACTTATAAAAAGTAAATAGATTGACAGATTTTGACAGTGCTTTTCTTAACCAGCATGTAATACAAGGGACTACACTACCTCACCTATGGGACTGAAAGTGAATTCAAATGTCCAGTGATATCCTTGGATTTTCATCATATATCATTACTTTTTTAAGGGGAAAATTTATATTAATGGAGCATAGCTTGCATAAATCAGTGCTTACAGTAATTGAAGTTTAGAAGTAAATGTTGTATTACAGACTTCATGAGAATTCTACTGCTTTGGATGTATTTTCCAATAATTGAAGTGAAATTCTGTTAAATAACTAGCATTTATGTATGTTGATCCTTTATAAGGTGTTACTCATGAACCTCTTTGTGTTTGTTCTCCAGCATCTGTGTATTCCCAGTTAATTTAATCCTTTTTCCCTCTCATGCTGCCGTGCTGGGCAGTATTTTGCTTTGAAGTCTGTTATGTTATTTAAAAACAAACCAACAAGAAACAGTAAAAAACAAACAAAACCCAACATCATCTCCCCAACCTCCCTATTATCCATCCATATCTCTTTTAAAGTTGGTGACATTTTGAAATGACGTGGATAATGACAGTAAATCATTGTCCTATCATACACATACTCTGAAATGGAATTCCTTGGGTTAAATGCCTTTGTTACAAAAGGATGGAGCATATATTTAGAGACTGACTGGCTGGGGTCTTAAACATACCCGGTGGCTTAAACCACTGACTTGCTTGGGTATGGATGATGGAAGACAGGTCAGTGATTACCAACTTTAGAAGCTAGAATATCTAACAAAATTGCTACAGTGTGATAGTCCATCCAATTCCATCCATCAAACCTTACAGGGTTTCCAGTGCAGAATTAATGACTGTAATTTTGTACTGGGGTATGATGAAATTCATGTGGTGTATTTAAACCTATGATGAACTTGATGAAGTTTGGTAGATGTTTGCCTAACCAGCTGCATCTAATTTTAAAAATATTTATTTAATACAGTAGACCTACAAGTTGCATGTTGACTTCTATAGGTGCAAACTTGCAAAAGTTAAGAATGAATGACAATTTTATGATACAGAATTCTCAGGTAAATGTTTTGGAGTTTTTTTTTTTTTTTTTTTTTTTTGTAAAGAAATACTCGATTTTGAAATTGTAAATTATTAAAGCATGTTTTAAAATACTTTGGACAGAATATCTTAAAGCCATAAGTGTATGATGGCATACAGATTGTAAAATAAACAGATAATTACAACAGTTGATTTTGTATCTTTCATAAACCAATATTTTTTAAGTCTACAATAAAAACCACTATCCTTTCTATAAAGGCTTTTCCTTTTTTGTACAAATCCTTCTGCAGTGAAAATGTTTACTGGTGCATTGGTCACTTATCTAGTACTGCTAAAAGAGATTTCTGAAAACAGTAGCAACGTTACTTACAGCTTAAATTCCAGAATTATACACACATTAGCAAATATTACTGAATTGGAATAAAGGTCCCATAAGTTTGTTTAATATTTGTTTTGTCTGGTCTGTTTGAGTGGGTTTTCTTTTCTGGTGAACTTTGAACTTTTGATTTTGAGGGAGAGAAGAGGTGAACGGTTGATCAATGGAATATTGTGGTTTTAGGATTCTAGAAAAAATTTGAAACTGTTACAGGCATATTCGGTCCTGCTAATTGTTCAGAAGGATTGCAGAAGAATTAGCTTTTGAGAAACTACATTTAAGCTAGTCTCTCTCTCATACTGGACCTAGTCTTTTGGTACAAAGGTCTTACTTCACTTAAAAACCTGTGCATTTGACCTTAAATCTGAAGCTACCTCATTTACAGCAGACCCTTCATTAAAAGTGAAAAAATCTTTTTAGAGGAGAAATGTTGGAAGGCAAGGTGATAGGGCTCAGCTTTCTGTCTATAATTGGTAGAGCAGTGGAAGCTGGATTTCTCTTTCCCAATGATAGTTTTATCCTATTAGTCACTTGCATTTAGTTTGTTTGTTTTGTATGCTTCTCAGTATCTACTCAGTCTGAACTTTTAAGAATCAGACTATAGGCTTTCACAAGTGAAATGTTATTTCACAATAACATTTGCTCTTTGGGGAAAATTAAAATCTCAATACAGGATTCTGTGATGCATGTTTAAAGCTCCTCTTGAATATTCAGAAAAAACCGCAACAGTAGCAAGAAAAGTATGTATGGCAGAGATCAGGACTTTTTTTTCTTTTTTTTTTTTTTTAAAAAAAAGGAAGTTAGAAAATGCTGGTGACCAGCACTCTTACATGGGTACTTGGTTTTTATCTAAAATTGGCATAGCTGAGTGAAGACAGAAAATTGTTTAAAGTGACGGAGCAAAACTTCTAAAGCTGAAAAAAGGCAAAAATGCACCTACTTGAGCTGAAACTACTTTTAGAACAAAGTTTTTGACAGGTTTCACTGTGAACAAAACAGTTGACTTGTACAAGCCAATGTGATTTTTTTCCCCTTTCTGACGTTGAAATAGAAATTGGACCTTTATGCCTGTTAGATATTCCATTGATTGCATGTTGATTTCTTTTTTGTTTGGTTTTGTTCTTCAAGAGAATTAGCCCTGAAGGTATGCAATTGGGATTCACAAGTGTATATAAAGGTGGATTTCAATTTTTTCAGTCCATTAAGATTTATTTTCAAATGCAACTTTGTGCACAGGGCTAAAAGAAGAAAGAAGGGAAAATGAGCTTTTTTAGTAGATATTTGAGTAGTAGGCACTTAGTGAATAAGACTGTTAAGAAAGCCTCTTTAAGCACCTGTTATGTTTATCAGGCCTCTGAAACAATTTATGTACACATTGCTAAAATAAGTGTGTCCTTTTGACTTGCAAATATTTATCTGTCAACATACAGAAAAGCTAGTTCTGCTGGCAAAGCAACATTTTTATTTATTTATTTATTTCCACCTTTAACCATCTGGGGTGGAGCAGGGAAAGCAGTGTATGCCTTGGAGACTGAAGCTTTAGAAATGAACAGGATGCTTAAACAAACACTTATGTGGAAGAGGTGTTGTATGAAGGTCTAGATGTTAGCATTTATAGCTAGGGAAATTTTGCTTATTTTTTTGTTGGGCCAGGAAAGAGTGGAGGTGGAACCTGTCAGAAGTGCCTCGAAAACACTTTTTTAAATTTAGGGAAGAAATGTTACAGAAATGTCAATTTGACTTTTCTGTCCCTTCTCCAGTTTGAAGGAAAAGTTGAAAAAACTAAAGCATGCTTATGGGAACGCTCATCCTGAATACAGTATAGATTTCTGAGGATACTATTTAAGAACAGATAATGTATAATAAAAAAGTAGCTTGCCTATATTGCATTAATAGCAGGGTATCATGCCAGGTATTCTAGGCACAATACAAGTAGTGCCTTTTTGAAAGAGATTTTGGTCAAGGAATTTGAGATAACACAATAACAGGATTTGCAGGATTCAAGACAAGACTAAAATGAGATTATAGTTCAGGACAGTGTTTCAGCTTGTTATCTACAAAACAGTAGATAGTTGTTCTGGGCTACGAGGAAGAATAGCATGACTAAATGCAAGTATGACTAAATGTAAATCCTGTTTGGGGCTGAGTATATTGTCTAAATACTTTTTCCAAAAAGCCTGCCAATGTTGCTTCACATATGAAGATGTTTTTAATACAAGCAAGTGTACTGAGTAGTCAATAATAGGTAACTTTTCTAGGAAAATATATATGTATTTATATAAGCTTATTTTTTCTAAACCCATCAGAAGTACTAGTATCTCTGTTTTGAAAAGGTGTGTCATCCACAGCTTTAATTGCTTCACCTGAACTGTATCTGTATTAACACCTTTATTAAATATTGCTCTTCTTTTCTTCAGGTGCTTTCTCCTGTAAAGTCCTGTTTCAACTGAGTCTCCAAAAACAATAGGATTCTGACTTTGTGATCTGGTTGTTTTGGTACTACTCATAGTAAAAAATAAATCTGGACAATCAGTTGGGTTGATGCACATCTTCTAGATATAATTAGAGTTCTTCAGACCGTATCATCCTTATAGGAGTTAAACACCTCTCATCCATTTTCTCCTCCTCCTTGTATTTGGCATCTGAGAGGAAACTGAGGAGTGAGGCATCTCTATGCTGTACTTTATTCTGGCCATGTCAAGCAGAAAAACTACATTGCATGATCAGTATTCACTGGGAGGTCTTGAGTTTGTAAAGTTCACTGAAGGCAGAATATTTAATTGTAGATGATCTTGAACTATAGTTATCAGAAAAATAACATTCTTTGTATGCCTGCAGTGGTTTCTTCCCCCTTGCAGTTCGTGGGAAGCTTTCTCTCAGCGCTACAGATACTGAAGAGCTTCCAGATCTTTGTATTTATAGCTTTAGATGTGTAAAAGAGTGTAGATATAAATGAAAATTATCAGAAAGGATGTGGAGATTCTGGCAGTAATTTAAGAGGTCCTGTAACTAACACATTTTTGTTAACGAAAACCTGACTAATCAGTGATTTAATAACCTTCCAAAATTAGAAGGTCAAAATGAATGTATTCGTAACATCTACAGCAGGTAGCAGAATAGTGTCATCCACTTTTGGAACTTCAATCAAAATCAAATTAAAGAAGGGGCCTTTCTATGTTCTGTTAACCTTTTAATGAAGAAGTAAAGTAAATAAAATCAGGAAGTGTCAGGTTCCGGAAGAAAAAGATTCCATAGCTCAAAGGATTTTCTATGTCAAAAAAGGCTTTTCCATTACTTTCTTAACAGGAAGCAGGGTTTCTAGTTTTGTTTTTATCAGATTTGTCCTGCTTCCACTTTTCTAAAATGGAAAACTTTCAGCAAAAACATGACAATTTTACTGTAAGTTACCTTGAGAGTAGAAAAGATGATGGTTCACATTTGGGATGTGAAGATTTTATTCCCGTAACTTTTTCCTGCAAGTTGCTCATACCTGCCTTGGCAATGAGTGCTAAAGAGCTTTTTACATGTGCAATCAAGACTCATAAATCTCTTCTTCAAACAGTTAAATAAAAGCTGATTTCTTAGAGTGCTGATGTCATGTTGGTTTTTCTTATAATTGTCCATGCTATGAGAATAGATACTTGATTTTATTCACAAGTATCTAGTGATTTTTTGAGAAGGAAGGGCAGCAACCTAGGACCTACTCTGAACTAGGACTTCTTAAGGAAGTCTCACTGATATTTTAAATATGGCCCTGAATCTTGGTCTTAAACTAGAATGCGAGAGTACAAATTTGAGACTGCATTTCTGTTGTTCACTTGCTCCCTAGGAAAGTCTGGATTATTTTCATTCTACAAATGCTATGGGCATTACAATTTGAACTGTGCAATCCATTTTCTTCTTTAAACTACAGATGGCAGCATAATACTGGATACTACCTGCATTGCTAAATGCACAAAGTGAAGAAATCGGGTTACTGATTGTCTGTTTTCTTTGTTTTCACTAGAAAAAAGCTAGTGAAAAAGTGAGTTTGAGAGATCACTTAAATATGAATTTCAATATATTGCAGATTATATTTAATACTTAGATTTTTCATTTCAACAGATCAGCGATTCAAAGGTAGCATACAGACTACTCATGTTGTTAATATTGTAGTCGGCAATGAATTCCAAAACGCATATATTCTGCCCGTAACTTTTCACTCTTAAAGAGTATAGTATCTTATGGATTTGAAGATAGAAATGAGAAGAATTACAAAAACAATTAGGAAAATATTTCAAGGCTCTCAGCTTTGTAAATATCCTTAAGTGGAAGAGTACATTAAAGTTGGCTGTAGGCCCTGGCAAGCATTTTAGCACCTTTTTAGTGTTGAACTCGCTGAATCAATGACTTGTTTATCTTCTAGAAGAGAAATCTTCGAATTCTGTGCCAGTCTCGGTCCTTTCAAATGTAAGTAGAGACAGAAGCGATTTTCTAAATGGTGCCAGTTGCTATATGAGACTGGATCTAAGATCGTAGTGGAGAAATTGTGACCTTGCCAGTTTGTGCGCACTACATAGTGATGCACTGGGAGATAATTTCCACTAGCAAAGTTGAGAAGGGCGATTCTGTTCTCTCTTCCTCCTTTTTGGTGGACTATCTTCTACCTGGATGCTGCTTTGAAGGAAAAATACCATTTTTGAATTAGTTATATCGTACCAGATACCACCATGTAATTGGTATATTTTTAAAAAAGGCAAGCTTTGGGAGATTTGCTTCTGTACATTTTACATAATATCAGCTGCACTTCTTGGCTGATGCTATGTAGCATGTCCATAAAAAGGGAAAGAATTAGTTGAGAGAAAATACATGGATGTTTTTATTCTGCTGAAAAACTGTGGTAATATCATTTACATAGATTTCAGTACTTCAGTCATAGGCAAAATCTTTGTGTAGTACTTAAATATTATGTACATATATGATTAAAATCAGTAGCACATAGATATCAACAGTAACTTCTGTCATGTCCTTTTCTGCCCCATGAGCTAAAATAAAAAAGAAAAGCCAACATCATAATACGTGTTAGATCACATGTACATGGCAAAACTGTGTGCCATAGTATTACCAAAAGTATAATTATGTTGGCATATAACTTACAACATGAACACAGTTATAAAAGTGTTTTGGAATCTTAAATGACATAAAAATAGCAAGCTAAACTAGAAAGCAGCTTTTTGTTTGAAAAATATCTGGAAATGTCTTTGTTCTCAATGTATTTAAATGCAAATATTAAAAGCAAGAACGTACAAATGTTATGAAAAGATCCCTACTTTTCAAAGCTGCAAGATTCCTGTCTGGAGAGAGTTATGAGAAACTTCAAGGTATTTCAAATGTGTTCTCTTAGGAGTGGAAAACAATCTGTATATATTTCTCCTCTCAAAAATCGTCTTTAAAAAAAATTCTGTATTTGATCTGTCAAAAGCTATTTCTGCCCCCATCTTAAAATCAACTGGTTATGTTTCATCCCAGAGAGAGTATTTAACATTGGACTATAAAACTCTGAAAATACAAGCTTACAGTGAAACATTGAAACTAAGCAATAAAATAAGACAGCACATTAATCCTATTTTCCTGTTACATAGATCTGTAGATTTAGTATCTGATCCTAGAAATATTCTTGCTGATCAGATTCAGTTATGGAGCTCCCAACAGGAAGAAATAAACTGGAAGGGAGGAAAATTCAGTATTACACCTGAGGCACTTGTGCCTCCGTACAAGTGTTCAGTATTTCTTTTTGAATGCAATTGTTCTAATACTTTTGGAGATATTCTTGTAGCTGAAAGTTTATTTGCAGGCTGAAAAACAGGAAGTCAATTAATTAAAAAAAAAAAATAATAATAATTGGCCAAAACGCAGTTGCTGTGAATTGTTGGATGTTTCCTGAAACTGCTGTGACTTGAGGCTGGGGCTCAGAGATGCAGCAGTTGCTGTCTGGCATTGGAATTTTTGCAGGCACTTGTTATAGCTTTTTGGTAGATGAGTTCTTCCTAGATGAGTTCTTCCAGCTTTTCCAGCGAAAACACCTTGTAGAGAAAGATGATCTCGAATACCCTTGCAAAGGATGTCATATTGTTGAACTTGGTTTTTCATCGTCGTCATCTACCGGTTTCAACCTACAGGTTGAGAAAGTGCCAACTGCATTGCAGCGATATGTGCTAAGTTTGTGTTCTAAAAAGACAGTTCTTGTAGTACGTTCTCCTGTAGCAAAGCAAGTTGCAGCAGCTGGAGACCTAGTCACTCCAGCTGAGGAATTTATGAATGCTTGCAGAAATATTTTAAAAATCAAATTGTTCTTAAGCAATAGTGCTTTTTTTTAACCTACATTCTTAAATCCCGAGTCAGAGTGAGCAATACTGATAGGTAAGTTTGATAACTCTCGGTGCCACAACAAGCTTTGTTCAGAATCACTGATGGGATATGAACAGAACACAGACCTTGCTTCACTGTCATTAGCCAGCTAGGAAGAAAAAGCCCTTTGCACAAGTTTCCTCTTTTTATATCCTCTTTGTCTTTCCTCCCAACTTACAACTAGTCCTATGATTAAAAAAAAAAAAAACTAAAAACTAAAAGAAACCCATAATTCTGAGTGTGCTGCAGCACTGTTCTCTCATCATCACAAATCAAGTCCATGCATTAGCAGGATCCAACATGATACTTTCCTCAGACTGATTTGTTTTTTCTTAAATTGGGTACCTGGAGTGAACGGGGACAGTATTGTGCAAGACTTGGTTTTGTGTTCTTCCCCATTTTCTTCTGCTATTTTTATCCCCTTTAAGAGCTATTTTGTGCTATTAAGATAGGAAGTAAAACAAGTGAAAAAGTGATGTAACATGGCCATGACTCTTTCCCTTACAATTTTTAAAATGATAGCTTAGGCATTATAGTTTTTTACTACTGTAACCCCCCTAAAGTGTAAACTAGACTATTCATAAAATATCTAGGGATCTAACTGTATAAACAACTGTGGCAGGGGAAATTACACATACAGCTTAAGAGCTACAGTTGGTTTCCAAATGCATCCCCAGCCTTCCTCTCCTTTGCGGTGGTGCCAATTTTTCTGCATAATCTGAACTGTGCGAGGCAGCAGTAGTCACTGCGACCAAAGATCTTGGGCTACTTTGCAGTCTCTCTGCAGCCCTGGGCCAGGTCTGTTCCGCGCTGGTGCAAGGTTGTTGTCACCCCTCATCTGTCTTCTGAAGTGTACAAAACACCAAGGGAAAATACTAGTGATTGTGATTAATTTTGCTGCTACCATCAGTGATGCTGATGAAGAGATTCGGCTGCACAAATATTGTTATTTAGTGCCGTTGCAGGTATGACTGCCGTTGCAGTCATATCTGTTGAGCTCACATGATGTCTTGTATACTTGAAGGCATTGCTGATGTACCTGAAATAGAGGTATGATTGAAAGAGGGTTTTTAGAGCATTGGACACCAAAGCCCCCTTTAGATACTGTAAGAGAAAGAAGGATAACTTTAGCTGATAGTACTGAAAGCCTTGACAGCTCTCCAACCTTTTCAGGGAAGAAGTTTTGGAAGTGAACATAGGTAACACAGTTTTAAGGCTTGGTAGTGCAGTGGTTGGTTTATTTGCTTTGTTTTGTTTTTCTGTTTTCAGGAATCAGATGAACCTAGGCAATGGGAACTCTAGAGTTTAGATGCACAATTAAAAGAAGGGATTTCGGAGAACTGAACAACAAAGTATCCCTTTAGGTATGGTAAGAGAAAGCCACTAGTTAACCCAGCAGAGCTGAGAATTATAATACTGGTGAAAAAATAGGAGTGGGTAAATAAATTAGAAAAATCAAAACAAATTTGTGAAGAGAAATGAGAATTCTTAATACAAAAAAAAAAAAAAAAAAAAGAAAGAGAAAATAATGATGCAGTTAGGAAAGTTTCCAAAATGCTAACAGGAACTAATTCTTGCTATGTTGTATGGATTATTTTGGTCTTGCATTTTACAGGCTCCTTTAAGGGTAGCCTTGAGATCAAACTTCTTGAGCTTGGAAGCAGGTCTCAGTTGCTACTGGCTAGTGCCTTTGAGAGTGCTTTGGTCCAAGTGTGGATACACAGGCCTGGCAGGTTTAGTGTCAGACCAAGTGGAACGACTAGGCATGTTCAGGCAACCATTTGTGTTAGATGGCTGAGGGAAGTGAACCTGGAAGTCTGCTGAGCTTCTACTCACCCTGAGACTGTTCCTCAAGAGCCTTGTAAGCATAATCATGCAAAACAAAATATTACTAAAAATCACAGGGAGATATTTTTAGTTAGTTAAAGTATTATTTGTTAAAGCAACTGTGAATGTCAAATATCTTGAGCGTATTAGACAGTGGGATGAAATCTAATGTACAGAGCAGATTACTTTGTCTCCCAGTTGTATATTTCTCAGACATCCTTCAAATAATACTACATTGAATTAAATACTTATAGTCTCATTTCGAGAGGAGATTTTGAGTAGTAAGTTAATGCAGAAGTATTTTAGACATGAACAAACAGATTTTTTTAACACCATTGTTAGTCCAGTTAGACCTGTCGGTAAACTGAGCCTACAAAGAACCTGATGCAGTAGTTAAGGCTTTGCTCTGCTTAGACAGTGCCCACCTACCTGATCAACCTTGGAGTTCACCACCTGGGCCTAGAAGGTGCCTATCTTTCCTTCCCTATCTACAGTTTATTTGGCTGATTCCAAGCAACCCAAGACCCAAGGAAGCAATCTCATAGCTCGTGGTTCTTTCTTTCACTCTCTGGCTATGTACAGAGTTGTGTGGAGGAAGAGACAAAGATGCAAAGAAGAAGGTACATATAATTTGATCTATTTTAATGCAGACTTTCAGGTAAGAAACAAGTGGAGAGAAGGAGAGCTCCTGCAGTTGTTTGAAATGGGTGAGTACAGTCCTCCAGGGTGATTGTAAATATCGATGAAAGCCTAAAACGTGTATTCAAAGAACTATTTGGTTTGCAGTTAAAAGGGAATTGAGCAAAATGTTTTCTCACTCATTCCTCCCTCCTCTTAATAAAGAAATGATTTAATAAAATAAGATCCCCCAGAATGCACTGGAGTGCCAGTGGTAACGTAAAAGTGCAGGTGAGAAAGAAACTACAGCCAGGAAGCATTGCTGGGTATTGAAATGGCTGTAATAGTAGAACCTGAATTCAAGAAAATGTCCTGCTTCAGAAACAAGCTGAGACAGCCCTGCAAAATCTGGCTGTAGAGCGAGGATGACGATGGCCAGCAGCTGACTAGTTTCTAGGTGCCACCTTTTCCTCCTGCAAGTTCCAGTTTCTAACTGGACGGGTCCGTTTTGCTTGAGCATGCTGCTGCCCACTGCATGTGTTTTTGTTACTGAATGATCACATGATGATTTCCTGACTTCACTGACAATGCTTTCCGAAATCCTGAGAAGGATATAGAAACACTACTGAATGTTTCCAGTAAATGTAACTTCCTTTCTCACATAATCTGTGTTTAAAAAAAAAAAAAAAAAAAAAAAAAAAGGAGGGGGGGCAATTATAACTTCTAAAAAGCTGAGCAGCCAGCTTCTGTTTTGCTGAATTCCTTTTTGATTCCAATATTAAATTTGAAGATTGAAAATCTGCCTTGTTATTAACACGAGTTTTTCTTGTTCCTTTGAAAGTCTAAATGTTGTAGGTCTGTAGCAGCAGCAAGAAAAAAAGTTTTCACAATTTTGGTGACAGTAACAGACCTCTTGCTAAATTTGGAGATTATTAAGTGGAACTGCATACGCTTTTATTGGGGAAGCCGGTGAAGAAAACTCTTACCTATGTTGCTCAAGGGTATTCCTAAAGAGGAAATTTCTTACTCCTGAGCTATCTCCCTCAAGGGAGAGAGAAAGATCTCTGTGAAGTCCTTGGACGATGTGAACGACCTTCATGCTTACAAATGCACTGCATAAGCAACAGATGTCAGAAGCCGCACAAGAAACGCTCGCTGTATTCACTGAGGAACTTTCTCCTTTGTGTCTTTGCTGCTCTGGATGGAAAATTCCTTTCTGCTATAATAATTTGTGTAACAATTTGTGTTATTCTGTATGTGCTCTTTAAGGAAACAGTCCACATTCAGCAAAGTTTAACTCTAGCTCGCTGGCATCAGACAAATTTGAAGGTAGTTCAAAACTCTCATTGAACTTCAGGAAATGCAAACGGCTTTTTCTTAGCCTTTTCCTCTCTCAAACTATTTTGAATAGTTCAGGAGATGATAAACCGAGATAACTATCACTAGCAATGAGGCGCAATAAAGTATCTCCAGGACTGTGATGTAAAGTGCAAGGAATTTAAAAAGAATTATGAAATCAAAGACAGGTGTCTTGATGTGGATGATGATTTCCGTGACATTAAATGACTTTGGCTCGGCTACATACAGTGAAAATCAACCACTGTTTTATTAGGCAACTCCAGCCCATGGAGATTTATCTACGAGGCAGGAAGTCGGCATAGGTGGAATAAATGAAGCTGACAAGAGAAGAGGGGTGACTTTCCCCTCTTTAATCCTGGATCGCTTTTGCAATTAGCAAATGCCCAGCATGTGCTTGCTTTTGGACTAATTAAATCATCCGTATTGTAATGAGTCTTATTTTTATGCCAAGTCTGAGGGAAAAAAACCTGGAGTGAGGCTGTCTTGATGTGGCGAGGCGAGACAAACTGCTAGGTAGGCTGAAAGGAGGAACAGCCTGGAGACCCGGGTGCTAGCCTCTACCCCAAGGACCTGGGCTCCGTGTCTTTACTTTGCCATGGGCTGCTTCTCTTCGGGTGCTCTGACAGCTCCAGAGGGCTAGAAACACCTCTGGGAGAGGAAAAGGAGCAACACAAGGTGCTGGGTGTCTCTACTAGCTCTCTCAAATCTCCACTGTGGGGCAGGTCAGGCTGTGCAGACCCTTGAGGTCCACCCAGCTGGGGCCTTTTAAGACACTCTGGTCCCTTTCAAGGACTAAATAGCCTCCATGGTCTCATTCAAGGACTAAATAGGTTTAAACAGTCATCTTAGTACATGAGAACGCTTAAACGTCTTAAAGGAATTGCTGTATGCATTTCTAGTTTTTTAAAAAAGATCCCTGCCCTAAAGAATTTAGAATAAAAGTGGACACCCTTGGTAGTAGTATCCCTAGAGATTTATTTTTCTATCAGTGAACACGATTCTTAGCTTTGCACAAAGTATTTTATTAACTCACATCTGTCTTATGTACTGCGTGTTATTAAATCTGAGCAGGCATTGAACCCTGTAGGTTATGGATGTCTCTGGTGTTCTGGGAGCAAAGGAATTGTGAATACAGCATTTTCTTTAATGAGGAGTCTGGCTGAAACAGAATGATTTTCCCATCTTGTTAACAATGTTTTAAAAAGAAATGCATGCACATATGCACCCTCCGATGGATTTTTTTTTTTCCTGCCATGGAGGGAGGGGGGTCAGATTTTTCCCTGTAAGCGAATATTGATGTACTTTCCCCCTTTTCCTAAGACCTTTCCACAGGTTTGAAATGACTCTCTCTCACTTGCTACTACTGTGAGAAGGAGAAGGGAAAGAGGAAACAAGCAGCTGTTTACCACAGGCAGGTCAGCATCCTCTAATCTTCTATTTTATACATGCAAGATTAAAGATCTGCTTTGAGTTTTGATTAAGAATGCAAAGTTAAAAGATTAAATACCAGCAAGCCAAATTAAAGAGGTTTAAGTCAATCTCAGAACTCATCAAAGTACCAAATTTTTAAGCTGTCACAGGATTAGTGCAAAGCTTCCCTGAACCCTGATTTCGTGTCCTTCAGTCAACAATGTTATTCTTCCTAGAGTTTGTGCTCTCAGCATAAAACCAGCTATTGCCTTGGATTGGGAGCTTGTCTCACCTAGAGCTTTCTCTATTTTTTTCTTATTTAATACCTGTGGCCCTGTTCACCTAGGAACTCAACTATTTTTTGTGACCCGCAGCCTATACTCCAGCAGCAGTATGTTATGTGTTGTCACAAAAAGCAGGAAAGCTTAGTAAATCTGACTGTTTTAGAAAAAGGTCTTAGTCACTCCGATGATTATATAGACTGCTCCTATGAGTCTGAAGGGGTAAATACTTCCCACTTCCTTTATGCTTTTCATTCTATTGATTCCAAAGATAAAGGAGGAAGAAAAATGTAATGAATAACTAGAATGACATGAGGTTAATATGGTCATTGTCAGGAACCTGAAAATTAGTTTTAAAAGCCTGTAATTGATGTTCAGAACTTTATGTAACCGTGAATCATTTCAGCTAAAATTAGTGAAAACTTGGGATGGGGAGAGTGGAAGTCTGGAAAATCATTACATTCAGGAATCTGCTAATGCAAGTAACTACTTTGGTAATAACATTTATGACAGTCTGTAAAATTTATTTAAAGCTCATGCTGTAATACATTAAAGTAAATGTTCCCCTGCTTTTCAGTATAATAATGTGGGTCTTTTCCTTTTTTATTTATGGAATTTGGGATGTCTCAGCTGCATTAACATTACACTTTCCAGGATTGTAACCACAAAAGATAACTCACTAATGTTACTGAATGTTGTACTAATTAAAGCCTTAATTTGAAGTTATTCCCCCTTGCACAATAGTATGTTAAATGATCTATTTCAAAATTTTCATCTTAAGACTCAGAGCTTTTTTTTTTTTTTAAGAACAGATATACAACTTTTTGAACAAAGACCCTCATTTTGTTGTTACTGTGTACCCATAGAGAATAATATCTTATCTAAAATAACAAACCTATATGCTAAATTCCATCTTTTTTGAAAAATTCAAATTATTCTTAATGTTCTTCACTGAAAAATATTAGTATCTGTATATTAATAAGGACTCTCTGCTTTCTGATCTGACTCTGCATTCCTTTCCGAGATTGTTGTATTTAGGTAAGTGACATTAAGTAAGTACTGCCGTACAATTTGCTGTGAACATACTATGGTATTGTCAGTACTTTGTATCTTTTAGAAGTATTCTTCAAGATCATGGAAGAAAAGGAATAAATTTCTTGCCTTTGAAAAAAAAAATGTATATTTTTTTCCTATAATAGCTTTCCATGACTTCTCTGGAAACTACCTACTTATCTCATTTGTAGTGGAAATTCTACATACAACCTGGAAATACTTTGTCAGCAAACAAAGTTTGAATTGGCTAGGTTTTCTGCAAGAAATTTAATATGTGCCTTGACTAAAGATGGCAGAGACTGAATGCAGAAGAACAAAGACGATCATGAAGGAGGAAAAGCATTTATTGTTTATGAAGTTCCTGGCGTCCTACTCTTGGCAGACGCGCAATTATTTTTCTATCTGAATTTCTCTCGTTCAGAGTTTCATTTTCTGCTATTCAAGTTTCAGAGAGAAAAGGAAATACAAGAGTATGATTTCCAGCCCGCAACAATCATGACGGTAAAGCATTCACAACAAACTCTATCTCCTGAAAATGATACTGGCAAATACATCTCTGGAGTAAGCAGATACAGACTAGGCAGAGTTTGGGTAAATTCGTTTGTGAGCTGATAGAGTTGAGATGCGATTGATTCGTATCATTTTGTGTGAATTTGCTCCTAGAGTTTTGTGGACTTTTTTTTTTTTTAAAAAAATGAATATAAGCATAACCCTACTGCCTATATGTAGGTCCATCTGACTCTGTGTTTAGTTTCTGACAGCAGCTAAATCACTCTGGAGAAATACAGAATCATTCCTCCCCTGATATTTTTTCCCAATGATCAACAGATTATGAACTTCCTGAGCCCAAGATTGTATTTGGATTTTTCTCCTTAATGCTTTAGTGGTCCACTTGTTTTTTAGACACAGGGTACATTTGGTGTCTCAAATACACTAGTGAGCATCAAAGTTAAGTATGCAAAAAGAAAAGCTTTTTTTTTTTTTTTTTTTTTTTTTTTTTTTTTTTTTTTTTTTAATCTACTGCCTGCCTAGTGAATTCTTTTGGTACCCTTAAGTTTTTGTATTACGAAAAAGGATGAATAACAGGTTTGCTATTCATCTTCTCCATATTATCCATGATTTTGTAGAGCACTCAATCTTTGTCCCTTTTGTCCGTGCTGAGTCATTCTCTAAAGCTGTTTTTGTTTTTCATTTCACCTTTGTCTCTCTTCACGGTACATTCAAAGTTCTGCTGTATCCATTTGCAGATGCAGTGATAACAACTGCAGGCCTCATTTAAGACATATATTTATACTTGTAAAGAATGATTTCTTTCATCTCTATTCCTAATCTTTTCTAACCTTCTGTTTGTTGTTTTGACCCACCACTGAGCATAGAAGCATTTTACGGAATGATCTACAAGGGCTCTGATTTTCTTTTCTTAGTGATACGCAGCTAGTGTAGAGCCCCGAATGCTTAACGCACGAATGCTTAATTAAGATATTTTTTTTCCCTATGTGCATCGCTTTTTTAACATCAAATTTGATCTGCCTATTTTACCACCCAGACTGCTCAGTCTTCTCCTGCAAATCTTCATAGTCCTTTTTAATTTTATTTTTTACTATGCTGAATCATTATCATCGGCAATCTTTACAGTTCACTTTCTCTTTCAGATAATTTATGAACATGCTGAATGCACAAATCCTTACTGGACTCATGTAGGAACTTCCTCCACAGTGAAGGCTAATTATTTATTGCTGCCTTCTCTTTCCTGACTCTTAACCCATTACTCATCCATAACAGGACCAATCTCTTATGAAGAACCTTGGTTAGGTAATATTATAAAAACCCCTTTTGGAATCTCAAATATGGCTCACTCTGAGCTCTTGTAGATTTGTAACTTCCCTTGAAGGTCATACTGCCTCTTCTCCATCATAGCTGTTATGTATCTTAATTCTTCTATTATAATTTCAAATAATTTGATCTCTGCAGCCAGCAGAAGTACTAAACCGTAGCTCCCTACATTTTCCTGTAGCTCTTTAAAAGAACTTTCCTTTTCTCTGCTGCTTAGGCTGTAGGAGATGCACCATGCTTCTTAGTTCAAGAATTAGTATATGAGTTCCTGAGGACTTGAATGAGAACCACCTGGTCCTGATCAATTGTTACTGTTAGTTTTATCTATTTGTTTTACAGCTCTTACATTGACGCTTCTGTTCAGCAATTTCTCAAGCTAATTGTCTGGCTAGATGCCAAAACAGGCAACTCTATACTCTTCCCCATCCTGGAGGCAGGTGTAAAGAATTGATCCAGCATTTCTGCTCTGGCTTTAAGTTTCTTGCATATTTTTCTTGCATCTATTTCATCTTCTAGTTCTACATACATACAGGTTGATTTTCCATTTATAAGTTTGAAAAAATTTCTTGCTGTTGGTTTTTCTGCCTTGAAAAAAAAATGTTTGCTTTGTTTTTCTTATTAGGGCTTCATATTTAGTTGGCTTGAGTTAAAGCTCTTTTCTACTTTCCCTGTTTGGACATGGTTTCCACCTCTGGAAGGATGTCTTTTTACTGCTAATAGCTTTCTTTATTCTGCTGTTTGAGCACACCAGCATTTTTGGGAATCTTTTGAGGGTCATTTTTGATATGTGGTATGTTTATATTCTCTAAGCCTCTGATATACCATCTTCATACACACTCAGATCACCTATAAGCATTTTGACCCTTTGGATACTGCTTTTAGTTTTATGACATATACTCTACCGGGCCAGCATGGTTTCAGTGTGCACAGATAATTTTGCATAACAACTGAAACAAACAGATCAGCAAATATCAGAAATTTAGTCTGGGAAGGTTAAATTCTAAACTTTTGGCAAGACCCAGATCGCCTTGTTCTTTGCATTGGGTCCTGCCTGTTGCCAGAAACACGTGTTTATTAAACCCTGCTGCCCCTGCCCTGCTGAGCTCCACGGAGATGCCCCTTTGCCCAACAGGGTAACAACTGGGTTCCTGCTGCACTACCCTACTGAAGGTAAAGTTTTCTTATAAAAATGTTTTTTAGGAGTTTTTGGTGAAGATGAAAGGTAGGACTAGCCCTGCTCTTCCTTGGGCCCCTGAGCAGCACATTTCCCGCAGGATGGCCAGCTTGGGGTTCCCCCTGGCAGCGGGTGCCCCGAGCCCCTTGTGTGCAGCCAAACCCTGGGCACTGAGGAGAGGAGAGGACTGGAGAAGTGGTTGCAGGTGCCGGGGAGGACAGAAGCAGTCTGTGCAGTGGGAAGCCTGTCAGTGATGTCCTGCATTTTTCCAGCCCTAAAATAGGTGGGTGTGATGAGATATATATTTTGACCATGAATGTGTTGAATGCAAATTGATGTCAGGGAGCAGACTGAGTGTCTCATACTGTCATAGGAAAGGGGACCCAAGCTGAAGACCCTGCAGCTTAGATGTGGAAGGAAAACATTAATCAAGATTTTACAAGTGATTTAGTGACTCCTGGCTGTCCAAATTTTGAGTGGGCACTTTGTTCCCCCAGGCAGAAGGTGGCTCCTCTCGTCTGTACAGGGCGGGGACTCAGCAACATCCGTTCGGGATGCTTGAGAGGCCTCCCACCATCAGCTGGCCTCTACACTGGCACTTGGACGTGGCAATCTCTCTGCATGCTTCACATTTATTAAAAGCAAAATGAATAAACAAAAAGGCCTGGAGCATTGCTTACTAATTCATCTTTTTTTCCTTTCTTTTCTTTTTTTCTTTTTTTCTTTTTTTGAGAAGACGTGGAAAATTCAATGATTAAAATTGAAAATAAGAAAAGGAATAATGTGTGGAAGAAGTGATTGGACTATGTCTTGTTATTCATTATTACTCAACTGAGGTGAAAAAACTCAGAATGTGTTGCTGAAATCACCTTTATACTCATTGTACAAAATCTTTACTGTGTCAATGGGAAGAAATTGAGGATTCCTGCAGTTTCTTGGGAGCAGAATAGAGGGGAATCACTTGATGTCTCTGCTTAGCCCTTTCAGTTGTCCTTAAATAATCGATGTCACTATTGTAACAAGAACATTCAATTTAATGATCTGAAAATTAAGGTAAATAGTTGAGGGGCCCCAGAGAAAAAAGAACTGTGTTTAGAAGCTAATTAACATAGAATAGAACAAATTGATCAGTTATCCCAAAGCTCACTCATGAGGATCAACAGCTTGAATTGGCTCCTGTGGAAGGAGTGGGCTAGTAGGCTGCAGCCTGGAGGTGACATGAGAGGTATGCTGGACCCTACAGGGTCATGGCTAGCATAAAGAGTGGCTACGTGTTCAATCTCTCTTCCATGGGCCATCAAATGTAGTTGATAGAAACCAAGTTCAAAGCAAACAAGAAGCAGTTCTTCTCTTAGTGAGTGGCTCGGACTTCTTGCCAGAAGGTATGGACAGGTGCTAAAACATTGCATATGTTCAAAGAGAAGGTGGACAAGTGCTTGGAGAAGTAACTGTCAAGGGAAGTCTAATATACAGTCATGTGGAGCTCAGGAATTTTCCTAGCTCTGAATCATGGGAAGGAGATTATTGAGGGAGTATTAGGGGAAGTAGCATGCTTGTTTGTCCGCTCTTCTTATCCTGGCATCAGCTTATGGCCCCTCTTGTAGACAGTGTGTTAGATGGACTTTTGGTTTCATCTTGTGTGGTTGTTTTCATGCTGTTATTTCTGGTGCACAAATCTGTGTAGGGATGTTATTGTGATATTAGAATCTGATTTCTCATTTTTTACAATGGAATTTTGCTGAATATTTCAAAATCGTGTGAGGAGATGTTATTAAGGTTAAGGCATGATCATGAGAGATGCCATAAGACTACCTCAGTGAAGTCTGTACCAGTTGACACTCAACATTGAGCAGGTAGTTGGAGACTCAGTGTCACCCTGAGTATTGCCAAGGCAGATGAAAATGCAGTGTGGTACTTGGGCTCCTTTTTAGCATTTTGAGGGGAGGAGAGGAATAGTTGCACCTATTTTGCAGTACAAAACAGGCTACAGAACTGTACCAGTTATAGCCATCAGCTTTCATATTCTTGGTCATGTCTTTCTGAAGGACACTGAGTAAGTGAGCAAATATTTTAAGGAAGAAGTATATATTATACTCTTTCACTTACTGTTTTAATAGTTTTAAAATAATTTGAAAATAAACAATTTTTTAAGTCAAATCAGACTACTGGACCAGACCCTTACTGGATCAGACTACAGACCCTTACGTTAATATTTGAGGTTATCATCACCACTAACTGCTGCAATACAAATGGCTGGTCGTATAAAGTGGAAAAGTGACTTCAAACAGGGCAAGGTTCTTAATAGATGTGTAATCTATTACATTCCCTTTACCCAGCTTCCTGCTATCCCAACATGTGAAACACCTTTTTTTGGGTTAAATGAGAGAGATGTAGGTGAGCGGTGGATCGTGCAGCAGCGAGGTGGTACGACTGCCCATGGGTGTCCGTGGTGGGGAGAGGCTGCAGTCCCACAGTATGCCTCCTGCTCTGGCTTTGTGCAACAAGGGGTCCCATTAAGGTTTGGGTATACTAGCTCCACTATACAGTCCATCTCCACCTTCTTGTTTCTGTGCATCTTGCATCTGGTTAGCAGATCCTGTGGAGCAGCTCATCAGCTCACAGAGCAGGAGGGCAACAGCGGTGCTCTCCTGCAAATCTGTGAGGCACCACTGTGGAAAAATATGAGACAGGAGGAAAGTGCATGTGTCCATGCTCGGTGCACAAGACCTGACCTGTGTGCCTCCAAGCTGCAAAGGTCTGGATTGAAGCTGAATATGTGACAAAATGAGGAATATCCAACAGTTCAACCGGAGAAGGTGTAAACGAGGATGCAATTCTTTGATATAAACAAATCTTTCTAAATGTTAAAATCACAAGTCTTTTTTTTAAGGAAACATTAAAAAAAGAAGTTTGAATTTAAAGACTAAAGTAAATTAAATCATTTGAATTTAAAAATGACTATGTTTCATGACTATATATTCAAAAATTGCTAGAGTTCATATAGCTCTTTTCAATCATACATCTTGATGCTTCTGAAACTCATATGGGTGAGCATTACATGCTACATGGGGTTGTCACAAAACTTCATCTACAATATGGAATACAAAGACACAAAAATTATGGCTTATGGTTCTGGAGAATAAACTTGGCCAGTGGGCCATCCATGTATTGCTTGAGCGATTAAAGAAAAATGATGAAATTTGCATTTTAAAAAAGGAATTCATAAGTGCAGTTCTTATTACTACTATATTTTTGATGGTAGAAAAATAAAATTCTTAATTATATTTTATTATTTTAATAATTTACGATACATAACAGCCAGTTGTTGAACTAAAGTGTTCATTTCTTTCAACTGTATTGGAGCCCACAATCTTATTGGGCACTAGAGGTCTCTTATTTACTCTTTTTCAAAAGACCACCAGTTCATTTGTATTCTGAATACAACACTCACCATGTTGCACTTGCTTGCTCCTTATATAGCTACTTCTAATACGAAGTACATTATGTACCACAGACCAAAAAATATTAACACCAATTAAAAGTCTTATTCTTGCTCCTTCCTATCCAAGCAGCAGTGCAGTTTTACTATCAGGAACAAAACATATAAACATGTTATTTTTCTTTAAGAAAAAAAAAAAAAAAAAAAAAAAAGAACAAGGCAGCTGAGAGGCATCTGAAATTTTTCTTAATTGGCAGCATAGTGTCGAGAATTTGAACTTGGACAGACTGTTTTAGGTAATTCATTGACTATGAAGCTATTCTTTTCAGTACAACATTAGTAAAAGAATAATTGAAGAGGTTATAAATCATGTATTTCATCTCAAATATGACTCAATTTAATTTTTATATATGGAAAAGCTAGGGAGTTCAAAATGTGGCAATACAAAGGAGAAATACACACTGGCGATAAATCCTCAAGCATTTTGAGGTATACATTTGCTATGACTTTTATGATGCATTTGACATTTTCCTTGTGCCCAGCTACAGTTTGTTATAGCCTTTACTGCAAGAAAGACAGTCAGTGGGAGGTTATCAGATGCTAGGAGTGCTACTGCAAGAAGATGTCATCTGTGGATATTGTTTACATTTCTTTCCTTTGTCTGTGTTTTTCTCCTCTCTTGACCCTGAGGAAAGACAGAAAATGAATTAAAATTAATTCAGCTAATGAGTTTTGGAGAAAACTGTGAGCTATCGTTTTCCATAGATCTGCACATGACATATATGCTTGCTACAGTGGAGTAGAGAGACTCTAAAGATAGAAATGCTTGAATGCGAATTTCTCCTTGATTATCACAGGATAAATTTCTTGCATCTCATCTAAGGGCACCTTCCACTGTGATATTTAATACATTCATTACAAACATTAATGACTAAAGCAGCAAAATTTAATAGCTGCCCTGAAAAGACAATTTAGTCTCTTTTACAGAGGGAACATCTGAGGCATCTAATCAGGTAAATTGTTCAGGGCATCTCTGGCAAGGGTAGGGTTGTCAGCAAGTGCTACCTACCCTGTTCCCCAGTACAGATTTTTCCTTTCTAATAGTTTGGATTGACTGGCTGAGCATCTATGCTGAAAATCTTTTTAAGCCCAATTCCCTGCAGCAGCCCAGCCCAAGCACAGGCTCTGTCCTTGTGGAGGCTCCATCCGTGGCGGTTTTCAGGACCTGCCTGGACTGAGCCCTGAGCAGTCTGGTCTGATCCCAGAGCTGACCCTGCTTTGGGCTGGAGGTTGGGCTGGGGACCTCCTGGCTTTCCTCCCCATCTATGGTGCTACAAGATCTTTGCTGAGCCATGGTGGTGATTGTGGAGGTTGTCCCCATATATGTCTGTGGTGGGGCAGAGACAGCTGGGCACTGCAGGCTGCAAGCACCAGGGGATGTTTGCTGCCTCTCAGCTGGCACTGCTGCTCTTTCTCCGGTTTCCAGTTTAGAGGACAAAACGAAAAAAAGAGACAAGGCGACTCCTGAAGCAAGTTTTTCCTCAGGTGTGGCTGACATAGCTGATAAGCAAAGCTCAGGGCAGAGCAACCTGGGCTGACTTTTTTCAGCACAGGCCTGCATTTGCTCTCTGTCCCCATTTATTGGTCTATAAAAGGCTGATAAATTGTTCTTATCTACTTTAGGAGTGATAAGTCATTACTGAATTGCTAAATAATGCAACTAATGTGGTATTGAAAAAGAGGGGCAGAGATTTACTCAGAATAAATGCTAAGCAGGAATTTTTTCTCATCCCACAAATATTTGTGTTTCTGCTTATTTTTACCCTCTACCTCAGAGCCGGCTGAAGCTGAGAAATGAGAGCTCCCAGCCAAAGCATCCCCAAACCCTAGGGTTTGCTAGGTAGCCTGGTGGTGCTGCTGTCTTAAATCCTGCCCAGAAAACAGTCCTGCATTAGAGGTGCAGGACTGATTGCATGTGGACCACGGGGTCCGTACGCCGCCGAGGGCTGGCAGTGCGGCGCGTCCGCAGACCAGCAGACATCCCTGGGCTCTGCTGAGCACCTTGCCGCCCAGGTTGTTGGCCTCTTTGCAGTAGGGGGTACTTACTCTGTTAGAGAGGAAATAGCCGGAGGGACTAAAAGGCTGGCCTAGCTTGCAGTGGAAATCACGAAACGGGAGAGCTTCAGTGGAGAGACCAATATTGATTTAAATGTAATCATTTTCTCTTTTCTTAATATCGCAAACGCTACTAAATCTCTGCCTGGTGCCACTAATGAAAGATAACTGATCAATAAGCTAACGCTGTGCTGCAGGATGCTGAAGTCTGCAATTTGCTGTTTGTGGTACCTTCAGCACTAACTTTAGAGGCTTGTATCCTTGATGCACTGCATTTGTATCTGCATTACAAGTCTCTTCACGTTTTTGCAGTTAAATTAAATGACTATTATTTCCTCCTCCTTCCTCCCCCACCCGACTGTTGTTGTTTAATTAACCATAACGTAGTGCTCTTCAGTGGGTGTTTGTTTATGGCTAGATAAATGTCAGTAATATGCTGTAGTGTAAAGTCTTTTTACTGGGAATAGTCAGTTTTTTTAACAACTGCTACATCTGTAAATGGGAGAAGTTGCCCTAAAATGTATTTCTCTAATGACTTTTCTTAACATTTTAATTATTCTTTTAAAAGAAACATACAGTTCAAATTGGATGTGAAACTAATCCCGCACTGAAACCAGATGTAACAGGAAAAGAAGATTGTGTGGGTTTCATATAGTATTTTATCGAGAGGTTTACTTCCCTGGAAATTACGATCACATCTGCATTTCTCAGCTTGCCCCCCCAATTTTCTTTTTATTTTAAGCCTCCAGAAAGACGTAAGTAAAATAATATAATGACCAATAGAGATAAGGAACAGAGATGGAGAGTGATTCCTTTGATTTCTGATGTCTATATTTAGTTCCTCCAAGGTATGTTTAGTATTTTGAACAATAAATAGTTTCCTTTGCCAAAAATGTCATTAGAGCACATCCAAAAGCTGGTCCTTAAACGTTCTGTAGTTGCTTTTCCAAAATCATTTTTATTTTCATACTGTTTCCTATAACAAATATCCGATTTCACATTGCATGTGTGGAATGAAATGCATAGTCTATGGATGTTTGGGATATGGTTTTGATATTCTAATATCTGCCTTTCCTTGATGAAAAGAGTATAAAGGGCTAGGTTTGGCCACACACACACAATCTGTAAAGACGTGGGACACAAATCCTGAGGGTGCAGCTCAGTCTAGTGCCTAGAATAGAGACATTTCTGCTTAAAAAAATAAAAGAAGAAAAGAAAAAAGAAAAAAAGCACGAGAGGGAGAGAGAGGAGAGTTGAAAACCTCAGCAAAGACAGAATGGGATTTAATGGTCAATGACACTGAACTATGTTTTACCTTGCACTAAATCAATAGGCTTTCCTTTCCAGGCTGTCCAAAGTGCTCTTGGCAGTCTTTTTCAATCACACACACTAAGCCTGCCTCCTGTGGGCCCTGCAGCCTATTTATGGGCAGGTTGAAGGCAGGGTTAAAAAGTACCATCCTATCCTGAAAAGTACCTCCAGGTACAGCAGACTTGTCAGCCTAACTCCAAAGCTGGATCAGCTTGCTTATGTCAATGGCAGTGCACGTCTACCTCTGCCAGTACCTGAAAATCAGCTAAGGTGGGAGCATGTGCCAAGTATTTTGCCCAGCATGGAGAGTTGGGTGGGCAGCTCTTTGCTCCTTTTTGAAGGAAACACATTTGATGCAAAAGACACTAGTATACTAAGTGTAGGCCTTTGCAAGACTCCTTTTATCTTAGCTTCCTAAAGAACTGAATTTTCAAGTTTGGGTTTGTTCCCATTTAGAGATGAAGGCAGTTGCTACGTCTCCTCGCAGCCTTCCAGTGTGCTTCGCTGTTGGTCTGTCTGCCTTGGCAGTATTGAAGAGCTGAGAAATATGGGCACCAAAATCAATTTGTCTGAACAAGACATCTCTATTTGTGCTGTAATGTTTACTCAGACTCATTCCCTGTCATGAGAACACCCTGAACGATTTTCTACCTTGCAGAGCAGCTTCAGCGCAGAAACTCTTAAGTGGTAATGTGCTGTACAGCGCTATGTGCCACCAGCCCGGCTCAGGGACTCCCATCCCGCACTGAATTAGTAGTCTAGATCAGCTTTTGTCTTTCTAAATGACTGCTATATTTTATAGATATTTTATATTTTACTTATATGTAGCCCTGTTCCCTACAGCCCTGTGAGCTGTAGACTAAATTTGGAAGATTTATTGCCTGAATTGTCTTACTTGGAACTCTACATTGAGATTCAATATCTATGTCTTATTTTCGGTAGAAGGCTCCCAGGCCCCATTTTATCACTAGAAGCTATAGACAGACATTTTGGAGGATAAATTCCTCTTAAAAACATAAAATGCAAATGGGGAAATAATGCAGAACACCAAAACTGCATTATTGCACCATCAGACAACGCAGGAAGAAACCATGACTTGCCCAATGTCATATGCAAAGCTTCTGGCTGAGCTGGCTTTTGAAGTCAGATCTGTTATGTGCTTTTCAAAATATCTTCCTTCTTTGCTTCTTCCATTCACATTGTGGGAATCTGTGTGTTTTGAGCCTGGAGAAAAAAATTATATTTCCAATTTATCTCATAACGGTGTAGGGCCTGTAAAGTACAAGCTATTTGCTGCACACACATTTATTTTTACTGGTTGTGGAAAAAATTTGGCATGTACCACATTATAGTTACAATAGCTGCTGAGAAAGATCATGGGCCTAGAACTTTATGAAAAGGCAGACAGGCAAGAGCTAGCATACAACACACAAGAATTTCCATTGGGAAATGAACTGTTGTCTACTGTTTACTTCTAGTGAAAATAACTATTGTAGGCCAGTGAGGGCTGTTCAGCCCTGCTTCATAATTTTTGTCATTGCATGAGAAAAGCTGATTTGAGACTAAGGAAGCATCATCTCTAGCTATTTAAGTTCTTTGTATATGAACTTGCACACACACATATACATGTTTATATAAAAATGGCAGGTATAGCATAGAATCATAGAATCGGTAAGGTTGGAAAGGACCTCTGGAGATCATCTAGTCCAACCCCCCTGCTCAAGCAGGGTCACCTACAGCATGTTAGACAGGGTTGCATCCAGGTGGGCCTTGAAGATCTCCAGAGAAGGAGACTCCACAGCCTCTCTGGGCAACCTGGTCCAGTGCTCTGTCACTCTCACAGGGAAGAAATTCCCCCTCACGGTCAGGCAGAACTGCCTGTGCTTCAATTTCTGCCCATTGCCTCTTGTCCTGTCACACGGGACAGCTGTAAAGAGTTTGTGCTCACCTTTCCTGGGCACACTGGATCTATAATGTGCTTATTGCAGTCAACACATGCACACATCACACATTTTGGCCTGAGGAATCCCGAATAGCAAGGAGGTATCTCGGCATCCACCTTTGAGTGATTACGATATATAGGAGGTGTGTAAGCACTGCAGACAGCCACTAGGTGACAGCAAGCTTATAAATGTGCTTCGTGTTGCAAGTACAGGACATTTCGCCTGGAGTTTGTCCCTGGGGGTTGCTGGGCCATGCTGAGCAGAGCTTCAGTGCCAACCACTGCTCCCAGGGCTCAGGAACTGCAGGCTCTGCTGCGAATGTTGCTGTGAGCATCAACTCCACGAGTTTGTCTTACGGCAGTATGTTAGTGCCGTCCTCAGTCATTTCCACAAGTAACATACATTGCTATGACATTTAATTTTGCAGCTCTGTATGTGGCCTTCAGAAGAGTCTCTTCCTCTGTATTCTCCATAATGGTTTTTGTCATGTTTTATCCCACTAGGACACAGTTTCTTAAGACTCATGGTCAGATACTGAAACTTACTGAGCATGTCATTTTAGAGAATGGTTTCCTCCAAGGTCAGATCTCGAGCTCTCTGCTAGTTTTGTTATTCTGAGGTTCAGGAAGACTTTTTTTTTGCTAGCTCTAGGCAGAACAGGCTGATGAAGCTGAAGGTTGTGTCATATACCATATGTGCAATTTTTCTAACAAAAAGAATTCTTTGCATTTTATGAGATGGAATGCTATTACCATGGGTGCTATTATTTGTGGGCATAAGGCCACAAGAAAGGTAGGGAAGAGAAGGACTCTGAAAACACAGAAGAAAAACAGTTCAAAGAAAGTAATCAACTTTCTGTAGTCCTGAGGTCTGCTCTAAAAACATCAAATTGGCCATATTGAGATT
This sequence comes from Rhea pennata, assembly GCF_028389875.1. NCBI lineage: Eukaryota > Metazoa > Chordata > Aves > Rheiformes > Rheidae > Rhea > Rhea pennata. The sequence continues at coordinate 115,787,130 of NC_084663.1, forward strand.
GTCATCACACTTAACCAATCTGATAGCCTTCTCTGATGGAATAACTGTCTGGGTAGATGAGGGGAGAGCAGTGGACGTTGTGTACCTTGACTTCAGCAAGGCTTTTGACACTGTCTCCCATAATATCCTCCTAGAGAAGCTCAGGAAGAGTGGGTCAGACGAGTGAACAGTGAGGTGGACTGAGAAATGGCTGAAAGGCAGAGCTCAGAGGGTCGTCATAAGTGCAATGGAGTCTAGTTGGAGGCCTGTGGCCAGTGAGGTACCCCAGGGCACGGTACTGGGGCCAGTCTTGTTCAGCTTATTCATCAATGACCTGCATGAGGGGACAGAGTGCCTCCTCAGCATGTTTGCTAATGATACCAAGCTGGGAGGAGTGGCTGATACACCTGAGGGCTGTGCTGCCATTCAGAGAGACCTGGCCAGGCTGGAGAGCTGGGCGGAGAGGAACCTCCTGAGGTTCAACAAGGGCAAGTGCAGAGTCCTGCATCTAGGGAGAAATAACCCTAGGTACCAGTACAGGCTGGGGGCTGACCTGCTGGAGAGCAGCTCTGCAGAGAAGGACCTGGGAGGGCTGGTGGATGACAAGTCGACCGTGAGCCAGCAATGTGCCCTTGTGGCCAGGAAGGCCAATGGTATCCTGGGGTGCATTAGGAAGAGTGTTGCCAGCAGGTGGAGGGAGGTGATCCTGCCCCTCTACTCAGCCCTGGGAGGCCTCATCTCGAGTCCTGTGTCCAGTTCTGGGCTCCCCAGTCCAAGAGAGACATGGAGCTACTGGAGAGAGTCCAGTGTAGGGCTAGGAAGATGATCCGAGGGCTGGAGCACCTGCCCTATGAGGAACAGCTGCGAGAGCTGGGCCTCTTCAGCCTGGGGAAGAGAAGACTGAGGGGGGATCTTATCAATGTGTACAAGTACCTGAAGGGAGGGTGTCAAGGGGACAGGAACAAACTCTTTTCAGTTGTCCCGTGTGACAGGACAAGAGGCAATGGGCAGAAATTGAAGCACAGGCAGTTCTGCCTGACCGTGAGGGGGAATTTCTTCCCTGTGAGAGTGACAGAGCACTGGACCAGGTTGCCCAGAGAGGTTGTGGAGTCTCCTTCTCTGGAGATATTCAAAACCCACCTGGATGCGATCCTGTGTAATGTGCTCTAGGTGACCCTGCTTGAGCAGGGGGGTTGGACTAGATGATCTCCAGAAGTCCCTTCCAACCTTACCCATTTTGTGATTCTGTAACTGAGATTTTTTTTTGTTTTCAAAAATATGGTCAGGGCTTGCACAAGCTTGGATATATGTACTGTAAATATGGGCTCTGTCACCCACAGAGGGTAACATGAAAGCCTTTGCATGTCAGAGGTGAGAGGTAAGGAGCACTCACGGGAGCTTTTCTGGGAATGCACTTTGCTAGGTAAGTTAAAGCAGCCTGCAGCAACCTCTCTCCAAAACCTCTGGGCTGTTCTGTAGCCTCCAGGAGAAAGAGTTTGTGCTCAAACTGGAGCCAGGAACATGGATGGAGTTTTTCTACCACAAAAGTGTTGTCCTTATTGCTGGATGGCAAAGTTCAGTTTTCAAGATGAGGCAGGTTGGTTCTGAGGCTGGGAAGAGCTGGAGCAAATGATACCAAAGGCATCTAACATGGCCTTCACTCAACAGCTTAGGAAAAACTTAAAATCAGTCCCTCTGCACCACTAAATTTAAGTGGTGCTATGTAAATTGGTAAGGACTGATCAGACAGCCTGTGAGAGGATGTCATTATCCCGAGTGCCCGGGCGCATGTCATGGCCGGAGCACTTGCTGACAGTGATCCCTGAATTAATGGAAAGCAAAGGCAAGTGTGGGGGGGGTTTGGAGTACTAGAGGGCCCTAGGAGACTAAGGAGTGTCCTATAAATAGTGGGGACAGATGGGTCTTCAAGAGAGACTTCCAGTCACTGAATAACATGACCAGTTCCTCTATTCTCAGCATCTCTGTATCCATCAACAGAAGACATGTCACACCACATGGTAAAAGGTTCTCTCATGTGCTGCTCAATTTTAACATAAAGAACTCCTCATTAATGCTCTTGGAGGAGGTTGGTGGTATTCTGGCTACCATGAGCTAAGCACATTAGTAAGGCAGGGTTTGAGAGCAGCGAAAATATCTTCTAATAGACCACCTGATATTATGGGGAAAAATAAATTTTTTTTTCTGTTGAATGCATTGGATTTTGCTGAAATGAAAACAGTAAATTTCAAAGCAAAATACAAACTGGGAACAGTTGCTTTGATTTTAACTGGCTGTGTTGATGGTTAGGCTGTCTGAGAGGACAGGTAAGTAGTAGTTCTAGAACAAGAGGGGATTTTAGTACCAGGAAAGGCAGCTGAGGAAAGCAAAGGACTTGTGGACCATGAAGGGGCTGATGAGTGACTGTGCTGCACTATAATATTCCTTGAAATCACAGGGATAGAGCAGTCTCTGAAGGAATGAAATACTTTTATCTTACAAGAAACTACTCAGTTTCATTGTTATCAATTTGATTTTTTACGAACATTTTGGATTTGTTTTTCTTCAGCCTTCCTCTGTGTTCCCTCATCTTTCCCTTTGTCTCTGTCTTACTCCTTGAAGTACAGCAAGATGAGTGATGCCTTACACATCCTCCCTAGTTTTTAAAAAAGTTTTCTTCCCCTCCCACTCCTTCCCTCCCTATATCTCTTTAAAAATTCTCCATCCTCAGAAAAGGTGTTGGCACAAGAGAAAAACTTGGAAGAAAGAAAGACAGAATGTTTTAGAATGAATTTTCTTTGAAAATGCTTTATTTTATGAACAGTTGAAAAAATGTTTAATCAGAGAGTTGTCTCTAACAGCTAAGCTAACACTGCTGTGATAGTAGAAATAGGGGAGGAAGGGTACTGAGAGCAAAGAAAACCACTCAAATATTTTGAATTATGTATGCCCATGATGTCCATGCATCTCATAGTTGAAGCCATATTCCTGCACAGATCATGCACACTTGGGGTTATTATCTTCATCCACCTCTCTTCTCAGGGCTGTTCTTTTATCAGTAATCGAAAATATCATAAAACTCACGTGAAATTTCTCCCTCAAATGTGACAGTTTGTTCAAACGCCACTTGTGAACCGCTAGTCCTCGCTGCTGCAGAGCTGCCCCTGCTGGGCAGACAGGCTGGACTCAGCCCATCCCTCCACGGTGCAAAGCCCCGAGCTATTGGGACCATGGCACCAGGACGTGTCTTCATCCTGCATGCAGGCCCCCCTGCACGCTGCAGTCGTTCGTCTTCCCTACTGGCAGAGGAAGCCTGTTCCCTCACCAGGTGCGGTGCTCTGCTCTCTCTGGCTTTGTGTGTCTTGCTGAATGGGTGCTTTATTATTTTACGTGAGGTGATCTGCTAATGGGTGCAATGTTCTTCAAGAGGGATTCAAGTCTTCCATCAGTCCTGAAGAAGAAGGTGCTGCTTAGTGTAAGAGTGACAATATACGACTTTCCAGACCTGTGATGTTCACCTAATTGTTTACAGAAGCATCAGTCTAAACTAGAAGGCAACTCTTCACTGGTGGAAACAGCGTAACTATGCCTTCATACAGACTTCAGCGTGTAACTATTATCTTTGGGCATGTTATGCTTTTGTCCCTATTTGCAGACTTAAATGAGAAGACAGATGAGTTTAATGGTTTGGATGTTCCTATGAGGCTTTGTTGCTCTTAACTTTGGTTCTTGGCTCTGCCACAGATGTCTTATGTGACCTTCATCAAGTTGCTTAACACCTCTGAAATGGGTTACTCTGTATAAATTAATGATAGTGGATTTCTCTCTGCTTTCATTTATTTCTATTTAAATTTCATGGAAAGTGTCATCTGCTTATTTGGTTCTATATTTTTCTCAAGAGCAGCACTTAACATAATGTGACCTGACTTCAGCTGAAGCCATTGGTAGTCTTGTATTGCTACTACAACTGGAGACTGATAAGTTTGGTTTAAGTGACATAGCAAAAGATCAATGCTTGAAAATCTGATATGAACAACCACATTTTAATTCTTTTTTTTTTTTTTTGCATATCTATTTTAATAGTTGTAAATTCATGCTCCTGTCCAAACTGGAGCTGTCTGCAGGTCCAAAGTGCCAAATTTCTAAGAGGCTGTTATCAATCACCATCTTTCTGATCTAGCCAAAATTGGACAGAAAATCTCAGGAGGACCCTTACTTTCATGAAATTTGTAGACCAATTTTTCAGTCTCTGAGAGGTTATGGGAAACTGTGTGCCTATTAGTGACTATAAGAGACTGGGACTTACATGTCTTAGACTTATGTGTAACTGTAGAAATCCCCCATTTGCTATTTTAGAAATAATTAAGATCTTTCTTAGGCCATTTGCTGAGTTGTAAAATCACATACTTTTGTACTAGTTTTGTCTCCTATGTTAATATTACTGGGAAAACATCTTCAAAACCTCCACTTCTGTTTCTGCGTGATGCAGACTTGTTTAGTTTCCTCAGTTGTTCAACAGCAAAGAGCTCAAAGACCAATTCTGTACATGGAGCTAGAGATGGAATGGGCAAGATTTGAGTGAAGGTGAAAAATTCTTGGCTTACGCTGTTCAAAAACTTGCAATATGCATCCTTGTGCCTGCAGTATGCTCTGTAGTCAAAATAACAGATGAAATCTCTTCTTTGGGAAAGTGGAGATAGCTGTCTCCAGGCAGTCCTTTTAATAAGAGCAGTCTGAAGTTGTTGTTATCTTCCTCTGTTCTCATGGACCTTCCCTAGTTTATAGGAGCAGATTTCTGATCCAATCACCCTAATCCTTTTCCTTCATCTGCTATTAATCTAATCAACAGCAACAATTTATTTCCTCTTTTTATAACCTAAGCAAATCCCTTAGGAACCTCGTGATATTCTTGCTTCTCCCCAAAACAGGACTACCCTCAGACATTTAGGATTCTCTTTGGCTGGTGGAATTATGGATCAAAATCTGTCAGGAATATATGGATATTTGCAACCCTGCTTTGGTGCAGAGGAACAAAATGACCTCTCAAGACTACTCCTAGTTCCACTTTCTTTGGCATAGGCCTGGCCCTCACGCACAACATTGCAATAAGGACAGAAAAGAGCCTGCAAATAAATATCACATTACTATTTTTTTTTCATAATAACACTGGAAAGGTCAAATTTGAATGGAAAATCCCCATGTAGCCTTTAACTACCATGTTGCTGTTGACGCATTAATCTTCTCCTTTTCTAAAAGATCACAACAAAGGAAAACATAGAAGAAGTAAAGCAGGTGTACAACAGTTGCATGAGGAAACTCGGACAGATGTTTCACCGATAACAGAAATTTGAGCTCTTGCACAGCAGAGAGGGAAGGAGAGCCTGACCACACAAAAATGCTTCATAGATAGGAAATGTGTATTTATGCTCAGAATCGTCTAGAAGTATATGAAACCGCTGAAGTAAGGATGTCAGCCTTGAGTCAATAAAGATAAACTCAAATGTGTAGAAGACAAATGCATACAGATTCAAAGCAAACCTTTTCTCCTTATAACAGGGGTTATTACACTTCTTCAGATGATATAGCTAGGAGTCAGTCTGGCAGACACTTCAGAATGGATTGTTCCCATCTGTTTTCTCAACTCAGTGGTTAAACCTAAGCTCAGAAACCCTCTCATTTCTATTTCTAGTTTCAAATGAAAAATAATATTTGACATTAACTATTATGGTGTGTTGCTACCTACAGAGGTGATGGATTTCTTAAATAACTGAAGAAGTCCAGTCATTCATTAAAAGAATACTCTGGCAAAATTGAATAAACATTGATCATCTATTAATATTAAGAATGACATGTCTTGCTGCTTCTTTGGCTCTGGAGCAGTGTCACCTTTTATTAACATTTTGAAATATCACTGCAGAATGGATGATGCTCCAATTCCTACCTGAAAAATCCACCGCAATCTTTCTGCAGAGAACCTCAGAGATGAGGAAAGCAAAAAAAGAAAGGATGTATAGGTATCAGACAAGACTTATGCAGTAAGTTCAGAACTCGTTTTAACTTACTTTATACGCATTTTGTATAAATCAAAGGTCACATTTTAAGTCTATGTTAAATCACCAGACAACTCCTTTCAAAATGTCAGCAATTCATTTCATAAACAGTCTGAAAAATAATAGTTAATCCATTGTAAATGGCATGCAAACTCTCATGTAAACTTTGCAGAAATTGTTAACCTCAGCCATACGTAGATAATATTTTTTATGGAAACTCACTTCATGCTCTTGGCTTGACTGATTTAGACTGGGCATAGCTATATTATAAATCATTTCAAAATATAGATTATACTGAAAAGTCATATTTGATACTATTGGCGTAACTGTACCATTGGTAGCTATACCCAATAGTTCACTGCTATTTAAAGTCAGTTTCTTTACAGATCTGTGCCACTAATTTAATAAATATATCGGATGAAACCTTTAAAAACGAAATGCTCAGGTAATGACTGTAACACTGAAATTTTCCCAGTTTTTCTTTGTATGCAGAATAGCGTGAAAGGAGTTGCGTGGCTTCTCTGGTTCTTTCAAAATATATACCTTGTTCTCCTGGCGAGACCAGTTCTCCTCTCATTTGCATTGAGATTAGTGGTTTTACAGACTGCCCCCTTTCCTTCATTCCTGTCTCCTGCATGTGTGTCTGCTCCTTTCTTATTTATTTTCTCACTGCACCGGTTCTGTCTCCGTCACTTAGTTTTCATTCAATCAGCTTTCTTAGTAGTCGGTTCCCCTTACATGCAGACAAACGACTTTCCCTTCCCACACAACCCATTCCCTCCTCTCTTTTCTCCCCCCTTTCTCCTGTTGAAGTTGCCTCTTCACTCCTTGCCCCCCATTCACCATTCTTTTAAGTTCAGTCAGAACCGTGGCTTCTTCTCTGGCTCTTTCCCTCCTTCCCCAAGTTTCTGCTCTTTGGCTGTCTTGGTGATCCCAATTCTGCTGTTTTTTTCTGCAGTGGCTCTTCCACTTGCATCACCTCCCCCTCCCCCCCCCCCCCCCCCCCGCCCCTGCAAGGGTGAACTCACTGGGGCCCCAGGAGCTCCTGTCTATGATAACATCTTGGTGGCAGCAGCTCTCCCTGGGGGGGGGGGGGGGGGGTCCCGGAGCTGCAAATCAGCCTATGAGGCAGCTGGGGGCTAGGGAGACGTAAAGAGGAACCCGGCCACCCAAACACCTCAAGGAAGTAGAATGAAGGTTGACTGGAAAATACAGAATTTAGCCATCTTTATCCAATGCCTCTTGTCCCATTACTTTTCCCCTTACAAGGTTTTTCTGAGAGCAAAAAAAGAAAAAAAGACTTAAGACTCGAGCTAAGTTATAGTTGGAAATATGTATTACTTTCTGATTTGATGGACATATACATCATCTTGGTACACTTGTGATGCTTGTTTCTTGGCTGACAGATTTTCTGCTTAGTAATGCTGACTCTCCCAATGCCCTCCTTAACTGCGCCATCATGTTTAGTGCTTTGGCTCTCCACTTAACCTCTGCTGAGTTTGAGAGTCATCATATCTTTTCAGTCCATTTTTCCTGTCATACATGTGCCTCGCAGATGCCCTCTGAACTTGTACTATGCTTTTGCCATGCCACTTCTTACCTCGAATTTACAATCATTAGTCAATCATCAGCAGGAGCCAATTTAACTTCAACCTATTACTCTGTGATGTAAGTTAGGGTCAAAGTATCTGTTAATGTAGGTTGAGATACTGTTCATCTGTTCACCAAGAGAATTTGCAGTGAATGACAAGCGTTGTACCGCTGTGTACAGCAGCACAAAGCACGTTTGAGCACAGCTGGTGCAACGTGTGTTGTGCACCTCTGGCCCTGCACTGACTCCTTCTCCATTGCAGCCCCACTGCCAGGCTCTCAGCTGAGAGCTGAGGTGCTGTGTACGCAGCTGTGTTTTAGGTATATCGGTTCACTTCTATAGTCATGCTTTAGAGCAGTGGACATTAGACAAAGTAGAAGCAGAGGGAGCCAGGGAGGATACGTGGTGCAGCGATTCTCCAGGGGCCTGCATGTAATCTCAGGCCACCAAGGGAAAGTTTGTCTTAGCTGTATACCAGGGCATGCTGCAACCTCAGAAAACATTTATTTTAAGAAAGGCGTGTTTAGGGACCATTTATCTTCCCCAAGGCAGGTTCACTTTGTCCAAGGTATTCCTAAGAGGAGTCTGACCTGTGCAGCTTAAGGGATTTTACATCCTTTCCAGGCAACCTTTTCCAGTGCCTCACAGCCTGTGTCATTAATATCTTTCTCCTTGCTGTAGTTTGAATCTGTTTCTTCTTGTTCCTGTGCCAGCAGACAAAGAACAGTTTAGTATTTCTACTCCATAGCAACCTTTTATGTATTTGAAAATCATCATTTTTTTCTTCTCAGTCATTGCTAGACTAAGTAACTTCACTTCTTTCATCTAGCCGCGTAGGTCATGCTTTTGGACCCCCAAATGTTTTCACTTCTCTTCTCTAAATTCTGCCCCCTTTAATCTTAAAGAATAGTACCCAAAGTTGGGTACTACAGCTGCAGTCTTACCAGTTCAGAGAGCACTAACTAGGAAGGGGGTAACGCGTTCCTTGCACTGGCACAGCCATGCACCCAGCCTAGTGCATTTGCTTTCTTTCACAGCAGTTTGAGTGCTGGTTGTTATAACCCTTTGATCCTCTTCTGCAGGACTGCTGCACACTCATTTGTTCTGTCTTGCACTTAGGCAGCTGACTGTTCATACATTAGGGTGATGCTTTACACCATTTGTCCTTACTGCATTGCATCCTACTTGTGTCAGAACGATTTTCCAACCTGGCAAATTCATTTTGAATGAAGGGATTTTGAATAAAATCATTCTGAACTCCAAAGTGTTTCTTGCTATTCTGAAATTGGTATACAATGAGTTTATTGTCTTCCAGCATTCAAGTTATTTATGGAAATTGTGAATTGATATTCACAATAAAATTGTGAAAATATTGAATCTTTGTTTTGACATTTAGTTCATATTTCCAACAAACTAGCTCCCTGGAACTGAAAAAGACATGCAAATAATCTTGTATACAATATAGAAGCCATTAGGTATATGCCTGAGCTCATTCTTCAATAACTAAAAATAATTTGTCCCATCAGCATTTTGCCTGCTATGCAGCTGTGGCATACAAAAGTGGTGCAGTAATGCATACCATCTTGCTAGGATAGGGCTGATGAACTTAAAAATTCACTTTTTGGTTTAAGCTTACCATCTTTCTTAAAGTCATTGCTTGTCTTTTTAAAAAAATTTTGGATCTGTTATCAGCTACTTTATCTCCAACCTTTTTCATATAACAGCTAAATATGTCCCAACAAGACAGTCTGCACAATGTAGAAACATTTTATATTTCTCGTTTCAGACTTAATCATCTGCATCCCTGAAGTCTATTGAATTTCAATCATATGGATGTCTTTCAAATAATTAAAGTTGCTTAAGCCTGGATGGAAATCGGTACAGGGCAGGGAAGGCGTGCATCTATCCTGCATAATAGAGTCAAATACAGAAGTGAGCAGGTTAAACTGGTGCCTCTGCATAATGCCAAGCAGTTTAGATATATTAGATCTGGCGGTAGTGTAAATATTGGAAATTGTGGTGCGTGTTTTTTCTCCGGTAGCATGGGCATCTTTGTCCTGTTTCCTTACTGAATGCTGTAAGGTTGCTTTAATAAGTCTACACCATCACAGGAAAGTCCAAGAACAAAAGCCTATTCAGCATCATTACCCTCTACCCTGCAGCAGGGAAGTGCTCCCAACTTCTGTATGAATGTCTGCTTTCATTATGGTGTTTGTTGCAGTGGTAGATCAATGTGGGCATGTTTTTCTAGCTTTTAAATTAAAAAAAAATAAATTAAAAAAAAAAACAGATGTGAGGTGGGTATATTGGAGATAAACTGGTAACTACCTGCAGAGATAAAAGCTGAAAACAATGTAAATAATTAATATTTTCCTCCTGTTGAACATCTCTTACTTAGCATTAGGTCTCACTAAAATCAATAGAAGGAATACAGAACAACAGGAGTTTTATTTACCTAATTTAGCCATTAGGTAATTGTCAAATAGGTCATGCTAATTAGGTGTTGCTTTAAGATGGTTTTATTTTGATTATGGTAGTTGTCACTAAGCATTTCTATCAGGGATTGCCTTCCAATTCACTTTTCCTTAGTAAGTGTGCAAGTCTCAACTCTTGAAATATCACTATGCTAGCTCTTGGATTTACAGTTAAGTTTTGTGGAAATACAGTTATTTTGCATGCTAAGAACAGAAATTGGAAAAGGTAATTTAGCCACCAACAATTGGATAAGTTTTCTGTCTTTAATTAAACAGTAATTCATTTAGATAAAGCTTTATATCTGACTTTATATCACCCCACTCTCTGAGTGCCTTCTAAACGGATTGCAGCTCTTGTGCTCCAGACATACACTGAAAAGCGTAGGTAATCTAGTGGACAGCACAGATTACCTTGCAGGGTTCCATCTCTGACCAGGGATTTTTTTTTTTTTTAATGTGAAGAAAGGTGAATAATATTTTGGGAAGAGAAGGGATAGTGATAGTATGCTGGAAAAGCTTTTTTGAAGCTCTAGAGAGTCCCCTAGAGATGCTCAGACTCTGATTTAATCAACAGGGGAAGATTATTTAATCCATCATGAACCTGGGTTTTAATTTTTGAAAATTCAAGTGATTTTCCATTTACTTTGAAGGGAATCTCAGTGAATCACAGAATCACAGAACAGTTCAATTTGGAAGGCATCTCTGGGGATCATCTGGTACAACCTTGCTCCAGCAGGGTCACTTTCAGTAGGTTTTCCAGGACCATGTCTGGATGGCTTTTGAATATCTCCAAGGATGAAGATTCCACAACCTCTCTGGGAAACATGTTCCTGTGTTCAACCACCCTCACAGTATAAAAGTATTTTCTTATTCCATTTTCAGATGGAATTTCCTGCATTTCAGTTTTTGCCCATTGCCCTGTCACCGAGTATCGCTGGAAAGAGTCTGGCCTTGGCTTCTTTGCACCCTCCTACCAGATATGTAGACACAAAGATCAGATCTTCCCAAGCTCTCCCTTCTCACAGAATCACAGAATGGGTAAGGTTGGAAGGGACCTCTGGAGATCATCTAGTCCAACCCCCCTGCTCAGCAGGGTCACCTAGAGCATGTTAGACAGGGTTGCATCCAGGTGGGCCTTGAAGATCTCCAGAGAAGGAGACTCCACAGCCTCTCGGGGCAACCTGTGCCAGTGCTCCGTCACTCTCACAGGGAAGAAATTCCCCCTCACGGTCAGGCAGAACTTCCTGTGCTTCAATTTCTGCCCATTGCCTCTTGTCCTGTCACACGGGACAACTGAAAAGAGTTTGTCCTCATCCCCTTGACACCCTCCCTTCAGGTACTTGTACACATTGGTAAGATCCCCCCTCAGTCTTCTCTTCCCCAGGCTGAAGAGGCCCAGCTCTCGCAGCCGTTCCTCATAGGGCAGGTGCTCCAGCCCTCTGATCATCTTCGTAGCCCTATGCTGGACTCTTTCCAGTAGCTCCATGTCTCTCTTGGACTGGGGAGCCCAGAACTGGACGCAGTCCTCGAGATGAGGCCTCACAAGGGCGGAGTAGAGGGGCAGGATCACCTCCCTCCACCTGCTGGCAACACTCTTCCTAATGCACCCCAGGATACCATTGGCCTTCCTGGCCATATTGCTGGCTCATGGTCAACTTGTTGTCCAGCAGCACTCCCAGGTCCTACTCTGCAGAGCTGCTTTCCAGCAGGTCAGCCCCCAGCCTGAAACAGGGCTTGTCCAGGAGTTGAACCTGGGACCTCTTGTTCCCTAGACCAATGGGCCACAGTAAATCATACCTCTGGACCAATGAGCCAACATGGTAAATCATACCCTAGACCAATGAGCCCCTAGACCAACAACCCTTCTCCAGGCTGACCAGGCCTTGCTCTCTCAGCCTTTCTTCATATGAGGGATGCTGCAGTCCCTTAATCACCTCTGTGGCCCATTGCTGGACATGCTTCAGTATTTGGCTCTCTTGCTCTGGGGAGCCCAGAACAGATCTAGCACCCGAAATGTGTCTCATCAGGAATGAGTAGAGGGGAAGGATCCCTCATTTGATCTGCTGGCCATGCTCTGCCTACAGCAGCCTCCTTTGCTGCAAGGGTGCATTGCTGGATCATGGTCAACTTGTCCACCAGGACTTCCAGGGCCTTCTCTGCAGAGCTGTTCTACAGCCAGTCAGCTCCCAACCTGTACTGGGAACCTTCCAGGTGCAGAATTTTACACTTTTTTTTTTTCCTGAACTTCATGAGGTTCTTCTCTGTCCATTTCTCCAGCCTGTCAAAGTCCCTCTGAAAGGCAGAGCAACCGTCTGGTAATCAGCCACTCCTCCCAGTTTTGGCTCATCTGCAGACTTGCTGAGGGTGCATTTGGTCCCACCAAGGGAAGTCATTAATGAAGTGATTCAACAGTTATTGGAAGCAGAAAACAAGTATGTCTACAAGGAAAGCTGTTACTTCTGGGGACTTAAGTGGCAATACCTTTTTGACAAGAGAAACATCTGCCAAACACACATTAAACTTGATCCTTGTACTTCTTATTTCCTCTCCCCCCCCCAAAAAAAAAAAAAAAAAAAAAAAAAAAAAACTACTTCATTCTTTGCTGCTGTTGTTGAAATGCAGATTTGTGGATGTGCACAGTGTTGTTGAAAATAAATGGCAGTTTACTCAACACCTCTGAGTAGGAAATCTTCTGGGAGGATTTTTAGGGTGCAGATCTTCACCCTGTCTTTCTGCCCCCACTGAATGAGGGAGCGAAACCCAGCCTCTGTATTCTGAATAGGCCATTAATCTAACCTGCAATCTGACTGAATGAAATAGGGTAAATCCCTGTTGGATAAGGAAATGCTATATTGGCATTTAGGAAACGTTGTGGTTAGAGATTAACTGCTAAAGGCATCATTCTTTCAGATGTAAAGCCTCTATTTTCATTTAGAGCTAGTAGTCCGTGAAAAACTACTGCCCTAGCAATTAAGAAACTGTAAACGTGCTGACCTGCAGAAGGGTGGTTGAAGCTTTAGATAACTGGTACTGGTATTTCTTGCTGTTTGTTTGCTAGTCAACTCTTTCTTTCTTCCACCTTTCTCTGGACATTTAGGCTGCGCCTTCTCAAGAGATGCTGTTCCCTTTGGAGAGAAGGGAATTCAGTGCTGCCTGCAACAAGCAACAAAAGTCCCTCTCTTGGCGTTATTCTTTCATGAACAGCTGCTCTTAAGCAGGGATGTAGCTGTAAAAATGAAAGAGTTTCCCTCAATTTTCTGAGCTGCAGTGCTGCAAATCTACAGTGTCTGTTAAAGGTTACAATAGTCTCCCCTTGTGGCTCTTGCAAAAGCTATACTTTAAAAATATTTGTTAAAATATGTTACACGCTTTAAAAGGCACTGTTTAGTTACCTGGTTTGTTTAATTCAATATGGAAACAATATTTAGTTTTTGCTTTGAGATGACAAGCAGAAGCCTTACAAGACATACTATAAATATTTTTGCAAACATTTCTGCACTGTTTTCCAAGTGCCAGTTGAGAGTTCAGCAGCCTACTGCTCAAAGACAAAGTACATACAGTCTGAAAATGTAGTAACTATCAATGAAAGGGAAATATTAATGATTTACAGAAACTGAACTGAAAGCTTTCAAGAATATGTGTGTTTACACCAATTTCCTTTTCCCCTCAGAATAAAGACAATTAAAAATGAAAACAGGGAATGCAGAACAGGAAAAGACTTCATAGGAAATGTATTAGGGATACATTTAACAAGCAGCACTAAATATGATATCTCACATTGCTTCCTTTCCAGAAAAAGTGTAGATATATAATTAGAATGAAGTTTAATCAAATCATACTCAGAGGTGTTGTTTGGGGGTTAAAAAAATCCTGACTTAAGCAGCTTTTGAATATTCTACGAGGACCTAACTGTATCCTTCAGCATCTAAATTTGTTAAACAGAGTGCTTCGTACTTGATTTAACAAAAAGAGACCTTTGCTAGACTATCTTTCATGACCTGAGCCCATTAGAACTAAGACAACATTTCCTCTACATGGACTTAATGTTTGTACTGAGTGACTAAAGCATTGTGGACATCAATCTGAGTAGTTTCTCTAGCCAGTATTTTCAGCTGCCTGATGCTTTGTGCATGACTAAAAGCCTGTGAGGGGAAGTTTCAACCCTGTCTTTGGACAGTTCCTTAAAAATCTGCCAGAGTTGCTCTTTGGGAACTAAGGAGGTGACTGAGATCACTACTAGCTTTCCAGAACAAAGCTTTTAAAAGTCTTTCTTATATTCGTTGTCATTCTGCAACAAACGGGAAGATTTTTGACTTTACATGGCTTTTCTCCCTCTGGTTAAACCCCTTCACAAGGTATCATTCACAGTGTTGTGATGTTGTCTAATCCTGCCTCTCTGATACTCCAGATCAGAACACTCCTTTAGTGTTGTAGTTCCCAGTAAGAAACGGTAGGCAGCTCTAGGATGCAAATTTACTTTTTCTCTTAGGATATGCAGAAAAATTACTTGACAGAATCTGAACACTGCTGCAACAGTTTTTTTTTTCTCATAATTTGCAGAAACCATGGAATACTTTCACTGAGAGAACACGCACGACAGTTTCTGGTAGAACAACTAAGCACAAAAAGCACAAGAAATGGGCATGGCAGGTTTGCATGCTACTGCTCAGTAGAAAACTCAATACTGAAGAAGGAGAAGAATAAGAAGGAGAAGAGGGAGAACAGGGAGAAAGAGAAGAAGAGGGAGAAGAAGAGGAAGAGGAAAAGGAAGAAGGAGGAGAGGAAGAAGAAGAGGAAGAGGAAGTAGAAGAAGAGGAAGAAGAAGATGAAGAGGAAGAAGAAAGAAGCTAGACCTCTTGCAATGTCTCCTTTACTGTGTCTTTTATAGCTGATGTCAATTTTGGGCAAAACACAAAAGGAAATAAAATGGATCAACTGAGGATTAATTGGGCAATTTAAACTGTTTATCACACTGAATGACAACTCACCAAGCCAACTGAGGTTGGAAGTAGAGGGCAGACTCAGTAACCTTGTAAATGTTCCCTACAATGTTCCTTTGCAAAGCTCAGTAGCACCTCAGTTTTTAGCATTTTACCCATCCCTAGCAACTCTCCTTACAGTTTTCAAGGTGAAGAGTCCTCCCTGCTTTAAGTATTCTGGAGCTATTAATAGCAAGATACCGCGTCTGTAACAGATGCTTCAGTGTACGTTTGGACGGAGGTGTTGCAGATGCAGAACTGTCATGGCAGCCTCCCATCACACCTTCATCTGCTCAGGCGTTGCGTGCCTGCAGCTTCTGGCAGTTCATTGCTCTAAAATATGGGAAATCACCACAATCAGCCAAGTCTTGTCCCTCTCTGTTGAGTTTCACCCCACTTCCATTAGTCCAGTTTGTGCCACAAGGACACAAGGCTGCACGGAGCGAGGCACGGACATCCTAGTCTGATTGAGAGGGGAACAGATAATTCCCTCGGGCATCATCTGCTGTGCTCCCCCCCCTCCCCATGGACTCTGCCCTGGGGCGTTTGTGGGACAGTCAGTACTCCCGCGGCTGGAGCCACCTTCCCCAAGGGTTTCACTCATTCCTTGATGGCCTGCTCAGCAGGACCGCCCGGTGAGGGACACCGTGCTCCTCTCAGCCACATGAAGCCATGTAAGGTCTCCCTCTATGGGAGTCCCTGTGGGCAAGGCTGACCCTGCTCTCACTCCTGGGGAGGCAGGACCTGGAGGATTGCTCCAGAGAAGGGGAAGGGAGTTGCAGACATACCGCAGTCCCTGGGTCAGCAGCTGGCTGTGCTCACGCAGGACCGCTCACCGTGTCCCCCCCCTCAGGGGGCTCATGGTTGGACAACCAGAAAAGAGACCAGCAGGCAATTTTCTTTGAGCTGCAGTTTGCATAAAGCCAGTTTGCTGCCTGCATTTCCCCAAAGTGGGTAAAGCTTCTGGGTGCTGCCTTTTCAGAGGGTCACTGTCCTGAGCCACAGTAAGGAAGGGAGAGCTCCAGACTTCATGGAAACCTGGCTGCTGTAAAATGTTTTGAAACTCCTTTTTTGTTTTTAAAAATCTTGACTAAAGGTGCGTACTGCATAAAGCAATGTGTGTCTTTCCAAAGCAAAAAAAAAAAAAAAAAAAAAAAAAAAAACCTTCCCATCCCAACAGCACTTTATCTTAAACCACTAGGGAGCTGAGAAATGATATGGGCTGCTGCATGCTGTATGCATTTCAGAGAGGATGAGCACAGCATTATCTAGTTCAGGTGTTTTCTGTAATTGTGATTTATTAGGACAACTCTCTGTGCTGGGTGATGAGCACCTGTGTGCTCCTACTGGGTTGGTGTTAGTGCTTTCAACTGTAATATGAAACGTATGGCTGCACTGGCTAGTTCAAGATTTTTCACCGCTTTGTGGTCTCTTTTCCGGATATTTCTTGGCCTCTGCAGCATTGAAGGTGTAGACCTTTAAAAGATCTGGAGGCATGATCAGTGTGCCAAACGTATCCTCCCTCCCAGGGCAGAGTTCCCCACGCACTCCACACAGCGCAAGGCAGGCAGAGTGGGTCACACGGGCTCAGGTTGCGTTGGCAGATGTTGGCTTACCCAGGGAGCAATTCCTCCTCGACTGAGAGGTGAAAGGAGAACTATGAATAGCTGCCTTGCCACAGGATGCCAGCTGTAAAAGATGCGTAATGGACAGGCAACATCTGAGGCTGCCTCCAGCGTGGATGGAGGAGCGAGGTGGCCTCCCCGCTGTTCTTGCCTGCTGCATTCACTTTTGTCTCCTGTATCTTCCTTTATCTTCCTGTACCTTCCCTTCCTTCAGACCACAAACCAAGTAAGAAGCACGTGGGCCTTGCCTGCTTGCTTTTTTGACTCTTAAATGATCCCACAGGGTAATGGTCTCTGAGGTGCGCATAGGACGGCTACGTGTATGTGCCACATGCCATGGGTGAGCTTTCCAAATTGCTAAAAACCTGCAAGTAATGGTGAGAGGTGATGCAGCTCAGCAGTGCCCAGGGACATCTTGGGGGATTCAGGGTCTTTGCAATTTTTGCATTCATGCCTCAAGGTCAGACAAGAAATCTGGCCTGTCTCAGCTCTGAGTTTGTCTGAGTAGGGGCTGACATTTGTTGAGGGTAGCTCTGCATTGCTGGCTCTGAAGATCTCATGCTACATGAACCTGGGCTGGAACTGGGCCATAAATGGAGATCACAGATGGATTATTCCCCCCAAAGCTGCTGTCAGCCTTTGGGCCTCACCTCTTTGGCTGGATGACGCCCATCAGAATCTAGAACTGCAAGGGAGGACTTTCAACACTGGTAGCCCTGTAACTTCCGTGCTAAAGATAGCACAGAACTGGGGAGCTGGTGGAGATTACAGGAGACACAGGTCTTAAAAACAAATGGGAACATGTCTAAAGTCAGAATTAATCAGCACGCAAAAAATATGCTTCTTTATAAATCAATGAGGCTAAAAGAATTGCAGTCATTTGACAACTGTAAGTGATATATCTTTAAATAATGGAAATTTTGATCACTGAGAAATATTGACTCCTGCAAGCTTGACAGAGAACAATTAGAGGACAAGCTCAGTGGTCAATAAATGCCCAGTGGGATTACAGGTTCACAGCAGACCCAAAATGCAGACCTATGACAAAGGGCCTAAGAGCTCATTTGTTTTGCAGTTGCTTATCGTCATAATATTGGGCTGGGCCCTGGGCACGTGGCATAAACAGGCAGGCACTTACATATTTCCAATATTCTGTATTTTCCACTGAGCTGGTCTTCCCACTTTCTCAAGCCGGTTAAGGGATTGTAAATAACCCTTACTAAACCCACAGACTGATGGCGGCTAGCTGCAGAGGAAAGATCACCCGACACTAAAACAAGGCCGCTTCTGGAACGAGACGCATTAAAGCCGTTGAAGAGCATCAGTCAATATTGTATTTCCCCTTTATAAACAATTAGAATGCATGGCTGCTGCTGCCGGGAGAGGGATCTAATGAGGACATTTGCTTTCTTAATGGATAATCTCTAATCAGGCTTTACTAGCACCGCGTGTTGCTGCGCAGGAAGAAAGGCAGGAAGAAAAATTTGTTGGGATATGGTGAAAAGGTCACAGTAATCATATTTGCTGCTGTGTCGATACGTAAGATTGCCCTGCGCTTGGCCCTCCTCCCTCTAGACAATGAAGCTTTCTCGGTCGTGGAGTGAATTTACAAGTAGTATCCAAAGCCTAGGAAAACATTTCTAGTGGTACAAGTTTGTCTGAAGGAGGGAAAGTGCTTTAGAAAACAGTTCTTTTTTTTTTTTTTTTTTCTTTAAACATCTACGCATACAGAATATTAAGAGTAGCACGGCTACGAATACATCAGGCACGCTGGCCTGTATGTGCACGGACACATGGAGTTGGATTCTGCTAGTGTGGCGTATGAGCAGCAGCCTAACGGGTGATACGACCATGCGGTGAGGAGGGTGGACAAGGTCACAGCTCCAAGTCAGGAGAGCACTCAGCTGAATGCTTAAATACCGGTGGGATTTAAATGCATGCCTAAGTGTTTGCCTTAACTGCAATTTTAACTAGCTGAAATATTGCAAAATATTTCAAGGTGGAAGACCCAACGGCCTTAAACCCCTTGCAGGATGTGGGGAAAAGGCACCCACGGGGGCAGTGGGTCACTGCTAGCCTGAGGCAGAAGTGAGAGGACTCAGTGTGAAATAATCACCGTTTTAACCGGATTCGTGGTATAATTGCCTGTAATTATGTAACAAAACCGAGAGGAAAGTCACCGCGGCACAGGGAACGGGTGTCCTTTGAATTCCTCCATGGATTCATATTAATCTGTTCTGTACTTTCCTAAAAGGAGACCAATTAGCATCAGATTCACAGGCCACCAAACAGGGCCATGCTGCTTAATACACTAACAACTGACAAAAAAAAAAGAAAGGCCTGGAGGGTCAGGTTGGACTGATAGGGCTAATTCTTCTCCAGACCGCTAAAAACGTCAAGGGAGAAAATAGAGCAGTGGCTTAGGTTAGCGGTCTGTAACTGCTTGGAGGTTTTGCAGAGCCTACATTTAATTGGGTGGTTCACACCTCAGCTTCAGTCTTTGGGGGAAATGTATAATTGGGAAGGAAGGGGGATTTTATAACCTGTTATCAACCTGTCTTGGATCTGGAAGGGAGGGCAAAGCCAGACTTGATGGCATTTCACTTCATGAAGCCATACCAGTTTAGCTCCTCTACATCTAGTATAGTATGCCAAACTGCAAGCCAAGCTTGTCACCAAAACTCCCTGATACACTGCAACACTTTCAGGCTGCTAGCAACAACAACAACAACAAAAAAGAAATTAAAAGAAGGACCTAATATGCTTTATTTATTGTTTTCCCACTGTCCCATATTTTTTCCCAGACAGTGAAGAGAGAATTTTTTCCCCCAGCACCTTGTTATAAGTGACAGGCTGTAAATACTGTCAAGAAAGTTTAAACATAAAAAGCAACTAAATAAAGCACTGTCTTTTGGTTTTAGGAAAGCATTAGTAGATTTGAAAAAAAAAAAAAAACCCCGTGGAATTCTTTATCCTCAAGGTCTAAGCCACACAAGAGTGTTCCTTTAAAAAAAAATAAACGGGCCTGGTCATAAATCTTGTATCACTTTAAACCTATTCATTTAAAAATGTCTTAGCTGAAGGCTGTGGATGGCAGAGTGATAGAGTTATTCAGATTGAAAAATAATAACCTGCTTTTCAATCATAATCTTAGACTATTAATGGTGGTCTGAATGGCCTGTTTGTAACCCGATGATGACATAAATAAATGAAACACCTTTGCAAGAACGAAGGCACTTTATTATAAGATTCTCTAGGAGCTTTCAGGGCCAAGGGTTGTTTTTCTTAATCATTGCTTAGCAATGCAGCACGGTCCTGCAGCATGCAAGGGAGCAAGCTTCCAAAAGCAAGCACTCTGCTGCGGTGCCTCTGAAAGAGACTGTTCTTCTTCCTTTCCCAGAGGCTCAATGCTCTGAATGTCAGGAGAGAAACTCGTGGGGCGACCAATAGAGTCCAGAAACAATGCTGGAAACCAGCAGAAATATTTCCAATTTTAAAGGAAGGAAAACAAGAATCCAAGGAGTTACAGCCAGCCAGTTTAACTCTTGTTGCCTGACAAACCCTGGCATAAATTCACTATTTGGAAGTAGATGGTAGGAAATGAGTAAGAGCTAATATGAGTCTGTCAGGAACAGGTCTTGTTAATCTGACACATTTCCTCCTATAATAGTGGATTAGTCCTTGCTGGTGAAGGAAGGAGTTCTCCACACTGATTTTAATAAGCTTTGTCTGGAATGACATTTGCATACACAAGCTGGGGCAAAGGCTGGTGGCGTTTATTGTAAGGTAGCTGAAAGTGCAAAACTCTCCTGTCAATATCTTTTGATAGTGTCCTCTGATAGTAAATCACTGTCAAAATGGGAGAGTGAGGGGAGGGTTGCACAAGGATCTGTCCACGATCCGAGTCTCCTTTATGAATGTTTTTTAGTGAGTGTATTTGCTAAATTTGCAGGTATCAGGCCACAGGCACGACTGAGGACAAAATGCAGAAACACTCCAGAAAAAATAATAGGTGTAATTCCATACAGGCATAGCCCTAAATGTAGACTGGACTTACCAGTTGCCAGTATCACGGCGGAATTATTCACGTCACCTATTATAGTCACGGTATATAGCAGACTTCGTAACAGGGCGCATGAACAGCAGTATGGCCTTCAAGGCATACGAAGCAGTTTTTCTGCCCAACTCAACATGGGTAAGACTTCAGGTCAAGCAGCACATCTAGGTTTGGGTATCATGCTTTGAGAAAGATACAGAGCAATTACAAAGAGCCTTGGAGAAAGCAACGGTAATGGCGAGAGCTTTAGAAAACTTGACCCCTGTGGAAAGGCTAAATGAATTGAGGTCTCTTCTAGCCTGTAATAATATCAAAATATATCACTTCTGAAGCAGAGCTTTTGGAAGTAATACCATTCATTTCAGATTGACCTTGCCATGCAGCACGGTGTAAAAGCTCACTGGGGGCTGTACAGAGTGGTGGTGTGGGGAAAGAGGTATTTCTCCACTCAAAGATTTTCACATATCTTTCTGCTTTTTGCAGGAGAAAACAGCTGTGAGGCCACGGCAGAGGTGGTGGCGGTGCCATCCCCCTCGGCTGCTGGGCTTGGGGGCCGCCTGGGGCAGGTTGCTTGCTCCCCTCTGCGCCCTGTGCTGGGCACCCTGGGGGGCTCTGTGGGGCAGCTCCCCCACCCACACGCTGCCTGTGAAGTGCACTCATGGAAATGCCATCATTGCACCCGTCTTCTTTTGCAGGCAACCTCTGAACGAAGCAAGAACTATCAGGTTAATCACAGGGGCAATGGAGCAGAATAAATCAGTGTGCTTCATATTATTGCAATTTAAAGGAACTGTTTTTTTGAGGGAAGGGTCGGGGGAATCTGCTACTAATGCATCACTGTTCAGACAGGGTGTTCTTCATTAAAAAGCCATACTTCTTCCTTCATTATTAAAACACCTTGCTCCTGCTCCCAGTTAAAAGCAGAGGTTTCAGCACCAAAGCACTGTCTCTGTTTTCGACAAATATGATCTAATGTTGTCTTTGTGGTCAAGCTTTGTTACAAATTGAACTTTCTTGGCTCTAATTTTGAAGCAATTTTCATTTTGAAGTCAAGAATCATTTTACTGGTATCTGGAGATGGAGGATACAGCAGTGTGACAATGTCAGCTTTCCCCTATTCACTGATCATTACTTTTATGATCTTATTTTTTAGCACCTGGAACCATGTTATTACATAAGAATCTCATTTAAAAAAAAGTGAAAAAGAGAGAAGAAAAGGAAAAGCAAGTTTCTCACAGACAGCTTGAAGTGTTCCTTACAATCTCAGAAAAAGGAAGGTAAGTAAAAACAATTCATTGCTTAATACCTTCAAATTTAATACATTTTGTAGCCATCATTTATGGGCTAATTGTATGAATTTTATTTTGGCAGTCCAGATCATTGTTTCTAAACCACTGTGCTCAGTAGAGCTGTACTTTTTGTTTCAAAAGAAAAAAATAAATGTGCTACTCCCAGATTATTGGAAAAAAGAACCCTGTCTCTTATTTATTTATTTATTTAGAAAGCACATACAGCAATGCATGGAGAGGGGAAGAGAGGTGCAAAACAGGTGAGCATACAAATCCATTTCAAAAGAAATAGTGAGACACTTCCCAGATGATTAGTAGTACATCAGTCTATGTGAGCATTTAAACTGTTGTACCTCTAGGTTAAAAAGAGAAACCACACAGAGAATTTCTGAAGAACAAGGTAAATGTCTATATTTCAGAAATCCCACCACAATCAACTTGTAGGCAGCAATGTTTTTGTTCTGTTTTTATTCCTGATATTTCCTCAAAGGGGTCTTTCTTGCTCATGCTATGGTTTCTTTCCTCAGTGTCCTCCTCTGGTGACAAGTAAGGATACTTGTGAACGATGATCTCCCCTTCGTTCTTGACCTTTTCTTTAACTTCTTCTGATGCTTGAGCGAAATTCCAAGCTCCTCCATTATAGCATTGAAAGAAAGACACTGGTGGAACACGGAAATTGCATTAAACACCTTTCTGGGAGAGTTCAACCATGCCCTCTGCACAAACGGTGGCTTTTGTGATAAACAAGGGCCTGAACACCTAATGTCATGTTGGGGAGGCTTCCCCACGGAGGTCTGCCCGCTTTGAATCAACCCCCTAATGCACAGCAGGTGGAGAGTGCAAATGCAGTTTCCCCCAGCTTGCCTTCCACTGAAAGCAGTTTACCTTTGGCTTAACTAAAGCTGATTACAAATCTTTCTGAAACTCTACCCAAACACACTCATGACGTTTGTGGGGGCTTCGAATCACAAAACTTACCCTTTTTCAGTAGGTAAGTTTCCTCCTGACCTTCAAACAAACAAAAAAAATTCTTCATTTTTAAACCATATGTACTTTATCCAAAAATGTACTAATACTAAAGAAAGCAAAGCCATTCTTGGAGATTTCTTTGCGGTTTTCTTATTTTCCCTTCATGAAACTAACAGGCATTTCTAAAACATAGCACATTCCTCAGTGCTTGTCTTTCTTTAGAAAGAATCTTTTTCAAACATTGTATGCCTAAGAAAGGAGAGAAATTACCACAAGAATGAGGGAACTATTCAGTTAGAAAGAAAGAAGAAATCTTTTTTTTTTTTTTCTTTCTTTTTCCCAATGAACACAACATTAACAAAGACATTTCAGGTAAGTGGAGAAATCCTTTAAAATCTACAGGTATAACAATTATATATAACACAAAAAAAACACAAAGGGGCTTTAAGTGGAAGTATCTGTCAGTGGAAAAAAATGTTCCATGCAATATGTAAAAATAGATTATTTATATATAAAATGAACTGAGGGTAGCAGTGTGAAACACAGCTTCAACTACCTTACCTTAATCATGTTGAATACGCCCTTCCTACCAGACTCTTTCCAGAATTCCAAAACTTGTCGTTTTTAAAACAACTGGTTAAAACAACAGTGTTTTCAAATGACGGCAAGAGTACACAGATGTGTTTCTTTATATCAAATACAAGTTCTTTTCTAGAATGATACCAATTGCAGGATGAGCTGTACTCAGTTCTCAACCAGTCAATTGTGATCTGAGAGTGATACAGAGGTTAAAAAAAAAAAGTAAAATTGGATATGTTATTGGAAGAGGAGAAAATCCAAATTTTTCTGGTAGCCAGCTATTCCAGAGTTAATGTAGAGTTTAATATGCTCTTTCTCTGAGAGGCTTAATTTTTGTTCATCCTGTGAAACTCTGAAAGTCTTAAGCACGTAAAAATTAAGTTACTTTTAATTCATGGCAGACCAAAGCAATAGGGATAGTCAATATAGGCCAGAATAGTGTACCTTTTTTTTTTCTTTTTTTTAACAATTACTGTCTAGTAATAGCCAGACTTTGCTGGTGCAATTGCCATTTACATAGACCCTTTGACAATATAATGTAGGAATTCCAGCATTAATGGAGTGAGAATCAATGGTCTCTGCTGCAGCACCATGTCCTCTGGTAGCAGCAGGTGAGGCTTGTGTCATCCTAATCCGAAGTTATTTCTATATTGCTTGAGTAAGGCTTTTTTGGAGTGTAGCACCACATTTCCAAACTAATAAAAGTATTTGCTTTAACTGGCTGACTTAGCATGTATAACGTCTCTCTAGTTTTAATTGAGCTTTTAAAATCTAGATTACAAAGTGATTCCAGAACTCCATGGCAAATAAGGTCAGTACCATATTTATCATTTATTGACTTGGTAAAGCTTTTTTTTTTATTATTTTCTTCTCCTATTCTAACTAATGTTACTAAACTATGTATGTGTTTTATAAAAGCCATCAGTGTGCATGTAGGGATGACTTCCGCAGATGCAGCAGTACATTCTGCTGCCTTAATATACTTGCATCTGAATTTTCCAAAATCATTCATATTATTCAGACTGCGGAGTTATCATTATGTCCTCTTAATTTCATATCAACAAAATAGTCCCATGAAGATCATCTTACATAATTCTTACATCGTATTTGAAATATATTGCTGACATTAACTATGTGTAGTTTTTCACACCTGACTACTTGATTTGTGAAGTGCCCAATTGGTTCCACTTCCAAGGCTGTTCTGACTTTTTTTTGTCAGTAGTTTCTAGTTGTAAGCTGTTTTTAAAGAAATGTCATCAAAAATACTTCAAGCTATTCTTAGGAATAGCTTTAATCTCTAGATCTTGTCTCTCGGAAGTAAACTTTCATCTAATTGGCCATCAATGTCATTTACATCTACAGCTGAGTATAAAACCATTACTGCTTTGGTTCACGGTCTTTCCTGTAAACTGATCACGTTTATTCACCCAGTAAACTATATATAGAGATATATATTTCTGATACAAAATCTAAAAGGTCTCTGCCTCTTAGAAGCTTCCTATTAGCCCAACTCGGCAACACAAAGCCCCCCACAGATCAACTGATCTATGGAAAAGAGACGTCAAAACACACACGCTCAGAACCTGTGAGAACGGGCTCTACCGTCATGCGAAAGCAACGGCCGGGGACAGGGGAAAGGGAATCGTCCACAGTGGTAATATCCCGAGTCTTACAGCTCCCGTTTAACATCCTGAGTCTTAACAGCTCCAGTTTCTGGCTTTGTAAAAGCAGGAAAGCAGTTTTACTTCGAGGGTTATGCTACATTTGCATTTTGAGGGAAACAAACCACCACGGGCATGAGATTTGGCAATCTGAAGCAACGAATTACATGTAGAGTTAAGACCTTGGACCAACTCTTCAAAGATATTCCAAAAGTTATGGACGTAACTACGACTCTGATGATATGTTTTATGCGTATCCCTACATTTGACACTTTGGGGAAAACGAGTTGGAGGCGGCAAAGGGCATTAAAATCCTGAGAGATACAGGACTTTGTCTGTGTCTCTGCCTTCGCACAGAACTTCAGATAGTCTAAAAGTGCAATCTTTTAGAAGATACGTTCAAGGGGTTGGCTAATCACTCAGAAAGGCAGTTACACATGAACTTTCTTAGGAGCCCTAAGAAACATAGCACAAAATCCAATTTATTTCCAGGCTTGTGCGTACACTTCACTGGTTCAAGGCCCCGTAACAACAGAAAACATTTCAGTAAAGCTCTCTCATTCCAGGGTGTGTCGCGCAAAGTGGGATCAGGAAACCTAACACCCAGTCAAAAATTGGAACTGCCTTGAAATTTTCAAGAAGTAGAAAACTGTCAGTGATACAGAGCAAGTATGAACTCAGTCAGAATGCTAACTTACTTACGTAGGGCATACAGGAAAAATGATGGACAAAAAATACAGAGAAAGAACTCCAAAGACACAATTCTGAACACTAATGTATGTGGAGTACAATTACAATATCCTTTAAAAAGGATATTGTAAAATTAAATTTTCATTTAAAAGGATAATATACTGTTCTATTAATATCATATTCAGATAACCAAACTGAAAAGGTTTCTTCAAAAAGCTATTTTTTTGTATGTTGAAAGTCCACTTTTGAGATACCACTGAGAATGAAACCTAAGATATATATATTTAACATATTTAACATTTATATATTTAACATTGTGGTTTAAATCAGCTTGACTTTCTCATTCTAGCAGTGCTGAAATGCTGCAGTATGTGTCCTGTGAGGCTAAAAGGGAACATCATTCTTTAAAAATATAACAGGTCTGGGTCTGCTTGGGATTGGAGACTCTTCTCTTTGCCCTTTGATCATTTCAGGAGGCCTTACAAGCTTGCTCATGAACCTCTCAAACCCTTCCTTATGCTCCATACAGAAGACTGCGTTAAACTTTAGTATAGTTATAGATTTAATATTTGAAAAATGGCCAAAAAATAAAACAGAGTCAAGACAAAACAGAATCTGTGGTCAGGTTTTATCATGTTGCTCGTATTACCAGGCTACCTTTGAGGACAAGAATTTCAATCGCATTTTATCAACACCTAGCAAAAAAACAAACAATAAGAAAAAGAACAGTGTGCTGCGTTGGACCTGAGAACTATGAAAATCAGTGAATCAGATTTTATTCTGGAAGAAAACCCAACCAGCTCAGACACAGACAAGGAAATGCAGAAATCAGATTTTTTTTTTCCTCTGCAGTGCTCTCATTACTGTAATAGGACCCATTGATGGGACTCTGACATATGCCTTCTGCTGAGAGCAAAGTCATTTGTTGTGCCTGGAGCACTGAAGAAAAAAGGTCCAGAATAGTTTCTCTGAGTAAGCAGACTGCTGTTGCTACACATTAAGAATCTGTTTGCATATTCTGTCAAACAGAATAGATATCAATGGATATCAAACTGTGTCTGAGATCACTAATTGAAGCGTTTTAAACTGTCAGAGTCTATTGAACAACTGAGCAGTGAGTGCCAAAATAGTATCACAGTAATCCATGTTTACTGTTCCTCAGTTTCCTGTTTGTGAGAAAAAAAAAAACAGTAAATTTACTTGCCAGTCTCGCAAACCATCTAAATACTGATGAAACTGCTCAGTGAAGGCATAAATGGCCACAGTCATGTTTGGAGGTGGGGTTATGGTCCGCGATGGATGGACTCAATTTGATGTTCAGAGAAAAGGGGAAATTTGCAGGCTTGACAAATTCACACACACAAAAAAAAATCCTTTTTCTGCAAGAATCTCACTGAGATAGGGAACTGCTGACCTCCTCCCCCTTCTCCTCCTCCTCCTTTGTTTCTAAGGAACTCAGGATATGAGGACTTGCTCTTCAAGACTTTGATCAGAGGGTAATGACACAAGCATGCAATACCATGCCAGCGCTTTGAGGAAATATTAATCTGGATCCTGAAAGCACTATTGCCATGTTTGGTCTAGCTCCACTGTGCAGCCATGTCATTACTCCACCACAATCTTGGCTTTCTGAAATTCCTTTTGTTCCTCTTACTCATCTCTTGCCTCATCCTTCCTCTGTCCTTCCCCCTGCACCTTGCCTTCTTAAATGCTTGCAAGGGCAGGAACTGCTGCTGAGTAAGGACAGGCACTCTGACCCTAGCCAAATCAACCCATCCATGCCTTGGGACTAACTTATTCGTGGTCCCTTTGCTTTTCAAAGACAGATGACTTCTCTGTGTCAAAGCACATGCCATTTTTTGCAAACACTGAAATAATTATTCTGGGAGCTCCATGTGAATAGCCATTTTTCTTCCAAACAGCTCTGGCTAGTCTTTATGGGTACTGCAGCATCAGACCTGGAGGAGTCTCTTATGACTCATTTGTCATCAGCAGCATTGGTCATTTCGTGTGAATTCAGGACTCAGTCCCGTACCCCTGAGAAAGGACTCGGTTTGTCCGTTGGGTCTCGGACTTAGTTGCAAGGCTGCAGGTTACGAAGATGCTGTGGTGGCCATCTGTGTTTGTGGACAGAGCCACTTCTACAGCCAAATTTCAAAGTCCAACTGTCTTAGAGTGCTGATAAGTGGAAAATCTTTGAATGCTTTTACATTTCTTCCCCCCGGTACCAAGCATTTCATGGGAGATGCTGGGGGCCATGCCTTCCCCTAACATCACCATTAACCTGAAGGTACCCAAGACCTGTCTATCCCAAAAGTGACAGGAATGAAAATGTTTGTCCAAAAAGTGACAGAAACTTTCTGGATTCTACGTTCATCTAAACAGTGATAAGGAAACTGCTAGAAGCTGTGACCCAGAGGATTTCTTGAGCAGAACAATGATGAAGATAAGCACATTAGTAATTTTTCTTCTCCTCTGAGAGCTCAGAGAAGCTGGCTTTAATTAGCTTTACATTTTTTCAGCTGGGAAACTGCAGACAAAAGTGCTTTCTTAAGTCAGGGATAAAGAAGATCTAATGCAGGTCTTTGTTGTTCAGGAAGCTCATTTCATGAAGAATCAACGCTTTCAAGGCCCTACACAAACAAGCTAAAATTCCATTTTGAGCAAGACAATTTCTCGCAATGTCTGGAGCAGGACACAAACACTCACGTACACAGATGAGCACTGGCAGAGAAGAACTGGTATAGTCCAGCTGTGAGCAGTACATCTCAGTCACAGAAAATGCTTAAGCCTACTAAGCTACAGTGATTCCTGTTAGCCTAACTGTCGTTGACCAAAAGTTGTAAAATAAATGGAGGGAAAACACAGGTCACTGTACGTGAAAGACCCTACCGACTTTTTTCAGGAGTCAGGTACAAACGAAACAATCCAAGAGAAGGACAGAGCTTCAGCAACTGTGTGTGAAGGCATCCACTAGAAGGGGTTTTCTGATTGAAGTGGAGTCCAGAAATGGCTCCTCAATAAAACGGATCATTAACTTGTGCCACAAGGAGGACACTGTAGTGTGCGATAAAACCTAAAGTGGGCATGAAGGGTAGGAAATGAACTGGCAAAATTGGAGGAAAGCTGGGATATAATGAAATGCAACAGGTAAAGGTAACCAGATTTTGAAAACAAGGCTGTTTGCCTTGGTTCGTGACGTTGGCATTTGTATACATTTTGTGCATCTCAAATTACAGTCATATATTTTTCTGTTGTCTCCTGCTCTGGCAGTTCCTACATCAGCTGAGGATTAGAGTAAATCAAACTGATATCCTTCCAGGATATAAGAAACATCCCATACCAACTTCCTACACAAGAGCTTCCTCATGTGTTTTAATATACACAACAATTCCAAGACTTTACAGTTCAATATAAATTGATATCCTGATTGTTACTGACAGTTACCTAATAAAGGAGTCTTCTATGTTAGAAAACCCTTTAGCAGTGAACAAAAAAAGTTGCTTAGGCCAGGTCTATGGAGTTATGTTGTGAAAGGCAGAGTATATAGTGGGGGGTGCCTGAGGGCGCTTATCTTGTGTAGGTTCTTAAATGTTAATGGTTACATGGCATAAAATTTAACTGATAGATATGATTTTGTAGTATGATAGTTACTTAGAGGCTTTGTCTAATGAATTTTAAATGGATGAATTAAAATTCATTAAATATTGACACTGGGAATAAGATATGTTGGCTAAAAATCTCTGGCTGTTTATAATAGGGTTCAGAAAGTTAATGGAGCCCTGCAGGTTATTTTCTGAGGTTTGTAAAGAACTACCTGGCCCACTTGCTGAATGCTTTTGCAAAGACCAAGGAAAATATTTCTATGCTTTTAGGACTAAGATTGCTGTGGTTTTCCTTAGATTTGGTTGAAGATGAAAAGGAGGTAAATAATTTTTCTTACCTGAAAATGCTGAATTACCCCATGATATGATAAGATGACAATTGTACATAGACTGTCATAAATCTTAAAATCTATTACAGTCTATTACACTCAGTCTTTGCTGTACATGTAATTATTTCCTGTGATACACATCTAAGCTGTCCGGATTTCCAGGACTTTGGCAATCTGTATTAGATAACCTTATTTGCTGCTGAAGCAAGAGGCCTTTTGAAGTCATTAGCTATGTGTTGGTGAGCACAACTTTTCTCATTAGGTGCACTCTTTAAGTTTAATGCTTCCCAATGGACACACCTTTTTTCTTTCCTGACTATACAGTGTGAATCGAGGGCTGTGTTCGAATCCCTCGCTCCTCTCGGATTAACTTGCCACAGTCTAACTCCGTAGATAAGGTGGTGCCAGAGGTGGAGTTGGACGGATGGGTTTGCTTACACTGTAGTCCGTAAAAGAAACAAAAGGCCTTGCATGCAAGAAAAAAAATGGAGAAAATAAATAAT
Organism: Rhea pennata; assembly: GCF_028389875.1. NCBI lineage: Eukaryota > Metazoa > Chordata > Aves > Rheiformes > Rheidae > Rhea > Rhea pennata. The sequence continues at coordinate 115,817,507 of NC_084663.1, forward strand.
TGAAAGAAGTAAAAATTAAAGAATTAAATTAAAATTAAATATTAAGAATTAAAAACAAGCATGAGAATGAGATTCAACAGCTATTTAAATCAAAAGAAATTCTATTTATGGAAACATATTTAAGTCATAGATTGTATTCCACTCAGGCTTCAGATTAGCTTTGTGATAATATGCAATGTATAGCATTTTCCATCTAAGCTTCTTATATCACTAGAATAAAAATAAAGCAAACTGAGAGAAATCAGGAAGTCATACTGGCATCACCAGTATGACTTCCTTCTGTACAATCATTTCCACATGAAAATTTGGTGATAGTGATGTATGACATTGCCACATTAACTCACTTTCGTTATGGTAAGACAGCCTATAATCAACAACACATCACTGTGACACAGTAGTAGAGTGCCAACATACACAGAAACAGCATAAGTATATATATATCCCCAAATAGTACATTATTCGCCCAATGTATTGCTAAGTAAATTAACAATCTCCTCTTAAAGCTTTAAGTCTATTTTAATATTAGTTTCAGAAATACATTGCCCTTCCCAGTTTCCTGAAGAGCTCCTAAAACCTTCTGTTCTATTAGCTTTATACTAAAGACTTTAATTAACTGCATTAGGTCTCCAAAACCTATCTGAATAAAAAAACTCCTGAGTCATGAATAAAATCAAGATCTTGAGACGTTATTTATGCATTCAGTGTTAAAACTGTTCTACAGGGTTAAAGTACTAAACAGAAAGCTAGCAATACATACAAAATACATCCATCATTTCTCTCTGACTTATTCCATAGCAGGGACACCTTGATTAATAAGGCCTGCAGAACTGCTGCACATGAGCTGCGTCTGTTGTTTGTACATGGTGCTATTGACTGTAATGACGGTTTGCTCCAGCACCGATGCCTGCCCATGTGAAGGAGTCTGCACGGTCAAGAGCTGGCCTCTTTGCAGCGTCTGGGGAGGGCCAGGTCCACTGACATTAGCTCTCATTGGCACCCCGGGGCTCCCAAAGTAAGTAACATTCAGAAAAGGGAGATGCTGGGCGGGAGTCGCCTCACTTCCTTTCGGTGGTTCGAACAGCAAGTGTGCAGTCTACACTCACTGTGAGCCCTTCCCAGCAACCAGGCGATTACTGCAGGGAGATTCATCCCATCCAAAAGGAGAAGTTCACAAGCAAGAAGTTGTCCTCCCAAGACCTACAGCCCAGGCTGCCTGGTTTCACCCAGGTGCCAGCACCACTGCTGTATGTGGCCTGAACCACACCTCTGAGACCAAGTTCAAAATACTCTCCTCTTCTCACTCATCCCCACTGCCTTTTTGAAGTCATTTTTTTCCCCACCAGTCATTTCTGGCATTCATGTTAGCAGCCTTGTAGGACTATACCTTACATAGTTAGAGTGAATTGCCCACAGAAAAGCTCCTGCCTTTTCTATCTAAGTGCAAAGTGAGCTTAAACAATTTGCTTAGAAGTAGACACTTAATAACTAAAAATCTGAAGTCAGGTAATACAAATCCACGTCTTGGTGATTGCCTCAGGGGCCACTGATCCTGCAATGCCCTGTGCACAAACAGGATGCATGTCCCTACAAGAAATCCTGTTAAAGTGGGAAGAATCTGAGCAGATATAGTAGCTGAGCCAAACAGGACCAGACCAGACTCCAGGACATAGCCAGAATCAAAATAGTACCAGGAAAGGTAGCCGGAGTAAGAGGGTCTGAGGACAACTTCATGAACTGACTCAGAGTTACTGCTCATGTCTTGTTTCTTTTACAGCATATTCAGTGGTTCAATAAACTAGTGTTTACACTCTATTTTAATGACTGGCTATGTTTTGCAAAGTGCTGTAATATTCAGGGCATGGTTTACACACAGCATTTTCTTTGTTTTCCCTATGCCCTTTCAAATTGTTCATTACGCTTCAGTGGAGTTATATCAAGAATTTCTTTGGGTCCATAATCTTATTCTACCGTAGCATCCATCACCTTTCAGCAGGTCTCCTTGCTTTGAAGTGCATGTTTCAGCATAGAGTGTTCAAATACCTGGCTGTGAAGGAAAAGCTTTATAGAGCAAGAGAAAATTTACACGTGGGGATTTAGAAACATATTCCTGCTGTTGTTCAAAGGGCTGGCACTAAAACTGCATAGAGAAATCCAGTTCTGTGTTTATTCCCTTCCAAGGTAATTTATATTTGAAGTCATAAAGATCAAGCAGAAACTGTTTGAGAAATTAATTGGTCTTGTTCTGCACTGCCATACTAAACAGCATTAATTGGATTGTGGATGAGATACTTCCCTATTCTTATTAATAAATTATTTGTCTTTAGTGCCAGGGACTCATGGCAAAAGTTCAGCAATACAAAATCTTCAGTCCAGCAAAAAGATTTATAATGCAGTCACTTCCACATCCACAAGCCTCAGCCTCCCAGAAACATAAGCGACCTGGAAATGGATGACTCACCTGCTCAATATCGCTGTTTTTCCTTGATTTATATATAAATTCACCAATGGCTACAAACACGGAAAGAACAAGCCCTGCAGCAAGCACTATAAAGATGCCCCCAATATTCTCCACCCCGAGAGCGCTGGCCTCTTTGCTGTCCTCCTCAGGGCAGCCGTTGCCTCGCCACCACTTTTCCTTCATCATGTGCAGCTTTCCCTCCTCCTGGAGTTGGAGAATGGCAATGGTGATTTTATCTCTGTACGGAGACCCTGCAAGGCGAGAGCGAGACCTTTCAGTGTCGCTTGCAGAAAACTGAACGTGGGGAGGGAACATGCTGCTGACATCTGAAACAGAAGTGCACTCTTGTTACAAGACTGATTATTCTTGCTAGAAAGTCTTGGTTTCTATTCAGCTGGAAAGGGGGAAGAGATCTGCTGGTCTCTGCCCTGGGGACTGGAAAGCAGAAGGCTCCTTTGGTGTGGTTATTTGTTTGGGGATTCATTATAATTTCAAGGGTCTCCTACTGAGGTTTATTTAAGCCTTGGCAGTGGATTTTCTTGCTAAATAATTCTTCTATATCATGTTTGAATATTGCTTTGAGCATCCTTTGAGACCTTCAGCTTTGCATCTCCCCTATTTACTTCAACATCTGTTTATTTTTCTTACTGCATATAAAATGAGTAGTTGCCTAAGAAAACTCACAATGAGTCAAACACATGCTCTTGTCATTTATACCGGCATATGCCCACTACTCCACTTTGGCTACCTTAGAGCTTGTAGTATGCAAGCTGGCTTTTTTTTTTTTTTTTCTTTTTCCTGTGTGTGTGTGTGTGTGTGTGTGTGTGTGTGTGTGTGTGTGTGCCTTGCACTAACATTGGCACTGCAAGCTAAAAATAGCTACTATTTCTCCCTATTTCTTTATTTTCAGACCGATAGCTTGCTGAATGATGCATCTTCAGGCTGAACAGCATTACCGGGCCTGTACAGTATCTGGCAAACAGTGGGGTCAAGGCTGGGCAGTTCAATCTGTTGAAGTTTGCCTCTCATGTACTCTGTTCTGGCGGTCCCTCTTCCAAAATTTCTGCTGCCTATGATGCAGTTCAGCCATCAGGTTTCACAGAAGCGCAAGGCTGAAGCCCTAAAGGGGAGCAGGGCAGAGGCTTTACCCCTCAGCCTGCTTCTGGAGCAGCACATGGCTAAAGGAACCAGCTTTTGCCAGGGTGCTGGAAGCCGAAGTTAGAAATCCTGCTATTTATTATAACTGACAAGCAGAAATTGTTTCTGGCATTGTGAGAGAGGCTTTTCTTTATGGGGCAAGGATTTTAGGACAGCAGTCAGGAGAGGGTTACAAGAAAGGCTGGGTAGCACTAGGGGCATGTACATGCTCCCACACCTTGCCGTGCTGGACTGTCTGTGGTTGGAAGCTTTTAATACGCAGGCTGCAAGGCTCCCGCTGTGGCCAATCCTTTCGCTGCGTAGCTAACCACCTACCTCTAATTTAACACATTAATGAGACCACTTTCTTAAGCTGTAATTCCACAAACCACATTTTGCTGCAAATTAAAACCGATACAATTCTCAGCCTGATCAAGGTAAACAAGCTTTAAGACGGAATGTGGGCTAGAATTTCGGTGGTAGCTTGGTGCACAGAGATGTGGACGCTTGGGGAAATCTCACTAGGAACCACTTTTGTGTCTTTATGCAGCCGAATAGCTTGGAAATTTGGCCTCACAGCTTCATTTTTCTTTCTTATGTGGCTGTGCAGGACACTTGAAATAATTGTACTATGAATGCAAATGCCCCTCTCTGCTTTCTATTTCCTTAGCCTGCAGCATTGTCTGAGGAGAATCAATGTGGAAAACATTCCCGTTCTCCATTTGTTGCGCCAACACGCAGCTATTTTTCAGTATATCCTACTGCCAGCATTAGGACATGCTGTGACCACAGATGCCAAGAGACATGTGTCAGATTATAAAAAGTCCATCTGGGAAGCCAGCAATCCACAGCCACTGCTTTAGGTAGCCAGCTCTGAAAGGAAAATATGCCTGCTGTAAGAATAGATGATTTCTACGCATGCTATTAAAGAACCAAAACCAGACACAGTAGAAGACAAAACAGAAATACTTTCAAAATTGTCTTCACCTAGAAAAGTGAATTATTACCACTGAAAACAGCAATGTCTCACAGAAGGAAAAAGCAGAATTGTTTCCTCTGTAGAAGTTTGTCCTCCTGATAGTTGGAGCGTGCTAGACTGTAGGACCCATCTATTTTGCCTTGTCTGAAAGGACATAGCTGTTAAGTAAAATGAAGCAGGCTAAGTCACGGAGCAGGATTTGTGGGGATGCTCATTCTTTCTTGTGATGTTTATGTTGCCAGCAGGATTATCACAATTCATCTTGAGGGTAACAGGTACATCTATATTTCCATGCGTACTTTTAAAGTTTGTCAAGTGTGCCTGGAGCATTGGATTGGTGATGTTTTATTGGTAAGCACTAAAACTGCACACAAATCCATCTCAACACCTCTTTGAATATTCCACATATCATTTATGACCTCTGAGCTATTAACAGCCTACCTCTCAGGCCAAGAAATACATCTATCCACTTTCCTAGCAGTCTCCCAAGTAAATGATAGTAGCGTTAGTGTTACGATTACTCGCATCAGCACTGGCAGTGATAGTAGAATTAATACCTGTCTTGACACCTATAATAATGTTGCTTTCTTCAACTGGATTCCTCCCAGAGTGGTATTTTGCATAGATTTTGCTTAGAGGTGCCTCTTTTACAGCAGTACTTTCAGACTGTAGTAAGCACACAATCAAGCATCACTGCTGGTTTTACAATAGTAACATTCTTTGCCAATAATCTAATGCAAAATCCTCCATTCTGTGACCCATGGGCTCAATAACAAACATAAATAATAAATACAATGTTTGTTGAGACACCTAAACCCCCTTCATCCTACCTCAGCACAATGAAAGAGGAAGAGTGTTAGCCTATGCCTGCAATTTTTAACTTGCAGAAATTGCTCAGATAAATAAAGTATTAAATTTCATGTATTCATAGAAGAACTTTTTAAAAATCTCCTTCCGTTTTTTCTGGGAGCTAAGCGGTGACTGTATTCAGCTCATTCACTGGAAATTTTGGAGCTCAATGCGTACTTTTTGCTGCTGCAAATCATAGCTAGGGGGGTTGTGCATTCTCCCAAAGAAACAAATGCAGACCAGTTAAAGACTTGCTGAAACTTTGGTTTTAAGGATCTCAGACAAGTCTTCCCCCCCCCCCCATAAAGATTCTGCACTTTAAAAGTCTTTCTGCTACCAGGCTACAGGGCCTTTGGGGTCCATGTATAGCAGCAGGATCTCAGCAGCATATCTTGCTCATGAAACCAACCTTGAAAAAATTTAAGATGCCTGATGTCACTGAAATGATTTATTCCAAAGTGCTTGGAGATATCTATTTCCCTGAATTTAGCTGTTTTTCCTTAAGAAAAAAAAGGCATATTTATCATACAAGAAACATCTTATAAATATATCTCACAGCTGTATTTCCAATGGATGCACTCTCTCTGAGGATTACCATCTGTTCCAATTATTTCTTCATTGTTCTTGGTTTAAGTGTGGCGGCTTTATAACTGCATTGAAACTCTTGCCATGCATTTGTTTTATATGGGGAGATTTTAGCTTTTGTATCATTTTCCTCAGAGAGAGAAGGCTGCTCTCACATGGGCAGTGAAAAAATATACTTAAAATATTATCTATATGACAGTGTGTCTAAGGTACTCAGCAACATAAAGAATTACAGTTCAAAGTGCAGCACTGTTCTTCCTCCCTTATTTAGATCTAGTCTACAAAGCAAATGATTGACCAGATACTTCATCTGTTATATCTGTGTAAACACTAGCTAATTTCCCTGGAGCCAGAAGAATTCCATAGCTATTAATTGAAAGAAGGTCATGGCATAGTAAGTGCACATGTGAGCAGTATGGAGAAGTATATTAAACAAAAAAGGTCTGGCTGCCCAGTACTCCTATTCAGGAGAACCCATCTTCAATGGAAAAAAAAAGGAGGGGGGATGTCTATGATTAGCAAAATTTTGAAAAGGACACTGACCATGCTAAAAAAGGTGGTTGGGAAAGAGTTCACACTGAATGGAAGTCTTAAGAGTCTACTTAGCTCAAAACACTGAAATCCCTGATGCAGGTGCAGAACTTTGCAATTACTTTTCATGTGCAACACTTAGGCGTTGTTCTGGAGTTATTAAATATGACAGAAATTGGTCTCCTTTCATGCAACTTTTTTCTAGATGCATATGTTGGACATAACATTCATTCTGCACACTTCCATTTTCCCGGAGACACTACTTGACTTCTCAAACTCAGATGAGTTTCAGTAGAAGACCTTGCACCTTGAGTAGCACCCAGCTTTTTATGACTGGGATGCTCCAGAAGGCAAGCAAATCACTTGACTTCTTTCTGCAGATGTTGTCTGCACCACAACACACCCTCTTGTTTACAGAGATTGCTTGCAGATGAAGGGGGACCTCCTGAGCGGAGGCAAGAAGAGATGTTTTGCCTAAAATGAGGCTTCTAGGGTCTGTTTTGATGAGAAAGGGGTCTGAAAGACTAAGGAATGATTCAAAGCATCTTACCAATAGGGGTTCCCACACCGTAGCCTTTTGAATCGATGAGCCCCCCGATCTGGGTGAGATTGCAGTTTCTCTGAGTCACATACTCTATACTGGTTGACTCCATTAGCAGCGCGTAGTCCGTCGTGAGCACACGCTGGATTCCCTCGTCGTTGTTCTTCACTAGTGCTGTCTGCTGCCGGCTGCTCATGAACGCCCACATCTTCTCGTATGTTGATATTTTGGATTTCTAAGGAGGGAAGATGAGGATATAGAATCACTCCAGCACCCAAATTACACTAGTAAAATATTCCTCAGCCTTTTGTTGTGAATAGTGCCAACAGCATCTCTTGAATGAAAGGGAACTGGTAGAAGGGTTTTCCTTCCCACAGCATTTCTCTCCTATTACTGTGCTTTGTGCTGAGGACTGTCTTTTCCTGCATTCTTTGTGGTGCCAGGAACTTCATTACTGGCATGACTGTGAAGTGCTTTGAAGTTTTTTGGGCTAATGATGTTACATGGATTACAGTAAATGACTACACATAACCCAGCTAAATTACTGCAGCTGGATACTGTTGTACTCAGAAGCAGTATTTCTGTCTTTCAAGGCAAATGCACGATTCCAAAAGCCTCATGATTAATAAAGTGCTGGCTCTTTTGTATTGATATCATTTGCCTAGAAGTCATGTACTTCAAGGATAAAGCTTGAGAAAGAAAGTCAAAGTGGCTTCTGAGTTAACTTCTGCTTTCAGCTTTCCACTACAATCAGACATAAGAACCTAATCCTTCTCCCAGGGAAGTTCGGGGGGATTTTTGGCACTGACTTCAGCAGGAGTGTGCTGGTGGCCTGCGCTGCACAGGGAAGAGGGATGTTAGAAACCCCAACCAAGCAGTTTAAAATGCACCACAGTACGAACATGGTTAAACGTCTTTCTTCCTTGTATGCTGTTAAACATTAAACACACAGTATTACTTCCGAATTAAATATCAAGTTAGACCCACAGAAAACTGGATCATTAGAAATTGCTAAAAACAAGTGATTTCATCAAGACTGCATAGCCAACTGTTACTGAACTGCTCGGGCAGGAGCCGGGCATACACAAACTGACTACATCTCCTGTGAACATGAGTCCGCGGTCCTCCATCCACTTACGTTGTCCCAGGTCTGGAACAGTACAAGCTCACTTCCTTCACAAGCCTGTCTTTAGCTTATAGACATCACAACCAATTTTAGGCTCACTATGTGGAGAGCATATGTGCTTATTAAGCACTGGTCTCTGTGGGATTCCTCTGAGAAACTGATTTTCTGGTTCTTTGAGCTTTAAATGTTAATATGCTTTACCTGTGAATTCAGTATCTGTGATATTATGATATGTGATTCGATACCTAAATGAGTTTCTCCTGAATTTCACCTAAGTTTGTTAAAACACAGGGTAACACTAAAATTTTAGGCTAGTTAAGCCCCTTTTTACTAGTATAAGACATTTTTACTGCTCAGGTGGAATTTTATTTCAAAATTGATGGTAAGTTCATGAAGTACATTGACTCTGATATTGGATGTACTGAGAGGCTGTATTCCTTATACAGATGAGTCTGAAAGAAAGGTCTCAGCTTCTTGACTTGTCAACTCCCATTTTTTCAGGATAGATGTTATGCAGAATTCTTATTGATTTCTCATTGATTCATATGATTGATTGATTCTCATTGATTTCAATGGAAATGTGTCTGTACATCAGAAGGTAGGATGTGGCAAGAGCTGAGATCAAGATCTATTACAGAGGGGCAAGAAATCAATGGTAGATTTATAGGAATGCTGGAAACATTGCTGGCCAGCAGTCTGGAAAAATACGTGTGTGTCAGAAACTGTGGATGTGAAAGATCTTGTCTTCAGCTAGATTTTGCCCAGATTTGCACACAACATGGCAAAAGCTTCATGACTTCCTGCTAGCTGGTCTTCCTGGAAGCCCATCACCTCACTGTAGGGGTCCTTTGGCGTCCGTATCCTATTTTCAGGGTGTTTTCATCTGCTATAGCCAGATCTGTCAGGTCAGCAACTCTCGGATTTGCATATAGGGAGGAGGCTGACTCTGAGGTTCCCTCGAAGTCAGGACTCTATTTTCTTTCACAAATAATTTCAGCTGCTTTTGTTTTTACTCCCATTGCTACCAGGCTAGAAGGCACAGTCACTGCAAAACCTTTCTAAAAAATATTACCCCTCTAGCAATAGTTATTTTCTGGGGACATGATGCATGATATAGTTAGTAGCATTAAGGCATTCAAAATTAGTGGAAAAAATACAGCAGTTAATGTATGCATTATAAATAAGACTAAATAAAAAGAGCGATGTGAACTTGAATAAATGCAAATAAAGTTTTGTGAAAAGTGTTGTAAGTATCTTGTTTTTTTCATGGTTCCTAATGTGTATCCCATCTAGTAAGAACCTCTGTAATATTATCTTCCAGGTGATTTTTTTTTTTTTTTTTTTTTTTTTTTTTTTTTTTTTTGCTATTTTAAGAACAAAGATCTAGCCTGAAGCTCTTCAGAGTTTGCTTCTTGCTAGGATGTTTTTCTGCGCTTGATGTCTTCATAAATCCTTTTGCCATGTGTGTCTCATAGACCTGAAAATTAGAGCTATCTGGTCTCTGCATCTCACGTACTGCATGACAGGCACTCTGTCATTCTCTCCTCCATAGTGATGAACTCCCAGAATATAGTGGTTATGTCTTAAAAAAGTATTGGTCTGAAAGAGTCTGTTGTTTCTCTTGGCATTTCTTGTTTTAAATACTAGGAGCAGCTCTCAGATAAATCAAATCTTGCAACATGGAAAGCACTTTAATAAATGACCTTTCTTCTGTGCAATCCAACCAACCCTGCACTAAATGCCTACAGGACATTTTCACTGCTGTTACACCTGGACTCACTGATTCCTCCATTTCCTTCTCATTCCCCATCACATCAGCACTCCCAAGAGGCAGGACTGTGCTCCTGCTCTCCCACCAGAGCAGCTGGCAGTGGCAGCATGAAAAGCACCTTTTCCCCAGCTTAACTCCTCCAGTCTGTTAATCCCAGGGGCATAATGGTGAGGGGCAAAGCCTTGGCAGAGAGATGCTCCCGGAGTCATTTATGGCTTGGGATAGCCCTATGGAAACTGGCCGTGCAAAGTCAATTGGCCATGTAAAGCCAATGCTTCACACCTCCCTGGAAAGTATCAGGCATTTCAAGCCTCTTCTCTAGACCTAATACAGAAAGGCTGTTTTGTCCTAAGCTGTATCATAATGCACATGCAACAAGGGAACTGAATTAGGGTTACACAGCAAGTATTCCTCCTGCCATTTCCCAAGGTCAAGTATTTGCTTTTACATCCTCCAGTTCTCAGTTATCTGTGTGTGTGTGTGTGTGTGTGTGTGTGTACGTGCATGTGTATGTGTGTGCATGTGATTGCTTAACAAGAACAGATAGTACTTTTTGGATACAAAGAAGGTAAATTTATGACCTTAGAGAATATACAATCTTTATTTTGCAGTCTTCTACTGTATTTATTGTTCAAAGATCTACTCTGTGATTTCTTTGAAGTTTTAGGGGGTATGATAACCAGCATAAAGAAATACCAAACCCGAGGACCTTGAAGGGCTTCTGTAATATAAATAATAACACTTTTTATATAACACTGTGTGTGACTCACTGATTTACAAGTATGATAAATTGTATTTTTCATGCATCTTTCACTATGTCACCTTCACTCTGCCAGCTAATCCATCTCCATCCTCTATAAAATGTAGGATCCTTTCTCTTGTGTTTGTGTACACATGTATTTCAGGCACAAGCAAGCTAGTGTGTATAGCATATAAATATTTAATCGCTTTATCTGAATCATTATTGTTATAATTTTAAGAGGCTTAGGTTCACATTCTTTTAAGCTTACAAATTTTACCCTCTAAGTATTAATGATGCAAATAAATAAGTGCAAAGCTGCAAACAGCTTTTCAAATTTGTCTTACTTCCACATGCTGAAATCATGAAATTATTTCCTCTGGCAGATCATGGAAACAACAGATTTTGAAGATTATTTTTTATTGCAGAATTGGCCTTTGGCATAGTAATTATGGTGACAATCTTTGGCCAATGAAGAAATATTAGACTAAGGGAATTTTGTAGGGTCCGTCAGAAGGCAGCACAGACTGCTTCCTACTCTATTAGGTATTCCTTATTAAAATACTGTACTTGTTTCATACAGCTTCTAGGAATATCTCAAGACAGGTCTCCTAGCGTATCGTAATGAAAATGTCATCTCATCATTTCAAAAACTGACTCTAATGAGGCTCCAAAAAACCCTGTACTTTATACTTTGTTTTCAGCACAGAAACATTTCTATTCAGCCACAGGAGAGCCATTACATGGGAAGTTCACCCTTGACAACTCCAGCAGGGATAGCCCACTCTCAGCTTTATTAAATTATTGAAATGTCCTTGATGAACATTAGTAGCTGTGAAAGACGACCCCAATACTTAGGTCAAAATCTTTGTCCTACGTGTAGACGCACTTTATGTCACGTGAAAACACAAGGGCTGGTGGCCAGTGCAGGGCAGAGGGCTCAGGCGGGAGCAGCAGCTCCTGCGGCTTCCACATGTTTTGTTAAGAACCTGTTTGAGGTGTCAAACTGTCGGCACTGGGGGGTGAAATTGCTCACTCATGTACACAAGCACGGGAAGGTTATTTTGCCCCACATACTGCTTCACCAGGGCACCTCATTCTCTTCAATGTCTGCTTATCCGACCGTCTATAAACACTATTCTTAGATGCTACAGTGAAAGCGTGATACCAGTCCATTCAGTGCTTAAATTCCCTGCTGACTCTACCAGTGAAGCTGCTAATTAATTCTAATTGTCACAGGATTTTTGCACATATATCCTATATTTGTAGCCTGTTGGCTTTTGCACTGACATTTTACAAGAGTAACCCATTCTGTGTGTAATTAACATTATATATTTATGTGGCCTGTATATTAATACTAACAATTTTTATAATTTTAACCATATAACACTTTTATAAAAGGACAAACAATCTTGTATTTTGACTGCCTGCAGTATTTTTCCAGTGCAAACACAACCTTCAGAAGTGATCTTACCCAATTGCTTGTAAGACATTCAGATCCTGCCCCAAGAAACAACCCGGAGAAGAACGTCCCCAGGTCCATGCCCTGATTATCTTCAGATTCTCCTGTCAAAAGCTTGAGTTTTCCCCTTTCAACAAAGGCAATAGCAGGCTAATCCTCACTCTGAAGGGATCTTGACACTAGAGACTGAATTAACACAGGTCTGCACTGATTTGGAGCTCTTAAATCCCCTTGTACAGGTGATGCACTCTCCAAGTCTAGACTGCAGCTGCTTCTGAAGTCTTCCACATTGAGGGAAGATGGCTTCCATTGGCTTCAGTAGCACAACACTGGATTGTTTTTTGATCCATCTTAGCGGAAATCTCCCATCTTTTGCAGTAATATTCCCTAAGGACCCTCTACAGATCTGGGCAATGATTTATTTACCTCCTACAGTAATCCTTTCAACTGTTGTTATTCTGTCTCACGACTGATTGCTGGAAGGACACAAATCCGAGAGCACAAAGCTGGCTGGCACCGTCTTACCTTGAAGAAGGTCATCGTTGATCCATCTCTAACAGCCCCATACTCTATCTTGGTTTGCTTTGCCAAATCATCTGCTGAGTCAATGGGGGATTCCATCCTCTCTACAGTCAGGAAGGCGGCCAAGTTGGCAGTATAGGATGAGATTATGATTAAGGTGAAAAACCACCATATTCCTCCAACTATTCTCGTGGAAAGAGCTTTGGGCATCAGCTCTGATCCTGTTACAATAGCATCAAAACAATCTCATTAAAATGATGCTGAAAGATGCTTGGTTCTGATACCACAGACTATTTTTAGGCACAGAATGCTTTTATAAGCCATAGTATAAGAAAATGATTTAAACAATAATCTCACAGATGCACAGCAAACATTTATAATGGTAACACACCATGAATGGGATGTATGCCATGATACATGACAAATGGAATTATCCTTGGGTCTCAACCCCTTGATATCTCTGAGCTAATGCTGTTTTGGACACTAACCTCTTACATCCCTAGCAAGCTGTGCTAGCCAACTATCTGTTTCCTTGATTCCTTTCTACAGGTACTATAACCAGTTTTTAACAACAGATCTGTAGCAGAATACTATTCCATCTACAAGCAAGCTAGAAGAAATGCCTAACGAGAAACCTGCCCTCCGTGTTTTAGCCACATACCGAAGCAGAAACAGGGCAATCAATATGGTTCCAGTGAATTTAATAGGACGGAGTGAGCCTGAGGACAAAACCGAGAACATGTCTTATTACAAACACATGATTTACATTTTAAAATTCAGAGAGTGAATGGAAATATCCTTTTGGTCTCTATAGGGCTATGTAACGTTTTGAACAGTACATTCAACATTTGAATTTTTGCTGAAAGGCTTTCAGCAGATCTGCCCGACGAATATCAAGGTGATCTGCCATTGTCATAAAACCCCACAAACAACATGACCCAAGCTCAGGTATAAAGCACATTACAAAATGGCTTGTAAATAGCTCAGAAGAACTGAATTTAAGCAACTTAGGCACTTCTGCTTTTTAACCTGATGCAAGTTGTATGCTGTCTTATCTAGGGGCCACCCCAATGAACTGTGAACTTAGTTCATTATGTGAGATTTAAGGACCTAGTTCTGCAAAACACTTAGACATCCACTTGAAAGCTTTTGACTTCAGAGTTAATCGCTTGCATAATTATTTTGTTGATGAAAGATGGACTTAATAAAGTACTTAAGTGCTTGTAAATGGAGATCTCAGCATGTAAAACTTTTAATTTAATAAATGTATTTCTATTACTAGAAAAATGTGTTGACACATTATCTCCCCTCAACTATTTAATGATTTCTGTAAGAAATTTAAACATGTAATAAGTTTAAATAGAATATAGAGAATTTTTTAAGATTTTGCAGAAACTCTGAATGCGACTTCTGGCGCAAATAATAGAAGGGTAAGAACTTTCCAAGCATCAAGAAAATAGATTTACCTTAGCTTTTTATAAATATATAGATATGTCTCTTAAAGGTCAGAGCTAATCATAGCCCAAGGCTTGGAGCAGACTGACAGAGTTTCCAAACTGCGAGAGCAGATGCTCTCCCTGTGCAGCCCTGTGCAGTCATACTGCTGTACTGATTTCAAATTAGGCTAGCAGTCTAAAAGCAAAGACTTTCACCTACATTTTTGGAGTCTGAATCTACCCATTTCAAGAGCTTGAGCTCTGGATGGATTTATGCTTATGACCTGTTGTGCTTTTCTTGCTTTCCAGATTTGATTATTTTTAAAACAACAACACCTTTTTGGTGTTTTTATTGTTGTTTTAAGGAAAGTGTGTGTTTGTTTATTTTTAAGCTGGTATTGGTCTGCGAAAGCTGGTTTCTAAAACTGCTAATTCAAGACCCTCCTGAAAGTGCTATTTTCTGAAAACTTAGATAGCTATAGGCATATAAATTCTGCACTCCAACATTGATGCAATACCTAACTCTGATGTATACAGCCGCCTAATGCATAATAGCCAGTTACACTGCAGAGATTTTAAGCCACCATGAAATCTGCTAGCGCAGGCTTGCAGCCATACATGAGAGTAGATGGAGAAGCCCCTTTTACTGAATTTGCGGGTTAGGTTCCAGACCTCCTGGGATTTCCTTTAGCAAAAAGTTGTTGTGAAAAAGAGGCAGAACACCTTCAGCTCAGTTTAGCTCAAGACACCATAGTCTATTAAGTAGGCAATAAGCTATGGTTTTGCTTTTGGAGGTGCTGAGCGCACTCGGCTCCCTGTTCACCCAAGCAGGCCCAGCATTACTTTTGGTCAGTCCGATGATTATTTCAATGATGTTCACCATTTTGAGGGCCCTGATTCCAGCAAAAAACATTAATACATGCTGTTTTTCTAATGACTTCACCCTAAGCCCTCTCCTAAACTGGATACTTCATCTGTTGGAGGAACTGAGGGCTCTGACAGATTCCTTGCCTTTCTGGAAATAATAGTTTCTCTGCATGAATTTGATGAAATGTGTGCCCTATTTGGATGCTTTAAAAGTATGCATAACACATCTGCGAATTTCAGATAAAAAAAAAAAAAAGGAAATGTTACTAGCAAGATTCAGGGTCAGAGACAATACTTGCTGAAGTCTCTCTAGTGCCTTTTTATGGCAGACATGACAGCCAATCCTGATCCAGACTTTGCTCACGCTCTGTAGAAAAGAGAAAGTCTGATCATCACATTTTAAAATTTAATAAACAAGTGGCTTCCAATCAAGCATAACAAGGAGCTGCTGTCAACAAGAAAGAATATAACAGGAGATGCAGGGTTTCGCAACCATTTGTCTTATGTTCAAACTCCACATGTTAATGATGATGCACTTACAATCACACGCACCACAAGTTAGTACATGGAAACATTTGTGTTGCCTTACAAATGTTTTTTCTTTCTTTCTTTCTTTCTTTTTCTTTTTCTTTTTCTTTTCTTTCTTTTTTCTTTTTTTTTTAAGCAACTTGAAAAGACAAGCAGAGTCTGGTTGGGCCTGACTGTCATGTACCCAAGGTAGTGGTAACGAGCAGACACTGCATCCCACAGTTTGCTGTGGATGATGGTAAACTCCAAAAAAAGGCAGTAGATTAAAACAAAAAATCTTGAGGGACTTTCACACACAAGGCAGTCACAGTTATACACACACACCTGCCTAATACTGTAAAACCTCAGCCTGTTTTTTTTACTGATATATTGGAAGAAGAAACCCCCCCAAACCAAAACAGAACACTTCTTCCTCCCCACCTCCTCCTTCAAAGTCATTTATACGGGGAGATCTATATCCTATGAATACCTTAGTGCAACAAAAAAAACCAAGTGCGTGTGTTTTACTAGTTACAGTATGAACTTTATTCTCTACCACATCTAGGAAAACTCCTAATATTTCTTTTACTGCTACTTTTACTCATGTCTGTTAAAGAGTGGAAGAATAAACTGTGCCTGGAAGAATGTAGACATGACTTTCTTAAATAATTGGGAATTTAATACCAAGGTACTGCTGGACTTTCCTCTAGATTGACTTTTTTGTTGCTGTTGTGGGGTGGGTTTCTGTTAAACTTTAATTCAACTTGAAATGTTTGTCAGAAAATATTTTCACCCCTCTCAGTGGACCCTGTTCTTGGTGAATAGCGATTTAATGGGAAACCTTAGAACATACATGCCATAACCGTGTGTGTTTACTACACATATCTTCTTGACTTTCCATACTGAGTGAGCTTCACTGCCCTTCCTTCTCAAGTGAGTATAATGTCAGCAGTTTCCAAAATCATCAGCAACAGGGGCTTGTGACTGTGTTTAGTTAATGCTTCTAAAGTTGGATGCATTTATAAGAGGATGGGACTCAAACCTGCAGAAAAGCCATGAAAAGAAAAGGGTTTGGTTTTGCTTTTAAACAAAGTGCTTGACAAATGCCAACAAACTCACAATATTTCTGAAGAAATAGTGTCCTTTTGTTTGGCTGTTAAAACAATTTTCCAAGGGTAGCAAAGGCTGTTATTATTTCTACTGGCATGAAGCCCAATTGGGAAGACATTTTCCTCTTGCCAAACCTCTTATAAAATCAACTTCAGCAAAAAATAACTTTATATTCTTCATGCTACTATTTTATATTTCAATTGCAGAAACTCCCATGCGCACTTTCCTTTCTCTCATGTTTCCCCTCTTTCTTCTTGCTGTAACCTTATTCTGGGTTTTAGCAGATTTCCTTCCTCTGCCTTCTCCCAGTTTCAGTGATATGTAGTTTTCTTCCTTTCCTATATTCTTTAATTTCTGAGATCAGGTTTTACAGTACATGTTGTAGTTACAGAGGTGGAGTTTACCAGCACAGAAGCCCTTGAGCAGACTGTGGGACGTGTGCAATAACAAAGTGTAACCGGTGTACCTTGCTGCATGAGAGCTCCAACTCCAAACCAGAAACTATTTAGTAAAGTAAAATTGTTTTCCACCACATCTGAGTCTGGGTTGCACGGGTGGGGATTATACCATTCATATGGTGTAAACCTGTGGCAGTTAACAGAAACAGTCTGTAAACATCGAATTAAGAGTACACACAGCACCAGCAAACCTGCTGAACAATGCACAAAATGAGGAGATTAATGAAGGAAATACGAAAAAGAAAACCTCAGCTGAAAGGCTGTCCGCAGGACGTCTAGCAGCTGCCTTACGCAAGCCGTGGAGCAGGACTGCAATGTCGGGAGCGGTTTTCACAGTCTTGATGCTAGCACACGGCCTACTTGCTTAGTCCTAGCGCGCTTCGATTATAATCCTCAATGGTAAGATTACTAGAAAGACCCAAATCCCCCCAGTTTCACTGCCCGCACCACTAGCAAAGGCACATGTGCCAGGATGGGGAGACAACTGGAACCCGCATAGCTGCTTCTTGGTAAAGCAATTAGAAAGTAATGACAGAGTAAAACCGCTCGAAAGGCAGTGATTTTCAAGCTGCCTGTAGTCAAGCCCCTCAACTCCAAATGCATTCCCCCTTGCTGAGGCTACAACAGTAGTTAAAAAAAAAAGAGAGAGGGAGGTTGCTGATAGTTTGAAGGTGCTCTGGTGCAGTTGCAAGGCCTGAAAGCCGTAGGGCCACGTGGTCGACACTGGTGTGCAGAGAATTGCCTTTAATGGAAGAATTCTGCTCTACTCCTTATGTGCCTTGCTGCAAATCCAAAATATACCACTTCTGATCTGCAAAATACTTGGCAGCGTTACTTTAAAGACTGTTCTTCCCCAAGGTACCTTGCCTGCTGTTGCTTCCTACTGCTGCATGGCATGCTACATACTTTCTCATGAAGTTTATGAATATAGCTTTAATTGACAGTGTCATGCCAATACATTTTAATTACTGTTTCAACAATATAATTAAGCATTGAATTTATGCACGGTTGCAAGCCAAGTGCCTTGCTAAGCTGAAGTAATGAACTCTGCTAGTAATGAACCCACTAATTGAAACAGTATGTAGCTTAGGATGCCATTAGTTGAACAATATTATCATTACTAGTACAATAGTGGTTAAAAAATTGCAACAAAAGAAGCAGTTTTCAGATTCAAGGTACAACAGTTCTGCATATATCAGTTAGAGAAAAACAATCGCTGAGTTACATATTTCAGAAACTCCTTCAAACTGGGCTAGAATCGTGAAAGCAACTGCTGTGGAGTAATGAGATTGTTGCTAACTAGGTTTGTGCACACTTGGGGAAAATCACCTCTAGCAAGAGACACAAGATTAAGACATTTGCACTGCCTGAACTTCCAACAGCCGTAAAAGTGAGGATGCCCTACACGGAGCGTTCACCCACGGAGCGTTAGAGTGTTAATACGGGACGGTAATAGGATGCACCAAGTGACAACTGTGTGTGATCCAACTGGGAAGCCCAAGACAGAGATCTCACGTCATTTTAGGCAACAACCACGTTCAGTAGGGTAGACACAAATGTGTCCATCACTGAAACAACAAAACGGTAGTTACTAGAAAATGGCTATGAAATTCAGGCAGCAAAACTCTGCCAGACTTGGAAGATTTTTAAAGCATTGGAGGTGTATTTTACTGAGGTCTTAGGGCATACTTTTCTTTTTCACCTTAAAAAGAAAGCAGTTTTTCTCCTTGTGCCCTTACTGCCTTGCAGAGCTCCGAGAAGGGGCTGGGATTACGATTCAGCTCTGTTTCACTGCTCAAGTCATCTGTCTTCTGGCCATTTTTTCCCTGGATTTCGCTCTACCAGAAACTTCAGCATTAGCTGCGCTGAGGGTTAAGGCGTGGAGGAGATGCTCAAGGTCACCTAAGCACCTTGTTAAATAGACTATGTGACGTTGTCCACCCTATACCACTAATGACTGCCTCTGCTACCTTAGTTCTAGCAGCATCGATACCAGCTGCGCAGTTGACACAACAGTAGCAATAAAAGGAAATTTCTGGCAGCAAGCGACTTGTTCGTTCACTGCCATACTTGGGAGAAGAGCTTAGTCGGTCTGTAACTCTAAGCGGTTAAAAAAATGCTCTGCTTGAGCTTAGAAATTAGTGTAACAATGACAGGACTCCACAAGGCTCAAAGAGAAATAAGGAATGATTCAGCTGCTGAAAAATCTGAAGAAATAACAGGAAAACAGCCCAGTCCATGCAAATTATTCCTAAGTATTTGTCTTCTGTGAACTGATGTCAAAGTGCTGTTAACTATTTAATGTACTAGGCAGGGTTAAAATGTGGACATTTCCTGAGTTTCACTTCCAACTACAAAAAGATTCTAAAAAACAACCTAGCCAATATTTGTCAAAGCATTTGGCAAATCCTTCAGAAACCAGGACAGCTCAGGAGATGTGAACAGGCCTAGATATAGCATTAAGAATGTCTTAACTTCATGGACTAAATTAAAATTTATAAAGTCTAAAGTAAAGTAAAATGACACGTGAACACAGTTTTGCATACTCCTTCAGCCTCAATTGTTACTATCTGATTAGGCCCTGGTTTTAGGCATTAGTTCAAAAGAAGAAATTATGTCAGGAAAATTTAAACATATGGGAAAGTATATTAACTGTGCTGCTGAACTAGTGCATTCTTCTCTTTTCCTAAAATTTGTGGCTTAAGAGAATGACATACAGGCGTTTATATATTTAAGTTGTTACCTGCTGGGTTTTGTGCTATCTATTAGGAGTGTGGGGAGGTCTATACCTTTAATAACATTTAAGCCCTTCAGTTGATTTCAGCCAGATTTGACAAATAGGTATAGGCCTCCAGGGTTATTATGCTCCTGAAAGTTTTGTGAAAAATTGTAGCAGTAGACCCCACTAAGAGAAAAGCTGCAGGATGAGCTCACAGCATGTTACATATCAGATAGTCCACATGGGAAAGATCTCCTATAAATCCTTCAGCTGCAGGGAAAAAAAAAAAACAAATAAAAAACAGACTTCAATTGGTGATCGTAGTCCACCACAAGACACAAATCTGCAGGGAAATCAGGCTTCATTAGTTACGCTGCTCACAGAACTACTGTTTTTTAGAAAGATTTAGGAAACAGAACGTAATGTAGTGGCATAGGCCAGCGAAATGGATTTACCAAAAGGCTATGCTGTGATTTGCAGCAGCATTTAACAGCCACGAGAGGAAAGCAAACAGGTTGCAGAGCTGATGATTTGTGAGCACTGTGCATTTCTCTTTTGTTTGTTCTTGGCCACACGTCTGAGTGTAGGCAGCTCTGCAAGCAGACAGAGGACCCACATGCTTATTTATTTTTCCAGACTTGATGCTGTTTTTTTTAAAAAAAAAGAAGAAGAGAAGGACTGAGAGTAACTTGGGCTTCACTTTCCCTGCTGCTTGTTCTGAGGGGGAGAGGACTATGGGATGTTTTTAGTCTTGGCACACAACTGCAGAAAAGTCAATCTATCACAGTCAAGCAGATTTAATATTAGTCATGAATGAGATCATGATTTGAGTACAGTACGAGTTATTATTTATGGTACAGTGAGCTACTGCAAGAGCTTGAGGGAAGTCATGACTAATTGTCCCATAGCTGCCAGGGACGGATGAACTCTCTCTTTTACCTAGGGCCAACACTAATAAGTTGCCCTGTAACCTCTTCTCCTCTAATACCCTCCTCCTTCTTCGCATCCTCAGCAATTTAATAGAAAAAGCAAATCCCATAGATTTCTGTGCATCACAGCAGCTTGCCTTCAGCAGCGGTGCAGAAACAAGCAAACAAACGAGGCATTCACAGGTTGTCCACCTGGATCAAGGGCTGTTCAGTGGATCACTGAGTGAACCACTGTATATCCAAGGCCAATCCCTCTCAGCAGGACCGCTGTATGAACACAGGTTTTGCAAGGCTGCCTCTCTTGATTAAAAGAAAAAATGAGTCAGAGGAGGAACTCCATTTGACTTGGCTCAGACACCAGTGGAAGTCAGGCGGAGTGTATTATGTTGTCAGAGTTAATGATTCAGATTACTACTCTTTTATGACATTTGCATGAGGGGTATGTTGGAATTGCTAGCTCCTTAAAGTTGAATGTCATCATTGGCAGTAAGAGCTGTGTCACTTCTGTGTTATCTTTACTATGATGTAAATGTGTAGAATTCCAATCAATTCCTCAATAAAATGAAACAAAACATCGATCTCTGTGAAACATTAAAAAAAATTTGCTTTAAATTATGAAAAAAGGGAAAAATGAAAGATAGGGTGAGATTCAATAAATAGAGTTGGAAGTGAAATTCCGAAGGCACTTCTTGAAGAAAGTAACAATAACTATGCCTTGCTTGCAGCGTCCAGGTTTATTAAAGAGTATGTAGCAAAGTAAGCCACAAATAACCAATTTCCTCTTTAAGGTTTCTAAGTTCACTTTATTTCTTGCTTGATTTACTCTTCTTCAAAGCCCTAGAGCAACTGACTCCCCCACTGTGGTCCGTGGCCCTTGAGGCCATGGTATGTGGCGTGTAGCTGCTCTGTGAAACCATAGCAGCTCCATAGAGGTTTTAAGATAAAGTTCAATGATAAGGGAGTAGAGTCCTCTGCAGGCCACCTGGAGGTGCGACTGGTCCATTGGTCCAGAAACTTTGTGGCCCGCCTGCCTTTGAGCACCCTATGAGCTTTGGCATCATTTGGAAAGCAGTGAATATGTGCTTGCTTCATGCTATTTTTTGAAGAGGGGCTTAGCCTGGAACCTGCCAGTGACAGGGAGTGAGCATCTCAGGACAGCACCGAGAGAGCACGGTATCTGGCATTTTCAAAGGGAAATGAACTGAGCTAATTTCCATCCTTCAGCAAAAATATGTTCACGCTGGCTTACTTACCTTTTAGCTGTACGCACTGTTAGTGGAAAAAAGAAGTGCTTACACGCAAGCAATATCAATGTGTAGTCAGCTGGAGAAGTATTGTGTACTGACAGAGAGAGGCTGACACATTTCATCAGACATTTTTCTCCCTTCAGCCCTTAAGGACAGTAAAATCCCTTCACAGTGCGATATGTGAAAATGATGTGCATATGAAAATACCAAGAGCCTTTCCTGAATGTAATGCTTTAGGACTGGATAAAACCCTTAGGATATTATTATACTCTATCTGCTTCACAGAGCCCATGCAGCACCTGTAGGATGAAAGGTAATTAATATGGATGCATGGAAGACTACATCTTTGACTTACCTTGCAATGACAAAGAGGACACAACTCACTCCAAGGCAGGCTAGGAGAACATACATCCAAATATCAGGAGAAAGAGGGTTTAAAAAAGAAAAAACACCAGGGTTTGTGCCATTGGGCTTCCGGTACAAGATACTGATTCCCAGAGTCATGAACGGTTTGGAAAAATCAATTACTTTCTCTCTTACGTAGGTAATAGTGAGAGGAGCAACAGCCAGATCAGCTTTCTGGAAACACAAATGGGAGAATACTCATGCTTTTTCATGTTCAGCAAACACACTACTATTCTTTCCTTTCCCCCTGCCCCGAGTATTAAAAACTAAACCAACCTTTATGATAAATCTGAAATGTATGACAAGATTTACCATTGCTAAGGTATTAGTAGGTACGAGAAATTCTGTGTCCTTTATTTCTGGCAGAGGGTCACTCGTGACTGTGAGCGTGAAGGGCTTGGCTGGCGTGGGGCTCACGTACTGTACCGTGGGGCAGGCTGTGCACGAGGAGTGGCAGAGTGCTGGGCGAGGGACTACGCTCATGAATCGGCGGTTGCTGCATGGCAGCAGGAGCTGGAGGTCCAGCCTTCATCGTCAGACTCTGTAGCCTAAGGGTGGGCAGGATTGGTGCTACCTTAGCACCCGCTTCCCCACTGTGGTAGGAGTTTCCTCACAACACCCAGGAGCTGTCGCTTCAGGTGTACCAACATGATCTCCTACTCTGAGAAGTGCCACTAAAAAGAGACTGGTGGCTCTAAAAAACCATAAACTGATGTAAGCTTTTCAGCTGGACTGGCTTCATATAAAACACCACAGGTGAAAGCAGAATAAAGAGAAAATGATTCAATCTTACATGGTCTATGAGTTCTTTGACCATCCCATTCCACTCTCCTTTGTCATTCTGGGCTCCATATTTACCATCAGAAACTAGTTTGACCTCGTAGATGAAGCCTAAAATATTTGACAGCTCCTTCAGTAAATCCAGGCAATAACCCTCGAATCTGTCATTTCCATACAAAGGCTTGTCAGACTTCTTGTACATAACGTAGGGATCTTCCTGTAGAAACAAACGGAGCAGACACAGCGATAGAAATGAGGCTTGCTTCAGATTATATCAGTTTCTGAATGTGAATAGTTTATTAATGCGTTGCAATTAGATGCATATTAGTAATTTACTGTGTCTGTTAAAAGCTGTTTTAGGTGTGTTAACGAACTGATTGAATCAATTAGTGATAAGCATAAAGGCCTAATTTTCAGTGGAACAGACCATTCATAGTTCCCATGAGTTTTAATTAAAGTAGTGCTTAGCAGCTCCCAAATCAGCTCCAAGAATCTGTAGTCTACATTGTCCCACCCTAAGGGACAAGAAAGGATATTGAAAGAGAAGAATAAATAACAGAAAAAAGAATCATAAGGTGAACTTAAAATTTGATATTCTGCAAGAAATAGATCTCTGTTGAAAATCTGCTAGTGGGTAATACAGTTGTGGGCTGAGCAGGCATACACATGAGAGAATTAAGAACAGCACAGGTAGATTAATCTTGTGTGCAAAGTACTTTGCTGCTTTTCTTTTTATATCACTTTGGATAGACAAAGTTCTGGGCAAGGAGGTTTCTGCAGTTTAATGTGTCAGAAGACCCCTAGCAATAGAAAATGAGGGTAAAAGGAGCCTTGAGTTCTTTCCCTCCTCCTGAGGAATCAGCTAGACAGAATAGTTGAAAAAAATGACATTACTAGCCAGGGAGAAAGTATGAGGCAACGCAACCGGTAGATACTCAGTTCTGTATTTTGTATTCATCATCTTAAGAATTTACCCCTCTCTGTCTGTCTACTGTTTGCTACTTTCTTCAATATCCCTTCACTTTCAGTAAAAAGAAAGGATATAAACACACTAACTACCAATCAGTGTTTGTAAGTGTTAATTCTTCTAGGCAGAAGAGTATGTAGAGTTCCTCTCTGAAATACAGAAATAATCAGTATTTTGGAGTTTCCTGCAAGTCTTTATTTGGCAGCTGGATATTTTGATTGCATCTTACGGATGGATGACTAGGTGTATTAATTCTGAGTGCGTATCCAAAAATTTGCTAGGAAGCAGAGTAGTTTAACGAAACATTCATTAATATAGCGAAAACCAGCAATGGAGCGCGGCGTGGGGGTAACAAAGAAAGCTGCAAAGAACCAGCACAATATTTGCAATCTACAGCATGGCTCATGAAGTCAACACAATGCAGTAAGACTTACCAAAATGGTTGTGACAATAAGGGTCCGGTTAGCCAAAGAATCGGTGATGTTGTTCGATCTGTCCTTATTGTTGTCCGTCATGTTAAGGCCACTGTACGAGTTCCAAACCCCAATCTACACAGAATAAAGCGGGTGAATAGCTGCCGGGTGTCAGCAAGCAGGCTGAGTGAAATGAAACTTTGCTTTAAATGCTCACAGCCTAGAAGGTGTACGTTAGCTCCGCTCACCACAGAAAGGGACACCAGCAATACGAGATGCTAGAGAAGTGAAAACAGCTGTAGTTCTGAATAAGGTGGCAACATCGAATGGTTGATTGTAACATTTATAAAACACAGGGAATATACTACTCTTTCAAAAGCAAGTTGAAACGAATTAGCTATAAGAGTATAAGGCATGTCAATATAGTGGTATATTAACCAATTTTTTTACACAATTGGAATGTATTGACTTTGTTTCTTGCTAAAAATGTCAAATGTATATTTTTTTTTTTTTTTATAAATGGTAGAGCTGAAACATATGGCAAGACCTCTCTCTACCAATACAACAGATTAAAAGGTTGGATAAATACATTGAAGCAGATTGATGGATGCACTGGCCTTTTGCTTCTGCTGTGCCTTCAGCAGGTTTAGCAAAGATTATTCTATCGTTTCTTGACTACAGCATGACAGAACTAGCAAGGTGATACTATCTCACCCACTGATCAGTATTTGCTCAGTAAATACAAGCAGCCAAAAGTAAATGGGGTTTTTGAATCCTTTCTAATTCAAAGATAGCGATATTCAAGAACTACAATATTTAATGCCCAATCGAAGTCTCAAGGGAAAGATCTTCATGATTTCCATGGATTTGGATCTACACCTTCTGATGGCAGAAATCGTAATTTATTCGGATAAATATTGACTTTACATAAATTCAGTCCTAAACGCTATCGAGATTTTACTTCCAAAGTCTTTTAAAATTTGTGTTTATATCATCTCAAAAGAAGGTCTTACATGGCTCTACAGTAATGAAATGGGCATTAGTACCTGTTCAGGCACCAGTTTTTGCTGGGTGAGCTATTGTGTGGAAGTTCGGAAGTGCGCAGATGATCCCCTCACCTTGGTGATTTGGGAGGTTGGTCATCTCGAGTTGAAGAGCAATGAGAAGTGCCAGCCAAGGGAAGGAGGGAGGAAGAGGGGCAGTGACCTTTTAAAGGGGCACGGCTGCTTGTGCCATGATGCCTGCCCACAGTGGGCTTCCTGCGAAGAAGGGGGAGAGCGCAGCTTGTCCTGGTGGGTAACACCACTCTAAGTGACAGCACGAGGAGTGAGACTCCCAGAGCCTTTCCTCCTGCTGAAGGCAAAGGCAGGTGCTCCCTAGCAAGGAAAGATCAGGCTCACACTGAGGGCTGCTATTTTGCAGGGCTGGTTTTGTACGTGAGATTAAATGCCATCATCTCTCATTAGCCTGGAAATGAGACTTCAGTGAGAGCTGACTTCATTGCCAGCAGAGGGCATTGAGTATCTCAAAGGACTGGGACTTAAGTGACATTGGAATATGGCAATTTCAAACTGGAGCTTTTCTTACCTACCCTCTGTTGAAAGGACACATGTGAGGGCTGTTTGGGGAGTATTCATCATGCTTCCCTGAAGTTAGGAAAACCTGATGTATGAAGCCCAAAGTGCCCACAATCAAGTGAAAGCGCAGCTCCATGGGGAGAGCAAGCTCACTGCATCTGAAGTCTAGGGTTTTATACAGGCTAGAAAAAAACGTCTTGCCAAGTTAAGTATCAGATAAAAAGAATAAAGCCTGACTACTTCTGCCTCTCATTTGTTACTCAGAAACCATACATTTTGTAAGACGAATCACAAGGTTTGCTTAAACTGCCTGGAAATAATTTCTTTTAACCTTGAACAAATTAATTAACATCTTATAATTTGGGGTGTAAAATTAACAGAGAAAGAAGTATAAAACCCTTCTAGGTGAAACTGCTTGTTCACATCTAATCAAGACCTTTGTAATGAACCGCACCTCAAAATATCTTTCATATTGATGCTATCTGGAAAGCAAAACATGTGTAAACTACAGGCATTTTAAAGCAGACCCTAATAACTCCTCGCACTAGGAGAACACACCATCAGATGGGTTCACATAGTGTGTGGTTCAGGGGTGGCAAGAGATGGCTCAGGAGGCCAACACCATCCATCTGCAGAGCAGCACGCGCCTCCGTGCTGCTCTGCCGGCAGGTTTCAGTTTCATCCAGAGGGATCAGCTCTCAGATCCTCCCTGCTGGGAGGGCTAGCAAAGATGCCAAGCGAGCTGGAGACAAAACCTGCAGAGATCTCCTGAAGGTCTCTGTCAGCCATCAGATACTCAGTCATTTCAGGTCCAAACAAGACTGTTTTTTCCAGTTGTTAACTGAGGCAGAGAGGCCCTTACTTTTGTACTGACCCCAGTATATTATTTTGTGCCTGCTAAGTATGGATTTGGGGTAACAATTGCATCCTTTCAAATAACCTTTGGGTCTATGTCCCTGGGTGTCATTGCTTTTGCCTTTCACTAACATATTTTCCAAATGAGGTATGTGTAATGAATATAGTAATGCCAATTCTTCTTCTTTTTTTTCTTTCTTTTTTTTTTTTTTTTTTTCAGGCATTTATCAGTCATTCCCTTTGTTTCCAGAAACAGATTCAGTTGGGAAACTAATCTGGAAAGTATTCACAGAATAAAAATGTTGGTATTACGGTAGCCCGTGCTGGGAATATAGTAAATAACCAGTGTCCTTGAATTTGTACCAGGGTGGCTGAATTAATCGAAAGCTGTGCTGCTCACTGTTATTGACTTGATATGCTTTTAGCTGTTGGCGTGGGGAAGAGGAGAACAACCATGAAGAACATGGAAAGACACAGCCACAGTGCATACAAAATACACCAGGAGACCACTCTACACTTGAATAAAGGAATGACACTGCAGGTCAGCCTTGGTTAGGACGATGGAAAAGGTCGGAAGGGCGTTGGGAAAATGAGGCCAAGGTAGTACATCACTATGGTGAATCCGAGGGATTTATTGCAGTTTAGTGACAAGTTTGAGAGGTATCATCATATGCGCTTCTCAGCACGCCTGTGTTCTGAACCAGTTGTAATTTGGTTTAAATCAATTCAGCATAACATGAAATGCCTGGAGTCAAAAACCAGATTGGTTCAATAAAGTTCTGCGCGTCAGGTAGGATGATCTATTCACCAGTAATGAGGAAAATGGAATCCTTTGTGCCTCAGCCTGATTCACTGAAGATTAAAACAAGGTTATTAAGTAAATGCTTCATAAGAAAAGGAAAACAGTCCTATAGAATGCTTTAAGCTAGTCTATTGTGTAGCTTTAAAATTGCTCTCAAAACAGCACAAACACAAAACCTTTCTAAAGTGTATGTGTGTGTGTTAAATAACAAGATCTGTGCAAAATATATAGGAAAATATAATTCTAAGAATTTTTAAACTTGTGAATACAAAATACTCTCAAAGTGGTAAATGCAGTTGTTACCTTCCCCATACAGAAAGGAAATTGGTGTATTACAGAAAACTGTGGGTTGTATTTCCAAGGGGGATCAACACACAGAGCTGTGAGACTCTTAACTGGGTCTCTGACTCCCAGTCTGGTGCCTTATCCACCAGGTAGAGCCACCTCATGATAAAAGAGGACTGACATTCCTGAGGTAATTTAGATCATTGATCAACAAGGTTAGTTCCAGTTTCCACATGTTAGCGAATGACTGAGCTTTCCCTTAATGGTCTATATTATTTTCTGTAAGGGGCTAATAATACCCTAGTCAAAATTTTGAGTCAACAATGCCTGAACACTGCCTGCACAGTATGCATTTTGTGGGAGGGGAAAAACACTGCATGCTTCAAACAGTCCTCCCTGCTCATGTTAATGCATGTTGGAAATGGTGAAAATTTACCCCTGTTGTTAAATCTTTGGTGAATCAGGAAGGATAAGAGCTGAGGAAATGTCTGCTTTTGCTACAGCCAAGAGCAAAAGGGGGAAATGCATAACTACTAAGAAATAAATTAACAAAAAGATTTTGGTGAAAATGCTGAATCCTGCAAGGTCTTTTTACTATTTGGACTTACAAGTCTCAAATAGGGATGAACTGTATTCTACCACAAAAGAAATTCACCCTCTCAGGCAGACTGTTGTCTCTAAACTGCAATTTGAGAACCACTATCAAAACCCAAAGGATGAGTCTGAAGACCCAGCCCAAAGGTTTTTTGCATCACCTGTCTGTGTACAAACCTTCTTCCACACTTTATATAAATGATTAGAAACCTCGCCAGCAGCCTTGGTACAGAGAAAAATAAACAGAGCGCTTCATTAAAAATGAAAAGTGAACCAGTCTGGAGAGCTATACGGGAGCAATTATGTTTAAAGTCTCAATTAACCCATCAGCAATTATCATTCAGAGTCAAGCCAGGGCAAGCAAAACAAGGAACAAAGTTGTCTTCAGCTGACACTAGCGGGGGATGTCACTGAGGCTGGGGGTTTTTGGACACCCGTGGTTCCTGCATCCCACCTGCCCAGGCCACACGTCGGGTCTGATGGAGCCCAAGGGCA
Organism: Rhea pennata; assembly: GCF_028389875.1. Lineage (NCBI taxonomy): Eukaryota > Metazoa > Chordata > Aves > Rheiformes > Rheidae > Rhea > Rhea pennata. The sequence continues at coordinate 115,846,653 of NC_084663.1, forward strand.
AGACTCTGCTGCCCACCTCCCATCCCTGCGGTCTGCAGGGCCCCGACCTGGCTGGTGTCATCACGTTTCCAATGGCAGCGTGCCATGGCAAAGCGCGGCCAGAAGCATCCTTAGGTTTGGTGTTGCCTCAGTTATCCCTGCGAGTCAAGAAACTCTCCTCCCTTTAGCCCTCGGAGCACCTGAGCCCTGCTCCTTCCAGAGCTGCGCGGTCTCTTAGAGCTCTGTAAAGGAGCCCTGAAAACCAGTCAGCTCTGCATCTTCAGGATATTTTATAAATGATAAAATCAGGAAAATACAACCTTTTTGCACTGATTTTTCTTTTCTTGAGATGTGCTTTCCAGAATATCCGTGTGGAAAGTGAATTTTGTCTTTTGTTTGAATGCACTATTGGTTTCTGAAACTGTATCATACAGAACTGTCTGTTCACAAACAGAAATGCTGCCAGTAGTTTAATTTAGTCTCCTACTGTGTCACTATTTCCGTGAAACTTATTATAAGCAGTTAGGATTTGGGTGAAAAAGGACTAATCTAATCTCCAAAACACTAAGGATTTTTAGCGTGTCAACTCTCTGAGGCTATTATCTAACCACCAGCTTTCCTCTATCCCTTATGTCACATCCAGCAGTACATGTAAAGTAGTACGTGTAATATGTTTACATTTTATACATATATATATACATATACATATATATATATATATATATATATATATATAAACTTACCACACTATGTGTATGCTCTTACAGTGGTAAGAGCAGAAGACAACGTGTTTGCACTTAAAATAATTATTACTGTTGAGGTAAATATTGCCTGCCAATATCTCAAAATGCAAGACATGCACTGTAAAAATAATATTAAAAAAAAATCTTAGTAGTTCTCTTTTAACTTTAAACTAAATAATCTTGGGAATAGAGTGTTTTTTATCCCAACCACAGGAAATTCAAGTTGAGGAGAATGGACTTTGCTATTCCACTGCCAAATTAGCTTTCTGTCAATGTTTTTCAAAAGATCTAATTTTAAATAAGCATAAACTGCCTGACTGCTCACAGCAGGACGACTTTCCTACAAGCTGGTTACCTTTTCTGTTCCCTCCTCCTTGAGACTTATAATGTCCAAATCAAAGTCCTTCCGTAAGCCATCAGTTTTGTTGAAGGTAATGCGCCCTGTTAGGCCATCCCACCGTGCCTGTGTAAACAGAAAAACAGTCCCCTGTAATGATTAGTAGGAACTGGCCTAAAACCATAACAAATATTACACTTTAAATCAACCACAGCATTGAATTACTCTTCCTCTAAACACCCTTTTAAAAGTATACTTTGCTACTCAGATTGAAAAATACCTTATTATCCTTTATTACACAGTTTCTCTTCAATATGTTTTATAAACATAAGGTCAGGCACAAGTTTGTGATAGTGTGAAATGTTCATTAGTGTGTGTTATGCTGTATATAAACAGCTATACTGACCACAGAGAAAGACACGATAAAATTCATATCGCATGTGCCAAGAGACAGGGCACTTTTGCATCATGACAATTCAGCAGTAATTTGAAGAACCAAGCTGTTCAGTCCAAGCTTTGAGTCTGAGTCTCAGAGTAGCACAGCCTAAATCCACCACCCTGATTTTACACCAGCCTAGGACCCTTTAGGTTTTCTGCGATAAAGGGGGAATGAATGCAAGCTGGTGATGAATGGCACTTCTTCCATGAACTAAGCCAGCTAACCATCCCAAACCACCAAAACTTTCTAAAATACTTCAATTATGCATTTCCTAGTCTCATGTGATAGCTACTGCCTCTGCTACTTAGGGTCCAGAAATTCAGATTTTTCCTTGGAGAGATAAATACAGGAACAGCTTTTGTCATTCTTTCTTGGTTACTTGGACAGATCATCATTAAATCTCTCTCACCTGTGTTGGACTGCTAACATCTTTGGGCTTCACTGCAAATGCCAGCCAAATTGTTTCACTAATCCCTCCTCAGTTTGTATCACCAGTGAAGAAAACACAAGAGCCCAGGTAAGCAAATGGTGCGCATCGTTCCTAATAGGCGCACTGTCACTGCCTCTACTCCCAGATGGTGGGATGGCTCTGAAAAGCAGGCTTTCAGCAAAAATTCATCCAGCCACAGAGAACTAATAAAATCTTTGCAGTGGAAGGTACATGCAAGTCTTACACATGTGCTTGAAGTACAGCATAGGAGTTGCATAGGATCCGTTTTGGTCCAGGCATTACTGTTCTACCGTAATTAAAGGAAAATGCATTTTCCTTGCTGTAAACGTTGGCACCAGGAATGAGTTGAACTGGTGCATTTTGGAGATCAGTCTGCATAGCCATGACAATGCCCTGTGTTGTGGGATACTTCCTCGGTGTGGCAGGATCAACATCCAGGATTAACAACTTCTGCAGTTTAATTTTTTTTATCTTGCAGTCCTTCCAGTGAGCTCAGTTTCTTTTAAATGAGACCCATCTGCCCCTCATATAGCCTCCATCTTGTCCCCCAAAGCTGAAACTCATCTATAAAGGAAAGGATTTGATGGATTTCAAAATGCAGATTATTTTTATAATCTATTTTTGGAACTCCCACATTTGATTAAATTCTTCAAAGGTGCAAGAAAGGCCGGTGAGCAACGATGGCATAGTTTCTTCATGTGTGTCAGCTGCATAATTATTATTCACTCCATTTATTTTGTTATAGACAAGTGACTTAAGGAAAGCTGCATGTAAGATCAACAGATTTACACAGTGGCATCTCACCTTCCTATTAAATCTAAATTCTAGCTCTAAATCTGCAGGCAGGATTTAACCTCAGATGCTAAGTTGTTATTACCCTGTGTCTCAGGCAGATGTATCTAGAATTTATAGAAATAACGCAGGATTTCTAAGCATGTCTAAGTAACATAAGAACGCAAAAGCGCAAATACAGCCAGCTTTCTTTGAGACTTTCTACCTAAATCGTATAAGAACATACGAAAATCACAGCGGTAAATAATGAAATACCTATGTTCTTATATGCTTGTATAACTAAGAAAGCAGTAGGGGACAGGAATACATTTTGTTATATATATACTATTTTTCAGTTTGTCTTTTGATTACTCTGACATGACCCCCATGTCTTACTCATAAAGATGGAACGTTTAAAAAACTTGATCTTTAGAGTTCAATCCCTCCTCAGAGGACAATTTACTTCTGTGAAATGCCTGCATTTATTGATTACATATCACATGCTCAGCTTCTCTGCTAACGTGATATGATTTTGAATAAAGGAACTAATACATTAATTTGGGGAAGGATATCAGGAGTCTAAATCTCAGTCCGTATCAGAAAGATTTACACGCTCAAACACTAGCTCATTTTTGAAAATAAGCCTGTTGTTTCTATCTCCTATACTGAAAAAAATAGAAGCAAAGGGTGTTACAAGGAGCATAGTTGTAGGCTTAAATTTCAAGGTAGTAGAGAAATTCATATAGGCTTTGTCTAACTTATGTCTCAAGTACGTCATCAAATATTGACACAAATTTGACTTAAATTATGACCAGGCCTCATGGAGTGTTTCGCAGAAGAGTTCACCTTAAATGTTGAAGATTTTTTTCAGAGCCAATTTCTGAGGTACAGGCTTCAAATAGCATTGCTATTCTGAACAAAAATAAACATCTGGTTTAAGTCCAGCAATCATAATTTTATTTCTGACCTCAAGACACTTGTGGTGCATGTGTATAGGATATCGAGGCAGACAGCTGACAATTCTTTCCAGACCACAAATGAGAGTTTTTCTCAGAAAATAGCAGGAATGAGCTAAGAATTTACAATCAAATCGCAACTTTTTGGAAGTCTATGATAGGACTCCCAAGCTTTTAATACAACTTGGGTCCTAAAGCACAATTGCCTCCTGCATGCAAAGAAAGTGAAACGTATCGTTACTCAGAAATCTTATCCGTACGTAGCTTCTAGCTGCCGGTCAGGTAAACCAAGGGTGCGAGTACCTGTTAGGCATCGTGTGCAGGCAAACAGAACAGGCAGCAGTTGCACGGCTCTCAAACGCAATTAACAAACAGAAATGAAGCAGAACTTCCCAAAGAGCGCGAAACCACATGGCTGTTTAACACAGCAGTGAGATTTCATGCTTTTATATGCAAGATTTATAGCAATTTTAATGTCTCTAGTGACACTCTGTGTTAAATGTTACAGGATACAATAAAAGTTGAATCGGAACCTAATCATGTCATTCCTCAAAAGAAATTGCTTTTTTTGCACTCTGTCCTTGCTTTGATACTAGAAGAACTTAGGGCATAATTTCAGACTCTCACGAAATATGTGTGTTTTCTATTTTGTTTGTAAAATTTTGGATAGAGCTTGCAGCTTAATTAGAAAATGAGACTTTCAGGAGTTTCTGTCTGTAATATCCTTTGCTTGTCTTAGCTCTCATTTATGTAAGCTTGCAAGCTTTGCTTATCTTAGCCCTCATTTATGCAAGATTGCAGGCTGACAGCAGACCTATGATGAGATGTTATTCTTCCACCAGTTTGGTTTGCAGCAGTAAGGCAATGCAGAGGTGAGCTAAATTTTAAAATAAGCTGCCACAGTCTACATTAGTGTGTTTTATCAGATAATTAACCTTTTTTTATTTCTAAATGTTACATATTTGACGACTTCCTTGTGTTCATTAAACAAAGTGGGGAATTAACCAAATATGTTGGATTCAACTGATAGTTAAGAATTAAACCATGCAGGACCATCAGCTGTTCAGATCTTCTCTTACTAAACATTGAAAAGGCAGTAAATAGAACAGATGACCAAAAAGCTTTCAGTCATCTCTGAATGTTGTCAGGTATCTGATAAGGCAAAAATATTCAAAGTGGCACAACTAAAACTGTGAAACTTTGTATTTTTCTACTGATTTTAAAGGTTAAAATTGTGGGTAGCTTATGAAATAACGTCTGAGGCTAAATATTCTAATTATAGTATTCGTTTCTATACAAGTATATTGATGGAAAATTATAACAGCTGGAAAATGAAGCCGATTCAACTCCTAAGAGCAAACACACCAGCACATACCATTACTATTTATTCCCTTGATAGTCATCTAGTCTTTATATCAATTTCCACTTTATCATCTTGCATCAGTTACTATATAAACCTCAATTTCAGCCAAAGCCAATCAAGAGCTTAATCACAGAATCAATGATTTCAGCTGCAATCAAGCTTACCAAGGTAATGCAATAGGTAAATTTTGCATACTCTTATCTCTAACAAACCCCTTTTCTATTTTCAAATTTGTATTAGCTAGATCAAGAAATTGTAACGCATAGTGTTTATAATTCATTGATTGAATACATATTCAGCTTTATGATATATATCCTTGATGGGCTATATCAGAGCCAATTTTGTACACAGTGTACAAAACTGTGTATTGGACTACTGCACACAAAAATATCAACCTTTCTCAGACAAATAGCTTGCTTTTTATTAGGTCTTTATCTTTTCCTACTCAATATAAGTTTATCCAACTGTATTAGTTAGCTGTTACTATATAACTTATTTACTATATTGTATAGTGAATATATAGTATAGTATGTATACTATATTATGTTTTCTCTCCTACAGTACATCATTACCTCTTTCTCTGAATCCAGTATTACATTGACAGACACTGGATACCTGTGTTTCAGATTACAGAACCTCAATTTTTTCAAGATCCTGTTTAAAATGTTCGAATGGCATGGCAATCTAAAAATGTGAAGGTATATTCTAATTTTAACTATTTAAACTATTATGTTTAATAATGTTTCATAATAGCTAGACACTTCAGCTCTTCTAACAATATTCCATTTATTCTAATAACCTGTGCCATAAAACTGTTTTTCTGAGCTTGTTCCTTGGGCTTCCCTCTGTAATTAATCAAGCAATTTCATTTTGGAGTTTCAAGCTCAAGTCTTAACCCTGACTATTCCACTGTTCAAAAAATAAGGCCCCACATTTCAAAGATATGTCCAGAGGTGATGCTAGAGAAAAGCATCTGAGACATGCATTTGCACTCCCCAAATTCAATAAAATATAACTATATCACTTATTAAATATGTGCACATAATACATCTACTTCAAAACATGTAAGGACAAATTATTATAACTATTTACACATTTTAAAAGTACACAGGAAAAAGGAAGATTTGATAAAACTTCTGAGTGAAAAGCCAGGTAGAAAAGCTATTTTAGCATAGTGCTTTTGCAGAACATGAATTTTTCTGGCATTCAGTTTCAAAAAAACCAGAATAATATCAGGTTCAAGCTTGACTCTGTGCAAAATGTTCTGACATTTTGCATCTGCCACTGAAATGTGGGTTATTGTATAATACGAAAGTATAGTAAATAGACGATAAACAACATCTTATGTGAAGACTATTTTTGGTTGTAAGTGGAATGCTAAATGATAGTATTCTTCATTCAAAAGCCTTGCAGATCCTCCTAGGTACATGAAAAGACTACTGTAATTTTCTTGAGATGGTCACAAAATAGACCATGGACCATATTTATTTTGTTTTTAAACAGCCTCTGTATTTTGCAAAATTGATTTTTTTTCCTTTTTTTTTCCTCTCTCTCTTTTTTTTTTTTTTTTTTTTTTATACTTCTCTTGTGGACTATCGAGCATTTTAAAAACTTATCCTAAAAGCATGCAACAAATAGAGCTTTTCTATAGGCTTTATGGGAACTTAGAACAGAAATTGGCTAGTTTGACTTTTCAGTATTGGAGAAATACATTCAGAACTAGATTGAATTCTGGTAAAAGATGTGGATATTATCCTATCTACTTAGTTTTGTCCATGGGATTATTTTAGCTTTTGTTAGGTTGATTTTCTAAGCATATTAAAGGTAATCTACAAAGGCAAATAATTGCAGTCCAATATTTTTTGCTTTTTTGATGATGAAAGGCCAAAAATATTTGGGTTTTTCAGTCTTGGTGTTATAGTCTGGGTATTTATTATTAAAGTTATTATGCAAAACTGAGCATCAGTTATTGATTTCATGTACATTACTAGTTAACCTCAATTGTGAAGGAAAAGGTATTAACTTAAACTACCATGAGATCATTGTTTCTCTTCCTTTTTATGCAATTAATAAAAGCTATTGGCGATCATCTGCCCTGGAATTCAGGAAATAAATATAGTTATATTCAACTTGCCAAATCATATTTGCTTGTTTACTGTGGCACAGTGGCAGGGATAAACTAGCTTCTTAGGCTTTTTGGATCCGTGCATCCTCCCAGCTGAATGCATCGGGTGTTTGGACTGATCTGTTTTGCTTCTGTGCTGGTCTTCTGCAAAGAATCGCTTGAAAGCAAATTGGTCTTGTCTCGAAGACTGGCTTTGCGTTATGATTTCCTTCAACCACATTTTACCCTAGATAAACATTAGCAGCCTAGAGCGATTGAGAGTGATGTCACCGCTGCGAATCCTCGAGTATCTCCAGGCCATTCCAGGTACAGAGTTGATCACCTTTTAAAGAACAGTGGCAGAGGAGTACCTGGGAGGACCCCAAACAGCACATGAAGTATACGGGAATGACAGCAGTGTTCTCTAGGGCTCTGAGCTATCACTGCTGCCTAGATAGCGTCAAATAATGCTCTTCTGTAATCATTGTATCACTTTCCTTATCTTTTTTTCTTTTCCTTCCCATGCCTTCTTCATGTTCATCAAGCAGAATCAACTTATTAACAGAATGTGAGAAATTTATTCGTGATCCATGCTACTTAATCGGCACTACCTGTTTATAAAGAAAGAAAGTAAACATTTATTTTAGCCTGGAACTGATAATCCAAAATGTCTGATGAGTGCTGAGGCACTAACTGCTGTCCAAATATAGAGCTGGACAACGATCTCTTCTCCATTGCATCTAGACTTATTAACAGAGCATGGTTCTGAAGGGTACAGAATTAATGGCAGTGATTAATGCCCATATGCAGAGGAGGACTTCCGTTGTGTTGCTTGACAACAGGTGACAAGAAACTGAGCTCTTTCTCCCATATTTTCCTCATGCTTGCCCTGTCTAAATTTTTCCTTCTCAACTAAAAACTCAGATATCTGAAAGATCTGTAAAATGTAGGCATACACGCTGTACCCACAGGCCCACTTCTCTATGACAAAATCTTCCAACACAGTAGCTAAACAATTCCACAATAAACTATCCAGAATACTAATGTTAAAGAAAAGGTATCCTTCAATGTTCATTTGGTTTCCTTTACTTTTAGGGAAAAAAAATTCCTGCTTTATTAGAATTGCAGAGACAGTTGCTATATTTAAGTGATAGTGCTGTTGCTTCTAATTACAGGGGAAATCATAACAAATGTGCTTTGAGTCACACATCAACTTATCAACTTTTACAATTAATCCTCTTATTAAAAGAGATTCCTCAAGGATCAAGGAGCATAGTGAGTTAGTGCATGACTTTTCCATTATCCTGGTTCAAATCCAAAATAACATGTAATAAAATGAATTTCAGCAGCCACCAGTATGGGTAGCAGTAGTTTTATCTAACCCACCAAAAATCACCATGCTTCATGGTCTCTTTGCTAGGAAGAGGTCCTGGACTTCCACAGTCCAGGCACCTTACTGAACAGTACTGAAACAGATAAAAAGAAGGTGGGGGTGAGGCTTGCTCCTATGTATTGGTTTAGGCAGTTGTTGTAAGACTGAGCTCACACTCCTGTTTTGAAACAAGTGAGGGAAATGGTGCATAAATAGGAAGGGGGATTTCTTAGGAAAATCACAAGCTGTTCTTTGAACTGCTCAGGAGTGCTCATTTCCCGAGCAGTGGTTGGGCTTAATGATGTTCAGGGGTAGTCATGAAAGGCTTTTAATGTTACAAATCTGACAAATGGTCTCTGACTACTTGAGGATGACTGTTTAGGTGGATTCATTTCAAAGCACATGTTTGAAATGCCTATGAAAAGATTTTCCTTGAAAACTTGCTCTGGTTCTTTGTATCAATACCAGAGATGAGAGAATGAGTGTGAAGAAGTGGAAGGAAAGGTTAACCTTGCCAGCTATTCTTCCTAGTAAGAGCAGTGTGCATGTTACCACACACACATCTGACTGTCACTGAAGTGGCTAGGTGATATTACTGTTGATTGTGAACTGGGAAAACATAACTATATGCTGTTGTGTACGGAACAATATTGGGATGTCACTGTAGTAGATACACTCCAAGTATAGATGGTCTGCACACAAATCCTGTTTCACACAGCTACCTGCTTAAATGTACTGACTAGGCAAATGTTGTCATCCATCTTTTACAGCGTGAAATCACGGCATTTCCAGATATGAGATTCATCAGCAGTATTTAAGTCCTACTACCTGTTTTGGAGTGAACTGGTAGCTATAAGTGCAGTTAGGGAACAGCTTGATTGTGTCAGTGTGATGAAAGTGTCTACAAAGCAAAGACCAGTTTTGCCCTCTCAGGTAACCTAGAAAAAGTCTTTGGTATTGGTCTGAAATGGTTTGCTCGTGGTTGCACAGAAAGTCCATGACAGAGCCAAGAATCAAACCTAGCACCTTGGTGCTCCCATTCAGCATCTTGGCCAAAAAGTTGCCTCCCCGACTGAGCTACTGTCCTATTACAATGGCATTGACTTAGTGAACAACAGGGATGACGAGGAGGCTGTGGGGGCTTTAGGCAGTGCAAAGCATTGGGTGATTTCTAGCTAAGCTAATGAGACCTAAATGCTGGCAAATCTGTGAACAGCTGAGTTAGGGGGCTGAGTGGTTGAGGCATAGACTGTTTCAGTAACAGCATGCGGCTCCAAACTTTAAATGATCTGCATTTAATAGTTAGTTTGTAAGGTCTTTGCAATAATCTTTCTGTCAGATTCCTTGTTTTGATTTTTAGATATTTCAGTACCAAAACTTTACAGATAATTTTTATCAGTTCAATACATGTTTATTGGTACTGTGCAAGTTCTAGGACCATTATTTTACAATTTCATTGTGCATACATCATTGCATAAATTTTAAATTAAGTGATTTTCCATGCCAATATTTGATTTAAGAGTATGAATCCCTGTTGGCATTAAGATTGGCCATACATTATCTTAATGGAAAGCTGACTTTTATTTTATAATAAATCATCACGGGATGCAAGTCTAGCAGTTGTTTCATTTGCTTTTTTAATTAACAGTTTCCAGTATAAAGCAATAGGCAATAGTAGGTTTATGTAGAAATGCATCTGCATCTGTTTTACTTTATGGGCAGGAAGTAAGTCTTAAAAAAGTAAAATAAGATAAATATTCATTTTAACGATAGTGGATCAAATCCTAACATCAAACTATCTGGTAAGCAAGTCCTACCAAAGTAAATAACTGCTTGTTTTTGAATTAACTAAATATTGCAGCACCAGAGCCCAGAAAATAATTGCAGTCAGGACCTATATAGATGCTATACATTGGCTCATACTGAAATGTAATGACAAAGATGCAGCATAACAGATGCTAGTTTATGTTTTAGAGTTGAAATACAGTCATCCTTCCCCAGCCATGTGTATACAAATTTCTGGGCAGCAGAAATATCAGGTGACTAACCTGATCCATAAAGACCTTTACTCAGATGACCGGGGATATGGTCAGTTCTTGGGTCTTCTGACATCCAGTCTTGTATTCATTATATCTTCTTTTGTCCTGCTCTATATATTTCCATGAAAATAGGCCCATGAAAATATTTCATCATTTTGTCTTTGGTGGTAACACAGGGTTGGGCAAACAAAAGAAATTGCTTTCCAAAGCATTGCTTTCCCTTCTGTGATTTTTATTTTAAATTCATTCTGTTATGTAATGGAAAGCCTTCAGTTCCTTCTTCTTCCAATGACATTCTGTTTGCTTTAGATTAAGTTAGTGATCATGAAGAATCTCCTGAAAATTACATCTTGTAATATGATATCACTTAATCGATTTCTAGCATTCCTGCCCTTCTCTCAACAGGTTAGTCAGTTCATCAGACTTGGGCAAAATCAACCTGGAATTGGCCATGTCATCTTCAGTTCACCACGTCTGACTTCTAGTCCTGCACATCAGCTTCCAAGGAAATTGGGCAATTCTGAGGATGGTTTCTTCCTCCTCTAGTACCAACAGAAAAACAAACTGACAGTATTTTACCTGCACTGGTGGATAAAAATGAGAGAGCAGGATTTTTTTCCCCCTGTGATGCACAATTGCCATCCCTCTAAAGTGACAGGCAAAAATCAAATGGTTCAAAGATTTGAAGCAGATAAACTTTCAAATATTCATGTGTTGAAAAAATCCAATATCCCAGAGCCGCAAGACAGCATTAAAATGTGAGAAAACAGGCTTGCTACTACTTTCTTATTGTGGAGCAGCCAAGTCTAGAACAAATATGTATATAGCAGATATCTCAATACAGAAAGAGAATGTTTGGAAAATCTCAGCATGGGTGAGGCAGATATGCAACTGGTTTTGGAGGCAAGCATGGGCTAGTGAGCAACTAACCCAGAAGAACATGTCCTGATAACTTACATGCTTGTGACACAAGTGAACCCAGCTCTTTTTGAGGAACAGAGTGAATTTTCAATAGCCACAGTCGTCTTAATTACACCATAGATAGATTTCACTCTACAGAGTAAGACTGTCATTTGCTTAAATTTCTTGAGTTTGGTAGAAAGGATTCCAGGTGTGATAATCTTCCACATACGATATAAGGCCTTTTTTTCTTTTGCAAAGAAGAAATAGGAAATAAATATGTTTATAACCAATATAACCAGAATATGGAGCACCATGCTGCAAACTGTCATCATGGTTTCGATAAGTAGGCCATATAACAACTTGAGATGATAAAGACGGCTTTTTTGCAAAATTTCAGTTCCTGATGCTGCGTTCGTTGCTGCCCTCTTGTAAAGGGAAGGACAGGATACATTACTATTATTTATTATTTGTACTGTTGAAGCTGAGTCCCGTCCACAGATCAAAATCACAGAAAGCTAGACGCTTTACAAATTGTAGGATGTGTCCAACATCTTTGCTAGTCTTTCTTTATATGAATAACTTGAAATAATTAATTAACTCTTTTCAAGTCTTTGAAAAATGAAAATTGTGTAATAATTTAAACATACTTCTTTAGGGATCGAATTTTATTAAACCTTGTTTTTATTGCAGGCTAGACTCATTCTATAAGACATCCCATTTATTACTTTCAGTAACTGCAATTAGCTAACAAAGGGTTGAAAAAACTTTTAATTCTAAGGGAAGAGGTTATTGAGCTTGAAGGCATTTGAGCTAGATTGGCTTTCCATGGGAAGACTGGGACATCTTCTCCTGAAAGAAGTACAGACAGGTTGAGCCACAGGCTTGAAAGATATGGTGTTATGGTGGTCCCTGAATGATGAAATCTACTCTTCTTATTGCTTTCTATGGTCATTAGTCTACATGAAGACTTGATTCAGCTCAGGAGGATTCTCAAGGTCATTAATTGCTCTCATGCATAGGTCTCTGCTGACTGGGTGTGCTTGAAATGTATCTTGTCATAGCACAATATAAACTGAAATTTAAATGTAAATACTTCAAATTTCATTGATCCTTGTACATATTTATGTGTTTCTGATTCTGACTGAGAGAATTTCATAAAGTCACTCTAAAAACTGTGCCTCTCTATCTTCTGAAATACTTCTCTGTACAGACATTTTTTAAATTGTTACTAGGTTTTGAGTGAGGGAAGCTGACAATGTTTTAGATGATAAATGAATAATGCGGAAATCATTAATTTGGACTTTTCTTAAGCCTTATAGGGGACATGATGACGGAATCTGTTCAATTATAAACACCTATTTCATGTTTATTTCCATTTTTTCTATTAGGAAGAGAGGAATCATACTTTTTGTCTTTATTGCCCCTCTGAAGAAATAGAACCTCTTTTTTCTTTCTAGGCATGGGTAAGATGTACTCCCTGCGAACTCTTCCATAAAGGCTAAAAGATTACAATATCATTTAGATATCAATGACATCAGGTCACTGAGAGCGACAAGCTTCTGACAAGGATTTACTTTTCATTAGGAAGATCTTCATGAGCTATTGTAGAAGAGTCTTGATCCCAAAGAGTGTATTTTATGTAATATCCTTCTTTGCAGGAACTAGCTGATGACCTCTTTGGCCTCAAAAGTGTTCACCAGGCTGGAGGGAGCTGCAGTCAGGCTCACTTTTCCCTGCAATTTTCAGCTTTGCTTCTATCATCAGTATTAGTTCATCAGCTCTTTAGAGCATAGAAGATTACTCTTTTTGTTGTTGTAATTGATTATTATTGTAGCCTCAGACATTTTTGCTAAAGCTTTTCTCCAACAGTACAGTCAATAGCACTTTAAGTCCCAGTCATTAAGAAAACTGGGCAGAGGACCTGGTACCACCATTACCTGGTATATATGCCTGAAGTCTTAAGGCCCAGTGGAGGGGGATTCTCAGATTAAGCTAGCCATTCTTTGTATTTATATACTCTGAAAATCCAGAAATCAAGTCCGACAGGCATTTATTCAGACCAAAGTAAACCAAAGGTGATAATTTGTCCTCAATATCCACTTGCCCATTGTTTTCAAGAAGAAGCTAATTTATGTATACCTGAGGAACAGATATGGCCTGAACCTTGACTTCCCTAAAGGACACTGGCAAGCTAAAAAAAAATAATTTGCCATCTGCTGAGCAAAGAAAGAAGCAGCGTAGCAGCTGCTATATCAGCCAGAGGCTTTCCACCTTATTCTCTGCCCATGTCCAGGAGACTTCTGAGGTCCTTTCTGCTACCATCAGGGTAATATTATGTGCCCACAAAACAAATTTGATGACAAAAATTTTTATCATCATTAAAATGAAGCGCAAAGACAAATGAGGAGCCACTGAAGTACCTGTTAAGCTCTACCATTTGCAGTACTCATTGCATGCAACCTCTTTGCTTGAAAATTACTGATTCACATTGCAGTACAGAATACTTGTCTATAGACAAGCCTATAAAATGGCTTCACAGATTGCCGGTACCATATGACCAAACACTAAAATTAAATTATAATTTTATGGGCCCAAACTATCACCCTGCCCGCTTGACTTTTTTTTTCTCTCTGCATATTCATTTGATTCCTAATTTACAAAATTCATCCATCCTCATTGAGCCAACCAGATTCTAACATGAATTAGGGGGGTCCAATTATATTTGCTATTTAATTTCCAACACCTGCTATAGCCTTCCTGGGAACTGTAATACTGTCTTATTAAAGCTTATCATGTAATTTTAATAACCATCTTTTTTTTGGCTAGCACAGGAACAAGAAGATAAGACTCTTGGAGTGCTTAAATCAGTGTTTTACTGACCATGAAAGACATTATCTGTGAAATAATCAGTAATTAGCTCACCTATCTCATTCCATGCAAGAGAAGCCAACTGTACATGATAAATGTGAACTGTATCACTGTAACATTAAGCTTTGAATTAGATCTGCTGAGATGCATCTAGTGCTTTTGGTCAAAGATTTCTTCTGGCTTAGGATTCAGTATCTTCATACTTTACTACATACTCAACATCACCCAACATAGGTAGAAGACCACTGTAGAAATATTCAAGCATGTTTACCAATTACAAAGTCATTTGCTAACTTTTAATTTAATTGCAATTTTCTTAATCTGCACTGGAAGTGATATGAGTAGCATTGTACCTCATTTTAGTTCAAGTTTAAGAAGTACAGAAGCAAAAGTTCCTACTTAATTCAAATCAGAAGAGAGGGAGAAGTTCATCTCTATTACAAACACTCTTTAGTTTCCTCTTGTCTTCTTATTGTTTCTTCTACAGTATTCCTACCTCGTCCTAGAAGGGCATCTGGATACAGCATAGCTGAGATTTGTGCAAGAGAAGCAATATTTGCAAATGCTGCCTCCCTGTTTCCTGTGAGTGTTGACATGACAGTGTTACAGCAAGAGAGGTATTTCAAAATTTCCTTAATTCGTGAGTCAGGTCCCTGAATACTGGGGTCACTGTTGTCTCTCTTTACAGTTTCAAAGAGAGAAGCTTATAAGGCAGCCTTAAAATCCATAAAATACCCTGTGTAGAGAAACAGAAGAACAGACGTCCAAAAGACAAAATAATATTCTGATAAAACCAAAAACAAAGCAGTTTTGGTAATCTGTAATGTCTTCCAGTACATCACATTATAGCTCGCCTATGGCAATTCTAAAACATTTGCTTAGATTTGGAGAAGATGACACATCTCTTCTACATGTTATGCAAGCACCCCTTGCCTTTCAGCTTGCTTCTTAAGATGTTCCTGGAGTCAGTTGAATGCCCTGTTGTACTAACTTCCGTTTATTTTATACCTCAATGTACGGATTCTGTTCTACTTACACAAGTGCTAATAAATGTGACTTTGATAGGAATCACACTGTCATGAACAAGATCACAACTGGGGGAAAAGATGAAATATATACAGGAAACTATATAATTTCTGATTTCTATTTCCACATTCTCGCCTAAAGGAGAAAAGTTTCTTTTTGGGAGTCATAATAAAGAGTGAATTTTTGGAAGAGCGAAAGCATTTCAGCTAAAATGTATACTTTTCAGAATGTGTATGGCTCAAACCATCTCAGTGATGCATTCTGATGAGATAGTGCAGGACTTTCTGAAGCAGTCAGAAACTTTAGAGTCAGAGACTTTAGAAATAATGGCTGCAGTATTTTCTAGATGTTATATTGCTGTGTGTAATGATCAAACAACTTGGAAAATAATCAGGATAAAGTGGTCAAACAAATATAGAGCTACTGACTCACTTTTCTTTCACTTCCTAGAATGTCAGTTGCTAGTTATTTCATATTTTTAGAAACTATATACATATATTATGATACATGTATACTTATACATATATCATAATAAACATTAGATGAGCAAAAAGTTTGGGAAGTCTTACAGTGCTGAATATTTGTTAATCTGAAATTTTATCATGCTTAAGGTTTAGCAATTTCTTTTTTTTTTTTTGGAAGACCAGATAAAGTTGCCACCAACAGGAAAGTCACAGCCTTGTGCCTGTAAACCAGTTTCTTTACCAAAGAAAGAGCGTAAGGAAAGAAATGGATATTTAAGTGCCAGAGTCAGAGTAGAGCATACGACAAAGAGCAGGAATATTACCGCGAGCCAAAGCAGTAAAGAACAAAGGAAGGGTTATCCTAGCCATAAGCAGATGGTCTACACTTGCCTCTTTGATCAGATTCATAAATCTGGGTCCAAAACGCCATGGCTTGTGTCTGTGGCACTGCAGGGAGCTGACAGTCATTTGGGAGGCACGCTGGGAAGCCACCGCTACCATATAAACAGCATCATACATCAGAGCTGCTTCAGTCTGCATGAAAAAAACAGATAGGCTTTCTTTAATGCACATCTTGGTGCCCCATCTCTGCTTTTCTCTACCGAGAGCCATCTCCAGGCTGTTCTGTGGCCTTTGCAGGATTGCTTTCCTCCCCAGTGGCTAGGTAGGTCCTATTTTCAAGAGAAATCAACCCCACCAAGCACCTATGTCTAAGTGTCTGCTGCCCTTGAGGACAGTGGCTTTCAGCACACATGGATGGAGTGGCCCCACCAGACTTCAGCTGGCGCAGCTCCCAGCTGAACCTCACATGCCGTTGTAGTAGGAGGTGACTTGTCCTTTTGAGGTGGCTATTTTGAGATGGACTCGTAGATTTAACCTCCAACAGCCTGCAGCTGGGGAGATAAATGCTGGATGCTGGTTGTGTCCCCCCCCCCCTTTTTTTTTAATGGGTTTGTTTGTTTAAAACTAGGCCCAATAAGCTTCATATTGAGAGACCGCACACCTTTTATCATTGTGAAGTTTTGGAAAATGTCACCTTTACCTGTGCTGTGCTCCAGTGCGCTCATGCGTAAGATGGGAATGGCAATGTTTCACTTAATGCACGAGGAGGTTGTAAAATGAAGTGCTTACATTTATAGTAAAGCTACTGAATAATTAAGCAGTATACTGGGTCCTTAAAATAAAACAGGTATTAATGCAGCAGATGAGAAAATGGAGTCATTCATATGAACTGCAAAATGAATCCATTTTTTATTCCTTTCCCATGCAGTCCCTTTGGGAAATTAATAGATTTGATTCTTTGTCTGTTTCATTTGCCTAAGTAAATTAAAACAGCATCAGTCTTCAGCATTGGAGGTTTTTGCTGATAATCAAATGTGATCTGAATTTATCAGCTGATCTTAATACACTGCAGATGAGGAATTGCTCTTGACACACTGGTCAGGATCTGCACAAAACAATGTTCCCGCAATCAGAGCAAATTGAAAATATTATAAATGGAGAGACAAGCAGAAGACGACAATAACAGCTGTTCTGAGTGTCAAGTATCTTTAAACAGATTCTTGCTCCAAAAATTGACAGTGACTGATCCAAAATCCCTCCAAGTCAGTGGAAAGATTCCCATTAATGTCTACAGACTTCAGATCAGTTTCTGTGTTAGACTGGACTGAATTCAGGACTGAATTTTAGTTGTTGCATTGGGTCCCAGTCTACTGGTATCCCTGGCCTAGAGACTCTGGAGATACCTAGTCAAAATGCCCAGTGCAGATCTCGTTTTGCATTCCTATTTGGGACCACTAGTGCTGCTAGCTGATAATATGATGCATCCAACATTGTTTATATGTCAGCAGCATAGCCAGACTTGGAGGGTCATATCTCAGGCTAGTGTAACTTAGCATTCCCTTATCCTGTTGTGCAGCAATTGGGAGGCTGTATTACCTCCTTTAGCCTGTTGATTCTCCTCTCAGTGTGGGTCTGTTTTAGGGCTGGGGTTGTGTGCAGGAACAAAAGGTCACCTCATTTTCTGAGGTGAACTACCTACAGGATTATGATTGTGCTTATACATAAAAAGAAAAATAGCAAGAGTTAGTTCTGGACTTTCTTTCTGACTTTGGTATTCTATTTAAATTGTTGCAGAGAAATCCAAAGATCTCATTAGAAGCTATACCTCTCTGTGTGATTTGGATATAAAGCGGGATGTGAACTCAAAACTCTGGTTGGGCAAAACAGGTCGTGCCCTGCCTGTCTCCCACAGGTCGAGACCACAGCAAATTATACAACACAAACCAGGAAGGAGAGATCCTGCGTTAATAATAGGATGTGTTATCCGGATTTCCTGATAATGTGCAGCTTGTCACAGACTTATTGTTTACTGAAATACAGCAGTATTGCAGCTCTCCATCAAATTAAATAAGTAGAACTTGCTGTGAATATTTAAATGATTAGAACTGACTGGAATATGTCTTCCTTGATGCTCACACTGTTTCAGAGCACCAAGGATGCTAAGAGATTATGGACACGCAAAGGAGGTGATAACAGTCTAATTATAACTTTTTAAAAATCCCAGTCTTACAGTCAGGTGAATGAAGGTGAAGAGCTATCCTTGCACGCCTTGGTTGTTTACATCAGAAGTTCTCCAAGAGAATTTCCCCCACTGCTTTGCCTATCACTGAGCACACTGGGACTGGGACTGCTTAGATAAGGTACTTTTTCCAAAATGCTAGAGATAACAGATATAATGTGTTTTGCCTCAGGATGTTAGGATGTTTCAAATTTTTCCTTGCAATCATCTGCAATAAAATCTATTTCATATAAGGCACATTATGTTATATTGCAAAAAAAAAAAAAAAAAAAAAAAAAAAAAAAAAAAAGCAACCTTCCACCCTTCCAGCACTGAATGGAGTCACCTAGTCCAAGTAGTTGTTTTCATTCTTTCATTTGGTTCTTGGTGGAGTGGTGGGGAGGAAATCCTAATTTCCTGGCTTGAAGATATCTTTCATTTATCTTTAAATTATATCTTAAAAGCTAGATTTGCTCTGGATGATGGAAATGAAGAGCAAAGGCACTTTTCCAATTTAAAAATGTTATTATTTGTCCACATGTACAATATCTTTCCCTGCAGGTTATAAATCCTATACCTATTCTGGAAGTTTTTATTTCCTGTTATGTTCTCCACTCCATCTAGAGCATTATTAGAGAAACGAGGCAACAGTATATACACTTGACATCAAAAAGATGAATAGTGTTAGCTGGACGGCAGCCTGTCGGAGAAGTTTGTTACTCATCTCTTCAGCTGCGTGTGTTTGGTCACATAGGTGAGTATGATATTGGTTAATGGAGCAAAATATACTTGTATGTAGAAGCAGGTGAGAGGGAGTCCGCCTTTGCGGGTGCTGCTTCAGCATTCGCATAATGAAATAAAACTCTAATGGGAACATTTCACACGTGCTGCCATGGCATTGCAGAGTGCCCTGTAAGCACCAGTTAGCACTGCGTCGCTGCAGTTATTCACTTACTGTCATCATGCCATCCAGGAGGCCGGTCTCTGGTTTCGGTGGTGCCTGCAAACGCTCCATAGACCATTTCTCAATGACTGATGAAACTTGGGGGTTTTCGATGTTGAGCAGGCGAAACCCTGTCATGTTTACTCCACTGTATCTGTAGGGTTCCAGGTCTAATGCAAATAGATCCTAAATCATCATTAAGAAAGCAAACAAAACCAGATGTAGCATTTTTAAAGCAAAACTTTGGGAAGTTATAATTGGGCAAAAAATTGCATTTGGTTTTCAAACCAAAGCTTAAGTGCGTGGTATTTTTTTTCCCCCCATCATGAACCCTCTACTTGCCCACAGAGAGTAGTCATAACTACTTTGGCTACAAATTAGAGCAAACCAAAGATATGGGAAATTTATGACAAACCAAATATCTGCTTTGTTGGAATATAAATGCCAGTTCCCTGCATAACAGGCTCTGGTTTTAGTTTGTATCAGTCCTCTAATAATGTTACAGCTCTGACAACCCAACGTGAAGGATTCGTTGGGCAATGTTAAGCTTGCTTCTCAACTCTATGAAGAGAAATTCCCAGAGATGTCGAGAGTAGTGCATTTTTACTATTTATGATCCTGATTTTTCTCCTGGCTTGAGTGCTTCAGGTAACTTGTGGCCAGGATGTCTAATGGACCTTTCAGGCCAGTGCACAGTGACTCCATGTGCTTTGGTTGCTCAGCATTTACAAGGCAGGAAAATAATGGATGTTCTCCATGATGTAATTGCATGACACATTCCACAGATGTATTTGTCAAGCAGTGAAAATATGATAACGGCTTTTCTTTTCAAAATAATTTTCTGCCAATCCCAGCAGGCCAGTAAAATGACAAATGTGTGGGTCAAGGTGTAATATCATGATTACCATCAAAATGTCAACATTTACAGTACCACAATGTGCAGATACCATCAACACTGGTTGCTCTAATATACACTCCACGCTAACTCATGCATACAATTGTTGATTTGCTGCTGTTGTATAGAAGTGTAATGCCCACAGTAAATGTAAATTTTTACATTTTTTATTTACGTTAGAATGGGCTTTCTCTTCTCTTCTGTCTTTCTGATATAGAATACAAATGAATCTCAAGAACAAATTATATATATATGTGTGTGTGTGTATATATATATAGAGAGAGATATAGATATATACATAGTGTATATATATTTAAATATAGGAATAATGTGTGTGAAATAGTTATTCATACATTTGTGCCATAAAACAAAACTTAGGGCTTATCTTTTACTATACACCTTAAAATTTCCCAAGTGACGCTACATGCATGTGATTTTTGTTTAATGAGTAAATAAAACACTTTGGCTATGAACATTATTTGTCAGACACCTGCTATTACCAAGCACACCTCTTTGATACAGCACCCTCTGACTTATTGCCAAAGCACCCTGACTGTCTTGTTTTTGTGTTGTGCTCAACCTGACCAGTTTAGGGGGGGCAAGGTCTATGCGATGGAGCATGGTGGTCTTCAACTTGCTAAAAATTAGATGATGTTTTTGGAGTTAGGTGTGAGTATAAACTCCTGAGTGTGAGTTTATATGGTTTTCTGGACAAAGGCCTTACCACACCATCTGCAGAACTGCACAGGAACATGGCCCAGAGCATTTGAACTCTAAATGACTGATTAATTATTTTGTTTTATTCTGATCCACCCATATTGATAACTTTCTCCCTAAGCACTGCACTGCAAGTGATTTTCATTGTATTCAATGGTTAGCCATCTTCACAAAATAGCAACTCCTGATACACTAATGCTTACTCGTTCTCCAGGGTTTTCCTGAATTATGGCAACCAAATGTCAGAGGAAAAGTGAACGTTTTTTTCTTTTCTACAACAAAAGTTATCTTTTCCGCAACAGAGAAAATTCACGCCCAAACTTTAGTGTTTCTTACCAGTGTTGTAAAAAAGTAGTGGTAGTATTCTGTCATCATTCCCATGGAAAGAATCTGTTGAAAGAGATTAAAATGTGAATGTACTTTACACTGGATGCTTTCAGTTTACTGTACAGTCTTTTGAAAAGCATGGACTAATTTGGAATGATGTTACAGGTTATAAAAACCTTAGTACAATAAAATCTACATTTTTTTCAAGAGTGAAAAATATCATATGTTAGTTAAATGGTGTTTTTATCACTTCTGCTCAGGAAAGAGATTAAAGATTGCCAAACTTCCAGGACAAGACAAATGACTAGAGATAATAAGAAGCTGATTTTTTGAAAAGTGAAATTGTTTAGTCTTCAGTTGAGAAGTGTAAAAAAGGAATTTACTAGGAGATAATGGAATTTATAGTGAAAGGGGTTTAGACTTTTGTTTTTATTCTGCATTATCATATGAGAACAAGATGCTTCTCACTGAAGTAAACCAGAAAAAAACAACTAGAAGAAAGCTTCTTTAAATGCCTTTTCTTCCACCTGGGGAATTCAGTTCTGCAGGAGGTTGCCAAAACAAACAGAAAGAAAGAATTTCTTGAATCTTCCACAGAGTCATACTTTTTGAAGCTATGCCAGTTAAGGTGATATTTCTTGGGTGAGGATGACATTTAAACACATACTGACTTGGCCACTTTTAGCAGGAAGGAGAGAAGCTCTTCTTCCATCCCTCAGTTTGGGTGAGGACCTTATGGGACCTTCTGGAGAAAGAAGAGTTTTTCCTTCAGGACATATCTGAAAATTGGTGCTGTGCCAATTGGAAATGCCCATGTAAACCTCCCCTGGCTGTGTTCTTTAGCCTCAGACCAGTATCACCTCCTCTTGTCATCATGTCTACGTGCACCATTGCTGTGATTCAAACATTTTGCCCTTCCTTGGACAGGCGTGATCAGCATGAGGAATTGTGAGCTAGGTAACTAGTGACAAATTTATTATCAATGCAGTAACACAAAGATGAAATGCTGTTCAGTTTTGATCACAGTGAAGTAAGCCTGTGTTACAGATAGTATTATGAAACACCTGTATCAACAGCTGAATAGCTATTTGAAAGGTAAGGGGACATAATAATATTTAACCGGCCAGAATTCTTCCAAGTGGCAAAAGCCTCTGTAAATCAGTTATTTGATAGCAGAGGGCAATTCTGCACATAAAAAGGGAAGGAGCCTAAACTTTCTAAGCTGCAGTAGATAATAACAACAGCTCAGTGTTAATCACAAACAACCAATCCGTTTCCAACTGCAAAAAATCAAGCCAGAAGGCAAATATTTTATTGAAACACTTCACTGAATTTACATGTCAAAATTGCCTTTTTTATTTCTTATTTTATTAGTCCTTTTCTACTGCATTTCTTAGAGTTATTTTATTACCTGTAAAAATGAGCAATCTAGCAATTCTAGGGACTGATGTTCCTTATTAATGCACAGAAAATGATATATAGTATCATTTGCATGAATGCAAACTTTTGCCTGCTGTCTTTCCCAGGTGACTTGATTGGACTCAGCTCTGCTCCCTGAAGCAGCTGGATCTCTGTGCCTAAGGTCCCTGCTACAGGTAGGAGGTGCCAGTAAGGATTATTATGACACAGATTTTCTTTTTCTTTAGGTACTGAAATAACCCAGTTGCTTCTTTTGGGGCCCAGGTCAGCCACTAGGTGATAATGATACAAATGTGGTTGGAAGTCAGATAAAACTCTGCATGCCTAAATTAATTTGGTCCTCTACAGGAAGTTCACAGTTGATTCACTGTTCTACATTAATATGAAAGCAAGAGCGTATTAATAAATGTAAAAAGGAAGGCTACAAATATCCAGAGGTAAATTATTGATTCATTACAGTTTTAGTTCTACCTTGAGATAGAAAACCTAATGTCAAGTTTATGATGACCATACCATTGCACTTATATCAGAAGGTATAAAATGCAATGTGCGTGCCTGCAGATTGCAAGACAATGGGGAATCAGGACATTTTGTTAGGCTACAAAATGCCTTAAAATACAACTTCCTCTCTAAAATATGACAGTGGCCTGTATTTGTTAGCTTGCCCCCTTATGTTTGTCACAGCACTGTTTCTAGGGTTGAGTGTGCAGTCTTTTCTTCCTTTCAGCTTCATGGAATAAAAAGAAAGAAAGAAAGAGAATTTCAGGAAAGGGCAAAGGTAACCATTAGAACTGCTCACCAGCTCTGCTATTATACTAATGCTTAGATGCTCTTGGTGTAGTGAAAGTTTTCTTAGTATTAAATGGAGGATCATATGCAGAATGGATTTAGAGCCAAACGAGTGCAAACACTTTGTGTTCAGTGACTGAACCATCATTTTGGAAAGTGGGAGACAGGCTGCCCAATCTTCTCAGGTCGGGGGAAGAAACCGAACTTGCTCCTTGTGCATCTCAGGTGTGAACTCTGGCCTCTGAATAAGAGGGAGATGGCAACTCTTTTGTAAATCTAGTCCTGACAGTAGTATTTATGCTAGCTGCTGTTATTGTTCAGATTTAGCCTGAATGATTGAATAGTTTTAAGATGACCAGAACCACCTTTTTTTTTTTTTGGGGGGGGGGGGGGGCAAATATACCGTAAGCTGAAAAATGTACCCCCTCTCTAATTAGGATAGACATCAATTTACTAATAAACCAAATGTGTTTGCTGCTATGGTCACTGAAATCCACCTGCACTGCAACTGTACTGAGGTTGTACTGTGTGTAAAGATACATTAATCTGAATGATTATGAAGTGCGTAACCTGGGCATTTGGGAAGCATTATATAGCTTGTGCTGCTGCAGCTACGCCGCTACTGGGTGTCTGGCTCATTAATCCAAGCTAGTCCAGTTATTACTTTCCTCACAAATCCAAAGGTAGTAGCCTGAATGGAGTGTCTGACTACTAAACACACTTTTGATTAACAGTTTTTATGAGAATATTGATTCCCAAATAATGCACTATAAACAGACAGGATAGACATGCCTGTGACTAATAAGGATTTCAAAACTCATGCTACAGGGTTGTATCTGAAAACAAAATAAAACCATAAACCCTGAAACCCCAGGGCAATTGAGTGTATAAAATGAGGTTCAGCAAGCAATGTTATCTGCCATGACCAAGACCCAGGGTTCACTACGGCTGTGGGTTGGAAGACTGCTATGGGATTGCCATGGACCTTGTTCGCCAGGGCTGCGTGTGAGACATCAGCTTTCCTGCTGACATCTCTCTTCCAAAGAAAGTATTCAGCAGCCCAGGATTGCTCAATCAATATGTCGCTTTTTGTATTTTCAGTTTTAATCATGACTCAATTAAGATGTGAAACTACAGCTAGGTGGGAGGAAGCTCTTAAGTAGCAAAGCATACAGTAATAATGTCATCCTCTGGCTAAGGAATAAGAGTTGATGCCAGCTCTGTCCCAAGCTGGACCCTCCTCTTCCACCAAGCTCTACCCTCTCACTTAGTGCTGGTTACAGGAAAGGCCTTAACTAGCCATCCTCCCCTCTAACGGTCATTAAGGATGATAATTAGTTAAGAGCTATATAGCTTTTAGACATCGCTGTGGCTTGTGAATGAGATCTGCAGATTGACCTAAATTGGGTGCTTTTTATTCATGGCTCTAAAAGACTGTACTATAGTAAGTTTTATTTCTGTTTTATGGTTACATACTTCCTGAACAAAATTCCTAATGAAGCGATGGATATGATGACAGTATTAAATACTCAGTTTGAAGAATGTTGTTAGAAAAACAGCAGACGAGGGTAAGTTAAAGCAAAACGAGTTGTTGCCATGTTGTGCTGAAGAATACAAAGCATCATCTTAATGACTCAGATGCTCCTAGTAGTATACATAGAGGAATTGCACTTGCATACTCTCAGTAGCAAGGACTGGTCTTCTACTCTGTATTTGCAACACAGCAGCTGGAGGGACTACAGCTTCTAGGAACTACTGTGAGACAGATAACAATAAAAAAAACTCAATTCAGCCTGGGGCATCTCCGAAGTATATAGCAAAGCAGCTGCTTTGGCTCTTCTCAAAGAAGAAGTACCCTCCCACAAGTGAAAATAAGCATAATAGTCCAAGAAAGAGAAGGGAAGAGAATGAGATTCATTTAAGTGCCCAAAAGAAACTAGAGTGAGTTTTCATTTCACATTCCTATTTAAATAACTTTGCATATAAGTATTTAAATAATTATGCATACGATATAAATGTCCTATTTAAAATAATAACCGCTTTTACTTACTCTAGATCTTAGATGAATGTAAACTAGTGGAATGAGAATGAAATGCTCAGCATACTCATTGCTGATCTCCTACCCATCCAGGCCTGTATAAAATCTGTTCTTCAGCTAAACCCGGATAGGAGATACTGTGAGCTGATTATGCGTTATCGTGGGAATAAGATGAAAAGACTTCCACCTCTAATCATCCATTTCAGTCAAGCTCAAGTCAGATGTTCAGGCCTTGCCTTCAGCAGATCTATATTTTAGCTTGTGGATCATGAACGTCAGTGTGAATCTGAATGAGTTTCAGCGGACAAAATATAGATGGCAAGTGGACAGAGAGTGGATCAACAGTACTATCTTTTATGCCTGTAAATCTCTTTGGGGCCTCATTCCTGGCTTGCTTCTGCCCTGCATTTGTTCACCTTCCAAAAATTATCTCCACATTGAGAGCTAGTGTCAGTCTTCCCTCAAGGCAGGCTGCAAGTAGAAGGATGGGGAAACATTAACGGGAACTGCATCAAATCCTTTGCTTGCTTTCACTATGCACTTTCCTCACTCATGCTATTATTTAATTTCATCAGCATTAAAGGAATGCATCTCATTATCCAATTAATTAGTACCACTAATGTTTCCTAAGATCAGCAAGATCAGCTATAATGAATAAACCCCCCTCCACCTTCCTGCCTCTCAAGCATGCAATATGAAGAATAATGAAGAGGATTATATTGTGCTTCCAGTGCTTCCCTGGACTTCATTCAGCCAGCTTTACCTGAGTGTAACTTAGCTTACTGGAAGCCTTTAGTATAGCCTGTGCCCTGCTCTATCAGAACAGTGGTCTAGCTGGTAGAGAGTTCCTCCAGTAGGGACATGTGCTATGTAAAAAGCAGGATATACTCAGTAAATGTTTAGCTAGTATTGACTCCATCTGAAAAGCAAGGCCATAGCAATAGGACAGGACAAACCTATCTGCCCAGAGCTGCAGTCTGCTGTGGCTGACTCCTTCTGCTTCCTGAAGAGATCCCACAGAGCTAAGGCAGCAGCATTGCCCTTCAAAATCCAGCAGTGACATAGTCTCATAATACCAAGACTGAAAACACTCTTTCAGATTGCAAGTCTGCTTGTGTTTATACCACCAAGTGAACTGTTAAAGGAAGCAAAGAACAGCTATATGTGCAAGAAGTAGCATGGCACTGCATTGCGAGCATATGTACCTAGTCTAGCTTTCGTCTAGATGACCCACGTAATGAGAGCAGAGAAACAGAGATCTCTGCCTGGACTAGCAATCTCAGAATAAAGTTTGGAGACGATGGCCACCTTTACTTCTATGGAGACCTACATTTAGATTTGGGAGCCCAAATGCATAGCCAGATTTCTGGGTTAATATGTGCATGTGCCTGAACTCTGGCTGCCCCAATTGACCTGCTTCTAAGGTATGGAAATCTGTTTTCAAAGGCCAAACAGCAGTCCTGGCTCACTTCAGAAAGTGCCTCATCAGGATAACGGGGAAGCCAATACCCAGGCAGTTTCACTGCACTCTCTGGCAGCCTGCGTGCCCCTCTAAGCACACAGTTGGTGTGTGTTGCTCACCTCATACCTCCTCTCAGGAGGCACTCAGAACTGAATACAGTTTGCGATAACTAGCTCACCTCATCTTGGGGAGGTGAGACTGTCATGATGCATACATAGTATGTAACTACTACAAAAAACATAGTTATCTCATACTGCATTGCTTTATACCTTCCCTAATGAAATGATGCAGGACCTTAGGGCTCTTATGAGAGCCACAATAAGATTCACTTTCTGTGCCCATTTTCTTCACTAATGCCTTCACCCAAAGGCTGGGATTTCCCCTTGCTGCCTTTCAGCAAGAACCAGGAAGCCAGAAGAGGACATCTTTCCACTGGGACCTCTTTATAAATTCAAGAAGAGAGAAGAGAACCAGTGAAAGGAGGATCTCTCTGCTTCCCACCTTTGGGCATGCAGGGAGGAGCTGCCACAGGAACTTCCCCAGAAGTAGTGAGAACAGAGCAAATCCTGCCTTTTTTTTTTTTTTTTTTTTTTTTAGCAGTGATCTTCACCTCCCCTCCATCAGGCTATTTGAGGGAGCATACTCAAGAACTGATGTTTTATCTTCACACATTTATTATTATACTTAGAATGTATGCTACAGTGACACTTAATTTTAGCACCCCTGTAAGAACAGAATGAGTTATTTTGCTGCCCTTTCTGTCACACAGTGAAAGCAAACATAGAAGCCTTTATAAAATGCTTTATGAGTGTCCTAAATCTGATTAAAATACTATTTGTTCAATTAAAAATATTTAAAGGTGTGGGGAGAGAAGTGGATAATTTAAGGTTAGTTGCATAATTTATGAGGGATAAGTTTGCCTACCAGTAAAATGTATATCAATCATTGGTGAGTTCAAAGAATAAATTGCAACTTAAACTCTTCAAGTAAGTCTTTCACACAAAAAGGCAGTATCAGACCAAATACGGTGTGTGCAGGATATATTGGGAGACTTGCACACAAAACTGACTACAGACAGAGCACTAAATTGCTTTCTGCCACCACGCTTTTCCCTAAGAAAGTATTTCCAGCCTCTTTTTGCAAGGGATCCTATTCTGCTGCCTTGAGGCATGTTTGGAGTGTGCATGATCAGCTTGCCTCTACTGGGGATGTCTACTTAAAAGCTTGGAAAGGAGAGAGATGCTAGGCACCCTCTGCTAAGTCCAACAGGGAGGCTCCTAGAGAGCTTAAGCAGATACTGAGGAGGGACTTTGGAGATCACACAATTGCACTGATAAACCACAACTGTACTTAACTCCTACTTTTGGCATCTAAGTCTCTAGTAAATCATGGTCCTTGGTGGAAGATTTGTTCAGTTCTGAGTTTTGAAACTCCAGGAGCCAAATCTCTTGCCTTCAGGGAGAACAGGACTGGGATTTTCAGGCAGATCATGGGTGTGACAGACCAGTTGCAACTTTTTGCATAAGCTTGGCTGATGCAGCACATCATGCTTGTGAGGTCTACTGGTGTAAACTCTAGGTTCAAGTAATTTCAGACTATCCTGATGCCTGGGGAACAGGTCACTTTGATCAGCATGAACCGCTGGTTTCAGGTAGTTAGGTAGCTGCCTGGGACAGGCCACAGAGCTGGTAAGTTCCCTTAGTGCTCCAGTCCCATGAGGTTACCAAGACCCTTAAGGGAATATTGGAGAGAAAACTCAAAGCAATCATTGAAAAAGTTGAATTATTGAATAATCACAATTTCTTCCTACTCTTTCCAGGTCTGGGTGATGAGAGAGCCAGGCCTCCTTAGGCTGGTCGGGGACTGTGGAAGGCTGGGCTCTCTGCAGCATGTCAGAGGGAAGGAAAAACATATGAGTTAAGGGAGTAGGTTATTCGGCTGCATGCAGGCTTTATATTTTGCTTAAATTAGTTTATTGATTTGCCTGTTCTTGTTGTGCACAAGGCAGAAGTGTGGTATTGTGTTTGGAGCTATAAATAAACAAAAGATAGTCTCATTTAAGAGAAGAAATCTGTCTTTCGTGCTGTTTTGTAAACAAAAGCGCTAGGCAGGCTGGTCACCTCTCCTAGTCCCGCATCCTGGCAATGTAGCTGGTCAGGGTAGATCTGCACTCCCAAATCGAGCTCCATACGCTGATTCTTTAAGGACATCATTTCTGAGGTATTTAGCTCCCATATAGAGCTTTGCAGCATCCCTTCCCCCTCCTTCCCCAGGAACCAAGCTGTGATGCAGCCGGTGCCCCCTGAGCTCCAGCATGATTTGCACCTGCTTGAAGAGCCATTGCTGCCAACACCTTGGCACGCAGCAGCAGGTAAGATTTGCAGAAGCCAGGCAGCTTTTCTGCCCTGCCTCTACTAGCAGCTCAGAGGAAGGATGGTGGCTGCCAGCAGAAACACTGTTGTGGGTATGCCTGGCCACCCCGCAGCAGGGAAGTGCAGGGGGCGCACGCCAGACATGTCCTAGATGAGGCTTGAAGGAGGCCAGAGGTGCACCTGCCCACCGGGAGTGTCCAAAGGAGAAGGAGCAGCCGTCAGTACTGAGGTGGTGTAACCTCTAGGTTCAAGTAAGTTCAGATTGTCCTGCGACTTGGAGGGGGAAATGCAGCCCCTGTGTGACCCCTCTGTAGCTTTAATCTGTAAAACGCCACCCCTTCTTCCCCCTGCCAAAAATTTCTATTTGGTGTATTTATCTTCTCCTACGTGGGCTACTAAGCTGCTACTAGATGATTGTAAATACAGTAGGCAGATAAGAAATTGTTGCTTTTAGGATTGATTTATATGACTGTTGGCTCTGGTTCCTGTTCCTATTGGAAGTCCCACATAGTTTCATAATGATTTATCCATTGGACAGTTTACAAAGTCTCCAGATCAAGAACATTCTCTATTGGCATTGCAGAGTTTTCTTAGAACAATTTCTGTAGTATTCTGTTTAATGTCTTCTTTCCATCTAGGGTTGAATTATGTAGGGATTTCTGTGTGTGATGATGAGAATATGAACCATGGTACTTCAGGTTCCTAACCTACAATCAGATGAGTCATACCTGCAAATTCAGAGCCCTCCACACCTCTAAATTTCACAGCTGCCTTTGGCAATGAGGAACTTCAACACCTGAGTTACTGCTGTCAGCATCTAGATTCAGCCACAGGACTATCGCATATAAAAGCTATTTTCCCTTTCTATCTAGCCTATATTTATGTTGCTTCCTTTCCCACAGCTCTGAATCACAGGTGTACCTCTCTTAATTTCCTTCCACACTGCTATTCACCATCCTTCTCCAAGCTTTTAAGGTATCGGAGAGTGTTTTCTGTATCCGCAGCTTGCCGGTTGTCTCCTGTGATCCATTTCCCACACAAACTGTTCTGCCGCTTTGCCCTGTCTTACCTCTAAGGTTATTTTATCTTTCTTTTTCATTTTTTTTTTAATACTCAGTCTGGAATACAGGAAGCCCTGTGCCTCCTGCAGTGTGCCAGACATCTGCACTTTCTTCTTGCAAATCCTTGAAAATTCATGTTGTCAGTCTAACTCTGCCCCTGCAAACCTCATTTTGGAGCAGCTTGTTCCTGCTGTCATGTTTTAATGCTTTTGGACAGACTTACTCGGGAGCAGAGTCAGGGGACAGCAGCCCTCCTGCTTCCCCTCCACACACACACTTCAGTGCTGGCCCTTACGGTGTGCTCCCATCACATGAGAGAGCAGCTGTGATTGTGCACCCTCCCCCTGCTCTTTCCTCACATTCCCAACTCCATGCCTGCAGCTGGCCCTGTCGTAGCTTAAATGTATAGTCTGCACTGAGAAAACTCTAAAATCTAGTACAAGCCAACTTTTCTGACAGCAATAAATCTCACTCTCCAAGCTCCTGGGAACTTGTGTGCCTGCTCTCAGCTGTATTGCCTCTGATTTAGGACATCATCCTGCAAGTTTGCATTAACAGGACTGCAATTCTTCACGGTGGAGAGGACGGTTTCAGGCTCTGCAGACTAATGCATCCAGTTAGCTGTCTCATTTACAGCACAGTATAATATGCTAGTCTGCATAACTGAAATATTTCAGCACAACATTCTGGGACAGGAACATCAGCTTTTAACCTCTTGGGGGTGGCTCAATGCTCTACGTTTGGATCAGTGGACCCTCTCCTAACGGGCTGTGGTCAGTGTTTCCTGTTAGACTGTCTGACAGTTAAAAACAAAACAGAAAAACACACCACCCCAACACAATTGCAGCAAAAATGAAAACTCTGCTCACCGTGCATTACTTGCTTAGTATTACTATTTACAGGTCAATGGACTGTGGGAGCCACTGCTTTAGGCTTTGATTGTCTGGAAATATATAGTAAATGACAAGAGTAAATTCTAATTTACACTACTCTTTGTGTGCCGCTGGTAATGTCCTAGCCCATTAATATCAGGCTTTAGAGCATTTGTCCTTGCCTTGTGTCTCACATTTAGATCAGGGCTATGTCAGCCCTTGAACAATAGCCTCTTTTCCTGTTTTAAAGTATACTTCTTTCCTCTGATACTATCATCATTCCATCTTCTTGCTGTATCAGAGTTTAAAAGTTGATGAGGTAGTACCAGCAGACCAAATTTTGCTTTGCTGCAGTGATGTGAATGCAGAGTTACTCTCTTGTCTGCAGTGGAGGTGGAGGCTCTGTGGAGGGAATAGCTGGGTGTGAGCTACAGCATGAGGGCATCAAAACGTCCCCTGTTCCTTTTTCTGGGGGAAGACATAAAAATTTTATTGATTAAAGCAGGACAAACTGAAATAAAAGTGACAAGCTTCCCAGCCACACAGAACCTGAAGTATTAAGAAGAGTTGCAAATTTCCTTTTGCTGTATAAGTACAGTCCTTATAGCTCAGGGAAGCCCTGGAACCTTGCTGAGTGCTCAGAAGCTGGATGTTGTTCTGTAACAACCACTGTTTCTGTTATTTGAAAGTCTATAGCCTGATGCAATGAATTCAAACTTCTGTCCCTGATATTATAAAGTCTATGGCCTATGGCCAATATCAATGAATTCAATTTCAGCACTTCCTAGCAAATGAAAACCACATAGGCTGACAGCTTTCAGGATACGCAATGAGTCCTGAGTTTTTTCACTCCCTCCTCTTTACCTGCTTAAGGATTTCCGCTGCTGTTTCATGTGAGCAATCAAATATCACGTAGAACTCCTTGCCCTTCTTCATCTCCTTGAGTAAAGGCCTGGCGTCTTTATTCCCAGAGGGCAGCTGGCGGATTTTGATTTTAATGTTGTATCTGGAAGGGGCTTTGATGAGCTCCTGCAGGCGAATTAGACCTGAAAATGGTACACAGGTATTCAACTAACCATTCTGTACAACGAGTATTTATTGTCACATAATCTTATCTCTTATCATTCCCAATATATTTCACCTATCTAAAGGTTAAGCTGTTAACTTCATATTTGTCAACCTACCAACCGATATTGTTGTACCATTTTCTTTTAACAGTTATATTTTACTTGACCAACTAAATACTCTGAAATATATTTTGAATTGATTTCTGTGGAAGCTGTTTGTACCAACGCGATATTGATAGAGTACTTTACAAAATTCTTCCCGTAATTCTTCCTCTCTGGTAGCCAATTATTACTTCAGTATTAAACAACAAGAACCTGGAATTGAGGAAACTTTCTCAACTCTTCTGCCAAATTTCAGGTGCAAGCAGATGAGGGAAGACAAATGGAGAAAAATGTTTAATGGACAGCTTGTCTACTGTTGCTCACTTAGAAGCCCATGCTTAGCCTGAGTGGTGCTTACCGATAATTATTCTTGATAGGCATCCATATGGTTCTCATTGTCCTTATCTCAGCATACATTGTAATTTCCCAAGGAGGGGAGCATTAACTTTTTATCATCATCATTTTAGAAACAAAAAGCCCAAAGGTACAGTGAAATTAAATGACTTGCATGAGGTCACCCAGCAAGTCTGAGATTTTGTAAAGAATTGGAATGTTTTAAGACCCCATTCTATCTGTAAACACAAGAACATAATTTCTAGGACTAAGTTCTCAGCTGGTATGGATTTGCCTGGCTTATTTGAAGTCAGTGGAGCTCAAACACTGGAAGAACTGTCCATGTATTCAAATACTGTGCAATTCTACCAGCTAATTCAGCACTTTTATGTAATTTTGCTGTCTGTAAAAACAAAGATAGTTGAGAGTTCTTTGAGGTGTGTGATTACACACACCTCTCTCTCTCATTTTCCATAAACTTAATTTTCTCACAGAAAAACTCATGATCTCCTGCTGAGTGAAAGTAAAAGGCTGCCTTAAAAATGTGCATAAGGAGAGAGAGAGAGAGAGAGAGAGCATGAGCAAGAAGCACTTATTAAACAAAAATCGAACAAATGCTTAATATGAAAAAGCTCTTTACCTTCCTGCTGGGAGTGGGCATATATTTGTCTTGTGCATGAATGTCCTTGGTTGAATGACCCATAGTACCTATAAGGCAACATGAAGCATTGCTATTTCTTTTGAGGATAGCGGGTGATTGCTATGTTGCAGACTGTTGGCTTTCACTCAAGCACTGGCAATAGGTTTTGAAAAAAATAATTTTTCTCTCTGCATGCAATGCCAGGTCCGTTCTTTGCTGGTTTTTAAGTTTCAACGGTCGATATAGAATATGAAGCATTACGAGTATTCAAATGTAAATTGCGCACACGTTGCGAAAGAAGCCTGGCTGGAAGCCAGCCTGTGTAAATACGTAACAATTCCAGCTCGTTATTATTATGAGCATGGGGCACTTGCTCCCAACGCTGACTAACGAGTGGGAAAGTTTATGTAGTCTGTCTGTAAAAGGGTGACTTGGCTGTCTCACACATCCAGGTGTTCAGCTGTGCACCGCAATGCTTCTGCCACTATACCGAGCAGTGACTCTAAGAGGAAAAACTGAGATTAGAGGAGGGAAAGAGTCCAACATGTAGGGAATACCTCATCCACAGCCTCAGACTGATTACTGTGGTTTCTCTTTCCTGCAGCAAATAGTTAACTGCAGGTGTTGGTGGACTGTAGGATCAGAAACAAGATTTAGTGAGAAAAAGGTCTCCTCCTCCCCTGCTTCTTCTTGGGGAAGGAAAATACTGTGTATTTTAAAACATCTACTGCAGTCTCTTGAGATTTGGGCCCTACCTTTCCTATCACATCCTACCTACTGCCATGTCCAATGAAGGCAAAGTCTGGCTATAATGTTCTGAAGAAATCAGAGAAATATTTAGGTGTGAAAGGAGCTTCAGGTGTTTTTTTTTTGTTTGTTTGGGTTTTTTTTTTTTTTGTTGTTGTTGTTGTTTTTTTTTGTTTGTTTGTTTGTTTTTGTTTTTTTTTTCTTTTTGGGTTTTTTTTTTTTTTTTGAAGATTAGGCAAAACCCTCAGCCAACTTGCTGCCAGCAGAATCAATAACATGGGGAAATAACCATCAGTGTCCTCCTCTTCCTCTTCATCCTGCTCAACAACCCCTTGGACATGATACCCCCAAATTTCAATCTGATACCCATCTTCATTGAAAAAATGCCAAGCGTTTGGTCCACCCACCTGGGGGGAAGAGTCTGGGCAAGCACAGCGCTTGCAGCTGTCATGCCTTGCTCGTACCGTGGGACCACCTCGAGCTGGGCTGGGTGGACAGGAGGCACCGCAGGCTTCCCAGGATGTTGGGAAGTGGCAGCTTGGTTGGGGCTGGGGAGAGCAGAGCCCAGGCATGGCCCGCTCTTAGCAAAGGGACTCACATTGTGGGAAGAGTGGAGCAGGAAGAGGAGCTTTGCAGGGCCGTGCTGAAACTTGAGTGAGAAAAATACCACTTTTCAGTCCAGGCAGGTGGACACTGTGGAGGCTGCAGGGTCTTTTGAGGGGGCCTGGAGAGAGCTTTAGCCTGTCCTACTGATAGGAAAAGCTTGGTTTAGGATTCTTAAGCAAAATCTTTAAGGATGGAAACCACACTAACTTTCTTGCCCTACTCTTTGTATTCTGCTGTCATTTATTCAGACAGCTAAACACTTTTCCTTTGGAAACAGAATTGAGAATTTTCTGTGATATCAAGAAAGTTTCTTCTTGTCTCTAATTTCAAGTGATTTAGCAAAATTTGAGGTTGCATTTTTATCACCAGCTTGCCTTTTAGTGGTTTGAGCAAGAGAAACGATTTGTTTTGACACGAGTAAAGTGTTTAAATATGGGAAAGTCTTTGAATATTTCATATTACTTCATAATATCTAGAATGACTACACATTATGTATACTGTATTTAGGAATTCATATGTAGATAACATAGACACAATCTTCCAACAAACATATTACCATACACATTAGTGGTAAGTGTGGTAGTGTGTGTGGGCAGGAGGTTTTTCCCTCATCCTCCATTTAACTTTCTTTTTTTTTAAGCATAGTTAATTCAATCAAGTTTAAAAATTGAAAAGAATAGTTCTATCGTTACTGGGGAAAATGCTCCTTTTTATTAGAAAACTAGGCTAACATTAGCAAAGTTAGATGTCTCTTATAAGAAAGCTAGTTCAGTAAGAATTCAAATTCTGCACAATGTGAACAAATTGAATTGATATGAAGAAAAGATTAGGTTCCTCTGATCATTAAACAAATGCTAGGAGAACTAGCTACCAAGTGAGAGAAGTCAAAGTTTCTTTCAGAAGATGAGGAATTTGCTGTAGCTGCCCTTCTTAGAATCAGCTAAGTTAAAGTTACTGAATTCAGGGAGGGTGGAGTAGATGAGAGGCAGCACCAAACCTGCATGAAGGCAACATCATTGCTTTTGAGTCGCTGGTAACTGAGACAAAGTGTCTGTTACAGATCAATGTGCCAAATGACGAAGTGCAAAAGTGAGATATTGGAAGGGATCTATCACAAGTTACTAAACTGAACCAAAGAACAGGATGTGTATCCAGTTCTAGCATGTGGAAAGATAAAGCGTAGTTTATGATACCTAAGTCTGGGAGATGCTCGCTGGATATGTCATATGGACTATTGCAAGGCAGAGCAAAGCCTTGCACTAGCTTGTCTTTAAAACTACAGGAAATGATTTTTTTTTTGTCATAAATAGAGGTATTATGCTTGTTATAAATTCACTCTTTTTGAACACTGTGAAGAAATTTATAGAGGAATTATTCCACAGAATGAAGGTTGATCCTGGCATGGGGGCTCTGAGCAGAACATGGATTATGCTCAATATAGAAAAAACGAGGACAGTCTCCAGCACAAAAATGAATATATTTAGGAGTTTTATTTTTCCTTAGTGTTTGGAAGCTATAAGCAATAATGAGTGGGATGAGAAATTCAGAGAGAGAAATCTGTGAGATCTTTAAAAAAAAGATTTATTCTGTAGCCAGAAAGCTATTAATGCACAGTCAAGAAAGATGACTTTGGCTGAAAGTTTATCTTTCCACGGCACAGTAAAGAAAGCATTTAGAAACAAAAGTAGAGGCTATAGTGTGTTTTATTATTCTTATTTATATAGGTGGCTAAGGGTCAAGAGGGTAAAAATCTGATTGGCACAGCTCAGGAAAACATGAAGGAACTTGCTAATGTATTTCAGGAAGACAACACAACCTCTAGAAGTGATATAGGTCCACTGGCAAGAGTTAGTGAAGTTATTTAATGTGATGCATAAAAGATGGAACCTGCTAACATTTCTGTATTTGATGCAGGAAGAGTACGTGCTTTTTGTTCTACATTTAATTGGGGAAAGTTTTAAGCACTATCTATAGCTTGCAGGTTTTCTCAATTTGCTCAGATAAAATTTGCTTATCATCAAAAGTCCTGTTAGAGACCACTGAGTAGATCACTATCACTCAAAGATTAAAGTGATACATATTGGAAATTTGAATAAACTGCAAAAGATTTAAAACAGATTTAAATTTTCTAAGAGCAAAAAAGTGGTAATGTTTTGTCAATATTAAAAAGGGTATGTGAGAGGATGTGGAATACCTTACTCCAGGGGCAGTGCTGAATGAAGTGACACAGCTGACATGGTGGTAAAATGCTGAAGAATGAAAACTTCTGACTACAGTTAAGGGATATTTTGAACTGTCAAGGGAAGATTATGTATGTTTGGTGTTACAAATTCAGTTGACACAAGTAATTCCTTGGGCATAAAAAACTTTCCCCCAAAAGGTGTCCATCTTCATGTATCATATGACCTGCTCATGTGGTACTGTAAAATAATAATTTGTCAGACCTCAGAAAACAGATGTCAGTGAGAAAGCCTTATGAAATAGCTATGAAGGCTGGTCCATCCTGACTAGGCCATTCAGTCGTTTGTAGTGCTCTTGGCCCTTTATT
The DNA here is from genome assembly GCF_028389875.1 of Rhea pennata. Lineage (NCBI taxonomy): Eukaryota > Metazoa > Chordata > Aves > Rheiformes > Rheidae > Rhea > Rhea pennata. Next base: position 115,883,966 of record NC_084663.1, read on the forward strand.
CACTCTAAAATCATTGACTGGAAAAAAGCTGTGGCTGAAAAATGTTTGGATTACAAAAACTGACAGGATAGTAAATACTGAACAAGATAAGGAGGCTAGGTGCAAGTGGTTTGGATCATTTGGAAACTTGAACTCACTCGAAAGATCTGATTTTTTAATATTGCCAAGTCCAGTGTTGCAACCGCATTTCTGTTTGTAGATGTGTCCATGTAGCAGTGAAGACCATAGCTACAGTGGTGCTGGGAGTCTCAGCCTGGCAAACAAGCACAGTAAGCAACCTCTGTGCTGGAGCTGACAAGGATGGTGTACAAGCTTGGAGCAGTGCTGTCACATGAAGGATGAAAGCTGTATTTTCATATTTAATCTCCAAGGCAGTCCCTGCCTCTGGGGCAGGATTAACCCTCAACCTGGATAACCTAGGCAGGGGTCACTGGAAGTTGTCGGTTACAGCGAAGAGTTCATTGTTCGTTTAAAAATGAAGTTGCTCTTAATACTAAATTAGTCACTAAGGAAAAAAACAGTTAAACGTGGTCTTTTTTTCTTCTTGCAATGTAACAACTTCAAGTATGAGAGACGAGAAATAAAAAGAAGACTCAGAGATTAATGGTCTCACCCTAACACAAAATCCAAAAACTACTTATATTGATCAAACTTGACCTGTTTGCTCTCCATATACCAATTTAATAAGATGCTTGATTATTAATTTACATTTTAAACATCTCTACAAATGAAGTCTCTCTAATATCAATCATTTTGTAACTGAATAAGTTCACAGCACTTAGTGTTTCTGAATGCTAATTTGATAATACATTGCTAACATGAAAAAGATTTCTACTTGTGTAATCCGCAGATGTATTTTGGGATGAGGTATAACACAACAGAAAGTTTTACTTTCTGTACTTTTTGTACAGAAAGTTGTACTTTTCTGTAGCAGTACAACAGAAATCCTGCTGAGCTAGACACTTTAATGAAAACGCAAGAAGATTGCTGCAGTTAACCCAGTCTGACTTGCTCTTTTTCTTCTACCTCTAGCCCTCTGGTATATTCTGTTAGTCCAAGATGAACAGAATATTGGCACCGAGAGCTGCCTCTGGGATCCAAGATGAGAACTGTGCTTCTTTTGTGCTCTCAACAGTGCAGAAATAAAAATAACATTTTCATCTTAGAACTGAGATTGACTTTTTTAGTCAAATGTCTTTCAGACATGGTTTTACATGACTTTTATTAAACATACTTTGTTTTACATACCCTCTTTAAAGGCTTAGATGGATGCTTTGATGGCTCATCGGGCATTGTTTTGTGCCAATATCAAAGGATCGATTCAAATGGTACGTGCACACCTGTAGAGCTGTGACAGGCACTCTCTTTCTGTGGGCAATGGGAAGACAAAGCGCAACACAAGTCTCAGAGCTGGGCTGACGGCACAGTGCTTACTTTGCACCAAGGACTGCTAATGAACAACAGGATTTCCAAGAAAATCTTTTCTGCTGCTTAGAGTGCACCCTTAAATTAACTTTGTGCTCTGTAAAAAAATTAGATGATCAGCCTTGCTTAGAGTTTCCTGTGCTTTGAAGGGAGAGCTACAGATCTCTCTGAGCTTTAAATGGATTGTTTGTATGCAAACCTTTTCTTGCAAAGACAGATTATGGATGCTTAATCCATAGCTGAGTCTTCGCTGTTGGAGAGATTATGGTCTCAGCAATCATGCTTACAATAAATTTTGGTATTTAATCCTACCAGGCAGGACTGCTTCTGAGAACAGTTTAGAAATGCCATTCTATGAAAGACTGGAATGGCTAATATTTTTCTCAGAAACAATCCTTTTCCACTTCAGTGAGGGAAATGGCACTGGCTGAAATACTATGGTTGTTGGTACAATATATGGTATCAACTACAAGGGCAGTAAAGCCTAGGCAGGTGAAAATATGCAATGGTAGCTTGGGTCGCCTTATAACATCAGTCTTCCTCAATCTCAATGTGTTAAAAAAAAAAGTCCCAGTCTCTCGTATGCTTTGAAACCATTTTCTTCCAGGAATGAGGTTTTTTTTCACAATTTTTTGTTCTGTGAATAGAAAGGGTTTCTTACTGATGTTGATCATCCAGCTATGTCACTGGACAGCTATGATTATAGCGTACTCCATGAGGAGGTTTCTGTTACAAAGAATGAATAACTTTTAAGAGTCCCAGGCTGGAAACATCCACAGGAAGTGCAGCTTTCAGACTCAGCCTTCAAGTATCTGACTGACAACTGGGCTGACTCTGACAGTTTCAAGGAACAAGATCGTCTCTACAATGAAAATGCTGTGGTTTGAACTTTCATTTTGTGAATGTGTTTTTTTTAAGATCAGCTACTTGCTACGAAAAGGAATCCATAATCAGTTCCACCTTAAAATGTTTATCAGTTCAAAGATATGTCATTGGCTCCACAGAAAGGAAGCATAATGTTATTCAATACCAAGAATTCAGGTGCTACATCCTGGTGCCTCCTAAAGTTGTGATGAAATGAGCAGCTTTTCAAAAGGCAGAGGTTTAGAAGGATATCTGCACCTTAAGAGATCTTCTTCTTCTGTATCTTAGGGAAAACTGCAGAAAGTATGCCAAGCTGAGCTATCACATGCACTATCTTTCATAGAATTTATACATACATATTCACAAATAAAAGTACACGACTTGCAACACGTCATTACTACATACCTGTGCTGTCTTCATATACTACTGTTACTATTTTCCACTTGTAATATAGTACAAGATCCAAAACTGCTCTGCTGATGGCTGCATAGTCTGGATAGAGGTTGATATAAAATGCATCTTTGTTATCCACTGTAGGGTGCTTCCATCGGGTCTGTATATGAGGGACTTCAAGTGCATTGCAAATGGACTGCACTGCACTGACCGAGGAGCTGTGGGATGGTCCAAACAGGGCAGCTACACCAAGAGCAAGCTGATCACAGGCTGGGGAAGAGAGAGACGTTGTTAGTCTGGACAAGCAGGTAACCTCTCTGTGTTTACCAAATAAATGTATTCTCCATCCATCCCCACCATTTCAAAGTGAAACAGGTAACCAAGTTGCTCCTAAACCTACCGAAAGACTTAAAAATGGTTTCTGAAAATGGTTTTACTGGTTAGCATTATATCTAAGAACTACCTTGCCAAAAAAAAAAAAAAAAAAAAAAAAAAAAAAAAAAAAAAAAAACTCTGCTCATTACCCTCAAATCACACTAATTCTTCCTAAATTGCCTTTCTCAGAGTGGCATTATTCTGGAGAAACCAGGAGCTTCCTGACTACAGGCTTGCCAAAGAGATGTCACATGAATTAAGTTTCATGGCAGAATGTCAGGGAATATGTTCAAGGAGTCGCAATAGATGGTAAAAAGGTTCCCTTCATGACTGGCAAACTGTTACCAATGTGAGTTGCTTTAATTTCAGGCTATTGGAGTATTACGGACAGTAAAGGGCACTGTGATTCATGGTACTTCATAGTCTGTGTTTACAAAAAAAGGGGGAAAACCTAAAGCCCTCAATAAAGCATGGAGAAATGAAGAACCAACATACACTAGTATTTTAATACCTTTCAAAATCAGTCAGATGTTAGTATCTATTATCAAAAAACTGTTATGCATGTTGGCCTAAGGTTTCTTTCTCCTTATACCTATACTCTAGCCATTGTAGTTAATACTTCTAGCAAAAGAACCCCTCCTTCAGGTTACATTTAATTTGTTTTTCTCTCCCATGTCTTCTCAGGCTCACTGACCTAAGACAAAGTAATATTAATTACTTTTGCACATTAGTAAAATCTACTTCAAATGTTTCTAATAGGGTCTTTATGGGCTGCGATAAAGCCTTGCACTGAGTTGCGATGCTGTACTCTTTGTGACATAGCTCCTTGTGGGAAGTCTTGAAATTATTGTAATTGGCTGAAATACTAAGTATGCAAGCTTTACAATAAACTGAACTTTTTAAAATTAGCATTTAGCTTTGTGAAAGTAATAAAATGTGACAAAAATCAATTATTTTCTGTTGTCAGCCTAAAATGTGTGTTTTACAGATAGCATAAAATGCACAGGATTTCAAGGTTTAATTCAGAAGCCTTCTTAAAGGATCACAGAAATCTAAAATCTTGTCTCAGTCTGGATTATATGGATTATAAATCCAGCATATATGAATTTTTATATCATATAATTCCAGCATATATTTGATATTTGAAGAACAATGCAGTAAATATAATTAAAATCTATTGTTGCTATTTGAAACCATCCTCCTTTTTTTCCCCAGTCTTTAGTAAGAAACTTAATTGCTACAAGGAAAATTTAGTAACTTCGATATTTGGAAGGCAGCAGCTCACCAGTGTTGTAGCAGAATTCATGATGTGAAGCATGTTTATTTTCCAACCTTCATTTGCCTTATAGCAAGCATATCTTGCACCGTTTAGAGTAATGGATAATATAATGAACTGCAAAGCACATGTGCAATGTTGTAGAGACTTATGAGTCTTTTCCCAGACTTGTCTGTGTCAGATTATGTGCACACCCCATAATCCCAGGAACTAGACTGCTATATATAAAATGTTAGTAAACTTCAAGTTCACCTCCAGAGGTGAAGAAATACACCGTACTTTAAGGATAGTTGTGAATTTCTTTCCCCTCCCTCCCCCTTTTTTTGATCTGCAAGTAAATCAGATGCAAGTAAATTGGACCATAATTTTCCCTCTGGGAATATAAAAGAACAGGCAAACATTCCAATCTTGTCCACTCCAATTCTTACACTTATTTATAACAGATTAATTGTAGTTCTGTCTCTAACCTTCTGAAGTGTTAATATTTCAGGACAGAGACACTATTGGCCTCTGTGCTTTGAAGTACAAGAGAAATCATTTGTTATGAATAATGGGTATCTGTGCTAATTATGGGTTGTGACATCCCACCGTGCTCCCTGTTAGTTAGTGATCATTTTCCTCAGAATTCCAGGTGGCAAATATATTTTTTGGAAAGAAAAATCAGTTGGATTTGCCACCTTCCATCTGGGGCTCTTAGCATGCAGACAGGATGTAGGTGTTTTATGAGAAACTAGATGACAAGTCCAGGTCCAACTTGGTTCTTAGTTCAAATAACTTTGAAAGGTAAGTTTCAGCTTACCATTTATATACATACATGTTTCAATCAGAACAAAAGCAGGAGACGAGGCTGGGAAGAAGCAGTATAGAACATGTATGTTACTGAAACAGTAATTGAGATAATTACCTCTTCTCGAGGCTTCAAAACTATCAAAAAGGTTAATTCTTTGGATGTCATAGGTTAATGTGGTATTAGGCATCAGTGTTCTGTTTCTATTAATGTTGGTGACTGCAAACTTGAAAGCCAATTCTTCAACATTAACGGGTTCATTTTCCACAGTTTCGAATATCCCTCCTGTTGAAACAAAGATAAATGAGAAATACTATTCACCTCTTCATCACTGTACATAAAAAGAGAAAAAATATATTATGAGTAATAATAAACTGAGTGTTCATAAAGGAAAACACTTAAAATTGTTGTTAAAAGCACTAATGCAAAAGCATATTGGATCATTAGTTTTTATCTGCAATGTCACTGTAGGTTAACTCAATATTATGAATGCTGGTTAGACAAACATCTGTGAGATGATGCATGCTTATTATTCAGCATTAAATTTTTAAAGTAAGAAGTTTAAATGCTTGTGAAAACTTTTACTGAGCTTTCAAGTAAGAAAAGTAGTGATATTCATTGCTCTTGTTCTCCTCGCCTCAATTCAATTTATATTTGGAGACGAAAGTTGGATGTGTTGGAGATGTTTTCTGAAGTGTTTCTACAAATCTTGGCAGTACACATTCCACATTCAGAAGTGACTTAGCAGCTTGATTTCTGATAGCTTTAGAGTGGAAAGGAGCTGAGAGTTTCCATTCAAGGGCTTTATCTTAGGAGAACTTTGTCTTTTATTTAAAACCTGGACAATGCTCTTGGCCATTTCTCTGTTTGTTGAGGGACAGGTGAACATTTTTCATTTTTCAAAACTCATTGCTGAATGAATTTGAATCCCAAACAGCTGGACTTGGTGATACAGAACATAGCTGAGCCAATTCACTGCTTCCACAGAATATTTCATCTCTGTGCTGTGTCAAGGGGTGTCTCCAGTGTCTACCAGTACCATCATGGCACTGGTTTAAAAGTCTCCGTGCAAGGATAGTGCTGCGTCTGGGCGCAACTGCTCTCAACTTGCTACCATGTCTCTAAACTCTTCCTTCACTGTCTGCTTTGATCTGTGTGAACAACACAGTGTCCCAACCCGTTTTGTGCTGAAGGCTGGATGTGTACAGCTATGTGCAATTTCAATGGCGACTGCTCTTTTCTCTGAGTTCTGCTGAACTTGCCAGAGCTTATTTTTTATCTTTTAAACTAAAATTGCACATGCTTCTTACTCCTTTCTAAACAGATGATGAAAGCTCTGAGCTTTTCTTTAACCTGGAAGCAAGTTTTCTGAAAGAGGATGTGTAAAGAACCAATTTTAATTTTTGAATCATTATGAAATGCTTTGGCATATATTTTGAGATGGGGAAGGTGGCTGTGTTTCAAGTCAACAGGCTGTCCCACTTACACTGGGATGTCTACTCCCTCTAGCCTCTAGAGACTTTGTTATGCCAACAACACATTCAGACTGTCTAGGAGCAATGGGATTTGATGAATGCATAACAAACACAGCTAATTTGGAAAAAAAAAAAGAAAAAAGAAAAGCTCCTTTAAACAGCAATCTCCAGCTTCAGTACTTGATTTTGCAAGTATAATTTACTCATTTAGTACAAGTCACTAGAGAATACTTTGGATTTCTCAGTTACATATTTTTGCATTTCCCCATGTGAAATTCAAGCCCTATATATCGCTTTATATTTTCTGAGTATCAAAATGTATTCAACTAATGTGCTGCAATCTCTTGCAATTTTGATGTCACCAATATAGGAACAGTGCAGTCATTAGCTGACAATCAGGAAATGGAAACACAGTGGAATTAAAACCTGTTTTGAATTTTAACTCAGCAGTGAAAACACTGGAAGCCATCAAACCCAAGCTGGTAGTGTAATCTACTTCTCTAGCTGCTCTTGAGTATGCTGCACTAGATTAGCTCTCAAATCCATGTATAACAATACCTTATCATGACGTAAGCAATTTGTTCATTAACTGTATGTACTTTAGACTTGCATTTTAGTTACATGGTTCGTTCAGATCCTACAATTCTTCATGACAATGATACCAATGAGTTTATCTCTCTTTTGGTTAAATAAAATTTGCCTTCCCTCCATTCATCTGAGGAAGACAAGTATTTTCAGTGAGCCATAAGACCAGCTTGGTCTTGGGCCAGCAAGATACAGCTGCTGTATTTTGTTTGGTTCCCTACATCTTGTACACTTCAAATGTATTCTGATAGCTCTCTCTGAAATTCAGCTGTCTAATTGATATTTTGGTACATTTCGATATATTTTCTAGATTTTTTTTTGTATACGTTAGCATAGTGATGAAGCCCTTAAAAATAACTTTGATTACATGCCACATGCTTTAATTTGCTGGTGAGATACCCTGGATAGGTCTGTGTCAGAACAGGACAGGTGGTCAAGAGGTCCTCAATTTTATATGTGAAGTGTAGTTCAGCTAGCTGGAGAAGCTAAGGAGAGCATCATTTAGTGTCTCTAAAAGTTAGTGCTCCTCCAGCCCAAGGCTGGTGAACAGTTAAGAGACTACTAAAGTCATTCTTCAGAGGTCTCAGAAATGTTCATTTGACTGTATATGCTCCTACTTAAACCCTAGAATAAGCACAAGGAGTGGTGACATGCTGCTCATGAAGAAAGCCCACAAGACAGTTTATGGAGGAATTGCTCTTTACTGTAAGTGAAGCTGGGATAGTTGCATTGTGAAAAGTTTGATTTGCTACATATTTGAACTTGGGTTTTGCCTTGGAACTTATGTGTGTAAAATGATTTGAACTTGTTTATAAATCTATATCACTTTAACTTCACAAATAAAGCATCAGAAAAAAAATCAGGCTGTTCTGAGCTATTATGTTTTCATCTACATGTACTTAATGAAATCTAGCAACTTAGTAAATAGTTTCCCTTTTCCCACGTTCTACTGATGGCTTACAGTCAAGCTTAGAATTTATTGTAAGGTCCAGGTTAAAAGAGAAACAGCAAATTAAGCAACAAGTTTGATGAAGAGCTAGTTTGTCAGATGATTCATTTAAAGAAGGTAATTACTGTACAACATTTTAAAAACAAATTATCCAAAGGATTCTACAAGGGAAGATTAAAAAAAAAATCAATGTTAACTTCAGATACAAAAAATGTTCCTGGAACAAGGCTATTATTGCTAAACATGAAAGCAATCGGTGGTGTTCAGGGTAGGCTGATAGAAGCATGTACGTGGGGCAAAGTTAAATTTTTGAGCTATCCTTTTCCCCTTTTTCTCTCTCTCCCTTCCTAGTTTTGCAGCCCAGGTAGCATATACTCCACAGTAGCCATGGCTGACCTATCCCAGAGGCTACTCCACGAGCCTTGACTGCGCTCTTTTTCTGTGTGCCCTGTCATTCTCAGGCTGCAGAAAGTGCCAACACCAGCCTCACGTTAGATGATCCTAGCTCATCGGCCACATGCTCCCACGTTACTGGGGGAATCCAGCGTTCACATTCATTTGACAGATAATCCTGCTTCAGTGCACATATATGAGGAAACCTTTCACCTTCAGCTTTCACGGTGTAAAGTGATGCCTGGGAGGCTAAGGAAAAAAGTTGGTATATGTCCCTCCTTTTAATTTAGCCGTGGAAAGTAAGAGGAAAACAACTACTTGGCTAATGCTGCTCTGACAGAAGTGAGATCTGAGCTACATGAGTGACAGCTCTTCAGAGAGGAGCAAGGAACACTGGTCAGACTGAAAATACGACAAGGCACCAGCCCTGTTCATTCTTTGAAGAAAAAAGCCCTACGGTAAGTAAAATGTCAAGAACATAAAAGCACACCTCAGCAGGCACACCTGAAAAAGCTGCTCCAGTCCTTCCGAGCACGCAAACGTTTTCATTTAAAGAGGCCATCGAAGATGTGGAGAGTTTCAGAAAAGGTCATGGCTGAATCAATTTTCCATACCCCTCAATGGGTCTTAGCATCTTGTTTCAAGACATACGCAGAGCTCAAAAGATTGTTATTGGACAAATTCTCCATCCCAACTTTAAAACCAGTCATCAACAACAATAGCCAAAAATTGTTGACCTTTCTGATGGCCATTATCGACCTGTCTCCCTGGGCTTTTTGGTCAGGTTTTCTCAGTGCAAAATATCCCTCACTAACCTTGATACACGGGATCTAGCATATTCTTCTAGAAGAGATAAGTAGAATTGCTTGGGTAGATATGAAGGAACAGCTCCCAGCACCTGTGTCAGGCATGCATCAAAAGCACAGAGCAGAGCTGCTGGCTGTTCCCACCTGAAGATGTTTTTTACCTTCACCTTGTGACTAGGTAAGGGAAGTCAGTTTTCTGCCAGTGGTATTGCTCTGATGCTTTCAAAGTCAAATACTATCTCCTAAAATGTTTTTAAAAACCATATCCCACTTACAGACAGATTTTCCTCACTTCCTCAATAACAAGCACAGACATGCCAAAAAGCAGGTTTCTTTCAGATTCAGACCTTGCTCTGGGACATTCCTGTGTTCATCAGCTTGGTGGATGAACTTCAGATTTCCCAATTAAATTTGTTAAATTTTTCTCCAGCTCACTCAGTTGCTGTGTGAGGAAGCTCTGTGGCAGGCATACATCCATCCTTATACCTTGGAGCAACTGGCACCTGATTGCTCATCAAGGAGTCTGCAGTGATAGCAGCTATTGAGCTATTTCTCCAGAAAATGTTTACTAATATTCTTTATCATTCTTTATCATTAATGTAATTCTTTCTACTTTTTGACCAGTGGAACATGCTGGCAGTGTAGGGAAGTCATTTGCCTGCATGATTTTGACCCTTGGTGTACCACCTTTTCCCTGAAGCTAATAGTTTCAGCAACTCAAAGACAATAGCTCAGCTATTCATATATGTACATTACTCCAGCAGAAGGAGTATTAATACTAAAACTAAGTATTTTGACATTATGACAGAAATTAAAGTGAGAAATAGGAGAACTTAAAAAAATGCTGTATATTCCTTACATATATTTTTTAGGTTATGCCGTTCAAAAGAATGCTTTTGAAAATTTGAAAAATGCTGATATGCACTAAAAATGTAAGAAATATTAAAATGTCTTAAGAAGAATAGTAGAGGGAAAATATAGTTAAGATTTACAACAAAGATTTTCCTTATAAGGGCGCAGATATCTTTCTTTTCACTAGTGCTAAATGGATTTTTTGTGGCTTAAAGCTCTTTCCAGTGAAAGATAAAGATATATTTCTACCTAGTGGTTGTTCAGGGTTTTTTGTCTTGCTCAAGTAATATCCTAGTTGAGTAGTCTGAACATGAGACTTGCACCATCCTGTCTACTTGGAGAGATGTTTCCTGTACAGAATGATATGCTGAATACTCCACTAGGGACATAAAAGCACATGACCTCTTGAAAGTTATCACCCCAATACTGAAGGTTTGAGCCACTGATGGTTTTCAAAAGACTTCCAGAGCTATGATATGCAGGCAGTCTGCTAGTAGGATTTCCAGAAACATCTAAACGTCTGTCTCCTGTAGGAATTTATGCTTTGAGAAGCCCACCCCCATTTCCACTGCACCATCTGAATGCTATGAGGTCCATGAGACATCATTAAAAACTCACCTGTCAGTCACTGAAGAGAAATGGGATTTAAAATCCTAATGACTATGCAGCTATGTGCCTTTGGCTTCCTGAAAGAGAAGCTGTTGCTCGTTCCAAGTTAATGTAGGAGATCCATAAAGCCAAATTAACATACTATTTGCCCTTGTTCCCTGCTTGTATGGATATGGACTCACACCTCTTTGCTGCCTATATGGCCAGGTAAACCTCTGAGGCTGTACAGGCTGGGAGAGTGGTAGGAGCAGAGCTGCTTGTCAGAAGATAAACAAGGACAGGGTAAAACAGTCTACGAAGAATTTTTCTGCAGATAAGGTCCACTTACAGAGTTACTTTTAAGAGAGTGCTGCTGGGAGTGAAAGCACTTGTTAGTGGACCCCCCACTACCCTCAAGCATATTTTTCCATCCTTGCCTCATACCAGGGGACAGAGTCTCTTGTGCCCCAAGGAGTCTGACAGAGAGCAGTGCAAATGTGCTCATTATGGAGCTAAGTCTGAACACTGATCTTGCAGGAAAAATAATCAAATGAATTATTACTCAGAGACTTACAGTGAGTAGACAGTGTAACCGCATCTTTCTTTTTAAAGTTAGCGTACTGACTGTGTGAGGTTAGTCCAGAAATTGGCTATTATCTCTAATTTATACATGGCTTAAAACCTCCTTTGTTATGTGCATGGATAAAAAGAAAAGTTTCTCAGGAAGAATCATTTACAATCACAATTCTATAACATACCATAATTGCATTTTACATTTACAAATCTGCACTGAAGTGGGCTTATTCCCTTAGGTTTTAATGGAATTAAATGCATGGGTTTTGCATTTGGCTCACAGAATATAAACTAAACATATTAGCATTCTTTGCATGAGTGAATTTAGGCTTACAACAGGGACCTCTGAGTTAGGCAGCTATTATCATTCTCATTTTACAGACAGTGAAACTGAGAGCTTGAGTGACTTTTCTGCCATCATTCTGATGGCACCTCTTCAATCTGTTCAAAGGCTGCTTTGGAAGTCTTCCATACACTGCTCTCTGCTTTAGCCTGTTCCCACCCGTTTTCAAGCCCCTGTCCTTACTTCAGCATTTGTCATCTTTACATTCATGGACTTGCTCCACTTGGTTCCTGTCCAGCATGCCTTTAATTTTCTTCCTCATTGCAATATTCTGCCAAATGTCAATGCCATCTTATTGCCTACTCATAGGTTTATGCCAGATTCTCAATCTGGAACATTTTCCCTCTCTAAATCATCATCCTTTTGTGGGCTCTTCCTTTGCGGATGCATTTCAAACAAAACTCTAAGCCCATACCCTTTCTCCACCCCACCCTCATTTCTTTCAGCAATCCAATCTAAAATAAAAAGAGGAAACAGTGGGCACAGGAAGGTGAATATCATGCTCTATTGCTCATCTGGTTTACCTGCCTCTCTCATCCACATCATTGCATGTATTTGCTCTGCTGTCTTTGTAGATCACATACTTCTCCAGGGTAAAAAAAATTGCTACCAAAGAGCAAGTTTGGAGAAGGGCTGGGTTTTGGGGGGCAGGGGTGACAGTTGAACTTTCCTTTCCAAGATTGGGCAGCAGAACTAGAAAACTCAAACCTGGGGCATGTTCAAGACCTGAAAGCTGACAAAGAAATATTGAAGGGGCTAGAACTCAACTGTCAAATTCAGCAAAGATTTTTTCTTTTTTTTTTTTTTTTTAAGAGAATGAGATTTATTTTTAATGGAGTCAGTGAATATTTGATAAATTTAAGGTCCTAGGTTCAAAACTTTAGAGCTGAAATCCACCCCTGGGTATGTGTTCAGGACCTGATAGTACTCTGCTAGTTACGTAGTGGCCTTGCTACCGGTTTTAAAAAGATGGGGCCTAAGGTCTGGCAGGCTTTGCAGTCTTATTCAAAGCTTACTCAGTTTAGACTGAACTCTCACAGGGACTTGGTCTTTATGTTATTTTCATGCAACATGGTTAGCATTTAATTATAAAATGGTGAAACCTTGATAGAAATCACCTTTCAGTTTCAGCTCTAATGCAGACAGGTGCAAGTTCTTTGACTGCAGAAGAGCTGCAACCACTTACACTAGGTCTGAATATGTAACTCAGAGCAAACAAGAGCTAATTAAGCATTGAGATGAGGAGTACAAAAGAGGGAAAGAATCTTAGAAAAAAATAATAGAACAATTCTCCATCCAAAATATCCTCTATTAGAGTCAAGGACGTTTTTTTTCCTTTTTTTTTTTTTTAATATCAGTGCATTAGCCAGGTACTGCTACGCTTTTCTCCTTTGGAAAGCAGAGAGATAAAAATGTGTATGTCAGTATGTATATATAAACTCAGGCTTATTAAGACACAAAGATCTGCCTTTCCCAATGGGATCTATTTGAGTTCAGCTTGCGAGTTTGGAGGTATTTCCCAAAGGCTCTATTGAAATGATTCATGCTATAGAATTTCTAAATAATGAACTTTTCTTTTTCTTTCTTTTTTTTTCAGGGAAAAGATTGGTTGACCTGATTTACGTATCTCTTGAAACACAATGTCAGTGCTAACCTGACATTAAAGGATTATTTTAGAAGTGCAAACTCTGCATTGGGGGGGAAGTAAAAACAGATTGTCCTACGCTTGATGCAGTGGCTAGCCAGGAGGCACTAAAATTGCAGGAAAATACAAATATTATTTTAACATTGTTTGGTATTCTTCCTTGTATATAGCCATAATTACTTGGAACTCACTATCTATGTATTGTAGCATTAATTTCCAAGAGAGAGGAAAATAGGACATGGAGAAAATTTATTCTAATTACCCAGTTACATACGCAATATTAGATGTCATCTGATGCTTTTTTGGCCATGCAGCAAGTGGAAAGAACTAAGAATTATTTCTCTTCTATCCTGACCTCTTCTTGGAGGTTAGAGTTAGGCAGGTGAGACTTGTAGAGACTGTGCTCACAGAGTTTATGTATGTGGGACATTTTTACCAGGAGCAGTTCACCTTGAAAGGGCACCAGGCTAAAGGAGCATATACAGAGTTATGGCATCCTGCTTTCCCACAGCACGTATTTATAGTCTGGCCTGCTTTGTTGAGCACATCTGGAATGCTGTTAAAGTGTATGGCAAATCAAGCCTCCACCTGCAACAGAACCACATTTTAATCATGATTAATGCTATGTTTTGAGTTGCTTTTTTTTCCAAAGCTCCCCAGCAACCCCACAGAAATAGAATAGTTTTTATCATTAGATGCACTCATTGCAGAAGAGCGGGTAACTGCTTTGCAAACACAGGACAAGACTGTGGCAGTTCAAAGTCTCCTGTGGCGGTTATACGATGCTTCAGGTGAACATTTTTCCTTAGCATGAGCACTAGCAAAATGCTCATAATGATGGCTAGAAATATAAAGTAATAAAGCTCATTCAGTTAATTAATGAGATAATCTTGATCACTGTGTTTGTGAACCACGGACTGTAGCAGTTGACTGTAGCTGATATGACTGATATGAATGGATCTGCTTGATGCTCAGTCCCTGCAAGGAGAATTCTCCTGCTTAGTAATATCACCATCAGGCAAAAACTTTCCAAGACCCTACATGAACATGAGCAGTGTTGTCCTCCCTTTTTTTAAAAGCTCACTGCAACAAAGTAGTAGGCTGTTAATCTTTTTCCTCATCATTTTGTTCAGAAGAAATAAGACTTTACAGAAAGAAAGACACGATTTCAATAGGTTTTGATTAAATTCTCTCATGGCTGAGCATTTCTCCCATCAGGTCTTAACAACGTAAAATAGTTTCGGTGGAAGAGAAACTTACTTTCTGACATCTCTTTAAATCTTTCGGAGCACTAGTTCACAGATATTTTTTTCCTACATATCTGTCTGAGACACTTTGTAACAACCAGATAACTTGTCATATTAATTGTTGATCATATGCTAGACAACAAGATACTCATGAGTATGAAAAGGGATGAAAAGGCATCATGAAAGTATAGACGAGAGAGAAGTACAGAAGAAATGTTTAAAGAATAAAGAAAAGGTAAAAAGAATTGCTCGGAAATAAAAAGCAGATGAGAATAACAGTAGAAAAGCCATTTGAATGAATGCTAAAAGACTAATGGCCTTGAACTGTGGATAGTACTGGAAGTTTTATATTGATTTTAGTTGGATCCTTCTCAAAAAGTGCAGAACGCTTGAAAAATATGATAGGAATTGTTGCCAAAGCAGAGTAATTGCACTTTACTTTTGAGGAAACTTTGAAGTAACTGCTCCAAATAGAGCAATAAAGATACTATCTAAAAAATTAGCAAGGAAAATTGAATTTGTGTTTTTTTACCTTCTGCTTTTATGGAGGTGCCTTCATAAAATAGGAAGTATATGTGTGCGAAAAGTATTTTACCACATTCCATTTCAGTTGCTACAAGATCTTGCACTTTCCTGAAGGTAGCAATCAATACAGTATATGCAGCCATTTCATTTCTTTTTTCTGCACTCTGACAGCAGATGACCCATAGAAAGATGTATGTTTTTATCTGACTGAAGCCCTGAGGAGGTTACTCTAGCTGGAGAGCAGTCCTGAGCTTTGAGGAGGTAGACCGGCTATAAAGAAACCGTAAGTTTGCACATAAAATGAAACTACTTCAGGACTGGCATTTTTCTCATACTGATAGACAAAAATAGAAAGACATTTCAAAATCCTAGGACGTATTTTGAAATGTTCATTATTCAGTAAACATCATTTTTGTGCTTATACATATGAAATACTTTAAAAATACTTTTTTATATGAATGTCCATTAAACACTATTATCTGTAAGATGCTTAGAAACATAAGGTCTTTATTAAAGCTGAGGAAATCTGAGCTTATCCCAAAAAAGCATGGATAAACTCAGATCATAGACTATCCAAACATACACCCTTTCCAGAAAAAAATGTGTGTGTGTGGTAGGGGAGGCAGGTTAGAGTTGGTAGGGATGGAAGTTTTAGACTCTAACTTTACCTGATTGCTTTTTTTCACCTGAAGTCCAGCTATAACATTTCCCTTAGTGGCAATGCTACCTACTGATCTGGAAATATTTGACAAGGCTGGGGGGATGCCAAGAAGCCAACAGGCAGCAGGCTACAGGATCCATCTCCATTTGGAGATTATTATGGACACTTTATGTTTTCGAGCATGTAGAAAAATAATATGCAGTGGATCAAGACTTTAGGCATTAAAGAGACAAAGACTACATTAGCTTTTGCAGTCCCACACTTCGATCAAGTAATAGTGAATTTTTATTTTGCTTTCTTTCTAATATGTAATAGTCAATTAGAGTAGACTTGTTTGAGTTTGAAGCTGGCCCCTTGCTCTGAAGAAGACTTAAAATAATTCAGCTAAAATTGAGTGGACATCACCTGTGATAGTCAGCACCCGTTCCTTCTCCCATGGTGACTGGAGCACATCTAGGGCTTTCTTCATGAACCGTACAGAAGTCCTGGGGCACAGGTGGAGCCCACTGGGCCCACTGGCACAGGACAGTAAGTGCAGAGTCAGTGGAACAGAACTAGTCAGAAAACAAGAAACCCATTTCAGGTTCTGGTGCCTTTATCCAGGGAAAATGAGACATCTCATACTTTCTTTTTTTTCTTCAGTAAGACAATACAAGAGACTTCTGTAGCCTATGGCAGCCAATAAAGCAAGGGCTAGGACTGAGATATATGCCTCCTCTCTCTGGCTTTTTTGGGAGACGCCAGCATACACCCCAGAAGCCATTGCCAATGTAATTTCAATGGAATGGATCAATTTCTGTGAAAACCGTAACAAAAGTTTTCCTGACCAGCTTGAGCTCAGGACCTCCATGGTCTTCCCCTGACTTTCTTCTGCCTTAGGAATCATGTGCTGTATTGTTAGCATCTACCAACTGAATCAGAAATCTTCCTGATTCCATTTCTAAAGTACACCAGAGAGAATATTTGGGGACTTTTTGGCACCTTCGTACTTTGACCAGACCTCTGCTGCTTGAAGATCCATAGCAGAATATAGAGGTGAGGGATCAGCATAGCAAAGCCACTGTTCCCCACTCCTCATCCTTCCCCAGTGCTTTCTCTCACTTGCACCATCACAAAGCACAGCCCAGGCTGGCTACCCTCTTTTTCCTCAGTTCTGCTCAGCTTTGTTTAACTGCAAACTGGGTTTGGCCCAATAAACTTTTACATAAGGCCATTACTTAGAGAGATAGTTGAGCCAAGTGTGCTTCCCTCTGATGAGACTGAAACGGTGGCATTTCTTGTAACATCGCAGCAAAGGGGAGCATCAGCTATGTATTATAGCTATTAGATAAAGGTAGATGCTCAGAACCCAGAAGACATGCGTTAATAAAACACAGCCAGCTTGACATACTGCTTGCTGAGCTTGTCTTGGCTTACAGGGGAATTATGTAACATGCCTATTACGAAAAGATTATTCTGCAGAAGAACCACTGAGCTCCTCTGACAACAAAACCCAATGAACCTCTGCCCTGCACAGCCTCCCTGCCAACGGAGCACATTCATGCTGCTGCTAGCCAAGCAGAAGAGTTTTCCCAGGCCTCTTCTGCTGCTCTTTTGCACAACTGAGTCTGTTGCAATGCAACAGGAGGACATGCAGACTTCTGGAAAGAGTGACAGAATACAGGTAAGAGAGCCACAAGCCACACAGACCACGTCAGAGAATTACAAAAATTGTCACGAGATGCTTGCCATTGCTAATATCACATACCAGACCTTAGAGTCCAGAAGAATGAAAAAACAGGTCCTTAATTAAGAAAGTATAAAGCTTAGGTTTAGAAATAGAACAATTTTTTTAAAAAAAGAAAGAAAACGATTGAGTTGATTTTTATTAAATAATTCCCTTCCTTCATCTTTTATTCTTAGAGAGGAAGGACCTAAAAACAAATGGCACCAGGTTTCCCACACAATCAGTTGGTTTACCTGAGCTTCCAAGCACAGCATCTGGGATGGGGGCTTCAGTGAAATGCTCCCACAGTTGTGAGAGGCAAGCAAGTTGAATTCAGCAGGTTTTTCTCAGGGCTTATCTATTATTCTTTAAACCCTATAGAAATACATTATTTTCCATCCTGGTGTATTATTGTGTTCCTCCAATTAACATTAATGCAGGTTCATTCTTAAATACTCCAGCATCAAACATGAATATGCACAAACTGAGCTAACATTTTTCTAAATAAGATATTATTTATGTTGCAGCATCAGCATAGCAGGTGCTCTGAAGAGAAACAGCAGGATATATTTTGAATCTTGGAAAGTATAATGTCTAAGTAGGTGCATCTCAGATTATTCATTTAAGGATGGGGGTTGCAGATTTTGCAACTGATTCACTCTTACAAGTAATGTTTAAGTAGCACCTATGCTTTGAGTTGCAATATTTCTTGATAATAATGACAGTTGGCTCTTGAAAAGACACTTATTTGAGGTGCCTCCAATTTAAAGCTTTCTTGGTAATTATCAGTCTGAGATATTTCTGTTCCTCAATTGACTGAGAGCCATTTGTGTCTAAAAAATATTTTATTCACATCTTCATTTTAGAATGCTAACATAACGAGTGTAAACTTGGTGCACCTACATCTAATTACAACTTCACATGAACTATTAAATTACATAACTTTAATAGAAATTTGGAATGAAACCCAAACCGGAACTCCTAACAACTATAGGAGCACTGTTTTCTGGGAATATTGCTTTTTTTTTTTTTTTTTTTTTTTTTACAGAGGAACATATATTCATCAAAAATCCATATTCTTGCAAGAGTGATTTAAAAATACTTAGAATGCACAGAGGAAACCAAGAAATTTCAGCAGTATTAAACCACCTGATGGAGAAGCATACGGTGCTGAAATTCCTGTGCATAACAGGTTCTAAATTAAAGGGGATGTGAGAGCCTTAGTTCAGAAAATTCTTACTTTAGGGGAACTTTCCATGTTATCCTCACACTTTTCATTTCATTTTTACATGATTCGGTGGTTTCATGGGCTTCTTCTGAAGTCATTCTCAAAAGATGTTAAAGTAGTGTCTGTTAGGTAAGCCACCTTCCTGCTGTGCAGGCAAATTTCAGGATGCTTGAGTCAGGAACATTATAACCAGATAACACCCAAATATCAAATGTTTAACATTTGTACTTGGTGCATGCATAAGAAATGTCTATTTTACTAGCAATCATTCTCAGATTAAGGTGTTCCAGAGCTGAGATTTAGTGGCTGATGAAACCAGAGCAAGTCTGAGATGAAAAGACTATCTATTTTTCTTTGTTTCTTCTCCAGAGTGCTTTGCACATTGGATTTTTTGTTTTTATTTTCTACGGGCTACATGCAACAGATGTAGTTTGTTTGAATAGGATCTGTGAAAGACTCCTAAAATTGTTAAAAACAAAGCCCCTCAAATCTGCACACATGCCTGTTCACCAGTGAGTATTAAGTGAAAACTGAAAATGTATCCTAATTCTTATTTGGTTGCAAATGAAATTACTGTAATATGACTGTACATGACAGTCCTCAAATTTTTGCCACAAAGCCTAGGTCTTCTCTCCTTTGATTAGAAAAGATTTGAGTAGCAGTAATTTGGCTGACATAACATTAAGATGTGAGATGTGCATTGACCATTTATCAGTTTCCTGCACAGAGATATAGTGTTTGCACAAAAATTTCATTCTTGAAAAGACTTGTTATTTACATGCAGTGAGTATGTTCACGCAATGCTCAGAAAAATGAATATCTGAAAAATTAAATCATTTCTCAAATAATCAAAATATAAAACCTAAGGCTAGTAGGTATACCTGTAATGTAGGTTTTTTTGACTCATACCTTTTTTGTCAGAAATTTCAATTAAGTGTCCATAAAAAAACCCTTCTAAAAGAAGGCATTGTAATTACTTATAATTAGTATAGTGAATAAAGTACGGCTTGAAACCCATTGCATAGCTATAATTTCAGTGTAACGCCATCAATCAGAGGACAAAATTTGAGCTTCAAAATAAAATTAAAACTTAAGCTCAGGAGAGAATAGATTTATTTTCCTCAGGAAGTAACTCATTTTTCCTTTCTGCATGCAAAACTTCCTACACATTTCCATTATTTTGAATTTTCTTCGCGTTTTCTAGATTCAAAAGGGGCTTTACCTTTTGCGGAAGCTATACATTAAGTCTGTTTCAAACTGACATTAATGCTAGTCTTTCCCTCAAACTCAAACCAAGTTTGAATTGAGCTCCTCATGCAGACACATTCAAAAACTTCAGGGTGGATTATCATAACAATAGAATTCAGATTATTTCAGGTTGCTGACACTATTGTGTTTTGCAGCTGTTGAAACTAGGGAAATAGAAGAACTACCTGAATGACTTCACCTTTTTTTTTTTTGTTAAGCATGAGCTGCAGCTGTAAATGAAATATTGGACTAAAGTAATCAGGTACCCAATTTCACTTAAGGTGGCATTCTGAGAGAGCTGTAAACCATGGCAGAGCTCAAGTAACATAGTGGCCTACTAAAAATGCCTTCTGCAGTGAGGCACCCTTGCTCTTGCAGATTATCATATAAACAGATGCGTGTGAGGACCTGTAGGGAGTAACAGACTATTTCTCTCAGAGTACGTGATCCTTGTCCCCTCTATTCGGTGCATTTTTGTTCAATGAATACAATTTAACCCCACATGCACATTTGCTTAGTATCAAATTAGTTTCAACAACTCAAGAAATGTATTTGAAAACGTGGCAAAAGCCTGCTATTTAAGCGTCTGCTGAGTGGTGCAGATATGGCAAACAGGTTGCTTTGTTTTACCGTGTTGACATATCCTCACTTTCCTTTGTGCTTTGGTTAGTTATTTTACGCCTATAAGACACCAGTGCCTACTGGGCACAATTCTGATCTCAGTATCACCAAGGCTTCTCTGACCAGCTCTACGCACTATACCAGAAGAGCCCCTTCCAATATACACTAGAGATAACGAGTGAACCAGGCTTGTGGACTGTGGCTTTTAAAGATGCATTTGGTGCAGAAAGCGTAGCAATCATGGAAAAGTTTCTAGGTATTCTTTTCCCAAGCATTCAAAGCTGGAATGCTGACTGTGCAAGTGCCACCAGGGGCAAGCCTCCAAAGACCTGGGTGCCCACAGATTAGTGGAAGTTCCACATGACATGAATCACATCGGCACAGGGAGGGTTTTTTTGAGGATGTGAAGCTTAACAGGGTGCTATATGATTTTAAAAAATGAAGACAGTTTTAAAACTGTAAGCCAGAACGCTATTCCTTGACAGGTTGTCATTTATTCAAACCAACGCTGGGTGCCTTTCTGAAAGATATGCCAGAGGCACGTATAAGTTGAAGGGCTCAGATGTGAGGTAAGGAGATGAAATTCTGCTGCGTGTGTGTGGTGGAAAATAGGTGTAGATTTTCCGATGATCCCTCTGGCATCAGACTTCCAGAAATGTTGAAGGCAGTAATAAATCATGTTGGAGATCTCGAACAAGAGGCTGGATACTCATATGTGGAAGGAAACCTTCTTTTGCAGTAATATATGCCACAACAAACTGGGTAACAGAATTATGTGTGCGAGCGGTTTTCATTTGGTGACAAAACAAGAGTTCTCCTAACTATGTATGTTTTCTGTGAGATATTGAACATTGAAAAATGGTCAAATTAACAACTGCAATACATTTTCTATGTAAATTAAATGCTGTGTAGATGACACTTCTAGTGATTATAGCTCTCTGCGTGACATATGTTTAATGATTTAGATTGGCTCCTGTTGAGAGGGATTTAATTTAAGGCACTTATGGCATTGGGCTCAAATTATTTGCAAGAGTTGATTGAAGCTTACATTTTACCCTGCAGCTTGTGTTCAGCTAAGGATCATCCTCAGAGTACATTTCATTTATCTCTTGCAGAATCTAAACTGTGGGCTTCTGCCACAGTTTTCCCTTTCCATACATATTGTTTAACCAGTTTCTAGCACAGTTATCCATCGTTTTAAAATCAGATGTGAAAACAAAATTGGCGAATTCTTGTCATTCTCTGATTTGATTTTTTTTTAAGTACAAGAGCTGAAATTTTTAAGGTCTCCCCATCTCTTTCCCTTGGAAACAGGTTTTAGCTGTCTACTACCCATTAAAGTTAGCAAGAATTCACCATCCAACCCTTTAAAAAGCTTTTAAAGTCTTCCTTTTTCTGTCCATATCATTGATCATCAGTGAATTGCTGATTCTAGGAACCTGTGGATCCAAGAGTACCACCATCCAACTTGGTGGCAATTAAAACTTAATCCAAGGCATGCATCTGCCATCAGCCTTCCCTGCGTATTGTGAGATTATTCCCCCATCTTGACAACTCGGTAAACACTGTGAATTAGCATCTGTGGGTGTTAATGCACATTTCTTGCTGGAATGACACGGAAGCCGAGTGCATAGTTTGTATTGAAGTTGGCTGGGCAGGAAAATGTCATTTTGATCCAAAATGCTAAGGCCTTCCACTGACTTTTCTGGCCTGCGGATCAGCCCCTCAGCACTCACCAGTCTGCTGAGCCCTGGCCCTTACTAACAGTAATGATTGCTAAATCCAGGGAGAGGGTGGAGAATGCAGAATGCAGAGGAGAGTAAATAATCAAAGTGGACGTGTAATTTCCTGTAGCACAGTGCCAGCTGGCTTCGAAAAGACTGAGGGCAAGTGAAGCAATGGTTATTTCATTATTGCTTCAAAGCTGGATAGCTGAGACTCTTCAGATTTGTCAGGTATTTGGCTATTCTGGTTTGGTTTCTAGGAGCACTAGGAGGGTGCGGGTTAGTCTTCCCGGACTCCACAGTGCTGGCTCCCCAGAGCGCAGATGCATACGCGTGCTGACAGTTCCTTAAATGCGTATTAAAAAACCCCGGTTGTTGCCTGCTTGTATTCAAAGGACCTGGTAGGGCTTATGGGATGGTGATGGCACTGGAGGCCTGTGCGGCAAAGAAGCTCAAGCTGCTGCCCTATGTGACCTCAACCAAATAATGAGCATAAAGCCTGGAACACTGTGCCGGCGAGTCGGCTTCTTCTAATGCCCAGTCCATAAAGAGAAGACTGTCACCCTTTTTTAGCCTGGAAACACACTCAAAGCACAATTTTTCCTCTGGAAGGGAGGAAGTAGGCTAGCTTAAGCCCTGGACATCACATAAACAATCTACAGGTAGTTTGCAGGACTAGCACTAGCCCATTTCAGAGAACTACATTTTCCCCTAGGACTTCCTCACCCTGGAGCCCTCAGTGGAGTCTGTGTCCACATACCAATAAATGCTACCGAAATTACTGGACACAGAACTAAGATGTCTCTTCTACTGACTTGAAACTAATTATACGTCTTCTGGGCATATTTCATTTTCTTAAAAGCAGAGCAGGTATGTCTGGCTGAAGTAGATTGAAAATATAGACTGAGTACTCAGTAAAGCCCTTACAGAAAGCCTCTAATTTAAAACAACATTAAATAGAAATTAGCTAAATAATTACATGAAGAAAGTAAACACTAAGCATTTTTAAGGGGAAGAATTAAAATAGTTTGCATTTGTTGCCTGGGCAGTTCCATCATTCTCAGTCTAGGGATGTCTGGTAAACCTTAGTTTTGATTTTTCTTCTCTCCATAATGATTATGACATTTACCTTTCCTTTTCTCAAAGTATGGAGTATTTCCTGAGATATACTTTTGACTTTAAATTTTACTGAAGAAAATATAATCTTTGGAACATTACATTGTTTTAGATAGCTAAACTACAGCCTGTAGTTTTATGGTATTAACTATGAATCAAAAGAAATGCAAGTGGCCTGTGAATTCATTAGCTTTCCTCATCAGTTGACTGTAAACACTAATTTTTGTGGGGTGGGAACTTTACAAGGACACACTGCTGCACTGGAATTGCATGGCTCTTTTATAAGTCTGTGTTGAAGAAGGAAGAAGTGCAGCATAGGAGGTCAGTGTGCTTGTTTTGATTTACAAGGAGGGAAGTGAACCTGCTGCATTTCAAATTTCACTGAGAGCAAAAAGAGTCTTGCTGGCCTTGCTGGGCTTTGAGTCAGATCCCAAGACTGCACCTCCCGGACAGTTGTTTGTGGAAGCATTCCTGCTGCAAGATCTGATTGCATCTGTTTAGTGGGTGATGCTCTGCTCAGCCTTGTTCCTGGAAAAGCACCTTGTCATTCTGGGGTTAGCCACTGACCTCCAATGTGTATCAAGAAAATGGAAATCTCAGGAAATAATACAGCAAAATGGTATTTCTGAAGCATCAGCTGCACAAGTTATTCTATAAAAATAAAAGATTTCGTTCTCCAATCACTCTGTTGAATGCATAAACTATAGTCATATTAGATTCCAGAATATTATTAAAAATGTATGTGAATCAGTAATACTGGATCCAAAATGCAGCTACCTAGAAGATATGAAACCCCAGCTATACGCAAGTTTGGATTTGGATGCGGATATGAAAATCTGAATCTTACTGCTCCTATTCATACTGGAGCTCTGATAAGTTGAAGGGCTCGTGCTTTCTGAGAGTAGAGTTCAGCTACAAGCTCAGATCGGAGCACAGATGTGGACTGAAGAAAAGATATAAGGCCATAGTTACAACTCTTCTTTTATGAGAAGTAAATTTTTAATCATTCTTCCTCTTCAGATTGTTGCCACACACAAGTTGCAGCACTCAAAATCATCATGTCAGGAATCCAGTTGCCTTTCTTGTTCTTTCTCATTGTCCATAATCATGGGATATTATACTTTTTAATCTCTGCCCTCATATGGTTAATCCTGCCAGAAATAATACCAGTTGATCTTGACAGGATTTCAACATGCAGTTTTAGCTTGCTAAGAAATAATTCCTTAAATTTGCCCTTCCTGAGCTCCAACAGATTGTTTCTCTCTATTGTGGCAAAAATGTTGTCATATATATTAGTTTGCTAGCAGAGGTAGACTGAAGGTTGAAATTCTAGAAAAGGCACTAAAATGTTTTATTAGACTTTGAAAATTCATTTTTATTCGATAATGCTTTAGCAGTAAGCTGAATGAACCTACTAATATGAGAGTGCTGTTAGTCCATGTTATGTTTCATTCACTGGGTAAGCTTTTGCAAAAATGAAAAGCAAATAGAGGAAAAGCAAAAGGACAAAAAAGTGTTTTTTTTTCTGACTTTCTGATTTTATTTAGTTATTTTCTACAAGCATGATCTCCTTAGCTTATTTCTTAGAGTATAATTTGGATCTTTTTAAAAGTGTGTACATCATTAAAATCATTTTCTATTTGTAAATAGGCACTTTTTAGACAGCAAATGAGCCCAGATGGCATGTATTCAAGAAGTCTGGAGGAAAAAACTGCAGAAAAGCAAAGCAGCTGAGCTGCTAACAAAATATGCAATTTCTCATTAGTGTAAGAATCATTATCAGAAGACTCAAAGGCGGCAGACATTGTTGTACTAGTTCTTAGAAACTAGTGCTTGGGACTGCTCTTGAGAGTTACTGACAAATTCAGTACTTGTAAGGTTGACTGAAAGCATAAATTAAAATATGGAACTTACAAAATGGCAGATGAAAAATAACCTGAGTCAAATTTATTTAATGATTATTTTAAAATTAATTTAATTCAATTAACTCTTGCTATTCAGAAAAGATGCCTCAAAGCTATTGTGAATACTTCCCTGAACATACTGGCGCAGCACTCATCAAAGGTCAAAAAAGACAAAACGTTGAGAGTTTTAGAGAAGCTAGAAAGACCAAGAGAGCTTAAGAACAGAGCATGCTTATACCCGGTGCATAACCCTATCTTCCTAGATCAGGAAAAGCAAGGAACAATCCCTCTGACTGCTATAGTATTTAAAGCTCGGTTTTGTGCTTGGTTACCAAAGAGCAACTCCTTTTTGGCTTCAGGTAACAGAAGTCAGCTCTAAAGACTGTTTGGCATAACGAGCTATATTTTTCCAGGACGCCCCTAAAGCTGTCTCCAGTAGATCTGGTACAAGGTCGACTGCGTTTAATGGCAGCGACTGCTGGTTAGTGGGGACAGTCATTCCACTTAACAGGGGTGCTCCAGGGAGTTTAGCAGCCTTATATTTCTGAGTGACACCAGCCCTCACTGGGGTTTGAAAACCCGGGTCTTCCTCTGCGGGAGTTCACTTTTATTCTGCCCAGCATCTCCACAGCTGAAGGGCCATGGGAGCAGAGAGGCAGGAGGGATGGACAAGAGGGGACAGCACGTCAGGGGACAAGGTGCCCTCAGGATCCTGCTCTGAAGAAGACAAAGCTGCATTATCCCTCTTTTCTGTCTTTGAGTGTAATTGGATCACACTTGCTGCCGCCTACGAGTTCCTCTGATCACTACAAATAGCTCACCTTGAAAGCTGTGCGCGGTGTCCACAAGCTTAATCATGTCCATCTCATCAGCATGTGAGAAAACCTATTTCTTCTTGCCTAATGTGGCAAGTGTTTTCTTTCAGCAGTGATCTTTTCAACTCTTCTGCGCATACCCTCCGAATAAGCGACTCGCATGTTTAAGGTGTTTTGTGGGAATTAAAAAAGAAAAAGAATCTTTTCTTTTGAAAGCCGTGCATAATGTTTGTAAGTGTTTTAGTGTGGAGGTAGCACATTTTCTACAAAAACATGTCAAAATTAATTTCATGGTGTTTTATCCGGGAGAGAATCTTTCCATATGCCCTGCATAAAACTAAATGAGTTTAGGAAATGATGACATGAATTTTACCTAAATTTCTCTATTACATCCTTCAAACTAAAAGTAAAAAGAGTCTGTTTTTGCACACAAGCTGTGCAAACACAAGTGAACTCAATTTTTCTTTTCTTTTTTTTTCATTAAAATGGAGTGATGTGAGAACTATCTGAAAAACTGTGGAAAACTCGTTTTGTGTTGTCAGGTTTAACTCTCAGTAAGACAAGACAGATGACATATTTATAAATTAATTGCAGAATAAGACCAAATCACACTTTACAGAACAGTAGAATGTCATCGTTGTAATCTTGGCTCAGTCAGAATTAATGGAGCTTTTGTTATTGACTACTAAAAAGATAAAAATTTCGTATGTGGTTTCTGAGAAATGTTTTTGTTGCTTTTGTTGATTATGCTAAGATGTGTATGTCTAAATTTATGCATGTGACTAATCCTATCACACTTAGTGGGACTAAAGTTGAAGTTAAGAGCATATTTCTTTGTGTGGTAGTTGTTACAGAGCTAAAACATTCCAATCCTTGTATAAGAGATTCAGTACCAATGGATGCACACAATGGGTTTCTAAGCCTCAAAAGTATACACATAGGTAAAAATCCGTTTCTTCTTTCTAGGCAGAAGAAAGACAGTTTTCTAACATTTCAGTTCTACTCACTAGAGTCGAAAATCTTAATAAATGCCTGTTGCAAGAACCTGACGATGCTCCCAGCTCAATGGAAATAATAATTCACATTAAAAGTTGAGTATTCAGAAAGTTAGACTAACCACAGTCTCACAGAAGGAAATCCTACTTTGCGGAGCACTGACTGTAGAGTTGAGATTAGGAAGAAGATTGATGAAGAAAACAGTTACTTCATTCCAAAAAGAAATACCAGAAAGAGACAATTAGAGATTTGGACTTCTGTACCATAGGTATCTCAAGGATAGATGATGCCTGGGCAAGAAGAATTGCAAAACACCTGAAAACTTTATGATAGGTAGGTATTATTAGAGACAGTCCTCTTAGATGTGCATGTGCAGTTCCCTTTGCCTATCTATACTTTGCCCAGAGTCTCAGTTTTGAGCGACAGCTGTCTGGATAAAAATGTAGAGGCTGGACATTTGTTTGGCTGTTTTTCTGTGCTTGAAGCGAAGCTTTTAGTATTACAAGCAAAAAAATTTATTTGTTACTCTGCATGTTCGCTTGATGCTTCACTGATCAAAGGCCTCTTTGCAAAATAAAAAACTTATTTCATTAAAGAAGGCTGCTGCTTTGACAGAAGCTTAAAATCAACATGAGGGTCTTTAAAAAATAAACCCGAGTAGGGCACTAAAAATCTACTGGTAGTTTTACACTAAGGTAAACGGTATGAGGCTTTCAAGGGGTATGGCACTTCTCTGTGGATTTGCTGTGTTTCTTGCCGTGCCTGCAAGGTAATGCTGCTGAGAAGGCAGACAGTGGCTCAGTCTGCTTGAGGGTCTCATGTTCTCCCTGTGCATAATTTACCATAACAGCAACACTATGGCGGCTTGCCAAAATAGTGTTTTTTGGATTGCCCACCTTTTGGGTCTTGCCGTTGCAAGATGTGCCAAAAGGGGAAAAAAGACACAGAGAAATTGCTGATTTGCCTTTTTATTTAAAAGACAATGCTGTCTGGATTTGCTCTGATATTAGTGAGACTGTATAGTATACTGAGACTAATAGTGTGATATTATTATTAGTGAGACTGTTCTCTCCCCGTAGCACATGAAATTTTATTATCAACCCAAAGGCGCAAAGCAGAAACCTTCCTGGCAGAAACCTTCCTTCAGGATTCAACGCCTGATTTTCCTCTCCCAGGACCTCTTCGCCCTCCTTCCCAGGGGCAGAGTCCCGCTGGCGCTCATGGGGCTGCGAGGCAGGAAGCCCGTGGCTGGCCACTCTCTGCTTTCTAGAATGACTTTTGAAATTTCCCATCTGTTGACAGCAGAAGGGTCCGAAAAACCGCTCAGCCAGTGCAGCGAAAACGGGCTGGGAAAAGCCGCACCCTGGCAGG
The DNA here is from genome assembly GCF_028389875.1 of Rhea pennata. NCBI lineage: Eukaryota > Metazoa > Chordata > Aves > Rheiformes > Rheidae > Rhea > Rhea pennata. The sequence continues at coordinate 115,912,456 of NC_084663.1, forward strand.
CAGGGAAGTGTATAGCATCGTCGGGGTTTTAATGGGGACAAAAAAGCTTTTACAGGCTGAGATACAGCTCAGTTCGTATCAATTGAAAAAAGAAAAAAAAAAGCTCTCAGTAGCTCTCAGTAGCTGCAGACTGCTCACAGATGTAAAAAAGTGAGAAAAAATTCATGCAAAATTGTGATCATCTTGCTGATAGATCAGGCTGCATCCATTTTTCCTGCCCCTTCATCTGGTTTTGCTGTTGCTAGTGCAGCATATAAGCTTTCAGAAATGTGCAGGACACAGAACACTGCAAGTGTTACCAAAGGACAAAAACCAAAGAAATTATGGTCTTCCTCTGCTCTCACCTAGAGAGAGCTCTGCTGGGTGCCAGTTTAACCCTTTGACTGTCCAGCACCAATTACAGTAAGGCCTTGAAAGCTATAAAAAGCTGTAGATAATAACCGTGAGCCAAACACCCTGCCGGTATAAAATCACAGTCATATTGGTTGCCAGCACACCACTTGGCATTACCTTCACCGTGTGCTCCACATGAAACTATGACTTTTTAGCATCTCTCCAAGGAAAGCAAGACTTAGACAAGCCCCTTGTCCATCTGTCAGTCATTTCCATCCATCCTCACAAATAAATTCTTAAACAAATCTGACTAAGCAACCACATTCCCAAAGGCAATTCCCTTCCTATGAACGTTGTGAAAAACAGCTGGTGGGTGCAGAGGCACAGAGGCCCACGTCAAAGACCCGTGGAGGGCACAGGGGTCGGACCGGGCCCCAAGGCTCTGCCAGGTAGCCACCAGCCGGCCAGAGGGTGCCTGCTCGGAGCCAGCCGGACCAGAGCAAAAGCTGAGGTGACTCGAATGAAGAGTGAGGAAAAGGAGGACTTTAAGAGAAATTGGCTGCATGTCTTTAGACATGGTCTTCATTAGTTCTGCTGCCCCCAGAATGGTTTCCAGGAGGATAACCTCGGGGTTGCACCACTGTGCCTGGGCGATATTTTGCACTCTTGCTGGTTAGCGGCAAAGCTGAGATAGCAGCTATATGGAAATTTCTCTGCAAGACTACAGTCCTGCCTCTCTGTCTTCCAATATTTCTGATTTCCTCTTGCCTGTTCTTCCATGTCGGTCAATTATAAATGCTCGAGGGGTTCTGCTGTGCCCAGCAGCAGTACGTTCCCGCTGGCCGCTTGTTTGCAGTACTAGCCTGAATCTGAAGGCTCCATCCAAACTGTTAACCATATTCAATTTTTTTTTCTTTTTCAAGGAGCCGTTTCTACTGCTTTTCTTAATAACTCTTTGAGATCACTCTTTTAATAAAAAAATCTAAAAAACCTAAAAATCTGCCTCACATTCTGAAACATTTGGATAGTGAAGTGAGTAATAGAATTGTCTCTGTTACTCAGCTGACCAGCTGTCACACCAAGAACTGTCTTTTGCAATTGGTAGACATTGTTTTTGATATTTAATTCCCTTATTTCAGCAAAAGACTTTATTTGAGAAGAATGATTGAATCATACATGTGTTGGAGGGTTTTTTTTGTATCTAGATCATCTGCTAGGAACAACTGGTGTTTCTTGATTAAAGATTTTTTTAAGAAAGCACATTTTTTATCATTTGGAGCTTTTTGTGTTTAAAGGGATTTCTTTGTGTTATTCAGACCTGGTGATAACTGTTTGCAAGATTTCTGAGTCAGGCTAGTCCACCTAGTACAATATTTCCCTTGGGTGCTGACTGTCAAAAAAGCAATCATAGCTTTTAAATGCTGAAATGGCTTAGAGACATGGCGCACCACATGCTGAGTTCCACATCCCACCAGTGAGTATCCTGTGCGTAGGCAGAGGGCAACAGGGAGTCTTTTGTGGTAACAGATTTTAATAGGTAGCAGCAGCTGATTGTCACTGATATGCTAAGATAACTGTCTTGGAGTATTTATTGCATAAAAGTGTTAGAATCCTCCCAAGTTTATAGATGAGAGATAAGAGAAGGGCTTTTAAGAAAGTTGCAGAAAAAAAGCCTTACGCAGTACAGTGTTGAACACAGCACAAGGAACGGCACTCAAGAATCTGACAAATCTTCAATGGCCATTGCTGAGGTGGCCAGAGGTTTTGATATTTCATTTTCATTCTCATTTTTAAAAAATTATTTTTGCGTGGTTAATCCTGAGCTCCAGTAAATATGCAGAAGGACAAGCTTTATGGAAAGACTTTTACAGAGGTGACTAGAACCATTTCATGAGGATGAAGATCTGTAGGTATGATTACGACGATTATATTGAAGTTAAAATTTTTTGAAAATCAGCATTCGGAAATTCTCCCAAGAAGCTTGTTTTTGCACTCTCTTCCAGGTAATAGGACAGAAGAGGAAAGAAAAATCAAGGAGCAGACCTACATCTCCGAGTCTAGTGTAAACACAAGCACTGTTTTAGTGGTATGGTATACAGTGCTGCTCTGACTGATCTTTTGGTATGAGAGCACCTACTTAGGTTGACCTGGGTTATGAATCTGACTCTGCAGTTCCCTGTAGTAGCCAGCACCTTCCCTCCCCACCCCTAAATTTGGTAGCAATAAGAAGTAAGCAGAAAGAGTAGAATAGTTTTTTCAGACTAGTCACTTGCAAATATATTCCTTGAGGAACTTTCTCAATGCACAGGTTGTTTCTGAAAAGGGAATATGTATTTTACATATTTTATATATTCCGTCTGTTTTCTTTTGCTGGCTAGCTTTTGATTTTCATGAAAATTCTTGTTTAAAATATCAGAAATAATATAGAAAATTGCGCAGAATGGCAGTGATTCATTTCCATTTATGGATTCAAATATTGACACCCCCCATATATGTTTGTTCCAACCATTTGCACTGCATTTTTGGAGATAAATTGTGCATTTTGCATTTGAGTGGATGTTACCAAGAGTAACAATAGAAGAACGTGTGTGTTGGTGCATATGGAAAAAAATCCCTTTGGATTTCCTAGCTCTTGCATGACAGTTAACTACAGAGGACAGAAGTATCTGGCAGGTGCTACAGTATAGCTCTGCCAGAGAGAGTGGCTGCAATTTAACCCTAGTTCTCAGCAGACCCCCCTGTTTGTTCCACACTATCACACAAGTTACAGAAAATTGTGTCAAAAAAACATAACATACAAAACTAACAATTGCTTATGCTTCAAGATGGCTAATAAAAACGTAGAAAGACAGGATGGACTGCCTTATAGTGCCAAGCCATTTAAGTCCTCTACTGTGGACTTAACTGCACGTAATTAGCGGTCTGTGCATGGATTCCCTCACTATTTGGTAAAATGCTTTTCAGCTTGTGGGCGGCCATGAGCCATATGAGCCCTTGCACCGAATGTGCTGAAGCGCCTCAGGGTTTTGGTGCTGGCTTGAGCACCCTGTGAGCAGCAGGAGCAGCACAAGGAGACACTAGGTCCATGACAGTAGGGAAAGTAACCTGCTAGAGAAGACACCAAATGAGAAGGCTACCAGAATTTGGGGTGAGTTGTAGGTACTACTATGACTTTCAGGACGAAAGAAAGCAAGCAGCTCTGTATGTGGAATTGCAACCTCTGTTTTTTGTTTCTGGATGAGGATGAGGGACATGGCTGCTGAGATAGATCGACTGTGTGCAACTGTGTGTATAGGGTAGGCATTCCTTGCTGTGTTACATAATGGTGAGATAAAAATCAAGCAGTGGCTAAACTGAGCTTTTACAGGAACAAACTGTCCCAGATCAGTCCCGATGGTGCATACAGACAGAGAAGACCCCTTTCCACTTCGTTATGCTCCATCTGAGCTAATTGCTTCCATCCCTGCGAGCAGGCTGCAGCAAATGTTGGCTGTTGTCTTTATGAATGTGTAAGAGAAGAAGGATCCTGATGCCCTATTTTCTCACTAGTACATGAGGTCAGAGAAGCTCATGCGCTCTTTAGCATCTGTAGGCTGCAGACAGGCTGCCAGGCTCAGACTGGAAGAAGGAGTTGGAGAAAAAGATGTTGCAGAAGCTTTCCAAGGTCCTCATATCCTACATAAAGACAGTTACGGCCAGTTCATGCTTATTCATGTAAAGCACTGCCAATACACGTGACTTTGTTTTCCATTCAAGGGCCTACAATTACTTGTAAATATTGATGACCCAAACTCATCTTAATTAAACTCCTTAAAATTACTGAGTAGGTCTCTGTCTTGGTACTATGTGCGTATATATGAAATATTCTCAATTAATAATAATAAGCCACTGTATCTAAAATCCCACTGTATATGATTGACTGACAAGAGCAATGATGAAACTGAAGCTGTGCTATGCTCTCAAGGGGATCGTTTTAGGCACAAAGCACAAACTAACCTTCAATAATGTTTATGCATGTCATCCATTATTACAGTGGTTAAATGTTATGTATATCCAGTCCTGGAGAAAAGCAGGCTTAGGGGACTTGGTGCAGCTTTGATACAAATAAGAGAAAGTCCCCTCACCTCTTTAGTGCGGAAATCTCTTTTACACCCTGACTAAAGTTGGCCCATATTAACAAATATACCAGATGGATATAGGAAATGCCTTAGATTTTTATGATGCTTTACAACTTGCAGATTACCCAAACCCATTTTCTAAAAATTATTCAAGATATTAAGGCCCCAGTTTTAGCCTACAACTCTGCCTGCAAATAATTATGGGTACAACTTATAATAAATAGATGCAAGGACATCTTATGATATGTAGACTTCTAACTACCTGGTTATCCCACAAAAAGATGTCTGTGTGCTGTAACATGTTTCCCAAGTAAACTGTCTCTGGTGAACTGATCCGATAGAACTGGAGGCTGAGTTGAAGTTCCCTTGAAAAACCCAAAATTAAAAGTAATTATATGATTACTATTTATGTTTGTGGAGCACAACCTTAAAAATCCTTAAAATCTTTATTTTAAGATGTGCTTTATTGTTATCATCATTCCTGGGGTCTGCTACACCAGCAAACTTATAGTCCATCACCTAAATATGTCAGAGTGATGCCTTTGGTAAACTGAAGAAAGATAGACCTTACTTAATGTTGTTATAAAAACTATTTTCATGTTCCAGCATTGGATTTATAAAGCATGCTGTATATACGTATTATATAAATTAAAAGTATAATAGAATTCCAAAGGTAGATAGGACTATTACCAAAAAAAAAAAAAAAAAAGAGAGAGATGTTAAAGGAGCATCAGGGATAATTACCTCTCCATGGACTTGAGGCAGCTTACACTTAAATATGAGTATTAGGATGAAGAAGTTATTTAGATTACTTTTACATTTCTGTTCACCCTGAGCCATTGTTGAAGCAGTGTCCCTGCTGGAAGCAGTGGGAGTGTGGGTGTGAGCAGTTGAACTGAGATGTCACAGTCAGACTTGGGTATATTGTGAACAGTTTATGAACCAATATAGTTTTATATATAAATACCTTCAGCTAATTTTTACTATCTATTGCTATCTTTGTGTGCTTTCTCTGCCTTCAGCCACTTATTAACATTGTAGTTACTGGATTTTTGTTCCAGAAGCCCATTAGAGTTAATTGCAAATTCTAGTCAGATTTCAAATGATTTTTGTGAGGAAATAATTCCCTTTAGAACAGGAAAAATAAATATTTGCTGAAAGAAAGAGTGGCTATCTCTAATCTAGTAGTCACAGCAGACACCTAGGCAGCACAAAGCTGGTGAACCTGGCACGTGTCTCTGAAATGCCATCTAAAGGCCATCCTAGCTAAATGTGTTCCTGTGTGCCAGTGGGGGGAAAAAGTCATGTTGACACAGACTTTAATGGAAGATAGCAAGTGGACAAAGACAGGAGACAAAAAAACGCTCAGGGCGTCCAGCAGCCCAGATGCTGTCATTCAAAACGATGACGAGGCTCAGTTGTCCAAGATGGACCAGGGCCCCCACCTCGGGTCTTCCTCCTTCCTCGTAAATGTTCTAATTTTGTGAAAATACCACAAAAGGAAAAAAAAAAAAAAAAAAAAAAAAGATTTTGTCAAGAACTTCTAATACAGAACATTTATCATTGCCCCAAAATTATGACCAGTTCAGCACTAAAAGGTGATTTAAGAAATTGCAAGATTAGATTTCTTGGAGATGATTCATTGCACCAGGACTGTTCCCAGTTCTTTCACTCCTTTGATATGTCTTTTGTGTTTGGTTTGGGGTGGGGTGGGGGGTGGGGTGGTAATAAGGAAAGAATATTTCATGGCAGGCCAAATTTGCAACTTTAGATGGAGCCAGGTGACAAGGCCTCCCATTTCGTCTCTGGGCCGACCAGGTTTGGTGCTTGCGGGTGTGACTCTGCTGCTCACATGGAAAGGCCCATTTTCTCTTTCTATTTACATGGAGAGACTATCTGCACCTATTTCAGAATGGCCAGGCTTAACTGGTAAGCAGGAAACTGAAATATGAAGTTCGTTTTTCCTTCCCTGCAATATGGAACCACCAAAGTCATGAACTGAAAAAACTTGGCACAGCTACAGGAGAAAACTGAAAGGTGATTTAAAAAAATGCAAAAGATTACATTTTAAATCATTCAGATCAGTGAGTATGCAGATAGTGAGTTACTAAGGTAGCAAGTGGATGCTTCCTAAGAAACACTGAAGGATCAATATATTCCTTCTAATAACTTCTAATGACTAAGAAACACAGCATTCATTCAGATATGGAAAACATTCTTTGGTCAAAATCATCTTGTATTTTCTGACAGCTCCCCTTCACTGAGGTCTGCAAACTACTCATCATGTCTGAGAATCAGCTTTATGGACCAGCTTCTGAAAATATGAATTTTGTTTCCTATTAAACATCCATTCTGAAATTTGGCTCTTGTCATTGCTTTCCATTGGAGCTATTTTTTATTTTTCCAGAGAAGTTTGCATCTACCATTAAATGTAATGCAAATGTCATGCTAATGATAAAGAAGATATAATACACATATATACAAGCTTGCATAATGGACATACCATAAATATAACAAGCGTTTTCTAAAACAAGTTATCATATGGCATGATTTAGATGAATTCTAACTGTAATCTCTGCCTGAAATATTTGGGTGGGACTTTGCTAATATTTTCCACCATTTCTTTCCTTCGGTATTTCTATGGAATGCCAGGCAGGAGAAACTACTGGGAAACCATTCTGAAATCAAGTAAAAGTGTGTGAAATAAGTAGAAATTCCTTCCAGAAAGGAACAGGGAATAATGTTTTATTCAAACATAACAAAAATAATTTTCAAGCACAGGCCAAACTTTCTGCAGAGTTAAAGTTCTGGAAGATTGGTACTGACTGAGAACATAAATGGGAAAGATGTATGGAAATATATAAATACGGTGAGTGCTCCAGTTACTACTGCAACATTGCCTATTCTCATGAGCAAGATAATAATGTTCCTTTGTGGTCCAGAAGCATAATTGCCACCTCTGGAGAAGATGAAGGAAATAAATAGGACTTTAGTATGAGCTGATTGTCAGATAATGTCTTTAGGCTTTTTGATGGCTATGAATGGGCCTCTGTCACTAATGAAGGTAGAACTGACAACCCACAGAAGTGACATTGTCATACAAGACTGTCACTGGGGAAAAGAGCTCTCACCCTAGAATGTCCCAGAGTCAGCTTGTTAACTGGAAATTAATGCTCCTCTTTTAGCTGTTACCATTTTAGTCTGGACAAAAAATGAGAAAAAGTGTTCTGCTAGGCATATGCGAACCCTGTGCTTTGAAATTCAGTTTTTCACAAATTCAGTTTGGATCTCATTTTGCACATGTTCATCCAAAGGCAGAATGAGTTCTGAGTGCCCAAAGTAAATAGGAGCTGCCTCTTGGTACTGCAAGGAGATGAAGCACCATAACAGACAGTGTGTCATGAAACACATGTTGACAAACAAAACTATAAAGCACTTAAAACCAGCAATATTGAAATAACCAAAAACCAACATGTGGCAATCTCGCTAGGCAACTCATGACCCGTTATACTTAGTCATGTCCTGTTGGCTGATGCAGTGGCCAGATATTCCATACAAGTGATGAGAGTAAACCCGCATGAGCCTGGCTCCTTCCCCTAGGAGTGGATGAGATTATAGCTACAGAAGATAAGATGAGGCAGAGGCAATAGTCTGGCAGGTTTCCCTCACAAAAATAATAGCTGCCTACTTCTTGTGTGCTTTCTATGACATCTCCTCCTGACTGTAAATTCCCTCCTTGGAGGTTTCTATATCAGGCTTTCATTCAAGGGGCACAGCAAGACTTGCTGAAGGAAGGAAAGATGTAACAAGACACAGGGCCTTTTGCTTCCTAGGCATTCAGTTTGTCTAGGCGCTGCCTGCAGTCTGGGATATGGGCTGGCATCCTCGACTGTGGACATGGTGGACATGGTAACAAAGGACATGCAAAAGTCTAAAGCACCTGATGCTTTTTCTTCTCTCAGTTTTCACTGGTAAGGTCTGCCCTCTGCTCTCCCAGTACCCTGAGCCTGCAGCAGAGTCTGTGGGCATACAGCATTGCCCATTGCAACAGAACAGTTAGGGATCACTTAAGCCAACTAAGCATATGTAAGCCCATCAGACCAGACAGATCCATCTGAAGATGATGAGGGAGCTGTGCAATGTTATTGCAAGGCCACTGCACATCAACAGGCTGGTGGCCAATAGTCTGGGGAACAGCTCTGTGGAAATGGACCCGGAGGTCCTGGAACTGAACGTGAGTCAGCAGAGTGTCCTTGCAGTGAAGCAGGACAACAACATCCTGGGCTGTATTAGTAAGAGTACAGCCAGTGGTTTGAGGAAGGTGATCCTTCCCCTCTACTTAGTCCTGATGAGGTCACATCTGGAGTTCTGTGCCTAGCCCTGGGCTCTTCCTGCAAGAGAGACATGGACATACTGCAGCAAGTCCAGAGGAGGGCCACCGATAGGGTCGGGGGGCTTGAATGCATGGCATACAAGGAGAGACTGAGTGACTTGGGTTTGTTCAGCCTCAAGAGAAGGCTAAGGAGAGGGATCACCTTACTGTTTTTAGCAACCTAATAGGAAAGTGCAGAGAAGACGGTCTCTTCTCAGACCTGCACTGTGCCTCAGACAAGAGGCAGCAGAAACAAGCTAGAATACAGGAAATTCCATCTTAATATAATGCAAACAAAACAAAAAAACAAACAAACAAAAAAAACCTCTTTTCTCACTATGAGGATAGTTAAATGTGAAACAAGTTAGAGGGACTGTGGAGTCTCCATCCTTAGAGATACTCAAAACTTGACTCGATCTGAGCAACCTGATCTAATTGAGCTTGCTCTGAGCTAGTTGAACTAGAGATCTCTGGAGGACCCTTCAAGACTCTCTAGACCTCATTCTGGAGGTGTCCACCCACTAGAATAGCCCAGTTTATTCTGTGATTCTGTCATGCCTACTTCTGATATTAGGGAGAAACAGCAAAAATAAACTCCTTCCCCTTGCTCTCCTCAACACTGTCCCTGATGGAAAAATAGTTGGCTGAAAATACGTGGGGAGACGTTCTTCAGCCTTCTGGACCTATGTTTTTACCCTGTTAGATAGCCTCTATGGCCATAATATCCTTGCAGCAGGCATACACCTATCCGGAATGAGGTTGCTGCCCTATTTTCATAGGGCATAGTCTTAGCACGTTGCATGGAAGTGCTAGCTTTCTGCTGTGAGGCAAGGAAAGGGTAAGAGTTTTAACAATGTGGTTTTATTCCTGTCACTCCAGCCTCCCCCCGAAAAGGTCATGAAGCATCCATAAAATATTTTATTTTTGCAAATACCCTAAAGCTGTCACATAATCTGTGTCTGCTTTTCACTGCCTGATAGGGCAGCTGTTGTAGTTACAGGAAGAACACATTGAGGAAAACTGTGGAATACTAACAAACAGTAAAATTCTAGTAACAAAAATTGAAGGAAATTGAAGCTTTTTTTTTGTTCTAGTAATAGTGCAGACTCTGTATTATATATTTACAGTGAAATTGAGTAGTGCTTTTTTACATTAATGTCTAAATATATGACAATAATGACATTCTGCTGAGCAATTTCCAGTTTAACTGATTCCACTGGTTATTTTCTCAGAAATATTATTCTTATTCCCCTTTATCAGAAAAGGGTTCCTACTTTATAAGAGTTTTTTTTTTTATTTTGATACCTCTGGCCGCTTTCCATGCACTCTTCAAACACACAGAGACAGTCCCTTCCCCAGGGAGTTAGCAATCTACTAAACACCACTAGACTATCAGCAGGTTAGCAGGATGAATGATGGCAATAAAATAAAATCTCACCCCTAAATCGATTTTACCCTTGACTAATACAATAATGATAGGACATCTTATATTTATTGGAACCTATCAGCAGTGACAAGTGCAACATGCAACAGGGACCAAGCTTTGTGAGGGAGTCTCTGCACTAAAATATGGACATGTCCTAAAAGCATGGAAAGGTCATTTCAGGCAGAGCTGGGAAGAGCGTTGAAATAGGAGGGTAAAGTCCTATCCACTTTTAAAGTACCAACATCACATTTGTGTAGCCACCTGAAGAGAATGAAATGCTGTGTCACTCCAGAGATTGTGTCACACAGAAAAATGTGTGACTGGTCCCACTAATATCTCTTCATTCTCTCCATAGTGGCTTATGTCTCTATGGACATAGGGATCAAATGGATGCTAGTAAATTTGACTGCATATTCTGTAGTTATTAGTCCATATTCTGCTTTCACAGACAGCAAAAGAAAGTAGGAAGAGTGTTATCCTGGGGTCTTCTGGAAAATGTTGGATTAAACATGCTCCATCTGCCTTTGCTGAGAAGTGTTCATAAATGACTAAAGCATATAGCTCTTCAGTTTACCCCTGTAATATACAACGCGAAAAAGTTTGCCTGGTGAATCTGAGAGTTAAATTTTATCACTTACAGTATTGTAAAGAAAAGGCTTTCAAAATTCAATGCTGGAATCTTAGAATAATTAGTGAATGTCACATCACATCAAACACTGTATATGTGCATGGACCAAAATGTGTTTAAGGCTATAATGTTAGTTGCATTTAGGGGGAGCTGTCTCTTTCATACGATGTGGCAGATAAGGGTGTTTTCTCTGTGTCTGTACTTCCAGATAGCAGATAATCTTCTCTACGTAAGATTCAAGAAGGTCAAAAGCTGATTTAACAGCCTTATCTTTCCAGAAAGGAAACATCATTCTCAAAGGTAAGCACTCATATAGGTAATGAACTACTAAAACTTTCCAGCGTAATCATGAGTTTGATCCTGCCTAGCCTTGCAAGAGCTGAAAACTCCAGTTTTGGAAAGCTAGAAAATTTTTATGGTTTTGGTAGACCTACAATCAGTTGAGTCCCAGTTGCAGCTTTGACATGATATATCATGAGGTATTACTTTGCATTAGGTAGTTTCACGGTCTGGAGCGGTCTCTCAGGTATGTTTGAGCAGTGACAATGTTCTTCTAACATCCTATATATTTATCAAGTTAGCTGTTTCCCTTCTCCGGGTTTCACTGCATGGCCCTCCTCTTCCCTCCTCTAAGCTCTTCAGAGTCAAGTGCTCTGGAGGACAGAGGAAGGAGGAAGCCAAGTTCTCTCATGAATTTAATAGCTATCTTTAAGCAACATTATAGGTGCCTCTCCCCTTCTCTTAATGCCGTCATCTTAGTGAAGGTGAAAGTAGTTTTTACTTGTACCAGTGGTTCCTTTCAGATCTCTCACCCTTTGATGCAATTCTTGCTCTCTGTCAGTCTTCCTTCCATCCCACCACTTCCTTTTGAGCCCCTAGGAATTTAATTCCTGCCTCTGCGGCTGTTTCTTTTGTACAGTTTCCCTTGCTGCTCTCATTCATTTCCGTCAGTGTTATAGTCAATGTTTCCAAGACAAGCTGTTTTGTTCCCTCTGTGCAACAGTTTATGTTTCTCAACTCTACTTTTATTCATCCTCCACAAGGAGTAGTCTCACTTCTGCTCTCTCACACTGTGCCAGTATTCACTTTCTTTTCCAACATTTTCCTTCTTAAATCACTTTATTTCCTGGTTCAGTTCATCCTGACCAATACTTCCCAGCACTTTGAATCTCGCTTTTTCCATTTTTCTCTCCTGCATAAAACCACTTTTTCCTCTACTAAAAAGTGCAAATCTTTTCCTCAAAGGTAGTAATAACCGCCATGACCTTTCGTGTCCAGTCCTTGTTCAAGTACTTTAGTTCTTGTCCCAGTTTCCAACTCATGTCATCCTTCTGCTATCTCCCTTTTCTCCTCCTATTTTGCTTTTGATGTTGTTCTCATCTCCTCCCCTCCGTTTTCCCCCTTTAGCTACTTTTTTTTCCCTTACGTTTCTGTTCCTCAGCCAATGCAAACGTTCTTATATTTTCCAACTAACTTAGCCTCTGTTTCAATCCAGTCTCTCTCCTTACCCTGGTCAGGTGAACTCAGCAATTTGTTCTCCTCTATGAGTTCTTTCTTTCTGCAAAATTTATTGCAATACCCAAAAGTGGTAGGATGTTGTCATCTTGTCACTTACTGATTGAGGCATATAAACGTGGGACTTGATCACTATCAGTGTTTATCTCATCTTTCAGACCTTTGCTCCTCTATCTCTTATGACCTCCCCACTACCTGGCTTCTATGCAGACAGCTGAAAATTGGCTGTTTCTGGCTAAGATAAACAAGCATTTCTGGAAATTTTGAATTCTCTGAGAAACAAATTCTTCTGAAAATGCTGATTTAAAACAGGGCTAGCAGTAGGAAAATACCAGCAAGAGAGCCACAGGAAACTTTGTTCAAGACACTGTGCCTCCCGTCCCCATGCAATTTTGGGTGCTTGAGCAAGCATTGGCCCTTGCTCTTCATTCCCACGTACATACCGCCCCATTCTCAGCATAGGTGGGTGTGCAGCCCCATGCTGAATTAGGGAACAGATCCCACAGAAAAAATAACCATTTCTTTGCTCTGAGATCCTTTTTGGACAAATCAGTTCCCCTTCTGGTTCACCGTGGAGCCACGCAGACAGCAGTGCTGGAGGGTTGGCTTGAGGGCAGCAGCGGGTGCCAGTGGGTGAAGAGGGCAGAAATGACCGAAATTAGCTTCAGCAATGCCTACCAGCCCACATGAAGCTATAGTACGACACAGAAAGCAGAACGGCAGTAATCAACTGAGAAGCTGTTTTGTTCCATGCATCCATCAGTAATTGGCTCTCACTTATCCAGTAGCATGTTTGATTTTGCTAGGTGATAAAGAAGCAAATGCATTGATTTGGTCTCCCATTAAGACTGATTGCTGCTCCGTAAAGAAATCTCTTATGTTAACTAGTAGGCACCTGAGATGGGAATATGCAGCCTGGACAGCACTGTGGTTAAATATCTGCTCCCATTACACTATTCCTTCTGATGTTGTACTAAAATGATTTGGTATCAGCTGGTCATCAGAAGTTAAACACACTTGTGACCTGTACCAATGCTGTCCTCAACCACCTTTTTTCCTGCTTAACTGCCTCAGACTTTCACAGAGAGATTCAAGGATTTTCTAAAAGAAACACTGCGCCAAGACTGCTAGCTGCTAGCTAGCTGTACTGCTAGCACTGAGAGATTTCCAACATGATACTAGTGTCCTTGTTTTCACCAATAAACTGATTTCTTTTTTTAGGATAACATTTATTAAAGATAACTTGAAAATTACTGCAGTATCACTCACTATTCCTGTGCTACACTTAAAGATATGTCGGTAGTTTCAGACCTTGTGTCGATGGGCTTGTGTTGAGTCTTGAAAATATGACCATAACTTGAATCAGACACCATTCTTATTCAATACTATTTTCCAAATCATCTATAGATTTATATGCTAACCTAAAAATGGATTTATAGATTTTACAGAGAATAAAGACAATCTATGATAATCTGGCCTCTTGAATTAAACAAACCATAGGATGTCAAGGGGACGTATTTTCAGCTATTGATGTAGACTGCTAGATTCTAATTTATCTGTAACTTAGTTAATATCAGACATAAGTCCTTCGCTTACAAAATTATTAAAATTTTAATAAAACCAAGCAAATGCTAGGACAAAAACATATTAAGATGGCATAAAAGCTCTGCATACATATAAGTATTTTAAAGACAGACTAGATGTTAATTAGAATGTCTTAATTGAACATTTCTGAACATTTTTAGATTCTTTTAGAATACACTTTCAATTCCACATAAAGTAGGTTTCAAATGCTTAGTACGGATATAAGTATTAATGCCTGCAAAGTGATTCTTATGTGTTACTGATACATATAAATGTTACTGGTACACATATATTAGTTTTTCTTATATGTCACGATACGTGTTCAAACGTGTTACTGATACTGATACATGAAATCTGACATAGATCTCCGATCTGTTTAACATTGTTGAGTGTATGCAATGTCATCTATGCACTTTCACCGACTGATACAGGGTGAGCTCGAGGAGACAAGCTTACTTAGAAGACCGATGTCTAAATTGCATATAAGTTACATGAAAAATTTCAGGTTTGTTGGGTTTGAGTGCAGTAGTTTGGACTTTTTTTTCTGATTTCTTTTTTACTGTCCATCTGTCAAAGTGAGAAACTGTCATGACCTATAGTTCCTGTCTGCTTCCTATCTAAATATACGCCACCATTTTGCAGAATCTGCAAACGGTCTTTTGTAGCCATGTAGCCATGAGGCACACATGAGCAACCAGAACCTGTTTATTCACCTTTCCAAGTTGATCTAGCCTTCAACAAAATATCCTAGAAATATGTCTAGAAACTTGTTAAAATATGCACAGCACCTCATAGGAAGGGGAGTTAGTCTCTCTGGGAGGGAGTAGGCACCTCTACCACCAGGGACCTTACTCCTCAGGTTCAGGAAAAGGAGGGCAGTTTTATTTCCAGCTACAACTCCCTCCTGTGACAGACTCATCCCGTTTGGTCTCTCCCGTTCATCACCTGCCTCCCCTTCCTCCGAGCCCACAGGAGCGGGCTCTGAGGTCCCCACTGGGGCTGAAGGCAGCCCACTCCGGCACCTCCAGAGCTTGTCTCCGGTGAGCAGCACACATGGAGGGCACCTGACCAGCATGGGGGTGAGATTCGATTTTGTTGCAGGTAGTTATGTTGCCACTCTGCTAGGACTCCTGCATTGCAAATGGCATTTAGCAGACTGCTAACGAGAGATTAAAAAGATACAGCCATGCTGGGTGGGAGCCAAGGGCAGATCCTCTGGTTATCTTGTCTCCAAAAGCGGCAGACCATGGTTATTTAGGAAATAGTGTGAGTATCAGGGAGGCATTTAATAGATTCTTCCCTGAATGCTTAATATCTGGGTGTCATTAGCTCCCTCACTTCCACAGCCAGAGGTGGCATCTTGACATTTAATATGCTTCACTGGATCATTTTACCAGGATTTTTCCGATGCTTTTTTGAACCCATGAAAAACCATTCTCTTTCTTGGTGCCCTGTGGCAAGGAGTTTCACAGCTTAAGCACAAGTTGCACAAGAAACCACTTCACGTTGCTGTTACGAACTTGGCTTTGGCTAGTTTCTTTTCATGCCCCTTAGTCCTTGTATTCAAAAACGCAGTGAAGGGTCATTCCTGATTTACCATCTCCGCCACACTGATGATTTAGTAGACCTCTGTTTCAGTGTTACCATCTTTTCATGCAGGCTTTATACACTTTCTTGACATGCTTCAAGCCATTTTCACTGCCTTCATCCAAACCTCCCCTATTCCTGAAAATACAAGCAATGTTTTCACAAATAACAGGCTGTCAGACTTTTAGATATGCCTCTCAATTAGTACATTCATTTTGCACATGCTGGGATCAAGTGACCTTTGTAAATGTGGCTTGCCAATACTATTGCTTGTGCATTTCCAGCACTGCTCTCTGAAGGCTATTTGTCTTTTTAATCCTATTCGCAAGGGTTACCCACTTGGTGAGCTCCAATCAAACAAATACTCAGTTGAGTCTGATCTCCGCGTGGCAAACATGCAGAATACAAACAAAAAATAAACACAGCAGTGATACATGGTTTTAAACTCTTACATGAGATAACTACTATATACATGTATGTATATATAATCTGTGCTTTTTGTTTTCTTCAACCTATTTTCTTTCAGTGAAGAGTATGAGTAATATCAGAAATAGAGAGGAATATTCTCAATAAATTGCTTCTGCAGTTATCAAATGTCTTTGGATATATTTCAGCATTTAATCACCCATGAAAGCTGTTTTTTGCCTCATATGTTTCTGCATCTTTTAATCATGGAGGAATTAACTGCCAAATCCCTCTTTCTTTCTTTTTTTTTTTTTTTTTTTTAATTGCATTCATTTCATGTGTCACAACCAGGAATGACAGCATAGTTTTTTTTTCTCTTTAGATGAGGCTACCCATGATTATTCACCCTAAATGAAAGTTAAGTTTTATTCAGATTGGATAAAGAGGATTGCTGCCCTCTTCCCTTCACGCCCACATATCCTGTCTTCCCGTATTCTGTACTTCTTTTCAAAGAACTGCCTTTAAAGGGAACTTTTGCTTCCTCCCAGCTCCTTTTTAAGTAAGTACGGTTGCTGCAGGAGTTTTATGTATATACGTATATATGTATGTTTGTAAAACTAGGCAACTTTTTCAGGGACAGCTTCAACAGTGTTCTCCTCTGAAATCATCTTCTGCTGCAGATTACCAGATAACGCACCTGGAACTACATTAGTTTGTTCAGGCTCGCGGTTTATCTGGAAATCGTTTCCCAGCAATCTTATGTACACCATCTGGCTAAGCATCCTGTTAGGAATCGGCGGCTGAAAGGGGAAGGAAGCAGCCTATTCCCCCAAACCGTTGCTAAGCAGCTCCAGGAGTAACAACCGCGTCATTTATTCGTTCTGCGCGATCCTGCGTCCGGCAAGATTACTCGTCCCCGTCGGGGGCGCGGACGTGCGCTCGCGCCTGCCGAATGAGCTGCGCAGGATTTGTATTCCCTTCCCCACTGATCATCAAGCCCCCGTACTCATTTTCCATTTTTTTTTCCTAGTGATTGATGGAAAGTGATTGATGAAAAGTGATTATTTTTAGTAAGCGTTCATGAACCGTCAGCACTGCGAGGGCGAAGGCAAAGATGCACTTAAAAGCACATCCTTTAAAATGCTTTCATAGTATAACTAAGAAAATTAGCCATACTTTAAAATGTTAAATGCTTGCTTAGTTTGGCTGCGTGGACTTTAAACAGGACCTCATCGCTGCTGCGGCAGGATAAGTTGTCTTTAAAAACAGCCAGTCTCAGGTTGCTCCTAAAATGAGACGTGGTCCCTGGGACCGAACTTCAGACTCCTGCCCCACAGCCCGGTTGACCGCCTCTAAGCTGTTCGTTCCCACGCATCCATAGCACCTTACCGTCTGCTTCATCCCAGGCAAGTTTACCAGTGAATACATGTGGGCAGCTTCCTATTTAAATTAATTCTGCCGAGATCTCGCTCATTAATCTCTGGACTGCTGCAGGTGCATTTATTAATGTAAGAGCTCCGTGTTAAAATGGTGTGATCCTTGCTGACATATTAAGCCATTTTTAATTTGCTCTCATCATCTCCAGCCTCTTTAGTAGACATTAGATAACTCTAAACAAGCTACAGTGAGTTAGGTAGAAAGCAAGTGAGTTATTAATCTTATGCAAATGCCGATTTAATTTTCAGGGATCTTGGCACCATTGTAAGTGCTGGAAGTCATGGACTATAAAGAGAAAAGGTAATTTCTTGTTTGTTTAATTGATCTTCTGTAACTTTTCTCCTGGCTGGTAAAGCTAGGTAATGGAATTTGTAACGTAAAATCATTATTAGAAGTGCCAGTATGACATTTGATTAATCCAGTCTATTTAGACTTAATAATACATACTTGACTTACATTCTAGAAGAAAAATTGCTTGCTGTTTCCCCACCTGCTTTCTAAATGTATTTATAAATATACTTAGCTTTATGATACAGGGACATATTTCTTCAGGCAATATTATTTGTAAATGATAATCCCCCACCCCCAACAACGGTATGTTTTGTGTAAGATTTGCAGCAACAGGAAAACTTTGGTCTATGCAATGTCCAAATATTCCTTTAAATAACCAATGCGTTTTTCACTTACAGACAAGTTGAAGGGGGTCAGTTCTGGCCACTTGCTTGCTGGCAGATTTCCAACAGAAACCCAGAACGTGGTGATGACTCAGGAACGGACAGTGTTCTGAATCAGCATTGAATCAATTCTCTGTAATGCTAGTTTTTGGATAAAACATACAACAGCAGTACTTCTGACTATTCAAGGTAAATAAAGGCCACTTGTCTCAAGTGAAAGAGTACTACACCCGAGACCGTGGCCAGCTTCAGCTCATACGAGATGTGTTCTCTCCATCCACATATTCCCATCTCATCTCTATTAGACATGGCATCTGTTCTTTCTCCCTGGCTTAAGCCACTGTCAAGGACTTGTATATTATGACAAGTATTCCTTTAATATAGGAGTGAACAAAGGTATTTCTTCTCAGCAAGTGCTCTGGAGTGAAAACAATATTTTAAAAGTAAGGTAAAAACTCTGCAAAGGATGTAGAAGTTCTTGGTAAGATACGGGTTACTTCACGGAAATCTTTTTTTTAATTGTACTAAAGAAATTATTCTATTCCTAGTTTCGTTTCATTTAACGATAATTGCTGTAACTTCTATTTCCATCACAGTAATATTTAGCACAATCATATCCATTTAATGTGATCATTTATGTTCCACTACAGCGATCAAAATAGGTAGTCTACTGCTTCATGTTACCATTCATTACACCTTGCTAAATCAGGCACCCAAATAAAAGTAATTGTTGTAAACACACGTGAAATGTGCATTTTATGCTACAAAGTGTTATAGAAAGCCTTTTACACTACAGTATTTTCAAATTTAAAATCTGATCTTTTGTTTTGTGCTTGCTCTGTGCTTCGATTTGTAAGTCAAAACTCTATGGAATACATAATACTAGTGAGCGTTAAAAAACCAAAATGTTATTCCATAATAGGTCGCATTTAAATGCCTCTAGCTAGGTATCTTTTGGGGCTAGGACTGCCTGCAAAGACAAAGACAAAACAAAGCAAAACAAATCCTGGGAGAACTGATCTAAAACCAAATACCTTTGAAGCAAGCAAACAAAAAAGTTAGTCTGGAGCGTTTTCGAGCACTTTCAAAATAAAAGCAAAAAGCCTCTCTGGAAACCTGAGATCTAGCCGCTGGAAGGGAGGTGTTTGTTCTTTTGCTTTTAATGGGAGGTGTGCCAGCGTGAGCTAGAGCAGCCGAGAGGTGCTCCTGCCAGGATCTCGCAGAGGTGCTGCAGCAGGACGCAGAGGAGGCACGGTCAGACCCTGACCGCAGGAGCAGAGAGGGGATTTGACTCAGCATGTTGCCCCAGACACAAGCTTAGGAGCGCCTGGGGAGAGCACCTGCCCTCCTCATTTGTGAATGGTGTCATAATTTATGAACCTACTCCAATTTGGGGAATACTAAAGTGAACTATTTTCAAATCTTTTCTCTGTCAAAACAATTGACCTGAACATACCAATAATTCTGATTTTTCTGAAACCTTGTTTTTCAATACATAGATGATTCATCCTCCCTTTTCTTCCTCCTGACAATCTTGTCTTTTGTCTGCAGCTTTTCTAAAATGATCCTCTGATTCTGTTTTATGCAATCAGTAGCCAGATGGTGCCTGGTCAAGAAGCAGCCTGATTTACCCCTGAGTGACACTAAACTTCCACAGCTGCCACTGAAAGGGAGCTTTTCCTTTTGCATGAAGAGGAGTGTCTGGGGCTCACAGTAAAGTGGCAGAATCGCTGTAGACTAGAGGTTAGGTAAAAATTTATTTTTTTCTTTGACTGTGTTTCCCTGAGCAAGGAAAATGGAATGATTGGATGCATCTGTTAAGCTCTGTCCCCTAGAAAGATTAAAATATTGGTGCCATTGTACGAGGTAAGCGTTTGGGAGACTTCACCAGGAATAGAGTATACAACCCTGCTCGCCCATTTTTCAAAAATATGTGCAGAGATGGCTTGCCAGGATAGTCAGGAGATGGAAAATCCATCTTCTGAGCAGAGAATGGATGAGTAGGGTTTGATTATACAGCAAAATAAGGGCTGCAAAGGAATAAGGCTTCTCTTTCGAAAACAGATTTTTGGTGGCATGGAAGGGTCTAAAAAGCAAGGAGGGAAGAGCTGAGGGATTCAGCCAGCACAAGGTCAAGCAGATATAAACTGGGAATGAGTAAGTCAAAGATGGCAATTAGAGTGAGGTTCTGGAGTAGCCTGCCATGCTGACAGTCTCTCTCTCTGGCTCACAAATTAAAAGAGAAGTTCTTACAGAACGGGAGAAAAAATCCTCTCTTTTCCCTCATTTCCAAAAAAAAAAAAAAAAATACTAGTAAGAAGAGGGGAGAGAGAGGGGGGGAACAGAAAAGACAAACTGCTCAAAATTCTTAGCCGCTCTTCAGGGGAAGAGAAACTGTGTTCACACGTTCTCATCACTCAGCTGAAAATGACAGGCCACGATTTCCAGGCTCTTCCCTCTCCTTTTGGTGACTGTTTAAAAACTCTTCGTGTTGGTTTGGGGGGTATTTTGTACGCAGAGAATAGGTATATTTGACGAGGCTTAAATAGGAATTGCTGCTGTACTGCGTGAAATAGCAGATAGCAGACACATTTCTAACCAGCGCTTTGCTGTGATGCCACTGCTTGTTTCTCCTAAGAAGTTTCCCGCTTTCTAGTTTGTTTATCGTTATTGTATCTTCTCTTGTCTGATGCATTCAGTGGTTTGTAAATGTAACTTTCATTCTACAGCCTTGTGGATTTTAATAATCTTCCCTCTGGTCATGCTCCATTGTCTTTCTGCAGAGTTTTCTCTTTTATACACAGAAGCAGGTATCACGCATTCCATTTTGCATATAACCCTGTGGAAGGTGAATCTTAAAGCATCTGGCTAATGAGCTTACTTTGTGTGCTTCTCAAAGGGACACAGAAAAAGCCATTTTCTTTTTCTACGCCCTACCTTTCTGGAAAACAGTACTGCCAAATTATTGCATCTATAATATCCCTGAAATTTCACTCTATTAAATTCATTTTACCAGTTTAATAGTTCTCTTTATGTAAACGTTGTACTCAATCACTGAATTTAGTTTGGTCCTCTATAATGGCTTTTGCTCTGCTTTGCACTAGTTGAATTGAAATTGGGATGCCAGATTTTTTAAAGATTTTTCTTGGAAACTGAGGCATTTAATCTTATTCTCAGAAAGTAAATATTGGTTAATTAAAGTTTCAGCCTGCAAAAAGATTAGAGACGTTTAATTAGTCTAAATTATATATTACATACCAGTGTAGTAAATTAGATTAGACAAGCTTGACGCTTCAAAATTACATTAATGACTGCACACCTTTTATTAATATTGTAATCTTTAATCTTAGATCCCTAAAGATAGTAATAATTCTCCAACCCATTAATAATGTTAACATTATTATTTTGACTTCTAAAATCCTAGATTTAGCTTAAGATACAAGAAGCAGCTATACACCAGAAAAAGACAGAATACATATCGTTCAGAATACAAGATTTCATTTAAACTTTTGAACTAATAAAATGCCTGCTTTGCATTAATGGTTAACTGAACCAGTTGCAGCACTTTCCTTTTGGATTGATCTTAAAAAAAAGAAATGAAAAAAAAATGTTTTGTTCAAATTTTGCAGTGGTAACAAACGAAGTAAAGTAAGACTTCAGCCACTAACGTTGCCTAGGTGCTTGCCAAGCTTGTGATTGGCATGTGCCTGTCATGCTGATGGGGGATTTCTTTATTTATGTCCAGAAAGGCTGGGGCTGAGCTAGCACAAGGACCACGAGATGGCACATATGTGAGGACTAGTTATTAATTACTTCTCACGGACCAAGTCCAGGAAGGACTGGGTAAATCAGAACTCTTCATTTTTGCTCCTCACTTAATTGCCAGGTTTTGAAGAGAGGTGTCCATATTCCAGTGCACTGTAACCACTTGCTTTCACAGGAATAAACCAAATTTCCACCTCTGATAGAGGAGTACCTTTGGGAAGCAAGACTTTATTTTCAAAGTTCCATTCCAGTTTTCATACTGGTAAATATTATATCTCACTTGCACAGTATTACTGTGATGTGCGATTGGTGGCTCAGCCTGGCTCATCTGAGCACATGGGCTGGAGCACCTGTGGATGGGTCCAGATGGCTGTGTCTGCAGAGGAACTAAATAGCTCGGGGCATTTGATTCAGATCGAGAGTCTTCAGTTCAGCGGTTCAAGTCCAGCCCAGGCCGAGCCTGCTTAAAAGCTGTTACCAACAGCTGATGGGTGACCATCTTCATGTACCCTTGAAAGCCCGACTCCAAGCTGTAGCACTGACTGGCTTAATCTTCTTAATCCTAAAGACTAAGCCAGCCCAGAGGAGTCTGCATCGATACCATGGGCTGGGGCTGCTCGAGAGAGTTGTGTCTCCGAGGCTAAACTTTGGTATCTCTCACTGGCACTGCGTTCCTCCAGAAAACAATAGATTTAGCCTTGCCTTAAAATATTATCTCACCTTAGAGGTTCAATTATTTTTTTTTCTGGTTTCGAAAGCAAATTTCCTCATCTTTGTATTACAATCTGCTTTGTCGAGGCATTACATATAAGAAGAAAGCCCCTTGCACTGTACACACGGCTCAGTGAGGGAATAGGAAAGGAGTAGGTGGGACTGTGAAAATTAAAGAACAAAAGGAAATGTTTTGTGTGAGGGAAATTTTAGTACAAGAGGGAATGAGAGGAAGAGGGGGAGAAATCCATTTTTCTAAGTCAGAGCCAAACCAAAGCATTGAAATATTTAAAAGCAAAAATCAAAACAAAGATGTAAATGTTTCCATCATTCAGATTTGTACATTTTCATCTCTCACTTGCAATTTTTTCACTCTGCTGTGCAAGTAGGACCATGGAAAATTCCAAACTTTTACTGTCAGAATTATCTACTGGAAAAAAAATAGGACCGGACAAGGTCCAGCAAAGAAGCTCTGAAGTCTTCCTGTTAGGAGAGGATGTGTAGCTTCAAGAAGATACCACACAACAGCAGACAACATAAAACATCCCACTTATGGTACATTATGTAATGACCTCTTTAATGTTGTGGAACACAAAAACATTTAATGCTCGGTTGCTTTATGATCTCTCTTCAAGTTACTCAGGGGAATTATGTCTTTATAGTGTGTAGCTGTTTATTGCGGTCTTCACATGTCACTTTAATACTAAACTTTTCAGTTAAAACCAGAATGAGCCCTATTCTTTAATAATTTGCTTCATAATGTTAGTTCCCCAATCAGGCTCACTGCTTGTTAAAATTAAACTGAAATTTGAATGAATCCAAAGGAGACAAAATCAGAATTCCTTCCATCTCAGGGAACTCACAGAGGACAGTCAATAGGTGATTTGGAACTGAAAATGTTCATGCTTACAAAGTTTTTCCTCTTTCAGGGATATTTTCTTAATTATCCTAATTTGTCAAATGTATCTTCATTTTTACAAGAAGTTTCCTTTTCATACAGTTGTTGAAAGAAAGATAATTGCAAAATGGAAAGCAGTAAAATGAAAAGAACTTTAATTATGTATTATAATAACAAATGTGTTCTAGTTCAGGTGAGCCAGACCAATTATATATGATTAGCGAATGGAAACAATTGATGTTTCCACTTTTTCATTTGGGCCTGCTGACCCTTTTCGGTGAATGTGCTACAATCTGTCTTTCCCTGACGCTCAAGAAAGACCAAATATTTTAATTCACAGAGTCACTGGGAAAAATTATTGTGCACTGCTTAGAGACAATATCGTGCTTTGCAACATGTTTTACTGAACTTGATCTATTTGTTTTATTCCCCTGGAAAACAGCAATGCTCCTTCGTAGCTCTTTTTAAATTCTATGTTGCCTAAATCTGAGAAATAGCAATCAGGCTGTTAAGGGAGGAGGGGTGTAATGTATTTTGCATCTCTCCACAGAAAAATGGACAAAGATAAATAGAAATTTCTATTTAAATTCTAATTAGAAAATAGATGGAAGTTGAACAACATGAGTGTTTACCAAACTTTAAAGCTGCATGTACAAAACTATGGTCAAGTCCAAACCTTACCAGTATTTGGCTCTGAAATGGAGACCACTATTACTTTACTGCTCCAGCTGAGGAACCTCAGAGTTCCTTCACTGCACTAGCGGCTGCACAAACTGCATAGAGGAACCAGATCATTCATAGACTAATCAGAGAAAAAGCAGAAGGTATGGCACAAAACAGAGACCAAAGATCCAGAGACCCAAGATACTCCCAAATTCAAATGTCATTTCAGTCAGCTTGGCACACATTTTATTCCCCTGAGACACTGACCAGTATCCTGTTCCACTGGATCTCACGGTCACGGAGTTGTAACTGCAGCTCCTCAAAACAGATACTCAGAGTTATGTGATGGAATATGATTACAGCACTACCAGCTTCTGGAAGTTATTCAACATTTGCTTTCCAATAAGCATTTGAAAAGACATAGCATAAAGGACACGTACAGCGATAAAACATTTGATTTCTTATGGCAATGTTGACACAACGTATGAAAAAGTAATGAGAACTCTTATTAAAAAGTGAGCTGCCTTTAATATACCCTTCATTTTCCTCTGACTGTGACATGTGATTTCTGATGTTTACTTTTGCTTAGCACTTCTGTATAGCTCTTTAATCCAGCTTCTGAATCATTTGAGATGTTATATTTCAGAATGGCTTATTTAGTAGAGACTTATAAAAGACGCACTGTGCAGAAGTAAATCACCAGAAGTTTTGCTAATGCTGATACTTATTTTACTGAAATCCTGAAATCTTAGTTTAATAGAAATGTGAGTCTTTTCCCAATTGCCTGCAAACATTGAACAAAATGTATAATTATTTTGTCCCACTCACTTTATATTGTATTTTTCCTCTAAACATTTTCTTCTACCTCAAAGTTCAGTCTGGGCTCTGGTAGCGTAGCGAAGTCCATCCCAGCATCAGCAGAAAGATATTCTGCAGGTGATGTAATATTCTATAACTCCATTACTTTCAGATTGCGCCTTTGGAGAAACCTATGCAAATCCCCCCAGATAGATCTGTACATCACTGGATTCACTTTGAAGGTAATAGGGTTGCACAAAGTGACCTAAGGGCATAATTTGGCTGGTTATAATGATGATGAGTGAGAGCAGAGAAACCCCCTTAAGTCTCAGAATCCACCAAGAATCTGGAGATTAGGGCAGGAAAATGCTGTTTTACTCTGAGTACATTTGATGCAGAATCTGGGGGGCACAATAGGTAGGGATCCTGGCAGTGACTCTTAGTCACATCTTCTTTGGACAAAGTCTCATTTGGAATACACTTCCATTATCAGAGAATTAATGACATTTTAATTCATAATTATATTAACTGCAATCAGTTTTTTTAAGGAGAGAAGTGCATTAGCAGGGTGCCTTAATGCTCAAACTTGCACAAAGGATGAGTGTGGAGGCACAGCAGAGATGTTCACACTATGAAATCACATGGAAGAGATGCCCCAGATAAATTGGTGCAAATAATCCCCCTGTGCAAGGATACGCTGAGTGCGCTGCAGAAGTCAGGGTCCACAGCATCTCACAGTGGGAAGACGCCGTCCTACCCCCATAAAAGGCAGATTTCCTTGCAGATACTCATGCATGGTGGAAGCAGCAATAAGCACTCGGTGCTGCTACAGTGGTGAGAAGAATGTCTTTTAGCAGAGAAAGGTCTGACAAAGGGAAATCTGCCAGATCAAATAAGCTGGAAAAGGAGAGGAGATGAATGAGAGAAATCCTGTAGGTTTTCCTGGCCTTTTTCTCTTAAATTCCTCAAGGGTGTTTCCAAAGAAAACTACCTTTGCATTCCAGAAAGTGTAAGAATATTAATCATTACCTTCACAGTTGCAGATGCTGATTTCCCCCATAATCAGTGAGTGCTGCATCATCAGCAGTCGGGAAGGTAATGATTAATATTTTCATCCTAGGAAGTTTGGGATTTAATACAGATTAAAGGGTAACTGTCCTTCATGCATGTTTTGCACTCACTTGCTACTAGATTTAATCAAAGCTAAATTGTCTTCACAATTTTACAGTACAAAATGAGGATTCATGTTAAATCTGTGCATGTGAAAGCATGAAAATAAACCAACGATAAAGACACTGAGAATATGGCTGATGAACAATTAGGAAGGATAAATAGATTTGTGTAAGTTATTTTTTTCTGGGAGGAGAGGAAGGTTCTTAAAATGTCCCATGACTACCTATTTTCCTTTCCTGCTTAAAGTTCCTGTTTCTTCCTTTCCTTTACCTGCTGGAAACTAGTGGTAGCCACCTCCTGGGAAAGTCACACTTCCACAAAGGCTCATAGGGCTGATTTGCTCACTATCTCCAGATGTATATTCATCAGAAATCACAACGTTTCTGAGGTAAGGACTCTCAACTTAGTTGAAGAGGTATACAACTGTGTACAGCAAAATTCCGTTGAAAATAGTACTGTAATAACGTTATGGGCACCTCATGAGCACTACTTACTGCCTGGACACTGACTCCCATCGAGGTGTCTAGAGGTCACTCTTTCTGGTCTTCTCCCCTATCATCTCCTTTCCATAGGCCTAGAAATCACCTTCCCCCTGTTTTGCTTTCCAGTGTACACAGGCAGTTCAATCTGGAGATTTGTGTCTTTCTCTAGGAGACAGTTTGGGGGCTACACAGAGCTTTCATGGTGATTTAGAGCTGCCTCCTCAAAAATCACCTTTCAAGCTCAGAGGTCCCGCACCATGGTCTAACATCTGAAGCACACTCATCCTCCTTCACTCACTTTTTTAACTAGTTTTCCATGAAAACATTGTTATTGTTTAAACCAGTCAAGCTTGGGTGGTTCTGAAGGTCTATCAGAGATACAGGCATAATCAGTATTTCCTTTATGTTATGTAGGTGCATGCAGAAAAATGGTTTCTGCCCCCAAAATTTGAGGTCAAACAGACAGAGGTGAATAAGAAAGCAGAATGACCAGCCTTTACAGGTCATTTCAAATGTTACACTTCCTCTGAAGAAAGCAGCACGATCCTTCCATTTCTTCTTCATTTACAAATTACTTAATCCCACTGTCTGTATATCAGCTTGCTGAAAACCAAATTTGAAGTCTACTATTAAAAGCACACTCTGTTGGTGCATCGGCTGGTGAGGAACCGAGAGCTCTGAGTTTACCTCTACGCAGAGGGCCAGCAAAAGGCTTACATACATCTTAAATCCTGTCTGGGTCCTGTTTTGAGGCTTTATGTTTTGTTCTGAATGCGATTTCAAATAGCGCAGGATGCCAGAATGTGCCCGCTGCCTTCAAATCTAGGGTAGATACAGCACTGTATCTTTAATATGTCCTAGAACTAGCGAAATTTAAAGGGTGTGTAGAGTTTAATACGAAGTAGTTCAGCTACCTTAATACATGTTAAATATCATGCTCTATCTCCCAGAATAGATACAACCCCTATAAGACATAGATATCTACTACCATGAAAAATAATTAACACCACTGCCTTTTTCCCGGGAATTTTTTCAAGTATCTATTACTCACCCATGAGAATGTACATGAGAGTTTATTTTACATGGGAAAGACAGAGGGTGTACTATATCCTTGAGGTTGGGATGGAGGCTCAAGTTTAGATCCTCTCACTGGGAGGAAAGATGTCAGTGGTTTGAGCTGGTTGTCCCTCAAAACCACCACACAGCTGGCAGCTTCTGTTTATAGGAAGCACAGCAAAGTTGCAGTTATTCCCAGTATTAGGGTCCCAGGTGGACAAGTGTCCTCCACAGCAGCCATAGTCGATCTGGTATGGCAGCATCCACCTCTGCAAGAGGTAGAGCACCTTCAGGCTTGGAACGCTGTGCTTCTGCCCATACTACTGCATCTGCTCTTCCTTCCTATGGTCTCAGGACCAAAACAAGCTTTAACCTGGGTGAAGAACAGACACTCGTGGACATTTCTGACCATAACATTGCATGAGCCAGCTATCCAGCAGTGTAAACTGAAATAAACTCTGGCCATCCCAACTTCAGCAGCTGAAATTGTGAATCTTGGAAGTATTTTACATTGAAAAAATTTTACTGCATGTAGTCAGCAGTAGCAATTTCATTGCAAATTATTACACCTGATATATTATATGAGAAGTTAGCCATTATCTAGCCGAACACCAATAGTGATTATTTATTCATTTGGATATATATCTCTTGGCAGACTGAAAAATACTACTTTTCTCTGAGCTTAGGCCTGCACAAAGAATGCAATTTATGTATTCAATGTAGGAACGGTAGAGAAAGCCTACATTGAATATCCTTTTTCTGTTTAAAATTCATCACTTGAGCAGCATGTGTCTTTTCTTCTTGCAAAGCAAGACAAAACTAAAAATCAAATGAGGAATACTGCACCAAAAGTTTAGTGTGTCAAAAGTTTAGAATGTGTTAGTGTTTCATTTGCAAATTGAGGTATTTTTCAGTTTTACTCCCTCAGCTATTTCAGATTCCATTGTGCTGCAGTCTGATATGGTAGATAATTCATCAGCCTGTATGTCTTTTATTATTATTACCGTTACAAAAAATCTTGAGTTTAGGAGAAACAAAACAATAATTTCGCAGTATTGTCACAACACAGTGGGTTAGAACATAATAAACCTTGTTATTATGATACTGGAATAGCAAGGAATCATTAAGTACGGTACACAAAAGCATTCATTTAAAAAAAGTGAAGTTTTTTAAAAAAAATAAAAAAGCAGATAATGACAATTCAAACTCCAAAAGAGACTCAGAAAGAGATTCATAAAATGTGCTCAGCTGTAACTGAATCTTTAGGGTCCAAACCGGGATCTGTCTCCACCATGTGTGAGCCCAAGCTCTGGGTATCTTACGCCAATGCGCAATGACTAGCCGTGCGATTGCCTCCGAGGTGTTAATTGCCACAACTTCAGCTTTTGGTGTGTGACGTTGATTTAAACATGCTGATAAAGCGATTGTCATAAGCCTGATAAGGTGTCAGCGTGCTCAGGTGAACTCAGGAAATGATTTCAGCTCAGGAGTTTTTGGCTTTCTGCAGATGCCACGACCGCGAGCACTTAGAGAGCCGCTTACTTAGACCAGAAGCACTTAGAGAGCTCTGGGACCCCCCTTGACCACAGCAGGCCGGGGCACCAGCATTGACAAGATGGGGCTGCCGGGGTTTCACTAACTTAAAATTTAGTAACACTAAGTTAACGTGTAGAAGGATCTAGATTTTTGGCTGGGGTCAGGTTTTTGAGCCAGTGGAGAAACTCGCCAGCAGAAGAGTTTTTTGGACTAAAAGATCCCCACCAGGTAGTGCGGAGCCGCATCGCCCTTCTTCTCCACTACAGCAGCGTAGCTGAACGGCACTTCGCTCATCCTAACCGATCAGTTTGCCACCCAAGCAGAAACACAATGAGCTGATGCAGATGAATTTCAGAAGCGTGTGAGGACCTCTCTGCCGTGGACGGCTGCCGGATAGCACCGCGTGCAGCGCGCTGTCAGATATGAATTATGCATTGACACTTCACTCCCACATCATTATACCTCTCACTCTGCTGTGTCTGCACAGATAGGATTGATTCGCACATCATACACTGTAACGTTCGTAATGGGCAAAGGCTGAAAACATTTGCACAGTGAGAGAAAAGAACATGAATAGGTACACATTTGGTATAACCTTATTAGCGATTGGCCCTCTAGTTTCTAATGGGGCATGAAATGTCTTCAGAAAGCTTTTGGCTTTTATCAAAATATTCCCTATTTAGGAAGTAATTCAGAAGTAGGCACCAGGGGCCTGATGCAAACTATCTGCCTGCATATGGTCTAGCAAGAGTGAGAAAACACGTTGTGAATTTTGAATATACTGCTTTTCAGAACAATGTTTTATAATAGCCCTGCCAAACATCCAGAACCATCATTTAAGACATCTTGCAATACAGAATCATCTCATCCATGCAGTAAATTAATCAGAACAGAAATGTTGCATATCAGCACTGTCATTATGTGCCTGTAACATAGTGCTTTGTTTTTCAGAAAAGAATAGACACTGAAAAATAATCTGCCAATTTTTTTGCCTCGGGATGTTGCATTTCTAAGTGTCTTTTTTCTCTTCACCTTCACACTCAAGAGCGGATCCAAAATACACATCAAGCATGCTGGCACAAGCACCTGAATGAAATTTAAGCCAGATTTAATGATCAATCACCTAAAAAAAATGGATCGATACACCTAAAAATGGATCAGCCTGAAAATCTGGATAAAGTAACATAAAAGTTTAGAAAGGACTTCCAACTGACAGGAAAAAAAGGAGCCTCTGTATTAGGAAATCAATCCATCATTGTTTAAGGATGTAATTAATTAGTTTGGCCTGTACTCTGATCTTTACCTCTCCCTATTCATTCCACGATTGTAAGGAGGAAAAAAGAAAAAAAAAAAAAAAAGATTTCTGGAAACGGAATTAGTATTCTGCATATGCTCTGCCCATAGAGACTTCCACTGTCACCAGGAAAGAACACATGGAAAAGAATAATTGCTAAATCCTACCCCTCAGAGATTTTTTTATGGAATCATAGTAATGATTCCACAGCAATGGCTCAGATTCATACCGAAGTTATTTTGAAATATGTCAAAGTAGTTACCTTTCACCTAACAAAGCCACATTTAATTTCAGAACAAAAGTTATTTTCACTTTTAAGTGTTCAAAAAACTATACTGGAGTTATAAAGTACAAAGATTTCAGTGGCCTTTTGGTTAGGCCTATGACGCTCTGGGAAATGTTTAATCATTTCATTGTCTCCATCTACTCAAAATTCCCCAGGTATTCAGCTTTCTAGAGTTCTGACTTATACATTTCAATTCCATTCACATTGGAAGTAGCTCAGGATTAGGTCAGATCATCAGGAACATCAGTTCAGGGTAGCTTACACATAATTACATTTTAATTAATTCTGATAATTTGGAAACTGGGGGTTTTTTTTGTTTTGTTTTAGTTTGAGGTAAAGTCATGAAATTATTAACATAAAAATATTCCTTAGCTTGACACTACAGAAAATAATGCGTATTTTAGGTTTAATTTGTATTTTGAGTACAGACAGATCTGATACTTGTTCATTTCAGTTCTCCACTTTTTATAGTAAATACAGGAGAGGAGAACAGCATCGTGTTGAGATGCCTGTGATAAGAATATAAGGAAGAGATTGAATTTCTGACTCATTCACTTTTTCATGTTCCTTAGAGAAAGGAATAAAATCAGATAAGAAGTGCATGTGAGAAAAACAATCTTTTGGTCACTATTTTCATTTTCCCTCAAAAATTTATCAAACAGGATCCTGAGGATTTCATATTTCTGCCTGTACATGCCACAAAAACAGAACAGAACTACAGAGTGTCAGCTGAGTTGTTAGATGCAGAAATACAATTGCATTAAGCAAGCAGAGAATTCACACCATCGAATTTTGGGCATCTTATTAAGGTATTTAAATTAGTAGTCCAATGTCGTCAATGGAAAGAGGTAGATACCCAAGCGGATCACACTGAATGACCTTCTGGAGAAATCTCTCCGTAGGCAATATGTTTGTTAGGTTCCTAGCCTAGGCACCAAATGTCGGTGCCTAGAGTTAATGGGTGTGAATATTCCATCTCTGTAAGGCAGCAGTCATGACAAAATGCTACAGGATAACATGTTAAGGAACAGTTAATATCACTTCTAATTCTGTCAATGTGCTCCGCAGCAGTCATCACTTAAAACAAAGGCAGTGGTGCTGTTAAGATGACACAATGAAATGATGAATGAAGCCTGCCGAGAGGATTAAATTTTCAATTCAGCCCTGCAGGTAGAGCTGGTCAAAGCCATTCCTCGGAATATTTTTCCATTGAGGAGCAGTAGTGTAATTAAAACCCAGTTTTCCACAGAAAGATGGTTAGATTGATCCAAAAAAGGCATGTCAGGTGTATACACCATGGAGTCAACATGCACACATCTTGGTTTTGCTGAGCAGGGAGCACATAGTCCCCCCACATTTTGGAGGGTATCTCCCATGGAGAAGATAGGACTGCACTGCCAAGCACTCCCTTAGTATGTATGGAGCAGGCCACACAGTGATACACACCTCACCAGGCCAGTGATGCCTCTGGGGCTCTGCTGGGCACCAGGAGCTTGGCTTCCCACTGTGAGGAAAGTGATGAAGAGGAGCTCCTCTGTAACAGCAGGTCAAGACTGGAGTGTGCAGTTAAGCTTTGGTTAGGTGAGGTTCTTGCATAAAATCTTGTCTGAAGTCCCCAGTACCAGAAAGCGCTTAGGTGGTATTGTTATTAATGGCACTTAATCGCACCCTTATGGGAGTGAGCACACTTTCCTGACCTGGGACCCAAAATAAATTCAAGAACAGGTGGAAGAGCCCATTTTGAAACAAGTTTGCACAATGTAGAAAGAAAAATAGAACAAACAGGGAATTTTACACTGCAGATTGACTCTTTAATTATTTCTTAGCCACGTTGTTACTCAAATTTCTCCTGAATTAATAATATTACATCTCAGGGAACAAAACTGAGAGGTGTTTTATATATCTTCAACAACTTTAACATGCTAATTTTCACATGTTTGCAAGTATGCAAATTGTTACCAAAGAAATGTCTGACTTCTCAGAAGGACTTTTTCTTAAGTTAGATATCCATGCATCCAAGCTTTTTTCAAATTGTTTACAAAACCCATAGTAACAACTGCTGAATCACAAAAAATATCTTTGCAAGATGCTTTGCTCAAGAATCAGAGAGACATCAGCCTGCCAAGTCTTGCCTTTACATTTCAGCGAAGGATGGTGGTGGAGTACTCTCTCTTGCAGTTCAATTCTCTTCTGCCTTGTAGTTTTGGAGTCATTTGCACAAAGGGTAGTAAAAATATGAGTTCTGCAGAAGCAGCTGTGCAGGGCAGGAGGCCCTGCAGACTGAAAGCTTAGTGTGTTTTTTTTCATCTATCCCCCTCTGCTCTGCATGAACCACTTTTGCAGGTAAGGGAAATTTATTATCTCAAGCACTTAGCTCAGTGATCACAGCTTTATTAAATGGCACTTGGAAGCCAACAGACTGAACAGGCAGAAATGGAACTGCAGTGTGGAGAAGGGGAGAGCAGTAGGATTATGAAAGATGAAGTAAAATTCTGAAAAAAAAGGAAAAATGAGCAAACAGATACCATAGCAAAGAAGAGCCAGTATAATGAAACTGTCATGATAGGCAAGGGGGAAAAAAAAAACAAAGAGGAGGAAAATACAGAAGTGAAGTTGGGAAAAGGATATTAAATTCTTTCTCTAAACAGTACATCCAATTCTAATACAAAGGGCAGTGCTACAGTGATGAGAGAACACTGTATAATAGGCAAGTGAGTATAATTAAGTAATACTAAAAATCTACTAGTTGTCCCAAGGAAAATGAATTCCTTAAAATAGATTGCACCTTTGGGGGGGGGGGGAATGGATACACATCACAAGATATATCAATGATACCATTACTGCTAGTACTAGCAAAGTAAGCTGCCAGTTTTATAGACACTCTGTGCCTGAGAAAAAGCAAAGATTAGGAAAATATGACCAAACTTAGTATATAATTCTTTGAGAAAAAATCAAAATAGTATATAAATTGAAGACAAAAGTGTGTTAAATAACATTTCACCTATAAATTATAGTAAGTAGTGTATAGGAGTGAAAAGACAAGAAAAACACGGAGTATGCTACTACTGAGGTGGCTCTGATGTAGCTAGGGAGATACCCAACAGAGTGTTACAGTATTTCACTAAGGATTTGGGCTACTTGCATGGTCCCTCAGAGCAGTTCTCTTCCAGCAATTGACCAATATTTTCGTGCAGTGCTGAGAGGGTTTTTTCTATGTCCTATTTACATATAGATACAGTTTTGCAGAATATTCTACTTGTGTTTGCTGCCCACTAGGGAAAGCCTGAAGCTTTCATAATCTGAAACATGACATTTATACAAAGGAAATCAAACGACGTGGCACAATCTACCTATGGATTGGATTAACTGGACATCTACAGACAAAAGCAGGATGCAACCCCATAACCCCAAGCAAAATCATTCTTTGGAGCAGACTTTGGCTCTCATGCATCCCTTGGAAATCTCATCATGATGCCAAGGACATTAAATCCCAAATGTGAGAGAAAACTTCATCTCTCACAGCAGCAGATGCTGGCAGCTTCAAATACAGCCACAAAATGTATTATTCCCTGTTCCAAAAAGAAAAAAAAAACCACAATGTCTTCATCCTGCATTACCATGTGTGCGAGTATGCCACAAGCATTCAACAGGCTTTATAAATACCACGCATCTCAGCAGTGTTATTGCAATAATCTGTAAGATTATGCTATAGCTTTCCCTTAGATAACAATTTTAAGGAAATCACTCCTTCTCTATGTGTCAGAGACATCCTCTCCAGAAAGAGTGTAAATGTGGCTGGCAGAGGAGACAGCCACTGAGCAACTGAGGATGCTGCTGGGCCCATTACAGACAACTCAGCTGCCTTCACCGAAGATTCGCTCTCCCCCAAACTTGGGCACACCCAGGTATCAGTAATTTTACCTCCCTTTTCTATGAAGTTCAGCTCACCCAAAAGAGAAGCAGAAAGAAACTTTGTGCCATGGGAGTTTTTTTCCCTGCTGAGTGGCTGCAAAACCTGTGAGATTTGCATGGGCCCAAGTGGTCAAACTTGCTGTGTGTCTGAGGAGTTTCAATCATTTTTAAAACTCCAATTCTAGGTAGCAGTGTATATATCCAAAACGTGACAAAAAAAAATCAAATGCAATAAAGAGTAAACAGATTAATATCTGCTTGAATATCACATCTGTTCAGAAAAAGTGAGAGTGGAAAATAATGAAACACAATTTGAAGTCATTTTCCAATTTCGAGCTAATAAATCATTTGTGTGTGTGTATAAATAAATATATATATATATATCTATATATATATATATTATATATATAAATCTTTCTCTTTGGAGGATTAAGCCACATTTGCTACTTTCGAGTTGGGCAGATACTGGTAGCACTCTTCATATTTCTTTTGAGAGGAGGGAAAAAATTTACTACAAGTCCTCATGGACAATGTGCAGTTACTGCTTTTTCATCAAGGTTCCACATCATTGATCTTGACAAATGAATCCTGTCAAATTGGCTTTTTTCCCCATAAACTTCCTTTGCAATCAGGTTAGCTCTTGAGGCTGATCCAGTCTCTAAGAAAATGCCTCATCAGATAAGAGTTATCCCCATTGGATAAAACTGTAGTTTATCCTTCCATTTCCTTTGATTCAAGAATCAAAAGGGTGAGGTATCAGATGAAATGGAAATCATGAAAAATTTAACTATCAAAGATACCATTTATTCCTGTGTAAATAAAACATGTAACAGACTTTTTTTTTTATAAAGATCAGATGAACGCCCCTGGGGCAGAGTATTTGTATTCTGCAAAAACTATTTAAAATGTGAGAAGGACAGTAGATTTTTGTTCAACTGCAAGCACACAATAAAAGAAAAAAATCCACCTTGTGAGGTGAATTTCTATAACCACTCAGATGCCAGCACTGAGGTAGCTGGCAACATCAGTTATCGACTCACCTTTGCTGCCATTTTTCAGGGAAATTACTGTATCCCACCCTCCCTCCACATAAAACAGGCATAAATAGCTATTTATGGTTCTCAGGGGAACTTTTTGAAAACAGACAGCTAATAGCAGGATGCTGGCAGAGTCTGTTTGGTGATCCACTTCTTCCTTACGGCAGGCCTATTAACGGGGCAAAGGCACCAGGTCACCACATTCGTGCACAACACTGTTGCGCGAGCTAACTCTCCTCTCCACTCCACGGGTCTTTCCTTTGAGAAATGACTGAACTCGTCACACTCAGGTTATAAAAATGCAGTGTTTCAATGCCTGAGACGACGACAGCCCCGCTGTCGGTGAGCAATCCAGTATGATGCTCATAGGGGTCGCAGTGCTTTGAGACACCCAGGGTCCATGTAGCTTGGGAGATGCAGAGAGATGTTTCCTCCCCCAAGTCAGCCAGCCGGGAGACTCGGAAGAACTGCCGGGAGATATTTATCAACTACTTAGTATTTCTGTTAGGTGTTACCTGTTTCTGCTCAGCACTGCTCAAGGAATCCTTAACAACTTCATTTACTTTCCTTCTTTACTCTTTGGTAAGACTGGCTCGAGCCCCCACGTAACCTAGGAGCCCTCCTCCGTGTGCTTCCGATAGAGGCTGGTCAACAAACTTACGACTTAACAAACTGATTTCAGTGGTGAATGAGCATTTAAATGGCTCTTCTGCACTACAGTGAAATTTTATCTAATTAGAGGAGGCAAGGAGGATAATCTCCATAGCCTTGCTAAATATCTTCTCTGTCTGTCTGTTTGTTTATTCATTTACTTGTTTGTTATTAAAGAGGATTTTGTTGCTCTCTTTGTAGACAATTTCTTTTGGGAACTGTATTTGCACATCCCCAAAGCACTGGCATTATGTTTCTGTCCAAAGTTTCTGACCTCATATTTCCCCTATAACAGCTTAGCCTGTACACCAAACAACCCCTGCACATCTTTCTAACCTTGTGTCTTGCACAAACCTGTGTTTTTCCATCCACATGCCTTCTACCACAAAATAAAATTAAAACAAAACTGACAGGAAAAAAACGAACAGTCTTCGTAACTCACAGGATTGAAATTCATAAATAAGGGATTTAATCTTATAGATATGAATACAACTTCTGACTAGACCATTTCTTCAGCCTCTCTACAGCTAAACTAAAGCAAACAGATGAAGAGCAGGAAATGGCACATCAGGAAATGGCACTTAAAATAGGCTTCCTGGGACAATAAAGATCATGCCACCTGGGGAAAAGCTACCTTGATATCAACATTTTTAATACATTAGCGTTCCCACTCGATTCTGAAGATATCTTAGAAAACATATAAGGGAAGGAGGCATGAAGTGACCAATACAGCATCTCACTTTGTGATGAGAAAAAAAAAAGGACAAAGGAGGATTCATTTATAACGCCATAAACTCGAACACCGATGCAAACTCCCTCGGGCCGGTGGCACGAACAAAGGCTGACAGAATGGTTCATACTCCCTGTTCCACAAAGTACCCCCTATAGAAACATGCTGGGGGGAAATTAATTTAAAGTTGTGTGATGGCCTAGATAGATGCTTTAATTTAGTTCCATATGTTTGCCTTATCCTGGTAAGCTCAAAGTGTGAGTTCAGTATCTTCAGTGTCATCCTCAGGGATATGTGCTTTGGCCTGCAGCATCTTAGTTTCCTGTTACATCCACAGCCACAAATACTACTGATAGAGCTTAAATTTTGAGTCTGTTGGCTTAGTAACCACCTTAAGAACCAGACTGGTTCTGAAGCAAAGTTGAACATATCCATGTCTTTAGACTCATTTATGATAAATGTCATCATTATAAATCTCATATATTTATTTTAAAGAAAGAAGAGTTATTTCAAATTCAGAGTCTTGTCTCTGGCTCATTGTTCTTCTACTATGTAGTATTATAATTAACTCAAGGGATCTAAAACAAAAATTGAAAAATATGTCTTCTTTCTCTTTGATATTCATATACTTCCTACCAGATTGGACAGAAATTTCTAAGAAATTGCAGTTTATTGTTACCAGTTCTCATTATAACAGCAAACCTGAACCAAATCTAAATCTTATCTACTAAATTAGCCTCCAGTCTCCTGCGGATCCTTTTCTTGTGTCTCCAGCCCATCCCTGCTTTATGCTAGCTACACTTTCTCACTACGTACAACATGACCCTCCTGACAGTATATTTGCTTTTTCATTTGCTAGTTTCCTTATCAAACTTTATCACAGCCAGTGTTCAGTTTTTCACACTTCTTTTGACTGCTCCTTCCCTCACTTTTGTCAGTGTCCACACTCTACAGTCACACATCTTCCTCAGCAGGACCAGCTGTTAGGATGATGCTGAAGATGTTTGCTGTCCTATAAAGATTTGTCCATGCTTCCATTAAAAGCTGTGTTTTGAAATGTCACTTGACAGTGTTTTGTTTTGTTATTGGCACAACTGGGGTTTGTTGGACTACCAAGGATGAATAGATGCCAAATAAAATGTTTGGCATGCAAGTGTGTGAGTGACAAATTCAGTATGAAGTGAAAATTTGAAGCACAAAAAGCTATAGCACGTTCTTTTGGAGTTATAGGGTGTGTATATATATATATATATAGTTTGTTCAGTAGTGATGGTGATGCAGTTCCATTAGGTGTTGGGTAAAAAGCTTCACGGGGGCATGTACATGTAGTATTTTAGCTCAGCTCATGAGGGTGTTTTTGAAGTGAATCTCCTGACTACCCCCAGTTCCCACACTTTGGCTTGCATCGTGGAGCTGTCCTGGAGTACATAAGCTGTAATGTGCTTGTAAGATACACTCCAGAAACGTGACCTAATGCTCTCCTACCACTGATGAGACTGCATTTCATCAGAACAGAGCAGCATTTGTCCATCACAAACATTGCAACCTCTGAAGTGAGGCCATCCGCTGTTTTGCTCTGTGAACCCACAGCCCCACCTGCTAATGCAGCGATAGCCTCACGCCCAGACACTTCTGAAGAGGCCGTTAAGTAAAGAGTGACTGACATCTTAGCACTAAAACACATATACTCTTAGGTCTGTATTGTTTTCAAAAAGTGCTCATCAAGGAAACAGTATGAGGATGTAGCTATTCTGAATGCAGACTGAACTACCCAGGTAGTAAGAGGCTACTTCTATTTACAGGATGTAAATTAAGCAACTTCGCAATGTTTCACCTATAAAAGATTACTTACTCTCTGGCAGCCATTTAGGGATAGAGAGTCTCTCTATTTGTACTGATTTGCAATTTTTATAGTAGTAAGTGGATATAAACTTGATTTTGTAAGATTCTGCTCCTTTTTTATATTACACTTCACATTTGATTTTTAGTTCCTTGGGAGATATGTTTGCATAGCACCTTGTCCAACAGCCATCCTGTTAGGGAATGTCTACGCAGATATTAGACATCTCTATCAGCATTGCAAGATGGGTGAAAAAAGCAAGGACTGGTGCAGAGACTGTGTAGCCATAGTCGTGTCCCCTTCATGCAGCACTTGGGCTGCACTCTGCAACAATTCATTGACAGTTCCTTTGGACTGGGCCAGCTGTGTCCATCTGTACACATCCAAATAGTATGTCCTTACAAGCTCTCTGGGGCACATGCCAATGTAAATTATAAATGCTAAGCATTATTAAATTCTTTATATTCTTCAGTGTTCATTTATGATTTTGAAAAGCTAGATTTTTCGGAAAGAAAACAGCTGGAAAAGTGAAAGTGATTTTAGTGCAAATAATCTTGGTTTATTTTAATGGACACGAATTTTTCCAGTATGTTTGTATTCCTTACAGTTGCTTCTTGGTGAAAGATATAATTCTCATTCTGGGGAAAAAGGAAATAGCGCTTACTCAGCTCCTGGTGCCTAACTATGCCTACTACTTTCTTCTCTTTTAACAAAAGAAAGAAAGAATATTGGCAGGTTCATTGTAGCTATACAGTGCATTTTTAAAAGACATTATATCTCTGCAGGGGTGGGTCTCCTTTGGGAGCAGGCATGTAATCTATTATCATGCTCTCAGGAGCCCTACAGTGTAAGTCTTTCCTTCCTGCTATTAACCCAAAATCCAAATCTAATTAGCTCTTCCTGAAACGGCTTTCAGTAGATTTATATATTTAAAGAATTACTCTTCTTTTCTTAACAAAACTGTATTCTCAACAATATTGTAGTTGCCTGAATTCCTGCATGGGAAAGAAAAGCAATGGCACTAGGAAATATTAATATTGCTGTATACACAGATGGAGATGGACAACCAGGAAAGACCTCTTACACATTTCCAAGCACCAAGTTAGGCATGGACGATTATAAATACTTCTTTCCCTTCACCCCTCCCTTCCCTTCCCTTCCCTTCCCTTCAAGTTACATGTACCTACAAAAAACTCTCTTTTCCAGGACAAAGTCTTATTTTACATCTGTTGAAGTACTGAGGACTGAAAACAGCAGACAGCAGTTTTAGAAGTGCTTGGCATTGGTCTAACACTACTCCATTGAAGTCTGAGGTTTTACCATCAAGAACACTTGGTGCAATCAAGCCAAATTAGAGTAATTTGGTAAATCCCACCTGAAAATACAAGCATTTGGTTATACTGCGGCCAGCACAGTAGCTCCCTGGTTTGAAATGCAGCAAATAATATCTGTTTTACAAGAAAAAGCTGAGAACAGTTGCTTCCACAAACAGAAGCCCCTTTCAACAGGGATGAGATATATAGCACAAAAAGGAGCAGAGGAGAGTGACTCCTCTGTATGTGGACTCAAATAACTGACCCATTTATTTCTGTAGTACTAAAATTAGATGACAAGTGTTAATATGCCAAGGGCACACCTTTTGCTCTCTCAATTCCTTAGGCAGCTTTCATCTTTTCAAATAAAAGAATGGACTTAGCTCTTCTGTGATTGCTCATGCATACCTCTGACTTGTTCACACACACAGTTCCTGAACTGAAGGAAACCTTGCATTTTTATTCTTGGTGCAGTAAGTCATGTCTTTACTTAAAACCCCACAGGATGATTTAGCTCATTGCATGTTTTACTTCAAAACCTGAACATGGCCACAGGGAAACATCCTAGCTTTCCAGACAAGATCAGAGAGCATATCCCTGGTTTATATGGGTACTTATTTTGCCCTTTTGTAAAATACATATTAGAGCATTATCTGCTAACAGAAATAGCGAGCATTTATTTCTGATAGCGTGACTAAAACCTTTCAACAGAAAAGGACAATGGAGATAATTCCAGAAAATAAGGCTTTGAATAAAGGTGAGTGGTTGTTTTCAAGGAAACTCATGCCTATCAGGGGACATAGCCCACTTTCAAAAAGCTGAATTTATGTAGGATGGAAATCCTGATGTTATACCTGATGATACAATTTACACACAGAAATTACCATTTTCTTTATATCTGTACCCACACACAAGCTGATACCTATCTATATTTGTGTCACTATAGGCTAACATCACAGGCTTTTCATAGGAGAAAAGTTAAGCCTTGCTCTGTACAAGGAAGTCCCCCAAGAGACAGAGGAAGAAGTGCTATAAAATGTACATTTAGGTGATCTCAGAGCACCGTGTCAAAAAAATACACCACCACAGCAGGGTTTTAGAGGATGAAGCTCACCTCTGCAGGGCACTCTCATGGTTAAAGGAATTAGATGGCTTTGGGGGGAGATCAAAAGATGCTGCTTTTCTAAGGGCAAAGAGACAGAGCAAAAGCAAAAGCACAGACCCATGCTCTAAGCTCTGAAATTTTTCCTGCTCTTCTTTAACCTTGGGAACTTTTATCGCATGACCAAAGTTTCCCATTAGGATGCCCCCAGAGGGAAAAGTAATTGCCTTCCTTTCTCTTGCCTGTTTCTTTCCTTTTTCCTTAACAAAACGGCACATTGTCTAATTGCAACTAAAATTTGGATTTGATTGTTAATACTAAAGGGAATAAAGACTGTCTCACAGCTCAGGCTCTGCCTTTGGGGAAGGAACAGCTAACAGATGGAACTGAGCAGAGAAAATGTAATGCAGACAGAAAATAACAAGAGGGATACAGACGGTAGATTATCCCCTCCTGTTTATCCTTTTCATATGTATGGATACAAGTGGATGCTCAGTGAAATAGGAAAGCAACAATTTTGAAACCGGGTAAAAGAAAATGCTACTAGAAACAAAGAATGATTAACCCAGCAAAAACATTGCTACAAGGTGATACTGAGAACTAAAAGTTCAGGAGGATTCAAGAAAAGATGAGGTATTTATATGAAGAACAAGAACAGCTATAATTGCATTAGATAAGATTAAAAGTGTTCTAAGATATGTAGATTTCATGCATGTTAGAAATAAGTTAAATACCAGAGAGAAAGAAGCTGCAGAAGAACTTCCTTGAGGAATATTTTTCCATAATTCTCCATTACAGTGTATCTTATTACCTCCTTTAAAACCTGTAACATTGGACAGTGTCAGACATTGAAAATTGGAAGGAAAAAACTCCAGAACGTGCTTATATCATAATTCCTCTGATTTATATACCACTTTCTGGGGAAAAAAGAAAGCATTACTGTTCTATAGCAGTAAACAGTCTGACAGTTGAGCTAAAGTAGTGTATCTGTTTTAACCTATGTAAAATTATCCTTCTGTTTCCACGCTGCTGACAGCAGTGAATTTCATGTATGAATTTGGGACAGCACACAGGCTTTTCTCCGTAACGCATTCATTACCTCACTCTCCCACCAAAAGATCTTGCAGAGGCACCTGTTAAAAACCTTCTATCCACTTACGCGGATAAATCGCAAAACATCTCTAACTCGCAGGCAGTGGGGAGAGCTCCCTGACAGACCCACAAACTAGCTTTTATTTAACGTCTGGGTCTCCAGGTGAAATTCTAATATTGGTTTCACGATCTGCGGACATTAACTGCTCACTGGACTGCGCAATAAAGTGCGTCCGGCAATTTCACAATTTGCTGGATAAATACTTGCGCCCGGGCAAGTATAAAACAACAGATCCTGACTCCAAGGGGAAGCCCATTTGCTGTGATTTATACACTTACTGCAGTGGATAAACACTAATGCCATCATGATTGCCTGCTGTAAAGATGCTGTCATCTGTAGCAACCTGTCTTTTCCATTGGGGCCAACTGTGCTATGTGATGATAAGCAATAAAGCTTAGAAGGTGACTGTAAAAGTAACAGACTGTCAGCAGCAGTCAGAGCTGTCATTGTTTTGTCACTGCCAGTTTTTTCAAATTTTAAGACTTACAAAGCCAGGCAACTTGCTACCTGTCTTACGATTTGGTCAGATTTTTCTTATCCTGGCAGAAATACTATATTTCAAATCCTAACTTCATACAGAGGCAATGCTAATGAAAGAAAAAGTCCCTGTTAGCTGCAAACACCTTTCTATGAAATACTGTCTTAATTGTTTTGTAAACACATTTGTGCGATTTGCTAGACTTCTGAGCTCTTTGAAGTTTTGGACACAGCACAATATACCAGGCTGAGAAGTGTATTTGGGAATTTCATTACGTTTTCCCCAACAAATCCTCCATTCTGTAATCAGTTCAGCATGCTGCATACTGAAAAGTACTTCAGTTTAAATAGGAAACGTGCATAAACACAGCTCCACATACTTAAGATTACCATCAACCTGCCAATTCGCCCTTATCTAAGATTTTTTCATTCCATTTCCTTTTCTTTATCTTCCTTGTGTACTGGTGCTTGAACACATGATGACAGAAGATAGGAGGACTGCAGTAAAGAGCTCCTGTAGCAGAACTCCAATCATCACCTTAAAATCCACCTCTTAAAAATGATCACCTGTACCAGGCAAGCCTGCAAGCTTTGGAAGCAGCCTCCAGCTCCTGTTTTTAGGGCTGCGAGTGCATGGGAGAGGAGAGCACACTGGAAAACGGTGACAGTCAGGCAGCTGGGCAATTGCAACCTACCTTAATCCCTCAGAAAAAAAGACAACGGCCCAACCACGGCGTTGCTTCAGGAGGGCTGCTGTTCCTGCTGTCACACCTGGGCCACCTGCCTTCCTAAGGGCCC
This sequence comes from Rhea pennata, assembly GCF_028389875.1. Lineage (NCBI taxonomy): Eukaryota > Metazoa > Chordata > Aves > Rheiformes > Rheidae > Rhea > Rhea pennata. Next base: position 115,956,210 of record NC_084663.1, read on the forward strand.
CACGTCTCTGCTGCATGCTGCAGCGGTCTGAGTCCCAGCTAGAAAGCACGCCAGTCCCCCTCTCCCACTGCCTCACCTGCAAAAGCACATCGTCACCCTCAACTGCTCCCGGCAATCTTCGTGAGGGCTTTTTTTTTTCTTTCTTCTGATACAAACATAGCTGTTTATGAAGCTGCCTGTGAATATTCTGCATTGTAGAGGGCTTTTATGGTGAGATGAAAAATTCTCTCTTTGATTTTGTGCTTTACTTATCATCCACAACATAACAGAGTGGGTATATTTTAAGATGTGTGAAGGATGCAGACCACACTTTTTGAATAATAAACATCAGCATACTTCTGAACTTCCTGTGCTGCTTGACTTCTTGAAATATGTTTACCTGTAATGAAGAAAAGCTGAGCTACACTGATGGGCCTGATATTCCCCAAACTGCTGTCAGAGCTTTTCCCTCTGATGTGTGCCTATGTCCTGATTGCACCGTTTCCCAGGCTAGAGGGGAAGGAAAGATATTGTCGGCATAATGCTGTATGGCTTGAATGGGACTCGCGTGACATCTTAATCCTCTCTTGCCTCGCAAGGAACCCAAATCTCCCCAGATCCAATCTTTCACAAAAGCACAAGCTTCATTGCAAGTGCAACTACAATTTGATTTTGATTATGCTTCTTCATAGAGTGTAGAATGAGGGAAGCCTGTATTTTGGCTATCTCAGATATAATCTAGACTGGAGATAACAGACACATCTAATTTCTTACGCCAAAAAATTTAGGTCCCTTTTCCAGCCAGATTTTCTAAGGAAAAAAGGTTTACAAAATCATGCCATCTGTCATCTGTCTTAGTCCTGTTAACTCCAATAATTAAACCACTGGCCAACATCAGCCAAGCTGACAGAGGATACAAATCTCAGAGTTGTGTGATCGCTACAAATTTTGTGAAAATCGGCTTGAGGAAAGAAGTAAGGAGCCTCACAGAGAGTAAAGCTCGAGTTGCCTGCGGGTTTGGTCTGCCAGCTGGCTAGTGAATACGTGGTGTCTCTTGGAAACACCTCCGCCTCTTGGCAGCTGTTAGTTTGGGAATGTGAGGAGGAGCTGGGGGGACTTTGGGGAAAGAGGAGACCTAAAGGTGCTGCTGCAGGGAGGATCTTAAGCAGCTACAAGAAGTTAAGGCAACTGTCAGATGGGCATAAGCAGACCACAAGTCCATAGGGAATTAAACTTCATCAATTCGGCCCTTCGGCAAACTATTTGTTTCTTGGACCCTTCCATCTTCCCCTTCCTTTCCTTTTTTCTTTTTTTTTAAGCTTGTAATGTCAACACCAGTGAATCTCAGAATAGATGCAGCACTACTATCCAGAAAAAGGGATCTAGGAGTTGCATTTTAGTATACAGTATAAACAAACCAAACCGACCAGATTCTTGGATAATACAAGTCAAGGAGGCTCTTCTGAAGTCAGGGAGCTCAAATTTATACCAGATTTATACCAGATCTCACTCAAAGTATTCCTCTGGATTTATGGATCAATAATGTGGAAAATTTTAAAGAATAAATACATCATAACTAAGTTGGAACATTTTTTATCTTCATGTCTGTCTTTCCTTTTTCGAGTAACATACCCTAGAGTCTATGAAATATGTCGTAAAGAATGGCAGAAGCAAATCCATCATAAAATACAGATTACACTATTCCTAGCTACAGAAGTGAAGGGATGATGTCTTTTCACCTTAAATGTTTAGGCAGAGTCACAGGCCACAGGGTCCCAGAGAGCCCTGTGAGATCTTCTGTGTGAATACACAAGAGATTTTTGAATTTGTAGCATACCATTCAGTGTCTTTTTATTTCACTTTGGCTCTCAGCAAGTACAAATCTGCCAGGTTGCCTGCAATTCCCAGTCAAAAGTAGGTTTCAAAAATGGTGGGGGTTGCCTGTTGCCCCTGTTTACATACAGAACTCGCTGATGGCCACAGGGCCCCAGGTCTCCTGGGGAGACTGATACATCACCCCATGGATTACCCAGACAGCTCATCAGCTTTGGTTCCCTCTCTCCGACACTCATTTTTATAAATGCTTTTGCCAGATTCCACTTAAACATGACCTTTTTAATCAGACTATTCAGTATAATACAAGGAAAATTGCGGTAAGATGGATGCTGCTATTGCATTACTTATTTTTATCCCCATTGATCCTGCTGTATCTTTCATGAATCACCCCATTGAAAATGTGACAGGTTTATGTCAGTCACAACAGGGCTGTAACAACATTAGCTCTACCATGAATTCAGTATGACACCAAAATTGTATCATACTTGACCTTATTTGATATATTCACGTAGTGAATCAAAGGCTCAGTGCTAAGCTGCACAAAACAAGGGAAGATTCTTTTCTGACAAGACATTCTTCTACATAAATAGAGGTTTGTGCTTCTAGTGTTTGCTGTGCTAGCTCTAGTCATGTGGATCATATGTAAATAATAATGCTATTTCTAGAAACCGCAGCTAGAAGACATTCCAGCTCTCTTGTTATTCAAGCCTGTTTACAGCACCATCAGCAGCTGCAATAACCTCCACCTGACAACATCTGGGCTTAGTATAAACCCGTGTATTTTGGCATTCTTTCTATGCCTCTGTTTTGGTGAGAACAAGGAGGGCAAGGTGGAAAATCTTCACGAAAGCAGGAAATCTTGACAAAGCCAGCAGCAATAGAAAAGAGAAGAAGGGGGAGGCTTTTGACCATTGATTTCCTTAAACTAATGAAATCCAGAACCTTCATTTGTAATTTGGATGAACCATAGCAACTTGTCCAACTGCTCTCTTCTCCCAGAATAACACACTTGCCAGAACCTCATCAGTATAAACAGGCATAACTTCATTGACTTGGGGAGGCAGAGAACTTAAATAGTTTTTAGGTCATATTTTTTTTCTGAGGACAAGTGGTCTGTCACTTAAATCAAAAGGCAGAGAATCAGAAGAGCTGGTTTTGTGCCCTGTTTTCTCCAAGATTTTCTGCAAGAACGCATAGAAATGACTGAGGCCTTGGTTTTCAACGACTTTCTGCAGTTATATATGCTGACACTAGGTAGTTTAAAGCTAACGCCAAATCAAACTTCCTGGAGAAGCTGTATGTGCAGTCACTGGGCTTTACTTGTTCTCCATGAAGTTTATGATAAATTGACTACTGTGGAAGAAGGATTGAGCTTTGAGCCTTCCAAAAGGGCTGCAACTGCTTCCTTCAGCCTGGCCCCTGCCAAAAGGAAGAAGCAATTTTAAGTATGATATATTCTGAGGAGCTTGTCAGCATTACTCTACTTACTATGCATCAACATCTTAATTAGTTTCAAGGGGTTAAATCAGAAGTGTGGCTGACAGTCATCTTTTTTATCCTGCCTGTCTGTTTTAACTTACGGGAGTAATGAAGGAATAAAGTTGTGGGTATGAATATTTTAAAATGAGCAACTGAATATGTTGAATATTCCTTTTAAAATGCTTCCTTGATGCTTGTTAATTATGCAATATGGATTAATTCAGCAGTGATAACAAAATATCAAAAATGACAATTTGGTATGAGTAGTGATTATATTCCATTCAGATTTTTTCTATGTATTTAGAATGATGGGTCAAACATTCAATGAAGAGGCTTTATAGTTTAATTGTACATTCATATTACTTCATAACAGAATACTGTAACTCATTGCATCATCCTAAGGATTGTAATAAAAAAAATCAGAGCAAAAATCAGAGTTGCAAATACAAAAACAAGGAATTCTAGTATTAATTAGTTTCCTAGTCAAGAATGTTCTGCATTCTGAAGTAACTTAGTTCTTTAAATTATTATTTAAAAAAAAAAAAAAAAACTCTTGCTCTGCAGAGGCACAGCTAAACTAAAACAGCGGAAGAGCTCAGTCTGCCACCTAACAAAAACTGCAGCCTTTACAGCATCAGCTGAAAACTACAGAAGAGAAATGATTCCTCACTATTCGTTTTAGAATATGCTAAAAATGGGCAATTCTGAGGTAAATTTCATGGCAAGAAAATGCTTATGAAATAGCCCACCTCTTAGGGAAGCCAGCTTCTGGTGAGGGTGCTTCTGGGAGCAGTTTCAATAACCAAAAAGTACTGTCCCTAAAGCTTTTCTCTTCTTAGGGGTGACATTTGTGAAACAACATGTGACCCAGAAAACAGATCAAGACTGTCGCTGATGAAATTACTCAAAGAAAAGAGGGAAAGTGCTGCCCTGAAACAAGATTCACATGTTTATTGACACCACATAATAACCATTTAGCACTAACAGCGATATTCAGAATTAAGACTCATACAATGGCTTCCTGAAATTACCTGTGGGAAAAGGAAGAAAAAAGGTGGCATCTCACCACTCTTTTTCTTATTGACTTCTAGAAATAAATTAGTATGTAAGTGATCTTAAAACAGTAGTTGTCATATTAAACGCTTTACATTTGTAAAGAATAATTATCCTTTCTCTCATCACCCTTTGCCACTATTGTGCTGCAGAAGCATTTCAATGCATTACAGAAAACTGGACTAACTGTTGCTTATGTAAAATAAACTATGAAACACCCTGATTAACACTGAAGAAGTAATCTGCTTACACACAGAAACATTCCCATTTAAAGCAAAGACCCAGAGGGCACAAAGCATATAGTGATCTAATTAGTAGAAAACATTTCTTTTTTCTTTCTCTGATATTGTGCTAATTTCAACACTCCCAAGAAGGTTGAGGCATATTCTGAACGTCAGTGGGTGGCTCTGTTGGTAGAGGATTTGGCAAGACTGATGCAGCCTCGGCCCACCCACCCGGGCACATCTGCAAGGTGTGCTTGCTACCACTCCCTTCTCTTTAATGTAAAGGAGATGCTATTGCTCCTAAAGCGCTGCTCCTGCCAGAAGGGGAGCGCAGCTGCCATAGGGGGGGAACAGGGGTCCCATGCCACCGTGTCTCCCCCTCCGCCTCCCCCAGTGAAGGCACGCAGCAGAGGCCACAGGGAACCCCGAGGCTGATGCTCTTCCCATGTTGGATTAAATTCCTCCAGCCCCGCAGATAAACATTTTGCAATTATGAGCAAGCAGCATTTGGGGCAGCTGCAATGTCTGGCTTTTGTGCAAGTGCGTGCATACGTGGGACACAGTTCATAAGAGGGAACAGGACTAAATTCATCCTCTTGTGCAGAGACAACAGAATTGTTTGCAGCACCTGGTGCTATTGTCACAGTTTTGTTTTAGAGGAGGAACCCACTCATCTCCCTCCCAGAGGTCTGTGTCCGGCACAGAAGGAAACAAGAAAGGATGAGATCTCCCCACGTTGGGAGAGCTGAGAGAAGAGGGCTGGAAGCCAGGAATTCAGTCTGACAGAGGCGGGCATCTAAGTAAAGCAGCAGCCCCTAAGTATTTCACTTGGATACTGCAGGCAATCTGTTTTTGAAAACACTTTGGTGTATCATACATACATTGAGCATATACAGGAGAAGGTCTATGCAGATGAGAGGATAAATATTTCTTGCTGATTTGCCTTCATGCCAGTTCTGATTTCAAGATGACAGGATAAGGATTACAGTTACTTGGAACACTTGCTGTTCAGGGCACATCCCACATTTGCTCCATCTGCAGATGCTTTTTAATGTCAGTACATGGATCAATGACAGGACTTGGTCCCTAGGGAACAGTCTGACACCCTAATATTAAACAGAAAGGCTTGGGCAGCAAAGTGTGCAGCGAGCCACTCTGATGCAGGTCAGATTGTTCATTTCAAAGAGAAAAATCTGCATTCTTCAGAAAACAGTGCTCAAAAATATAATCTTCACTTGGTTCAATGGAGCAGCTTTACAATTTACAGCACTAGATAAAGCTAAAAGATGTAATGTGAAATATCTGAAGCAGTTCTCCCTCTGTATTAAAATGCACCTTGGGCAACAGAACCTTAACTTCTCTTAACATATGTTTCTAGCAGATAAGTAAACAATTTGGACGTGAAATGAAAATTTTCAAGATAGCTACGGTTGGAAAAGCATCAACTCATATTAGACTTCAGCTGCAATACCCCACTGATAAGTTTTTGGGGTGGTTTAGCAGAGTTAAAAGCAAGCAGCTTCGGAAGAATAAAAAGCTTTTTGTGTACAAGTTGTTGGATCAGAGATAGCAAGAAGAAAGACATCATTTTACATGGAAATCCTGAAAGTGGGCTTGGCTGCAGATCGAATCTTATGCCAGAGTGCGTGGCTGGGGTGAGCTGAACAACTCTGTGCTCAGGGAGAGGGGATGTAGAAAACAGAGAGGGCAAAGCTGCGAAGTTTAAAGGTTCCTATGCAGACAAGCAATCAACCGGCACTGAACTGCAGTGAAATTTGGCTTCTTTACAGCCACGGACTCCTTTGGCATCGTGGACAAAACCTTTAGTCACGCGCGCGTTGAACTTCATGTTTGATGGCTTCCGTTCAGCTCCGTGCGGCGTTGTGTGCTCAGCGAGCTGAGGGCGAGCCGCGAAGTTGGGCCGACACCACCGCTGTGACAACCTAACGGCAGATCACAGAATAGCAAATCATCCCCAGTGAAGTCCAGCACAGGCACAAACCAAATAGTTTCTTTTCAGAGTCCCCCTGCGTGCAGGCTTATACGCACTGAATACTAAGCTTTCCTTTGCAGCAAGCTCCCTGCCTGCCTGGATCTCTGCCACAGGACTCACGGAAAGTGTGTTACAGACAGAAGTGTTATGCGTCCTTAGAGGGACATTTGCAGATACATTTCCAGATGGAGAAGCAGGAAACCTTGCATTTCTCCATTCTGCACTGCTTGGCCATTAGCAGACAAACAAATGGAAACTTTTTCAAGAAAGAACAAATGCCCATCTTTAATGGTTTTATTTCAAGCAGAGAGAGCGCCAGCGAAGGTAACAGCATGTTGCTACAAAGATTTCAGTATTTCACTATGTAAAAATGCTGGGCAAAGAACAGTTCTGTCCTACGAGCCCTGTCCAGACTGCAGCAGCCACACTGGACAGCACTGCTGCAGGCCCCTGTCCTACCCCACTGCCCCTCCAGTTTCCCTAGACACTAACCAGACAGCCTGGAACTTAGACTACTCTATCCACCCCAAACTGAATACAGGAGGTTTTAGCTGTTTCTGAGAATAACAAATACACTTGCTGGCTCAGCTTAAAAACATTTCGATAACCATTTCACTGAGAACATTTTCACTGAGAGCACCTTCACATACTAGAGCAGGGACTTAACATTTAATAACCTGAGGTTGCGAAATGCAAACACATTCGGTGGAGGCTAGCTGTCAATGGACATATCTGCCATATCTGTTTGCACGAAGCATATGTTGCCCAGAGCTGAAAGAATTGGCCAAATGCCCTTATCCCTTCTCTGATATTGCACCCAGTGCAGAGCGCTGCGTCCATGCTCTGCTGCCGGCTGGCCCCTCAACTTCTCTGCCCAAGCAGTAAAGCACAGGAGTGGCAGGGCTCAGGCAGCGACCAGAAACACAGTCTGATGGGGCCAGAGCCAACAGTGAGAACTGGCAGGCTGAATGAAGGAGGACAAGGCTGGATTGGGGACAGCAGGCCAGGGATGAGGGGGATACACAGTTTCCCAGCTCGCTATCACCAAACCCCTGTTGGTGGAAGGACACCAAGAGAAGTAAACCTCGTTCTTCTCTAGGACCTGGTCCATGCAAAGAACAGCAACTTCCAGTGGCGATGGGCAGCACAGGTCTCTGCCAAGCACCACAAAGCTGACATACCACTAGTGATCCTTACGTGCCAACAAGGCATCTCAAGAACATTCCTGGGTTTTCTACTTGTTTCTTGCACAAAAATAGAAAATTATCACCAAACCTTTCTATATAAGCATACAAGAGTATAAAGTGAGACTCTAGAGGTTAGGAAATGTTGAGTTAATCTTGACCAAACAACCTCAAAATCCCATTTTTTGTTATCTGACTACATCCATTATTCTTCAGGATTTCCAACTCATTTACTGTATTCTTTTAGAACAGCCTTTTGAGTTTAAAAATTTTAAATATAGATGAATAAAATGGAGATATAGTATTCTATTAACAAGGCAATTTTGTTTAGTATGAACATTGTTTATCATCGAAATACGTTTTGAACAATCATAAGGGAAAATAGTACAGCAGCAACTCCATGTCATATAGTTGGCATATCCTTCTTGCGCCCTGTATTTTAATAAACTATCAGCATCACCTGCTTGATTTTTAAAGGATTTGCTATGCTTTTTCTGAACTCCCTCAAGATGAGTAAAAGCATTCAAAAACAAAACATGAACATATTTTGGTCAGGTGGCACACTTTTTTTTGTCTCCAAATTGCAGGGAAGGATTCTTGTGTGGTTTATTATTAGTTTCTTTTAATAGCTCTCCAGCAGCTCATTACTATATATGTTATGTGGCCAGCTAACTTGCTATCCGCATGAGATTGCTAAAGTTATTCATCATGCATTTTAACTCATTGACCAACTTGACAGTGACTGACAGTCTACGGAGAAGTATCGCACAGCTAAAAAAACCTGACCTAACTTTTAAACAGCTTTCTCTGTGGTACTGACATAATCAAATAGAGTTTTACATATGTCATGCTGTTGCTGCAGCAACCTGGGTTCCTCTCCGCTGACTACTGATGGGAAGTCTCTAAGCTTGATATGGACTCAGATGTCTTGAGATTAATCTCTTGGGACCCTTCCAGAGAAATGCAGATTAATTTGCTCTTCCTCGAAAATGAAGTAGCTATTTCACATAAACTACTTTTCACGTCCCACCAAGTCTGAGCTTCCCATTCATAGCCTTTATAAAAATGACTGCTTTGGCACAGCACCCCGAAGACATTTAGGAAAGAATAGTTTGAATAGCAGGAAGGAGGATTAAAATGGCTTTGGTTTCACTTGTATTTTTCTTGAAGGTAAGCAGAGAAAGGGTTATTTCTGTCAAAGCAAAAGTTGGGTTTTTGTTTTTTTCCCCTGGATGTTAACATCTCTCTGCATCTAATTTATAGTTCTCCATTTCTTTGTTAGGGAGGAGACCAAGATAGTGAAGGCAAAGGCTTGTAACCACTGAGACATCCATTTCCTGAATCTAGATTTAAGCCCTAGCTAGAATGGCTGTAGATTTTATGAGGACACCTGAATATTTGATAAAGACTTCAACATTTTTGATAGTACAGTGTACATCACTTCATGTGGTTCAAATGCTGTGAAAGCGTTTTGGCTACTGCTTAGATCTTTTCTTGGTGGCAGGGAGAAAAAGGGAAAAACGAGGTGTTGGAACAAACATTATGTGAGGGAGCAAGTGAGGCCAATTCACTGGGGCTGCTATATTTGGTTGGGAGTTACAGCTTAGGGAAACACTTAACCATCTTGCCCAAGCAGACAGTATGCTTCCAAAAATGGCATAAATAACGAAATGGCATAAAAGCGTTTCTGTATTCAAAACATATATAACTACAGAAGACACGTATTCTGCAGTGGAGTAGGTTGTGGAAGTGCCAAAATGGAAAAGAAACCTGGAAATTCTTCTGTATCCTAACGGTATCTGTCCCTTGCTAAGGTTTTCCAGGCTCAATTTTCAGCAGTACTCCACTCTGCTCAGCAAATGTAAAGTTGGCCAAGAGGACGTGGCAAACCACACTGAAATGACCTTCCACGGAAGTCTGAGCAGTGCAGGGAGTTCCAAGATCCCTGGATGCTAGTGATCTCTGAGGGCTTTCTGGCTAAGCTTGAGCTCAGCAACAAATACTTGGCCGCTCCCCAAATCAGGAGAGGATGGCACATAGTGGACTTCTTCGGAGAATTCTTCAGCACCAGGAGAAATCTTCACATTTGTCTGCTTTGCACAGCTATATCCAGGGGCAAGCTCCAAGCAGGTGGGAACAGTTCAGGCCACAAAACACTACCTATCATTCCTACTTATAAACTGTTTAGCTGGATACACCCTGGGCATCTGTAGCAACAGTACTTAGCACCACAGTTCCCAGGGATCTATGCAAATCTTCACCTAATATACAAAATAGAACAAAGTGTCAAAGCTGCGTGAAACTGTGGACAGAGGTCTGGGCGATGACACTCAAGAGACCTGGACTCACCGCAGGTTGGCTTAAGTTTGCCAGTAAAACACTTCACTTCTCTGTACCTGTAGCTATAATGGTCTAAAGATAGAAGCAACACAAAGATTTTAGTGAAAGGCAACATTTTTTATTTATCTGTGTACACACACAGTTATAATCCCAGATGCATGGGTAGCTCTTGCTACTTGGTGTCAGAAAACAGTTAGAAATCTACTGGCTTCAGTGTGTGCTGTCATGGACCATGAAAACCAAAGCTCTCAGACAGAAGATACATAATATAAAAAAATAAGCAGCTAAAGTAATACTTATGATATGACAGGCTGACATATAGACTGCCACTAACGGCAGAAACAGCAGTGGCAGATTAGGCAGGCCTAATTACTCACCTGGGAATCTGACTTGCATGCTGAGGACATTAATGTCACCTCTCTCCCTGGGAGGGAAGGGGAGAAGGTGATCTTCAATAGAAACGTGCAGCAGCAAGGGCCATATGCCCATCCTGACAGGACTCTACTCCATTGCTTGTCCCAAGGGAAGAGGGGAATAAACTCATATCTTTAAACATGTTTTTCTTCTGTTCTTTTAGCTAACGAATGCTGGTTTTCTTAAAATAGTTTTTTTTTTTCAAATACTTTGATCTACAATACATGGGTGTCTTTTGCTGCTTCTAATGTTCAAAACATTTAGAACTGGAAAGCCTGTATTACTTATAGTGCAGGAAATGGTTCTTATTCAACTTCAGTACTCCTGCTCTTTTAATAAACAGGTTTGTTTTTCTACGGGAAAGGCACGCAAAATCGAAGTGACTTTAAGGTTGTAGCGGTGTACCACCAAATTTGGGGAGAGTTCTGTCCTTTCTCCATTTGAAAGCAAAAGCAAAGGCTCAGCATCTGTTATAATATTTATAGCAGTAGTGTTCCTTGGACATAACGGGTGTGGGAAGTTTTGCTGCTCCTTTATATTTAGGTAGAGCAGTAAGTTTCACACACTTGCTCACTCAAAACAATTTCTGCTCGGTATTTCTTGAGGTATTTCTGCACTGTGACTGTCACTTCCACCTACTCAGCATTTAACTGGGACCTCCACACCACAGAGCAATATGGAAGGATAGCTGGTCTTGAACCCCAGCTAGAATCAATGTGCTATAAACAAGATTTTCCTTGAAATAGCCAAAGTCTGCATGTGTAGATCTGATGGCAGAATGTGGGAACACTTTCAACACCAACAGAATTTACTGTCCTTTAAACTTTAGGTGTTGCAATCTGAAAGCCCAAATGAACAAACAAATAGATGGTAAAATTGTAAGGAGCCTGATGGATCCAAGAAAGGAAGCTCAAAACTGAGCTTTTGACACCACTTCGAACTCTTTGTCTGTACTGTCGTACATATAATTATAATAATGTCTTACCATATTACTGATTCACACTTCCCAATGTTTGTGTCACTTTCCTTTAGAGTTTAAATACAACCGAAGCTCTAAAGACAATATAATGAACCTTCTGAATTGTCAGAGGGAAAAAATTAAGATATTCTAAGAGTGCTAGCAAACATTGATTCCTTTGGTTCAAATAAGAAAAATGTGTATTTGGTATATGCAATAGCTTTAATTCTGAATTATGATTTTGCTCAGTGAACTCAGATATATCATTCATTTGCAAGCCAATCATTTTCTAGATAATACTGTATTACCTTCAGGAAAGAGAAAGAAAGCAAAAGGGAAGGGTAATAACATTCCCACTGTAAAGCTTTCCCAAAATCATAAACTCATTATTACAAACTAAAACCTAACACTGATCAAAAACTAGGACAAACTTGGCTTCTGAGTCGCAGATCCAAAGCTGTGGAGTAAAACTAATCAGTTCTGGGATAGGATTTTTTTTTCAGTACAATCTATGGTCTAGTTGGTCAAATCAAGCCTTTCTGAGAAAAGAAGATTAGAGGCAATTGTTTAAAATACTTGCGAGGGGGAAAAGATTTAAGCTTTATTACTGATCAGGACATACAAAACAGACTGTAATGAAAAAACAGTAGTGAGATTGTACTTGCTGACTGAATAGAAAATGTTAGCTGAAGATAGGGCCATATGGAGCAGCTTACAGTTACAGCAAGAGGGATGCCGAAGCAAATGCCCCCTGAATATGTGAAATTAGGTGTTATGGGAAAGACGCGATAATTTTAGAAAAACTGATCACACCTGAACACTACAGATATAGACTATCAAGCATGAAAGGGAATTCAAAGAAATTTAACATTTGTTTATATGAGTTATTCTTCCTGCAGTGATTATTATACTGCGCATGAATCCAGTAATTGAAGAAATACTAGGCTAGGTATCAGTCATTTTGCACAAGCAAAACTTTGATGAAAAATTCTAATCTTTTAGAAAAATGTCATCAATTTTACTGGTTTGAATATTTCATCCTTTATTCTACCAAAATCTTCACTGTGTGATTTGATGCACATGTGCTACATAAACTCTTGAAGCCTTGGTGAACCACAGCAGAATATGCTATTTATCTGCCCACACTGAGCTCACGGCAGAAAAGGGGGCATATTTTGCACAGCAGCACATTAAGATACACCTTGCATAAGTTAAGAGCAAATCAAAAATATTACGAGACTGATATAAATGCCCTAACTTGTTTTCCATTACATTTTCCTATAACCAGCCTGACCTTAGACTGAGATACCTAGAAGAAATTTGCTACAGGTAACCACATGCCTCCCCAGATGTGAAACACAGGGGTAATACTACCTTCACACTGTACTTTTTAAATGCTCTTTGTCTCTCTCAGTACTTTCTAGACTGTCTAGCTCTGGTCCAAGCTAGGCAAATTCAGCCTCGTTTCATGTCATTTTCATTTTCTATTCTCAGGATCTTTTCTTTGCTCTTCTCCATCAAGTTTTCTGACAAGTGTTCCAGCACAGAAGCAACTAATGTTCAGTGTTTTTATGTTAATACCACCCTGAGAAGTTAGCTGCCTGTTGCTTAATCATCACACCACAGTACTTGAAGACTATCCTGTGTATTTACAGTTCATCTATCTGATGCTAAAGCAGATATTTAGAATCCAGGTATATTCTGACACAGGGACACAAGCCGCCAATTTTCTGCAAAGTGAACATCTCCACTATATTTCTTTCAAATACCAAGTGGCACTTTCCACAATCCCGATAATAATGATGTTTTTGCAACAGCACAGTCACCCAGCACTGCTCTTACTGAGACGTCAGAGTCAACGACGTAATGGGTCACCAAAACAACGGTGAGTTGCACGTGCTCAATGACCATCATCACTCAGCCTCTGCAATGGGTTTCAGAAATGCTCCGGAGAACTCACCAGCACAAAAGAAAGGCAAAAGGATGCGTAGGACCTGATCTTTTCTGACTCTACCTGGCGTAAGAAGATAGATCAGTCACGGGAATTACATAAGTTTCATATCTGTCATATATTAAGTATGTCCAGCCAGCTCTTTTGGTAATTTAAACCACCAGAGCTCCCTTGAGTTCAATACAAGGATGCTGATTTACATCAGCTGAGCACTGGCTTCACAGCTTTTTAACATTCCCCAGTGGAGCAACCTAGTACAGTAAATATCCTCCATGGTATAAAAGCCTGGAAATACAATGGCGTAGAAGCCAAAGTAATTCACCTCTCTCCATCATCTAACCTAAACGGCAGAACACAAAGAAATCCCAATGGGGTTTTGGTTTTAGAAACTTAGGGCACACCACCACAAATCATTGTGCAGCCAAGTGTTTTCCCTGAGATCACTGTACGCATTGAGGCCACTGAGGGCCACTGACCTTCCCTTGCTCAAGTATAGACCTACCAGAGTGCCCTCCTGATCTGCTGGCAATGCACTTTTCATCTGCCTTTTATAGGTATTTGTAACCTGACTAACCCTTCAGAGCATGTTAGCCAAACGGTGCGCCGTCTTGCACTTTGTGCAGTACTGTCTAATGTAGTGAGGAGGGAGAGGTGCATGAAAACTGATGTCTGGACATTGTGGAAGCAGTCCTTCAGAAATACTTGTAGCAAAATAGTTTTCTGTTGAATGTAGAATGATGAACTTTAAGCAAATTATATTACAGTGAAATGGTGAACCACTGAATATTTGGGATCTGGTGAACAATCCTGCTTCCCACAACGTTACAGAAGAGAATAACTTGCAGACACCTAGTAAGAAATACCTGGGAAAAATAACATTTCTTAAAATATGCGCACGTGCTACAGACTTTCTAAATACAAAGAGTTTTTGCCATGTCACGCTTACAAAGTTCAAACATATTGTCTTCACAAAAAAAATATTGAAAAGGGTTGACAAAAAGTAATAAATTTGCAGCAAAATTAGTTTCTGTGTTTATCATTTTTAAAGGGTGAGAATATTAATATCATATCAGAAAAACCTCAGAACTCTAGCCCCATTTAGTGAAATACACACAGATGTTTTTAAATCTATATATAGAAAATCCCAGTTTATTAGGAAAATGTGTTTCGCAGTTTAGAATGTCTTTTGTGTATCTGTTTTAAAGCTGTATTTCTCAATTGGAGTTAAAAATTACAGTGCTAATTCTGCATCTTTGAAAGTACAGTTGACTAAATCATTGTGAATTTCACATACGTAAGGAATAGATCAGTGCAGAGTATGAACCTGTATTTAAATAATCCATTTAAATACAGAAACACATAAATCATTACTGAAAATTACTTCTGATATCAACTGAAGTGTATCTGTTTTATTGCCTAACACAATTTCTATGAATCTAAAAATTATTCATTTTAAGGAATTGTTAATTTTAGAAATTAATTCCAAGTTTCATCCAAGTATAAATTCCTTCAAGTATTTGTCGAAATTTTCAATTTCGACAAATTTTCAATTTGTCGAAAATTGCCTTGCTCTTTTCAGTTAACTTCTGTGATATGTTAAAAACTTCTGTAGTTTCTCAGCTATTGTTCAAACCTGGAGCATAGCTTAAATGAACACCATTTATGAATTATCATGTAATAGCACTGAAGTATATACTTATACCCTAGTTATAACGCCCTGCAAGGAGTAAGAAGTGAGAAAGCTCAGAGTTCACTATCAACAAATAAATAATTCTGTGCCACTTTTGTGTTTCCAGTGGCTGTTTCCACAACTTAGTGCCTCCTTCTCTTAATTTATTTTCTGTCTTCTCTTATTTGAGTTCATTTATTTTAAACAAGTAGTACAGGAGAGGTAAGAAGGTTAGACTGGCTCAGTGTAAAAACTAGAAATTCCTTGCTATTAAATCAAAAATATTAGGTTCATGAACTTTAAATATACCTTTACATAATACAGTTGAGTGGGTTATGTGTAAAGATGATATTTCCTTGGACAGTTCCACTACTTCATATATCAAGGAAAAAGCTTCTTAAAGTGAACGTGAAAGAAATATTCAGTAAGACATCGAATTTTAAGTATTGTATCACCTGAAGCTGAAAACTATGCCTTATCTCAAAATCCATTATTATCATTCTAATGAGTTAGTTTTACTGGTCATACTGTAGTCACTCATTTTCCTATTTAAAGGGCTAGAAACAGGACTTCAGCATTACTTAGATGCTGAGAAATTCTATCGCTCTTTCTCAACTAATTAAATACCAGCATGAGAATCCTTTCACTCATATTATAAGCCAACAAAACCAAAAAAATCCCAAAGTTCCCCAACAGTGGAAAATGCAATCAAACTACCAGTGTATTAATTTAGATGCAAACTGCCACACCATTGTATAGCAGTGCCTTCCTTTCCTTAATTAACTAAAACATGAGGAAGAAAATCTCATGGCTTGACAGCATTTCTCTTCACTGCCGGAAATGCTTTGAGATGATTTTATTATGTTATCACAAAGAGAGCTGGAGGATTTATTTCCATTACTTCTGTTTGTCACCTCTAAGAGTGACAGATTGCACGGAGAAACTTGCTGCTGTTAATGGATGTGAAGGATTAATATTTTATGACATCATTACTTTAGAGGCAGGATAACTATAGTAATAGGAATACATTCAATATTTTATGCATTTACAACCATACAACACACAAGGAGCACTTACGCTCCAGCAGCATCTCTCTGGATGTGTGTTTTTTAGTGTGACTGAAAGCTGAATAGTTTGCCATACTTACTATTGATTTATATTGCTTTAGTAGTAACAGACTCTAATCAGTATTAGGGTACCATTGTCACAGGCACTGAAGGAGCAAATCTCCACTAGAGAGATCCACACACAGATCTTGCAGCAGTCTGCAAACCAGGCAAAGCATTTTGGGGAAAACAATGTGGACAATCGCCTAGGAGCACCTCTAGACCAAAGGTAAGTAAGTAGCAAAGCAAGTTACGCGGTGGGGAGGTTGGCAGAAGGAGGAATGTGCTCCCAAAACCTCTGCCTGTGTCCCTGCAATGCTGATGCCAGCTGCAAAGCCCAGGAGCTAAGCATTCACATTACAGTCAATCAAATATGTTTCCCTTTAAACCTTGAAATAGCCCTATTTTATTTGCAGGCTACTTCCATTAAAACTGAGCAAATTAAGGCTGTCTAGTAATGCCTCACGTATTTCCCCAGCATCCTACTGTAGTATGTGACTAACTTATGTGAGCATGTTTTACTATCTTCCACAAGTTTCATTGGCCCTGAACACAGCGATCTGTGAAAGCACAAAGCTTCCCGTTTCCCTGGCTTTGTAGGCATGCACAGGCATTCCCCTCCGCACGGATCAGGGCACCGTCACACTGTAGTGGTGAGCAGAGCTAACAGCAAACTTCACCTGCATCCCATCAGAAAAAAAAATGCACACGGAGTACAGGGAGTTTCAGGCATATGCAGACTTTCAGCTGCAAGGTGCTGTGTGCCTTCAGCTTTTTTTTGCCTTTGCTCAGCACTTCGAGGGATCGATTTAATTTATTAAAATGTATCAATGATCAGTTCCCTTGCTCTCTAAGCACAAGAACAGTCTTCTCTCAATTTTTAAGGGAGCACTCCTGTGAGAAAAAGCTGAAGGGGAGGTTAATGTTTGCCAGGTCAAAAGGCATCAATCTTTTACTTTGCCCAGGAATACACCTCTACAAATACATTTTCCCAAGTCATACAAACGTCTTATTTTCTCTTTTTTGCTTCACGTTCAGCATTTCTCAAGCGAAAGACGGACAGGCGAAGAAGCAGCAGTGTGGCAGATTCTGCCTACATCTTTTCCATACTTTTTCTTAACCCCTAACTCTTTTGATACTTTGCATTCACTGTCTCACTTGACTGACACAAGAAACCCACTGTAGGGAGAGAGGCTTCCTGTGAACTCAGCCCGGTTTCCACGGTGCGGAATTTTCTAATAATAATAATAATAAGTCCTGTTTTCGGGGGCTACGCGTATGCACGGCACTTGTGGAGCGTCCCCCCAGAGCGGGGCTGCACGAGGGGTGCGGAGGAGGGCAAACATTTCCCGAGGGCTACAAGGAGGCCGGGGGGAGGCTCACCGCGGGTGCCGCAGCCCCTGTCTCCCGCTCACCCCCCCTCCCCGAAGACACCCCGTTACTTTTCGGCACGCTTTTTAAGGCCGCTGAGCCCCCTTTCGCCGCCTTCCCGGCCCTGCGGCTGCTTGGCCGTTTCACGCCCGTCCTAAACCCGCGGCCGCGGAGCCGCTCGGCGGCGGCACCCGCGCTCCCCTCCGCGGCTCCCAAGTTGTTCCCGGGCCGCTTCGGTGCCCGGCGTGGGGCTGCGCGGGGCTGCGCGGGGCCCCGCGGGGCCCGGGGCTGCCGCTGGCGCGGCGGGAGCCCGCCCGCGCGCACCTGCCCGCGGTGCGCGGAGCAGCGCGGCGCTGCGCGGGGCCCGCGGCGGCACTCACCGATGCGCAGCACTTGCTGGCCGCTCCGGGGGACGCCGGCCGCGGCGCAGAGCAGCAGGAAGAGCAGCCCCCCGCCACCGCCCGGGGCCGGGCGCCGGGGCCGCCGCGGGCGCAGGGCGCTCGCCATCCTCAGTTCATGCCGGGGCTCCGCGGGTGCCGGGCGCGGGCCGCTACCCGCGGCGCGGCCGCCTGCGCTCCGCCGCCGCCGCTCCGCGCCGCCCGCCCATGGCGCGGGCTCCGCGCCCGGCGCCCGCGCTGCCGCCGCCGCCGCCGCCCGCGGCTGCCGCCGGCCCCGCTGCCCGCGCCCCCCGCCGCCGCCGGGGCCGGGGCGCGGCGGCTCCTCCCGCGGGGCGGCCCCGGGCGGGGCGGCAGCGCCGCGGCTCCGGCTCCGGCTCGGGCTCCGCGGGGATTAGCCGGGACGGGGCGGCGCGGCGCGGCGCTGCCCGCGCACACGCATGCACACACATGCACACCCACCCACCCCCACACACACACGCACGCACACGCACACGCACACATGCACTCACACATGCACACGTACACCCGACCCGACGCGCCCTGCCCCAGCACGGCCGGCCCCGGCTGCGCCCATCGGGAAGGAGCAGCGCCTGGGGCAGGTGCAGGGACGGGGACAGGGACAGGGATGGGGCAGGGGAGGTGCAGGGCAGGGCAGCACAGGGGTAGAGGGAGGACAGGGCAGGGGCAGGGGCTGGGACAGCGCTGCAGCCCCGGTCCCCTTCCTGCCCTGCCGTCAGGGAAGGGACCTCACTGCCCCACTCTGCTGTATGCGGGCTCTACACTCTTCCCAGCTCACCGCTGGTCTTTGCCTGGTGGCTGGAGCCATCCCCTTGGCGCAAGGGAAGGTTTTCCCCAAGCCTGTCAGCCTCTCAGTTCTTGGGTTTTTTGCCTCTGGATTATGGGGGTTTGAAGACCTTCCCAACACAAGATGGCAGGGCAGGAGGCCCAGGATGTGCATAGCTCTTCTCTGGGGCGTAAGGAGATGGCCAAAATACCTAGAGGCCTGAGGAGAACCAGGGAGGATACGTTAGAGCACAAGGGAGCAACTTCAACTATTTGCCCCACTGGCAACCTTTTTACTACTCAAGCACCTCTGCACCCAAGCACAGGACAGAGGTGACAATTTGCTCAGTGTACCTCCTCAGGCATGGCAGGAGCCTCAGCAGGGAGCCTGGCATACTGCTCACCTGCAATGAGGAACACACAAAGTTCAGATCCTGAAAACAGAAGGCCGATTTTGAACATTTAGGCACAGGGACAAGGTTGGAAATCAGCTCGCAGTGCTTGACTGGGCTAGCAGATCATTTTTCAGCTGTGACCTGGTCCTCTCAAATTATTTTTAAATCCCTAGTTTTAAAGATTCTGTGGGACTGGCATTACTTCGCTATAAAATAAAGAAACATATGGGTCGTCAGCTGACTTGAAAAAAGAAAAAGAAACATAATAGAGAATGACTCCCACCTAGCAACAGAACTAAAACTGTATAACAGAGATCCAAAATTAAAATAATTTAAATTTGTTTATTTTGGATTCCTCTCCAATCTAATTAGTGTTCCAGAAATTAACACTTCAGAGTAGCCGCTGCACATGTTGAAGTGCAATGTTTTTACATTATCTCTCCCAATCTGTCTCAAACATTTCTTGAGAAGACTACCTCTGATGTTTACCCAATAATTTCATGACTGTTCAGTTGTTGTTCTCAGAGATTCCCAGCTAGAATACTAGTTAGTGCCCTGCTTTGTGTTTTTAATGGCACATTTTACATGCCTCTAGGAGATTTTTGCCCCTGATGTTTAGTTTGTGTTTTTGTTGAAGAGGACATTTGCTAGAGCTAAATACACTAGCTCCCTGCCAGGCCCAAGGGTGATGTAGCTACTTTTCCAGCTAGCTTTCATGCCTCATCTCCTACTGCCCTGCAGCAGCGCTGGCCTGGCTCAGCCTCGTGGCTCCTCTCTGGCCACGGCCACGCTGCAGCCCCAGGTGTTCAGCGCCCCGTTCCCTTGCCCACCCTCATCCTGACACCGGACAAAAGACAGGCTTCAGCCTGTGTCAGGCACATGGCACATGAATTACCAAACAGTCATCTGAAGGTGACAGTGATATTAAATCAGACTGTTAGGAACTACGGAGCGCACTGCTATGTGGGAGGCAGGAAAGGAACCTCCCCAGCTGGTCTGGACTCTGCTGAATGGCTTGTCGACCTTGGCGAGAGGTTATAATCTGCCATTCCTCTTCAAATTGCTATACACTAGAGAGAGAGAGTACATCGCCCAACTCGGGAAAATCTCAGTCGGTGAGAAATTACTAACAACAGCCACAATACTCTTTAGGTGCCCACTCTCCCAGCACAAAACCATCCAGCAGGAGAAGCACTAAGTGGACTGGCGAGTCTTATTTTCAGAATCACGCTGACATGGCAAATGACAGTGATATAAAAGCAAGTACCAGTTCCAAAGAGAAGTCATATTAACTCCACTTCAGTGAGAAATGGTATTGTTTTGAAAGAAGAAAGAAAAGATTTTGTAAGGCAAACACACCAAGTGTTATTTTCCAGACCAGTTGTTCTCAACATAAATGGGCTCCTGCAGAAGTCTGAGAAAGCTCAGTGCTCATTTCAGTGAAATAATAATTGAACAAAACTATATGCTTTTGAAAATACCATTGGTTTTGGTTCTCTGGTTCTTTACGGTTCTTACAAATATGGACTGAACAGAATGAGAATTGTACTTGCAAGGGGGGAAGGCAGAGTTCTGCTGACATTTACTACCAGGAGTAGAAACCCGAACAACTCAAACTCTGCTAACCCCTTGTGGCAGGAGTCGCTCATGGTAAACTGGAAGCAGACAGACGCTAATTTCTCCTTCAAAGAGCAGTTAAGTGTTACATAGACTGTATTTCACAGCCTCATGCATAAAGAGGGATTACCTTTAAGATACTACCAACAACTATGAAAGAATTCAAGTTGGCTCTAATGCTGCAAAGATCGGCCAAACTTTAAAATGAAAAATAGTTTACTTTCTAACTAGAAGGACCTTTTCTTCTAGTGTTCTGTTTTTACTTATATATATCACTTATATATTGTGCAAAGTAGCTTATATTTTCAGAATTCTTACTAGGAAAACTGAGGGAGAGTTCCCATTGCGAGCTTTAAAACATATCCTCTTCTCAAAAAAAATCTGAAAATATATTTTAGAATTAAAAAGGGGTCATTTTAAAACACAAAAGGACAGAAAAAGTTTCAAACTGACTGAAATTTCCCTGGAAGCATCTCCCAGGTCTCTAATTTTACAGTAAGTTGCAATCCATATGGCTCTTTTGTTGCTTGCAACATAATAAATCACCCAGTAAGTTCTATCCCACAAAATCAAAGTATGCTTGACAAGGAGAACTGCTGTACTTCTGGGTGATATTTTAAACTGAGGTATCTCAAATATAGTTCTACTTGTCAGCCTCTAGTTATTGATCTCCTCAAATCTTTAATGTCCTCTTGGACATCTTTCAGAAGGAGTGAGGAAAAAAACTCAGGTCTCTGGCCAACCTTTCTTCTCCCAGTTAAGCAGCTTTGAATGTCTAGAGCCTTACTGTGTGAGCTGTTATTCAGCACATATTGGCTGCCCCATTTGCTTACTCATTTACTGCATTGCCAGTATTTAGCCGAATTTATTAGTAAAATATGCTAGAATACCATGAGAATGAAAGATGCTACGTATAACCAAAATTTGTGCTGATCATACAGCACACTAATATTATAAACAGTAGCATAGAGTTCTCTTTGCAGGAGTTTGGAGGCTGTTATACTTGTTTCGTATCTAGTTAGGTATAATGCATGAGTGTTATGTACTTTGCTGTTTAAGTAATACTGTTAGGTTGAAAGCCAAAACCTTGTCTGATACCAGGGCCTCATGATGGAATCTGAGGATCTAAATCACCTCCCCTACATGTCACGTCCAACTTTGAATGCTGTTTTTATGTTCATATTTGGCCAAAATGCCAAGAAGACAACCGTATGCACTTTAACAGTCTCATAGGAAAGGCAGATGTGGAAATTTTCTCAATTTCTTGGTCAAGTTCTGTGAAATTTTAGCTGTGTAGAGTTAAAATCCTATCCATTCTCAGGACTTTAACCAGAGCTTAGCCAGTCTAAACTACCTTGTTAGTGAGTTCAGAACACAGACTTCTCTTAACATTCATTTGGGAAGGTTATATTTTCCACATTTTTCTCCCACCAGCCTTCTAATATCATGCAGTACAAAATTCAACAATACATTGTAGAATATTGCAGCAGTAAAATCTCCAAATGGAAATTTAACAAATCAGACTTTACTAGTTCTTCCATAACCCACATGCAGCACCTAATAACACAGAAATTGATAGGATGATCTAAAAATAACCATACCAAATCAGCATCCTGCTCTTCAAAAAATCTTCCACTATGTGTGTACCTTAGAAAAAAGTTTTAAAAAAACGGAGAGAAAAAATACTTCTTTCTTATCCTAATTTCTTCCCATTTCCTCAAATTTTTTTCTTCCAAAATCACTTGCAAAATGCATATCTCTCTGGTAGTTATGTAGATTTATTTTTTGGGGGGGGATATTGCTTCTTCTCACATTCTTCTGTTTGATCATTAGGCCTGGATTAGTGCTTCCACTTCACAGTTAATCTTGCCTCAGTGAGCACTGAGCCATTGGTCTTTCAGGGCTATAATTGCAATGAAATTGTCCTTCATGTCTGAAAAATTCCGCCACCTCCAAAGACTGCTCCATCCATCTGATGAACCTTTTTAGAAAGGTGTAGGAGCTCAGCTAAGTCTCCTCACTCTTTCCATTCCAGACCAACCAAACACCTGTGAATCTCCTACCCACCACTTCTGTAATCTGTCCACTGATGTCTTCAACACTTTTTGCTATTACTCCCTCACTTTCTTGCTGTTAAGCTGCCCCCTTTTCCCTTCCACAGAATTCAGTTCTGGGTCTCCCTGCCCATGTATCTCAGCCTGGTCCTGACACCACATTACCACTGTGCATGAGAAGAGGCTTTCTTTAACTGAGATTTGCACTTCCCTGTTTCAGTTTCAATTTTTGCAATTGTTCTGGTCAGCTGCAGTTGGTCCTCGCTTTGGGAGCATTGGGGACCTCCCAGCACCAGTTCCAAGTGACCTGCCTGTTGGAGAAGAGAAAGAGGAGAGGAGAGGAGAGGAGAGGAGAGGAGAGGAGAGGAGAGGAGAGGAGAGGAGAGGAGAGGAGAGGAGAGGAGAGGAGAGGAGAGGAGAGGAGAGGAGAGGAGAGGAGAGGAGAGGAGAGGAGAGGAGGGGAGAGGAGGGGAGGGTAGACACTGCAGACCCACATACTATGTTTGCTGTGAATTTGGACCCATGGTCAGCTGGCCTGAAAACTCAAGAATTCATGCGTCAACAAGGACACCTCTGATGTCAACAGCATGGTAAGAAAAAAACAGAGAAAATTAGACCGGAAGGGTGGCCCATAAAGGTCAAGAGCGGTCATTGTACCATGCACCAGTTTCTTGGGAACCTGGGGAAAGCTATACCAGAGAGGTGGCTCTCAAGGAAAGGGTGAGAGCGGTCCTTGTACCGTGCACCCATTGATTTAACTGTAGAACTCTGATATGCATATATATTTTATATATTTTCAGTTTTGTTATATTTCTAGATTTGCTATACTTTCAACTTTGTTACAATCTCTTATCTCTAATAAATTCTCACACTTGACAAAGAATTAGTCAGCACAACTAATCCCAGAATCCGAAAAAATCCCTGATGCCCATCTGTTGGTGCCTCACACCTTTATGTCTCTAAGACTGCTGTTGCCAATGAAGAACAGCTTCCCTCGGACAGCTATTCCTGAGATACGTGAAAAGGAGACACGATGAGGCAAGAAATTTGGTCTATACAGCACAGCTGGTGGACGTAAGTGATGGCATACTGTGCTGCTGTTGGCAGGGGAGAGGAGGGAGGTGTTCAAGTGGAATTATTCCATAGCACCCTATCATGCCCTGAATTTTGCTTTTGCTGAAGTCGGCAAAAATCATTTTCACATTTTTTTTCTTTCCCTCTCACAACATGCCACCAAACTACCCCCACATTTCACAAGCGATTAGGTTAAATTAATTTTTGAATCTAAAAGTATGAAGACTCAAGTATTTTTACCAAGGTATTATAATACAGAGAAAAGTAAGTATAAATTATATCCCCAGTGAAAATAGCACTATGATTACAGCAAGTTTAACCATCACATTTTAAAAAGCAAGCTCTATTTAGTTCACGTGCTCTCTTCATTTGTATTTCCAAACTCATAAATTCCATTCTCTCCTTTCCAAACTCGTTTCACTAAAAATGTTACAGACTCTCGTAACAAACTAACATTGATCCACTCCGTTGAACAGGTCTAACATTAATCTGCAAAACTGCTTTTTCCTGAGCAGTAGATACTTTCATCCACTATACTATTTAGCTAAAAGACATAAATAAATTGCAATCTCAAATGCAACCCACTGAAAACCTTTTTCCACCACAGACCTATTACATTTTTTTTCTTCAATAAATGATACACTGGAGATTTCCTATGAGAGAAAACTTCTGCTCTTTATACATAGAACATACTGGCACATCTTCTACTGAAGTTGGGACTTTTATCAAATTCTGCTTGGTCACATTAGTAGAAATCTAGAAGGTTCGACTGGAGTGAGTACAGTCAATGCAAGTTTCCAGCATTTGACCAATAGCAGTGATTCAATAGCAACTAATTTGAAAGTGATCTTTTCATAGTTCCTTCTCACAGAGAAAACTTTTAGAAGCTAATGCAGAGGGGAGAAGAGTTAATACTGTTTTTTATTAAATTGCATTAAGTGTCATATACACTATTTCCCCAGTGTATATTTCTCCTTTTTGCCATTGAGTTAATATTAATTATGAGTGAGCTGATGGGGCAAATTAATGATGATTCCAAATCTCTGCCCAATACTGTTAGAAGGTGCCCTGACTCACTTTTCTCCTTCCACACTTATTTCAGAAGAGTTGCTTAAATGTCAAAAGAGAATATTTCAATATATTATTGTAGTACCCCAGCATTGATGAAATCAAGTAGGACCTGAGGGAGAAAGGATATTATGACCCCTCTATTTTCTCTCCTTTTCTTTATGGATTGACAGGAGAAGGGGAATTCGTTCCCTGGATTCTCCAGAAATATATTTTTTCCTGCTCTGATGCAATTGCAACACAAGGGCAGAAAGGACAGCTTCTCCTCGCCCTCTGAAGGACTCCTGCAAGTTGTTCACCTGGTCATATCCACTAGTGCAGCTGTGGGGCTTTCAGTACCTTCCTGCTTTGGTGGCTCCTGGGAGTTATTGAAGACTTGTGGGGTGCAGAACTGCCCTACTCCTTCCCACAGATGATCCCCTCTTTGGGCAACCTCAGCTCAGTCCTGGCCCAGGATGAAATGCCTCCTACTCACAGAGCAGCTGGTGCAATAGCCAGGACTTTCCCACTTGGCCAGAGACAGGAATCAGGACTTTGGAAAAGGTCTGCCACTACTTAAAAATACTGTAAGTTGCCTCTAGCAATGAAAGTTTCATTTAAAATGTTTAGGATTTATGTTTTGATAACTATCACCAGCATTTATGTTGAACTTGACAAAATTAAATTCATGAGAACTGTAGCTATTGCTTCTTGAGGTCTGCATCCCAAGGATCACAGAAACTGTGTCTATTCTGGGTATATTTTGTCTTTGGCATCTATGTTATCTAATTTATATATCCACTAATAATAAAATATAACATGCTATCTGTCAAAACAATGTATGGGATTTTAACTGGGCAAATATCTAAGCTACTGGGTTTTATTTATCTATATTTATTGTTTCTTTTTGTGGCAATGTACAGCACTCCCAGCCCTGGTAGAAGTTGCACGATCTGATGCAGACAGTGCTGAAAATGAAGTGGAATATATCACTGTGCCATAGCCCTACTTTTCAGACCTCCACATCGAGGCATTAGCAGACTTTCATCTCCTCTCTGTATGTGTGAAAAAAATGGGTTGAATACTGGATTGCTTCTTTTTCTTGCCCATTTCAATCACTGTCCACAGGGAGATCCTTCTCCTTCTGTGGAGATCTTGTCTTTGAAAAAGCAGGCAGAGGAGTGGCAAAGCAGGCCATGGTCAAGACAAACATGGAGAAGCAACTTTCTGGGTTTTTTTTCTTCGTGTTGATTATGTTTAATTTTTATTATCGGCATAAAAACTAAAGAGAATACTAGGGGAATAAGCTAGGATATAAGTGTCAAGAGAAGGAAAGAAGCAGAAGGAAGTCTGTTGAGAAGGAAGGAGGGAAGGGGAAAATGGGAGTCCTAGAAGGAAAGATGTGGAAAATAGGCAAGTGGAGCTGGTGTGGAGGCACCAGTAAGCAAACAAAAATATTTAGCATTCACATATTTCAGAAACAGTATGCTCTTTTGATTGCAACTCAAGGACCAAAAAATCTCTGAATTGAGAGCAGAGAGGTGGCGTGCAGCAGGGAAGGAAAGGAAGGTTTCTTTACTTGGGCAGTGAAAATGGGGCTTTCATTAGGGATTCCTCTTTGTGCTTTCCACAGCCACTAGTCTGTGGTGAAATACGAGGACCCAGCCAGGCTCTTCATATGCAATAACTACTGACAGCTGTATTGTTATTGCCAAATAACCCCCGCTCTTGCTGGGTTTTCAGCAAGGCCAGATATCCACTCTGACGTACTGGCTATAGACAGCAGTGCTGTAGCATCACTGGGTTGTGGGTAGGCTTGCAGGAACTTTGTTTTTTTGACTCTTCCATGTTCAGCATAGGAGGTACCTGTGTACATTTACACTTATATGTGCATGGAAGTACAATATTGGCTTCATCCAGCCACCTGAGACAAAAGCAGCAAGAGCAATAAATCAGGAAGCAAGCAACAAGATTAAAATATGCGTAACAATTAGAAACAAGGTGAGTAGCAAGCCTAACCTAAGGTTGTTCAAGTATCACATCCAAAGGGATGTGTTATGCCTTCCAGGCCCATGCTGCACCTTACCTTTTGCCAACTCTTGCTGGCAGGGCCCGGGGATCACGGCTACCATGGCAGGTTGTGAGTGAAGATACAGCATCATTTGTGACAAAGTCTTGACCTGCTTGTGGCTTTCAACAGGCAACAGAAGGGGTTCAGAAGCCAGCAAAGTGTGAGGAACACAAAGATCACATGGCTGCAGTGACTGGTCCATTGCATTGCAAACTGCCATTAGTGCATGTAAGCCAGCATTGCTCACAGCTTTCCCCTCTTGACCCACAGCATGCCCAGAAGGTGCAGATCTCTACAAGGAGGACACATCTCCAGGCAAGGTGCATGGGAATGCATCTGTCACTGAGGCTACGCTACGCTAAGACACCACTGTGCCCGTCTAACGTCCATCATCGCTAACAGTGCTCTGCT
Organism: Rhea pennata; assembly: GCF_028389875.1. Taxonomy (NCBI): domain Eukaryota; kingdom Metazoa; phylum Chordata; class Aves; order Rheiformes; family Rheidae; genus Rhea; species Rhea pennata. Next base: position 115,983,617 of record NC_084663.1, read on the forward strand.
CTGACCAACTTCTTGATAGGATGCAAAAGCTAGTGCAGAGTAATGCGTCTAAAACCTAGTATCCGTGTGTCTGGAAACGAGGTACATAAACTGTCTTTAAATGTCAGTAAATTTCACAGTGCAGATATTTACCCTAATGTTAGTGATAAGCTGAACAGTCAGTGCCTGCAGCTGGCTTTTCACCCCTTGCAACTAACACCACTTTGGTCTTGCTGGGATGGAGATTGAACAGTTCATATCCAGCCATGTTCAGCTCCTGGGACGCCAGCTCCTTCTATTGATTTTGGGGACTGGATCAAGTCTTTTAATATTCTGACGTTTGAAACAAGCCTCTAATGTAATACATTTCCTATAATTACTAAAGGAATTATACATGAAAACAATTCTCGCATTAAATGCAGCCAAGTTAAGGACGAATGTTCTTTGAGAATTAGCCTGAAGTTCCTGTGTACAAGGAAATTTTATTATCCTCAAACCTATGCGTTAATATGATATTCTTTTATGGTTGCTTTAATAACCCTAAGGTAACACAAATTGCATTTCTGTAAGTAACTTGAATACATTTTTTAAGTGACTCTTCTCTGCCATATTCAAATTAAACAGCTCTATTACATTTATAAACCAATTTCTTGCATATTTTGTTTTTTACTTCTCATATGGCTAATGATACTGAAGACCTTGGTATTGGCTTTATAATGTGTGTTGAAAGCAGTCCACATATTCTCCATCCCCGTCTGGACTTTTATTTTATCCTGACTAATTCACATTCTGTCCACTCTATTGTGTTGCTGCATGAATGCTCTCTGCAACTAGCTGATGACTACCCCATTATTTGACCCAGTAGAAACACTTTACTGCCTCTTCGGTAGGAAACAGAAGAGGATAAGATATCTCAGCCAAAATCCTTCATTTCTCTGTGTTGTGTCAGAAAATTAGGGCTGGCATCACCAGTTGCTAAAATGCCTCTTTGGAAAAACTGCTATGTATAACGAGACTCAAATTGGCTCTTAGCATATTTTTTTTCCTCTCTAGCCACGACACTGAGAGCTAGCTATGTAAATCAAAACCAAGGTCAGGAGAAGATGATCGTATCTGAGACAACACTGTTGTCATTGAGAAATCTACTGCCAGCATTTCTAGATCTCTTCTGACTTGTTGTGGCTCTTAATTAGCTTGAAGTAGAGGTAACTGAAATAATCAGATTGATATAGGGCAACCTTTATAGCTGTGATACCAAGATACTTAGTGCAATGTTTTTTAAGAAAGGATAAAATGCCTTCACAAGCTGAGAAATTAATCAGTACAGTTATTTTTACTCCTTTGGATTACTTAAGACTTCCTCCACCATACTAATTCCTGATTTTTCCCTATTTATGTAACCTAAACACTGTTGTGAATATGCTGATTTTCTCACCGTGATTAATGGATTTTTTTTTTCAGTTAATTCTGGATCTAGCTATTTGAATACAGAGGAAAGAAGAATGGGAATGTATTTCACCACTATAAACAAAATATTGAAGAAAATATCGGAGAAATGTTTATTGTTCCATGTTTGTAAGTGGATATATTTGCAAGTCTCCCTGATTATCCATATCCATACAGTATTAAAAATTGTCTATAGAACTTTTGTCAGGTTAATGCAGTGTAATTTTGTACGTCCTTCATGGACCTTAGGCCACTGCATGCCAATGAGGCACAGCTCATTTCAAGCTACAACCCTACTACCTTTTAAAATGGAGTGTACCTAGAGCTATGTTAATGACAGCGAGTGAATATTAAACCCTACAAACCTATGGAGCTTTCCCATTTGATTTAAGGCATTAGTGTTACAAACCCAAACAACCTGAAATCCAGATGTAATGACTTGAAATCAACCAGTTTCTTGTCTTAAACTGCAATAAAATCCCAGCACCAGAAAATCCTACCTGTCTTGCTGGAGGAGTGCCATTAAAAATACTGAACTACTGTTATTCCCTTGTTGCAGACATTATTGCAACAAGAAATTGAAGACATTATTTTCAGACTCCATAATATAACACTAAAGTTTAGCTGACATATCCATGGAGCAATAAAACAACCAGAGATAAATACCTCTTACACCAGTATCAATGAAGTATTTGCCTTCCTGTATTTGGGATTAAGCTAGTGACACTGGATTTTAAAAATCACATTCTTCCTCAGATTATATATAATACAAAAAGCAATCAGAGGCCAAAAATCTTTCCTTATTCCCTTATTGATATTTTTACGATCAGGATCCTCAGCTGGTGTTTCCTGAAGTTGATTTCATTTTTTTTCGGTAGAGCTGATTTCGTTTTCAGATTTGTTGATTAGCACTCACATATCCCCTGATATTACTTAAGATTGCATTAGCTCCAAAGTAGGGCTTTTTATTAGCTTTATTAATTTTCTGATAACCTTGCTGGACTATTTCATGTTTACGTATTTTATGAAAAAATATTGATTAAAAACATCCACCCAAAAAAGGGAATAACATGGTTAAGATATATTAGCTAACACGTCTCCAGGTGCACATTTGTGAAGATCACTTGGAATTTATTTCTTGGCCAATAAAGCCAGTAAAGGCTGCTTTGGGTGGGTTGTGTCAGACTGCTGGAACAAGGCCAACCCCTTCGCTTGTGGCCATCCTAAGAACCAAAGTAAAGGATATGTCTGGTGCCTGAGACTATTGGCAATCTCTCAGTCCTGGAGTAATTTCCTCCCCAAGAAAGCATTTGCAAGTTCTCCAGTGTTTCCAAGACATAAGTAAAGCAGAGAAGATCTGGTCTTCAGAGAAATGTTAGTCAATATAATCAACTGAAAATAAAGAACATATCACCTTAATTCCATTAATATTCCTCTTGACCTTCAAAAACATATATTTTTAATTGCATGACTAGTAAAAGTTTGAAATAAATTCAGTGATGTTAGTTTCATGTTCAAAACAGAGCAGCATCCCTGTCGGAAGCCAGATTAGTAACGGGACAAGAGCTTTGTGCTCCAAAATCTTTTAGACATTTTAAAAATTTTCTCTGTGCAACAGCAAAATAGAATATAAAATTGATCAGTTTTGTACTTCCTTCAACATAAAAAGTGTGACTTTTGCGTTCATCTCATAAATGATTTGTTTTCTTTTCTTAGGTATTAACATTGATTGATATTGGTTGGTTATTACTCTTGATTCTTCAGGAAAAAAAGCCATCATTGGAAGTGTTTCTATTAAAATAACAAAACTGGAGTGATGCCTATTCCTGTCTTTACAGGCCGAGTGTCCTGTATAAAATTTGACTTCTAGAAATCTCTTTTAGGAATCTTCCTCTAGCTGTGAACTGAAGCTGAGAAATACAAGGAAGAGCAGTTACCTGTCACAGAGGCGTTTGAACACAAATTCAGAGACTTTGAGTGTGAATTTAGATGAATTTTATGTATTTCTGAAGTGCAAACTAAAGAAATTATGAAAACAGCTGCCAGGGCTGGGACTGCAGCCCAGGATCCGGTCTCTCACGGAGACCAGCAGCAGATCTGCAGGGCAGGAAAGCAAAAAGTGGCATAAGAGAGGAACATGTCCCCTGATGTCATCCTGGCTCTTGCTATCTGTGGCCCAGGGACTTCTCAGTGTAGTTGTGCCAGGTTCTGTGGAGTTGTAGAGATTTAATCCACCGTGAAGCCTAGTGTTTGCTGTACTCTGTAGATATGTGCTACTCCTATATATGTTTTGCATACCACAGTACAGCTACACAAGCAGGTCAAGGAGAGTTTGCAGGGTTGTGATGTTTTCTAGAAAAAATTGGGATGTGAAGACCATCTCAGAGCCTTGGAGGACTAGACTGTTGGAATATTGTACATAACTTTAAAATGTCTTTTTAATACTTTAGTTTTGGAAAAAGACATGGGAAATACCTCTTTCATCCCCCTCCCCCTACAAGTACATCAGAGGTTCATCTAAATTAACAGGCTTTCTCTTCACTGAGGATGTGACAAAGAAGAAGTTCTATGTTTCAAGGGTCTCCAGTCTTTTGATTTTTTTTCCCGAAATACATGCAGCATACTTACAGCAAATCTCAGAATCTCTTCATTTGTTGTAGGTGGTGAGGACAACAGATTTCAGTGGAACAATTTGCACGTTTCTCTGACTCATGTAACTGTGTAAGGATTGGGGATCTTGTCAGTCTATTCAGGAAGTTGTTTCCTCTTCCTATATCATATATAAGACAAAGCACAGTGTATCCAAGAGGTGAATTAAATTTGATGTTATGCCATTTTAAATCTTATCCTCACTTTCCCAGGTCACTCCGTGTTGTACAGCCACAGTCCTTCCTGAGGAAAGTGTGAAACTCCCTCTTCTTCTATCCCATTTGCTCAGCACATGGACTCTGACAGAGAAGCGCGTGGGATGCCATTGCATTAAGTACCTGCCCATCACTCAGCTAATAAGCCAGTTTTCTGAGTTCACTAGATTCCTATTCTCTACCGTTCATCGCTCACAGGCAGCAGCCATTCAAAATCATGCTGCTAGGTAATGGCTGTAGTAAACTTATGTAGCTGTGCAAAGACACCAGTGCCTACCTATGTGGGAGCCTGGGTGAATACTAAGCTCAAGTAAATATGTTAATAGACCTTGTCATTCCCTGTCCTTCATAATGGGGAACCTACCCCGATTCATATTCCTAGTCATGCTGCTGCAGTGTGTGTAATTATTTAGGGAGAAGGTTTAGTTCGGTTGGTTAGGGTGTGGTGCTGCTAATGCCAAAATCGTGGGTTCAATCCCCGTATGGTCTACATTGAGGGCTGGACTAGATGATCCTCCAGAGGACCCTTCCAACCTTACCATTCTATGATTCTAGAGTTGGTTGCTCGGAATAGGTCTACTAAGAGTATGTCATTTTATTAACAGAAATATTACTGTTTAATCTCCTTTCTTAAATTCTGAATGTTCTGATGTCCTAATTTAATCCCAGTTTCACAGTTTGGTAAGAATTATGTAGAACGGAGCAGTAGCATGTGTACCCAGAATTCGTATTCTTTGCTATCATTTTTTTTCAAGCACCACCCACACAATGTTTTCATATTTACCCCCAGGCTGATACTGTTTTTGACGTGGCCTTATGACTAGTCAAACATTATTTACAGCATGACTTTTTAATGCAAGAAAGCTAAGCATGCCCAGAGTTTTAGTGTTCATGTAAAGCCATTATATTCACACCAGACATAGCGTCCTGAGAGCTACTTTTTTTGGCACAAGACTTAGAAGCTCCTACTTCAATGCACTTATAAACCCCATTATTCTCTCTTGTGATCCATTTATTCACTAGGGAAGTTTAAAGTGGTTTAAAGTGGTATCTTGTCCCACAAACTAGCCCTTTCCCTTTTCCAGTGGAAATACTACAGGACAGTTAATTTTTTTATCTGAATAATCTGTCAATGAAAATAGATTGTGACTTTTTGAATAAATACGCCTGTGTTAATCCCAAGCTACATAAAAAAGTGAAGCTTTCTGCCTAGATAAAAATAAAATAAGTGTTGCTTATGGCAGCAAGATTGTCCCCTTTGAATCTGGATGTTATTGCAACAGAGTAGCTGTCTTCACAGATATAAAAGGTACTTGTAAACCACCAGTGAACTCTGTCTTTGTGAATATAACAGTACTTTGCCCTTATCCAAAATACCTGTAGAACAAAACAGAATGTGTTACTTTCATCTAGAATGTCAAAAGAAACATTTTATTCCTCAAAAAATGGTCACTATCTATGTACCATAGAAATAATAGAGATGGGAAGTGATACATGTAAAATTCCTATTGCAGGGGGAAAAGGTTCAAGATGTCGATTTAGGAGTAAGTAAACAAACAGATGTGGCATCAGGCATCACAGGAAATCAAGACAATGAAGAAACTTTGTCATTAGTCATAAAAACTGAAAAATATTATATTCTGCAATTCATTCTGTGCTCTTCTCTTTATTGGAAGGTGAATGGCCATTTACAATAGTGAATTATGTCTAAATAATGTCAGGCCCTTCTGAAAAACACTTCCAAAAGGGAACTGAATCTATCTTGACATTTAGTGAAGTTAATAATAATCTTAAAAAAAGGTAAAACGTAGGAATACTAGAGGGCCAAATGTCAACAGCTGTGCCTACACTACAAAGTATTTTACTCACAAAAACAGCCTTGCTGAAATCCAGAAGAGCATCTCTGCAGCCAGGTAATACTCAACAGCAATAACGGTGTCAGGATGTTCCTACTGAAAAAGCAAGTCATGATGAGCAGCAGCTGCGGTAGCAGTAGCAATGCAAATTGATAAGTCAGATATCCATGAATCTTGACTTTAGCTGAGCAGGCATGGAAGAAGAGTTACATTGCCATGTACTCCTCTGGAAGCCCCTTCCCTGACACCTCATGATTTAGGCGACTGCCAGTGCAGCATCCAGGGACTCCCAAAGTGCTGAGGATGCCCCTGTAAGGGCAAGTTGCTGTTTCTGTACACTGTTGCCACTGAGAAAGACATGGTGAGGAAACTATATCTTAGATTCTGGGGTGATAGTGGAGGTGAACTTCCAGACTTCGGCTGTGCAGTGAAGTCCTGACATTTAATGCTGTGTGTTCAGCACAAAAAGGCTGTGGTGCATCCAAAAATTTGTTTTTGCTCTTGCATTACAAAAAGAAACGCTGTCCTAATTAAGCCTTTCAGTATTTGAGTCTTCCTGTAAATATTGTGAATATTTACTAGAATAATCATATTGATTGATTTAAGGTTAACTTACCCATTGTGAGGAATATTTTTGGCTGAGAATAATTTTTGGACTGATATAAAAGAAAGAAAGATAGTAATATGGAGCTGGAGCAGGAGGGTGGCATTCACACTGAGTGACTTGTGGCATTGACTTTAAAACATTTAAGCTAAGAAGTAGGTGACTTCTATATTTAGTCAACAAATGTGTATTTTTCTGAGAGATGGTTAGAGCAGGAGCCTGTTTTTGGTGCTAGGAGATGTCCCCTTCCCACTGCAGAAGGAGCTGAGTAGTTCAGTTTAATAATCAGACACCTAAAGTTAATCAACACAAACAGCCACAAAGTATGCCTGCTGATTTAAGCTAAAAGTCATTGATTTTATTTCAACCCATCATCAAAATGACATTCAGAAGAAATAGCAGCTGCGCAGTGCATAGCCATGCACTCCAGGTCCTCTAGACCTTCACCAGCCTTAGGCTGTTTTACATGAAAGGGTCAGAGCTGCAAATTAAAGGTACATATTTTTCCCAGTCTATGTACATGATGTTCATCTGTCCTTGTGGGAGTCAGTGTTCAAAATACTCTACACGCAGTGCAATACCTCTGAACATGTTTTTTTAAGTCAGTCGCTGCAAGTTGTTATGCTAAAACCTTGCAGGATGACATGAATTAGGATGAATTGACTAAGTCCTCAGATCTTATTGCCAGGAGCACCCTCCACAGAGAACCATTGATAGAAAGTGTTATTTTATTATTACTAGCCTGCGTCATGCAAGTTCAGATCCCCTTGCTTAAGCACAACACAAATATATATATAATAAGAGACAGTACTTATTCAAAAGAGCTTTCATAGCAGAACACAAGAGACATATCATGGTAGGAAATATGATTATTTTAGTTTTATATAGCAGAAAATAAAGCATATAGGGCTTAAGTATATATACTTAGCATTAAATTGGAAGGAACCCAATAGCAAAGCCAAAATCTGAAACTAAATTTCCAGAATTTGAGTTAGTAATTTAACTCCCTTCTCTCATGCTAAACTAGAGGTCATCATGGCTGTGACATCTCTTTAATATTGTAAGGTCTTTTTTACTTTGGGGAGGTGAATACCTCTGACCTCAGCACTCACACAGTCATACCATATGTTTGTATTCTCAAAATACATGATTTATAACAAGAGCCTTTTCAAAGCCTACCCCTAAAACAAGTTTCAAAAACAACGTAATCTTTTCAAGTATAATGGGACAAACAACATTTCTCTTGAAAAAAAGTGTGAATTGTTAGTAGGCTCACTGTTACGACTTCAACATTTTAGCAATGAGAAAGAAACCAGGTATCTTTATGCAGACTGGCACATGTTAAATGCTATGCTGAAAAATAAAAGTGGAAAAATCACGTTGAGAGGAGTCATTTAATTTTATTCTGAGGATGCAAATGCAGTAAGTGACTGAAGTACAGAAAATCCTCATTATATGTCCTTCAGTTTTCTGCTCTTCTGAATTCTTGAACACAATGATTCTTACAATGCATGCAGAAAATCAATGAAATATCTTATTCCTGCTGAGCCATGTTATTGTAATGATTTAGTGTATTTTACTCATTATGATTATCTTAATTTTAAGTGCATGAGAGGAGGAAAGAGTAGTAGACAGGAGGAGAGGGCAGAAGAGAGTAGTGTTACAGTTAGATATTACTACAATTTGTTTCAGTTAGTGTCATACATTAAAATTGAACTTCAGTAGATTTGCATGCATTAAAATGTATTTTATCTGCATGTCATAATTACTTCCTTTCTTTTCAGTAACATCCTTTTGATGTATTAAAATGGCAGTTGTGCCCTGGATTTTGACTTTGACCAAAATCCAAACAGACTTGGAATAGAATTAGTTTTGTTGACTTCTTCCAGGTCTGTCTGGTGATGTGTTATGTGTCTCATAAAATCGGTTATGTCTGCTGGGCTTCATGAATGGATAAAGTTGAACTGAATAATTTGGGGATGTGTAATTAAGTTTTGTTAGTTATCTGCTGATGCAGTCTTTCAAATGGGAAAGATATCATCAATATACCTAGATGGTATCAATATATAATCTTTAAATAGCTTTCTGGAAGAAATAGAATTCTTCTGCTTAATAGGCCAGTCAGGCTTTGAATTATGCAGGAATCTATAGCGAATGAAGTCAGTTCAGTTTAATAGATACATATTTTTAAGGCAGAATCACAAACCAATGCAATAGTTTAAGCCCGTAAGAGAGAAAAGGCCCTGATCCATATGGGTAGCTCCTAGTTTATCAGAGGCACTTACAACCTCTTATTTTATTCATTCAGTCCAAAGCAATTAGAGCAGGGGGTATGTACGCCAAGATAACGCATTAGTAGCTGCGGGCAAGCAGATTTGGAAAGGTAGATTGCAGAGAGAGGGGTAACTGTGGCCAGCATGGTATCGCTCCCGCTGGAAGTGAGGTGAAGCACTAGAAAATCCAGCCCGGTTTCTGGTTGAATTTTGAGCAGCGCCTCTGTGAGCTCCCTCACAAGGTGAACCTGTGCAATTTAACTTTATGTCTGGCAGCATCTTCATATAACAAAAAAGAGCCACAGCCTCCAGAGCTGGGAGCTGAAGTCACGATGAAAATGTGGCAGATACTGGCAAAATTGCTCCTCACTTTTCTTGAGATTTTCTTGAGATTAGGCATGTGCCAGCACCAAGAAACGATGATGCCACACTTGTGGAAGAGCTCTCTTCAAAGCCCCGGCGAGTGTTAGTTTGTTAAGACACATACCTTTGGGAGCAGCGATATTCCCTAAACAGTGCTAGCACATCTGCTTGGATGAGCCCTGGTCGGTAGTTACTACATAAATGAATTAAGAATAAGGTTCTCAACCCATCCATATCCTTCAATGATTAGTCCGTGCTCCAAAGCCTCACACACAGCTAGATCCTGACCTGGACCAAGAGCAACACGAGCCTAGGAACTGCCCTGCCCGGGTCTGTGGGGAATAGAGAATACTTCTAAAATAGTAGGAACTGGCTGTTTGGGATTGCCGTCTCCTGAGTGAATGAGTCTCCTGAAGAACTTGATTTTGATTAATTTTCTTCAGAATAAAGTAATTATTTCTGTTCGATTTCCCTCTATAAGGCTGACTTTTCTTCTTTTTGTGTAAAATGTGGAGAGAAAATTCTCCCTCTATATTTCCACATGAGCCTCATACCCTTTATCTTTCCTTTCATGAGTAGCCACTGTTTCCTCTTGCATCAGCAGTGCATTCGTTCCACTCAGTTCTGGTGGACTGTTGCATTAAGGTAATCTTACCCTTAGAAATCAAGGTCATGCATTTAATGGATAGGGCCCATTTTGTGGAACTGTAAAGTTTAATTGCTGCACTTTGAGTCCTATATGCTAAAACTGTGGGTTTCATCACTATTGATTTTAGTTTCTGCAGGCCAAGCAGCTTTTCCTCCCTCCCTCAAATCACTAATCTTTTGCATAAAATGTGCCTTGGCCCATACAGATGACAGAATCTGCGAATGGACCATGGAAATCCTATCCATGAATTCTGCGGGAAGGAGTTCAATCTGGGCATCCATCTTCGTGCTTTCTGATGGGAGAAGGATGCTGCCTGCTCCAGGAAATGACTCAGAGAAGAGCCTTTAATGTCTGATTCTCTTTTTTCAGGAACCAGTGCTGCCCTGGAAGGCAGGATAGAAGCAGTGGGTAAATTCCTAGGTCACAAGTGTTACAGACACCACCTGGATGCATCACGCAGAGTTTTGAAGAGGATGTGCTTCCTGACTGCACACAACCTTTTTTCTTTCTGAACTTCCATACCATACGCTACCAACATTTATTAAGACCACACTGCGGTTACCATAGGGGAGTCTTAAGGTGACGAAAGGAGGCAAGGGGAATATTGTGTGCTTCAAATTAGAGGTGAGCTGAAAAGCAAAAACCCCTTGCTTTTGGTGTCCTGTCTGGCAAATAAAGAAGACCTCCAAGCCAGAATTAGAAATCAGCTGGGGTCAGGGTTTGTTCGCACTTTGGAAAGTAGAAGCAGAAGCTCCTGGCTCATGCTGATGCTGGAGGAAGCTGGTAGCTCATTGCGGGGTGTGAACATCACCTGCACATGGGGCAGAGCAGTGAATGCAGCACCTCTCCACAGCACAAGCACATGCAGACCAATCCTATTCGATATCTCTCTGTGTGCAGAGAGTCACTGCCACAGAGTTCCTTCTTGTGTTTTGCAGTTAGTCTCAATAAAAGTAAACATAATTAGAATCTGTTGTAAAAATGAGGAATATTTTCAATACAAAAATTGACTTTTAAACATTTGATTTACCTTTAAATGAGGTAAATATCAAGAAGGGGCAAAAATCCGCTTCCTCTCCCCATCTTCACCTCGGTGGATAATTTGTATCTTTTTTTTGTCTGGACTGTAATCAATGTGTTAGCTATTAGAGTTTAGTTAATGCCGGTTTTTGTCCTATATGTACTTTTTTAAAGCCTGGCTATTATTCTGGTTCGTGCCGCACTGTAGGTGTGCATGGCCCTTTGTAGGCAAATAAAAAGACCATCCCCTTCTCTGCAGAGCTTAACATTTAAGTTTAAAGCTCCAGCTCTGTATTTTCAGGCCAGTGTTATACCATGCAGAGCAAAGAGGCAATCGCGGACTGTCTTTCCTACAGAGACATATTTTACGTTTCAGTGACGTCCATGCAATGCCCTCAACAGTTTGAGAGAAAAGTGACTTGCTCAAGCCGTACTTGCAAATATCTTGCAATTTAAAACAAATCCTAGGCATTTGTGAGGAATAGCGGTTACTTCATTCACCTAGCCTCCAAGGTTAACTATTTCTTAATGAGACCTGATTTTAAGGGACAGCATGGCCACAGAGGATGGTTTGAGAGGTACAAAAGAATTATAGGAGACTGGGTGGTCTGAATAAGAGAACAGATAGAAATGAAAACGTACATTCATAATTAGTGGGATTGCAATAAGAATGAATATTGCTCTGTTTTTCTACACTTATGTAAATTCATTATATGCTGTATGCATGAAAAGCAAGAAAATAATTGGATACTCCATTGTCAAGTATTGTTTGTAATACAAAGTTTGTAGTTTAAAGAAAATAAATCTAAACTTGTTATTAGATACTACAAAATTATTTTCATGTAATGCATTCTTATTTTAAAAATAGAAAGAAGAAAGTGCAACCACCATTTCATCTTAGGCAGATGTTAATGCTAGTAGTCTCATGTGTATCTTACAAGAGCCCCTAAAAATATCCTGCTTACAACCTATACCTTTGCCTTTGCATTTCGGTCAGGGATTGTGATTTGAATTTCTTATTCCAGACACATTAACACTACTCTTTGCTAATATCCTCAACCATGACTCTCAGGCTTTTTTGTAATAGGCTTTAATGACCCTTATGGGGAAATTCCAGTTTTGATCTCTTTAGTAACTACAAATGCAAATATAAGTCCCCATCAGTTAACAGCTTGTTACGTTTAAGAAGCAAAGAGCACCGGAAATTATTATGGCCCATATGTTACCAAAAAGGCTTTTGATGTGGATTAGTGGTTTATGTAACAGGTGGGCCTAACCCATATTGGGCTTAATTGAAGGGGTTTTCTCCTTTAAAAAAAAAAAAGAAGAAGAAGAAGAAGAAGAAGGTTGTTTCCTAATGATAAACTTAAGTACTAATTTAATTTACATTTTGCTTGCTCTTAGGCATAATCAGCATACGTTGGAATAAACATTTAAAACCCCTTACGAAATGATTTGTTGCTTTTATCATTATTCTTTTTACTTTTTGAGTAGTGTTCTTGTTTTTCCTTGATGAAACAGTCTAGTTAGATTTGATTTGGAATTACAGCAAATGCAAATTAAAACAATGAATAACAGTCTGTAGTCTTCTAGGGAAAATGAAAACAAATTCAGGAATGCTCACCAAGGATAGGAAGTTTTCAAAGCTCTAGTCGAAACAACAGCCAGATGATATCCCCAAGCATACAAAGAAAACATAATCAACGTCAACAGTATAGAATGCTATGAGGGAACAATTATATAATGTAGCTGGTAAGAAAAACTGTGATGTGAAAGTTAGTGATGATTTCAGAATTTATCACTATAAAATCTTCAAATTTTGAAATTATTGAAATGTATTTTTTATCATTTGCTTTCCCAATAGACATTAACATCACTTCAGGGCTTCGTTTTAGAAAACGTAGGCTGCACTGAGATACTCAAACCCAGTTTTTCAGAGAAGACATACGTTGGCTTGAGATATGTCAGGTTTTTGTTACCAGCTTGAAGTGCTCTGGGGCAGTTCTAAAATGCTAAGCTGTTTTAGAAACAACTCAAAATTAAAGCAATGAGATGTATATATATTCAGCTTCTATGTAAGTCAATTTAAAAAAAAAAGATAGAAATTTATCTTTTACTAATGAGGTATTAATCTCACTGCTACTTTGAAAAGAACGTAATATATTCATAATGCATTTCTTTCCTCCGGAGAAGTCATATCGATACATCCCCATTAGGTTATCTATGTATTTATGAGTATACTAATTTGGATTTTATTGTTGTTCTGGCTAATTTACCAATATGGAAATTGGAGTTATTTGCTTGTAGTTCCTGAATTTCTCCTGCCCAGGATTTTGTTTCCAAAATTTGTCATTACATTTATTGCTCTCTTGGCCACTGGCATGAGGGCTACTTTAGAGAGTGGGCTACCTGTCACAGTTAGCAGGTTAGCAGCTGCATATCTGAAACCCTTTAGCAGTTTTCTCTCATAGCTGAACCACTGGCGGGCTTGAGACTTCTCATACCTAGACCCACTAAAAAAGGCTACTGTGTGGAAATCTCTGAAAGCTTCTCTAGAATGCATAATTTTTGACGCCAAGGATTAATTTACCTATATTTCTAATATAGGTGCAACTCTCACTTTCAAAAATAGTTTTTTTTAACTCTTTCACTGTACTGAAACATTCTGGATTTAGGAATTTTTTGGCCTTCTGATAATCTCTTTAAAGATTTATTCTGAGCCTATAATACGGTGGAATCCCAAAGCAGCTATGGGTTACCTGCAAACATTTACCCTCTTAGGTGTTTCTCACCATACAATTCTTCACTTAATTATAGACCCACTTCTTAAAGCTAATATTATTTTTGTGGATTTTGATTTTGACTTTTCAGTCCTACAGGAATGTTAAATTTGAACACCTTACGGTCCTTTTTGCCAAGGGGAACTTCAATGGTTGCATCCTGAACAGGAACAAGTCATGTGTTCGGCTCAAAAATAAATTGAGAAATGTTTTTCCTTTGTGGATTTTCTGACCAATGAATGGAAAAAGCAATCATCTGCAACATGCCCTGTCATGAAAGATATCTAATCTGTTTAGAGCACATGAAATCTGCTATTATTATTGGGATTTCTGATCATGCAGCTTCTTGGTCTCCCTTAGCATGTTATGGTCATTGTCCAACCTTAGCGGGATGCTCAGCACTATAGATCTATGACTGTGCTCTTTCTATATTGGCAAATAATTGCAGTTTAGAGGGATGGGATTCTGTAATAGTTGTTCATATAGCTAGGATATTTGCCCTGCTTGGCTCCAGCTGCTACTTAAATTATTGTTTTATTCCCTGGAATCTGTTCTGATTATGTTCCTGTTACCAAATATCTGAGATATTCAGTTGTTCAAGATGCCAAGTTTACACCAGACATTCCAGTTCCTCTATCTTTTTTTTTTCTGAAAAGAGATTTTACTTGCTATGCACTTTGCCATTGCTTGCTTGAGTATTATCTATTTCTGTCCTTTCCTTTGTTTGAGCATACAATATGTTTGTACACTATCCCTGTGAAATGCACCATCCTGAACTATGTGCTCTTCTACACATTCTAGCTTCCTCTCAGTCTTTGCTTAAGAATTGTCCCTTACCTTCTTAGCTTTAATTGCCAGCTATCATTTTCAATTTTGAATTACACAGGCCTTGTCCTCCCTAGATAGTAAATGTTAACTGTTTTTGCCTTCAACATTTTCTCAGAGGTATTGAGTCTCTGCCTCTCTGCCTGATGCTTTGTGTATGTCTGTTGAGCCTGAACTTTTCTTCCTGCCTCAGCTTAGATTTCCTCTCTGTAACTTATCTTCTGCTCCTCACAGTGTAGTTGACAGTTAAACCCATCCTTTCTGCAGAGACCAGCCATGTGCTTCAGAAGGTCTGTCACTTCGTGCTACAGACCAAATGGTAAAAAGATATATGACAGTTCAAATGACAAAAATGCAAAGAAATGCATGGGAAAAAGCAGCTTTATCAGACATGTTCTCTTCCTTTCTATGTGTTTTCATATACGACTCTACAAATGAACACAGAGAAACATACAAAGAGCTACCCAGACTAGGCAAGGAATTGTCCTGGAGATGCTGTGCCTAAGTTACTGAAAAAGTCAGCTTGCTACTCAGCAGTGGTCATCAGGAACCATTTTAAAAGGCAGACAGAAGAAAATACGTGAAGTCATTGTGTCACTGCGAAAATCAGCTGTTCATCTAATGTCTTGAATGTTGTTCCTACCATCCTGCCACCTGAAAGGTGTGTAACAGGGCTGGAGAAGCTCAGATAAGGGAAACCAGATGGGTTCCCCAGTAGGGAATGGCCTCAGAAGAAGGATAGATTAAATGGGCTGAGACTTTTTAGTTTGGAAGAGAGACAATAGTGAAGGGATCAGACAATGATGTATGAAGTCACGAACAGCAAAAAGAAGGTGAATAGGGGATAATTATTCCCTACTTCTGTAAACACAAAAACTAACACTTACTAAAGAAAGTTATCAGGTAGCGTGTTAAGACAAGCAAAAAGAAGCATTTCTTCACAAAACACACAAAGTGTGGAACTCATTCACAGGTTGTGACCGGGCAATCTCAGAGAGGAAGCAGCAATAAAGTTAAACATGAGGCTCCAATTACATTTGGTTCAAGAAATCCCTAAAATGCAGGTTACTGAAAGTGGGGAGAACAAACTGCAGGAAATATCACTCTATACTTCTTGGAATATTCTTTTCTTAATCATCCACTGCTGATCACATCAGAAACAGGAAGAAGGAGTAGGAAGATTTTTGGTCTGATGCAGTACAGTTAGTCTTCTGAGGTCCTTTAAAATTGAAACAATCCAGAATAATGAATATTGAAAATAAGAAGTCAGCTCTTGGCAACTCTTTGTTATACTGCTGGCCAAGTGCTGCACCCACCTGGGTTTTATCCTTTTCCTTTTTATTATTTTCTATGCACAACAGTATTATTCTATGAACACACACACAGTAAACAATCTTCTAACAGTTTGTATGGATTGTAACTTTTATGACAAAAATATTTTCCATCTGGAAATGAGTTTTATTTAATATTCTAGGTAGAAGAAATATCCTGCATGTAAATCTTTCCCTTGTAGATGTCATTACTATAGACATAATTTTATATGATTCGACCAAGTGATTTAAGATTTTACTATACTTGCAATTAGCTACCAAAAGTATTTGCCAGACATGTAGTTGAGATAAAAAGGAATATGATGTGTTCTACTCACTCCAGTAGCCATAAATACCAAAAAGATTGGTCAGTTTTTTTTTTTTTTTTTTTTTTTTTGAACTTGTTTGAAATATCTAAAGCAAAAGTGTCTTCCTGGAAAGGTTCGATATTGACCCGATGTTGAGTTTGACGTACTCATGATTAATCTCTTGCTTCAGTTACACAAAGAATAGATGGGTTTCTACTCTACATGTAAATGCAGAGGGAATTATGAGAAACTGTATGCTATGCACCAGTTATCCTGAACCCTTAAAATATGTTACAGAACACTAAATATTTCAAGAACAGAGCAAGAAGAGTTTCTTATATTTCATAAGGAGGAATTAAGACATGTTTGACTGTAAGTATGACTATAAGAGGAAGGTGATACTGAAGTTCAGCAATTCAGGAAAAGTTCATGGGACCCTTAAGGTTGAAGTGCTTGGAATAGACGGACTTGGGTTCCCAGAAAAGAGGACACAACAGAACCTCTTGAGGTTTTCAGAGCAAAGATTACAAAAGCAAGTTGTTATTCTCTAAGAAACAAAGGCAGAAAGTAATGTAACACAATGAATAAAAATACAATTGTGAATAATTGTTGAGCAGGAAGCAATGGGCATAAGAAAGACCCTTAATCAGGTGTTGCCATGTCTTCTTTCAATACGTATTTCCCCTCTACAATTACTACAGGACGTAAGGGAGCACTTTGGTGTCTGTGCCCATTCACTCTTTGGCGTTGCTGCTGAAACTGGCACTAGCTGGAACCACATTTGCTTTCCATCTCCCTTCCTGCTCTGCTTAGGGAGTCTCAAATCACAACAGCAGCTACTCGTCTCATTATTTTGGGGACTTTGATCGTGGAATAATTCTGCTAATGGTTACTCATGACTGCTGTGGCTGCTAGGTTTGCATGCAAGGTGATCATCAACGCTGTCAAAGTACTAGACATAGGCTAAAGGAGACAACTTATGTTCCTATCAGAAAAATTTCTATTCTTTGCAGAAAAACTAGCACAACTCCATCAGCCTTGAAGAAGTATAGCAATTGTCCCCAGCCACAGCTTTCCCAATGCTTTTCTGTAGGCCATAATGTGACAGTGACAAGCTCCAGTCATTACCAGTATGGATGAGCTATTTGGAACTGGAGCAGTCTAGAGGCTACGAAGTCTCCCTGGCAATGCAAACTTCATCAAACAATACGCTCTCCTTTGTACCTGCTGTGCATGCCTTAGAGCCCACTGGCAATTTCTAAGTTTTATGGTTTATGAACATTTAGAATATGCCTGAATATGTCAAGGATGAAGAGCTATCCTGCCACCACTCAAATCATTTTTTTTAATCTCTAGCTTGTTAAAAAATATACCTTAAATAGTTAACAAGATGGAACAAACATATATATCCAAAGGAAATACTTCACCAAGAAAATTGGATAGTTTTAAGATGAAAACTAGTTTTACAGCCATAGTTAGAGAAATGTGAGAACATAAAAAAGATGCATTTATAATGCTTCTGAACAGGGAAAATGTTAAAGATAGCTTTATTTTGTTCTTCTCTGAACTCAGATTCTTTGAGAAGTAACAGCTGTACTCAAGTTAGTAAGAACATACTGAGCAATACCCTTGATAGAAGTTGATATTTCCTTTGAATTCCCTGCAGTTCCTTGATTTTACCCACGTTACAGATATTAGTTTTCAATGGATACACAAAACTGCCTTTTACTAACACAGAGATGTTGTGGCTATCCTGCCACACAAACATTGCCCTGAATCAAGCCCCAGGATGATGAACAAAGCTACAGCCTCCAGTAAATCTGGTTAATAAAGTATTTTCAGTCACCTCTGAGCTGAGAAGGGCTTGCAAGTTTTTTATATTCACTGTTACCAGAGTTGCCAGAATTGCTGCTCTTCTGGCTAGCATTAATCTCATCTGCTAGATTCTTTATAGTGGATAAAATAAAGAAGCTTGAATCTTATACTGTGTTTAAAAAATATATATACAGTTTTGTTTTCTCAGTTGTTATCTGTATCACGGGTAAATGAGAAATGAGAAAATAGGGCTATAAAAAATTCTTTAAACTAATTTTCCACCATAATGTGTCTCTAGTGGAGGCTGTTAATTTTGTCTGGGAGGGTGCAACTGAAGTCAAACTGGAAAACAAAATGAATAACAGTAAAAGATGTATTCTATTCATGGTCTCCAGCAGAGATTCCCATCCCTCCAATGGAGGTAGGGCTAAACAAGCAGAGGAAATAATGCTTTCACCCAGCTGGAAAGGCAGAAGCCTCCTCTAGGGAGTCAGGAACAAGCAAAAAGGGACTGGGAGAACTTATTAAAATAGTTATAAAAACTAGATTGATGGTGGGCGCGAGGGCAATAAATGGTGATCACCTACTGTTAAATGGACCTAGTCACAAACAGTTTGGCAAAACCTCAGCAGTGTTCTGCTAGCACGCATGGGTCCTTGACACTAAGTTGCTAGCAAGCAATTGCATTTCCAAGCACATCTTTACGGCTGGGCTCACTTGAGGGGAAGCCATTAACCTACTGGGGAAGCCACTGCCTAGCAAGAAAGCACATCAGCCAAATAAATCACAAGCAGCGAAGGTCTGCAAGGATGGCAGCACCTTGGAGTCGGGAGGCAGTGCATGGGGGCCCCATGTGCTAGCTCCCCTCAACAGCCAGGCTGTGGTCTGATGTGTTCGTCACACACAGTTGTTCATTTGCAAACCAAAGTCTGCACTGCCAGCACAATTTCTTTCTTGGCGATAAAGTAGTGGAGCCACTACAGCTGCAAATCACTTGCTCTCACTGAAGCTTAAATTACTGTTAGTTCTCAGTGCAGCAAAGGAAAAAGACAACCCAAGAACAATAATCCTGGGAAGAGGAAACAAACTGTATGCAAGATCTCAGGTGGCAACAGACAGAGCTTTGCTTCTGCTGACATTTTTTATAAACTGAATTGCTTCCTATTTGGAGTTTCATTAAATAAAACCCCCTAAAGCCTGTTTCTGCATGGTTTGGAGTTTTAAATCAAGATGTAAAATTCCCAGTTGATGAAGCAGCTGATAAATTTCTTGGCAGCCTTGTGTGAGCATGTTTTTTGTACTTTTTCCATTTGGATGGCAATTTACCATTCTTGACTTGGCTGAACATCTCACAACAAAGATAATTATTCTTTTTACATGTGTGCAGCTAGGTCTGCATCTTGTGTATAGTCTAATGTTGCACTTATTAGCAAGAAAACCTCACCAAAAACTATCATGAGACCTGACTTGGGCAGAATTATTTACTGTTCTGAGCAGAAGATCTCCCTAAGACTAAAAGGGACTTCTGCAGGTTAGACACATTACACAAAACTCCTGTCTTTTTGAAGTCAGTGGGAATTGTATTGTTAAATGACTGAGGGCAGAGTTTTACTCCTGAAGTTTTGTGCTCCGAGCTACCCTGTTGCATGTTCTCAGTTTGACTGCAGACAGTGGCAACACACAGATTTACCCCTGACCACTCCATTTCACACTCTAAAAGCAATCTGTGCCTGTTCAGTAATGCTCACAACCATACACTTAAAGCTAAGCATAGTTAAATGTTTGCTGAAGTGGACCTCAATGCACAAAAGATGGGCAGTGTTTCCTCTTCTAACAACCTTCTCTTAATTTCGTCCTCTATTGCATGTTTTTAAGGAAATGATGCTATGAAGAGATCTGATTACCTGCTGTCAGTGAGCTATGTAACTTCTTCTAGTACAAAAACAATAGTGAAAAGTATGTTAACTGCTGCTTCACTGCAAGTAATTATTTTAATGCGTTGCCTAAGTGCTCATATAAAAGCTACAATTTGTAAAAATGAATTGACTTATGCACAGTGTCCAAGTTCCTAAAGGTTAACAGGTGGCAAAGCCTAAGTCCCAAAGCAGATTCTGGCTTTCTTATTAATGATTTGACTATTTCTACCATTTACAGCTCTCTGCGATTAGTGCTACAAGCAATATTACTATTTTTGTCCCAGAGTTCTGAGTGACATCTTTTCCCCAGAGCACTACTTATGCAGGCATAACTTGCCTGCAACTTGCCATCTACCTTGTTGTTTTCATTTCTTATTTATAAAAATTGTAAAAATTGTATTTTTCCTTCTAAAACCACTCTCCTTTAAAGCCACTCTTGTCTTGCCTGAAGTTGTTCCATTACCAGGTTTGTTTAAGTCAAGCACACCTCTGTGCTTTTTCTGTCTGAATCTGAACAGCCTAACGCTGTTAGTAATTTTCATAATAGAACTTGTGGGCAAATTTGATCCTAGCAAGTTCAACATTTTAAGTTTATTTTGATCATTGATGAAATACTGTTAGTTACTTCTTACTAACATTTGTGAAAAAAAGTCTTCTACTTTTGCTGTGGCTTGTTTTCCTCACAGCCAGGTCTAATGCGATCGGTTGATTTTATTTCTTTCAGTCTCCTGCACGTCAGTCTTCTAATGTGGTTTTTTTCAGACATTCTGTGTGTGGATGTCTGCAGATTTGCAATTTTGCTGAGCCTTTGTTTTTTTCATCAGGAGAAGGAACTCGGAGAAACCAGGTGCTGAAAAGAACCCCAAAGAAGGAAGCTGCAAGGCTCCTGCATTAAACCAGAATTAAAACGTGAACTTTTAGATTTCCTAGCTTGTTAGCTTGAAAGAATTAGCTGGACTAATGAATTTTGAACTCAGTATTTTCTCTTTTCTATCTCACATTGCTTCAGGAAATATTCACAACTATACGCTGTTATTTATGAAGAGAGAGCTCTCCGTGCTACTTGCCGAGTACACATGTACAGGCAAAGAAGGTATCATTGTAATCATTTTCAGTTCTGTATTTTCACCAATTACCACTGGCTAGCAATATCTGTACTTACTCAGTATTACAGAACCGTCACCAGCTGTGCAAAAAAATCTTCCAATACTTTTAAAAGCACGAAATAGCACTCTTTTCCTCCTTTTCTTTGTAAGTCTATTTTGACTACCAAGCCTACAGTGTAACAAATCGCTGATCCTGATTAGAAAAATCTCCCCCTTTCAATGAGGAAAATGCCCCCACAGGCAAAGCAGTAAGACGAAAATGCGCTTTGGCAATTGCAGGAATAGGCTGGCTTTGCAATCATTCAATCTCTCAGCAAACACATTAGACAGTTTTAAGTTACTCTTCCATCGATGCTTGGTGCTGAATGCAATGTGCCTCCACAGCAAATAGAAAATAAAATCAGTCATCAGAGACCAGTGCTGTGCAAAAAGAAAGGAACATTGCAACCCAAAATAGAAATAATGCCTGGATCACATTTTTTCTTTGTGTTTAATGGATATTTCCCTGTGTAGTACATTAGAAGAAAAGGAGTACTAAGTGCCTTTCTGTTTCTCTGGAGGGCTGTCTGCTTATTCTAGGGGTATGAAGGATAAAGCTCTGATATACACAAGCAGCCTGTATCTGTGAGCAGACCGGTACGTACATGTAGGCAACATTATTTCAGGCTGCAGACTCAAACTTTAAAGAGTAGCCTTAGGTCCTGCCCTAAGAACCCCTCTGTACTAGCGCTAACGTGACAAATCTAGTCATATATGGACTGAGATCTAAAAATAAATTAAAAAGAAAAAAACACAGGAAGAAGAAAAGCCCTAGTCAGTGTTCAATACTATGGAATGATTTAAAATGAGACATCAGTCCAAATTCCTTTGCGGTCCCAGTGGCAATAGTTTTGCTGGTGAAGAGATTATAGAGTGCAAAACGGTATTTTCCCTCCACGCATGTATGAGCAGCTTGTCAAAACTCATATATTCCCAAGGGAGAACATGGTTAAGCTTCCTGGGTGATATTATGTCTTCTGTCAGGTATGTCTGTTACGAAGATCCACCAAAGACAAAAGCTGGCTTTCTTCAATAGAAATTCCTGAAGCAGGTTGATAGTGATAATATCCTTGACAGCTGCACAAGCACGGCCTTTTCTGAATTTGCCTATCTCAGGTGTGAGGTGCCTGAGCACCAGCTGTCTGAAATATATCTGCCTTCCAGCAGAAGGCTGTTGTATCCTGAATTTATGACTGTGTAAAGACTTTGCAGAACTAGTTACCACAATAAATACAAAAGGTGTCAAAATAGTGTATTTCATTTATAAAAGTTTAAAATGAGAAAAATTTAAATTACAGCCAGAGAATGTTTTGGTCCCTTTCCAATATTTTTGCACATAAATATAAAGGTCGACAAATGGAGTTTGCCTTTCCATGGAGACTACAAGAACTCTTGATTTACTAAGCCACAAAATTCAATATATTTAAGTAAACAATTTCTTAATTCATTGTAGCATTTTAATGACTTGATGTTTACTTTGATTTAAAGCTTTTTTAAAAATAATCTCAATTTCTTTTTACTCAGGTAGAATAGATAGTCTTCCCTGGCATGAAGCATGCAGTGTTAAATCGATCTAAAAAAGTCATATGACCTTAAAAAAAGAGAGAGAGAGAGAGAGAGAGAGCACTCCAGAAGATTTGTATCACTGGTCTGATACCCAGCAGTAAGATTCAATGGTCTCATTGAAACTCTCAATGCACCCAGGGCATGAACGGCCTGATCCTGAAAGGTCCCAAGCCTTCTCCAAAGGGAGCTACGGCTATTTCCCCTGTGATTTGTTCATACCCAGGAGACGTGTACTGAACACAGAGGCTCTGAACAACAGCTGAGGGCAGCGAAGGATGGGCCGTTATTGCCATTGGGCTCTCTGTATTTACGGCAGGCTGAGAGGTGGGGAAGAGAGAAGAGCAGGAGTGCTACAACTAAGTCGCATATACAGACTGCAAATGTGGCAATAGGGGTGGGACAATATAAGATGCACAATTTTGGTACCATTCCCTGTTGATGACCATGTCCCATGGGAAGAGGTTGCTGCAGGAGGCAACCTTGCATGCTCCTGATCAGTCCAAGGTGAAACCGCATAAGAATCAATTTACTTGTTCATAGTGGGTTAACACAATTGATTCCTTTTTGGCAGCCCTGAATGCCATTTAGGCATCTCAGATTTCTTTTTCCAATATTGTTTACACTGAGTACGGCCAAACTCCTCTGGATTGTTCCAGGGTTTTTTTTCTCCCTTCAATAGGAAAAGCATAAAAATCTCTGCATTCTGGATTTTAGAATCTTCCTTTTTTCAGCTGTTATCAGAAAAAAATAGCAAAGCCCTGAGACTGTATCTTGGCTGATATGTCTTTTATATTCTCCTAATCCTTTCTACCATATCAGTGTTATACAGTAGATACATAAAGTACATAAAAATAAAGATATGGAGATTCATAAAGGAATAAAAAGAGGTGGGCACCTATATCTTATTGTCTCAGTCATTTGCTCTCCTTTTAACAAACTCAGCATTGAAGGGTAGAAGAAATAGAAACAAAGGCACTCATAAATGCATGTTACTTGTATTATGGCGTTCTCTTCCCAAAAGCAACATCTGAGGTTGCAGATTCTTGCTAACCATATATTGCTAGTATGTATTTTGAAGTTTGTTTTTAATACTTAAATTTCCTGAAGATAAAAGTGATATAGCAGGTAGTGCAATCAACTTTTGTTGTCTATTAAGACCAATATCATCAAACATGGCCTCCAAAGAAGGTACCATAGTTCTGTGTTTACAATCTCTTGACAGTACGTGATTTCCAGAAAGGCAAAAAAAAAAAAAAATCCCTGACCTGTACAAAATTAACTGGAACTTTGAGAGCTCTATGCTTCAGAAAACCTGCCTTTTCATGTCTTAAAGGCAGACACAGAAAACAGGGAAATCCAAGTTTTCTGTTTTTGTCCCACTAGCTTTAACACCTCTTCTCTAAGATTGCCGGCAGTGGGGCCAATGGTACTTAATTGCTTTCAGTATGCACTGCATCAGTAAAGCAATTTCCATTACAGCAAAAAGGACTGCCTACTCACTCGCAGTCATACAACTTCTCTTCTAAAATCACAGAGAAGCACTGATTTGTAAGACATTATGTTTGTAACTGCATCTCTGAATATTAAATAGCAAATGCCATCTATGGTTTTACTTGGATAAGAAAAGAAAATTTGCCAAAGCACAGTTAATATACAGATCCAGATTCGTTGTTATTATTTCATTAGTGGATTCGAGTAGTATTATACATCACATAAGTGAAGAGTCTCACCTGAATCCCCAAAATGCATACACTACCTTGTTGCTTGAAATTCCACAATACCATTAATGTATTTATCCATATCCATCAAAATCAAAAACACAAGCACTGCAGTACCCAACAGTCCTCAGTACTTCTTCTACAAGTATATTCAAGATATAATTTTCATAGATTAAATTCTCTAAATTTGATTCCTAAAATTAGCCCAAGATACCACTTCTGAAGCTGTTGCCTAACTTTAAGATGTGAATTGGTTCTTTCAAATTTGTATCTCTGTTTCATTCCTTTTTAGACTGACTCCTAATTTCTTGGATCAAAGTTTTGTCCTATTCCATGAAATTGTAGATATTTAATTAACAACTGGAAAAATTGAATCAATCTGACTTCATAGCTGATGATGATCTCACTCTATTGTCAGATTCTTGTGTTTTCCTAATCGTTTTAAATACTTTTAACATACAGTAAAAAAAGCATGCAGTCTTTCTTCAAAACTCTTAATTCGCCTTTGAGTTTTTCTTTTATGACCACATCTGTGAAGTTCTTCCTAAAATCTTTTCATTATCACTTTATGCTTATATGTTAGTACAGTATTCCATAGCCAAAGCAAAGAGCAATCAATTGCATAAAAAAGAAGTGAAATGTTGGACACCACTGCATGTCCATTTAAAATAAGCTTCAATCTTTGATATGGTATAATCAGAGGGTTTTTTTTAAAAAAAGTACTACTTTATGTAGTAGTATGTACTACTGTACTGCTAGTAGTGTAGAAGAGTATGGTACTACTCTTCCTTAAAGCTGCTGGAGGCTAATTATTGTTTTATTTTGGTCTTTATTATTTCATATGTATTGATTGCTGAAGATGATATTTAAAATAAACATCTTCATGAAAATCTACATCACTGTCGAAATATTCACAAATATACCCATTCTACAAGCCTGGCATCCCTAATTTGGGAGACGTTGATCATGCTTAAAGAAACTGGCTATAATATTCTTGCATGGTCACAAGTTTAGTAAAGCTCTGTGCACCATGTATATGGCAGAACCTGCTGTCCACACTGGAAACATGGAAAGGAGGATGTCATTTGGTCTTTTTCTGTCAATAGCAAAAATCTCCTCTGTTCAAACTGGGCTGAAGTTTCAAGTGTCATATTCATAATCCCTACTGCTCTTCTGGTGTTGTCTGGTCTATGCAAATTACTGCCAAAACAGAAAAATTACCCTATTGTAATGCATACAGAAAAAATCAGCTGTACTCACGTTTGTCGTCTACGTGCTATTTAGTAATATTGCCACTGCAGGTCGCTCTCCAGGGAAAGAGGGAGCACTTGGGGTTGATAGGACCAGCCATGGGATGTCAGTGTTGAGCTGCACGAATCCATTCACATGCAGAGTTTACCTGCAGGCAGCGGCAAAACTCTTGGGTCTTAAAGGTCTTTTAGTTATCAGGCCCAGGGAGTTTGTCACAGAGCTCAACCCGGGAGGCAAAACACTTTGTCACCATATGAATGTGCACCTACGTGTGCATTTGTGATTACTTAGTGAATACCTGCTCCAGTGGCTCACCATCCACGCCTTTGGTTCATGACAGTGCCCCATTCTCCGTGGCAATATTCATGATTTCTTTATAACAGGGGCAACTATTTTGATATTGATAATCTAGAAATACGAGGAGCTTTCAGTCTAACTGTAGCAACATTTTTCTGTTAACAGACAGACATTTACTTTTCCATGTAAACAAGATCGCAGAACTGTAGCACATCTATGCATATGCAAGAAGAAAATAGAATTCATCAAGCAACAGGAACACTTTTATTTCCTGACCTGTGGTTATTCTTGTGTCTAGTAATAGCTTTCAAAGATGCATCTAATACAAAAAAACTAAATTGGTGACAAGAAAGTGGAAAATTTGCAAAATGAGTAGATGGTACTTAAAATAAGTGGGTGCCTGGGTCAGCAAATCCAGAAGCTAACATGATCCGGAACCACTGTGTAATCTGCATATGGATTTATATTCTGCTTTCTTTAAGTAACAGCTTGTCACTGAGAAGAAACATGATTTTTCCTAATGGTTAATCGCTTCCTCAAAAAAGATATATTTGTCAAATATGACACTCAGCACTTGGCAAAATGAAAGATAAGTTCTCCTCTTGGAAGTATTAGGTCTTTAGTGTGTGTGTAAGGTTTGTATTGGCTAAATGGGTTATAAATCACCCCATTCCTGAAATGCAGCCACACCTGTAGTTTCCTACTGCCCAAGAAGGGTAGCCAGGACAAGACCTGCAAATGTGCATTTAGAAGTGAAAGGACAGTTAGGGGAAAAGAAGGGATAAACTACATCTGGAAACTACTAGTTTTTGAGAAGTCAGTGATGAAGGGGTAATGGTCACCGTTTTCTCATTTTCTGCTTTTTGTCTTGTTCAAAGGACACAAAATTTCCTTTGTGACCTAAAGTAGTCTATTGGCTGTGCTTTTATCATGTGTGTGAGAATGTAAAACCTTGGTGATGACATTTTTGGCTCTACTACATTAGCACCCAATGCCCCTAGCTGGGGCTCGGGTTGCTATTTGCCAGATGTTTTAAAGCTACAGAATAGTAAAAATCATCCTATAAAGTTTTGTTTTCAATAACTGGAAAATTCAATTAATGAAGAAGGATTATAAAACCTTTTCTGCAAATGTCTCTTTGTTCACTTCAAAGAAAATCTGGTAGCATTTTTTTTCATAGCATCCTCCAGAAGACACATCCAATCTTTTAGTAAGTCCTCTTCCTCATCCACATGTTCTCTCTCCATCCTTCCTCATCCTGAAGTCAAGTAGCGGTATCTTTGCACTCTTCCTCTCTTGGAGAAATTGGGGGAGCCCAAGGCATTGAGGGAGCAGGGAGGGAGGTTTGGTGGGTGACTGGCAGCTGTGGAGGAGAGCGACGTACAGCCCTCAGAGCGAGAGAGACTCCTAAAGGTGTCCTGGGGGAACAGATGGCTATGGAGTAGTGAAGACTTCTCTTTTTACAATTTACTAGTTTCTATTAAGAGACCTAAATAAATAAATAAACAAACAAATAAATACCATTTATCTGCTGGAAATAATAAATGGCTTTTTTGAAGAAAAAATCAAGTTTCCCACCCCCCTTTTTAAAGGTTACTACACCCAGCAGCATCACGGCTGAATAGTTTCTCTGTAATGATACAAATGACAAGTACGTGTCTCTCGGTTGAGAGCATATGGAAAAAGGACACTGGCCCCA